>NC_068940.1:1220833-2436666 GCF_026419915.1 Harpia harpyja
CACCTTTCTGCTCCCAGAAGGATTCCTAAATAAAATAAAGGAATTCATAGAAGCATAATTCACAGTGTCTACATATGAGGAATAAGCAATCATGGAATAATGAATCTGAACTGCATAATTGCATCCTGCTCTTACTCAGTTTTTATTAATAGTCTCTGTACGTGGCTATAAGTGTGCAGGATTAACATTGTAAAGAAATTCTTCTGTCTTGATTTCTGATGAGAAAGGCTTAGCAAGGCCACACTTGGAAGAACCTGGCCCACAGAAAATTTCTGAGATGACAGTTTTAACAGGTCCTGTTCACCATCATGGTCACAGTAACAGCGACATGCATTTACTTGATTCAGCTCCAATTCTATGTTTAAATATCAGAAATTTGACTCCAGACCTTTCATCCTTTCAAGTACTAGGCCCATTCAAGCAGCAGGTCTTATCTCAGTATTACCAGATTAGGGTTCAGGATGGGCAATAAGCCTAACTTAAAAAGTTTGCAAACTGCTAGCAGGTCTACCCAGTGGCTTTAAAAAGCAGAAAATTTAAAACACTTGCACAGTATTTTGAATTAATAAGTCCTTAGGAAAAAGTAGTAACAGTCTTTCTGAAATATTTGCAGGACATGGATTCAATACTATGAAACTTTGCTACCCGCTTTCACTCACTGCCTATTTAGGTCCAAGAACGTAGCAAGGGAATGAGAGAGATTGAAATGACTGAGAGAATGGAAGATGAGGTTTGTTTCAGGTGGTTTAACTCTCTGCTTTGAAAACAGGAAAATGTCTGGTTGATTCCGTGTGAACAAGGCATTATGAAGAGACATTTCTACTAAAATTCATGTTTCGGTTGCTTTTTTTACCTGGAAGCTTGGCACTGAGTAATCCCTCCTTACTTCATTGGTAGTTTCCATGTTTTACTTCCTTTTTCAGCTCCTGCTATTTTGACTTAAACCTTTGAGATTATTCAGTTTCTTCACCAGTAATTATCATAGCAATTTAACTAGAAAATTCAGTAGAATTACCCTGGTGAGTAATGTTAGCTCATGGGAGAAATAATTGTAAAACAAACCTTTATCCTATATTACTTTTCTATAAAATTATTCAAAATATGCAGCCCATCTGTGCTGCCCTTACTTATTGTTTATTAATCTGTTAGGCATACAGAGTGTTTTAAGTGAAATTAATCATATATTAAGGTACTACTCACTAAGCCAATGGGTTCTTAGTAATCATCAGTCACTTTATTTATTATCATTTTCAATGGAAATACTACATTATTGAAAATGCCGTTAAAATACACAAGCAATAGAAATTTAGATGTCTCTAAATTACTATCTCATATCCTTAATTAACGCTCAAAAGTATGATACTTGATACTGAAGTAGTTCCACTGGTTTGTCCTAATTAATACCTGGGTATCCTCCAATTAGATATCCAATAGGAATGAAATGATACAATTATCCCTTCTTTTTTCAACAGATATTGTGTGAAATATAACCATTTGAAAATTAAGCATAATTTGGCCCAAGTACCAGGAAACAAGTAACATAAAGTGTGGAATGGTTCAGACTGTTGCATATACATGGAAAGTGACAAGAATTTAACAAAGTTTCACCCTGTATTTATATGAAAGTTAATTTATGATTAAGATCCCAAGTGAATTTAGAATAGATTCTGCTGGATGATGCCATCTGCCAATACTGTTCCAAATACCAGCTGTCTTATCAATTTAAATTGCACGGAAACAATGCACTCCAAAATTTGAAAATTTTTATTAGTAGACCAATTCGTCACCTATTACACCAGCACTATCAGAATAGTTCACTGAGAAGTAAAATTCTGATGTACAGATTCATTTAAATCTAAGACTTCAGCTGAGATATCCAAGTTATGATGCTTATTATCCTAAACTCCTTCTATAGTCAGCAGGAAAAAAGAAACAGGCACTTCCAAAAGCGGCTTCATTCCTGAGATGGATGGCGGTGCCTTCCTTTCTGTTGACTAGAGCAGTTTACAGCAAGATTTCTAAAGATGCCTAATGTTAGACAGAAGAATACAAGCCTTACTAAGTTAAAATCTTCTTCACTGGGGCCTCTCACTGTATGTATTCTCTTGACGAAGCCATGATACAATAATTAATAATAACAACATATGAGGCATTATGAATGTTTGGGATAAAAAAAGCTCAAGTGCAATGAAAATTTGGGAACTTTGCCTATTTTGTATATCTATTTGATTGTTAAACTGAACCCATATAAATTTTGAAGTGTTCTAGGTTAATGTTCTCATTCACACAGTGATGTTAGTGTTCACATTCACAGAGGAAAGAAACCTGGAAAGTCTTATAAAATTCACCCCCCCCCCCAATTTTTTTTAAGAAAAACTAAAAGCATGAAAAAAACCCCATATTACAGTTTTCTCAATTCAACTGCTTTCCCTGAAATAAACACTTATGTAGAGAGGCTCAGTAGTATCATTCCAAAATTCTAAGTATTCCTTCAGAATAAGCTAGAACTACAAATAAAAAATGAAGAAATTTTTTGTTGACCTTCAAATTACGTCTCCACTGAATTTTCATTGAAATCAGTAGAACAGCCTACTTTTCACAGATACTTAAAAGATTTAAAAAATTGTAATTTAAAGTCTTTCAAATCTTAAAGATATAAAAATATCTTTCTGAAGTTCTAGCAATTCAATAGTCTACTTAACTGAAAGGCTGTGTGTACCCAGTCATTCTGGCTATGCATTCCTCAGCTCAGGAAGTCACTTCATCCTCCAACTCTCAAATCAACCCAGTATTTACTTGAGTTCTACTTCAACACCACGCGTTTATGCACTTTTTTGGCTTCCAGTTCACTTCCATCCGTAAGCAGTCACTTCTGCTCCCTTAGGAGTTGTAGTAGTTTTTCCCATTCTTCCCTCCACCTTGGGAAAGGATCCGCTGAGTCTCGTTTTCTCCTGTCTAGTTGCAAAGCTGTAGGGAAACAAAGGAAAGGACTGAAAATAACCGTCTTAGAATTTATGTAAAGGAAAGGAGAAGAGAGAAAAAAGGGTTTCCTTTGATAACTTTGTGGAAGCTGCTGGAAGGAAGGGGAAGAAGACCTAAGTGCTTTTTTCATGGTAAGCTCTAACTGGCAGCTCTTCCCCAGAAAGTGAGAAAGCAACCCCAGAGATGAAATTTAGGAGAGTCTGAAATGTCTCTAATTACTGGGAGAATGTCCCCTGGCCAGGAAGACCTCCAGGAACAGGTAGTCTGGAGCATTACCTTAATTACATTTAGGAGCACCTCTTTCTTAAAGTCATGGAGAGAAAGACTCAGCTTTATTTATTCTTCTTTCTATTTTTATCAAAATGTAAAATGGATTTTTAAACAAATCTTTGTACCTGATTTAGATTATTTTCTTAATGCTGCTCTATTCCACAAGAGTTGTTTGTATCGGTTGTAGATAATGAGATCGGCTGTACATTTTTATTATAGCAAGAAACATATCAAATGTAATTGCAGTCAATTACTGAGAAAAAGTTGAACTGCAATAATACACTTTTTGACATTTTTAGGAAAAACAGCCTATTTCTAGACAATTTAAAGTGTTCTTGTCAGCTTCGTGTGACAGCTGCAAAAAAGGATGAAACAATAGAACATTGCATTACGACAATATCTGCACAAATACAGAACAGAAAATAAGAGATTAGGTAGCATTTCTGCAGGAAAGGATTATGTGTTATTGTACATAATCAGAAGCTAAACAGGAGTAAAACATACTGCACTATTGCCCAAAACCCCATAGACATTTATATACATATTAAAAGAGAGATGCGAAATTATCTGTGCAGAAGTGATGTGATTATCAGTGGGAATCCAGCATCCAAGTTTTGACAGTACACTTTTAAAAAAGATGAAGAGAGTTCAGAGGAAAGCAGCAAAAATTGTTAGTTTAAGAAAGTTAGTTACAAGGAAAGGTGTATAAAATTGTGGCTGGTTAATTGAAGGAAGTGGAAATTGACAGAGGAAGTGATAAGATGCTGCTGCAAAAATGAAGCAATAATCTGTTTTTTATATCTGGTGTATAAGCAAAGATATAATGGCTTAATGTATGGCAAAGTAGATTAAGGAGATATATAACAACAAAGCGCCTAGCAGAAAATATGGTGAAGCACTGGAAGGGATTTCCTGGAGCAGTTGTGGAGTCTCCATTGGCAATATCAATGAACATGTTGGACAACAATTCCTTCTCCCAAATAATTTAAAGTCACCAGCCAAACTAGCATAGGATATACAACACAAACAACAAAAACTTACTAGAATGTTATAGCCAGAATCCACTTCACTGAGTGACCTAAATTCCTGCCTCACCTATGTCATGTAAACCAGAAGTAAATGTGGTACTTCATGGAATTAGAGTGGTAATGTAATGCAAGTCAGATGAAAATCAGGACCAGTTTTCTTTTGGCAGTACAAATTGCAGTACTATCTTCAAATTCTGTAACACTATCACAATTCCAACATGAAAAGTCATCGAACATCAGCTATTAGTTTCCCTTCGGGTCTCATGTGCATCTCCAAAAACCCTCTCATATCTCTGCACCAGCTCTCTTGGAGAAATGCTGTAGTTCTCCAGCACCAGCCCCAAAGACTTAGTTTCAGTCCTTAGTCAACCAGTCACATGATTTCAAATTCCCCATGAGTACAGACTCCTAGAAGGCAAATTTAAGCCTACTAATGATTTCTTTTCTCAATTATCATCGAAGCCTGGTAGAAATAATCTGGAGTTTACCAAAGATCTGTGGGCCTCATTTTGAAAACCACGTCTTTGAATCAAAGTGAAATAAATGACCACTTCGAATCACAACTGAAACTAGCAAACAAGCAAGGATTATATACTTAAAGTATATTCCTTTTCTCCTGCTTTCTATTGGTAGGTTTCTGAATTATTTTTCTCTTTACCATTAGTTTGATAACTATGAAGAACTTATTTGACCTAAATCTCATCTTATAGTTTATTTGATATTTCATTTTGATAAACAGCAGAAAAAGTGGTAACCAATATTACCACTTGAATATTTTTGTAATTTAAATTAATTAAATAAATTATTATAAGCTTCAGCCCTAGGATAAGCTAAGTAATTTAAAGTGTCATATTTACCATGATTTTTTTTAAAAAAGTAATAATAGCATCTTATAGGATGCAGGATTTTGGATTTCGTTACACATGTTCACCTCCATTTTATTGCAACGTATAAACTAGCAACCCTATTTTGATTCATGGAGGAAAAAAAAGTATAATGTTAACAAATGTCTGCCTTTTTAATTTAAGTTCATAAGTGACCTGGGCCAAGGGTGCTCCTAGGTGGGCTATATTCGGTCTGACTGCAACAGTTGAAGGTACCAGATCCTCAGGCTGCCCGTCTGAACCTCTGCTATGGGTCACATCCAAGATAAAAGAGCAGCAGAGGGGAATCTGCGACACACTTTAGCTGCACCCTTTTGTAATTTGCTGCATTCACACAAACTGCCAGGGAAATTGGGTGCTGCAGAGTAGTGTCTGACCTGGGGAAGAGTGAGGAGGAAGCGAACGTCAGCTCCTGCCAGCGCTGGGAGGACAGCAGCAGAGTCTGGCGGTAGGGCCAGACAGCTGAGGTCATTCACATCTTCATCAAGCAGCTGTTTGCTTCAGGGCGCAGCGGTCACAGTCCTCAGATCCTACAGGCACTCTGCCGGCAAGCGGCACTCTATCAAGCTGCTGTTAACAGTTGCCTTCTATCATGCGTCCGAATATTAAGCCTGGTTTAGACAGAAATTATCTACGCCGACGCCAGCTAAACTGTAGGCAAACTTTAAACAGAGTCAAGTCCTTAAACAATCTGCCTTAGAATATTAATTTTGATATACTTAAAGCAGACTGCATGGGGAAAACAAACCTGTTTGATGGGGGAGAAGCATTGACCACAAAGCAGAAAAGCTGAAAGAAATAAAAAGGCCTATTTATAGAAGTTGCCAACTAGTTCTTTTTTCCTTGAAATCACTTTCCTGGAATTTTTTGTATAATATTTTCATTTTACTGACGAGTGGGAGGAATCAGAACAAAGCAAGAAAAGCAGGCAGCCTGTTTTTTAAATGACTGTTTATATTTGTCCTTCTTGGACTCCTTTCCCAAAACATACCACAAAGAACATTCCTTCTCTTCTCCCAGTCATGTCTCTTTCTTTTCCTCTCTTTCACTTTTTCTAGTGCCTTCCATAAGGCCAGGATAGTATTTTGTGAAGATGGGAATCATAAAGAGGAAGAAGGAACTCACCGGTATAGAGTTAGACAAAGACACAACAAACCTGGCTTTAATTTCTACTTTTGCCACAGATTTTCTCTGACACATTTGTTGAGCCATTTAATTTCTCTTCCATGGCTTCCCATCTGTGAAACGTGGGTAATCATTTGCTTCCCCAGAGATCAAAGCTGATCAAAGCTACTTTCTGCTACGTAGGGCTAACAACAATCACAGTAATATCCAACCTAGAAAAAATTTCCTCTTTTTCCTTTTTTAAAATATCCACCCCCCCCCCCCCCCCCCCTCCCTCGCTTTTGGAGAAATTCACTTGCATTGACCTTCATAAAAGAAATATTACAGGAAGATATACTCTCCCTGTCACGTGTTTGACTACAATTGTCACTGCTTATCACCACTTGGAACCATACTTGGTTCCCTTGCTTCATATGAGCACTACTGTATTTACAGATTTGCTAGGCCAAAATTTTATCACTGAATAGGATGTATTTAGTGATTCTTTCAACAAAATAGTGATGGTGTACATCCCACAGATACAGCCAAATGCTTGATGCGCAAGAACTACATGTTGCCTTCCTAGCAGTATATAAGAATCAATGTTCCAGCCCCCTTTATCAAACACAGTATGGGGTAAGGAAGCTTCAAGTCCAGGAATGACTCCAGATATAAAGAAACTTGACAGACAGGAAGACCGTAAGGTCATTTGCTTGTTTAGAAACGAGGCTGGGAGACTGGCAAGGACAGAGTAAAGTTAAATTTTAACAGTAACTTAACATGAGACTCCAGAATCAAAACCGAATTTGGGCACGGATTAAGAAATATTTTAGACTGGATTATGTAGCACCTAAAGATATTGAAACCAAGATTCAACCCAAACAGAGAATTCATATTTGAATCCACCAGCCCAGCTGAATAGGCTGTGAAAGTGGGATGTGGGAAGCCAGAATGAAACGCAACTGATACTTTTTCCCAACTATGTCATGGGGCTTATTTAGATAACACACCATTGTTGCTTCTCAAACTCTTTTGCAATTAGTTATTGGACTCCTATAACAACTATGGCAAATGTGTTCTCTAACTGCACATTTACTCATAGACACTGAACTACCCAAATTACACTTTTAATTTTCTTCGTGCACTATATATATATAAAAAAAATCATGATAAATATATTTATATGGAGCCTTGGGAGTGCTTACTAAAATAAATAATTCTTCCAAGTGTCCAGAACTATAATTACATCAAAATGGTTTTATATGACCTTTAAGAAATTTGTCAAAGGCCCACATTCTATTTTTTCTCAAATTAAGTTTGCTTTTTCCCACCATGTCACTAGAAAGTAATGTTACACCAAACAGACTGAGGTAATGTCATGTATGACTGAACTATAACAGCATTCAGCTAGTCTGATGCAATGCTGGAGAAGGCAAGTTTATCACATTTCCATTGTCTGGGTATTGTATCCTAACTTAATATCAGCATTAAAAATACACTGTGAATGTGATAAAAACTTTTGGAAAATTAGAGTGCTTATACTGAAACAGCCTGTCTGATTATTTTTTATCTTTTTTACTTGTCTGCCTTTGATGTGGTATTCTGTACGCCTAATTAGTTAACTCAGTCTTGTTAAGGCCAAAAATCAGCATGACATAGAGGAATTTCTCAGGGAATTTTCTCATGTGTTGCATTTTATGTTTTTCTAAAACCAGTTTTGCTATCAAGAAATTACATTGTATACTTCTACTGAGGAAAAAAAACAGAGTTGCCGATGTCCAGCCTCCTTCCTCCCATTTTGTTTTTATGGAGTGACAACTGGTTTTCAGTCACTGTTGATGAGAATGTCTCTGAAGCATTTAGTAGTGGAAGATATTACTTCTATGCAAGGCTATAAACCCATAGCTGTAGGAAACAATTCTCATTTTACAGAGCAGTGGACAAAACAAATATATTGGGCCTCTTTACATATATTTTTACATTCTTAAAAGTTTGGCTTGTAACTTCTAAATTAGAGTCTTCTTTAGAGCCCAGCTAGGCAGGGTGTGCCATGCCTGAGGATCAGTAGTCCAGTCTTGCAATGCAGTTTAATAGTACTTTTGCATTTAATAGAACTTCCCTTTCTGTTTTTCTTCCCTTCGCTTCCCTTGCAAGCGAAAACAAAACAAAAAACCCTGTGAAATTACTGAAGTCAGAGAGTTCCATCCAGCAATGCCAAAATAGACATGTCTCAAAATAATGGTCTTCAGTTTGCATCTGCCTAAAGGAGGGCTTTTCAATGCACATACCCTTGGCATTTGGAAGACCTGGTGGTTGGTGCTAGGTTACCTGGCCTCTAATCCCTTAATATCTTAAACTCTGTGATGGGTATGAATCACTACAGTTAGGTCATTTTTTAAATCAAAGAGAGCAGACAGTTCTAGTAATACTGCGCTTAACGGTAGTGCTTCTACTTTTCATTGGCCCCAGATGAAAGGCTGGAGTATTCGTGCAGATGATCAAACACTCGGTTAAGAAATCACCATTTCTTATCCGAGAAAGAGAAGATGGCTGTATCCTCTCCTAGTCTGTTGCAATCTGAAGAAAAATAATGTTGATTAATCCCCAAGATAAAGAGATCACTGGCTGTGTAAGCATGAACACGTGATGAAACTGAGCAGTGTGAATACATTGACAACAGTAAATGTATCAGGAGAAACAGAAGAATATGTGAGATATTGATTCCACATCTTCAGTGCTGTTTGATTAGCTTTTAAGTATGGATTCATTGGAGTTCTTACAGTGGATGCGGTCACAAATGAATTTTAGTGGCTAATTGATACTCTTTCCAAAATCTGATAAACTTAGCCCTTCTTTCTATTTACAGCTTGTGAACAAAGTAACTTAGACTATGTGGGGCAACAATATTTGAGTCGACAAACTTCCATCAAATTAATAGATGTACCTCTGCTTCCAGTTTTCAAATGCTTGCAATTCATTCATGCAACCATGCAACTAATCACACAAGTCAAATGGCATTTTTCCGTTCCTGAAGCCAAGTTTTTCAAGAATAGATTTGCAGGAAGTAAAATTTTGTTCCTGAAGAAAACTTTAATGTAAACATTTATTTTTGACAAATATTTTTAAGGAAAAATCTCATTTTTTCATATAATATTAAAAACTTATATAGTTTGGGTAAAAGGATAGAATTCCATTTTACAGAGAAAATATTAAATTACCACAAATTGAAAGTTTTGATGGAAATTTCTCAATTCAGTCATACTCATAAATGGACAAATGTCCATTATGGTCATTGTCGAGTGCTTTCTGTTTCTCTAAATGTCATCAAACATTGGTTTATACAAATTACTGTGAAAGAAGTGTTGATAATATTATCAAATGCAGGGGTTTTGTGTGAATGGATGATTGCCATGTCTACATTCAGGAATCACTCATTGGTAATAACAGGCATGATACTGGATATTTCTTTCCCATCAAATGTAATTCCAGAAAAAGGGATTAAAATGTCAGTGTATTTATCTGTGAGAAAGACATGGTACTCAGTTCATACAGTCAGAATTTTGTTGTTTTAACCTATTCTACACATACAGATCAAACTTGAAATCAGCAGGAATGACCTTTTTCTATCAAGTCTATATAATGAGATTTTGGGAATTCTATTCTCTGAAATAACATTGACTGTTATTTTATCTAATAATTAACTTCCTTTTGCTAATATTCACTCCAAAATGAAATGTGGCTTTTACAGAGTTCTCATGTTGTTAACTCATAGGTTTTTAACCAGTATAAGCACAAATAGCTTTCTGCGCAGCCAGGCTCTCCTCCTTGTGTCTTTGTACGTTTGAATTCTCCTAGATATATATAGTATTCTTTTTAATTTTATTTACTCTTTTTAACTAATTTTGAATTCTTTCCAATTAGTCAGCACTGCATTTAATATCTGTCATGTCTGTCACTGTTCTTGAAATCTCCTCTCCTAGCATAATGATATGTGTAATATTCTGAAAAATAGCCTTCAGTCTATCATTCAAACTGTCAACAAAAATATTGAACAGAGATGGCTTCAGGACAGAACCTTGCCCATTCAAATGACCTGCCCACTTGATAACAAAAGTGTTGACAAGTACTCTCTCTAAGAGAGAGAGAGAGAGTAGTGTGCACTTATTTTGTTGCAATTACACATAGACTATACTTCCCTAGTTTGCTTATGGCATGCATTTTCAAATCAAGTGAATGGGTAGGTCATGGAAGAATTCAGCGTTCAATATTGAACCACCATTCCAACTTGATGCTGCAGTAAGCCACCATATAACCTAGCACTGTCTACCCATACACCATCATGCCCTGCCAGCATGAGGCCTTCTCTCACACTTGCCTACTCAACATTATGTTCTGCCTCCTGGATCCTCACTGTAACATTTAGGCCACTATCTATAGCAATACTGATTACTGTAGGTGGACGTAGGAGCCTTCTGCATAGCTGCTGACTGTCATCAACAATTTCATCAAGAAGTATGCACTATAGTGTGGCAGCACACGTGTCCCAGATGCAGCTAACCACTTAACACATGCTTACCTTCTGGACAAGGAATATGAGCTTTGCAAGTAGCTCAATCTGTATCCCTATTACTTACTAAGTTAGGCACACTCTGCATTGCAGCAGCTGTAGAGATTACACAGCATATGGTATCTCTTAGCCACTGCTGGGCAGAAGTAGTGCAGTCTTTGGCCCAGTTTTGGGTAGGTAAGTTAAGAGTAAGTGAAAGTAAGGTAAGTAAGAGTAAGAAAAGCTCAGTGCATCATTAAAGTTACAGTATGTTACATCTATATATATCTTTCACTCACAAAGCTAGTTAATCTGCAAAAGAAAAAGAAATATAGATTGATTTGACCTGATTTGCTCTTTACAATCTTAGGTATGTTTCATCATTTCTTTTGGATAATTTTAAGTCGCTCATTTAATGGTTTGATCTAGTATCTTTTATCGAAGTGAGTCTCTGTGAGTTATTATTCCCTGGTTTCTTTTAATTCTTTCTCTCTTTTTAAAAACAAATTTGCTTTTACCAGTTATCTGTGACCACATTAATCCTCTGTTAGCCCACAGAGGTGTTTATAAAGTTTCCAAATTACATTGACTTGTTTAAGCATGCTCCAGATGTTTACTCTGGGAAGTGTTAGAGGCCTATGTATCTGTATCATTTTAATGTGCAAAGACAAAAGCAAAAAAACCCCAAAAGAATGGACCACATCTACCTTCTTTTATTTTCTTTCCTACTGAGTAATGGGTCTCTATATATGTTTTGTCTACTAATGAAGTTACGGAACCTTTGTTGCCTTTTCTGGCCCTTTCTAATGAAATTCAATCTTTTCTCTTTCTCATCTTGATTGTGCTATTTCTTCATGCTCGTCATTAGTCAGTTTTTTAAAAATAATTCACATTTTGAGGTCCATAATAAAAGCCTTCTAACAGTATACATCATATCCTTTCTTGGCATTAGAATAGCTTGCCACTATGATTTTCCATTGATTGATGATGTTGGAGAGCAGTAAGGAGCAGCTGCAGTGGGGGTGTCGGGGTGCAGTGGGGACAGAATCACAGAATAGTTGAGGTTGGAAGGGACCTCTGGAGGTCATCTCATCCAAATTCCTTGCTCAAGCTGGACCACCTGAAGCCAATTGCCCAGGACCACATTCAGATGACTTGTAAACATCTCCAAGGATGTTTAACCTCCCTGGGCAACCTGTGCCAGTGCTTGGTCACCCTCACAGAAAAAAACCCCTGTTTCCTGATGTTCAGAGGGAATCTCCTGTATTTTGGTTTGTGTCCATTGCCTCCAGTCCTGCCACTGGGCGACACTAGAACAATAGCACAGCCAGCAGGATCAGCGAGGTGAGCTGGAGCTAGTGCCAGGTCCAACCAAGAGGATAGGTTGTAAGGCAATATCATGGTCATGAGGCATGTCCTAGGCCAAGCCAGGAAGTCAGTGTATAGATCAGGCTTAAGATCAGGTCCAGCGATCACCAGGCAGGTCCATAGCGACAAGACAGGACTGAGGTCAAGCCAGGAGCCCTACCCACTGGTTGAGATATGGATCAAGAGACACCATATCTAAACAGGGGCATGTTTGCGCTGGAGACCAGTAGTCCTGGTCTCAGTCCTGGTCCCAGTCTCCATACATAGCCCAAACAGGGGTTAAAGTCCTCATGTCTGAGCTTAAATAGAGCTCCTGGGCCCATGGGTGTGAGTGGAGGCCCAAGGTGAGGCTGATCAGGGCCATTAAGGCTTATTATGTGCTGGAGGCCTGGCAGATGCCACTCATCATCCCCCTAACCCGTATGTTATCTTGTCCAGTTGTTTGCTGTATTGAGCCTGCTTTTCTGAGGTTGCTCTTGTTCCTAAACTAGGATAGCAAAGTTGTTTGTGTTATCATTATTTTGATAATCACTAACCAAATTACTTTCCATCATAAACTTTTTCTAACCTTTCATTGTCATAAACACCTGAAAAAATACCCTACCAAAATTCAGAAATGTCGCAGTTTCCCGAATAACTGTACCTGCTGACCATCAGATGAACCCAGAAGACACTCACTTACCATCCAGTCAGTGACTGCAGATTACTGTGCACAGATCTGCAGCTGTTTGTCACATGGAGATCTCATTAATATGTATTAAAATGAATCATGTTCACTATATAAAGACTATTAGATGGTAAGGGAAGTTATAGGTACCTGCTGCTCCCAGCAGCTGGGGAGTCTGTGGATTCCTCCCGCCTGAATGCTGGAGCCTTGCCTAGAGACCTGGGGGTCTCTTCCCCAAGCTGATGGATGTGCCTGCTGCTTTCCCACTTGCAGCAAAACCGAGCATGTGTCCTGGAGACACATGCCGGACACTGACACGGCTGGTCACGCAGACTGCGTCAGACAAGTTGTGGCCTTCAACAGCATCTACATACGGGATCCACTTAAAAAAAAAGCACAGATGTCCATGTCCCCTTCCTCCTCTTTGGCTAGCAGAAACAGAAGGTCACTGGTGCAGGCACACACACAGCACCCTCTAGGTTCACAAGCGCGTGCACATTTGCAGATCCCTGAAGTATTGGCATGGTCCCCCTGTATGCTCAGTACCCCTGCCTGGATCCTGCCCCTCTTATCTGCCCCACAGGTCCCCTACTCATGACTGATTCAGCCTGGTGATCGCTAGCAAATATACAGCACTCACATACCTGCCCCACAGGCATCCCATGGCCCTTCTGCCCACCCAATACCCCAGCCCAGACCCAGGGCCTCCTACTCGTCAGCTCACCCAGTTTGAAGTTTGCCAGCAAACATACACGCACATCCCACGCTCACCCGGTTTGGGGAAGATACAGATGCTTGGTCCACGCTCAGCAGCCAGCACCAGGTACTTGGACTGTGACCCATGGTCCCACTCCACCTGCCAGCTCTGAACCTTGCATTTGCCTCACTCGGCCCAGTCCCCCAGTAGCTGGTTTTCAGTACACACACCATTCACGCCCCAGTGGCTGGAAATGAAAGGCACCCCACCTGCTCCAGTAGCTGATGCTGAGCCCCCACTCACTCCGGGAGCTGATACCACAGCCCTGGGGCTCATACACCCCAGTCTGACTGTACTAGCTGGCACCAATACCACTCATGTTTTTTCCCCCTGTAGATGGCACTCAGGGCAAAAAGCCTGTAGGACCCACAAGGACAATCCAGAGAGTGATGGCCCCTCTAACTACTGATGCTGAGACCCCCAGCATTAGTTGCTGGCATCAAAGTCCTGGGGGTGCTCACAACCCTGGTCTGACTCCAGTCAGACCCACATCCACTTATGCCTGTCTTGCCATTTTCTGGCACAGGATATTACACAGGTTACACAGAAAGATAGTTAAGAAATCATTTAATAAGGAGATAGGACAGACTGTGGCGATTGCCTTCAGGACTTGGTCAAAAAGTGTACTGACTGGGCACTTTTTACATGCATCCAGCCCCTTTTATACCCCTTTATGTCTGTCACAGAATGATTGAGACTAGAAGGGACCTCTGGAGGTCATCTGCTCCAACCCCCACTGCTCAACCAGGGCCACGTAGAGCCATTTGCCCAGGACCATGTCCAGACAGCTTTGAATATCTTCAGGGACTCCACAACCTCCCTGGGCATCCTGTTCCAGTGCTTGAGCTACCTCACCGTAAAAAAGTGTTTCCTTATTGCCCCCTTTGTTTCTTATCGATCCCCTTCCCTTACACATTGCTTCGTAATTTTTGCATAGTCCCACAGATTTCCCCTCTAACGTTGCAAATCCTCATGTTTCTCTTGTTTCCCCCCTCTTTATCAGTTAGAAAGTCCAGGTGACCTCCTCCAAAGCTGTGCCTGGAGTTTCTTAATGGCCCATTAGTCAATGACTGGAGACTTCTTGTCTTTGGCATTGTCTCCATTATCCCCTGTATACCAGACTTGTGCTTCTGTGTGTTCTTGTTTATCACTTTCCCCTTCACTTATTATCCCCTCTGCATTGAAAAAGTCCTTGACTGGATAACATTAATAAAGCAGATTCTCTCACCTTCCACATACCCTTCCACTACTAACCACTACAACCCTTACTGGTGTTAAATATATTGCACCACCTGCAGTTCTTTGCAGGGGCAGAACTCTGAAATTATTTCCATTTTCAGACCTGTGCTGATTGTGATATGCCCTTGCCTGTGTCAATGTGCAGCCAGCATTCACAAACAGGCCCCAAGCTATGTGGACAAGTATAAGTGATGATGATTATGATGCACATCACTGAAGAATGTGCTCTATCCTGACAGAAGGGTGAACTAAGTGTTGTTTGACTTCAAGAATGGCTTTTTTTAGTATTGTCCATATTCCAGTCCTTTCCTAAAGTTATTATAATTTTTGATGGATATGAGTAAAACTTTTTTGTAATGTTTTGAATTTTAGCTCAAGGCAGGCTTTTACCAAGAAGACAGCTCTCCCAAGAGAATAGTTTCGCTTATTTCCTTATCTAGGAAAGGCTTCTCTGGCAAGCGGCATCATTTATTTTTTCCTAGAGTAATCCTGTCTACCTTTCATGGTTAATGCAGGCTGTATCTTCTGCAAGTAATAGAGACAACTTTTACTGAGGCTTCTAGGGTCAAACCCCTATTTGGATAAAGGCCAGGCCTTCTGGCATGTGTAAGAAAAGGGAGAGCAAAGAGCCATCCTGGCATTTTCCACATAATGTAGGTACTTACCTTCCACTCATCTTCCTCTAAAAAAACCCAACAGTAATCAAGCAGACCCTCCTCTCCTTCTGTCAGTGAACTTATGTTGGTACTCAGCATCTTAACTGTCTTAGTTTCTCCAGCCATGTACCATGTGGTGTGATGGACAATTCAAAATTTCTGCACACTTCAGTTTGCTCTTTTTCCTAAGGTATTGCGCTTGCAGTCACAGAAAGACAAAAGGCAGAGGGGAAGACCCAGAGCATGCATCAATTAAATATTGTATTGTAGTTAACTAGTACAAACATTAACAAGACTACTAAAATTTCTGCATGCATATTTATCGATTACAGTAACATATGTATTTTATGAGGCTGTTCTAATTACAGCATTTGTCTTTCCATATTATTACTATCACAAGTATTTTGTAAATTCATATACATGTGAAATAATTTGAGATCTTTCATGATGAAAGGCACTATTTATGTTCCTTTTATTTACTTACTACTCATGTTTTCTTGCAGTCTACCAGTCAGCAGTGTGACAGATTTACTACTTGCATAGGACAGTCAGAAAATGCCACCATGTCCTTACCCCTACCCTTCCAAAAGCAGATTAAGAAAATTACGGGGAAGAAACTGTGACTGCATGACTCTGAGTTGTAGTTCCTCCCACTATTGTGCACTTTATGTACCTTGTATTATATAAAGTAACCCTAATATGTATTACCCAGTCTTATATCAAGATTATAGGAAAACTTTGTTCCCCCCATGGAAATTAAGAAAATCTGTTCCTGCTGATTTTTATGTGATCAAGATTTTATCCCAGAAATATTAAAAAGATATTTAGACTAAGCAATAAGTCTTGGACAACATATCTGAAGAAGGATAAGCATTTGGAACAGAATTTCTTAATTTAAAAAAGCTTATATTAGTCTTAAATGATTACTAATCTCTGCATTCTTAGCATTGTGCAGCACGTTAAGATTGCTGACTGTTGGGAAAGTTGGGCAAACATGAATACTTTATGTTTCTTGCATTTAATCTTCTCACCCTAACACAAGAACTGAAAAATCAAAAACCTCAAATTTAAGACAAAAAACATGCACTGCAAGAAGCTGTGAATAGAAAACACGGTAAGTGTAGGTCCTGAAATCCCTCAAGCCATAACATTTTCAGGCTTCAGACAGCTCTAATGATCAGTAACTAGCAAAGCAGAAATCATAATTGCCTCCAGAAAACAAAGATTTAAATAGGTTCAGACTAGGACCTGACAGAAGCCTGTCTCAGTCTTTACTTGCCTAAATGAGATTATCCATAAACTCAGCTAGTCTGAATTCCCTGGCTTAATCCATTTCTGGGTGGAGTCAAGTATATGGCTATGATAGATTTGTTAAGCTTTCAATACTCACAATCTGTCAGTTCACAGATGCAGTAGCCTGAAGCCATGTCTGGAGAGAAGGTTTTATCCTTTGATTTAATGTAGTATCAAGTCAGGAGTCAACAGTCCTCCCATCACATTTGATTCAAGTTTATATATGCAACTTGTGTAAATATATATATTTCACTGAACAACTTCCATTGTATTTTAGGGTATTCCCTACATGGAATAATTTTAAATAAAAGAGCAAGTATGTGGGTGGTTCCCATTATTCCAAAGGTGGTGAAAAACCAGAAAAGAAATGTGTTAATATGAAGTGCCTGCCACACTATTTAGTACTTTGGTGTGTCTCGTCCACTATGTAAACACTTTATTAATCTATTAACAGATCTGTCTATTGTAGTTCATTCTCTCTACAACTCTATTTGCAGTAGTGTAGGGCCACTGATCCAAATCGAGTTAGACTGAAGTATATTAATTAATTACTGGTTTGTGTGGGGCAATTATTTTTATTTGTCAGGGAAGCTACTTGGAAATAAATGCACAGTAGTAAATTACAACCATTAGCAAGCTTATGAATAAAAAAAAGCATAACATGAGACCTTATTCTAATAATAATTTTCCAAAGACATGCACTAAACATCGGTCCTTGGTTTCCTTCTGCTTGAAAACACCTACAGACTGTTGAGCACATTCACTTGCAAGAATCCCAGTCTAATCTATAAATAACCATTGTAACTCAGCATGATATTTTAAGTGTAGAAAGCATGAAATTGTTCTGCACATAGTGCAGATTAGAAGTAAAATGAGCTGAGCAGTGTGAAGGCAGGGTGCTGGTACGTGGGTAGGAAAAATGTAGCTTTATGACTTACAAGAGCAAAAAGACTAGGCTAAGCCTCAATATCGTCCCAGCCACTGGGTTTTCATGAACTAGAAAACCTCCAAAACTATTTCAAATTTAGATCTCAAAATTATTTTTAAACCTCTAGAACATAATGAGTCACATAATGGGCTGGATCACCAGCTCCTGTAAATTGGCAACGCTTTGTTGGAGACAATGTTTTTAAGGACAAGTCACATTACAAACTTGGTAAGAATCACAACTAATAGTTCTAGGAAAAAAAAGACATTTGCACATACAATTATACATGGCTTAATGTTCTAAAACTTGTTTATATATTCCCTCCACATTTGCTATATGGCATTTCAATGGATAGTTGGTAGCTATGGGAAGCATTGAGAAATTTTCAGTACAAGCATAAAAAGCTTTAAAATGCATTGAACATGCATTTGAAGTCAAATAGTTAATTTACTATACTACTGAGAACAGTGATTTTGTGAAGTACAGGTTGGTTTATAAATACAGTGTTCTGTGATTTGCAGGAAAAAGTATAAGCCAAACAGCAAAATCTGGTTTGCAGCGCAGTCAAAAAAATAGTTGTTAGGTGTGTCTAAAAAATATTTATCTGTTATAGGAGATACACATCTAAAATGGGTAAGTGTTGCATAGTAGCCAAGATTTCTATTATGCTGGGGCACTGATTCAGCATTCAACCAGGGGAATCCAAATAGGTTTCAACAGGTCTGTACAAGGTTAATAAATTAGCCTGTTACTACACTGGAAGATGGAAATGTGTAGGCTACATGAACACTACCATAGAAATAGTCTCTCTTATAGAATCGGTTCTCAAGGATAATTCCCACAGAGCATAATTCCTACAAGCCCTCACTGTGAGGTAATATCAGAGTGTGGTTTCGTGTGACTAAGGGCTCCAGGGCTGACCCTTTCTTCTACATCTACTGTAGTAGTAATTGTAATACTAGTTTTTGTCCTACCCTTTGTTATCTGTACAATTCCTTAGTGTCAATTTTAGTGCCAGCTCTTAATGGCTAGTGTCCAAATGTGCTGCAGGCCTCTCCACAGGTGATCCCAGTTGAGTCTGTTAGTGGAACTTGGAGAAAGTAGTTGGATTAAACATGCTAACAAATTAGCAACTACCCAACAAGATAAAGATGGCATATAAAAGACATCTGAACAAATATGAGATGGCGACATACTTTTAAAAACAACTTTTAAAAACAAGTTAATACTGTGTTGCATTTGTAACTTTTTAATTGAGATATAAAAGGAGAACTGATGACTAGTCACAGCAGTTACGTCATATAAAGACTACATCTCGTTACTCATGCTCATGGCAAACACAAACTTCAACTCAATAAATGACCCCTCTGAAGTTGATGGGGCCACACAATGCATAAGTAAGCATGAGCAAGGGTATTTGTCTAGCCCTAGCAAAACAAAAAAGACAATTATTTCATTTCAATGAGTCAGGTCTAGCTGCACTCAGAAATCAAAATTTCCACTGACACAAGTGGAATTTTCCTTGAGTAGAGTCAGGGTCTGGTTAGACCAAAAATCAGTTTAGACCCCAGAGGGAACAAGCTGGAACGCTTCATCTCAGTGTCAGAGATTGTTCACCCTAAACATTTAAGGATTTTCCAGGATTTGCTAATGCTTCATGAATAATGTGTGCCACCCAAATGCTTATGAACAATGAATAGCAAAAGTAACTTGTAAAAGTATCCAAACTAGAATACTAATTTGGAAATATATCAGTAACTATTTTTTAAGATTAATTCACCATCTCCACTGGAAAAGTCAAGGGTTACCTTTAATGAAGGTGTCAACCCCACAAACACTTAACGTATACTCGGCTTTACATGTGCACGTTATTATCTTTCAAGTCCATAAGTTAGATCCTACTCCCAGTATTTGACTGTCATTGGGTGAAGCCATAATTTTAAGAAAAGTAATTTTACAAAATTAACCTTAGGTTGTTCTTTGTCCTTTTTCATGTACTTCTGGAACTGACATCATATTGAGCAACAACAAAAACATTTATACTTACAAATTAGACTACAAAACCTTTGATTTTGCATAAAACAATGGAATGCTTTTCTCATCCTTAGTTTTAAAGGTCTCCTATGAAAGACAGCATGCTGGGTGATACTTATTTCAATTTTTTTGAGTGAACTAAGTTAAAGACTGAGTCAGCCCTGAAGGGATTTAAATATGTGGTTCCAGAAACACTGTGTATTGAAAAACTGGTGTTCAAACTATGCACAAAAGTAGACCACCATGTAGAATAGTTGGAGGGAATGCCTGGCTATTTACATCTTCTATAATATTGGTACAAATATACATACTAGCAAAACATAAATAACAGTTACATAGAAACAGGCATTATAATTGACATTCTGGTCAGTGAAAATGAGATTCTTCTCCACTCCAGAGCTAAAATAATTGAAATACGGAATAGTAATATTTTTTATTGTTTTTCAAAGAGAAACGTAGACACAATTATTTTGCAATGTTAATTTTATGACATTTCTTACCACTTTGCAATGCTGAAAGGAAAGTCTAAGATTATCGAAGTGAATTGTCTCCTTCTCCCCTCTTGCCAAATTGAAGGTCTGTTCTTACGCCATCTGTCATCCAGGACATGTCTGTACTAAGAAAGTTGCTTGCCCACCGAGACCAGACCAACAAGACTAAAAAGGTATACTCTTCTAGCTAGCTCGCTAATAGAGTACTGCAACATTATGACAACCATTTGAAACAGCAAGAGCGGAACTTAATAGCTGACCTATGAAGCAGTTCTCCAATATTCTTAAGTGTCATGTTGACTGTGGGGGAAAAAAAAAAAAGACACACAGATTGAAAAACACTTTGGCTTTCATCATTTCCAAATGCAGTAACAGTCCTTCATGGCACTGAGTAGGCCTTGCTAATGCCTCCTTCACCTGTGACAAGAGTCTCAGAAAAGCTGTCCCCCAGGTATCTGCTCACGAGGAAGGTCACATCATAAATGCCCCGGTTTGTGCATCAGAAGGATGATACCACATCAGCTACAAGAAGGAATTAGCTTCACTGAGTTTGCAGGAGCAGGAGAACATGAGAACTGTCATGTTACCAGTCAGCTGAAGAGTGGAGAGAGTCACGGAGGGTAGTTTTTAGCACTAGAGCTGGATGAAAGTTGCAGGCAAAAGGAAAGTTTTGAGAAAAACGCAGAGTGAAATAAAAGGCTTCTGCAAACTCAATAAAATACAAATAGTTAGGACTGTACTGCACCCTAAGAGATCACTTAGTTACTCCCTTGTCAAGAGGCAGAGCACCTGTATGTAGGTTACCCTTGACAGAAGTTTGCTTAGCCTATTGTTAAAGATCTTCAATGACAGAAGCACCACAGCCATTTCAAGCAATATATTCCTATCCTTTATCTTCACAAAAACTACTCCTCAACTGTCAAAAACATCTCTTCTAATGGCTAATCTGCATATTTTTAATTTTTTGCAACTTAACCTTTTACACTTCTTTTATTCAGTGTTTCCTTGCAAGTCATACTTCATACTTTATGTCTTCTGGTTTTGTTTCTGGTAGCACTTTTCTAACTTTGCTCCATTGGGTACACATCTTCCTGGAAGTGTTCTGCCAAAGCTGGACTTTGAAATGCAATGACGGTCATCTGCGCTAAATGTATTGCACTTTTCCTTGTTCAATTGCATTGTATTTTCTCACTTCCTCCCATGTGGGGGAGTTCAATTTTAAGACTCTCTTGCCCTTGACTATCTCTGCAGTTCCTCCCGTAAACAAATATTAGATACAATTTCCACAAACTTACTCTTTTACTCTTACTTGCTGTCCAGCTATTAATTATTGAAGAGTGTGGACCCAGGACAGTGGATCCATGTGGATAGTTTACTGTCCATCTGGATAGCAAACTATTGCTAACTAGTTACATATAATTGTTCAACAATAATCTTTATATGTGCCTTGCACAGGAATTTCATCGAGATTATATAGTGTTCTTATAACAATATAATTTAAAAGAAGGCAAAAAAAACCTTAATAAAGACAAGATACAGAATACCTCCTACTTTTCCTTCACCTACAAGCCTACCATTCCATTCAAGATGAAAATTAGACCAGATATAATTTTGGCTGTGTATCTTCTTTGTTTTCTGCCAGGTAGTGACAGAGAGTTCATCTGATTGCTTTTCCAATACTTATTGCATGAATCAAATTAAACTGATGAACATATATAATCTTATGGTCCCTCTCTGTCCTTCACTTCTTCAAATGAATTTTAATTGAATTGTTTTTACTGGGTGAAACAGATCCCACTTCCAATAAAGTTTAAAATTTTTGGTTGAATTTTAAGGAAAACATTCTGATTTCTTGATTCAAAATAACTTTTTTTTAAAAGTTTTGGTTTGGTTTGGTTTGGTTTGGTTTGATTTTCCCCACATGAAGAAAGTAGTAATTAATAAAAAGTATTTAAAAATTCACTCCTGCATCTGAAATATTTTTTTTCTCAGGGTTGGACTACACTTTTCATTTGACCAAAACTGGTGTTTGTAATTAATTTTTCAGTTTATTGAAAAAAACTGTTAAGTTATTTGTTCCAGTCTCACCAAAAATAGTTTGCTTGGGTTTTTTTTAATTATTAGGTAAACAATGATAATTTTAAATTCCATGAAGCCATCAGAAAATACTACAACTTCTGTCATCCTTAAGTGCAAGGTTTTGAGTGCATAATTTCTACAGTGTTTCCTTGGAACTGAATATCTGCAGTTCAGCTTAACAAGTAACATTATACAAAGCATATTTGCTTTACAGAAATGAATCTCAGTGCATTAGCATAAGCTTCAGAAGAATTTGGGTTCCTTGTCCTAAAGTTAAAAACTGCAACAAGGACTTTTTACCATGATGAAGTACTCCTTGCTTTACAGTATTTTAGAAACATTTGAAAATTTCAAAAAATGTGCTGAACTCCACAGAGGCAGCTGTTAATCCTATAAAATATAATACATGTGTAGAGTATGCCTATTATTATTAGATTTACAAAGTATTACTTTAACTTGAGTAGAGTGTTTTGATTTCTTGTTTGGTAAATCTCATATTCATTTTGACATTTCCTTTTTAAGAAAGGAAACTCAAACTACCTTTACCTTTGATGTTAAACAGAAAATGCAGCTCCTCTTCTTCACTTTACAGGCCTTATTTACAGCAAGTGTTTGTTCCTAACGGTAGACGAACACTATCCTGGTGTTAGTTTTACACTTTTTCCTATTATTTAATATTTTTTCGATTTATTTTTTTAATTTGCTTGGAAATTGAACATATAAACACATTTAATATGACAGAGACTTCTCAATATGAATAATAAATTCAGTGGTGCGTGGGTCCTATTTGTCAGTGCTCAGGCTGTCAATTAGTCTGAGTCAAAACTTCATTTGAATCTAACCTATATTCATTAGCTAGTTTTGATATCTGACTCATTTGTCACTCTAAAAAAGCAGAAACTATTATCCATATGTATCTCAGTTCACTGATGCATTTTGTTTTGAAAAAGCCTGCCTAATTTTTCAGTATTTTAGAAGTATTGGTATTATTTTGGTTTTTAAATTAGTGTGACTGTGGAGGGATTGTTTAGAAATGGAAATGAAGATGAACGTCCCTGCCTACAAGACTGTCTGTGATTAAGAGGATACCAACATAGCATTATCTGTGGTTAGTACTCAAAAGAAGTGTGTGACTTTGATTCACGTATTCTGGTTACAAACACAAGAAAAAACTAAGAAACACAGTTGCATACAAATCAACGTCAGTCTGATTCAGTTCTTCAGGTTGCTTGCCTTTGCTAAAATCCCAGTCTTACCTGAGGTTTCTGAAGTTCACTAAACTTCATTGTGAATCTAGCCAAAAGCTTTCCATTTGTATTTCAGTTTGGCAGCAAAACCCCAAAGAGGGCAGTATGATGCTGTGACGGCATTACAGCCGCCAAGGAGGTGAGTCTCACTCAACTGACTCACTCTTCCAGGGGCCTGTCTCACAGCCTATCAGTTAGATTCTGGCCGTTAACAGAACAGCTCTAAGTGGGTATGGTAAGCAAGGATGGTAAGGGTTAAGGAAGCAAGAGTGAGAACATGTTTAAAAGCTGCACCTGTCTTTGTTACAATCTCAGCATTATGTTAAATGAAAGCGGAAAACCACCACTGTTATATATAAGCATATAAAAAAGCAAGATCTAGTAGTTTCAGCCCATGGACTGTAGATCTGGACAAAAGTTCAAGATGATTTGCATTTGGTCTTTCAGTTCTGCCTAACTGTAACTTCCATGCTATGAACAAATATCAATGTGTTTAAAAGTTTAGGAAAGGGTTAGTCAAGCCCCACTGCTATTTAGAATGGGTACTATATAAAGAGAAAGAAAGAAAAGCTTCCCTTTGATTAAATAATTTAGCAAATTCCTAATATTTTCACTAAATTATTGGATATATTTATTTTCCCATTTCTCTTGTTCATCAAACTCACAGAAATTTGGGCGAAATGCATACACATATTTCTTAATAAATAGTTATAAGAAAGTAAAGTCTCATGACAGCTGTGTTTCCATTTAACACAAGCTTTTCAAGATGTGTGATAAGAATCTTGAAGAACTTAAAGGTGATGAAGAAAAGATGAACAGAAAGGAGAGATGAACGAAAGTAAAATGAAAGTGTTGAAGAGCAAAGCTTTTTTTTGCCCACAGCCATATTGCTCAGTGATAGTTCCAGGAAGAGAACCCACGCCTCCCGAGTCCGAGTCCAAGCATCTTCTGATATAATTTCATATAAAAATATGCCACTGTCATTGCAGCCGTAAAGTTCTTGCTCAGTTGCATGCTGTATAATGATATAAACAGAGATGTTTGTTCTGGAACAGTTTGGGGGAAAAAAGCAAGGTTACTTTAAAGTGTAAAAATCTAAATGGTGCAGAGGTAGCTGGGGAATATATTTCAGTCATGTTTGTGATTCAAAGAAGAAACTGAATTTTCAGTGATCGAGAAATATGAGCGAGGTATTCTTTTTTGCCTCCTTTCTCACTATACTCTAACAGATAACAGGGAATGATCCAGCTTATACAAAATATTCTCACCAACAAGTATGCTTTTACACCTATTTGCATTTTTTTCCCTTCTTTTTTAGGCATCATCAATACTGCTTTAGAAGCAGCTAAGTTGTGTTGTTTTGAGAAACTGGATTGTGTATGAATATTCTGGAAGATCATAATGCTGAGGTAAGTTCTATGCTACATCGTGCATATGTAGTCTTTTGTTTGATGTTGTAGAACAGAATTTTAAATATTTTCAGGCAGAATTATTTGATATGTACTGGTGAGAATTTTAAAAACCATTATTTTACTCATAAACCCATTCTCAATATTAAAACTGGCTTCATTTAAAATATTAACTTTTTCAGATACTGAGATTTTGTAGACATAGACTCTTATTGGAATTAAGTTCATAAACATGAGTCATGCATGTCTTTTACCAGTCTTTATTTCCTTTTAAAATGGTGAAGCTTACTACATTTTGACACACCTAGTCTCACTTTTGCATTATAAATAGTTCTATGAAAAAAAGAACAATGATAAAGAAAGCTTTCCAAAAGGAACTTTCAAAGCCTTACTCAGCTTATACTCCATTGTGACTCAGGAAACTTCTAGACTCTCTTAATTGTTCATTATATATGAATTGTATATGTGACCTTCCAAACACAGTATTTTTCCATGTTGAAACACACTGCTTTGGATACTGGTTACCAAAACAGCTCAATTATTTTAGACAAATACTTATAGGAATAAGTGCGTTATTTAAAAAAGTAATTTAAAAAAAAATTACATTAATATTGTCTTGTGGTAGGTGCAGACTTCCATAGCTGAACAATTCTAAGAACAGGAATCAATGACTTGAATCCAAGCTAAAATTCATAGCATTTTATATCTTACAACAGACAATACATTTATGTCTTGGGTTAACTAACATCTTAAATCAGATCTTTTATTGTTATCTTATGTACTTGCACATAAGATATGTACTACATATATGTACAAATCATATATGAAGACTTAGAGGAAAAATTTTAGGTGCAAATATAAAGACACTACTGGATTGTAAATACTGGTTTGAAGATATGGCTGAGGCCACTAAATTCAATACAGTTAATCTAGGTAAACTCTAGTGTATGTTAAAAGAGCATATGCAGAAGGATAAGAAGTAGACATTTGCTCATTTTTGGTGTAGTCACAGGCAGCTGTTGTAATTGGTACACCACAAATCATAGAATCATAGAACAGCCCAGGTTGGAAGGGATCTGGAAAGATCATTTGGTCCAACCTTTCACGGAAAAGGAAGCCTAGATGAGATGATCTAGCACCCTGTACTTGAAACTCTCCAGTGATAGGATCTCCACCACTTCCCTGGGGAGGTTGTTCCAGTGATTGATTGTTCTCACTGTAAAATATCTTTTTTTTTTTATCAAGATGAAACCTTTCCTCACGCAACTTGTACCCCTTGCCCCTTGTCCTCTGCATGTGGCTCCTTGTGAAGAGTGAGCCTCTGTCCTCTTTGCAGAAGACCTTTACATGCTGAAAAACTGTGATGAGGTCCCCCCAAGCCTTCTCCAGGGTAAAAAGAGCAAACTCCTTCAGTCTTTCCTCACAGGACAAGTTCGCCAGCCCTTTGATCGTCTTTGTGGCCCTCCTTTGGACTCATTTGAGTCTGGCTGTGTCTTTTTGTGAATTGTGGAGACCAGAACTGGACACAGTACTCCAGGTGTGGCCTGGCAACCACTGTATAGAGTGGAATGATCACATCTCTATCTCTTCTAGTAATGCCCCTGCGGCTGCAGCCCAGGATCCAATTTGCCTTCACTGCTGATTTATGTTCAGCTTGTTGTCCACCAGGAACCCTAGGTCCCTGTAAGCAAAGCTGATCCCCAGCCACCCGGATCCTAGCTTGTATTGGCCTCTCAGTTGAATGTGAATCACCATTCTATGTATCTTTTTTAGTGTAAATATATTGGAGCTAGAACCACTAAAGGAGGAATTCAGACTAATGAGGTAACAGTGCTTGGAGACATACTGTGACTGATATTTGAGGCTGACTTAACAACAGTGGGTTTAATCCCTCAGACTTCTTTTGAAAGCTATAATAATAGGCTGATACATTTTGCAGAACATTTTTCAATGTTTCAATGCTTTTCAAAACTGTGAAAGTATGACTGTTTTCTAAGAGAACTTTCTATGTTGACTGGGTATTTGTTAATTTCATTAAACACTTTTAAATAAAAAGAAGTTATTTCCTTAATCCAGCTCTTTTTAAGCAAAACTATATATCTTGAGAAATTTATGATAAAATAGCATTTGACATGTGTCGTGGTTTATCCCCAGCCAGCAACTAAGCCCCACACAGCCACTCGCTTACTCCCCCTGCAGTGGGATGGGGGAGAGGATCAGAAGGGTAAAAGTGAGAAAACTCGTGGGTTGAGATAAAGACAGTTTAATAGGGAAAGCAAAAGCCGCATGCTCAAGCAAAGCGAAGCAAGGAATTCATTCCCCACTTCCCATGGGCAGGCAGGTGTTCAGCCATCTCCAGGACAGCAGGGCTCCAGCACGCCTAACGGGGACTTGGGAAGACAAAATGCCGTAACTCTAAATGTCCCCCCCTTCCTCCTTCTTCCCCGGTTTTACATGCTGAGCATGACGTCCTATGGTCTGGAACGTCCCTTGGGTCAGTCGGGGTCAGCTGTCCCGGCTGTGTCCCCTCCAACTCCTTGTGCCCCCCCAGCCTCCTCGCTGGTGGGGTGGGGAGAGAAGCAGAAAAGCCCTTGGCTCTGTGTGAGCACTGCTCAGCAGTAACCAAAACATCCCTGTGTTATCAACACTGCTTTCAGCACAAACCCAAAACAGAGTCCCATACCAGCTACCATGAAGAAAATCAACTCTACCACAGCCAAAACCAGCACAACATGTTTGGAATGGTACTTTGATTTTTTAATTTTGATAAGCTTTTTCTTTACAGAATGGTACTTTATATCACTGCATAAATCGAGTTACCACAAATAATAATAATGCAATGGAATCAGTCCATTCAAATCTCAGTGTTTCATCTGATTTCAAAATGTCAGAAGCTTCTCTTGAATAAAAACCCAGTCCCTACAAAATATTCTTCTGCTTTCAAAGCCAGCCAGCATAAAAGCTCTTCTTTAAGTGTTTATCAAGCTCCAAGGGCAGATGAAGAAGAAACAACAGGGAGGGTCTATAAAGAATATAGCTGGAGCTAGCAACTCTAGTGAAACACGCTCTACATAAGGGAAAGTATGAGTGTCTGTATGTTGCTCTTCATGATAACCCACTTCCATTCAGAAATCAATCTGCAGAATAGGGAGAGTAAAAGGGACTTTACAAGAACACGGAACTGGATAAAAAAAATAAAAAAATCAGAAATGGAAAAATGAAAAATGAAAAAAAAATGGAAAGCTGAGTAACTTTGGCTTTGCTACCTAACACCGTGCTTGGTTGTTTCCTTCTCACTGAAGAGACATGCGTTAGTCTCCAGTGAAAATCTGGACTCTATGACTATTTGCTGAGTGTATGGCATGGTTTAGCTTTATTTGTTGAAGGTAAAGTCTGTCAAAATCTATAAAGACCTTGTGTTTGGCTGTTCAATTTAAGCTTATTAAATCACCTGTGATACATTTTAGCAGGAAAAACACAGTGTTGAAAAGTCCTAATTTAAACTGATTCTAGCATTATTTAAAAGGAGTGGCTACGCAAGTTGTGGAAATTTGGCAAAAATGGAAGATCAAAATGAGCTAAGCTGCTATTACTCTGGTTAGACTTAGAAGGAAAAAGCTCAATATCAGTCCTAAAATGTAGTGGAAAAAAATCACATTGGTTTCCATTTGCTTGTTTTGCAGACTAAACCAGACCATGGGATGAACATATTGACACCAGTTTGTAACTTGGATGCCAGTTCGATTCTTCTTTCTTGTTAATTTGGCGGTTATGATTTCACCTTTTTTTTGGTTTCATTTCTATTTCATACCAAATAGAAAAAAATTAGAACTGTGAAATTAATAAGACTTTTTGACCTTCTTAAGTGTATCCACATCGATACCAGGAGGGATAAGTATTTGTCACATACCATCAGAGAATTACAACTTTTACAAATGTATCAGAACAAAATAAACAAGGTTTCCTTAGTACAGTTTTAAGGAGAGGAAAAATTTTGCTACTGAAGTATAATACATGACAAAAAATATATTTTTCAATCTGCCAAGAGTAAATTAACATTAAAGGTAATGAATTCTAAATATTATAGAGCTAAAAAACCATTGCAACAAAATTTGATAAGGGTGTGTTTCAGCAGCATGACATCATGTGAAACTATCCCCCTTTTCACAGCTGCCTTCTTATCTTTTCAATGTGTAATTTTCTTCATTGAATAACTGTTTTCCAAAAATGTTTTTGCAAACAAAGAACTTCTAAATAAACTTGCAGGAGCTTGGAAGTGAAGACTCTCAGTTTATGACATGAATTCTGGAAATACAGAGCAAATTTCAGATAACCCTTTTTAAATTAATCTGAGATTCTTACTTCTATTTTATTTACTATGTGATGAAAGTTCCTCAGCCAAAAAGGCAAAAAGAACAACTATGCACACGGGACTGCATTGTCATCAGAAGTTATTTAGCACAATCCACCTTCTTAACTGTAACTGGAACATGCAGTACAGTGGCATAAGAGAAAGACCAGGTTTCTGAATTACTCCCTTTCTGAATTCGGTACACTCTACTTCCAAACTGAAGGCTAAGATTCTTTTTCCTGTATAACTTGCATGTCCATAGGAGACAATGATTTATCGAAAGAAAGGAGTGAAAGCAGCTCAATTTCCCTTGAAGAAGACATCATTTATCTAGAACACTTCCACATCCTTTTTGTTCTTTCTCAGAAAGAAATCTCCACTGTAGCTCTGTCTGATAAAATAATTCCATTATTTCCACAGACTTTCACTCTTAGAGTTTTATCTTCCACCTTTGTATCCACTTCAGTGAAGTTGATCCTGATTTATATTCAAGAAAAGAAGAGGAAAATTAAGTCTTTGGATTATTTCCCAGAGATTACTCTGCTTACACTATGTGTTCTCAGCAATTACCTGTTTTTGATAGGTCATCTTGGGTATGAGAAGATTTCATAGTTTTGTGTTAGGAGATAGAATGAAAGATGAAAATAAAGAGTAGCAGATGGTGTCCACCTAATCTTCTTGAAATGAGATGAAAAAACATTACATCATTGTAGACTCAGGTCAGAGGAAAATTTTTTGCTGGGCCTCTACTTTACTACATACAGACCTGAACTATAAAGGGCATAAATGCATTACATTAATTTTTGAACCAAAATAGTACCAAAATACTGTAATTCATTACAGTAGCTGAAGTATCACATATTGAGGAAATGGTTTCTTTATAAAAAAGTTTGTAAAATGAAAGAATATAAAATCACCCTCATGGAAACCAATCTCTTGTAAATATAAGTAAATAAAATATGAAATCAATTTTTTTATCACTACACTGCATGTTTGCAAATATTAAAATCTGCACTTAAAAAATCAGGGATGATTTTCAAATAAAAACCATTCTCTAACTAAAAATGTAAGATTCTGTTGATAATATGATATATTTTAGGGAAAACAAAATTTAATCTTTATTTTTTTAGTCTTGAATGTATTCAAACTATGCATTGATAAAAACTTTGAATGAAATATTGAAATTACCTTTTAACTATTTTAATCCAAACCAAGACACACAGAAAAACAATTAAAAATTCTCTTAAAGAGAAGTTCTTGCATTTTGTTTTTCAAGAAATGGGATATAATAAAGGTTAAGTACAGCCAACATAAAGCCATACTTTAATTCACCCAGGTTCAAGCATGGCCAACACAAAGACATATTTTAATCCGCACAGATAACTATTGGGGGAAGTCATGACCCTTCTGAGATTTTAGGATTTTTGCTTCTGATTTCTAAGGCTCAGGATTTAATCCATAAGTATAAAGACTCTTCACCTACGTTATATAAATACTCTTCACCTACATACTCCCTCTAAATATACATACTCTCTAAATATAAATACTGTAACATGGATAGAGATAGAATTAAAGCTATCAGTGTGTGAATGGCCATTAACCTTATTTTCATATTGTAAAAGTAATTTCCAACCACTCAAATAATCAGTCTAGCAAATACATTGAGCTGTTCCATGTAGGAAGCCATATTTAATCAATCAAGAAACTGTACAGACTCCTTGTTTGGAAAGATATAATGTAAAGACAGGCTTGATAACATAGTTTGCAGCAGATCTTGAGAAAACTTACTCAAATATGCGGTACAATCAGCTTCCTGTCCACAAGTTGGGCAACATCAAACACACAAATATGAAACAATGATACAATTTAAGCATCGGTCACCTGAACCTGTAATATAAACTCTGTATGTGGGAGTATTTGCATGTAGCAAATTGTGAGTTGAAACTGAATTACTTATAGACAGTTTTTACAAATTCTTTACTGCACGATAAGATCACATTTAAGTATTTTCTTAAAATTAAATTGCCTGCGATGAAAAGATGCAAATAACAAAAATCAACAAATTAGCTCATTGTGTAATGTTAAAGTATTTACTGAGTGGGTGTTTAATACATACACATTAATCAGAGTTTTCCTTCAGGGCCTGTAAATATAAATGAGAAAAAAAAAAATTACTGGCAACTTGCCAAAGGCAAAATGCCTATTTTCTTTCTACCTACTCCTCCCATAAAATAATGGAGAAAGCCTATTAGCAACAGCAATACATCAGGTCAGTACATCAGTTTCAGTACTGATTATTTCGATGAGATGAGGATTGTAGAAGCAGTGAATAACTTCAACAAATAGATAAGAAGTAAATAAAGTATGCTTCTAACACACCTTTGAGGATATATGAGCATTCAGACATTAAGCTTAATGATACCTCTGTATGATACCTAAATCTTTTACTTCACAGCAATAGAAACTTAATGGAATAAAACCTCGACCATGTAATGCACTTAAACACAAACTCTTTCCCATTCAAATAGGAAGATCAAGTCAAACTGACAAAACTTTACCATGAAAACTTCTTCTAATCTGAGGAAAACCTTTGCAATAACAGCACACTCCTGTTTTACAGGTTTTAACAAAATCTTTTCCTTTCAGGTAGAAAGTTAATCTCTTGTATGTCAGTCATACTCATCACTAACTTTGCTATTTTGCTCTTTTTGTTTTGGGGGGCAAAAGGCACACATTCTATGGGAGATTTAGAGATTCCTGTAAAGGCCACCTTTGATTTTTTCAGCTGTTGGAATATGTTTAAAATTAAAAGCCATTGAGGCTCATTTTTGCATCATTAAAGATACTGTGTGTCAGAACAATTTGACTCGACAATCCTTATGGGTCCCTTCCAACCTGAGATATTCTATGATTTTGTTGCATGTGAAGTCTGCACTTGTCTTAGGTACTGGCAAGACAAACAAAGTATTAATTAAGCTGGATATATTACTGAAGTTTTTACATACTGCCATAGTTTTGATGAGGGGGATTATTGGATTATGGTGTAACAGAAGGGGAAAAAACACACAAAGAAAGTACCATCCAGGAAACAAAACAGAAAAGCCAATCAATACTGCTGACTGGGGCCTGCAGGATAAAACAAGATGTTGGGCTTTTGGTGGTTTGGGGTTTTTGGTGGGGTGGGGGTTGTGGCTGTTATATGTGCATGAATGCTAATATCACCTTGTTATTTTTTTTTGTATTATAACCCTTCCTGTTTGTGACAATTTACAAGTAACTTGGAATCTGTACACCCATAATATCTTTAACGTTAACCAAGTGTAGGATTATTATTACTTCCTAATTCATGTAATGCGCACTAAGCAATTATCAATGATTTCATAACATTTCAGAGTCTGCAGGAGAAACTCAATTTATTTTTGTGCAAAGGTAGAAAAATATATGTCAGTGCTTTTCTGGGTGATCTGGATGCTGGATAATAGGCAGAAGGCTGAAGTAACCTGCCTGGGATTGATGAATGGGTTGCTAAACATTCTGCAGAAGTAATTTCAAATTGAAGTAAAAAAAAGAGAGGGCTAAAGACGCCATTCCTTTCTTTCTGCCCTGCTCCTACAACTTTTATGCAGTGTAAGGGTCACTTTGTGAAAAGTGTGCTGTCGTGGTTTAACCCCAGCCAGCAACTAAACACCACGCAGCCGCTCACTCACTCCCTCCCCCCCCAGTGGGATGGGGGAGAAAATCAGGAAAAGAAGCAAAACCCGTGGGTTGAGATAAGAACGGTTTAATAGAACAGAAAAGAAGAAACTAATAATGATAACACTAATAAAATGACAACAGTAATTGTTTCTTCTTTTCTGGAAAACTGTGCCTATGCATTTCTACCAGCTTGGACACACACAGTAAATCTAGTGTTTCCCAGTTACATCAAACCTACTTCATAGTAAGGAAGATGTAGTTTTCACCTAAGTGAAATGAGGGCTACATGTCCACAACCATTGCATAGGCATTTATGGCATGACTAAAGCTCTCTTTGCTACAAATGTAAATCCGTATTTTTGTTTGTTTGTTTTGCCCCCGGGACATGCTTAGTGTGGTTGGTTGGCTCATATGCAAAAAATCCATAACTTCTAGAACTGATGTACAAGTAGAGATTGATTGTAAAGTGATTGTCTGTAAAGTCCACACACAGCAGGCCATTCCTGTGATACAGGAACACAGGTATCGTATACTGCAGCCCTGCTGTATACCCAGTCAGAGAAGTTCTTGCTTGGTTGACAGAATGGTTGGATTACGTCTGTGGTGATAAATCACTGTCTTCCTTGTGAGAGACTGAAAGAGTTAATGTCTCAAACATTGTGGTGGGGCAAGTTCTGCTTAAAGACAAACCCTGCACAGCAAGGAAGCAAGGTGGAAAGCCCATCAGCTCAGACATCAGCAACAGGAGGGGGAGGGCGTGCTGGAGGGTGCGCAGCTCCCCGTTCTGATAAGCTGTTCTGATACAAAGATCAAACCATGGCCGTGTCTGCAGGGAAGGAGAAGTTACTCCACAAACCACCCCCAAGCCCAAAGGCTCACAAACTCCTCATTAACCTGACGAGTTCGGGTGCCCACCCGAAGGAGGGGCAAGGATGATAAAAGGACACAAACTGAAGCCCCGGGCACGCAAGCCCACCGGGACTGGACCCCTCGGCTGACTGGACCAACGCTGGACCCAGGACTGGCGAAATCTTTCTCTCTTCCCTTTTTCTCTCTCTGTCTTCTTCGCTCTTTCCTTTTCCTTTTCCACAATCCCTACACCTCATCTGTTTCAAGACATGAACCGTTGACCAAGTCTGAGACTAAGAGTGGATCCAGCCGCCCCTGGGCCCTTCTCTGAGGAGGCATCTGGAAAGCAAGGGGGTCTGCTCTGAACCTCCTGACTCAACGGGAGGGATCTCCTTATTCCCTGAATTGATATATATGGTTACCACGGGTTACACGGTTTACAGAAGTAGTCTTATGCCAATTCCTGTTGTGAGAAAACCCTGCCACCTACTACCACGCCTCCCCAGTTCAGTGTGCTTCTGTCATAAATAAAATCTTTAACTGATCGTTTGGTGTTGTTTCACCTTAATTTAGCCTGAGGGAATTTAGAATTAAACATGACTCCCTGGTCTGTCCAGGCTGGGTTGTGACTTTCCTACACAAATGAGAGTCTGGAAGTGCTCTTCCACACAGTCCAACTGCAATGGATATGAGATGTATATAATGCAGATCCTTGAATAGCAATGGAATGGTTTAGAAAGCTAGAAAATGAATAACAGCCAATATATTATATTACATTTTTTTTCACAAAACAGATTTTCAGATACATATGAGTTCTGACTAAAATTTCTGAAGCAACTACACCTGCTGGGGAGTAGTGATGTAATTAGTAAAATGTGCATCTGGATTACTCAGATGTTAACAAATTATGTTGGGATTACTACTGATATTAATGACAATCACTCCCTTACTGCACCAATCAAATACTGTAATTATATACTACTTGTTCCTACTCATTCTAAAGCAAAAGAGAGCAAACGTTTGTACTCAGGCTTTGTAGAAGACTAAATACTTTCTGGCCCAAGGATGCTCTACTGTTTTGCTTTTGGCAGAGTATTCACCTTTCCAAGATAAGATCTTCAAATTGAAGGCTTAAGGTATAGCAAAGTTTGCTGCAGAAGCTCTGAAACAATGCTGACAAACACCATTCTGCTTCATGACAAAAGTACTTCTGATTCAAGTCCTCATAGTTGAAATCTGTGAACGAGACCTGGGTAAAAGTCAAGAAACTGCAACATGCCAATCCTTGTTATGTAACTACTGATTTTAAAATTAAATCTGAATCCAAGTGAGTAGTAAGTATTTTCATTTTGTGAAGAACTTTTCTCTCAGTCCTGGCAATACTCTTTCAATGGTTGTGTTGTTTTGTGGGTTTTTTTTTCCTGCAATGAATTCATTTTAATGGTTTGTATTTTGCCCTGTATCAGGAAATAGAAGAATACTTATCATAGCAAAGCATCATAAACCAAGTTGACTGCTTGCTTTTTATATTCACTAACTTGACAAAGTCCTTCTTGTATCACTACCATAGGAAAGATTTAAAAAATAGATAGCAGTAATGATTATACTCTTGTATTGTTCCATTCTAGACTAACATCAGTAAAGAAAAATAAACCACAATTCATCAAAGATAAGTATTTTATTTGGAAACTGCAGGGATCTGTAGATTGTATTCAGGAAAGGTATCTTACGAATGCTTGTGATGTTAGAGAACCCCAGCTATGCCAAGAACTCTTTCTTTTACCATGAAAAAAAAAAGAGTAAAAAATGCAATATGAATAATGTATTCATACACTATCTTACCAGTCTGTTGGTGGCATGTTACTGGTCAGGACTTGAAAACATTTCAGTTTACTAAAGACTTTGCTTTTCCTGCACTGAAGCAAACATCTACGGTGATACTTTAAGGAGCTTGTCGCACGGGCTGTGACAGATAAAAATGGAAGTCTGAGCCACTTATGGCTCCCAGCCATGCACCCTGCCCCTCTGAGGGAGAGGTCTGCCCCCGAGGCATGGATATCTCATCCTTTTGTCAATCAGCTGCTGCACTTTTCAGCCTGGTGTGTTATGGTTCGTGATGGGATCAGACATACCTGGTTCAGGAATGGCGATGTCCAGAAGCGTGTGAGGCAGGCAGTAATAGCTTCAGCTCTTTACATCACACAGGGTTGTCAGAGACCAGGTAATACACACACATCCCGTACGCTCATCATACTACCAGAAAAGCCGTTCAAACCAATAACACCATCTCTAAAGCAGCAATGCCAGGGCATGGGCCCGTGTCCCACCAGTGCGCATTGGGGCAGCGGTCTGGAAGGAGGGAGCAACGCGTGGCTTCAGGTGGGGAGCGTGCGGTGACAGGCGCTACCTGACTGGCAGTACTTTCATGAAGTTCGGCAACCAGTTCACTGAAAAAGTCGGCAGTTTTCTAGTAATGTGCACGTAGCTGAAGTTTTATGGGTTTTCTTCCCCCAAGTAAACATGGAGTTAAGAAAAAAAAAAAAAGGAGAGGAGGAGACTCCTGTGACTTTTCATGGTTGAAACTAACAACATTAGAAGGTTAAGTACAACAGCGTTCAAAGTTTGGATGTTTATCTGAACAGAATGAACTTTTCCTTTGAGATTTTGAAAGAAGTTACGGGATTTATTCACTTAACTCTTAAACAAATGAATGGGAGTCAAGCCAATTTATGGGACTCAAGGAGGTAAGGAGTCACATGAGGGATCAGTATGACATTATTTTCTACTTCCCATTAAGCCAAAAATATCTCAGGAGCAGAGGCAGGCATCTTAGGATATTTTGAGAATTTTGCTTGAAGGCCCTCATTCCCAGCCACAAGCTGTGAGCGATCAATGGGAATTAGCATGTGTCCTGAGACATTAAAAAGCATTCCTTTCCATCTTCTGGCAGAGTAAGACTGACCATACTACTCACAGGTGCACCTCATGTTTAAACACAGTTTTAAAGCATTTCAGCCATATGTGGTTCAAGTTTGGAGAAAAGACATGAGACAGCCCAGGTTTAATTTGGATTGCTCCTTGACTTTCAGCACAAAACTTTATTACAATTCACTGATAAACATTAATGTGGAACCTCGGTTAATTTACACAACAGGAAATTTAAAAGCATAGAAGATGGAAAGAGTTATGATAAATCACCACTGAGATACACAAGAAGCCAAGTAAGTTTTGATTTGTACTTCACGCAATAAATAGATCAATAATAAAAATAATTTCAGTTTTAGATGAAACAAGTAATTAAACCCAATTAATTAAGTCTTTTTAAACTAGAGTGGCATTAAAGCAGTTTAGCTACAGGCTACATGACTTCAAGAACAATGGTGAATGGCATTCATTTTTGAACCTGCGTAACCCAATTTCTGGTATTCTCCACTTCATAATACTTTCTCAACATCCATTGGAAAAAACCTCAAAATTATGGTGAAAGATGACTTGACATGGGTGATTATATCTGCAAACAGGTTACACTTACTTTAATGGTGAAACATAACGTATTTTTTAATTTATTTGAAGAAAGACAGCAATACTTACAAGGCTCTGTCTGACACAAGCCATAAATTACACATTGAAAAAAACCCCTTTTCATCCTTGTATCAGAGATACTATTTCATACTGCAGTGAGGAAAAGGTTTGAATTATATAATTAGAAGTTGCAAAGTAGTGGTTAGAGATGATGTTTAGAGATACCTAAACGATTCAATTTCTATTCCTGGTACTAAATATCATTTTGACCTTGAAGAAATCTCTTAGCTTCTGTGCCTGTCCCATATGTCATATCACAGTAAACCACACTCAGTTAACTCAGATGACTTTTGTTGGGATCAGTTCCTCTATGTTTTTTATGCTGTGTGGATTTCTAAGTAACTACATAGTCCAGAGACCAAAGTATTATTAACTCAAATCTGCAAAACATCAAGTTTCCTTAATTCAGTTCACAAAGCTAACCACTAGTCCACCTGTGAAAGAACAGTGTCAAGATCTTTCAAGCTTTATAAATGGCTTGACCATCTCAGGGGACAGAGTGTTTAGGTTATGAATCCTTATTTTGTTCCCTTTTAGGACTCATTGTATCTTTCAGTGAGGGAGTGTGTTGCCACAGCATATGAGAATAGCTATCGCATTTGGAGCAGATATGAACAGCATGTACTTAGTTTTCCCTTTGTCCTCACATGCTCTGAGCACATGAGATACTGTCAATGGAGATCTTCTGAAAATGAATGCTTCTCCACTCAGTAGGATGATAACCAAGCCTGCATGCACAAACTGTATTTGTGGTTGCGATGCTCTCTCATGACAGGGAACCTGTGAAACTACATAGCCAATAAGCCACTGTATTTATTTGCTCCCATTTTTGAACTGCCATGTTCTTCTTCATCTAAACTTCACTTGAGCACTAAGGTGCAGACAATACATCAAGCCACTCCCTGCAGCCCTCTGCGTCATGGGATGCGACCAAAGCCGCCAGCCAGGAGAGGCATACCGAAATTTTTAGAGTCTGGGACTCTCAGAATACTTCTTTAGGGAGGGGATACACATGAATTGTTTAGCTTTGCTCACAGCCAGCCAGCTTTTTTTCCCCAAAATACTTCAGGTCATTCATGTTAGCTGGCTGTGAAAAGCCACAATGAAGTTGCATATGACAACTGAAGTCCTGCTCGCAGGGTGTGTATAGCCTAAAGGGAATTCAAACTTCAGCAAAAAGACAGTTAACATAGCCACACATGTTTTGGCCTGCATATTAACAGAGCTTTTCAATTGTGTTATGATAACTCAACTGAGCTCATGCAATTAAAACAAAACAAAACAAACCAAATGCAAACCAAACCCCACTCACAGCATATGCCTGTCAAGTTACAGGAAAACTCTACAGCTTTCCTTGTGACCTTTAATTCTCTACCTACTTTGCAGGGAGTGTTTTGCTTAAGAAATTTGTAATCAGTTACAACACTCCATTTCTCTCATCTGTTTCATTTCTCTATGACGGACAAAGGAAAGTAATTATCACCTTCTTGCCCTTTCTGGATTGAGTTTACTGTCTCACTTCAAATGAAATCCACCACAGAAAGACACCAGAACTCTAAATTGCTCCTGTTCACTGTTCCATTGAGGAATGAATATACTGGAAGCTCTATTATCTATGACAACAGATGGTAAAACCACGCTGCAGTGAAGCTTGATTTTCCTTCATGAAGCAAATTAAAAAGTGGTCCAAAAGGCATTGGAAATTCTAGTTCATAATTTTCTCATCAGCAACAAAATATAGGCCTTAAATACATAGTGCTGAAATAGCTTCAAGTCTGAAATCAGTCTGAAGACTAGTTCAGTTTAGAATCAGGACTTCAAAGAGGCTGAGATAAGTTTGCTGGAACATTTGTCAATTATTCTAAGCAAAGCTTTCCCTTTGGATTTCTGAACAAATGTTTCTTCAAGGATTTTCCTGAAAGTTTGCATGCAGAGATAATAGCTGTGGTCTCCCTCTCTTCTAAACTGCCTTCTGTAATAACACAGAGGAAACATAACCCATTATGTAATAATAACATTGGTCGTTTCATTTTAAACTAAATCGCAGAGGCGATTAATATGACAGTGTTTTGGCAGATAAAAAAGTTGAGAGAAAGTTAGTGGAATAATCATCTTTAATTAAAAGTAGTGTTGTAGGAGCTTCAGAAAGCTCATCTTAAAAACAAAGAAAAAAAAACTAGGAGGCCTTGAAAGAGCTTCATTAAAATGCATATAAGATTAACTGGAAAGAAATACTCATAAACTCCTTTTCTTCTGTTTTCTAATGCATATAATTTGACAACTAGCTCATCTAGTTTTTATAGTAAGAAAAAATACTGTGCCTAGAAAATGTCCTAAGAAAAGGGAAGCTGTGTCTAGCTTTTTGCATAGATATAAAACCTGTTCTTTGCAAGCTTCATGGAAAGGCAATATTGTTCATTATACACTTCTAAAGATTATTTTTCAGAAGACAGCGGGGTTTTTGTTTGCATGAAAAATCTAGCAGACTACAAGAAGAACTATGAATCTGCAAAAAGATACAGAAAACTGCAAAATGCAAAAAGATCTGAACAGATCTGTACAAAAATTACTTTTTAAATTTTTTTTCAGCTCAGTAGTCCTACTTGACTTAAGGTGGATGCAACATTCATACTTTAAAGAGGGCCTTTTCATTTCAACAGTTTCAGCTAACCAGAAATAATGGTACACCTAAGGAGCACTGAGAAATATAAGCACTGGTTACAAGAGAAAGAACACTTCTTCAGATAACTATTCCAAATCCAACTCTAGGGACTAGTAGCTGATTGCTACTAATTTGTGTGGTCTCCAGTCCAGTTCCCACTGGACACATATTCAAGCGAGAAAAAAAACCCAACTGTCATAACTAGCATTCTTGTTCACAGTTTCAGGAAAGTGTACAAGATCGAACAGGTCCAGGAAATTCTTTGAATTCAAACCCCACTCTCACAGTTTCTGTACTGGGGCAATGCTGGGCATATTGCACTGTTGCTGATGAGGTGTGCCTGTTCTGCCTCAAAAATTGGCTCTTTAGAAAATTGACACTCAATTTTTAAATGACTTGTGCATAATCCTGAAGAGTCAGTATACCTCAATATAAAAATAATTTTTTTGGAGACAGTGTATCAGCAATAGCGAAAGACTTTCTGCTAAAGTTTAAGATACAGCATGTACAGCATCAGTAATCTCATACTTATCCCTTTTTCCACCATTTTTTAAGATAGACAAATAAGCCTCAGTTTGCTGCGCTCTCATGAATGGCAAGAAAAGAATCACATATTGACATGAAAGACCTTTAGCAGCTGCAAGGAGACAGACTTTGAAGTGTCCTCTGTAACATCAGCACTCCGGTAACAGTACTGTGATACATTTGTGAGTCCTATGCTTTGTTTGTCAACAGCAACTCTCATCTGTGACATCTCTGGAGACAGGAGTTTTAATCTCGTGGGAGCTTTGAAGTCACCTTTTAAAATACACGCTTACTTCTTATGCTGCAAAGTAGTTGTTCATATTACCAAGATAGGAAGAGTGAAGTTAGCTTGTATTTGGGGCCTTAATACATTTTAGCTGCATAACAATCAATAAATAGAGGCCTTAAACCTCTTTCTTTATTAAAAGCTCTTAAAGAGGTCTTAAAACTCCTTATACTTGCAGTAATTTCTGTGAGCCTTGGCTGACCTTCTTCAAGCAGGCCTGGCTTACAAACTGTCCTTAAACTTCAATTTAGGTTAGGAGGGAAAAAAACACCCCAACAACAAAAACCTGAGGAGACCATCCACTTTAAAGTATATTGGCAGCTGTATGTAAAATAAAACAAATCTCTTTTCCTGTACAGGATGTTTCCTTAGGAATGTATTGGGAACAACTCCACTTCCCAGTCAACAATAAACCAGTCCCGAAAAACATACTTGAAAAGAAAGGAAATATGCAACATGGTACATGACGCAAGCCTGGGTGTAAATGAGAAACTATGAATCACTAATACATTTTGCCATTACTGCTGCTGTTGTGACAGACCAGTGCGTAAGTGCAGTGAAATCCCCCAAGCCACTCTAAACTTACAGTGCCTCAGGTTTCATTATAAATGCAAAATGCAGAGGAAGGTCATGGCTAAGCATCTCAGGTCTTCCATGTGTACATTTTCAAAGCTGAAGAAAATGTTTGCAAAACTCCCTGTTCGCTAAAGCTAAAGACTTTCTTCTATGTCTGCGTTTGCTACTCAGGACTGGCCCTGCTGTAATAGGACAAAAAAGTTCAGTGATATAACCTGTCTTCAGGCACTCATTTGAATCTGAATCAAGGAAATTTCTCAACCTTCTAGAACTTTCCTATTTAGTGCTCTCTTTAAAACAAAAATAAACACACATTTCCATGGCAAAAGAGACACATTTACTCATAACTTTCACAGGAGATATTTTCTATCACATGGTGCAAGATTAATGTGGGGAGGCAGCCTCATGATTCCTGATGACCAAGTAGTGTCATTCTTTTCTGGAGATAGGTTCATAATAGTGAAACTCAAGAGAAGGTTTATCACTGACTTGGGTAGTGTTGTTTTCTGCAATGATCCAATGCCTGGAGGGCAAGTAACTTGGAACACCAGAATGTTGGATAAATATAGTGTTATTACTAATACTAAATTATATTTGGTTTAAAAAAAAAGGGGTGTGAATCCCCAAATCCTTACAATCTAAAAACATTTCAGTGTTTTCCACAATACCTTCTATTTAAGCTTCTAATATGCCAACATCTTAAGATATAGTTTCTAGGCGCAAAGACAATCAGGTAATTTGTTGAATGGAGTGTATTTCACTCGGTGGTATTTTAAAATATATGCAGATACATCAGGCATTAGCTTACTTTTGTCAAAGCAGACAGTAATGTTATGCATTTAATTAGATTCAAATGGATTCCTCATTTTCTCTACCCTTGACTAATCTGAAAAATCTATCCTCTGAAAATTGGCTACTGTGTTTCTCCAACAAGTACTATTACAGTTATTTATGTGTTTTCTGGTAAGACAGGTGAATCATGTAGAACTCCTCTACTAAGCATTTTGAATGTTTCTTATGGTCTGAAGTTCTCACTAAGAAACTGAAGGTTGGAAAACTTTAATTACCTTGGTCATCATTCTTCCAGAGGACTACTTGGTTAGAAAAATGCTCACATACAGCTCCATAGATTTCAAATGCAATCCCAGTATTATGTGACTAGTTATATATAATCAAGAAAACACATCTTAAAAATTCTACTTGGCTCCCATTCCTGATGATTTGGTGTTATGTTCTGCTAATTCATTACTGAATCCTTTATGCAAATTTTTTGCTATGAGAATCATAGCAAACAACCTTTCTGTCTTCCCACCACATCTTTAGCAACTAATGACTGTAAAGCGTGAGGTGCCCCTATGGCACTATCTAGCTAATAAGCAAATTATCAAGCAGCCCAAATCTCTTGCCAGATCTTTAATCACAAAAGATTCATAATATTGTTGATACTTGACTGTGCCACACCATATGCCCAAAAGGCTGGAAAACACGGCACTTAATGCATAATGAATCATCATAAATTATGATATGTCAAGAAAAAGCTGGGAAGGATTTTTGGCTTTGGTATTTTTTGCTCACTACAAGAAAGTCAACTGTGTCAGCAGGGGATTTAAAATGTGTAAATGCACACAAATGGATAGAACCACCACTTGTTATTGTCTAGAAGCATGCCACAGAGTCAAATAGTTGAACAGGAAAGCATACTGGAAGAAGTTTTACTACCGAATAAAAATGGCATAATATGGGTTATTTGCTTACAACCCAAACTCTAATTTTTCTAAAGCATAAAAATCACCAGATAAGTGAGGAATACTCCCAGGCACTATTTATTATAGTACTGAAGAACCTGCAGATATTTTTCTAAACACAAGCCTAGAAGATTGTTGTGCACCATTCACACCTACCTCCATAGAAGAACTGAATGGGACTTTGGAATGTTTAGACTTTTGAATAATTTGAGAGTAGCAGAGTTATCATGTCTCCTGGTTTAAAATATCTCTAAGTGTAGCTGAGGGAACTGTTGATTATTATTGAAGTACATATACAACTTCATATAGGAGTATATAATTTTGATTCCTCTTTGCCTGTGTATTCTGATTCTACTGTCTCAGCTGAAAGGTTACATCACTCGTCAAAAAGCAGACATGATTTCTGAACTACTGACTCCAGTTCCTATGCAACAAAGTTCACATGGGAAGCCTTGCTGAAAAGTCTTTAATCACAGCAATAAGATTACATATATGAGCAAGCAAAGTTAGCCTGCCAATGGCCACTGCTCGCTTCATTACATTTCACTTCTCATTTAAATCACAACAACTTAATACATTTACTTACAGGTTTGGTGGTGGCATAACAGGGGGAAAAAAAAGGCATAGTGCTACAATAAAGCCTGGCACTCTGGAATCTTAGTGTCATGATTGCAGCTGAGTCTTGAAGAGTCCAGGATATGAAGATGAGAAGAGCTGAATTTCCTTAAGGGGCTGAGCTCTTAATCTCCTAATGCATGGGAGGTATACAGCAACCTCTCTGGGTAACAGAGGGTCTGCACAGAAAGGGATGCAGGCTAAGTGAGCGTCTACTAAAAACTGAACTCCAGCCTTGAGTGTGCCTCCACCAAGAACCTGACATGGTTGCTTTTGTCCTCATTAGGCTATGATTGCTTTCAGGATATCATTCTTTCTAGTGTTTGAAACCAAAGGGCCTGACGCTATAACTTTATGAGCAATAAAATACAATTCCTGCTAGGTACTTTGCACCAAATCTTTTAGAAAACAAGAAAATGATGGCAAGAACAGGCCTGAGGTAACATTTTTACTCTCAATCACACTAAGGTTATATGCAGTTCTTAGACGTTTCTGTTCTTCGCTTTTTTGTAAAGACTTAAATTTTCTTGTGTAGACTGGTGCTGGCATGCAGAGAGAACTGTAAAGAGTGCACTGAAAACTGACCGTCTCTGGGTACAGCACCTTCACAGCTGTGTGGAACATCCTGCCAAGGTACCAATGAGTCTTTCAAACCATGGCATATTCTTGAATAGGGATGGGCTCCTGGATCAAAATGTTGCATTACAAACCTCAATCAAAGTAAATAAAATAACAACAAACAATAAACAGGATACAAGTGATGTCAGTATTTATTCCATAACAGAAGTCCTTTTCACAGGCAGCAAGTTTCAGCACGGTAAGTATTGTCTGCATGTTAGTTACATTTACGCAAATCAGGTAAACAAACAAACAGAATGTAACAATTTCTGTTGGACAACAGAAAGCAGTCAATTTGTTAACAGATGTACTGCAGTGCCTTTCATCTGAAGATCTCAATGTCATCTGGAATAATTAAACAAGCCTCCTATTAGAGCCTTGTGGTTATTATTTCCTTCCAGCTTAGTATGAATTAAGCACCTAATTGCTTTGTATCTTTGGAAATCTTTCTCAGAAGAGTTAAATGATGAATCTAACTCTTCAGAGAGTTAATGATGAACCTGCATTGCACAGGTTGCCATTAGAAAATGAAATCTCACAAACTCTGTCAGAAAGATTTCTTGCTTTCCTGTGACAAGAAGGACAGAGTTAAAAAGAAAATAGTCTACAGACAGATTTTCATGAGTCCAAGTCCCTTTTAGGAATACAAATGAAAGTCTTTAGATCGGTTCAGCACCCTGCAGCTCACACTGAAAATGTGAGCTGCTGTGGATTCTTGCCTAATTGAGAGCTGTGGAAATTCAGCCATGTAATTTTAGATGCTTAAAAGGAAGCAGTTAGGTAGCAAATTCTTTAAAAACTTCATCTGTCCTGTAAATTTGAAAGCCTGTGGAATATGACAGTGATACATAGAGCAAATCAGTACTGAGAAAAATAATAACGTCCTCTATCCTCTAATCAGTTCATCAGTAGGCAGTTAAACGTTAATGTGCAACTAATTTTTTGGGGGGGGGTTGAGTTCATAAAGTCTTCTCCCTCCCCAACTCCACCTGACCTCCTTTGACAAATAAAGCAAGTAAAGCTGGCTAGCTTTTCCATGTCAGGAAGGACTGAAATATTTTCTATACCAATACAGATTTTCCCAGGTAAAGAGGCTATTGGCCATGTCTCGGAGTTATGGATATTGTCACTCATAAACTCTTCCAAACTTTATTTGCTAGTCACATGGTGAAGAAAGGACAGCCAGTTCCTGCTGTGTGCTCTTTGTTATACATGAAACATTTTTTGTTCCATTTCTGGATGAATCACTTTTAGGAAAGTCAGCAGGGAACCAATTTCAACATCATGTATGATGTCTTTGAAGTCTGCCTTCTGCTCTGTATCACAGCAGTGAACCAAAAGTTTACATGCCTTCTTGGCTTGCACTTCATGATGCTGAGTGCATGCATCTATGCCTGTCTATGAATCTATACTGGCCACCAGATTTGGAATTTGTCTTTGTTGTATTGTAAACCAGTAGTTCATTACAACTAGTTTTGTAGTAAACTGTATGTCAATGATGTGAAGACAGATTTTACTTGTGGCACTTCTGATTTTCCTATATTCACTAAATACTCTTTCTTGGTATAGACAACAGACTTCCCTACAGTTTGGGTCATGCCAGAAAATTCTTTACAAACAACAACGATGTTTGTAGAGACTGGAGACTGCAACTCATATACAAAAGAATCTTGGAATGAAACAGAATGGAGAAATAAGAGAAGCAGGGAAGTCCAGCTGATGTTCTAGCCCAGGCATCCTGTCTTAATGTGACAGTCTGAAAAGAAAAGCAAGAAACAAAACAGAGAACATGGATAATCATATGGGGTCCTTGTTACACACAACACATACGACAGATTTGTATCTTATGCAAGCATACAGATAGGTAAGACAAGCATGAGCCTCCCCTTTTCTCTAACAGTTTAATATCATCAGCTCACTAATGTCAGCTGCAACTTACAGTTGGAGTGGGTCTCAAGGCAGAAACTCAAAAGGAACACAAACAGCATTCTGTGAATGCCACTTGTGGTACCACAGAAGGTGTTACAAAGAATAAAAGGGAAAAATACTTCCTTTCATACTCATATGAAAAGCTGAACAGTTTTTTTTTTCTTTTTTTTTTTGCATAGAGATTCCTTCCCTCAGAACTGAAGAAGTTGTCTCTCAATTTAGTTTTAAAAAAAAACAACAAAAAACAGGGAGGCTCAAAAAATAGTTCTGCTTCTTTCCCCAGGTGCAATCATAAGAGCTAACAGAAGGTATTACATCTTCCTAGAAAACTTGTCTTTCTCATATCCTGAGACTATGAGAGCCACTTACACAAACATTATTCTGAAAGATAAAGTATAGCAGAGTCAGAGTTTGAGAACTGTGGAACCCACAGCTCAGGTGAAAAGGCACAGTCCAGGTAGGTGCTGGCTGGAAGGCAGTTTGTGACGTGGAGAAATGATGGTCTTCTCTTATAAAAGCAGGTTTTGATACTGCAGTTCTCATTAACTCCAAATGCTAGTTGATGTAAGTGGAAGTGTCAGTAAAACTTCAAATTTCTATCAATCATCGCAAATGTTATATTACAGCATAATTTTATAGCAATTATTTTGCAGCAATTATTGCAGCTTTTTGATGAAAAAAGACCTTGCATTTTATCAAATAGTTAGTAAAAATCTGATGTTAACTGAATCACATGAATTTTACTGAGCGTCAAAATAGCAAATTCTGATCATACAAACACTGACTTATGTCCACACCCTTAAGTGCCTATAGTCTGTTTACACTGGGGTAAAGTCAAGCAAGGCTCTGGCTTTTTCCAGCAGCAAGCAGCTGCTCAGACACAGGACAACTGTTTTGAGCCCTTCCATTCTGACCAGCCTGAGGTCCTCCAATTTACCCCTCAGTCCCTAATTGCCCAGGCCAAATCGCCAGTACTCAGTTCCCTAGAAAAACAAAGCATCTTGGACAAGAAGAAAGTTGTGACCTTGAACACAGAGAAATAAAATCAAGAAAAGAGAAGACAGTATGCAAGTTTTTGGTACCATCATGTAATTTTCACTCACATGTAGTATTCTTCTTTTTGAGCACAAACCACCCTCTTGCAAACACGAGTACTACTTTAAAAGCAGTGCCATTATGAAGAAGCCATGCTCTGAATTTAATTGCAATTTATACATAATTTAAAGATATTTTGCACAGGCACACTAGTTTAAAGGGGTCTTACAATAAATTAGAATCACATTATTTCTAAACACATTCAGTTTATGTGTAAAGAAAAGGGATGCACTCACACAGCAATGGGAAGAAAAAAGTCTAAAATGGAACTGAACTGTTCTGAAAGTTTATTGGGAGGATCTCAGTTCAGGTAAGGTTTCTGATTTCTCTATGATGATTTATTAAGGTCTGTAAAATCACCAGAGTGATTAACCAACACATTTAAATTTTGTTTATAAAACCACTAGTAAAATCTAGACTTCAGAAAGTTTTAAGTAAATTATGTTCATCTTATGCACTCAGGACTCACAAATATATGCTTCACTGCTCCTATGATCTTTTTACTTCAATTTTTACTTTTACTGAAAGATAGTTATCAAATATTTATCTGAGGTGAATTTTATAGGCTTAGATGTAGCTTGATAATCTTCTTCATCCTTTTCTACAGTATTAAAACTGGTTAGTGACAGTTTTCTGTATTGACCCATCAGCCTGAAAATAATGATATAAGCTAAAATGGTGGAGTAGTTGTGCAAACTCTCCACATCCCGGTTATCTGAAACTCTAGCCATGAGCTATGGAATAAACCCAACAGACTTTTGTGTTGTAATTGTCTTGATGTGAAAACATAGGGTCTCAATGCCTTCTGAGACAATGGAGTTGGCAGAAGCCACCCAGTAACTCAGACCAAGTTAAGATTATTGCTTTTCATAGCATGTGAGAGCGTTTTGGATGACCTTTGGGTTTCGTATTATAAAAAAAAAAAAAAAATCCCTCACACAACTACACATTCAACACATTTCATTTTTTCAGCACAAAGATAGATATTTTTGTTACAGTTGGTTCTTGCATGCCATTATGTGAAGCTAGATGATGAAACTCCCCTTTACATGCCTCCCTGGCTCCTGAATCACTTCCAAATTTTTAGTTGATTAGAGCCCACAAAGTGTTCCTGCCAGCTTTACTATGCATTCATCCCTCATGCTCATTAGATTGAAGCAACAAATGCAGCAGTATAGATTTGTTTTCTGAGGATCTTTTACTTTATTTTGTTAAAGTGATTGGCTCCTCTCAAATAATAGCAGTGAGAATGCCATTGTTATGGTCTTTAACTGGGTTCTGATATTTCAGATAGTGTTGAGAGAGGTCTTTTTTCTAGTCACACATTGAGAGTTGTGCAGCACAACATTAAACGAGAGATACAGGACGATTCCAGCCGGTGATCCTCTCCTTTACAAATGCCTTTTGGATGTTTAAACTCCAGTTCTTAGCTGGTAAGCGGATCCACCTCTTTCTAGTAAGATACTCAGTACAGCCACAACTCTGACACTGGCATGCCTGACTTTTATTAAGGATGGTGACCTACAAGAAAAGTAGCACCCACAGAACACTGCACTGCTCTTATTGATGGACTGTAGACTCACACACACATATATTTAATTATTTCATTATAACTATATATATCTAAAAGGTCTTTACTCTTTTTGGTAAGACTCCTTTAGGGGATCAGACACTCTTCTCCATCTTTCTGCAGGGCTTTGAAGTGGGCGAGGTGAGCGTTGGCCCATATCCTCAATGCCTGTTCCACTGTGCAGGTGCCACAGCCTGGATGAGGAGCGAGGCTGCACCATTCCTCCAAGGGTGGTGAGGTTACTGTTCTGGAGTGCACATCTCTAGCGGATACAATATCTGAATCATCCCAAAATGCTCTGCAGGGGCTTTGGGCATTAACATCCTTTCCACACCCCTTGCAAAATTTCTGTAGGCTTTACTAAGGGAATATTTTCCACACTAGCCAGTATGTGCATGTTTATGGTGTTCTCAATTGGAAGTGAGAGTTGGTTAATTGGTTAAAGGAGAAGAGCTGACAATTAAACAATAGTATACTTATTCTAATATCCATTTCTAATGCAGAAGGGAGAGCAGTTCAAAGAGATAAAGAACACACATGCACATACAAACCAGCTAGCACCACATTGGATAAAATTCACCTATTCCTCATTCGTGAGCAAATTTACAATAGAGTTACAGTCATGAAAAATGTAAATGCAGCAAGATGAAAGAAGAGGAAAGGGAGGCAAAGCCAGAGTAAATGAAACATAACTAACATGTTTAGAACTTACAGGAAAACCCCACAGCTAATATTTGCTGAGACAAAATCAAAACACATAGGCTAAATATCTATAATTGCACATCCTTAATATTAAAGCACATGCTTAACTACACTGGTAAATCGGCTGAGAATGTTTTGCATTTTACAGGCTTGAGCCTTTAATGCACAGTGATAAACACAAATACACATCTATTTCAGTGTCTTGTCAGTCATTCATTCTGACAGTTATGCCAGTGTTTTAATCTCCCATTTCTCCCACAGCCTCTCCATGTCTCACTTCAACTTCTGGCTTGCAAAATCGCTCATTTTTTCATTCAAATATCTCCTAGCACTCCCTTCTTAAACTAATGTACAAGATGACTCAACAATAAACACCCCACCAATCTGAAACTGAGTCATTGTGTCTCTAAATGCCAGAACCAAATCATTGCCTGAACATATTGCTGCAAGCCTTGTTCTCTTCACCTTCATCACCTCTGTACAGTTTATTATCCTCATTCATCATGTCATATCTAAAATTAGAAGGTAAGCTCTTTGAGGTATGGGTAATGTATTTCCCCCTGTTCCATAAGAGCCTACAACAGTTTTGAGGAGTCTTAAAAATTTAATTAATACAACAAATGCCATAAAATAGTGAACAAACAACTCTGGTAATTCTTTTCCTAATTAAGTTTTGTGTTCATTCTTCCCCCTAAATTCTGTGAATCTTTCAAATAAAAATCCCCACTTCTCTGTGTATAAACTAAGGTTTTAAGTTTAATCTGTTCATGTTATTGTTACCATCCCCTCTGAACTAGTTTCTTCCAGTTGTTTGTCTTACATACATAGCAGATATTGCTTCATTTGTTATTAAAAAAAAAAAAAATCTATCAGGATAAGAAACTGTTAGTACTAAAAGACAGTGAATATACTTGATTCTTACTGCAGCTGTTACAGTCCAAAAATCTTCACTCTACCAAGCAAAACACAGTTCTGTCAGATTCTTGGTCCGATGATACTTTTGAAAAGTAGAATACGCACACAAATCAAACAAATACCAAGTTTCAGAGTAAGTTTTTAAATACTCCAGCCTTCCTTATCACTGCTTTAAAATTAATACATACATAAATAAAGACATAAATAAATGAAGATATAATTTATGGAGGCAGCTTTAGCATGGAATAATTTAGCTAAAATCAAGGCAGTCACTTCATCCTGAAACATTCTGCTGTGTTAGGAACATATTTTCAAACTACATCACCCATAGCATATTAATTACTGTAATCTAGTTAAGAGTAGGAGTTACCGGAATGCTATTAGTACATCAAAGGTAATGCATTACAGTCAGGTGAGCTGGAACTAATCAGCATAACTCACATTATAGGATATCACTAGAACAGGTTTATTTTGAATACTTTAATATCTTTGCACAGTTTTTCTCATGCAACACTGTTTTCGCATTTGAGCCCAAACATTTCACATTAATCAGTTAAGGAACCTTTTCAGTTTCTGGAAGATTAAAGTGGTTTTTGTTGAATGTATGTTTCTTTTCATTGCTACAACTGGAATTTACCTATAGCCTATAAAAAAAAAAATTGTCCTTAGGATGTGACCACATAGTTTCTGAATAAGTGAGTAGAAACACCAGAAAATAATGGTTTATATTGGAAACACTGACTCAACCTTTAACTACAGAGGCGTGAACTGTTACCTCTGTAATTACCGGTCAACCTCAATCATTCCTAATTAAAGTTTTCCTCTGGTGGCATATACTTAAGGCTAACCCTTACTATTTATTCTACAATATATGATTACAATGAACCCAGTGTTAAATGATGTAGTTGTGTCTGGCTACATACAGCAATTTGATAGAACTTGGTAAATAGTCAAACCAACCTCTCCCCAAAACCTATGATGTATAGCAACTTGATAGTTCCTCGCTACCAACACAATATCATAACATAAAAATGCATTAAACATTCATCAAAGTATGAATTCATCAAAGTAACAAAGAAAATCTGTAGCTTACCTGAACAAAGGTCTTCTGCACCCTAAACCAATTCCAAAGTATTTTCCTTTCTTCTATAAGAAATTTCAGAATTCTGTTATAGAAAAGAATTGTGTCAAAAGCAGTTAATAACATAAACAGTAAGAAACAAAAAATAAACATTTCACATTTAATGATGAAAATCTTCTAAGATTTTTTTAGATAAAATTCTTCAGATCAGCATTGTAATAAAGCCTAATATTTCCAGGTAGTTAAAGGTAGCAACATCTATTAAGATTGCTCCCAAATTTCCATCATTAGTCACTGTTTTTTCAGTTATTTATAACTATGCCAAGTATTTATCACCTGGGCTGAAGTTTCCCTGCCTCAGGACGAACTTTTCAGCTAGATTGGTTCAGTCATTTCCAAGAACAAAGGCTTACATAGTGTAATTTGCCCTTGGTTGTGCATATGCAGGAAAGATATAATCATTACTTCTATGATCACATACAATTTACCACTAAGGACCCTTGACTCATTCAGGGTACAGGGATGACCAGTACTTCTTAGGGGAGCAGCTATTTCTTTTTACCCTCTTTATTATTCAGTGTACATCTCCAGACATCATTTACTGAACACTGGAACTGGAAGAGAACATTTGAGTCTAAGGGAACTCCTATTAGAGATTTTATAGAGTGCCTTAATATAGCAGCTGAGTGCTTCTCCAGCATTAATCTTCTGAACTTCTGCAGTGAATGAATGCACTGTTATTCTCATTTTACTGATGCACAGGAATTAAGATTAAAAATATATATATAATCCAGTAATTGTATGCCCAAATTAAGATGTCTGCAGTACATTTCTTCAAAGCTTTAACACTACGTACTACTGCATGTTCAAAATTCAGTTCCCATTGGCTTTTCCTGCAGCTCACTTTTCATTATCAGTTGCATCTTGCTGGCACTTGATGCAGAGTGAAATACATGCAGAAGCCAGATTTGTAGTGTGTAACTGAAAAGTAGGACAAACCAGCTAATCAGTGGTAACTCTGAATCCAGGCTCGTACCCTGAAGCTCACAGAAGAACCTGCTACAGAGCAGTCACCACCGTGAAGTATGTGCAATTTACACATATTTCCATTGCACTAGAGCTATGAAAATTAGTATCAGTTGTAGAAATGAGAATTACACATAAATGTATTAATTGTAATATCTTTAGGTAAAGATTTAGTGATTCCAATTAAAAAAAGTTTTACTGCCCATCCAGCTGCTTAATAAGGTCAGCAATCACTTTAAATACTACGATTGGGGTGCATCAAGCTCAGCATAGCTAGCCAGTCAACGGAGGTGAGTGTCCCACTCTGCACCGCACTGGTGCGGCCCCACCTCGAGTGCTGCGTGCAGTTTGGGGAGCCTCAATGTAAGAAGGACATCAAACCATTAGTGTGTCCAGAGGAGAGCAACCAAGATGGTGAGATGTCTCAGGGGCAAGACTTATGAGGAGCGGCTGAGGTCACTTGGTTTGTTCAGGTTGGAGAAGAGAAGGCTGAGGGGTGACCTCATCGCTGAGGGGTGACCTCATCACAGTCTGCAACTTCCTCAAGGGGGCCATCAGAGGGGGAGGTGCTGATCTCTTCTCTCTGGTGACCAGCGATAGGACACGAGGAAAAGGAATGAAGCTGCATCAGGGGAAGTTCAGATTGGACATGAGGAAAAGGTTCTTCACTGAGAGGGTGGTCGGTCACTGGAACAGGCTGCCCAGGGAAGTGGTCACGGCACCAAGCCTCTCGGAGTTCAAGGAGTGTCTGGACGATGCTCTTAGTCATATGGTTTACTTTTAGGTAGTCCCGCAAGGAGCAGGGATTGGACTTGATGATGCTTATGAGTCCCTTCCAACTTGACATATTCTGCGATTCTATGGTTTGTTACAGAATCTCCCATAGACAAAATTCTACATAGGGAGAGGAGGTGGTGTAATTCGCACATTATACATTCTTTTCTTTTTCTTGCAGCGTGGCACGGAATTGTTTGTATTTCTTTGCTGGAGGGAATGACACAGTTCTTTTTAAGTCAGTTACCCGCCCACCTCCCTCCGACCCAGGAAAGAGAACGTTATTTAAAAGACAAACATTCATATGTAAAATTGCATGTCACTAGAAAACCCGTATCAGACTAAAAAGATCATGCCTAACAGAAAACTGAAAGGCAAGCTGCTGAGAGAAATTCCTTCTGAGATGAGAGGAAAGTTGTTGGCAGTTTGCTTTGAGGGATTAAAATGAGGTAATAGTTTTAAAACTCTTATACATCTAAGCTTTGTTGCAACAAGTTACTTGAGCCTCAAGATGGGACCAGGAAAAAAAAAATCTGAAAAAAACCCCAGACAGAGAATAAGTGGGAAATCTAAATTTTTAATTTTGTTAAACTTCTCCCTCTGACAGTTTATATTCTTTTTCTGCCTGATAAAATATGTCCAGCTCTGTATTAGTGTGGAACAATACTGTCACCTGGTGGTTAAATTTACTAGTAATGATCAATCAAATCCAGGCAGAAAAAGGCCTCAATTAAACGCTTTGCAGAATCTATGATCTAAACATCTGAATGAATTGTTGAGATTCATGAACAATTTAATGCTAAGAACCCAACTGTGATGTCATTAATTATAGTGAGTGGCACTAGTATCATGGCTGTGGGTCAGGAAACCAGTAACTAATTACTTTTTGTTACAGAAAGAGTAAAAAGTTGGCCTTACATGATTCTACCAGTGATTGCTCCTGCTGCTTTTTCTTTGAACTAATCTTCCCATTGAACTACATAAGGTATTCTGGGGGTAAGAAAATATAGATAAACACAGATATGCACAGCATTTTTCAGTGTTAATATGGCAGATTTTGGCTTCAGATAGCTAAACAAATGAAGGATAAGGAAAAAAAAGAAACAAAACATTACCAGTGTCTTAACTGGTACTAAACCGGATTATACATACATGTTGCTATTTCAGTCATAGAAGAAGAGACCAAAGAAAGATACTTTCATTTTGGAACATACTTAGATGTGTTAGCCCTTAATCCTATAGAAGTACCTTTCATAACATTTTGTTGATGCCCAGTTTTTGAATTCTACACTGATGAGTTTTATCAATGCAGCAGAAGTACAATATGTTTACCATAGCTTTCAACTGCTTCATTTTTAGAAAATACAGTCCCTAGATATTTAAAATTGTGGAATCCTGAATTTGATTTTTTAACCTCTGGGAGAGCTGATACATTCATGGTTATTTCTATGACAAGGAAAGGATCCTCTTCAGTCCTTTAGCCTTTATTATGCTTTGTCTGCTGCTTCTTATCCTTCCTTTGGGCATAATATGAAGTACTTGATGATTATACTGTTTATGACCCTTGCCTGTTCACTTTTTTTGGAGAAAAGTCACATGCATCCAAAGTAGTTCTCTGCTAATGGAAAATCCTGAAGTACTGATGGTGTAAAATTATCTGTTTATTAAAAACAAGAATTAAGAGGGCTGTGAATAATTAATTCCAAAACATTGCCTCCCTTGAAGTGGCACCTCTAGTAATGTTAGAAAAGTATTACTTGATTCTGCTATATAGGAACTTCACATCGGTCAGAAATGCAAGAGCACTTTCAAGGTGAGCTACAGCCTGAGCTGACCAACTATCAGCATGGACCTCTAGTTACAGAAACCATACTAGATCTTTAAAATGCTTTCATTTAATAAATAATTGCAGTTTTCTCTTGCTAGAAGCCATTTTTAGGCAGTGGATCTGTGAACTCACAGTGAACTCCGATGTCTGACTAGTTCCAAGTTCCTGTAGGTAGGTGAGAAAATGCATCAGTAGGCAAACTGATGGTTGGGGGTCTCCATGCTCAAAAGGTAGACCAGATGCAGTGGACACCCAGGTTCCTGTTACTTCTTTAATTTCTCACTCCAAGATAGATTCAGTCATATTTATGTTTCCTCAGAGTCCTGACAATTCTTTAAAACAAGGAAACTTTTCGCATGCTGCAGAGAGGCAACCTTGAGCTCTTTTGAGTTCAAAGCTCTTTGAGGCAACGTTTTACCATTTCAGTGCTCTTCCTCTGTCCTGTAACACAGCTTCAGAATAGATTAGGAGGAGTTTGTTACACTTCATCTTGGATCTGCAGCCAGGTGAGAACTTAAAGATTTGTAGTGAAGTCCAATGAATTGTGCAGAAGATAAGCACCTACATGTTGCTTAGCCATAAATTGTAGTCTCAGGAAATTTAAAATACATGTTATCCATTTGCTTGTGTTCTTTACAATGTCTGCAATCAACTGAGTACAAGTTCTCTTAATACCTCCTCTGCAGGCTGTGATTTTTTTCCCAGGCAGAAGGCTGACCAAACAGCTTTATTCTATTAGAGCTCCTTAGAGTATCACAGTATAGGTGGTAAAGCTTAATTAATGAAAAAAACAACCAAGAGTAATTTCCTACAGCCTCATCACTTTGATTCTTTTTCCTCGCCACCTGTGGGACTACAGTGTGGGTTCTGTCTCTGGCTGCCCACTACTGTCCCTCTGTTCTTTTCATGCCTTCTTTTCTCTTTGATCTTATTCATGCTGGAATGCAGGAGAAGAGGAGAAAATAGGAGAAAAGAACATTCAACTTCTCAGTTGTTTCCAGCCACTGAAATCAGATGGGCTTTGGAGACACAAGGGTCAGCAAACCACACAGATGCTTTTTCCAAATGGAAATTTAAACACCATTTTGAAGGTAAATTATGAAAGATATTTATACCACATTTTTTTTAAGTTTTTGAAAATACAAGCAAAAACAGGGCAAGGAAATACATTTTTAAAGGTAGTGTGAAAATGAAAGGAAGCATAAGGCCTTTTTTACTTTATTTAGTTGTTCAGTTACTCTGACTGGGAACACTCTCAGCTTGGAGTGATTCGCCTGTGGAACAGAAGAGCAGACCACAAAAAAATCCCCTATACTTGTTTTGTCTTAGGAGAAGTCGGTACTTCAGGATACACAACCCAGCACAGCACATTGAGTTCTCTTCTTCCTATTGTGTGGAAGCATCAGGGCTTCATCTAGTGTTCGCAAAGAATATTACAGTTAAGAAGAATAAAACCTAAGCCAAACCATGATACATAGCAATAATATTAGTCCAGACAATTTCCTTTTAACTGTTATCAGGAACAATGTCCCATATTTTGTGTGAAGTTCAGACTGGTGGTTACAGACATGATTCACAATATTACCCATCCTACAAAATATACTAACAGAGTGCCTTAGACTATAGATCATATGCATCTAGTCCAAACTGTCCTGAACATTGTTAAAGTTTCCTTGATTTTTAATTTTTTTTTTTAAATCAGTGTTATATTTATAATGTATAAATCTATTCAGATCTATAGGACAGTTTCATTTGTTTTTAATTCTCCACTTCAATGCAGCTATGGCTAGCAATTCAAGTGACTTGAGCTGTCACTCGGCCCATGATCTCAGGATACACCATATCCCCTACATAAAGAGTAGTAGGAAAATTGTTTGCCATCTAATTGTTTCAAAAGAGCTGAGCCAGTTTAAGCATAGGGTACTAATCTGCTCCTGAATATGCTAACATCCAGCTCAAGGCCAATGAAGAAACCAAGGAGAACCTTTTCATGAACTGGGTTAGACTACTCCTAAGACAGTACAAAATGTACTTAGCACTGTTTAGAAATACAAAATCTAAACTGTGGCAAAGAAACTTGTTTTGGAATGGCTAAAAATGTACAGTAAACAGTATAAGATCCTTGTATCTTCCTACAAGTTGCTGATCATAAAAAGCTCTAAAGACGCTTAGTGCCTTTTCAAAGCAGGCCCAGAAGACCATTTTCTAAGTAGAAGCAGGTCAAGATTTAAAGAAAGAAAGGTGACTATACTCTTATTGATGTCATGATATGAATCAGGGGCATCAGAATGTCTAAAATGAATACTGCATGGAAATATGAAGCCATGTTTAATGATAGGGGTGTTAAAGAAGTTACATTACATTTTCAGGTATCTGCAGTTCTAGAATAATTTCTTCCTTGCAAATGTGACATGATGACCCAGAAACAACTTTTCAACATGCTCTTATTATAATTGTATGCTTCTATTCCACTAGTACACAGAATCTTTTATTTTATTTTCTACCCCTGTTTAACTTTTAGTACTAGCAAGGACTCTCTGTCACTTCAGCAGCATCCACAGAAAAGAAAATTTATTTTTTACCTACAATTGAGTGTAGCTTACATTAGCTTGGTAATTTTTTTAGGAGCAAGCCTATTGCTGATATAGATGATTGGTTTATATTGTTGCACTTTCCCTGGTAAATGTTGAAAGGCCATTGTGCTCAGAGATGTCCCAGTCCCCAGAATGAGAATAAACTGTAAAACAATCTGTATCTGCCACACCGTTTTCTCTCAAAATCACTGTGCCGCAGTTAAAGAATCACCTGCCTGCACTCTTTACATCCCTACTACCCAAATGCAAATATGATCATGGACACTGACTTCACACATTGGAAGTAGTCATACTTGCTTGAGCAAGTGCACTGTAAACCGGCATGTTCCAGTTTTTCAGTATTTTGCGTTGAGGGCAGGTATGCATCTGCATAAGCAAAAGCTACATTAAGTTTTAAATAGCAAGGGTGGTTATTTTACTGCTATTTTCACCAGGGATCTTTCATACAGTTTTGTATAAAGTATTTCTAACCTTGATGTCATCTTCCCCCTGCCTTCCCTTTCCATAGGCTTCTGAAACCAAAATCCAGCCACAAGGCAGTTTGGAATCACGTGCTGCTTTCCCTGGTGCTAAGAAGGTTTACATAAGACATAATGAACCACACTTGGCATCATGAAGGTCATTAGCATAGTTCTTTGGTGTATTAAGTGATACACAGCCCACCAAGTCACAGTGTGAAGACGTAAGGTTTCGTTGTTCTCCCTCCGTCATGCTTAGTGTCTGCACAGAAAAGGAGCACTGAGGTTGGTTAATTTACCACAGAGATTAGGCTGAATGGTTGCCTTCAGTAAATCACACAATCTATTGACAGTTTATTTACTGAGGCTTGCTGCTGACTCATGCTTAGACAGACAGCTAAGAAAAAGATGTTTTCTGGTTACTTCAGGTCAGCCTCTCCTAAAAATATTACTTTATAGTGTATGAAACTTCAAAGGCAAAGCAAAATTAATGTAAATAATTCCAGTAAAATTCCCCAAACCGCAACATTTCAGACATAAACCTGACAAGGAATCCAGGCTGATTATTGGAATTATAGTTCAATGAAGCTTATTTCAACAGATTCCTCAGTAGCACAGCAACAATAACCATTGAGACTACTTGTAAATCACTGAACTGCATACCCTTTTTCTCTTTGGCAAGCAGTCAGTTCCATGAGTTATCCCAACAGCTATTTTGGAGCATCTATTCATTAGCAGCAGAAACAAAAACACAGTTTGACTCATTAGAAGCTATGCCTGCAATTTTCAAAAAACAGAGCCTAGAGTTGGTTCTAAAGATCTTCTCTAGACTTTCTGGGTTTTAATGGAAAAATCAACAAGCACAGTTAAGCTGCAAAATCATTTAGAATCCAGTATGAGATCTTGTACATGTTTGCTTGCTATTTACTCTGCCATATTTCTGAAGCGGTAACAGGGTTAATGAAAACATAAAACATATGCGAATGAAAAAGGAATGGTGGAAATGCAAGGAAGGGTCTCATTGTAATTAAACTTACTTAATATTTACACAGCATTTCACAGTTGGATATCACAAAAAATTATAGTAGAATCAATTTGAGCTTAACGGTCCTTTCCCCTGTGCTTCAGAACAAAGCAACAAACCCCTAAGTCATCTGTCATGTGGCAGGAAACAACTTTTTCTTTCTCTTCGCTTGCAAAAAGGCAGTGAAGATTATGGTTCCAGTTTAGAACAAGACACTTGCCACCCTGTTCAGCGTGTGCACGTACCAGTGTGTCATGGTCTAAGTTACAACCAAGGGTGTCATCTTTGGCGATATCAGAAGTACAATTCAGACTAGACATACCAGGGCAAGCCTTCCAGCAGGACTGGAATCTGTTCAAGGGCCACAGTTCTGCCTTGTAGCTAAGTTGGAAGGCTGTGTCATATTATGTACTCAGTTCAGCTAACTAGTTCCAGACTTGCTCACATCTACCTCTTCACCTGGCAGTCATTTACTTGCACTACAGTATATATGCTCTATAAACACCCCAAATTGAAACCTTAATTTTTACACATTTTAGCACCATTTCGTGTTAAGCTTATAATGAAGGAGTATCATGTTTGTTTGTGGTATATTCTTCTCCATGTTATCCTCAGACTTTTCCCCTCAAGCATGAACATGCTGTACGTGCTGTGTATCCGAGCTGTCTACTTGCTACCACTACTACTCCACACGTCATTCTTTCTTAACTCCAGAAATCCATCAAAGTATCACAAGAAATTCCTCGTGAAACTTTTAGTATTATTTTCCTTTCTTCTCATTAACACAGAAACTTCTCTCTCTGGACATTGCTTTGATAATTCCCTTTGTTCAACTGTGCATTTGGGTCCAGTTTAGTGGGTTATCCAATCTCCCTAGGTATTTTTTTTAAAAACTTTATTTTATGCATTTGAAGTATTAAAGATTTTATTTTGCCTTTCTAATTGTCTACTTGTTTGCATTTGTTTTATATAACTTACTAATTTTTTCCTTAAATTCTTCGGGATTTGTTTTATTATCATGACAAAAAAAACCCTGTATCATCAAACAAATTATTTGGATTGGGATTTTTAAACCTGATTAGTGGCATGTATTGTCTTAACACCCTGGTGCTCAACTCGGAACATTTACAAGGGAACTTTCATTAGTAGAAGGTCAATTACCTCTTTCTAAACAAATCAGCCTATTTAAGAAAGCTGAAGTTAGGTATCCAAAGTGGAGATATTCATAGTCCTCTTTTTTTATTCTGACTCATGGTGATAAATTAAAACAGTCAGTTTCTTTCTTTGGAAATGACATAATAAATTGTTCAAGGTATAAATTCTGCAAACAATGGTGCTAAATTTTATGTTACAAATCCAGATACCATAAGAGTATCCAAAAAGAATCCTAGAAGAGATACACACAAACTATTTTCCATAGTTTACATTAGACTGCCAGAGTTGAGCATATCTTCACAAGACAGCTGCGCTAAATACAAAAAATAAATGCGTACATAGTCCACTAAATATAGTTTCTCTTGTGATAAGATGACTGGATGAAAGGGCTGAACACTGGAAAAGTAATCCAGAGACTGAAAGAATTAATTGCTAAAGAACTGTTTGATATTTAGTTTAAAAGGTTACTTATTTTTCAGTGATACGTTATAGGTGGTTCTAATTTAGGCAGTGGAGTTTCTCATTCTGTTTGTGTTTCAGCTATCACATTTCACAAATAAAAGATGGAAATATTTTTTCTAGTGTTTTTCTAAAACATGCTAGGATCTAAAGCAACATCACAAAATTGATATACAGTATTTATTATCACAATGATTATACTTTGTTACGATTTATGCCATTAAAGTGCTGGACTAAAACCAGATATTTAAAATTACTTATGTTGTTCAGCAGTATAATATACAACAAAGGGAAACATAAAAATAAAATTTTATGTACAGAAGGTTGCAACATCTAGACACAAATTCCTTGCACATTCATTGTTAGATGTACCTGTTAGTTAATTGTTTTTATTGCAAAATTCGTAAAGGCTCTGGACCCTAATTATAAACTTAATTAAAGTATCCTAGTTCCTGAAATAAATATTTTAAACTGTTGAATCTTGAATACCGCACAAAGTTAAAGCTGTGTGGTCTTTAATCTTCCTTTCCCCCCCACCCCCACCCCTTAGAAATCTAACATAGCAATGGACAATGTTTTCAGTTTAAAATACATCTTCAGCATTCTTGCATTAACAATACCATCTCCTTGACTGCTGGTCTACACACCTATAGACCTACGTACAATAAATCTGAAAAGAACATTCATGAACCACATAGAAGAACCTGACTGCTGTAATCCAAAACACCAATAAGATAACCACTCTGAAATATATGGAAATAGCATGAAAACCATTAAAATGAATATTTTTTAAAATAACATACATGCTTAAAATACACACCTCTCAAGCAGTCTTAAAACAAAGATTTTTTTTTTTTTTTTCCTTCAAAATTTGTGGTAGACAAACCTTAAAAAGATTGGAGTAGTAGTTCAACTTAGTAATCAGAATTTGTCCCAACCCACTTTCTACAAAAACTAGAACAAAGTTACACAAAAATAAACTCTTGGATAATGTACAAATAAAATGCACATATTTTTGCTTTCTTGATACATTTTCTCTACCAGATCCATATGTCAACAAGGTGCAATGGCATTGAAAAAATTACAAATGCAAGTTTTTGGCTCTCAGAAAAGAACTTTGTTTAATTTTCATGGAAATTTTGGCCCGTGTCTCCTGTTATTTGAAACAAGACATACATCTTTGGTCACATTTCTACAACATTCTGTGCATGTCATAATAGCAGTTGGATATCTCTGTCGTCTAGATAGATACATATTTCAAAGAGAACTACATACTACTTTTTTTCTAAGGCCAATAGGATACTTCTCAAATAAATATTTATTTGTTCTGATAATTCCATTGATACAAAAAGTACAGCCATAGCTTGAGGGTAAATTTGTAAAATTATCTGTTCTCAAAGTAACTTCAAAAGAGAGTTTATTTAATGTAAACAATTGTCTTTAGCTATGCAAATATTAAGCTATCAGCTTTTCTTTGAAGTCTTAACAGCATCATAGTCAATAAAGGCAAAGGCTGCAGAGTGGTTACAGATGGATGTAACAGTATGAATCTCACAATTTGAACTTTCTCAGCAGCTTGCTAACCATCAGCACAATGGCTGCTGCCTTCCACACTACAAACAAGTCTGAAACCAAGTGAAAAGGCATTAAAGTTGCTGTAGGAAGTAAAATGCTTTTCAAGTTGGCTTCTTGATAAACTTAAATAGACAGCAAGATTAGAAATTGTTTTTCAACAGGGTCTAGGTTTCTTTAAGGCATGACTTGTAATATGCTGTGGGTGGTTTGTCTTGTTGATGGTAAACAATCCTCCATAAGTAAGTTAAACATTCAACCTTTGTTAACAACATTCCCAAGTATTTTGCTTTTTAACCAAAGAGATTTGGGTAGTTTAGCATATCTGCTGGCTGAGATTTCCTCCAGTCCTTTCACAACCTGTACATTCAGTGCTCGCCAAAGTTCAGACTCAAATTCTACACTTTTTTTTTTTTTCCTTTTACAATGCTGGAAAGAATGTCTAACATTTTCTCTTGCAAATAGTCTGAAAGATACATACAGTGATCTACTTACTAAGTGCAACTTAGGCTTGATTAAAATTAGGTAGATAATGGATATGAGTAAAAAAATACAATTATTTCCTAGTGCAAATCCCCTTCAGTTTATACATGTATACAAGCTTTCACATGGGACAGATACTGCTGCAAGATTATTTTTCCAAAATGAAAAGAACAGAAAGTCCTGAAATACATATTGGTATTTCAGAATGTCTGGAATCAGAATTAAAAATTCATTCTGTAATTAAAATAAATTATCCATTAGAAATGCTTATAGCTATCTCTATTTCCCTATAAAGAAGAATCTCCTAGTACAAAACAATGACACAAGAGGAAATCTAGTCATCAGTTCTGTTGACAAAATTAGCTGCATTTGGGGAGATATCTTAAGAAATGTTTTTTTAGGATTAGAGTTTTGTAGGTTTTTAAAAGTAACAAAATAATGAAAACAGAAAATACTTAACATAATGGAGATAGTATTTAAGATCATGGTGACTATAATATGGAGACTGTGGTTTTTAAAGTGAGTGGCTTAATTTGGCTATTTATAGATTATTTGGGGTCTACAGAAAGTAGAAAGACATATTTTCAGATGGTGTAAATATACAGCATTTCACTCAATTCAACAGTTCGATGCTAATTTACATCAGATAGGGATCTGACTCCCGCAGTGACTAAATATATATAATTCTTTGGAGATGCTAACTGCAACCTTTTCATTTCAAAATCACTGTTAAATTATTCCCATATATTCTTTTCCAATGGTAATTGAAAAGAACTAAATAATCTTCAAACATACCTCTACTTCAAATAGTGCAGCTGAAACCCCTATCCAGATACAGGAAAAAAAAAATCATAATAATAATATTATATTGGAAAGTTCATAATAAAGAACATAAAATTTTAAATGCTTATTTTTGGTCAACAAAATGGTCAGCAAACACGTTTTTATGGGCTTGCCCAGGAACTGCTCAAGACAGCTAATAATTCTAATAATTTAACATAAAAGCTAAAACAGATATCCACAAACCAGGGTAATTTGTATGGCTATAGGATGTTTTTCCTTTCCCCATTAATAATTGCTTTGAGTTGGTGAGACCACCCACAGTGGGATCATTCTGGGAAGTCAAATATGGGGAGGGAAGGGCATACAAATGAAAACTAGAAACATATCGGGAATATCTGGTTTTAAGGCTAGGATAACTGGAAGACACACCCATTATTATAGATGACAGCTTTCCCTAATAGCCCCAAGTATACTTAATCTTGGAGTAAAATTCACATTTACCCCAGCTGGACTTATTTTGGGTTTGCTTCTTAGACACTTTGTGTGACCATAGTCCTACTTTTCTCTTCTAAACTTGATCTAGAACAATGATTTAATATTTCTTAGAAAAATACACACCCAAGAATTCACTCTCTAATCCTTTCCACCCATCTCTTCCATATCAACCAAGTTTAACACCAAGTATTTTAAATTACCTTCCTCGTCTAGTCTCAAGTCACAGATACTTTAACTGTTATAGTTGAACTACCAAGCAGACCCTTCTGACAAAACTTCCATTGTTGCATTACTAATGAAGTTTAAATGGAGCTAGTCCAAAGAAAAAGATTTTAAAGGTTATTGCCAGAGTATGCACCCATCAACATTGGGCAGCAGGTTAGTGAAATTCATAGATGTCACTAGAAGATCTAGGAACATCTTTCCTGACCCACAAAGGTTTGTGATTTAACACATACCCCCTTGCATTCTGAAGGACAAAACAGTGAAAAGAGATCCTCGCTTTCCAGAGAAACTAGTCTTGTGTTTCAGAAAGCAGTCACCATAAATTTATGCATTGCAAGTGTAAAGTACGTTTGAAGACTTTGCCTGCAGGAATCCAAATCTTGTAATTCAGAGAGACTTTTAAGTATTGTGGTCACTTCTGAAAATGAGACTTTGACTCCTAATAACAGGAGGACTTTGGGAATATCTCATGGCTAACATGCATTTGCACTTCTAAGAAGTAAGTATATCAACTTGTTTGTGCAACTCATGCTTTTGTCTCCCAAGGGTATGTGCATTCAGCTTGTGAGGTTTTCAACCACAGATCAGTCTGGTTTGTGGACTCTGAGCAGTATGGAGCAAAATTGCTAGTGCTACTAAATAAAAATTTTTAAAAAGTGAAATCCATAGGGCCAAGTATTTCACCAATAATTAAAGACATAGAGGTGTAAATGACAAAATGGTAAACTTTACATATTGAATATTTTTCCATGAAGGAACTTACAAATTGGAGGAAGAGTATTTTCCTACCCACAGATTCTTGGCATGTTTCCTTTTTATTTCTTAATTACATCTCTGATGCAGTAACTACTATATGACACCTTTCTTTATCTCTGCCCAGAGGCAGCTTATATGTCTTACATGTTTGACTAATGGTTTGAGCTGTTTCACATATCACCTGTCATGCATTGTTGCAAGGATGAGTTGTTTGGTTTTTTGTTTTTAGCATTAAAGTTTTACTGTTTTCTTACTAGCATTTCTAAGATGATAAAGAAACAAGACTTTCTGGTTTCTTGTGTGGGAGGAACACACCAACGGAGTCTCTGACCGTGTGGCACTGTATAGAAGATGCAATGTGACCAAAGAACTAAACCTTACAATAAAACTTGCAGCATAAAGTCTATAAGGCACTATATCATGATTTTGAAATAAAATATTTTGGTTTTAGCCAAAATATTTAGCCTAAAGCATTAATATTTTCTGCAGGAAACCTAGATCCATTTCTTTTTCCACTTCATGCGGCTTTGCAAACTATTGCAGGAAAGGTGGGAAATTACAAACAAACCTCAAACAAAGTCCTACCAACAATTTTACTTTGGTTTTCCATCAGAAAAGTAATCTCTGAGAGATATATGCAACTTTATTAACTAAAGTTTCTACAGCTAAGAAAAATATTAATGAGAGTTTATCTGAATTTAGCTTCTGAAGAACCTTTGTTCAGGGAGACCAAGAGATAAGACAACCATTTTTACTTCTGCTCTAGCCATTATTTGATCAGTCTTCACTCATCTTGCAGAAAGGTGCCTTTGCTTGGGTTTTTGACATGACTCGTGGCACTGAAAGTACTTCATTAAAACTATTGGTGTTGATGAATAGAGAATCTCTCCAGGAGTCACATGTTATACATAAATACAGACTACTACATCTTCTATGCTAACTACTACCTTTTCTAAAGAGCATTCAAGACCACCTGCACATTAGGATTAATTCAAAACTGACTGAAATAGTCAAGAATATCTCCATTAAATTTATCCCAGGCTGATGGAATTTAAGACCAAGTAGAAGAACGGTTATGATGATCTGCTCTGATGTCCTGTTTACAAAGCATTTTAATTAGTAATTCTCACATCAACCATGTAGCTTCTTATGGACCCACAGGTAATAAATAGAGGAAAATAATATCGAGGATTTACCAAGGGAACATTGTTCCTGTCAAAGCTAATTACTATCTGTGATGAAATTATTTGGTCCATGGATGAAGAGATAACCGAAAATGTCATTTACTGGGAACTCGGCCTCGGATTTTAACACAATCTCCCTACAAGTATCCTTCTACCCAAACTGAGATACAGCCTAGGCTGGTGGACTGTAAGGCAGGTGAAAAACTGACCAGATTGTTCGTCTGAAAATGTAGTAGTTAGTGTTCAAAGGGGAACTGGCAGCCATCACAAGTAACATTCCTTGGGGCTGATATTTGGGTTGATAATGTTTAACATCTTCACCACCAACCTGGAAAATGAGACAGAAACCATCCTCAGAAAGTTTGTGGATGATACTAAATTTGAAGAGGTGCTTGATATCCTGGAGTGCAAGGTTGCCACCCAGGGGACAGGCTTTTAGTACTGAGCCAAAAGGAGGTTAATGAAGTTCAACAAAGATGTATGCAAGGACTTGAAACTACAACAGAAACACCCCATGCAACAGTATCAGCAGAGGACTGGCTGGCTAGGAAGGAAAATTTGCAGAAAAGGACTTGATTGTCCTGATGGACACTCCTCATGGACATAAATAAGCAATGTGCCATTGTTGCAATGAAGGCTATGCACAACAACAAGTGTAACCATCAGATGAAGGGAACTGATTAATCCCTTTTATTCAGCACCAGGTCTCATCTGAATGCAATGTCCAGTTTGGGGCCCTCAAGCACAAGGAAATCCCTGAAAAACTGGAGCAAGTTCAACAAGATGGTCAGGACCTGTAGTACATATATAAGGAGAGACTGAAAGAATTGGAGTTGCTCAGTCTTAAGAAGAGAGGGCAAAAGAGGTATCTAATTGCTGTTTTCAATAACATAAGCTGAAGTTGAAAGGAGATGGCTAGACTGTAGTCAGAGGTGCTCAGAAAAAGTAAAAGGCAACAGATATAAGTTGCAGCAAGGAATTCTGACCTGGTATAAGGAAAAATATTTTCACTGTGACAGTGATTAAGCTCAGAGATGTTGTGGAACCTCCACCCTTGCATGTTTTCAAAACTCAACTGGACAAGACCCTGAGCAAGAGCAAACAGCCTTACATGGGCCTTTCTTTGGCAGGAGATTGGACTAGATGACCTCCAGCGGTCTCTTCCACCTTAGTTATGCCCATATACACAAAATTATCAAATTCCTTCCTGACCTTCATGAGGAAAAGCAAAATATGAAGAGCTTGATAAGTCTCAACCTGCAGGCAGCCATATTTCATCTGGATCAGAGCCTTTATGACTAATTTACTGTCTGCTAAATCATCACCACCTTTGCTTTCCCCATTTTAGTATGCATTTAATATCGATGAAGCAAGCTTATGCTTCAAACAGAAGAAGGATCAGATCATGAACTGCTTTAACCTTAATACTTGCCATGTCTCATGTTGTGACTTGCAGGGCTAAGCAACCTTCTTCTCCTTCTTTTTAAAACTCATTTCAACATATTTGCATCCATAAATCTGTAGAGGAAGACTGTATTACAAATCATTACTAGATGAATCATTTTCCTTGATAATTTGTGTATTTCTGTTCTTACAGTAAACACTATTTATGATCAAGTTGCTACTTCAGTCAAAATATGAGTCATACCTGTACTGGTGTTCTTACTGGAAAAGAAGAAAATCTCTAACTGATAAGCAATATCACTTAATGTCTCCTCATATGCCCCAGTCTTGCAAAGGGCATTGCGCAGAGGCTTCAAAGATATTTAAGCATGCTGAGTCCTGTTACAGAACTGGGGCATTAATCTGTCAGACCTTGATTCTATTGCTGTTAACTTCAAATGGAGCAGAACTGCTTTGCTGCAACCAAAATCCTGGCAAAGAACTTACTTCTTCATATAGTTTCATGTCTTTGGCAAAGACGTCACATTGATAAGTTGTACATTCTATAATCAACCTGTACAGTTCTCTTACCCTAATTTATAAGTAAGTTACTGAATTCTGATTCCCTGAATTTATTTTGTTGCACTTGCAAATGTGTGCCCACAGTGAAGTTTTAGTTTGGATCAGGAGTGCTTTTCTGAAGCTAATCTATCAGTCCCCCCTTGCCGCACTTTGTTTCCATCATGGAGCAGTCTCACAGCACGCAAACTGAATTCCTTTGGATGAAACTTAAACTAGAAGGAATAATGCAAGAGCCCAGCCACGCCCTCCAGCTACTAAGGGACGTTCAGTCCCTGGGACCAAATTAGAGCTGGTCTGAAGCTAGTCAAAATTCTCAAAACTTATATAAATAATCCATACTTGGCCCTCAGCACCAACTGTTGCACACTACATATCTGCTCCTCTTTCCCCTTACTATTTGATAACAAAGGCATAACCTTAATTGTTCTGATCAGTAGATAATTCCAGCTTCATCTCATTTGAGTTTGGATGTTTTAAACTTAAGTGTCCTTGTAAGAGATTTGCCTGCATTTCTTTGAGACAACAGAGGGAGGGAGGAGAAAAGAGAGAGTGGGGAGGGACGTGTGAGACAGCAAGTAGGGTTGGAGGGAATGAAAGGAAGAGGGGAAGGGGAGAATGGGGAGAGAGGGAGGGGGACTAGGAGAGGGAGAAGAGGCAAAGGGAAAGAGGAGGAAGAGATGAGGGGAAGATGCGAGAGGAAGTAGGAGAAGAAAGAGAAGGGGAGAGGAAGGGAGAAAGGATGAGAGTGAGCGAGAGGAAGAGGGAGGGAGGGAAGAGAGGTGGGGGAGAGAGAGAGACTGGGAGGGAGGGAGAGAGGGGGAGAGAGAGAAAGATATCTTCTGAGATAATTTTTTAACACCTTCAGATAAAATGCTCTCTAGAGTTAGCTTTTTCCGCTATATCCTGAAAAAGTCTAGATAACAAACTTGGGCAAGATGCCTAACTTTGAGTTGAGACAAATCCCATAGTTAGTTAATAGCCCCAGTGAAGTTTAGAATAGAACACTTTAGTTGGAAGTGACCTACAATGATCATCTAGATCATCAACAATGATCTAAATAAGATATAAACCTATTTACATTGGCATGGCAGAATCTAATAGTCTATAAACTTTATAATTATTATAATTGCAACTTCTGTGTGACACCTAGTATTGTTTTCTCTTAAAGCTTTAATTTGCATTAGTAACCCTTTGAATGGTTTTATTTTTTTTGTTTTTAATTTTTTTTTAAATTTATAGTTGCACCTACACTAACATTAAAGAAAAATGCTAGAAGAAACCATTACTTTTAAGAGAAGAATAGTTCAGGCCTTATAACTTTGTATGTGTGTCAATCTCCCAGACCACTCTTCCCTTCTTTCATACCCCTATCAGGTCAGTGGGCAGAGCAGTTGCCTCACCTCAGCAAGAAGATATATTTCTCGTCTTCTGAGGGATCTGGGGTTGTTCAGTCTAGAAAAGAGGAGGCTGAGGGGAGACCTTATCGCTCTCTACAACTACCTGAAAGGGGGTTGTAGTGAGGTGGGGGTTGGTCTCTTCTGTCAGGTGGCTGGAGATAGGACAAGAGGAAATGGCCTCAAGTTGAGGCAAGGGAGATTTAGGTTAGATATTAGGAAAAATTTTTTTACTGAGAGGGTTGTCAAACATTGGAATGGGCTGCCCAGGGAAGTGGTTGAGTCACCATCCCTGGAGGTATTCAAAAAGCGAGTGGACAGGGTACTCCAGGGCATGGTTTAGGGGGCATGGTTGATGGTTGGACTCGATGATCTCGAAGGTCTTTTCCAACCGAAATGATTCTATGATTCTATGATTCTATGATTCTATGATTCCTCAGAACTGTGTCAGCACAGGAATGAACAGGGCAAGACAATATTTTGAACACATCAACACATCTGGACTTTTTAATTAAAGAAACCAAACCCCTGCAATTTAAACCCATAAATTTCTGCCACAGAATTGCATTTTTTCACACTGTAAAGTCAGTAGTCTGCATGCCAGGTGACCCCCTTTCCTCTCTCTATGTGCTATGGTCACAGGCTGGAACACATTGTCTCCCATGAGACACCAAAAATTCTCCTTTCGCTGTTGGGAAAGATGATGCATTGTGGTTTGCTTTTCTTTTTTTGTGCACAAAAGAACATGGGGCAGCCAGATTTGCATAGTTATCAACCCATAGCGGAAGTGATCAAATAGTCCTAACAAAAGACCTAAGACAGAAGCTGGAGAGAGGCACACAGGTCCTGAAAGGGACCCTAAAGGAAGACAATTCTGAATTGAGAAAACATAATTTTCCTAATGGAAAACCACCTGGAATGAATTTTTTCCATCAGTCCTAAAGTCAACTAAATATATATTCAAAATTACACGTCAGCATTTAAATAGTGCATGTTCTGTACCATTAGATATTAAAAAATATTCAAGCAAATTTCCACATATTTAGAACAAACTGATAAAATGACAGAAACAAAAGAACTACTGGAAAAATTGCATAAGGTCTGAAATTGCATTCAATCAATGTCATTAGCCTGCTTTATTTAGAATAAATGTGTGACAAAGTACACAGCTTCACAGAAGATAGCAGTAACAATCTTCTAGAAGCCTCAGGGCACCAGCTTTATTTGCAAAAATAATTGCTCCTCCCTGTCAAAGTCTGGCTCACATTGACTGCACACTCCTACAATGAGATCAAGATTAGACATCATGAGCCAACACTTTCAGTGCTGTGAGTCACAGATTACATTACAGACAAGGACAACTGTAACCACATTACTGAAGCCAGTATATCAAATCTGGTCCACAGGTCACATCTAGGCTAACACTTCTCTAAAGAAATATATACTGAATATTACTGTATGTAGACAAAGCTTCAAGGTATGAATAAGAAATTAGAATAGGAGAGAATTATTAAAAAAAAAAAAAAAAGAATGACTAACGTGAGTTTTCACTGGTGAAAACAGATTAAATGAAAACTCAGTAACCATAGCACTCCAAGCAACAACTAGGAGATACAGCAAGATGGAACTGTGTCGTAAATATAAGGCTATCTGAGCCAATTTAAGAAAGCAGCTTAGCTGACTTAGTATGATGTTGTGCTATGTTACTGTGTTTCTCAAATGAAAGCCATTAACAAGCACAGCACACCTAGGCTAGTCTTTTCCAGTGCATTAATGGGTCTGTTTAAAGCTAGTGGAAGCATCTACACTCTGCAATGTTAATCTATGCCATGTGTAAGAGAGTGGTCTTAAATAGTAGCATGCCCATGATGAAAATCAGACTGATCATGCTTTGTGGTATAGATCTTCACAACAAGATTTACTTTTAGAGCATATATTGACAAACAGTTCATTTTAATGAGACAAGAAACATGGCAGAAAAATGAACAAAACATCTTACTGCATTCCTGCTCTCTCTTAAAAAAACTGCCTCGATATTTTTGCTTAGATGCTGGGTATTCATCAGTTACTTCTTTTACAAACACTTGTTTTAGCAACTAAATTCCCTTCCTGGTTCAAACATTTAATCTTGGCGTTGAAGCCTTATAATAAATTTTATTATGTTTTTATTTTGTTACAGTTCTGCAGTGTCCCAGCACTTACATAGTGAAGACACACTGATGCAGTTAGATTCACATTATGTTAGGAGATAACGTGAAATGACAGTTATCAGGCTATATTAGGTTGGTAACACTGGGTTGGTGGATTAGATTAAAACATGATTAAAACAGTAGGAAAGAAAAAACCAAACCTTTTTATTGCTTTTACTAGTATTCCTCCTTGAGATTAATGTCAAAGATGATTAGAAATCTGGATGGGCACAGCTTGAATCTAATTTTTAAACCCCTACTATTGTTTATGACATATTTAGAACAGCTTAATATCAGCTACCATTTATCCACACTCTAGAAAGTAGCAGAGATTAAGAAAAGGTCAGAGAGCATCAGAGATGGAGTATCATTCACAAGTATTCATCTCCAAAAGAGCATCTGCAATGGCTGAATGAACAAACTACAATCTTTGGGACAAACCAGAAGAATTTTCTATTCTCTGCGGTACCCTGTTTATGACAGGAGCTTCAAAAACATTGAGAAACCATTTGTGGATCTTTAATCCCTGTATGGATTTACCACTTGATCTAGCAGGTGGTGTCTGAGAAAAACCTTTACTAAGTTGCAGTGACCTCCAGAGCCACCAAGCAGCCTACAGACAAGACAAAAATAGTATCTGCTGTGATCTTTGAAAACTGATAATCAAATATTACACTACAGTAGGCAGATATGAAATGGGTCATTATCATAACTAGGGGAAAAGAGAAAAGTGATCAGTTAAATACACATTTTGATCAATGAATAAACACTTTTGAGTCTACAGCTTCCTCCAAAAACCTGTTACTTCTCTTTAAAAACTAACGAAATACATGTATTTTGAACTAGATGCCAGAGGATTAATAAAGCTGCTGTCATGCTAAACAATGTCTGTTTCCAAAGCCTTCTGAGAAAAAAATAATCCTTGTCCCCAAGTCCAATAAACTGTGTGCAGATAGAATTTGTGTACGTGCATTTCCAACAGAGCTCAGCATACTCTGCCATACATTTACCATAGTGGTATTCAAACCATTTTAAATTAAGCCTTGTGTTAAATTCATATGGTATCAATATGCCTTTCTCAGAATGAACATACATAAGTCCACTATTTTTATCTTGTTTACTGCATTTGTAATACATTTACATGTCCCTGTGTGTGCACTGATTACAAGGACAAATTATGAGACTGAAAATTGTCACTTCACAGAAAAATTGATGCAATAAATAAAATTATAACATCAGTATCTATGATCTTCTTCCTTTTAACTTTTCTTTTTTTTTAACCCAAAGCTTGAGTAGTCATTATCTAAGTGCTAAATTTATGTTCTTCTTACAATAATTCTACCAGCTGCTTTCTTTTCATTTTGTATTAATAAAGTTACTGATATTCTAGTACCTAAAAGAAGTTTGCTCTCCATTTTATAAAAATAGGTCTCACAGACATATAAAATGCACATATCAATAAAATGGCTGTGTTGTAATCTTGCAAAGTTAGTATTAAGGGGGATTTTTAAATATTTCTACAGCTTTTATAAGAGTATATTCATGTTAATTTCTAACGTAGTTTGGCATGAAAGCTCTTTAGGATTAGAAACTGCTAAATTGTAAATAAGTCTATTAATAAAGTTCAAGGTGATTGCAATAAGAACATGTAAATATGAGGAAGGTGATGTACAAATATTAATGATTTACGTTAAGTTGCACTTGTAATAGTTGAAAACATTGCTGCCAGTGATCTAGGATTAAATCAATAAAATAGGAATTATGTGTAGCATTGTGATGCCTAACTTGTAACTGATCCGTTATACTGGAAAATAAAACCCGAAGTCAGGTGTCTAGATTCTCCAAAAAATGTGTAAGAACAGCTGCGAGTCAGAATGGGATTCACAAAGCCCAGTACACTGAGTGCAAAGTCACCTGAACTAACCTGTAACCTCTGTCAACCGCTCTGCCTTCATACATGCAGAATGCACAATCTTAAACACCTATTTGAGATATGTGTTAAAATTATATCTACCCTAGCTCAAGAAAACAAACAGCCTGAAGAGAGCAACTGTGGTTCTCTTTCTTCAGTCCCATTTTACACCCAGCGTCTCAGTGCTTAGCATGCCCAAATGAAATGTAATACATATGCTCTAACATCCTTCTCTTGTCTTCTTCAATCTTCATTGGACACAAATATGTGAGAGCTACAGGGCTTTTATAAACTCTCTTGTTACTGAAGCAATTCAATTTTGTATAAAATAATTACATATTTCTTAATCTACAAAGGGTATTAAAATGAATGCATGACCTAGCTGCTAGAGTATTCCCCTGGGAGCCTCAGGGTCCAGACTTTTTTAGAGTAAGAATGGTACAGGGATGTCAAAACAAAAATTTTGATGTGTTTTTATGTGGAGTAATTTGGTACCATCACTGACCGATTTGGTGGTTTTCAATTCACTCAGAGCTGGAATTGGGGTACCTAGATGACTCAACTGGTTACAAATTAGGCATTTCCATTGTTAAATTGCAGCTGAGCTGAGCAGGTGAGGAATTATACTTAAAAGTGATATCTAGGAACCTACTCCCTTTGAAGACAGGGCCCTTGGCTTTGTATAATGTAAAGTACTTCTTTCTTATTACATAAGTTTTGGAAGTCTACTAATTCAAACATCATTTAAACTTACTAAATTTCTACAAATAAAACCATCCAGACAGGCTGCTAATTATGAATTAACATCTTCTTGGTTATACTTATGGTGAGAATAATCCCTTGCATGATTTTGTGCCAACTAGCATTCTCCCAAACAAATCCAAGCTACCATTTGGCAGATAGGAAGTATTCCCAATGGATGGTTTGCATATAGCCAACCTGTTTTGGAAGCTAAGAGCTTTTATAATATGGACATGGGCCTTAATGTCAGAAAACAGTCCACACATCTTTAATTTGCTAGTATAAATGTAGCCAATGAATGCAAATGAGTTACATGGATTAACTGCAGATAGAGTTACAGGATTAGTTTCATGGCATTGTGACTGTGCATTTAATATATGCAGACCACAATGCTGCAACGGACCTTTGTGGTAGAGCAGCTGTTGTAAGTTCTGGCAGTCCTCCCAGATCTTTGCTCCACATTCCCTTCTCTTCTTTGCACCATGACTTTTGCGCTTAATTCTTCTTGTAGTATGTACTATCTGCAAAGATTTATCCTACAAGGAGTGGCTAGCAGTTAAATTTTCCAGACCGCAATTAGGTTTACAAGGATTATTATATCTCAGTGGTGCAGGTATACAGTGGAACTGGTAAAGGGTCAACACGAGTAAGCTGATTAACTAGTCTAAAATGCTGGGAGAAATCAATAACCACAATAAGGCACAAAAATAGAATCTTCCTAAAATGAAGCAACTGGGAGCTGATGTGCACTCCCACTTGCAAAAATTATTCTCTTCTATAACATCAATTCTTGGGCCCTTTGAGGTGCACAGTGGTCTTGTGACCTCAGTTTTATCATGACTAGTTGAAAAAAATGTGATTAATTTTCTGGTTTTGCTGATGTTACCAAAGTTTCCTAGTAGGCCAATATGACACTGTACATAAAACCAGATTCTTATAACACAAAACCACCCTACCTTGGAAGATCCTTTATTATAGTTTTTTTTCCTGCCAGTTTCAGTATTTGATTTGTAATGTTGCACTGGAATGCAGTGATTTGCTTTACATTGTAATCTCTAACATTTAGACATCTGTTTTCCATATGCATTGCAGTAGTACTGCAAAGACAGTTGTGTATCTGTTCTCTATGGAGGGAAATGGTCAAGGTCTGTGTCTGTCTGTATTTATGAACAGAATTCTAGACAAAAGTACTGTTCCTGAATCTTTGCCAAAATCTACTATAAGTGGTGCTTACAAACGTAAAGGTTAACATGAGAAAATTATTTTCTCTAAGAATTGGTTATTGTTAGAGTTAACTCCACGTCCATCTCTTTTGAAGCATATGTGTATTAGTAAGCTTTTCTCTACAGCTTTGTAGACCTCTTTTGCAAAATATATTTTTTCAGCCAATTTTTAATGTTATAATATTCTAGAATTACATCAAGACTGTTTAAATGACATTTTCTTCATAGGAGATAACATGGTGCTAAGAAAAATGAGCACTAAAATGATGTTATTAGTCAGTATTCATGTAAAGTAATTATGAGTTTAAATCAGCAGGTATAAATTCCATTTCTACTTTTAATTTATCTAGTGATTTAATTAGGTGCTTAATATTAGGTATCTAACTATACACAGTGGAAAAAAGAATGTCTTTTAATAATTGGGAATTCTGTAAGGTAGGTGCCCTATCAATTAAAATACCTGAATAAAACACAGAGAGGCAAATTAGCATTTTCATATTCTACCACCATGAGGTATCTATATTAACCTAGCATGTATGTTGTTGCGAGTACAAGCAATCCGCAGTTCAAACCTGTGGCTCTGAGGAATTCTTCTGGATAAAACATGCATGTTAGACTACAGTCAGGGCCAATCTGCTGGTTTTGCACACAACATACAGAAGGTAACTCAGAAAAAAACGGGCAGATTTCAAAGAGTCAGAGTACTTCATCTTACACAGATTATGAGGGTTAATAACAAAGGGTTACGTGTTGGTATCTATTAAATTTATTGAGCCAGTTTGCTTCTATTAATAACCTTGCAGGAGGTCAGAAAGATTGACCTCTAAGCTGCATCATTTGATTGCAATGAGGTCAGGGCATCTAAGACCTTTGTGAACCTGGAGCTGCTGTTCTGATTTACCCAGAGACTGATGGTGAAGGCTAGAGGCAAGTGAAACTCAGAATTTCTCTTCTAATAATTTTTTTAGTCCAAAGTCAAAACCAAAGGTCAAAAGATCTCATAAATCAGAAACTATTATTTCAGGAATGTAAAACAACATTACTATAATACAGGATTTCAAATTCATACTAAATTAAATACTGTCAGAAAACTTCAGTAATGTTTGCTGTTGAAAGTATTTCAGATGGGCATTTCTGATGAAAAACTGTTGGGAAATGCTTTACCACCCTTATCAGAAATTAAACACATATTTTAATTTAGCTATTTTTTCTTACCTTTCATCTTCTACTTTTGATAGGTCACCAGTGAATGGCTATGTTTAAATTTCAATTAACATTCATGAGAGCTTCATAAGTGTGTAGACTGTCTAAGAGTACAAATAGAGAACAAAAGGGAAGGTAAGCGACACCTAACAGCTGTGTTTTAACTGTCTTTGTCATTATTAATTATTATAAGTTCATCTACTGGTTTTTGTTGTACCAGGTGCCGCTGCCCGGGTCTGCTGCCTCGTGGCTCCTGTGAGGAGCGGCCGGGGCTGCCCGGTGCCGGACCCAGCCGGTTCCCGCCGGTTCCAGCCGGTTCCCGCCGGTTCCCGCCGGCTCCCGCGGCCCCACCGCCGGGCACCGCTGAGCCCCTCCGCCACGGGCGGGCGGCTCGGGGAACGCCTGGGTGAGAAAGGGCAAAACGCTGCCCGGCAGCCCGGGCTGAGGGGAAGAAGTGTGAGAAGCAGCCCTGCCAGCCCCGAGGGGAGAGCGGGCGGAGGGGCTCCAGCCGCCCGCCCCCGGAGAGCCCCCGCCGGAGCAGGTGGGTCGGCGTCTCCTGAGGGAGCTGCGGCCTGTGGAGAGCCCGGGCGGGAGCCGGGGAGCCGCGGCCGAGGGCACGGGCCGAGGGCACGGGCCGGCCGCAGCCCCCCGCTCCCCAGCCCCCCGCGCCGCTCGGGGCGGAGGGGTCGGTAGAGGAGTCGGGAGGGAAAGAGGGAAGTTGAGGCTGAGAAAAAGGTGGGGGAGCGGGTGGGAGGAAGGTGGTTTAGCGTTTGTCTTTGTTTCTCACCACCCAGATCTATTTTAATAGGAAACAAATTAAATTAGTATTCCCCAAACTGGGTCTGTTTTGCCCGTGATGCTAGTTGGTAAGTAATATCCCTGTTTTTACCTCGACCCGCAAGATTTTTCATCTTATTTTCGCCCTCATCCCATTGAGAAGGAGGAGTGAGAGAGTGGCTGGGTGGGTGTCTGGCAGCTGTCCAAGGTCAACCACTTGGAAATAAATCTTTGACAGAAGTTTTGAGGCAAGAAAAAGAATAACTCAGAAGCTGATCAGCAACTATTGCTTGAGTTCCTTCCTTGTTCAAACCTCTTTCCCTTAACACTTTCTATCATTATGTCTCTTTTCTGTTCTAATTTGCATCACAGACAGTGGTATTGTTTGTTGTTTTAATCCATCCATTTGTTTCGTGGAGGTTTACATGAAACATATGTGTTCAATAATGTCATTGTGGATGCTTGTTTGGGTGGAACCACAGATCAGTTGGTGGTAATCATGTGACTTAATATGTAACATGGACCACTGACTGCATGACAGCTCTGTGTTCACATGATTCTTCCTTTACATCTAGAGGAACAAACTCCACAGTCTTACAGACTAAAAGTAGACCTTTTCTGCTCTAAGAACTGAACTTTCCAGATTCACATTATTGCATACCTCCACAGTTAAAATACAACACGCTCTTCAATATGTAATGGCAAGATCAGTGTCATATAAAAGTCCTGTTGCAACTGCTCCTACTAACAAATATAATCTACAACAGAACCAGTTCAAATCTAAATTGCACTCACCCATTTACATGGCCTTTAGAACAAAACAGTAACAGTTTCAACTACTCCATCCTATCTGCTGTTACACAGTCTAGGGAAGGCAAAGAGACGATGATGACCTCAGAACAATTGATTTAGATCACACAGAAATGCTCTGAGGAGAGACGGAAAGAAAAAAATCTTGTTAAATTTATATAACTAGGGTTATGAGACCAAGTAGTTTTCAATATTTATCTGGGTTTTGTATTACCTGAAATATATGCTATGCTTACCCCGATTGGTCCCTATATACTTCTAGAACTAAATTTTCTTGTTATCATGTGAAACAAAAGAACAAATTACATAAAAAGCAAGTGGAAATCTGAGTAACTATTATAGTGAAAGAATATAGACAAGCTACTGCCAAATATACACAAAAAACAAGCTGGGGGACAAGGGTGAACTGTTTTTACTTAACATTGCAGCAACAGAAAGAAGATAATTTCAGAGCAGAAAATTATTTAATTTAAAAATCAGTGCAGGATATTCTGTAAGAAACCTGTTCATCAAACTGTAGTTTTATACATGCTTGTATGTATGTAGTGTAGTGAGAACACAAGGGGAGAAGGATTGTTAGAGAACCTAAAAAGCCTGAAAGGCAAGCAAACGTTGCCCTGCTTCCATCACTTGTATAGTCATGTAATGTGAAAAACATGCCACCTGCCCCAGTTATTTTTGGAAGACTCCTGTAGTTCATACATTAAAGGTGCCTTGAAGGAGCAGGAAAATATGGCATTGACATAAGAATAGATTCTCCAAATCTGACGGATCACAATACTATGGGCAGGATTCCTACATGCTTGTCAGTTCATGTCTGCCAGGACTGTGAGTTTGGGCATTCCTAGACCACGTTAGGACATTTTCAACCAGTTGAGACAATTCAGTACACACCTTGATCTAGGCTTAACACTGATGAGTAAGCATATTTATGTTTTCTTTGACTAACTCATATATAAAGTACACAAGGTGAGCTCTCAGTCCAGGCAAGGCATAAGGGAAGTTATCTTTACAATCTTATTTTAGTTTAGTTACGGGACTGAATCAGCAAAAGACATTAGAAGAAAAGTCTGAAGGCAGGGCTCATCAGCAAGCTGGCCTAGCAGCTAACTGGAAACGTACTGCATCACATAAGAAAGACTGTTAACTTTCCAGAGGGGGCAGGACACAATTGTTTTACTGTCCTTGTATTGGTAAAGCTATGCCACTGTGTAAACATTGGAGTACATACAGGAATGTTAACTAATTTTTTTATTTTGTCCAGTCTGTCCACTCACAATGTACAAAATATCATGTAAGTAGAGGTTATCAAGTATGGCAGTTACATTTCCCAGCTCCTGCACTCCACCAAAACTGCCAGCATAAGGAAAGGGGGAAGAAGATGCTCACAAGCCATGGGCCATGATGCTTGCAAATTTCTTTAGAAACTTCGAAAAATGGACAGAGGAAAAATGATGTAACTCTGATGCTGATGCATAGAGGCTTACAGAATTTACTGCTGTTCACTCTACAAAGTTCCACTTTACATTTTGGGAAATCAATCATTGAACCTTCTATTCCCAGATGACCCTACCTCAAAACCGGAAAACATCTCTTTTTCTTCCTCACTGCTCCCAGCTGGGAAAAAAAGTGAAAAAACTACACTCCTGAAAGATCAAAAGCCAATCATCAGCAGGTCGAAACAAAGGCAAAAAAGACACAGTACTGAAAAACATTGCCAAAATGGTGAAAGCCTGGTTATTATATGCAAGTCCACATAAGTTCTGCCAGGCATTCACCCTTCATTTGGAAGCATGGTTCCACAAGGCAAATAGCAAGAAAGAGTTTATTTATGGGTTAAAATATTTGAGATTGAAGGGCACTGGTTATGAAATCTGATCCAAGTTCACCTGTCAGAGTTTATCTACAGACAGTAAAACCAGTATTTGTGAGAGGTGCTAAACTACTGAAATAATAATCTCCTCTCTTCTATTTTCTCTGATGAAATATTCTGTTTAAGAAAAATCACACTTTAAGAAGAAAATTACTGTGTTTATTCCAGGGATTTGATCTCATGACTATATCAATCAGAAGTCACGGTGATTGACACTGCTATACTAGAGAATTGTATACTGCATATATGATCTATGTGAGATTGAATCCATAATTCGGTACTTCAGAACCTCATCTAAAATTCAAGGTTTGGTCTGATTAGAAAAGTAATCTGGGTTTTATAAGATGTTCCAGCTACAGCCTGGTTATTTGCTGTTCTCAGTTCTATCACTGTCTCTTTCATATTGAAAGAAACAAAGATATATCCTTCATCAAATATGACCCTTTCTTGAAAAACGTTTCAATTGACAAACTGGAATTCTTGGGTGGGAAAGAAGTTTTGGTCAAAAAATATCAGCTTTAAATGAAGGAGTCCTTTAGACAAGTTGAACTTATAATTTGTTAAATATGAAAAAAATTCAAATAATTATGTCCAAGATGCCAGAAATTCTTCATAAGTTCAAATAAATATTTTCAAAATACCAGAAATTATTCACAATAAAAATATTTGGAATAGAGAAGCTTTATAATTTATATACAGACAATGGAAAGAGTTTTTACAGTCTGAAAAGCTTTGCCAGAAAGCGGTGGATTTCCTTATCATATTCCTACCTCTTTTAGAGACAAGAATAAGCAAGAATGTATGTAATATGTTCTGCTGTCCATCAGGTTATATAATCAGAATTCCAAATAGTTTTCTTTTGGGGTGAAATGTAACAGGAACAATTGGCTATATTTATTCTGCTAACAGAATAATATCACTGGAAGGTTGAAGCAAGAGGGAAACCACTGAAATACTATAACTACTGGGCTTGTGTGACTTAATGTGAAAACAGAAACAGATCAACAGAAGTGATGAAAGGCTAAGTTCAGTTTGGCAAGTGGTAGTTTTCAAACACATAATTAGGTATTAGCTTTACAGCCTAAGTGATCTGCTCTGCATTTTTGTCCTCACATGCACTTTCCCAGCAGTCCCTTTTGTCATCTCCTGTTCTGCCAGGATCAGTGTATCGATTACTTGGTTTTCAGAGAAAGAAGAAAACAAAGTGTACATCTAGGAGCTCAGCTTTTTTTGTTGTTTAAGAAACAATTTTATATCTAGGTTTAATATAAACCCAATTATTCAGGGAGATTTTTTTCATACCTTGTAAGGAAGCATAATTCAAGAGAGTGATACATGAAAAAATGTTTCATTTTATTCTTAAAACAGCTTCCAGGGAGTCACTTCATTATAGTTTACGTGTATGCTGCTGTAATCAGTGGCCCAAAGTAGCTGATTTCACACCTGCTTTGCCTAGTGCCAATACATTTCCCAGGGCAATCATCATTATATTGTATATCAGAAGTCAATGTATTCTTTTAACACACAGGTGCAAGTCCAATAAAACTAAATGTTAGACTCCAAAATTATTAATTCATTAATACTAGCATGGCAATAGCAATTTTGAAAGGCAAAAAAATTTCTCAAAATCCTATTTTTGCTTTATGGCTCTTGGAACAGTGGGGAAAAAAATAAACTTGGCAGTTTATGCCAAGTAAAATATCAACATAATGGAAAAGTTCCGATAATGACCGTAGTGCACACACAAAGAGTTTGTTTTCATAATGTACATCATCCGACTCTGTATTTAGCATGATAATGAAGAGCAAAAAGATAAACACATTTTCTTATGAACAAGTTCATGTTTGTGGTCAGCAGATCAGGAAAAACCGTCAGTAACATTGCACGCTCATCTTTAGACCTCGGCTTATCTGTGGCAACTTTGACTGAGATTTAAAAAGTATTAATGATAATTAAAGGATTTGTTTGTTCTTCAATGTATGTCTGAGTTTGCACTGAAAGCAGATCACTGAATACCTCATTTCAGTTTTGTCACCTTTTGCACACAGTATCTCTCCTGAGCACCTCTTGCCTGTCAAACATGAACATATTTCAGCATCCTACCTGAGGAAGGCATATTAAAAACCCAATGTAACAAGCAGCCAACTACCAGAATATGGTGTTGGGATTTGTTTCTATGATCACTACCTAGCTGTGAAAGTTCTCTGTTCCCTGCTTGCTGTCTCTAAGCATTGGCTACTACGAGGAATAGCATCCTAAGCTAAATATAACTTTGGTCCAGTGTGGAACAGTTGTTATGATACATATGTATTTATAAACACACACACACATACATGTACAAGAAAGACATTGAAGAAAATACAGATAATATAACAGAATCTATGTGTTATCTTAGGCAAACATATTATTTTTGGCTGTTACATATAACAACCCCAAATGCAATTGTAAGCCCCAAATCCACAAAAAGATGGAGGTGGCTTCCTGAGAAATAAATGTTAAGATTTAGATTTTTTGCAGACCAAATTTAAAGTTCAAAAATGAAACTTTAAAAATCCCAAACAGAGAGACAGAAACACAAGCAGCCAATTGCCTCAGAATTTCAGCTATTTCCTGCTTAACATATTATGGACTAGCACAGCCCATTGGAATTCTTTAACAAAGAGGGAGTTGCCCTCATATTCATCAAAATCATTCCTGGAAGTCATTCCACTTCCTCAAAACCCCCAGTAAACCCAGGCAGAGCTCCATCAGAATCTTGTCTGCCAGGCGTGACTTCTTAGTATTTTCTTGACAACTGACCAACACATTGGGTAAGTTGAGCTAGGACCCCTTGAGTTTGAGAACCAGTGCTTTCCTGAAATACACATTCCTTCCATCAAAAATGTTTTAAACTCTTCAAATGCATTTTTCAGCTGGATTTGATCCAAATCTCCCTGTCCATTGTGCCCTGGGACATTCTGGTCTTGGTTATTAAGTGCAACAACTGTCACTAACTTCCAAACTGAGCAGTGTCTACACAGGTCCCCTGGAGTGTGCGACTCGCTCTGACCCCTCTCATTCGGGGCCTTGCTGCCTGGCACTCCTTTGCCCCTATGCAGGAGTTTCACATCTGCCCTCCATGCTTGCTGTTTTTCTTTCTTTCAGCATGCCCATCCTGCCCTCCCATTTTCCCAGCACAGTGCACTTCGCTTTCCCCACTGCAAGGGTATAATTCCCCCAGTCTTCCCCCAGTGCATAGAGTCCTGCCTGATCCAGAGTGTAGCAGTCAATATGACCATAACCTCTCTCTGTTTAAAGTTTTATTTTTAAGTGAGTACTGGATTTTTTCCATTTATTAAGATTATTTTTGTTTTAAAAATAAATAGGGATACAGCTTTGCTCTGCTATACAGCACACATTTTTAACAAATTATACTACTGGTGAAAAATAAAGATTGCTAACTGGGGTACTATTTTCAAATGTCCTTTGTTATCTTTGCCTCTACTCATCCAAGAAAATTGACAGCCCACACTTCAGACATTCACACACTTCAGAAATGTGTAAAATAATGGAAGCTGTAGCAAAGTGAGTCAGATACAGTCTGGCAATACAATACCAGGATGACCAGCATTAAGAAGGAAGGCTAAATAGCCCTCTTGTGCTGACCACCCTGATGGAGCTATATTACACTCAAGATTAAGTTAAGAGCTTTGCACAGCACTTGGACGATGGAGAGTTTTCTGCTCAAGGCTGAACTGGCTCAAACTTGTCTGGTCCATGGTTCATAACATGATGAAATACACACTACCCGTTTTCTCCCCTGCCCCCTTCCCACAAGGCCATGTCAATTATTTAAATTAACATCTGGCCATCATGCCACAATTACATACTTCCTCTGTCACATGGCAGCTAAACTTCGCGGGGCTTTTCTTTCTCCCTGTTTTGCCTTTTTCTGTATTATTTCCTGACCCTGAAACTTCAGCAGAAGTTCAGCCGCTCCCCAAAATGGCAGACTTGCATCCAAACCTTGCACTGCCAAGGGTCTATTTCTCAGTCAAATAAATGTTTGCAACAGCCTTCCTTACTCTAAACAACCCAAGCCTTTTTTAGACTTTATTGGAAACAGTTCTCATCTGGTCATTGCTCCCACTGCTTCAGAGGGAAAAGAGCTGAGGATTAGTTACATCTGGATCTGACTCCATCTCTATTAAAGCAGTCAGTCACCTGCCAACCCTTTTAACAAGCAGTGAAAGGACTAAACAGCTAAACAAGTTCATTGGATCAAGTTGTTTGTCAGCAGTGAATGGGGAGGAAGAAAGGAGGGAAACCAGTTCTTGTGCTTATTTTTCAAAGTTAAAAGAATTTTTAAAAGTTACAGGCCGAAGACAGGCTAAGTTCACAGAGTTGCATTGAGCAGAAAAATGTTTTAGTTGGTCATCAACTCATATTCCTGTGGACTAGAAGGGGCTAGTTATTCTAGGAATGGAAAGTATTTAAGTGATCCCTTACTGTTGAAAGTGATGTGCTTGTTTACACTACCCTATCGAGCCACACTAAAATGAGATGTCTTAAATTACCAAACACTTCTGAAATCTTATCACATAAATAAACACACACTCTCACTCACTCTGTTTGTGTGTAAATATATATATGCTTAATAGTATTACATTCCCTAGCACATCTATGCTTTTATTTATATACATAAATTTTTATATGTAGCTTGAGGACTTTTGTTTTTTCTAGAAGGGGTTTTGCAAAAATACAAGGAAGATGAAGATGTGTCTAGTCTTATTAATTTTGTGCTCAAAAGTGACTGAGACACTTTAGAAAATTCCCCAATCAAGTATTATTATTTCCTCTGTAGTACTTTGATAAAGATCACTTTATTTTATTTTAGTATCAGTCGTCCTATTGAACATAATTCTGGTCCTAATGAGTATCACAGCCAAGCCACCTTTCCTCCTTTGGTTTTCTAACTGTAAAGTAGAAAAAATGATAGGGTTTTTTTGTAAAGCATTTTAAAATCCAAATTGTTATCAGTAAGGTACTACTACAAAATTTACTGTCTTGCATAATTTAAATCTGTGGCTGGGACAATTAATGAATTCAAATTAAAGTTTTAATATATAATGGAGATGTATATAATTGTACATGCACACACAGAAACACCAAAGTTTCTGAGAACAATCTCCTAGTTGCAACTGTCAGCTGAATCCTTACTGGAAGAAAATGTGCTGAATCCATTTACTCATCTTTCTCAGTCCGTATGCTATGTCAATGAAATGTGTACATCCCTTAATATATTAAGACTATGCTTTCCTATAAATTAGTTCTTTCAAGAATTTAATTAGGCATGTTGAATCCTTTTATTTTTGAAAGGCTTTTTTTTCATAAAATATATATCGCATCATGTAGCCCACTTTAAGTGCCCTGACAAGAATTGTGTGCATCTTAGTGTGTACCTGCACAAAAACAGTCACTGGATTTCTAAAGGTATCAATTTCACATTGTGAATAAAGATCTGAAAAATACGCTGCTATTTTGTTATTTGAATGAATGATGGAGGATAATGAATAAGTAGGTGAAATTTTAATAGAAACTAAACTTTCAGCTTCCCATAACATATTTTAAAGATAGATCTGCAGAAGAGATTAAAAAATAAGCAATATTGCATGAGTCAAAAAATTCAGGTAATGTTATCCCCAGTAACTGTAATTCTGATACACTTTAATGAAAATAATACTTTTTATGTAATCAAATACTATTTGCAACTTAAAGAAAGAGTATTCAGATTTAAAGATGATCCCGCCATTCATCTAACAGTCTTCAACAGGAGTATATCGCATTTCTGAAACAAATGCCCAGTGAGTTGTTTAGCATAGCCAGGATAAGCATATTAACATTCAGTTTATAGAAATATTAAATTTATTTCTTAAATTTTCTTGTAAGAATCCCAGTGCTATGACAGACTATTGTCTTCAACAATGGAATCAATCACAGTATAAAGAATTTAGACATCAAGAGTGTAAGTAAAGGAGTCTAGGGATTTTTATCTGTTACCCTTTAAAATGTAATGTCAGAAAGACCAGATATGGCTCTCTTCCCACTTGTGGCCAAATCCCAAAGGCTTTTTGTCATTCCAGGAGTCTGTGGCAGGGCAGAAGTGAAGCTTTGTTGGATCTTTGCCAGATTTCTTTGCATCTCTAATGTGGATGTAATTGCAGCATCTGCACCAAATACCATGTTCAGTTTAAAACTAAAACATACAAAGTTTAAAAATCTATCAGCATTCAAAGACACTTAATTTTAAAAAGATCCATGTCACTGACCTTCAAATGTCGATGTGAACATGTCTGTGTGTATGTGTGAGAATATCTGGATTGATTTAAGCCTCCTATTACCTTGTTTATGCAACAAAACTTCCACTGCCATAGCCACACTGGTATAGCTGTGTCAATGAAGATCTCCGGCGTACACATAGGACGTGCCCTGAGAAGTAAAATGCTGATGTAGTTACATTGCTGTATGAATAACAAACAAACACCAGCTTCTGTCAACAAAGATGCAGGCACAGGTTTTGCTGGTACAGCTGTGACATCCACATGACACAGCCAAGCATTATGTGCTTCTTCACAGAGTTTTCTCCTTGCTTTTAGTGAAACTTAGTAATGAAGACTGCTCTCTCTTACAATTCTCATTAAAAATCAAATCCTGGCCCAGGGATCTCCAGTAGTAATAACATTGTTTCACTACAAACAACTGCCTTTTTCGGTCACCAAAAATTCTTAGTCATTCAAATTACTTGGATTTAAGCAATTTCAGCACCAGGCAAATGAGTGGAAAATAAGCTTTGTTATTCCTTGGGAAGAAAATGTTGAAAAACAAACTGTCTAAATAAATCGCAATTTCTTTGCTCAGTTCTAATGCAAATTTCATGAAAACTGCTAATTGTCAGAAACTTTTATAATATCCTGACTCAAGTTTTCCTAAGAAACTTTGCTTGCCACTGCAGTTTCAAGCACTTGTTCTAATAAATACTTAAAGGTCACTCAAAGTTTGTGCTGTACTGCATTGTAGAACATCAAAATGTCACAATAGCACCAGCTTTTTGGAGTTGCATGATGATATATTGGCACAGCTCCACAAAAGTCAGTGGAGCTATTCTAATTTATACCAGTTGAAGACCTAGCTTGTAGGGCTTAAATTGAAATCACATTTCACTTATGACTCTAATTAAACAAAAAGAGTCATAAAAACCTGACAATTACAGTGAATTATTTTTCAGGCCAAAAATGCCACTGCCAGTTTGGCACATAGGTAATCTCTTTCAATGACTAAAACCATGGGCCAGTGATTCCAACACTCTGGAACTGAGATTATTTTTTCCTAACCATAATTTTGATTTTTTTTTTAAGAATACTTCAGTTTCCAGGTCCCAGTGGAACAGAATGAAAACATTAGAACAATCTACACTTATTTTTTCCATATAGTTTCACACTTCTTTTTGCTTTGGAGTCCCACTGCTCACTGAAGTCAGCACAGATGCAATTCTGAGGGATAGATTTGAACAAATCAACATATGCCATAAGATATGCCATAAACCAACAGTCTATAAAACTGGAAGTACGGTGTAAAGATTTGTTTGCATCTTGAGCTCTCATTCCTCAAATTTCCCAACTTCAATATCAATGTTTTCGTTGATTTTTTTCTCCAGAAGATCCTCTGAAAAAAGCATTTCTAAGGGTTAGTAAAAAAAATCTCCCTAACTTGATTTTTTAAATGTTTTGTATAACATTGTATTTTGTCACACAAAACATTTCAAAAATCAAGTTAGGGAAAACTTGGCTGGTTTACCTATGCAGGTGAGCATCCACTGAGAATCAATGGATCTTATGCACATTGTCAAGTAAATGATACCTAAAGTAAGATAAAAAATAAAGTAGGAAAGGTTTGACTACCTTGCCCAGAGAAAATATTATGCACTTTCAGCTTTTGTATTGATTCATATGCTCAGGGATTTTTCTCATTTTCTCACAAAATGCTTTGTTTCAGCCAGGATAATTTATCCAAACTTTGGCAAGGAAGGATAGGATCAGAAGTAATTTTTACATGCAAATTTGAGAGGTTTGCCAAGTATTCTTGATAATGACTAATAACTCTATTTCACCATTATCTGGTAAAGTGTTTTCATAATCAGTACCTTTCACATTAACTGTGCTTTACCTCTGAATATGTGTTTGAGCATTTATTATACTCTTCACAAATACATAGCCACTGTCATTATCTTGAAGCACACAGTTATTTGTGTGATGGATGGGTTTTTGAATTGCAGGACAAACTGTTTGGCCTTGCTGAGGATTCAGTAGCTTGTTACCACACCGACTGATAAGGTTCTGTTTATATATACTTTGCAACAGTTATGTCTAAAATGAGAATATTGCCATTAAAAAAAATGAAGATTAGCCCTTAAATAACCTAAAATTGAATGTAAAAGGGAGTTCTATAAGAAGTGTTTAATTTACACGTTTTTCAAGACATTTTGAGTTGCCTTTAATTCTTCAAACTAATACAAACAGCTACCATCCAAAGAGAAAATACAAAACAGTATCAAAACTGTCATTTGGATTACAAGGAGCCAGGAACAAATAAATGAATAAATAGGTAAACACACTAGGGTTTAGGGTTTTTTTTAATGAGTCTTTCCTTTTTTGAAGAGTTTAATTATTAAAAATAGTAAACTGTGTCAGCCTGATTCTCCAAACAGTTCTGTGATTCACATTCTTAAGAACTACTCATTGTCTATTTTACTAAGAATACTGCATGCTACTATGAACAACCTCATCTGTTAAGTTGTTTACTGGTAGAGGATGCAATACTTAAATTCAGCAAAGAAACACAATGTTGGAAACATAAGGGTCTATGAACTTAAAAATGGGTGTGTTAATTTATTCAAATTAATGAAAGGTCCAATTTTTCTTCCTTACATATAATTCTCTTTTCATTCTAGTTCAAACATTTGTAGTTCTTTTTTTATTGGGACTGTATATTTGATTCCCTGTCTGCATTGTTATGAAGGAATGACTGAAGGATGAAAGCTAATTGACAGAATAATATTGGAGTAAGAAAACTTTTCTTAATTCTATATATGAGGGTATGGTAAGAGAGACAGCCTTCAGAGTTGATCTATGTCTTTGGAGGGTCCCTTTCTTCCAGACTTAGGAACTACATATTCTGTTCCTCAGTATATAGACTTTTTAATATAATTTTTCCTAGTAAATGGCTTTCCCTTTAGTTTGTCTCCTGAATACTGTAAGGCAGGGCTGGCTAGCTTGCAGATTGGATACAGCAGGTTCAAATATTTCATGTAATTCTGGAGAAGTAATGATTGTTTACTCCCAGCTAAGCCTGTTTTCCTATCCTAAATTTCAATTCAGTTTAAAGTAATGTAAACAGATACAGAATATTTGCATACTTCTCTTTGAACTCCTGAGACAAATACTAAGGTGTCTGCAAATATCTCCTGCCGTTTCCTGGAGCATGATTCTGCCAATTCTCTTTGTGATACTCAATAGCACTCATGTAGCAACATAACAGGCCATGTGGCTTGCCCAAGAATAGAAGGTTAGTTATTTTTTTCTTTTAAAGATCACTAAAATTAAGATATTTATTTAAATAATTCAATAAATATTTAGGATTCAACTTAGCACAAATGAGGCTGGTAAGCCTATAAATACTTCATTATTAGAGATAGAGGATTCAGATCAAGACTAAGTATTTTCATATTGGCCGTATTGCAATGGATAAAATTTTACAGTAATAAATCTAGTTCCAGCAATGATATCAGCAGGCCATGTATCATAGAGTTTGCTGCTGTTTATTTTTACATTTGCTGCTACATTCTTGTACCAAAATAATTTAAAGTGATTAAATTCTAGTTTACCCTGCTGTAAGTTCTGTGCCCGTACTCTTTTTTTTCATATTCTTTGTGAGAATGTACTATTTTAATTTAAAATTCAATTTTCCATTAATTAATTCAAATGTTAAAAAAAAAATCTTGAACAATGGATAAACTGTTATGTTCCTAAAAAAAAGCTGTCTTTGCATGAGAGTATTACACACGCGCGTGAATCTGGAAGCCAAAGAAAGTGTAATGCTAACTTGCTGTGAGTTTTACGGGATATCATATCAGTGTTAAAACTGAACAAGCTTGCAAAGTTTTTTATCTGCATGTTCTAAACCTTTCTCTGAAATGGCTGGAGCTTATTTGGCTACATTCCATTTTATCCAGTCCTTCATTACTATTTTTAACATGTTTAAAGCCCTGTAGTTTGTGAAACCTGTCAATAGTGTTCTAATTGACACAATGTTGCCAGACATTGCTTCATTTTGTCTCCTATTTAGTTCCCCAAAATAGAATCGTATGTGTCTGTAAAATTTACTTTCATAAGTTTCTTGTTGTACTTCAAAAATGTACATGCAGCAAATGTTTTAAAGAAGTACCAATTTAGGATTAGAAAGGAACAGAAGTTGGGCTACAGATCTAACATATTCATAAAGCTATGTGAAAGTATTGCCAAAAATATGAAAAACTGTAAGAACAAAAAATCTCTACTTCCTCGCTCAGTGAAATTTTTCAGTACTTAAACTATCTTTGGCAAGTTTTCCACCACTGGAAACATTCAGTTTGGGATTCAAGGTGGAATTACAACCACCGTTCCACTTTTGCATTCAGAAATAAAAGAAACGTCTCTTCACTGGCCTTCCTGATCATATAAGATGCAAGTGCTGAATTGGGTCCACTGAATTGAAAAACAGAAAGTACGTACAAAGGCTGATACACATGCACCCATCCATTTGTATGATGAATCACAGAGCACTATCTCAAACACAGAGACGAAAGTCTTTAATCAGTCTGTGTGGTATCAACAAAGCAAAATCTTTATCCAACTAACAAATTTAGTAGCTAAACCAAGAATGTTGCCTTGAGCTTTGCAAAAAGTAGCATGATGGCAAATAAATAAAAAATGAAATGATCTTTTTTCAGGCAATCCAAGGAACATTTTGTTTTGATTCAACTTGCTTTTGTCCCGTTTTCTCTTGTCAGGAAGACAATCATGTGGACATGTGTTTTTAGACATTCTCAGACTTCATTTGCTAGTAGGAGTGGCATGTGGTTTATAGAAAAAGGAAGATCAGATGCTTTTCAGATGTTGCTCTTACAATGCTAAAAGTAAAGGTCATTTATTTTGTCCTTGGTCCCCATGTCCTCTCTTTGTGAAGCATCAGTATATACACTAGAGACAGCTATTTGTCCCTAGAATTATTTTTCCTCAGGTTTAGCATCATATGAGATATGTGAAACAAGTAATAACTTCTGTGGAATGAACTTGAGCTGAAATAAAAGGTTTTATCTTGTTTTTTCCATATATATCAAATCCAAACTAATCCTCTAAGTATCTTCAGAAATTATTAAAGAAAAATTTTCAGAACTAATGTACTTAACTTCTGTTTTATCTGTGCATAAAAAGGTAACAGAAGCCTATCTCATAATATATCTGGCATTTTTGCCAGGTCAGTGAATATAAGATGCAGCAGAGCAAAAGGATAACACCACAGATAATTCACTGAATTTTGTCTGTGTTTATAGCCACACAAGCAACATTTACATTTAAGCTAAGAAAATAATAGGTAATGTTCATATCATCTACAGATAACTAAACTGCTCTGTGACCAAACAAACAAAACACCAAAGTCACTAAAAATTAATAGTCTACAGACTCATTCCCTATTAGATGCTCTCTAAAGCACTCACTTAAATCAGATGGCCTCGCTAAAACAAAAACAAAAAAAAAAGAAAAAAAGGAAAAAAAGAAGAAAAAAGATAAAAAACAGAAACAATAGAAAAAATAAGAAAAAAGAGAAAATACAAAAGAAGAAAAAAAAAACCCAAAAGAAAAAAACCCAAGAAAAAAATCAAAAAAGAAAAAATGAAGAAAAAAAAAAGAAACAAGAAAAAAAAGAAAGAAGAAAATAAAAAAGAAAAAAGAAAAAGATAAAAAGGAAAAAAGAAAAAATGAAAAAGGAAAAAAGACAAAAAAGAAGAAAAAGTCATGTACAGTTCAACAAATATGATTTGTGGGAGTGCTGGGAATACAAGGAAAGGAAAATTCCTAAATGCAAATTCTGAAGTTCACAAAGATCAGGTCTTTGGTACAAGATTGAAAACAGACTTCCTTATTAACAGCTACATACTTGAAGCATTCTAGTAGCTTTGCCTTCTTAAATACTTACCAAGTTAAATTTTCTTTTCCTTGTAGCTAATTCAGGATTTCATTAATCCTAGGTAGAACATTATCAGCCAATATGACAAAAAAAATTGTTCTTTTCATCTCTGAGGTGTTACATTCTTTTATATATCATCTGATAACAACAATGAATCTACAATAGTATTTTAAAAATTACTGAGACTTGTCACTACGTTTTTTTGCAAACAGCTCCTTATTAAGTAGCTACACAAGGTTACAAAGCAGTGTTCACATTGTTTTCAGTGTCTTGCAAGGGACATTTGTATTCTATCAGCACAGTGTCTGGAAAAGATAAAACTCAAAATGTAATAAATACTTTCTCATGTTTATGTATTTCTCAGCTATAATTACAATAATGACTCCTGACTGATTAAAGTATCAACAAAGAGACAACCAGATGAAACTCAGCTGTAGTGTCAGCTGGGAAGTTTGTCTGGCTTACACTGAAGTCTATGGGAGCTTTAGTACAATCTGCATGACGGTAACACATTAACATTAAAAATCATTTAGTCTAGAACTAGGTTCTGTAACAGAACTATAAAACCACAGTCTGATAAAGCATGAAAGTGAATTAAGCTTGTTCTATCCTTTATCTGTCCTTATCCTTTATGTATCTTTACTTACGATAAAGATCATATAAAGAAAATGTCAGATGAGTTTGCAGAGCAAGAAAATTGACATGATGCTTAAAAGGACCATCTGGTCCCTAAAGTTCATGACACAAATGTTCTTTCTGCTGGCCTTCTGAAGACCTATGATTACTTCAGCTTTCATGTAAGGAAAAAGACAAAGTGTTTCTGCCTTATAGTTATAAGAGAAAAAAAAAATACCTTAAAGCAATATCAAACAACATATCAAAGGAACGCAAAATATTTAAAAAGAAGTTTGGAATTACTAAGATGACGAATACTGTGAACATGATGGGAAAATTTAAACTAAATTCTCAGCCATATCTTAGAGAAAAATAATTTCTCAAAGAATTATACCTTAGGCTGAACAATGAGGAGAAATTCTGACATATATAAAATCACTCATTGTTCATTTAATTTTATCATTACATATTTAACCTTAATCCTGCTACTATGTATTCCAAGAATTTCATACCCTAGGGACTTTGAGCCTTTTGCCCAGCTATGGCAACTGTGTCTGCCTCATCAGGAAACAAATATTAAGTAATGTTACTTACTATAATTAACACAACTCCATTTTAAGATTCAAAACTCCTTTCAACTTTTTACCGTTAATTCCATGCAGTAACAAAATGTTTATAAATGTCAAATATATTTAATGATACATTTTTCACCACAATTTCTTTGAGGGCTTTCTGGAAAACAAAACAAAACCCAACAAACAAATCTCTTGGAGAAAAAGCTACAACAATCAGCTCAAAAGCGTTTGTGGAGGGAGTTCAATAAACCCAAATAATAGCATTGACGGTTTGCGACAGCTTCCACAATAATCACTTCTAAAATTAATGTCCATACTTACAGAAATAACAACCTAAGGAAGAACATTACAGCTGTGTGCTCACACAACAAATGAAGAACTCTAGACAGATAGTGACGAATTTGAGCTAGGCAGTTTTAGAATGAAAATGTATTTTCTCTACTAAGAAGCCCCCTGTTTTTTGTGATTACAAATGTGTTTCAAAGATTCTGTGTAGTGCTGTCACTGTAATGAGTTGCCTATGTTCATTATGTAATTAGGAATGGCATCTAAAACCAGTAAGTAATATGTAACTTTCAGTGCATATGTGTAAGACCACTGACGTGCGGAAAACAGACTCCACAGTCAGTGAGATTGTAAAGTAGGTATGTTCATTCAGCGCTGGGCAGCACGGGGGGTAGTCCCACCAAAGTCGTGCGCACCCAACTCGGCAGTTTGTCTCAAGTTTATACAGTCAAGTGTTACATATTCACAATACGCCTATACATATGCGTGACCTATCCCCGCTTCATATTAAAATTAGCTCCGAGAGGTCATTTCCATAGTCTCCTCTCAACTGCGCTCGTGCAGTGCCTCTTCGTGGTGGTCGTCTGGTGGTCACAGAGATGAAGATAGATGACTCCTCTTCATCACCTCTAGTAACCTTTTTTCTTGCGCAGGCTCAGTGGTTTCTTGGTATTCACCCAAGCCGCAAGACCAGTCTTAGCTGGCTCTTGGGGCCTGCTCCTGCTTCTTATCGGGAGCTGTCTCTGCCTCATTGGCTGGTCCTTGGGACCAGCTCTTCTTATCAAAGACTGTCTCTGCCTCAGCTAATTTCAACAATGTAAGCGCTAAACATCATCTCTCATCCCCCTTTATTATGTCTACTGAGATTCTTCTGACTCCCCTTGTCTCACCACTTCCAAACCCCACGAAATCAAGTATTTCTAAACAGTCTAAAGGAGCTATGTATGTAGAACCTTTTCTCAGGGCTAATGCTTCCAACAACGTCTATGTAAATCTTTCTCACTGAAGCATGGTCTTTAGCCTGCATCTTTTACTTAAGAGCATAGTGCCTTGATGCAAAATAGCTTAGGAGATCTTACCTACTCCGACTCATTTTGCCCTTAAGATGCAACACATATGTCTTTCACCTTTTCTACTCCACTTTCTGCTACTAAAAGGAAGGCCAGAACCTCCAAGGGTCTGGATAATTTCTGTTCCTCCCAGGAAAAGTCCTTCTTGGCCCCTAAGGGTACTGATGACTAGGTAAACACTCACATCATCAATTCCTTCCAGAGTTAGTCAGTTTGACTGCTTTGTACACTGACTGGTTAATGTGTAGCTACATTCAAGCAAGGATGTTCTGCAGGTAATGATGTCAGTGGTTCTTCCAAATGAATTAAACTGCATGACCCACTCAGGTAAACATCCCTTTTACATTCAGTAGAGATAAACTTTTTCATTGCTGTAAGCAAATAAAGAGCAGCAATAACTTGAATTCAGCACTTGGAACAAGTAGTCATAGCATTTGAAATAGTTTAACAAGGCTGTAATTTTCAATTGAACATTAATATTTACAGCTGAACACAAACCAAATATTTCTAAAATTTTTCATTAACCTACAGTTACTTCTGTTGGGCAGAATTAGTTCAAATCTCTCAGAAGTATTGTAGATCTACAGCAGACTTAGAACGTAGGTGACTGACCGCTAGTCAGCATTTTAGCAAAGGTAAACAAAAACACAGGAAGTTTTGATTTGACTTTTCAAAAAATACTAACTACCTAAAGTTTAAATTAATGAAGAAAGCTATTTTTTCTATTAAGTAAAGCAAGACCATATTTAAGATGGTATAAAAGCTTAACAGAAATGCCATGTTTTTTAACTCATATTTGGCTCCCTACTTGTCTTCCCTTCTCTGTGTTCACTAATGTCCTACTATCCCCTCTGCCTCCCAGTCATTTCTATCTCCTTTTAGTTAACTATCCTCATTATAGAACATGTTTCTTTGGATCTGGTTTGTCTCTTGTGCTGGTTTCTCTAACCTAATGACCTCCTTTTCTTTCACTGGTTTCTAATTACTTCTGTCGTGCCCCACTTCATTATTCCCTCACTCTGTTTACAAGGACTATTACAATTTCCAGTAATTTTGTCACTTTATTGGATCTTTCCCTTATTCTCTTAGACAGATGTGAACCACCTACCCATCATGTACAAACTCACCCCTTTATCTATCCTCTAATAATGTCTTATACTTCATGCTCTTCTCAGTCCTCTCCTTTTTGTCCTTTTCTGTCTCTCTCCACATTTTGAGTCCAATGTCCAGAATGCATTCTCTCTTTTCATTTCCTAAATACCTGACTTGCCTCCACATTCAGAGGACATGTTTCTAACCGTAACTCCACTTAAAACCTTTCCTTACCTATGTCTGATGAACTGCAGTTCATAATCAGAAAATGAGATGTAGTATGCTGTAAAGAAATGGATAAGCATATCTTACTTTAGTATGTTTGCCTACATTATGCTGCATAGTACCAATTATTAAAATAAACTATACACTCCTTTAGTCCATCTGTTTCTTAGCTCAGCTTTTTTTTTTTCCGCTGCCAACAGCCAAATCATAATCTAATGGTCATGCTAAGAAAAACCCACGGGCATTGCTGGTTGCCTCTGATCTGTGTTTGTTTATAATTAAAGCTACATGAAATAAACTGAACCTTGCACTTGCAAAAGCTAAGTGAATGCACTTTTAGTATGCAGATGTTTATTATTTATTTTCTGTCTTTGACAGTCAACTTTTAAAAAAGAAGTTCTTTTTTAAAGTTCACATTTTTATTTTTTATAGTTCACAAGGAGTCACAGACAGCACTGTTTTATGCAAATAAGGTCTTTGGAACACTTGAAGAGGAATTTGGTGCCAAACTCATAAATCACTTTGAAGTGAAAACTTTTTTAAAATGTAATTTCATTACTTTTTTTTTATCTTTTAAACATACAAATCAAACAAAGTCATTTATGAGAACTACTGGGTGATTGTTCAGATAGAAAAGATTTGGATAAGCTTAGCACGAAGAATTTCTTATGTTTACTAGAATTAATAGAATTTTTTAGCTTTTCAGAATTAGGACAGAAGTGCTGGAAGGCCAGGGAAGCCTTGTCAGATTCTTGGTACATCCTGTTTCCAACGAGGCTGTAAATATCACAAGAACAGCATTTGATCCAAACTGGATTTTGGCAAATTCTCTCCTACTTATGGAAAAAACTAGAAAATGTAAAGCTTTCCTAGTTCTAAGGAAAAGGAGAAAGGTAATGCAGGTTTCTCTAAGAAAGATATGCACATTAGGTCATTAACCTCAATATTCTCCTTCCAGAAGGAGACAAAAAGTCCTATAGACTTATGGTTAAGGAAAAACACTCTTATCTGTGACCTTCTTCATAGAAGGAAGTTCTGCTTCCATATTCAAATACAAACGTTGAAGATGAAGGTGATTAGATGAAGCGCTTCATTAGTGTTTGAAACAAGTGGTAGGAAACAGTCTGACCAGAGGGAACAGGAAGCACATTGGACTTTCTGTTTTAGGTTTATGACTGTTCATTTAACTCCTGCTCAGATTTTGGCTAACACAGCTCACGCTAAGGCCTGATGGATGCTGGGACCAGCGCCACTAGGTCAAAGCCAGAGCACCACATAGAGAGGACGGGTGGCCAGACGGAGCTAAAGAGCCGTTATGCAGCCATTGCCTCATGCAAAATTGCTGTCTCCTGCAGCCATCATCTTTGCATATGGGTTGTCTGGCAGTTTTGTTAGAATCCACTAACTTGTGGAAATGGTATAGACCAAACCTCCAAGCTGAAAGGTATAAAACTTTAGCTTACCCACAGCTTTTGAAGTGGACCCAACAGCAGCTGGACTGCTGAAGCTTTTGTGCTTCCTAGTGTGATACAGGGGATGCCCGCACTGTGACAAAGGAGGAAGGATAAGCATTCTCACCTTCAGCTAGGTAACTATTTTGCTGATAGGTGCATAAGTATCAGTTGCAAACTGTAAGTTATCAGTTGGGAGTTATAAATTAGAGAACTTGCAAGTGAGAAACCTCATGACTTTTAAGTCATGACTTAGTGAATTCACACGACAGGCTGGTCATGAAAAGGGGATTGACCCCTTGTTTGTTGTGTTTGTTTCCTTTCTTAATGAGCTCATAAAGTAAAGTATAATTTGCAGAGCATATTGTCTTGTAAATTTGAGAGATCCCAATTGACTGTGGCAAGCTTATAACCAGTTTGCACCTGTGTGATTGAGAAAAGCAAAAAAGCCTGAAATGTATAATTTGTAAAAAAAAATAAATATCAGCAAGCGATCTGGGTTGTACTAGTGTTTTTCAAAGAAATATAGAGACTCCAATCTGGAGTCAATTCAGATAGATAAAAATATTGTAGTCAGATCAGTTAAAGTGAAGAAAGGTCTTGCTTATGTGTGTTCACATGATGAAGCAGCTTGTTTTCTAAGAGTTTCAAAGTGTTGAGGCAGTTTTCTAGACTTCCACTTTTTACCATAAATTTTATCATGAATTCTGTACATCACTTCTATTTTTTCCTTAATCCACCTTTTATAATATTTTATTGCTAATATTTCCATTTTTCAGCAATACCCTTAAATTCTAGATCAACATAAGTCAACACAAGCAATATGACATGACATGAGCATGAAACTTCTTGAGGCAAACAAGTTTATCTGAGAGTTCATGGTACAGAGAGAAGTAAGTATTTTCTGAATTCTATTTTTTGTGTCAAAATACATAACCTTAATGCTTTACCATAGATTTTTCATATATTTTTCTTGCTTAATATTTTTTTAAGGGAAGTGGGGAGGAGGAGAGAGACCAAGAGAAACACACACTTTTAAAAGATAAAAGATAACAGCCCAGAAGGATGTTACATACCAGAAAAAAATAGCCAACCAAAGTAGGTGCAACATTTGTGGGAAAGTATGTCTACATTTACAACTGGTGGAAATAGGGTGGCATTTCCATTATAATCATATCAAAATGGGCATGGGCTAATTAGGACCCAATAAAGAGCTTAGGCCAGAAAACAGCATAGTGTTTAAGCCTGCATTTAAGTCCTACTGACTGCAGTAAGAACTTGCTGGTTTTGAAGCCCTTAGTTGACTGAAGAGAGATGGGTTGCTGGTGCTTAGTAGAAATGGGACAGATTTTACAATGTGCCTAAATTAACTATCAATGAAAGGGACTAAGCTCTAGAAAATTTTCCTTTATATTTTCCTCATTTTCCTCATTCCTTTATGTATATGAGGTTTTCTTTTTTTGTTATAAATCCAAAACAAGTGCAGCAGCTAGTCTTTTGTAAATTCATTTTCCTTACAACTCCCTTTGTTCCTTTCTGTAACTACCAGTACACTAAATTTCATTCCTTGCATTTAAGAGAAAAAGGCTGATTTAATCAGCCTTCTTGCCTAAGTTTTTCTTTTGCTATAATTTCCTCTATAAGTGGAAGAAAATCCAAGGGGAGGAGAGGAAAGGAAGAAAATAATATCTCTTTTTATATTGCTGAAGGTATAAATTTAAGTCAACTGAAGTAATTCAGCATCCTCGGCTGAATGTAACAAACTGTTTTCATTTTAAGAAAATAATTTTCTTTCAGCATCTTAATATGATACTAATTTTACATTTCAAATTGCGTTTCTTTCAGCTTGTACCTACATTTATTTTTGAATACTTGAACAAAAAAATCCCCAAAGACAAACAACTTGAAATAAGCTGTTTCTTTAATAGGACACCCAGCAGCAAAAGTACTCTGTTCAAAGACAAAACTTGCACTGGTTCACTTCAGCTGATCACCATCAAGTTAAAATATAGAACGTAAAGCAAACTCTCAGGTGGCAGTTCCACATAGCATTGCTTGGCAGCAATGCCGAGCACTCATTCCCACCTCCTGTCTTTGCAAGATTACACTGTGAACAGAATATGGGAATTAACTTAATTTAAAATGTTTGCTAGGATTTTCAAGGGATTCTCTCTGAAGTTTTCTAAAGCCATTTTGATTCCCAGTTTGATTGTCTGCATCACTCTTCAAAAAATTGAATATGCACAACTGTGGGACAATTTTAAGAATGTGAACTGGAGTAAGAAAGAACAGGAGATTATAAGCTAGAAGTAAAACGCTTATGTTGGTATTGCTGCTTAAAATAGCATATCACGAATATATAGTCTTAGCTGTGTTCTGTTCCTGTAAGGAAGACATACTGATCTAAAAGACTGATTTACCCTGCATCCAACATAAGCCCAGCTGTGCTGTGCATGGAATCGTATGAATTATTCTTTGTCTTGGAAAAATTACAAATAAAAATAAATCCTGAAGACACTGCAGCTATTCAAGATATTCTGGTGTCAGAAGACTGGTTTTGAGGTGGGACCAGAAGCCTGGGAAACATGGGTTGTATAGCTAGATAATGAGTATTCTAGGCTCTATTTTGTTTCAATTTTAAGAATGAAATCAGCTGACTTCTATATTGAAAAACATTGGAGAAGATAGCTTGAATAGAGAAGACATATCTCTAATATTTTTCTTACCTTTTTTCCTGAAGGAGTTTGCTTAAAAGAGTTCTGTCTCCACTGTTTTTCATTTTACTTTGAATCATAGAATCATTTAGGTTGGAAAAGACCTTTAAGATCATCAAGTCCAACCACAAACACAACACTGCCAAGTCCAGCACTAAACCATGTCCCTAAGCACCACATCTATGTGTCTTTTAAATACCTCCAGGGATGGTGACTCAACCACTTCCCTGGGCAGCCTGTTCCAGTGCTTGACAACCTGCTCGGTGAAGAAATGTTTACTAATATCCAATCTAAACCTTCCCTGGCACAACTTGAGGCCGTTTCCTCTTGTCCTATTGCTAGGTATGTGGGAGAAGAGACCAACCCCCACCTCACTACAACCCCCTTTCAGGCAGTTGTAGAGAGCGATAAGGTCTCCCCTCAGCCTCCTCTTTTCTAGACTGAACAGCCCCAGCTCCCTCAGCCGCTCCTCATCAGACTTGTGCTCCAGGCCCCTCACCAGCTCGGTTGCCCTTCTCTGGACACGCTCCAGCCCCTCCATGTCTTTCCTGCAGTGAGGGGCCCAAAACTGAACACAGGACTCGAGGTGCGGCCTCACCAGTGCCCAGTACAGGGGAACAACCACCTCCCTGCTCCTGCTGGCCACGCTGTTCCTGATACAGGCCAGGATGCCGTTGGCCTTCCTGGGCTAGATTGCTAAAAAATGTAAGCACAGTATAAATAGAAAATGTGGGGGGGGGGGGGGGGCGGGGCACAGGGAGAGAGAGAGAGTAAACACAAATACTTTAATTAAAAAAGCCATCCTTTTTGTGTTCAAAACTTATTTTTGACACAATGTTCTCTGGGAAGACAAGCATATGGGTTTTATTGGGCTCATCCTCTTTGTTCTTCCATTAAAGCAGCAAATACATTCACATTTTGTCTGGAAGAGTTTGGATTGTCCTCATAGCATTAATAAAGACATTCCATTCCCTGAAACAAATTTAACAATTACCCTTTTAAAATGTCAGATACAGAAATGCACAAACAGTTATGAAATTTGGGAATAAGTTTGACTATTTCACATACACAATCAAAATAACTACAATACAGGTGAATGCTCTTAATTTATGCTTCATATAGTGAGATAACATTGTTTAGTTTGTATTTGAGAATTTACCCATGAGGCCTTTCAACATTTTCTGTTCTTTCTGGAACAACAGCAATCCAAAATTCAAGATGTGCATTACTGAAGAAAATATATAATTTTTTTTTTTTTAATTCAAGAAATTACTTGAATTAACATCAAAGAAAATGTTGTCACTGACTTCTGTTATAGTCGTTTCAGAATCAGGTGTTTTCTTCAATTTTCAACTGTGGCAAGAATAGTGCAGAGTGAGATGCAAGGATCTTCATAAATGAAACATTCTTATCTGCTACAATAATGTTTGTGAAAAAATATTTAAACAGATCTTGGTTGAGAAATACTGAACAATTTTAAGATTTCAGATACAAAAAGTATTATGAAAATCAATGAAATTCCTGGGAAAAGACAATTGCAAAAGTTGTTTTCAGACAACTTTGACTTTTCTTCCTAAAGTTCTTTGATATCTATCAAAATTAGCTTTGAAAACCATTTGATGAATAATCTACTAAAATTAGCATATCAGTTAAGGTATAAGGTAGAAAAGAAGCTGACACCTGTTCATTGAAAAACATTTCACTTTGAAATTCTTTAATCAAAATGGAAATGCAAAATTTCTTTTGACATACATGCATTTAAACTTGGTTTTGAAATATTAAAACAACATTGTCAAAACATAGTATTCCAGCTTTAGTTGCATAATTTAAAATAATATATTCATATTTCATTTTATATCTCAATATCCCCACATAGCTCTTGGTTACTTGAGGGTGATGTCCAGCACACTGTCAATATGTCTACAGAGCTTCTGAAAACGAGAGGGAGAATTTTCTACATTTCCTTATCATATAAGGAGGATCACATATATTTTAGAGGAGCATATATAGATATACAAATAATAAGACAATTGTCAAAATATCTAGCGAAAAAGACATGTTCTTGATAACCAACTAGGATCCCCTCCCTCATCCCTACATATGTGGTGGATCACTTAAACTTCTTTCAGTCTTGCACTTACTCCAGTGATAGTTCTCTACCTCTTTGCAAAGGTAATACAGAAACTCTCGAGATTGCAAAGTTTGGTTTTGTTGTTACTGTCTTCTTCCCCTGCACTTGGAGAATCTATCCACGGAACCAGGGACTTAATCTTGCTTCCTGCATTTCCTAATCCCCCATTTATTTTTAATTCAATGAGGATGGTGAGTGCTACAGGCATCCTTTATAGGCCAAATCTTCAATCTGTAGAATTGTAAATGAAGCAGCAGATATGGTAGCCTGTTTATAGGATAATAGCAAGACACAGCTCACACAGCCAGTCAAAAACCTGCACCAGTTGACTCGTATGCATCAGTGTAAGGACAATACTCTACCTCGCCTATTGTAGAACAAACTTTGTAAGTAAGGACAGATCATTTTCTGTAGCCAATGGATTTGTAAGATGAAACAAATATAATTTTTCAAAAATTACTCTTCAGATTCTTGGGAATTTAGATTTTAGACAACAGATGTGTTTGTTACTAGGGTAACATTAGTAGTTACAAAAATCAAACATGGTAGCTATCTGCCTGAAAGACGGATTGTAGATAATTTAGAGTTATTAATGTTACTTACATATATGAAGAGCCTGAACATGATTTTCCCATCTATCTTTTCATGGTGTGGTATATGCTTCCTATAAATACATACTCAAATGAGTAAATATATAACCAGGCTGATAATAGCAGAAAATATTCAGGCCAACGTAAAATATTTTTGTGGATGGATTTGGGGGATTATAATTTAAATAAGTACCTTACTGAGAATGATACTGTATTCTGCAAGATATTTCCACAGAATAATTAAAGGAAGGTAGATTGATAAAGACCTGAAGAAAAAGGCCTAAAAATTTGAATATTCATTACATAACGCTGTTCACATTGACCTCATGAATTATGCATTCAATGCTAATTTTATTGGACAAAATATGAAGTGTCCTTCAGTTTTCAAAAAATAGAATAAAAAACTTAAAAGCAAATCTGTATTTTCCCATTATTTGTCTTTCTCGAGGGCATGTAGAGCTTTTTTTTTTTTTCCTGAAATAATTTCAGTCTTTATGCTATCTGAAACAGTAGACAATTGCCTATTATGACAACACTGAGTTTTTCCAACATCATCATCAGATTTTTTTCTGAAAGGTAAACAGTTGGTTATTTATGAGCTGGTAAGTAAAATAGTAATACTTTTCCTTTAAGGCTGCCTATATAGTTCATAGAGTACAGCTTTAAGAGTTTGCCTGACTGTGACTAATAAAAACATCTAGATCTAGTTTCTAGATAACATGTATTAATGAGGTTGAGAAAAGCAAGGCTAGTTCAGTAAGTCTGGAGAAGTAATCCACTATGATAATTAATATGTTTCCTTTCCAGGAAAGAAAGCAAGAAACCAATCTGTTGCTACCTGAAGCCAAAGACGACTATGCAGCTTTGTGCCATAACGGTTTTATATTTTGTTGTTTCACCATTCACATATCTGTTATTGGCCTTGTTGTGCCAAGCAAATCAACATAGAAATTGTGCTTGTAACCTTCAGGCAGATGTATTGTGGATCTAATGGTCAGTTCTGGAGAGCTGTTTCCTTCCAAAAGTGTCCCAGCATCCACTTGAAGATCATTCTGACCCTTCCAGTTCAATTGAGTAAGGATAATAGTTCAAGTCCTTTAACCTTATCCTTTCTGGCAGAATTCATCAACTTTCTGGAAAATGTCAACCTTTAATTGCTTATCTGTAGTTTACTAAAATCTAGCAGGTCCTGGAATTAGCACCAGAACAAGTTCAATGTAGACAACACTCATGGCAACCTTCTCTCTTCTACCAGGTGCTGCGTTATCAGCACTGCAGGTAGAATGATGCCTTATATAGGTATTTACCTGTTCTGTTACTGCTAGAATTAGAAAAGGAAAATATTTTACCACCAGAATTATCTCTTACAGTCTTCTTAGAATTATTAAAATATTTATTCACTGTATCCCCACGCCTGGTATAACTTTTATTAGCATGGCATCTGGATGACTTGCAGAAATATTGATGTCTCTTGTGTCAACAGCTATGACAGCTAAAAATAGTATGTTGGTACCTCATTTAATATGTCATCTTTTGCTTTTGGAAACTCTGAGTTAATAATTAGAGACTAAGATATTTCTTCTTGATTTTCATACCACATAATAAATACAGCCTTTCTGCCTTCCTGTGAAAAAAGCATTGGAAGTTACTTTCACTTCATTTGACCCAGAAAACAGGAGCATGAAAGGGATACCAACAGAAAGATTGCCATAGAAAATACACAGCAATTTCCTGGTACTGTTTGTTCTTCTGTTAAACTAAAAGTCATGAGATGATACCTAGAACTGGCGAGATCAGCTGCCTCATTGGCTAAATCATGTCTCTAACAGAATCATTTGCAAGACAGAACATACATGATGTTCATCCCATTATTCTCTCTTGGACAGTGACAGTAAAAGATGTTATTTAGGGAGATAACATAAGCCTGGCCACTAACTTTAGTCTATTGCGCTCCAACTTCCCTCTAATATGTGGTAATGGATCTGTGGCTGACCAGCGTCTCTAAGCCCTTCCTGAACATCCCGATACTATCCAACTTCCCAAGCTCCTACGGCAACTAATGCTCCCAAAATCTTCAGCAGTAAGTCTGTGAGGGGCCCCCTCACCCCCGTGTCGCAGTGCCACCACCCGGCACCGCAGCAGTCACAATGCCCCAGAGCAGTATAAAAGGGGCAGCCTCCCCTGTCCCACTGCCAGTCCGCCTGGCAGGCAGCCCAGAGAAGACAAAGACGAAGACGTCTTCATCCAAGACGAAGTCCACGAGGAGCCGCTGGAATTACTTGCCGGGGGCTGAGGGAGGACGACCGGCGGCTGCACCAGGCTGCTGGAGACGAGAAGAACCACCAAGCCCTGGAGGTGCCCGAGGCCATCAGGCTTTTTTGGATGGATAGCTGTGGCAAGACCAAGGGAATGCCTTCTTGAGGAGCGCTGCAGAGCTCGCCGTCCTCACTCCCTGCGGAACCAGTGGCAGCAGCCGTAAGAAGAGGGATGCAGAGATGTTGCCGGGGGTCCCAGTGCCTTGGAGCACCCGCTGGTGGCCCGAAGGCGCGGGAAGGATTCTTGCCCGCAAGGTCCATCAGGCCGTGGGCATTTGGCCACTCTCGGAAGCCCCTGAGATGGCTCCAGGTTGAGGGAGAACAGGGCTCGGGCATCCCCTGGGAGGCGTGACCAGCCTGTGGGACCAGGAGGCAGGTCTTGCTCACGTGCTCAGGGAATAGCCGATCGCCAGCTCTGGGGTCAGGAAGGAATTTTCCCCCGGGGCAGATTGGCACTGGGCCCCGGGGGTTTTTTGCCTTCCTCTGCAGCACTGAGCAGAACCACTTGTCAGGGCTCCTCCGGTCCGTTGTGGCTAGGTTACTGCCTGCTGCTCGTGCACCACGAAGATGGCCTCTCGTGCCCTGCAGCTGGGGGGAGGAAGGCTTTTTTTCCCCCACGGTGGGCTAGCGAGTGTCCCCGGGGGTTTTTTGCCTTCCTCTGCAGCACTGAGCACGGCCCCTCGCCAGGGCTCCTTTGGGCCGTTGTGGCTAGGTGCCCGCTGCTCGTGCTCCACGAAGGTGGCCCTCGTGCCCCGCATGCGGGGGGAGGAAGCTTTCTGGCTCCCACGGCGGGCTCCAAGGGATGCTCCCGGGGGGTTGCTTCTTGTCCTCTGTAGCACTGAGCACGGCCCCTTGTCAGGGCTCCTCTGGGCCCTTTCGCCTAGGTCCTTGCCTGCTGCTCTTGCACCTCCGAGGCACCGCTCGTGCCCTGGCTCTCTCGGGCTCTCTTGCCCAGTGCAAGTCTGGAGCGGGAGCGAGCTCTGCTCTTCCCTTAGCTCCATTTCCCCAGGGGTTCTGGCTTGGGCAAAACAGCCTGTGCTTGGAAGGGCTCCAGGCTCGCTGCCCCATCAGGAGCTGCCACTTTCCAGCTCTCCCTGCATGCAGTACAAGGGAAGTGCTGGCACAGGAGTGCTTTTCATGCATCACTGGCCAAGAAGCACAGTGGAGCAAATTTTTGAAGGCAAAAGGTGTGCATGTCATCGATATGTGTCATACTTCTGAAAATACCCCATGGTACCACACACCTTCTTCTACTTTTGTCTGTGATTGGTACTGATGTTCATTCTTCAAATTCTCACTCTTCAGGAAACAGGGACTGCTTGGCCTGTATTCCTGCTGCTACTTTCTGTAGCTCTGTGACTTGCCTTTCCCAGACTGCAAGGGATGTTTTTTCAAGCTACACTGAAGAACGCATCAGCCTGCTCCTGGGTACACATGCACGTTGTGTAAATGCTTGTGAGCATCGGCTCTGAAACAGATTCAGAAAAATAAAATAATAAAATAAAACAAAACAAAACAAAACAAAACCAAACCCTGTTACCACTTGTAACCTTTCTGATTTGTGTCCTTGAAAGTGTTTTTTGGAGCTGAAAAATCCCTGGCATTTCAGGCCAATAATGGTCTCTTTGTGAGTGACTGCAGAGAAAAGAGGAGATAAGAGAAAAAGGAAAGAAGAGTTGGAAGGGATCTACAATGATCATTGATTCCAACTACCTGACCACTTCAGGGCTGACCAAAAGTCAAAGCATGTTATTAAGGGCATTGCCTAAATACCTCAAACACTGACAGGCTTGGGGCATTGACCACCTCTCTAGGAAGCCTGTTCCAGGGTTTGGACACCCTCCCAGTGAAGAAATGTTTCCTCATGTCAAGTCTGAACCTCCCCTGAGGGACGCAGCTTTGAGCCATTCCCACACATCCTGGCACTGGGTACCAGGGAGAAGAGCTCAGCACCTCCCTCTCCCCTTCCTCAGTCCTCAGGACGCTGTAGGGAGCAATGAGGTCACCCCTCAGCCTCCTTCTCTCCAAACTAGACAAACCCAGTGTCCTCAGCCGTCCTCACAGGACATGCCTTCCAGCCCCTTCCCCAGCTTTGGTGCCCTCCTCCGGATGCATTCAGGGACCTTCACGTCCTTCCTAAAATGCGGGGCCCAGAACCACACACAATACTCAAGGTGACGCTGCACCAATGCTGAGTACAGCAGGGTGATCACCTCTTTTCACCGGCGGGTTACGCTGCGTTTGATGCCCCCCAGGATGGGGTTTGCCCTCTTGGCTGCCAGGTCACACTGCTGACTCCTGCTGAGCTGCTGTCGACCAGCACCCCCAGATCCCTTTCTGCAGGGCTGCTCTCCAGCCACTCCTCTCCCAATTTAGACTTGTGTCCAGTATTACTCCATCCCAGGTGCAGAATCTGGCATTTGTTCATGTTCAATTTCATGCCATTAATGATTGCCCAATGCTCCAATCTATCCAGATCCTTCTACAAGGCCTCTTGTCCCTTGAGAGAGTCAACAGCACCTCCCAGTTTGGTATCACCAGCAAACTTGCTAATGATGCATTCAACTCCTGCATCCAGATCATTAATAAAAAGTTTGAACAGAACTGGCCCTAGAATTGAGCCCTGAGGAACACCGCTGGTGATCGGTCGCCAGCCAGATGTAGCCCCCCCATTCACTACAACCCTTTGAGCTCTGCCCTTCAGCCAGTTCTTCACCCAGTGCACCATCTACCTGCTCATCTCACAGTTGGACAACTTCCTCAGAAGGATGCTGTGAGGATTCTTGTTGAATCTAAGGTAGAAACAATTTAATTCTGGATTACTTACATCTATTCACATCATTAAAGGTGTAGGTTCTACGTATCCTTGAAATAAAAGCTCCCTGAGTCAGTACTGAAGACAATTTACAATTTCATGAGGACATCTTAATGATTTCTCTCATGTCTGTCTCCTACAGTAAACATAGATCTTTGCAGAACTTCAAAAATATTAGTATAATACCTCAGAATCCTATATTAGAAAATCTAAAGAAAAAATAACTCTTGACATTATTTTATTTTGGCCCTCTTACAGAAACATACGTTTAAATTATTGTATGAGTTTTGTTGTAAAAGAAATATTGTCAAATACTGAAGTAATGTCTCACATGAATTGTTTCATGCAAATTTTTTCAGAAGATTAAGTTTTACCTCACAGAATATAAATTAGTTCAAGTAGCAGATCTGGCACATATTTAGTATATATGACTGTATCCTTGCCAGTATTTAGCACCTCCTCCAAACAAAAGACACATGCTTTGAAATAGCTTGTTTTGGCAACCTTTTAAATAACCAGCTGTGTTTGAAACAAGCAAATGAAATATACCATGTTTAGCGATTCAAGAGGCATTCATGCAGTGGTCATTCTTGTGTCACTGCCAGCTTGTAGGAGTTAAGCAAATAAGAACTGGTGACATAAAAGATTAGCCAGACTCCATCTATTTTTACATGGGGGAAAATAATATGTAGGAAAGGGTTCCCACTGGCAGCTCAAATGCTATTCAAAGAGTGCAAACTGTTACTGCAAGGATTTTCCCCAGACACTGGTAAAATGGTAGAGATGATAACAAGAATAAGAAGAGAAAGGCAGAGCAGAAATAGCCCCAGGATGTTCACACAGTCGTACTAGGCAATTCCATTTATCCAGCTTCTTCAAATTTTACCCGTGAACTTCAAAAGGTGTACCTTCAATTACCACATCTTCCCCAGATTTCCTTCTCCTTCTCCAATTCCTGAAAACTCTTTGACATTACACATCTTTCTTTTTTCTTTTTCTTTTTTTATTTTATTTTCCTTTTTTGGCCTAAGGGCTATCTTTAGCACAGGTGTTCCCTATAAAGCCAACTGCCTCCTACAATTCTTGAGAAGTCTTTAGTCAATTGCCCAGCAATAGCTTCATAAGTTTTGTTTAACAGAAGGTGCTATCTTATCACTTTTATAGCAGGGAAAATTGACTTTAAGATGAAGCTGAAAATCACAACTGAGAAGCTACAGCTTCTTGAAAGGGATATGTGAATATAAGGTGGCTCTGGCTTTCTAACTCCTTAGCATGATCACTAAGTTACTGGGAAACTAGCTTAACTAGTTATTTGTCTACTTCTAGCTTATGACTACTCAGTGACACATGGATTTGCCTGGAACTTGGCAGCAATGGGCACTTCCTGAGTCCACTTAACTGCTTCACAAAAGCAGATTAATCTAATAAACACTTCTTTCTAAAATCACTGTTTGATTCCAGTACCCTACTTTCTCCTCCCTCTTGACAAGAACAAGACTTATAAAAAATGCTTCAATGATCATGTGTGAGCCTTGTAAAACTGTCAGACAACATTTGCAAATCCTTTAATTAGATCCAAAAAAGGAATACCAAGGTGGATCTGGTTTCTCAGTAAGTGTCTTCTGTTCAATAAGATTATAATGTTAACACTCTTCTTAGCAGAAAGATCTCTCCCTTTCTTCTGTTTAACCACTCAGTACCAGGACTTGTGTTCATAGTCCTGAAAAGTACCTTAAAAGATCATTCGATCCAGTGGTTTAAAACTGCAGACTCCTAAGAATTTTCCGGTATCGGTATGGACCTTGATATAGTGAACTTAAACCTGCTGTCACTAAGGTTACCGCTGGCATGCTCGATTCTTCCTGTGGAAGAAGGCCCACAAATGAAAACCATAATCTAGTGCAGCTCCTGTCCCTTTCTAAGTCAAAAGGTACAATTACGATGTTCGGTGCAAACAAAGTTAATGTTCATTTTATATATCCCATGGAAACTTCACAACTCCCACTACCTCAAACATGATATGCCATAGTAACATCTTCTTTAAAATAGTGTAACACAACATCAGAAATTCTGTGACGAATCTGAGGATTCCTGCTTTATACAGAGATTCCCTTCAAACAAAATCTGCTTTCCACCTATGATCGGAACTCAGTAATTAAGATACCATGCAAGGAACACATAGCCTTCGAAACAAAATTATCACTGCCTTACCAGCAGCTGCAGTTTTTCCAGTGAACTAAAACTCTTTTTGTTAACCACATTTACACTTTTAACATGAAACAATGCGCAAAGTTTCTGCTGTAAAACTTATGATTGAAGCATGCAGCACTATAAAATGTGCAAACCTTATATACAAACTACAATGCACTCTGCTTACATGATTTTTCTTTTAAACACAAAAAATAAAGTTCAAAGTGGGAACACCTTCCAAAATGTGATGTGCCATGAACTCAGTTATATCAATTACTTGTCCACTTTACAATGTGTGCAACGTGTTAGACTGCAACTGGAAAGTATTACCCAGAAAAACACAGTCAAATAATAAAATGCATTAACGTAATTCTTGTGGGAGAGACATAGTGTTTAAATATTAACTTGAGTCAACAGGAAAGCTGAGACTTGCAAAATTCTGGAAAGAGCCAGACAACAGATACCAACAACTCCCACAGTCCACCTGCTTCTCCACTTTAGGCTTTGAAAAATAGATTGCATATATCTGAAAGGATAATTAAAAATCCAGTTGCATCAGGTTTGGGCACAGCAAGACAGCTAATTATCATGACTTCTCCATCTGCTTATCTAGCCTACAGTTCTTCTCAACTTGGCATTGCCTCCAGTCAGTAAGAAGGAAAAACAGACTATCATGTGTAAGTTTATTTTTTGCTAAAAGTCAGGAGGTAGGGATAAAGCCCATTATGCATTTACCAAAATCTTATATATGTCACTGTCCCACAGAAGGCACAAAATATTTCTTCTGACTAAGTAGCACCAATAGAAACTGTGGCAATTAATTCAACACAGAAGCTTTTTCTATCTTAGTGTGTCTGCAGTTACCCAAAAGCAGTAATTTTTCCAGCCAGCTTTCAATCATGCTGTTTCACTTCAGCTTCTGCATGAAAAACTTTGCCATCACTTACATACAGTTCCTTATCACCATTCTGGCAACTGATGCATGCTATTTCATGCCAGAGCCACTATTGATGATCTGCAAGGTGTGTTTAGAAATGACGAAGTTCTGGTTACACTTAAGTGATTCTATGTGTTTTGTGGGAAACAGTAGCAGGATAGCAAGGTGTCATTCAACCAATAAGCTCAGCTCTCTAAGCACTAGGAGTTTCACTTTCATTGACCAGCAAACCTACAGAAAGCTTAGGAGACTGGTGTTAGAAATTGTTATATAAATGTATGTTTGAAAGTAGGTCTGAATTTTGTTCATCTTTTCAACGTACGTGCAAGAGCTGAGCTAAGAGAAATACAGGAATAAGGGAAAAGGCCTTCCCTAATGTTTTTTTTAAAGAAAATGTTGCATACAACTATTTATATACCAGGTCCTACTATACACATAAGCGCATCTGTCCTCATTTATTTTACCCCTATATACTGCAAGAAGTAGGGAAATGTATGTTCATGCCAAAATTATTTAGTCTCATTACAAACCACTCAACCTTCACAGGCTTTAAAATGAGCTGTTTCTCATTGAAAGAATGGATCTTGATGATGTACGGACTAGATATGAAGCTCCTAGCTTCAAGAAAATTATTTACTCTTACTCCAACACAAACTACTCAGTATCCAAAAAATCATCTTAAGATCTTTTCTGTCTTCTTTAGAGTCTGCACTATGTATTAGAGATTGGTTTAGGAAAGCAGTCTTTGACTCACAACTGTTCCCCTCTCATTCTAACCTAAATTTAAAAATCTAACCTAGTTTTGGAGTTGGATTTGTTCAGGAAAAGTTATCGCTAGTATTTTACATGAGAGTTTCGTCCAGGTTGGTGATGGAAAAGACCTAATCCTAGCCTGATTATACTGAAACTAACCCATGAAATCTGTTCTTCTGTTTGAGAATTAAAGTCTGTCGTGGTTTAACCCCAGCCAGCAACTAAACACCACGCAGCCGCTCACTCACTCCCCCCCACCCAGTGGGATGGGGGAGAAAATCGGGAGAAGAAGCAAAACCCGTGGGTTGAGATAAGAACGGTTTAATAGAACAGAAAAGAAGAAACTAATAATGATAATGATAACACTAATAAAATGACAACAGCAATAATGAAAGGATTGGAATGTACAAATGATACGCAGTGCAATTGCTCACCACCCGCCGACCGACACCCAGCCAGTCCCCCGAGCGGCGAATCCCTGCCCCCCACTTCCCCGTTTCTGTACTGGATGGGACGTCACATGGTATGGAATACACCGTTGGCCAGTTTGGGTCAGGTGCCCTGGCTGTGTCCTGTGCCAACTTCTTGTGCCCCTCCAGCTTTCTCACTGGCTGGGCATGAGAAGCTGAAAAATCCTTGACATTAGTCTAAACACTACTGAGCAACAACTGAAAACATCAGTGTTATCAACATTCTTCGCTCTGAACTCAAAACATAGCACTGTACCAGCTACTAGGAAGACAGTTAACTCTATCCCAGCTGAAACCAGGACAGTATCCACCCCTTATTCTATACCATTGACGTCATGCACAGTTCCCATACCTTTAGTTACATCCTGATCAATCATCACTTTTCCATCCCTTTAAGACATATGAGCAATGATATATATATATATGTATACACACACAGAGATATCATTCCTTTAGTTCATGGGTCATGTTCATAAAATGTTCATTGAGTTCATTTAGTTTCCGACTCTGGGCTCCATCTGTCATACCAGTCTTTCTGGGCAGGAGGGATGGTGCAAAGTCCTCTCAGTCGGTAGAGCAGAATTGGGCTTCAGTGCAGTGTGACAAGCAGGTGACATTTGGCGCAGCAGGAGGATGGTGTGCACCGTTGGATTGTTGCATGCTGGAGTCAGTTCTGGTTCCATCACTACTGCGCTTTGCTCAGTTTTATCACAGTTCTTTTCTTGCTTGATCTAAGTGATTCTTACTATAGTACTATGGATATAGCACATAATTATAGTAAGGATAATATACAGTAGCAGGGTTATATAGCAACTAATATACAGTTTAATTCTGGCTGTTCTCACCTAAAATTAAATCCCCTTGAGGCACACATCGGACTTCCCCATCTTTTCGCATCACCCACCAAGTGCACCCAGGCCCTTGAGCAAAAGCAATCCCACGAATGGGTTTACCTTTGCCTGAGGCAGGAGTAACCCAGACTGTCTTCCCTAACATATTTTTTATGTGCACTACAGGGACTTTATCCCCTTCTACAGTATGTAAAAATTCCGACTGGGCAGGGCCACCCCGATTGGCAGATCCTCTGGTGTTGACTAACCAGGTGGCTTTTGCTAAATGTGTATCCCAATGTTTGAAAGTTCCACCCCCCATTGCTCTCAATGTAGTCTTTAACAGTCCATTGTATCGCTCAATTTTCCCAGAGGCTGGTGCATGATAGGGGATATGATACACCCACTCAATGCCATGCTCTTTGGCCCAGGTGTCTATGAGGTTGTTTCGGAAATGAGTCCCGTTGTCTGACTCAATTCGTTCTGGGGTGCCATGTCGCCACAAGACTTGCTTTTCTAGGCCCAGGATAGTGTTCCGGGCGGTGGCATGGGGCACAGAATATGTTTCCAGCCATCCAGTGGTTGCTTCCACCATCGTGAGCACATAGCGCTTGCCTTGGCGAGTTTGTGGGAGTGTGATATAGTCAATCTGCCAGGCTTCTCCATATTTATATTTCAGCCATCGCCCTCCATACCACAGGGGCTTTAACCGCTTGGCTTGCTTAATTGCAGCACATGTTTCACATTCATGGATAACCTGTGCAATAGTGTCCATGGTCAAGTCCACCCCTCGGTCACGAGCCCATCTATATGTTGCATCTCTTCCCTGATGGCCTGAAGCATCATGGGCCCACCGAGCCATAAATAGCTCACCCTTATGTTGCCAGTCCAGGTCCACCTGAGCCACTTCAATCTTGGCAGCCTGATCCACCTGTTGGTTGTTTTGATGTTCTTCAGTGGCCCGACTCTTGGGTATGTGAGCATCTACGTGACGTACTTTTACAACCAGATTCTCTAGCCGGGATGCAATATCTTGCCACAGTGCGGCAGCCCAGATGGGTTTACCTCTGCGCTGCCAGTTGCTCTGCTTCCATTGCTGTAGCCAGCCCCACAGGGCATTTGCCACCATCCATGAGTCAGTATAGAGATAGAGCACTGGCCACTTTTCTCTTTCAGCAATATCTAATGCTAGCTGGATGGCTTTCACCTCTGCAAACTGACTCGATTCACCTTCTCCTTCAGCAGTTTCTGCAACTTGTCGTGTAGGACTCCATACGGCAGCTTTCCACCTCCGATGCTTTCCCACGATGCGACAGGATCCGTCAGTGAACAGGGCATATTGCCTCTCATTTTCTGGCAGTTTATTATACAGCGGGGCCTCTTCAGCACGTGCCACCTCCTCCTCTGGCGACATTCCAAAATCTTTGCCTTCTGGCCAGTCCGTGATCACTTCCAAAATTCCTGGGCGACTGGGGTTTCCTATGCGAGCCCGTTGTGTGATCAGTGCAATCCACTTACTCCACGTGGCATCAGTCGCGTGATGTGTAGAGGAGACCCTCCCTTTGAACATCCAGCCCAGCACTGGCAGTCGGGGTGCTAAGAGGAGCTGTGTTTCAGTACCAACAACTTCTGAGGCAGCTTGAACTCCTTCATATGCTGCCAATATCTCCTTTTCAGTTGGAGTATAGCGAGCCTCGGATCCTCTGTATCCCCGACTCCAAAACCCCAGGGGTCGGCCTCGGGTCTCCCCAGGTGCTTTCTGCCAGAGGCTCCAGGTAGGGCCATTCTCCCCAGCTGCAGTATAGAGCACATTTTTAACATCTTGTCCTGTCCGGACTGGTCCAAGGGCTACTGCGTGAACAATCTCCCGTTTAATTTGTTCAAAGGCTTGTTGTTGCTCAGGGCCCCATTGAAAATCATTCTTCTTTCGGGTCACTTGATAGAGAGGGCTTACAATCAGACTGTAATTTGGAATATGCATTCTCCAAAACCCCACGACACCTAAGAAGGCCTGTGTTTCCTTTTTATTAGTTGGTGGAGACATAGCTGCTATTTTGTTAATCACATCCATTGGGATCTGACGACGCCCATCTTGCCATTTTATTCCTAAAAACTGGATCTCCCGTGCAGGTCCCTTGACCTTACCTTCTTTTATGGCAAAACCGGCTTTCAGAAGGATTTGGATTATTTTCTTCCCTTTCTCAAAGACTTCTTCTGCCGTGTTGCCCCATACGATGATGTCATCAATGTATTGCAGGTGTTCCGGAGCTTCACCTTCTTCCAGTGCAGTCTGGATTAGTCCATGGCAAATGGTGGGGCTGTGTTTCCACCCCTGGGGCAGTCGATTCCAAGTGTACTGGACACCCCTCCAAGTAAAGGCAAATTGTGGACGACACTCTGCTGCCAGAGGGATTGAGAAAAACGCATTAGCAATGTCAATTGTAGCATACCACTTGGCTGCCTTTGACTCTAGTTCGTATTGAAGTTCTAGCATATCTGGAACGGCAGCACTCAGCGGTGGCGTAACTTCATTCAGGCCGCGATAGTCAACTGTTAGTCTCCACTCCCCATTAGACTTTCGCACGGGCCATATGGGACTATTAAAAGGTGAGCGAGTTTTGCTGATCACTCCTTGGCTCTCCAGTTGGCGAATCAACTTGTGGATGGGAATCAGAGAGTCTCGGTTGGTGCGATATTGCCGCCGGTGCACCGTCGTGGTAGCAATTGGTACTTGTTGTTCTTCAACCCTCAGCAACCCCACAATCGAAGGGTCTTGAGAGAGACCAGGCAGGGTAGACAGCTGTTCCGTGCCCTCCGTCTCCAAGGCAGCTATACCAAAAGCCCATCGATACCCCTTTGGGTCCTTAAAATACCCTCTCCTGAGATAGTCTATGCCAAGGATGCACGGAGCCTCTGGACCAGTCACAATGGGGTGTTTCTGCCATTCATTCCCAGTTAGGCTTACTTCAGCTTCCAATACAGTTAACTCTTGGGATCCCCCTGTCACACCAGAAATAGAAATGGGTTCTGCCCCTTCATAACTTGATGGCATTAAAGTACACTGTGCGCCGGTGTCTACTAGAGCCTTATACTCCTGTGGGTCTAACGTGCCAGGCCATCGAATCCACACAGTCCAATAGACCCGGTTATCCCTTTCCTCCACCTGGCTGGAGGCAGGGCCCCTCTAATTCTGGTCAGAGTATCCAGTATTCACTTCTCGTAAAATTGGCTCAGAAGTCCCTTCAAGAGGATCAGAAATAAGATCAGCCCTTCTACTCTGTTTGGAAACCGGAGCGGCATTTTTCCTGGTAGAATCCCCTTTTGTGGTGTTTTTTCCTCGCAGCTCACGTACCCGTGCATTTAGGACCGAGGTAGGTTTTCCATCCCATTTCCTCATGTCCTCTCCATGATCACATAAGTAAAACCACAGGGCACCTCGCGGTGTGTACCTTCTATATTCTTTCTCTTGGGCAGAGGAGCGCTCACTCCTAATAGCTGAGACATTGGTCCTTACAGGTGGGCAACAGGACATCTCCTCTTTGAATTGCTGGAAATCCTCGGACAGCTTCTCCACAGCCGAAATGCAGGCTTGTAGGGAGGAGGAGAGATTCTCTTCGTATTGACGGAGTTGGCGAGCCACTTCATCCACTGTCGGTGCCTCTTCGTCTTTCCAGGTCATTATTGCCAGTGAGTTGGCATAGGACGATGGTGCGCTCCGTACAAACTTCCGCCACATGGGTCGTGTGCATTGGACTTCGTCTGGATCTTTGGGTAATTGTGGGTTGTCCGGATCATGATGAATTGTCTCTAGCACAGCTAATTCCCTCAGATATTGGATACCTTTTTCCATGGTTGTCCACTTGCTTGATTGACATATAACATCTTCCTTAAAGGGGTACCTTTCCTTCACACTTGACAGGAGTCGCCTCCAGAGGCTGATGGCTTGTGTCCCTTTTCCAATTGCCTTGTCAATGCCACCTTCCCTGGCAAGCGATCCCAGCTGCTTGGCTTCCCTACCTTCTAATTCCAAGCTATTAGCCCCATTGTCCCAGCATCGGAGGAGCCAGGTGATAATATGCTCACCTATACGGCGGCCAAAATCTTTTCGCATATCCCGCAGCTCACTCAAGGATAGGGACCGGGTTATTACCTCTGGTTCTGCCTCTTCCTCCTGTTCCCGTGATGACCCTGGTTCGCCTTCATCCTTCGCTAAGCGAACTGATTTTTTTGTATATTTCTTTTTCTGTACGGGGGCAACTGATACTGGTGCAGGTTGGTCCACTGGTTCAGTTGCAGTACCGCTCGCCGGGTCTTGGATAACCGCAGTGTCTGTTGCCAAGGTTTGGGTAGCTGCTGTGCTCGTTGCTGGGGCTGGAGGGACCTCAGTGCCCGTTGCCGAGGTTTGGGTAGCTGCCGTGCTCATTGCCGAGGCTGGAGGGGCTGCAGTGCCTGTCGCTGAGGTTTGGATAGCCACAGTGCTCATCGTTTTGTTGTTAGGTCCAGAGACCTTCTCTTCCCCTTGAGGGTACTGAGTGGTGTCGAACAGGGCTCGATAGGCATGGGCCAGGCCCCAGCACGTTGCAGTAATTTGTATCTCTCTGGAGCTGCCGGGGTGACAGCATACCTTTTCCAAATATTTTACTAGTTCTTCTGGATTCTGCACTTGTTCAGGGGTGAATTTCCAAAACACTGGAGGTGCCCACTTTTCTAGGTACTTGCCCATACTACCCCACACACCCTGCCACTCATAATTATCCAGCCTTGGGGCAGATCTCTGGGTGATTTTCTTAAATAGTTGTTTAACCTTAAACGAGAGCTGAACCACATTCAGAAGCATGCTAATTCCTAGCAGTAGGGCTAGGACCGTGCTGGTCCCAACATCCCAAGAGTATTCAAATTTTTCAAAATTCTCAAACACCATTGTAACTGGACTGAAGGAGAAAGGAGAGGGGAAGAAAGGTATCCCACCCATAGACTGGTTTTCCAAGGAGGAAAGGTAAATGGTATAATTATTAATAGTTTCCCACAGATGGCTTCCACAGTATAAAGGTGACAATGCTGGGTGCAAGTACCGGATTAATCCCACAGCCGACGACTTTATCATACCATAAACCAGTGTTATACAATACATCAAAGCGAAAACCTTAATCCACCTCCCACGGATGATAAGCAGCAGAAGAGGGACTACATACAGCAAGCGAGGTGATACATAACAGAACTTTAAAAACCAGAGCAACAACTCTAAGAACACATAAATCAACATAATGACCAGCAACTATTAGACCGATATAATGAATGCTTATAACAAATTTGTTTTAACAAGCTCTGGTCAGGTTTGTCGTTATCTCAACCCTTCGTGCCCCACGTTGGGCGCCAAAAAGGACTGTCGTGGTTTAACCCCAGCCAGCAACTAAACACCACGCAGCCGCTCACTCACTCCCCCCCACCCAGTGGGATGGGGGAGAAAATCGGGAGAAGAAGCAAAACCCGTGGGTTGAGATAAGAACGGTTTAATAGAACAGAAAAGAAGAAACTAATAATGATAATGATAACACTAATAAAATGACAACAGCAATAATGAAAGGATTGGAATGTACAAATGATACGCAGTGCAATTGCTCACCACCCGCCGACCGACACCCAGCCAGTCCCCCGAGCGGCGAATCCCTGCCCCCCACTTCCCCGTTTCTGTACTGGATGGGACGTCACATGGTATGGAATACACCGTTGGCCAGTTTGGGTCAGGTGCCCTGGCTGTGTCCTGTGCCAACTTCTTGTGCCCCTCCAGCTTTCTCACTGGCTGGGCATGAGAAGCTGAAAAATCCTTGACATTAGTCTAAACACTACTGAGCAACAACTGAAAACATCAGTGTTATCAACATTCTTCGCTCTGAACTCAAAACATAGCACTGTACCAGCTACTAGGAAGACAGTTAACTCTATCCCAGCTGAAACCAGGACAAAGTCAAATCAAAATCACACAGAATTATACAAAAGATACTGTATATCCACTAATTCTTTCATCTCATAGTAAAGGAATGTGACTTTTTGATGACTGAGATTTTTTTTAAAAATCTGACATTTGCACTATAAATCCTTCCACATTTCAAGAATGTCATTAAAACTGTATTACTGAGGTCTGTTACACACACTGAAAACAAAAATAAATATCTGGCCAAAGTCATGCTATTAGGACATAGTTTTCCAACATGGAACAATAACACCCAACATACTCTTCTTGAATATCATGTCATATCCTGATGCCTTATACGAAGCAACTCTAGCAAGAGGGTGAGCCTCTTAAGTTCATTAATCTAATTTTAGATATGTGCAATGCAGACATTTGCAGGTAAACTAGTACCCGCATGTTCTTTACATAGACACTGAAGAAGAAAGCTGTTTTTAAAGTTTGGTGAATCCAGCACCTCTTAGACAACTAGTTTACGATGCAAAGTATTTCCTCCTAGATCCCACTGACTATATTGACTTTACCTTTACTGAATATAACTTCAGGTAACAGGCTCAGATGTGAATGCCTACTCTGCAAAGATGAACTCCATTCTCAGTGTGTCACCATATTCTTCAAAGGCATCTCTATCCTACTGTACCATCCAAAGCAGTTGGAATTCATCAACCTGAGGTTACAGCAGTCAAAAAATATTATCTCATTAACTAATACTATTTAACCACTTAACTAGTATTAGCTAAGTAATACTTGGAAGAAAAAGCAGAGTAGAGAACTAGTAAAGTGTCACTTCCCAGCTAAGTTTCTCATACCATTATTCTCAGGCACAAAAGTGAATTGCAATGCTCCAGCTGGTAATTATAACACTCTCATTTATATTTGATGCTGGTAACTACTGGGTTCCTAGACACAAATATAAATCCTTTGTTGCATTCTTTTCATGCTTGAATGTAAGCTCATGTAGCACAGAAGCTCATATGAAACATTATTAAAACTGTATTTTTAAAATGCAATACTTTTAATAGCAAAAGCTATTACAATGCATTATTTTCAAGGCACAACTTCAAAAAGGAAATTTGCAAACTATTGCAAATATTTGCATGAGCACTAAAATAACAGATACTAAACAAAAACCTAATGTTCTCATACCCTGGACATTCAGTGTCTTTCCAAGAAAGTGTACATGTTTAGAAAAAGCAATACGAACAGCATGAGAAAAATCACATATATACATTTAAAACATATTCCAAAAGTAGCCTGTGTACTCTTTACCACTCCAGACACTCTCATCACAGGCAGTATTCAGAATCCAAATCCAACCAGTAGGCATGAAACTCCTCTCATTCATTTCGCCATGCAAGCCTATAATGCTAGATACATTCTTAGGCAAAAGAACTAATGTCATAAAGATCTCTTAAAATTGCACGTGCCATCTTAAGTGTATGGTTCTCAATAGAAGAGTACATGAAGGGGAAAAAGGGCTTGTAGAAAATGGAAGTAAATACTTTGCAAATGCACAGTGCTTTGGATGCCAATTATTTCCTATTAAATCAGTAGTATTATAGAAAGGCTTATAGCGCTACTGTCACTAAAACAGAGATACAGCAATGTAGAGAACTGGATTTTAGATTAGAAATTGCTTCACTTGGTCCAAGAAGCCAGATTCAACTTTATGCATCTAAGTGAAACTCCAGTTTAGAGGTGGGGTTGTCCTTGTCTCCTGCTATATTACAATGGTGGGCAGAATTGCTGCTGCATATGCAGATATCCTCTGGTGACAATACACCCAGTGCAGTAAATACCGTTGGAATAAATCCAGTCCTTGGTTATTTCCAATTCCTATAGAATATGTAAGTTACAGTCCTGTAGCACAAGAAGTTACTAAGGAACAACAACACCCCCCCAGCTGACTGTAGCATGTTAATCACAAGCCCAAACTACTGTGTTTGGCAGTCTAATTTCTTTTTTTATTAGTAAGTATCTAATCATCTTAGAAAATTCAGCTGTAAGAACACATATGTATGAAACTTCTACTTTACTATATTCCTTATGACTGAAGACAATTCGGAATCTTAGAAAATGAATAAATATGGTAATAATCTAATGCATTCTGCTTTCCTTCCATTCATATCCCTTTCCTCACAGGTGATCTAATCTTAACTTTGTTGGTAACAAAGTTACTTACACTTACTTCCAGGTTAGTACAATTAGCAAATGCAGTTATAAAGATTTGATTGGGGTAGTTATTTGAAGGGGGTTCTACATCAGAAGGCTGTAGGTTTGTTAGAATACTGTCTAAAGCTACTGCAAAGGCCATCTAAAAGAGAAAAGAGAAAGAGAGAGGAAAAAAATAGAGAGGGAAGGAGGGAATGAAGGAAAGAAGGTAGTAGAAATCTTGGGAAAAAAACTGCTGTGTCCCCAGAATCTATCAATGTGCTTTCAGACATGTGCCATTTTCACTCCTTTTGCTCAGAATGAGGCTTCTCTCTGATAGATCTGGCATGATCAGACACATACGTTTCTAGGGCACATCAATCAGCATTAATCGGAATAAACTATGAGGCTTGTCTCCCAAATATTTGCCTAGAATCCTCTTTGTAAGACTATCTTATCTCTACCCATCACTCAGATCCCCAAAAGGACCCCCCAAATGGACCCCCCAAAAAATTCAAGAAAATAGTCTACAAGAACTGTAACATCTCTGTGATGTATTTAAGATTTAGCAAAAGAGCACATTTTTAAAGACCCTTGGCAAATGTCAGAGGACTTATCTTTACAGGCAAAAAACATTTGCATCTCTAAATGGGTTTACTCAGCACTTCTGGTAATCAGGTTTTGGGTATAAAAAGAACTTAGAAAAATCCATAGCACCTTTTTAAAATTTGTTTTGGGGGAGTTTTGTGGCTTATTCTCCTGGAAGTAGATATATTAATTAAAAGATCTGTATTTTATAAAGATCTTTGTGAGTATTGAGGAGGGAAAAAAGGAGAAAAAAAACCCAAAAGGCCAGACTTGCCTAGATGAATTCTTACAGGTTGTTGATAAATGGAAAGTTCAACATGAAGTATTCTCATTTTATTTAATGACAATATTGAACATAAAACTCAGTATGTCCCACTTCCTCAATCACCAAGCTGAAACAAATAGTCAGTGTACTTGAAGCCAAAAAAATCTTACCATCTATGAAGATGTATATTGAAACTATTTCATTTACAAAGGAATTTGTTACTCTTTGCATGCTATGAATTTCATGGTTAGGTGCTAGAGGAATGAACAAGACCAGAGACTCGATCCAGCAGGGACTTAACCCCCTGCCCCCTTCACATAAATGTACTGGGATTGGAGCAACTCCTATTCTATTAAGCAGAGTATAGATCAGACACGGACCAAAGAAAAAAAGAGAAATACCGTGCGAACCTGGACTGCTCCTTTTGTTTGTGCCTCTTTCTCTTTCTGTGAGATTAGGAACATACTAGTAGGCTACAAAAATTTCATAAATTCTTATGGATTCCTTGGTATAACCTAGAGTCTAAGCGAAGTTCTATGATTTTGTCTTTGGAGTAAGACAAAGTCTATATACTTACTGTCTTTTGTCATCAGAATGAGCTGATGTCAAGATCCATGCTCAGTAACACAAACAATTTCCATTAATGTGTGTTTTCTTGATGACAATAGAAATGAGAACTATAGAATAATTTTTTATAAAAACAGATTAAATGAGCATGGGATTCATCATGATGACAACCACCTGTATTTCTCATTAAAAGTAATATAGCTGTCAAAGAAATTGCCGTTAGTTAAAAAATGAAGGTTTAGCAAAGCTTAGAATATACATGTCCAAGAAACTCTAAATACAACAGACCTGGAAAATTAATTCTGTAGTGTATCACTGAAATGGATCACAAGGACAACAGACACAGTGCAGATGTGTGCATTGGGAAACAATCAGGATGTAACTGAAAATAAGTCTGTGAAATAGTCCATATTTTGCAAGAGAAGGAAAATATTTGTCAAATTTCAGTATTAATTTTGTAAAGTCCGTACTTCATCAGGGTCAATTAGCTGGATAATGAACACATAGATAATATGTATTTAGTCCGGTGACCTGAGAGACAATAAAACTTCGTAACTTGCACGTAGTTTACTGCCCGAGACTGCGATACAGTATTTTTTAAAGACAAAACAGCATAAAAAATTGAAATGGCTAATTGCAAACAAAAAAAAAGACATATATAAACTTTGCCATTCATAGACATCTATGTATAGAAACCTCTCATTCATCTACAAGCCTGTAAAATTTCCAGGCGTGATGCAGTAGGAAAAGTTGCATCACCCAGCTCACTCAGTGAACCCATATTTAAAACAACTTTTTGATTCTTAGAGCTGTAAACATTTGCAAATATTGCCAAAAAATTTAAATGGACTCAACACACACTCTTTATTAGAATGAAATCCACTGCACCATATAGCTACTTGGTCAAACTTTGTGTGATTAATTTAAGATAGACATCAGGAGTGGATTTCTCTTTCTCTTTACAGGCAAGCAGTTCAGAAGTAATGAATTCCTCTGTTGGCTTAAGAATTCCTCCACTGGCTTAAGAAACACCAGGTTTTCATTTTTATAAAGATGGAATATTAATTCTGCAGTACAATATATTAGAATTGTCTAAAGTTAGCAGCCAATACAGCAAACTCCTGGTGTTTAAAAAGGATAGCTCAAAATGAGAGATCAGTTCAGAGGCAAAGAGTGCTGTGGAGCACTTATACATTAAATTTCTTCTGAAGTTTTACAGTAAAAATACTAACCCTATACATTGTGTTCTCTGCAGAGAATTTTATACTCTAAAAATATCAAGGGATCATTAATACCCCTTATTTAAAGGTTATATTTTTGTTGTATTTTCATAACATAAAAGCGTGGCATAGAACCACAATAATACAAGAGTAGAAACTGGCTTAACTTTAGGCAGGCTAACTATGCTTTCATCTAAATAAGGTTTCCGTAAGATTGCATTTGTCTGTAGTTGCACTTATGGACCTGGAAAGTGTCTTACAGGAAGAACAAAAACATCCCTGTTGACTGAAATACAGAAGACAGGTCAGTATTAACTGCATACAATAGTGGAAAAATGAGTAGCATTACAGTAAAATAAAACATGATGCCCAAGGGGACACCATACCTACTATATTAATAAGTGAAAAGTACCTTTGAATTCATAAAGTTCTAGTCTAAATTTTCAATAAAGTTCTTTTCATTAGGCGTTGATATGAATTTACCAATTTTCACCTACTTAGCAAAAGTTGCTATTATTTTTTATTTTCACTTAGTCTCAGTATGCAAAATTAATCAAAATGGCTCACATAAAAATTCTTGTTCTTTCTTCAGTGTAACTCATTATAGCTTCTAAAACTTGGTGAATGTCATCAGTAGTTCAAATCAAAATAAGCCTATTACACCTAATATAATTTACTACTTTTTCATTCAGAAGTATTTGTAGGAAACACAAATCCAGAACCAATATGACAGCAGAACTTTCCATAAAACTTCAAACTCTCAACATGTCTTTAAGCTTAAAATGAAAAAAAAAGAAAAAAAGAAAAAAGAAAACTAATTTTTGTTTGAAGACAAGATTTGGCCATGGGTAATACTTGGCACAAGAAAGCAACAGTTGTGTACAAGCTTAGTGTACCTTTATTCCTCTATCTCATGCCCTAAAAGCCTGATCAACTCTAGAATGTTTTAAAAAAAGGAAATCTGCCTCTGCTGTGACAAGTCAAAAGGTGGGTGAACTGAATCAGAAAATAACAGACTTTTTAATGTTTTTCTCAAATACGTAAGATAAACTCTCTTCTGTGGCATCTTTGCAAAAATTATTTGAAGTGTGCTGAGGAATCAGCCAGCCAACTTTCTTCTCCTTTACATAAAAGCTGTGTGCTACAGTCATTCCTACAGTTAGGTCATCACCTCAGTCATAACCTCTTTTGATCTCTAACTATTGAGCAGACTGGAGCATTACAGAACCCTGAGATTCACTGTCAGTCTAAAAGGGCATAATATTATCTTGAAATCATGTCTTCCACTGAGGCTGGAGATTTGTAAGTATTATTACCATCTATGGAAAGGATATTATCTCATCACCTCCTTACCTTCCTTTAAATGAAGCTTCTATTGTCTTTGAGGGAGGGAAGAAGGGGCGGGAGAGAAAACGAGGCAATTCCTACCCTCTATCATAATTCTTTGTCAACTAGGAATAGCAATATGGGAAGGACAGGCAAGAGTTTCTGGCTTTCTGAACATTCATAAAACATCCATTTTTTATATTGGAAAGGATGCAACGGCACCCTGGAATACTGGATACTCAACCAGCAGATACAAGACTGCACCAGCCCGCTCTGTCAGGGTTGCAGTACCTGCCAGAGCTCAACTCACAGCCATGCAGACTCCAGTTTCCATAGAACCTCCGTCTGCACAGCTGGTTTATTCAGTTCGTAATCAGGTATATATTTTGTTTTGCTGAAAGATTTCAGCTATGCCAATCAAGTTTACATGGATATATGGTTGCAATGCCTCACTTAACCTCACAACTCTTGGTTTGCAGTGATACAAACAGAAATTGCTCACCTAAAGCGGACTCATTCATGTCTTCTTATCTTTAATCTTCAGTGCTCCTATCTGATCAATTAATACTATTAATTAGTGGCATTTTCTCCAGCTACTAGATACCTCTGTGTACTTTGAGTCCAGGCAGGTAAACAAAGATGACAGTTGCAACTCAAACTGTGTGGAGATGTTAATCTGCTCTGTAATAATGGCAATTTCCTTAGCAGCCACCTGTGGTACTGAAGGTTGTTGAACTGATGAGTTCCCTATATTAACTTGTTATGTTACATTATATTAATTATTACTAATCTTAAAAAAACCACTACCCCAATGATAGCTTATTTTACACAAAGCAACACACCTTTGCTCCCAGATGTGCCATATTTAAGATTATTTCTTCTTCAGTTTGAGTGTATTTCGAGAGTAAATCAAATAGAAAACACTGCACGCATCCTGACAGATACACACTTACTGTTAAAACGTCAGAGAATATTTTTTTGAAGTCAGCAATTTTATTTTGCTGTAGTTTTCCTTAGTCATCAAAGATTAACCCGAAGGATTTGGAGGTCCAGTGAGACAAAATACCCACCATTCTATTATTTAACCAATTTTTTTCCAGTCAACAAAACTGGACTGGAGATCTGAACAGCACAGTTAATCTCACAATAGTTTCAGTATTCCTATCCCACCCTACAAAATTTAGATATTATAGAAATGGTAAAAATGAGAAACAGCTAATTAGTTTTGTGTTTTGAAGGTGCTGTCTAGGGTTGACTAGCTTTGTTTCAAAGATTGGTCAAAACCCAAATGTTTAGAAGTTGGGTTTAGATCAACTGAAACATGAAATAGCACACATCTTCCTAGCTGTAAACAAGAAATACTCCAGAAGATATGTACTAAAGTAGAAAGCACAAACTATCACTATGAGTCCTTAGAATAAAATTAGGTACTATTTTGAAGACTGATTGTATGGATTATGAGTGAGAGTGGCTTGGGAAAAGGGATGTGACCTCGTATTTTGTATTTGGAATTTGCAGTTCTGTCTACCTGAGAAGCCAAAGAGGTAGAGGGCACTCCACCCACCATCCTGATGGTCTGGCAGTTTTGCTACTTTCTAGCTGCAGATAGTGAGAAAAGCCTTGTTTTCATAGAAAAAGCAGGAATCTGGGCTGAGAAGGACTTGTGCTCTGCTCTAGTAGGCTGCTCTACTTGGTCTATCAGATGAATGCATGTGGGTCATGGACTACATAAGCCTGAAAGACCACCACAACATTGGGGACCGTACTGTTTATTCCTTCTGTGGGTGTTAGCTTGTTAAGTTGTTTATAGTCCTTCTGAGCATTCTCAATGCCTGGAATGTGATTGTAACACTTAACAGCTCTGCCTTAGGACACTGACTCTAATTAAATCCATTTCCCAAAGGCCCAAGTGGCTAAAATTTGGTCTCTGTTTAACATACCACCTCACCTGCTGCATTCTATTTAAGTGCTTTGCTTGGGTATTTAGGTAAAAATAAAAACTTAATGATTTATGGTGTCCAAAAGATCAGGCTAGAAGAGATAATGCTATCATCTGACTTAAAACTTTACAGTTATATGAACCTTTTAAGTTACTTCTCACCTGAAAGGAAGACCTTGCTTCCTTCCCTTCCCCACATGGAAAAGCAATTAAATTAGAGCAGCTTAAAGAAACAAACAAGAAACATTAAAAAAATTCTCCAGAGCTGTTCAAGGAGAAAATACCTATCACATAATTCCTAGACAGTTTTTTTGGGGGTACAGGGGAAGGTTAATAATATTTTCTAAGCTGACTAAAGTACGATCCCAATAGCATTACGGTTTATATTTATTTGTCCTGTAAGGTCACTGCTTTCTGTTTTGTATGTCTTTTCACATAATGCTTCCTCCAAAATACCTGCAAGTTAATTCATCCATGTCCTACTTAAATGTTTAACTACCTCGTTACCCACACTGAAAAAGAAAAAAACTAAACAAACTATTAAAAAACCCCTACAACATGTTCAGAAAAAAGAATAAATTCTTAGAGACAAATTATTCCTTATTTTTAAGTTGGTTATTAGTAATAGATTTAATTAATCCCTTATTAGTGTTTACATTTAAACTGCCTTAACTACTCTGACAAAACAACTGTGAACTTGCCTTTTCATTATCTTGAAAAGTGTGGTCAGAATGCTGCTGATGTCATTCATCTTCTAAACTCTAAGACTATTTTTATGTACCTGTCAAATGCACCTTCATTTATGAGATGTCATTAATTCAGCTAACTGCAGCTGTACATTGATGTCAGACTTTATAACTACTTGTCTCAGAAACAGTGAAATGCAGCTGAGTTATAGACAGCTTGTGGTAAAGAGAAGTGTGTTTCTAGCATCTTAAATTTTCTGAATGTTTTTTTTCTGTATGTCCCACCTCTGCGTGCCAGCAGATGGGAATTTGGTTTTACAGCTCTCACCAAGCACAGAGCCCATTTGATAGTGTAAAAAACCGCTCTGTAATTCCAGCAATGACATTCTTACACTTTTGATACGCTGCATGTGTAAGAGTCTGGTGTGACACTGTCCTTACTTGTCTTTACACTTTTGCAAAGGGATCTAAACCTCTTGCAAATATAGGACAAAATTTCCTAGTAGACTTAAAGTTAATAATAATTTGTAAATCTAGTGTGATATTGAACATGGTCACACAGAGTAGGTAAAATTACAAATACTGGAAATAAAAATGAAGTATTAGAATAAAAGAAAAGAAACACTACTTTTCTGAGGAAAAATAGAAAAAACCCACAAACATTTTATTTTGACTGTCAAGCCATTTCCACAGCAAAAAACATTGTGGTTAGAGGGAAATACCTAAAATTGCAAAAGGAGTTAATAATCACAAAATAATGTCATCTATATTTTCAACAAGAAATGTAATTTAGTAGTAGATGACACAAAATGTCCAAATTTAGGAAGTTGTTGCTCAACTTTGCATGTTCTTCATACACTATATCATCTCCATCCTTAGCCACTTCATACAGCCTCCAGGCTATTTACTGAGAAAACTGTATTTATATATTGTGAAATACTATTTTTGTTATCAAATAAGCAGATAAAAAGCATGTCATAAAAAAAAACCACCAAAAACCAGGCACAAGGACTGTCTGCACAGTCTATCCCTATGCTGACTAATACACAAAATACGTGACCAAAACAAAAACCACTCATATTACTTCCCTCTTCTGCCTTTATTTGCAAATGAAGTCCCCTGTCCATGACCTTCTGGTACACTGGCATATCACCAAGAACTTTGCATGTCATTTTGTCAGTCCGTCATGCTCACATATCACAATATCAGAACTGAATGTTCTTCAAGGTTTGCTGAATTTGTTCGTTTACCATAGCCCCTTTTCTTTACCACTAGATATCGATCTTGCCTGATCACTAGATCTTGCATTTCTGGCTCCCTGTTAATACAAGCCTATTTGAATCTCATTCAACTTGTATGCAAAGATATGCTTGTGTAGGAAAAAAAAAAGGGGTGTCCAAAAACTGGACATGCTATTCCAGATGTGGTCGAATGAAAGGTGAGTTAAGAGGAATAATCACTTCCCTTGATCTACGGAGGATGTCGATGCTGATAAAATGCAGGAATTCTTTTGTCTTCATTGCTGCCAAAATGCACGGCAGAGTTGATTTGGCCTACTGTCCACCGGGTCCTTTCCAGTAGAGCCACTACCTAGCCAGTCAGTTATTAGCACCACAGAGTTTCACAGTTTCCATTTTGACTCTTGCATGCACACACAGATGTACATAGTGCCTGCCAGAAAACTGACCCAACAGTCTCTTGGTCAAAAAAAAAAACCAACAAAAAAAAACCCCCTATATTTTATGGCCCTGACTTAGGATATTTTTTAACTAATTCCTTGAGAGGATTTTTTTTTTTTTAATTATTATGTACTATAATTTAATGACTATATCACAAATCAGACCTTGTGTTTCTTGTCAAATTAAGATTATAAAGCAGAAAGGAAAAAAGCATTTTTGTAAGTAAGACCGCTTGTAGGAAGGGAACATTCCAACATTACATCCTAGGATGATAACTACTGGAGAAGGCTAATATGTATTTTACTGAAAACTAAAATGGGCCAGACGGAGATAAAATGGATACAACAGCAGGCCAAGTGCAGTCTTATTGGCTGTCTGATCAGACTGTACGTGAAGGTTGCATGTCAATGTTTACAAAACTTTTAAGCAAGTCACTCCTTCTGGTTTCCCAAAAAGCAAAACTATTTGTTTTTCAGACTTCTTTGCAGAAATTGAGTTTTTGTTTGTGTTTTCCTTAATTAAGCAGTGTGGGGGAAAAACAGAAATACAGACATTTTAATATTTTAGGATTCATTTTGATCTCAGTCCTTGCTAATAAAACAAATTCCTTGAAAGAGGGCACATGGGTGCTCCTCAGTCAGTGCGTTTTTATTGTTTTTTAAGGATTCCTGGTATTCTGGTTCTTAGTACTTTGTTGCTATTTCATTTTTGCTTTGGCTCACCCTAACAGCTGTGCTTACTTAATTCTTTGCTTTCAGAAAAGGAAACACATTGCAGATAACTGTAAATGGAAATACAATTAATACACTCATTCATTACATCAAAGCATCACCACTGAGTGCTGTTAAACTGCTGATGGATTAAGGGTATATATCATTACATGCTTATACTTGCCTGATTTCAGCCTTAGTCATCTTACTTGATATATTATGAGGAAAAAGAAATTTTGTGCACAATGAAATCTATAGACAGGTAAAATATTGATATATTCTTAAATATTGGCTAACAAGATTTCTAGAAAGCAGGTTTTGCCAAGCAAATCTGATTTCATATTTTGATGTGATAAAGATGAAGAAAGTGTATGTGACATACTTGGATTTTGTAAAGGTCTTTGACTTAATGCCACATAGTATTTGGATTGCAAATTATAACCACAGAAACAATTAAGAAAGTAATAATGAAGAATATCTTAAATGGTTGGATAAATCTCAACAGAATCAAAAAATGAGGCAGCAAAGTGAAATGGAGAACAAATGTAATATTTTTAGCGGGACTGGTGGAGTAGAAAATACAAATCAACATTTTTATTCAGGGGTCACAGCGTGAATATAAATAGTCCTGCTGGTAAACTTTCTAGATAACATAGAGTTGTAAATCAGCAAAGAATGTGTGAAGCAGGCTAAATATACAATTTTTTTTTTGTCGTTGACTTGATGAATCAGGTTGTCCGGAAAAAAATGTATTTTAGAGCAGCTAAATGGGAGATCTTAAAAAAAAGGACACACTTCCAACTCTATCTAAAGTTTTCTTGGCTGTCAAAGGTAAGAAATCCCATATTTAATGCTCTCTTTGGGAGGGGAGGATATTTTCAAATGTCTAAAGAAGGATCTTGTCTACACCTAAAGCTGGACTGCTACGTAGACCTTACAGGAGGCATTTTCCCTTGGCCTTTAATATGAACAGGACCAATGTCCAAGCGCAAGGGCCTGCACCTGGGTCGGGGCAACCCCCATTACCAATATAGTCTGGGGGATAAAGGGATGGAGAGCAGCCCTGTGGAGAAGGACTTGAGGTTGGAAAAGTTGGAGAGTTGGAGAAGAGAAGGCTCCGGGAGACCTTATTGTGGTCTTTCATTATATAAAGGGGGCTTCTGAGAAAGACAAAGAGAGACTTTTTGCTAGGACCTGTAGCAACAGGTCAAGGGGCGATGGTTTTAAACTGAAAGAGGGTAGATTTAAATTGGATATGAGGAAGAAATTCTTTATGATAAAGGTGGTGAACAGGTTGCCCAGAGAAGTTCTGGGTGCCCCATCCCTGGAAACATTCCAGGTCAGGTTGGATGGGGCTCTGAGCAACCTGATCAAGTTGAAGGTGTCCCTGCTCATTGCAGGGGGGGTTGGACTAAATGACCTTTAAGGGTCCCTTCCAACCCAAAATATTCTATGATTTTATAAATGTTGAGGATTTTGTTGTGGTTTTTTACATACAGAAATGAATTTTACATATAGAAGGGAATAAACAAATTAATGTTTATTTATTTTGATCGAGGCATTTTCTTTTCCTCTTTCCAACTTCTGGCAGATATTCTGTGTGAGTGAAAATGCAACAGGGAGTAGTCGTCATCTACTGAATGTAGATCAGAGGAAATCATCTCCCAAGTGTGGGATAGGACTAGAACTCTGAATGTTTTAATGAAGAGAAAATTGCGTTGTTCAACCCTCCCAGAAATATCAGCACTGATGCTGGCAAACAGGGAGACATGCTGACAAAAGCCTTCCCCCACATGGTATAAATTTACAGAAGGTTGAGTTATTTTTGGAGAGTTCCCAAACACATTACTTAGGCATATTGTGACTTGTCAAATGCATACCTTGTTTCTTCTCTATCTTTCCGTGGTGTCTAATGCAGCAGACAACTGCACTGGAATAAATTAGAGTTCATTAAATAATGCTTTTTGGGATGTTTGATTGGGGAAATCGTATGGAGAATTACAATTAGGACCAGTATTCTGGCCCTAAAAATGAATGACTCAACAACTTAGTCTCTCATTAGGATAAATATTAATACCTCTGCAATTAGCAGCAAATTGCCCAGATTTAAGTCTTGATCTGAGTTTAGAGATTGGCCATTGCTTCTCCAATTAATCTTTACATACCTTTATTTCCCTATCAAGGGTTTAAACTCTGTCCTTTCCTGTTTAAAAATATAGCATTTTGCATATAACACTGTGGATTTTGAGATTGGATTCTGGCTTTTCTACTGCTTTACAGGATTTTTGGAAAGAGATACTCTATAGTACGTAAAATGTTTGGAAAAGAAAAACCTTCATAATAAATGTAAAAAAGAGAAATAAAAAGTGCAATACAAATTAGTTTCCCAGGAAAATTAGGCAGTACTCATCTTTATTTTCCAAAAGGCCAATTCTTTGTTTGAAAGCAAAAGCAGACATGTAGAGAAATTAAAAAATGGATTTGAAATATTCAGAATAGATACTTTTCCCTAAAACACATTTAAAGTTTGTAATTAAGTATCAATCCTATTTATCTAAGACACAGAGAAAAAAAGCAACGGTTGACATTTTTCTATTAAATGGTTAACATTTAACTATTATTAGATGGGCTTTGCATTTATCATACAAGATCAAAACAAGAGACTCTTTTGTCTAGTTTCATGGTATGTAAAATGGTTGATACCCGGTTGGACTCAATGATCTTGAAGGTCTTTTCCAACCAGAATGATTCTATGATTCTATGATTCTATAAGATTAAGAAGGTGAAAAAACAGAAGATGACAAAAAATTCTTAGTGTACCTCATCAGCAGTGTAGTTATTTTATAGATCTTTTTCTGAATAAATGGGGTATGTCACACCTAATTTACAGAACCAATTTTGGCTGGAAATTATTTTCCTCCTGTGTAAACTGTTACTGACTCTGTAAGGAGTGAAAGTATCAGAAGTATTTCATCTCACCTTTTTCTAACTTAATCTACACTGAGTTCTATGTCAGTTAGACTTTTCAGACTTTTTTGTGTTCTGCAGGTTTTCATTTTAGAAGAGTAGAGAGGGAAAATCCTGGAGTTTTGTAGAAAAGGAATAAAAAAGAAAATAGAAATTCTCGTATGATGTGATTGCTGCCTGCCTGACTTTTAGTTTATTTCAAAGAATAAATGATAATATTTAAACAAATTACATGAAAAAAAGACAGATATTCTCTGTTAAAAACTTAGCAACTTAATTAATAGTGCTAGATGAAGGATTAGCATCTTGAAGATAAAGGATTTAATATGCCAATTGCAAAAGTGAACAAAAATAGAAACAAAAAAAGGGCAAGGAAGAGATTCAGAACAAAAAAATATTGCAGAAAATCTTCCCAATTTCATTATAGTTGGTCTTTAAGAGATGCTTCCAAATACATGTTCTCCAAACTTTCACTTATTTCCAGTTCTATAAGACATTTAAATACAAATGATAAAATTATGCAAAGAAATAAGTGTTTGTATTCATACATTCTTTGTATTCATGTATTCTTTGACATGAATGCCTGAGAGCTTATTTTCTTATTTTAAAATAAGGAAATATGAAATGCTAGAGGAAAATCAGTTCTGCCTGTCCAAAACTCACAATATGTTCTTAGCTATGATATATGCACAACGGTTGCTGATGCCTTGAAGCATGAGCTAAAATGTATCAGCTGTAAAATGTCATTTGCACTTTCTTCCTTCAATAAGTAAATGACACATTTGTTCCATTGCTTGAACTATTAATTTTTTTTAGAATGGCAAGAAGAAAGCACGTTGAGAAAGTGGTTAAATAAGTAAGGTTGAAATGAAGAGGACTATTTTTAAAGTTTATCTTATAAAAGCATGTTTGGAATAGTAAGTAATTGACAAGGAGTAATTTTCTCTGTGTCAACATAAAAAAATGCTAACATATAAAAAATAAAAAGATATAAACTTAATCCATGATTTAAAGGCACATAAAATTAGACATATCAGTTTGTGACACATTATAGCCTTATGTACTGCTTACATTGAAAATGAGGAAGTAGGTGGATTCAAGTTGGGCAAACCAGTCTAGAAATTTTTTAAGTACCTCTTCCAAAGACTGTTGATTTCTTTGAAATCAGCTTAGTCTTCTCCTTTATTTTCTAAGATAGTGACTGAGATTTCAGAATTGGGCAATGCAAAAACAATAAAGTAACAAAATGTAATGCCTTTTTCCTCTGTTTCTCAATATTTTGTCAATTTCTCACAATTTCATTGAAAATATTTAAATATATTAAAATGCTTTTTAAGAAAATAAACAAGGATATAAATCATAAACTGACTGAAATCAGAATGCATAATGGAAATGCATAATTTACTCTCTATTGGAGAAAAAAAATGAATTCTTTCATACCTTCTGTTTCATAACAAAATCAGTACACTTTGGTTTTGTTTTATTATTGTGATTCATGCAGATATTCATATGCCTACATTTATTTTTTTTCAGCTATCTTGTCATTAAGTGATTATCTCATCACTTAAATGACTTGAGAATTGAAGTTTAAAAAAAAAATCAATAAACATGTTTTCAATCAGATTGATATTGAAAATAAAAAATAGAAATGTAAAAAAAGGCTGGTTTTCAACTATTTCTTTGTCACTTCACAGTTCCTAACCCTTGAACCAATGCCCATTAAATTCCAATGCAATTTCATTTTATGTTTTACATTTACAGAGAAAAATGTGACTATGCTATTTCTGATTTTTTTTCATTAACAAAACAATTAATCCATACTCAAGAAGAAATCAATCAGCCAAATTAAATTCAGTAAAAGTGAAATGCAGAATAGTTTGTGCTTTCAAATTTTACTTGCTGGAGATTCAAGAATGCTGAAAAACAGAAGTGTGGGTTCTAGCTCTACTCAAGGTCTTTACTTTCAAAAAACAACTGCCCATGTAGAATGTTACATACATTATTCTTCTCAATAGAAACTTCTGGATTTTTTTGCCATGTATGTTCATGTTACTTGCTACTATGTACAAACACTTTCTCTAGAAAGCAAATATATAAGCATGTATTTCCCTTTGACTATAGATGGAAAATTTTCTGGAACAGACACAAAGCTATGCTAGCAATTTGTAAAACTCAGCATTATTCCATACATTATTCTCTTAGGAGAAATAAATGGGCACATTATTCTAAAAATACTATCTACAAGTTAAGATTAACTCCTTGTCAATAATGAAAATTTTGGAAAAGGGTAATTTTTTTTTTTAGAAGAGATTAGTATGTTTTCTTTCCTTCTGTCACAGTTACAGTTTAGCTTAATGTCTGTAAATCTGTTTTTCCAGTCCCCAGAGTGACATCTTAGAACACAATAATTTATTAAATTTTACTGCACTTAGCTGTGACAAAATCTCTCTTCCTCCAGCTTTTATTTGAATCTCTACCCATTTGTTATACAGGATGGGAAATTTATTTAAAAAAAGGGGAAAACTGGTGGTAAACACTTGTTTGGAGATTCCCCACAGGATTGCTGTTTTCGTCACATTTACACAGCTGAATTTTCTGCATGCTTTTTGTTTCTGTAAGCTCATACAAGTCTGGAAGTCCATTGAAAGTGTATTTTGTTTAAAAAAGTTTATTTAAAATCTGTTGACTTTGATTTCTCAATGTAACTGCTTTGGAATTTTTAGGATCGAGTTCACTTTTATATGTACAACAAATCAGTTCCTGTGTTTTGAGATGAGTAGACTATTGACATGGATGATACAGTACTTAATAAGCAAGATAAAATGAATTGTTAGGGAAATAAGAGGTGACATTGGATTTTTCTGTTATAAGAAAGACACACAAAGAAAGAATTTGTCATCTAATCTCTTCCTCTGAGAATTCTGAGCAATTACCATGTAACTTTAAGAGTTTCTCTACATTTCAAATGTATTAAGAAAGGTATTTTTATAGCTTGTTTTCGGTTTGCTTTGGGAGGAGGGATGAAGAAACAAGGCTCAAAGGTGTTTGGGGTTTTTTTTTCTCTCCCTGGTAATCAAACTCGTGCACTCAATGGCTGTGTGATAACGATAAATCTCTAGACTAGAAAAAGAGCAACTATTATGTTCTTCAACCAAGTCGTCTTCAGTATTTTTGGTAAAAAGGTACTACCCAAATATTGTCATAGTTTTTCCAGTATCATATAAAATTAGATTTACAACACTTCAGTTTTTGAGTAAGTCTTTAAGTGAATTTTTTAAAATTTCTTTTCTTTAATTAGGGGTATGAATTAGCCTCAGTAATTGAGATGTTTGTTTTGCCTTGTGATATAATTCATAGAAGTAGGCATAAAAGATCTTTCGTTCTTTTGGCAGGATGGACCCTGCTAAAAGGTGTAATGACTACAGGAACCTAACAAAACAAACAAACAAACAAAAACCCGCCAAGCCACCCCCTAAAAAACCAGAGGCAGCCTCAAAAAAATAAAAAAGCTTTTACCCTTACTTTCAAGAACATGAGAACAGTACTCAGAAACCCAGACTTGGATTTTCAAGAATGCACTCCATCCCTGGGAAAGGCCAGATTGTCAGAGGAATTCCGCCTTGTTTCCAACATTTTTGTATGCACCTTGGAGAAAAGAAATTCACCAAATGCTAGCCTTTTGCAGGGAGCACAGTAAGTATATATCTATTCCTTTCAAGATTTTAAATAACTGCCTTTTAGAGGAATTTGTCCATTAAAATATAGCAATATTAGTCACAAGAAAAATGCAAAACCCCAGAGATATCATTGAACTAGCAGAAGGATAAGGATCATAAAGATGAAAATCAGGAAAAAAGTTTATAACGTAATTCCCTTGTGGTTGCTCTTGCTTCTTAGAGATATCCTCCATGTGATGATGCAGAATTGCAGTACAAATTCTTTATCACTTGTTGCAATGCAAACTATTGCTTATATTCTTGTGTAAATAGAAGGACTGTGTGATTTTTATCCCCCCTTTTAGTTTTATATTCTCAAACTGTATTTCCATGTGAGTAGGAGATATAAAAAGCAATATTTCTTTTTATGTTTCCATTTTATTGTTGTTATTATCATTAATTAGTAATTATTTGCTTCAAAACTGATGTATGCCAATACCTTTCTTTAGGTTTTGCTAAGCTTCTACTGAAACAAATTAAATGCAGTGAAAATACTTAGAGCAGAATGAGCTGTCCTTGAAGGAATACCATTTCAAATTTCTGTACCCCTGATAACTACATCCATTTAAAATAAATTGACATCTGCCTTTTATACTTTATGTAAGTCTGAAAACAACTTTGAGCGATTAAAAAATGACACTAAGCGTAGGCTTTAGTTACCTCATAAGTATTTCTGTATGAGGATTCCATGTGGCTTCAGAAATTTACTGCACTCATTAAAATCATGCTTCCTGAAGTTCAAGAATAACTCAAATTGCTTTCAACACATTTTAAATTGTGATGGCCCAAACCAACTGTACAGCTTGATTTTAATACTGGTACAGTTCAAGAAAGAAGTGCAGAGGGAGTATCAGCTATATAAGGCTCTACTCTCTTTCCTTCATCCAAGTCCATAAATGATTAGAGCTTGGTTTCAATACTTGCTGTTAACCTGCTATTGCAGGGTCAACGTTAGATGCATGGTTGAAGGATGTCCTTCTTGAAGACTGGAGAGTTTTGGAATGTCCCAGGGTGATCATCAATTAAGATTTCCACCAAAGTGCTCCAACACTCTTTAACTTCAAGCACTTGCACATGTGCTCAGCTGAAAGAAATAGACGTAAGCAGGTGTCTATTATATAGAGCATGTTGAGATGAAAATCTGATAAAATAACTAATAATAAGGTAAGTAATAAAATACTGATAATTTTAAAAACCCAGCAACTGAATCAGTATAAAAAGTACCATGCTGATACTTCTGATCATCTGTTTTGCATTTTCACACTACTGCAGCAGTGTTTAATGAAATTCAATTTCAAAGAAAAGAACAATCCCAAAGAAATGGACAAATGTTTATAGCATAAGGAAGAGAAGATTGTCTCTATCACACAATTCACCATGTTGTCATACAGTGTTCTTACTGGCTGTATGTATGTCAATGTGGCATGAGGGAGGATTCCTTCACTTTTTATACTGTTGAAAGTGAACCACTAATACAATTCACAGTGTTTTCAGAGGATGTAGAGTGCAGAAAAACAGAAGAAAAACAGAATAAAAAGCTACAGTAATTTAGAAAAAGATTAATTGAATTATTATTTTAGGTCTATTTATATGATACTAGTTACCCAAGGAAACTAGAAATCATGTTACATGCTGATTTCTGCTCTCTACGGTTAGCAAGCTATATATTCTCCAAACAGTAGAAAATTCGGCAGTGACTTAGAAAGTTTCTCATGAACATCTTAGTTTAGGACAAATGCAAGTAATATTTACTATGATTTTAATTATAATTTATCTCTGACTTGCAACAATAGGTAAAAAATAATCATAAAATGTATCCTTCTAAATGGATACATGTAGGATTTTTCTACTTGTGTTATAAAACTGTCAGCTTCTTTTTGACTGAAAATCAGACACAGTAATAAAAACTTCACAGCAGATTTACTAATAATATTACATGTCTGAGGCAAATTTAGCTGAGAATGAAAGATATTTTCTGTCAGGATGAGTGCATCATAACCAGTGGTGTAGAGAACGGCAGAAGCTGAAAGACATTGAAAATACCCAATATTCACAGTTTTGCCTTATATGTTTGCAAAGAGCTTGAAGCACAAGATCCTTTTTAAAATGTATCTCAGGATTCACCCTGTGCACTGTAATGACCTAAAAGCTTTGCCAGCTTTTCCTTATAAGACCTGCATTCTTTAGTAATTGGCCTCTTTTCTTGGTGTAGATTTTTCTGTGCTTGTTGGTATAAATTATAAACATAACCTGAACTTCACTAGTCAAAAGTTCGTGTTTACTTGAAAATTGTGGTAGCCTGCCAACTTTCTTGCCCAGCTTAATGTGGCATTTTTCACCACAGTTTGAAGGATCTGTCTGTCCAATCGTTCTTGTTTAGCACTGCCTCTTTACAGTGGAGGAAACTGAGGCACAGAGCCTTGTAGCTAGGATGGGCTGGGGAGTGGAGGGCATCTTGTCAAGAACACATCCAGCTCTCTTTCTTTTTTATGTTAAAATAATTTACGTAAAAAGACTTCCGAAAATTAGGCCAGCATGCTAGAAAAAGCAAAGGACCCCAAAATTAAGGTTAAAATTCAAAAGAAGTGGCAAACTACATTCTTTTTAGCTGCTGACCTATTTCTCAATTGTTGGATCTTTTTTGCAAAACCACCAAAATAATGATAATGCTGTGTCAGTAAAAATAAAGAAAAATAATTTGACTGCTAGAGCATCAACCTAAGTGGTATCAACCTTAAGAAGGTACTTTCGTTGCTAAGTTCATATTTATTTTTAGTATGATAAACAAATAGTAAGCATGTTCAATATAGAAAAACTGCAGTTTATTGCTTTGCATCTTAAATTCATGCCACTCTATCAAATATACCAATTGCATTGAAAATAGCCCAGCCTAATTCTCAAAGTTCACAATTTCTGCAGCCATAGTATTCTATCCCTCAAATTATCTACCAGCTGTACAGTAACATAGAGCTGTAAAGGATAATCCCCTGTGCTTTTCTGGCAGACTGATAGATTAAAATGATAAGCATACCTGAAACGTGTCTTTTGTTAGCAGAAGCTCCAAGACACAGATTTTTGTGATAAGTCAGTGATTTCAGCTAATAAATATTTATCCTTTTTTATGATAAATTAGAGCATACAACTAGCTAACTATCATATTCTACTTTGGGAAGCACCAAAGTAGATGCTGGTGGTAGAGATCCCCGGTGCATAAGAGGAGCTGATGGTGCACATCTGTGAGATGAAAAAATGCAACAATAAAAAGTGGGATTCACTTTACCTAGGGTAATGAACTTAATCAACGGTAGCCATCTAAAGTGTGCTAGTCAAATCATGAGGTAATATGGTAAAGAAATTTTGGGATGTAAAGATGAATTAATTCTTTTGGTTCAGGGATTCCTACTTTAAAAAATTATATCATTCTACAGCAGCAGGGTTATTCTATCCTTTTGTCCTCTGATATGTAAATGCTTTGGCAGATGATATAAAATTCCATAGTCTATTCTCCCAGGATTATGCCTAAAATAACCTACTGTACAAAGACAAGAACTGAATACCCTTTTTGCTGGCTTTAGATCACAGCCAGATATTAAAGCAGACATAGCCTAGCAAGAGCAACGAAGAATTAAAGAGTAAGTCATCAAAAAATCTTTGAATAAAATATATAAATTTATAATGCTACACTGGATGCAGTTCCTCCTCTCTCCTAATCTTACTCCATCACAGTGTAATAGATTCCTTACCATACTTTAAGGCATTACATACATGTTTCAATTTGCTCTCAACACTCAGGGGGGTGTAAGTTGAATGGAACTCCTAACTGTGTACTATTCCTTTCAGCTATGTATATGAACATAAAATCATGAAGATGGTATATTCCTCTTTGAAAACTTTGAATAACTGAATACTAACAATAACAAATGTTTTTTGTTTCAACAGTAAAACAAGTGCACAGGGCAAGACTTTGAATACGAATAATTCTAAAGAAAAATAAAGCATCCTTTGTGGTGAATAATGGAGAAAAAAAATGATTTACAAAAGCCAAATGTAGAAAGAAACTGACTGGGAAACAGCCTGGAAGTATTCATCTCTATCCTCTCCCTTAGCTAGACTGTTAGCATTCTCTGTGTTAGGTGATACCTTTTGCAAAAGAGGGGTCAGTGGCCAGTATTTGGGTATTGTACACCTAACCAGATGTGCTGGTTTTGGCTGGGATAGTTAATTTTCTTCATAGTAGCTGGTATGGGGCTATGTTTTGGGTTTGTGCTGAAAGCAGTGTTGATAACACAGGGATGTTTTGGTTACTGCTGAGCAGTGCTCACACAGAGCCAAGGGCTTTTCTGCTCGTCACCCCACCCCACCAGCGAGGAGGCTGGGGGGGCACAAGGAGTTGGAGGGGACACAGCCGGGACAGCTGACCCCGACTGACCCAAGGGACGTTCCAGACCATAGGACGTCATGCTCAGCATGTAAAACCGGGGAAGAAGGAGGAAGGGGGGGACATTTAGAGTTACGGCATTTTGTCTTCCCAAGTCCCCGTTAGGCGTGATGGAGCCCTGCTGTCCTGGAGATGGCTGAACACCTGCCTGCCCATGGGAAGTGGGGAAGGAATTCCTTGTTTTGCTTTGCTTGTGTGCACAGCTTTTGCTTTCCCTATTAAACTGTCTTTATCTCAGCCCACGAGTTTTCTCACTTTCACCCTTCCGATTCTCTCCCCCATCCCACTGTGAGGGAGGTGAGTGAGCGGCTGCGTGGTGCTTGGTTGCTGGCTGGGGTTAAAGCACAACACCGTACTAAAAGAAAACCCCAAGCTCAATGCAAAATTTCTAAATGATCGAAGTAATCTGTTTAGAAGATTAAAAAATCAATCCAGGTTATCCGATGCTGATATTTCTAGTGAAAGAAATGTAATACCTATAGGGAAATATATTTTGACTGTTCTGTCTGGTATCCTGCCCAAAACAACCAAGCAATTGTAGTCAGGCAATACAAACACTTATTGAAGACTCTTAAAACTGTTAGGTAGTATCAGTTAGGAACCCAATCCTACATCTAGCTACCGGTGGAATAGAAAGAATTTAACTGAATCCGTGAGTGAAGAGCAAATTAGAAAACTACCAAAAAGGCAAGCGGTGCTTTATTTTAAACTCATTAATTTAGCTTAGAAAGCATAAGCCATCTTTATACATTTATTATTTTAAACCACTTTTCAAAAGCTAAGCAAAAGTTGAGGTATTAAGTTATTCTGAAACTTTCCTCATAGAGATTATCTGTAACATAAGATTGCTACATATTTATACAAATCCAGTAAGATGATTATTTTGTACAATATGCCAAAACAATGCTTTCTGTAATAGTGCTTGTTGTGATGAAACAATTAATGAAATTAGATAGTCATCATTAGCATTTAGTCATTAAAATATATTATCTAGAAAATCATAGATAAATATGCTAGCATCTGCACTAGGATAATACTTCTTAGCGGAGACAGCACTTTAGCACCAAGCACCTATTTAGAACATTCATTATATAGAATATTCCAGAATATTTCAACATGAAATGGAAAAGAAGTGAAAAGAATAGAGAAAGATTTTACATCAGTAAGATTTTGCTGTATACATGCACATTATTTAAATCCTGAATAATTCTATAGCTAGGAAGACCAAGGAGTATTCTACATTTGAAGAGCTGTCTGGTGAAGAAAAATCATTGTTTTATTTAGTTGAGAGTGGCATTCCCTAAAGTTCTTTGGCTCAGTGCTCTGTACATGTACTTTCTGCCCAAACATAGACATTAGGCAGGCAAAACCATAAAATGCGTATTTGCATGACTTCAAAGGAACGTGTGTGTTTTGTTTTGTTTTATAATTGACTTGATTTTTAAAGTGTTGAGCCAAAACCAGCTCCCACAAAAAACAACCTTTGACAGGTATCCAGATATATATCTGGGTGCCCAATAAAAGACATTACTTTTGAAAAAAGTTATTCAAAGAGCCCAATGACCAACTCAGATAAAATCAGTTGTTTATATGCTATATATCCAATAATTACTTGTGGAACTCAAGCAGCACACATATATATGATAAAACCACATCTATATCAATAACTCTTCAGCCTTCCAAGAAAAGTGAATTGAATTGCATGGCCGTCCTTTAGTTTACTTCATTAGTTCTCTGTTATCTTTGAATGTTTAAAAATCCCAGCTTGATCCATGAGATCAATAAAGTTTATCTATATAAAACTCAAAGCTTAAGTAATCAGAATTACCAACTGTAGCCATAGCCTGATTAAAAAAGCCCACACAAATATTTGACCTAAACCTCATTTAGGCTTATTGAATAGCTACAGCAAACAAACAACAACAGACTTCTCTTTAAAACTGGCAACACTCTAAATCATTAAAAAGTCCTGGTGAAAGTCCTATTATTTTATTTTTTGCACATTCGTCAATAGACTAAGATCGGAAAAAAATATTTTTATTATAAAATGCAATTCTTAAGAACCTAAAAATTATGTTCTATGCCATTGACAATATAATTAAAAATTCATTCCAAAAGCATTCATTATCTCAGAAAACACGGAGTCTCAAAAAAAGACAGTCAATTTTTTACAAGAAACAAGATGACCTAGAGCCACAATATGTAAAAGACTACCTACTTCTCCAAAATTGAGACCTATTATACTCAGAACTGATGATTCCCTAGGCAAACTGGGTGGTGGACTAATGGGGCAACTTTTCTAGCGCAGCTTTCTAGCATAACTTCTGTTTTCCATGGTGGATAGCTGCATGAATCTATGAAACTGGAAGAACAAACTCATCCCGTGTGTCTTTCAAGTCTCACAGGGAAGATGTAGGTATTTTGAGTTACACACATCTTAAAAAATGAACACGTAAAATGTTAGTGACAAGTTCAAAACTGACATATTTTAAGAGTCAGTTTTCAGAGCACAGCTGCATTCAAAGGGGAAGGAGTTAATCAATTTTGTTCATGGGCTGTTCCATGTACTCATTTGTACCAGAGGCAGCAGTTATTGCTGTTGGTGTGGCCATTCCGTCCCTTGCTATTCATGCTGGTGAAATTCATTCCAGCACACAGGCTCCCCACAAGGACACATACACCATTTGAAGCACTGTGTAAGACTTTAGTTTGTGGTTTAGAAGGACAAGAGAGAGCCTTTGTGGGCCCCATGCAAGATGATGAATTTCATCCTGGATGGTAAACACATTTTTGAACAGAAAGCATCTGCATTTTGTACTGAGCTAGTGACAGGGTTTCTGCTAACTGCTTGGAAATATATAACTGGCATTGGCAGGCAAAATATGGAAGCCATAATGAAAACTGGGTATATTTGCAAAAGACAGAAATAATTCTCAACGGAAGTAATAGCTGTTCCATATTCTCAGCACCTAGCATCAATTAATAGTTAGCTCCCCCACCTAGTGATGTTTAAATTCTCCTCAAGCTAACAGAAAATTTCTCTGTATGAACAGTATATCCATCAAGGAGGAAAAAGATCCACAGTAATTCTGTGCAGATCGTAGGATTTTTTTACTAAGTACATTTTTGACAGATTGAAGATACAAAGTAAATGAACTAGAGCACTTGATCATGTCATTCTTACATTGTATATTAGTTCATTTAGTGCATTCACAGAAATTAAGACAGAAAATGCATTACGAGGTAATATTTTATGCTCCAAGATATCATGAGTATGCAGGAAATTACAAATGATACTGTAAAGTACAGACTCAGGGTAAACTACTGTTATAATCTTTTCCCCAAATAATTTGCTGATGCCAGGACAGTCTCTTCTTTTAGCTATGATGAAGAGAAGGGTGGTTTAGAAATCAGAGAGAACATAATGACTTTTCAGTTCTTATATGCCTTCATGTTAGCAAATTAAAAAGCATAGTAGGACACTCAGTGTAGAGGAAAGCAAGATTAGCCCTATTGTAACACCATAGTCTCAGTAGCAGGGTGGTTGTCTGTTTGTGTTCCTCATATTTATAACCACTAAATCGTAAAAGTCAATATTAGTAGTAAATTCCTTGCCTTAAACCATACAAATTTCCCCAAGTTTTTGGCTTTTACTAGCTTTCAATTGCACAGCATGAACTCAGGAACAATGTACCCCCAGCTTAGCAGGGGGACAGGCAGTTCTAGTAGTGAAGCACACCATAGTCCAGTTCTCATGTGAAACAATGTATTAGATTTTGTTGAGAATTTCCCATTTTATGGGAAATTGGAATATATGGGAAAAGGAAATATTTTATGGCTTCTGTCCAAAACCACTACAGAAAGTACCTGAAACAGTTTGCATTTCAGCAGAAGTCTCAAGAAAAAGTTCTGCAGAAAATATGTGATGCCAAGAATTTAACAAGAGTGAAGATGGAATTGAGCATTTATATGGAAGTCAGAATATACACAGTTGTCATAAAAACAAATACTTTGCAGAAGATATTAAACTCTCAGTTTTAATTAAGCTTTAACTACTGGAAACAAAATTATACCCCACTGACAGAAAAATTATCTTTTATCTTCCTGCTGGATGATTTTTGCATCTTCTGGTTCTGTCTACTGAGAGACACTTGTTCTGGACAGATTATGGTGTTAATCTGTGTGGCAGTTCATACATTTCTAAGGAAATAGTCTGCAAAACAGCTTCCATGAAACTAAATTCTTCAGTGATTTCAGTGGGAACAAAACTGAACTCCAGGTCTTTTCCATGTCAGCTTTCAAAATAATTTATTTTAAAATTTAAATGAAATGTCTTTGAAGAAATTTAAAGGCATGTAAGAAAAACATACAGTACGTGCTTTGATATGTACTGACTCTGGAGATAAAATAATTCCATCTTGCAGCAACACATATTTAAAGAGCATATTAATCTGAATTTATGTTCTTAAAAAGTAACTAGGTTATCTCATATTGTTCATTCATACATTTGTTTTAAATCTGAGAACTCAGGAAAGCAAGTTTGTATTTCAAACACAACAGAAGACAAATCCTGGGTTGTAAAACCCCTCCCTTTTCACTTGTTCTGTAACCCATCAAAGCAAAGCAAAGCATAAGCTTTCGTAAATTCTGTGTTAGTGTACTGACTTCGGGAGAGAATCTTGGTCCTAAGCTTCGTGCTGAAGTGGCTCAGATACTTAATGGTGATAAACTACTAGCTGTTATAATATATGTCTGCTCACACTTATCTATTATTCCTGGGCAAGTGGTCCAAAATGAATCTTGCATCAGATGCATCACTGAGCAATGTTTCCAGGAGTAGGTTAAATAATGTATCTGCAAAATAAAATCTGCCAGTTCAGTATCCAAGCATATTGTGTTAGTAGTTCTTAGTTTGACTATTATTTATAGACAAATAATCATGACTCACATCTCCACAACAGCTGAAAACTTGACCTCAGGAACTACCCTGCTAGTCTTTTGACAATTTCACAAATTATACAGATTGCATACATGTATCTATTTAGTGAGTAAAGTGATATAAAGAAGCTGTGGAATTGTCAAATGCCACATTTGTTTCACACAATTAGCTAATCCTAGTGGAGACTCAGTGAAGTAAGTGTGGTCCCTTCTCATATAAGGAACTAAACCACACTAATAGTCAGTTGTACATGACACTTTTCTCGTTTTCATGTGACAAGGAAGACTCTCCTTGTCATCAGTGCGACCATTCACTGGACCTGCTTAAATTCACAAGGACTGAAGTTCCCCCAGTTCATGTACGGAGCAGGACACCAGTCTTTAAAGAGGAAATCACAAAGCATCTCTTAATAGTTCCAACAGTAATCACTTTATAATATGTTCTGTATTTCTTTTAGCACCAGACTATTTCAGACAAATGATGAGCCTGGGAATTACGGAAAACTAATGTTTCTCAATATTTCACAATAACGTACATTCCTAGGATAAAAAATTTTTTACTCATATGGGAAAAATTAAAATGTTTAGTCTTAAGATTTTTATTTTTTAATTAGTTTAGAAGGAATTTTCCAAATATTAAATGTTCTAACAGGATTTATTATGAAGTAAGCACATGCATATATAGAGAGAGAAAGTGGTGGGTTGAGATAATCACCACTTTAAAAAAACAGAATTACTAATTTTGATACATCCATTGTCAATTGTTTAGCTTCAGATGCCTAAATAAGTTCTCCTTATCAGGTCTTCTTAAAAAATTTTGTGCCAAAACAGACTTTTAAGAAAGCCAATTAAAATCAGCGCTATGGTTTATGCATATAAAGACATTAGTTCATGATATCAATATTTTATTTCCAGAGGTATCTCAGACGTATAAAATTGAGATTCAGAACTGCATTCATTAGAGTTCAAAGCAGGACTGGATTTTAATCTAACCCATTACTGACACACTCTAAGGATCAACCACAGATTTCAGATTCTATCACTCCCCTTCCAATGTTGGTGTGTTTGACTCTTTCCCATTAGAATTCTATTGGAATTATCTGATAATTGTGATGCTGTTAAAGCCTACAGGCAAAGTCATTACCCTTGAGTTATACAATGTGTGGGGAAAGTTTAGGGATTTAGCATCTCTAAGATCATACAGATGGAAATGATACTATGATAGTATTTGTAGGAAAAAATATAATGCTGAATAGATGCAGGGGATTTTAGGTCAAAAGAGAATAAATGTGAATGAAACTAGACTAACTTATGACCAAAATATTATGTAAGGAAAGGAATAATGAAATTATGGATTGAGGTAAAGTTAGCACATCCTAAGTCTTCAATTAGCATAGGAATAAAGTGAAATAAACCAGAATTGTTCCAAAACTCTTCTTCTAGTTCTTTACCAAATCCTTACATTGTGTCACACCGGGGTTCTGAGAAGCACAGACACCATTAATACTGATTCTCAATACTTCACAATAAGGCAATTTAAAACTTCCATCAATTAACTCAAAGAATTAGGCTTTCTCAATTAGGCCCTTTCAATTAGATCTTTTCAATGATCTATATAGCTTGCAGGAGCAGTCTCAGCTCAACTTCAGGCGCTCTACGTGACAGAAGTTCAATCTCAAAACCCCTTGAATACCCTTCCAGCACTTTCAACAGAAACATCTACAAGCCAACATTTATAAAAAAGCCAAGCCATCAGTACATAGGTGTTCCTCAAGGAACGAAGCATACAAGGTTCTTCATCTGCTGTGCTAGTATAGAGAAGCACAGATTCAGCTTAAATGTAAACTCCACCAGAGCCACTGCTGCTGTGAAATTCATGTACCACTGCCTTTAGCAATTCTCACAATCACTGTGATTTCTTTCCTTATTTTTATCTTATATTCAGAGTCTTTCACTATCAAGATTTCAGACTGCAAATTTCTGAGCTGGAATCAGGATAACAGCTAAGCAATTGCAAAACAGCATGCTTTGCTTCCAAGTCCATAAACTGTTTTGCTTATTTTGCTTTCCTTTAAATTTGATATAACACTCAAAATTCACCACATGCCTTCTGACTAAAAAATATTAGCAGGAAAATTAGTGCATATACCAATGATTTTGGAAGCAGGTGAGAAAGATTGAGAAACGGGTTTTCAGCAAAAAAATGATGTTTTGTAACCTCTTCCCTTTTTTTTTTTGTATCACAAAAATACTCCTTTGCTTTTCCTGATCAAAAGAGAGTGAGAGATACCACCAAAAGCTGTAAGGATTGTAGGGTTCAGCCATTTCTAAGGTGAATGGTTGCCTTTTAAGGCATTGTCAAATCAACAAATATCTCAGCTTACCCTCTGAGGCTGCATGTTATATAAACTAAAGAGAGATCCTGTGCCTAATATATCTGAATGTACCACAGATACATGAATATATCACAAGAGTGAAGGCCTTAGAATGCAGTATGTTGAAAAAATCATTTTAATTCCACAAATGAAGAATTAACAGCTTAAATGTAAGACCCTGTATCTCAGTTAATCAGTGCAAAATACCATACCATGTGAATGGGAACTTGAAATATTGTCCTCTTTTTTGTACAAATGGGGAAACCGACTGAATGGAGCTGGCAAATGGCAGCATTTACAAGTCTAGTACTGAGAAGTTAGATAATGAAAAACCTAAATTACCATGGGTGCAGAGCTTCCTAACATCACTCTGAATAAACTTACCAATTGTTCCCTACTCTTTTTCCTTCACATGTATACACCCTTCCCCGAACCCTATTTGAAACCTTAGTCATCTAATTTCATATCAATCTATATGATCTGTATCAGCTTAAACTTCAGGCTCCTTATGTAACAATTCAACCTAGCTACCCATGGATACAATTTTTGCTTAAGTAGCTCTTAAAAAAATCCACAGAAAAGCCTTGCAATAATGGAAGAATGCTTCTCGGTCTTCTTGATTTTCTTCAAACAAAGATGACTTAGGGCAATGCCTAACATGAACAGGCATTAAAATATAGTTGTTCAGGAAAGCAGAATTCCTTTGTGATTTACATAGGCACTACTTACTAATAAGTGGATTGTAGTCCTTCTTCTAACCTCTGCACAGACATAAATTTCTATGAGAACATTAATAACTGTGAACAGTGACTAGGATTTGAGAGTCCCATCATTACAGGTATGGCAAGTGATACATGGCAAGAAGTTACTATCAAGACCCAGGCAACATAAGTTGATACTTTTGTCTGCTGATTTTTAAATAACTGTTCTAGTTACAAGCATCCAATAATTTGCTCTTCTGTCTTGAAATTAGGACTACAAATATTACAAAAAAGAAAGGGGAAGAAAAAAGATAAAAGGTAGTTCTGTCTTGCTTCATAACCTTCTGCAAACCTCTGTTTGTAAAAGGCACTATCTGTAATTTACACTAAAATCACAGAACTTGGAAATTATGATGTTCTGAGCTACTGACTCTGAGGCTTATCCTTGAACAACAGTGTTCCACACAACAAATCACTCTCAACAGCTCATCAACATGCCGCAACCTTGAGAAAAGTACAGCGAATATTGGAGCCTTGGGCTCCCATTCCCACCCGTACACTTTCACATACATGCGCACATACGTTCCTCCTCTGCTGAGACCCACCTGAAACCAAGGGGATCTCATCTACAAGTCAATTTCTACCTGGTAGTCCACAACCTTCAACAATGCACAGACCAATGCTTCTATTTGAAATCCGTTTAGGTCACAAAACTCTTTTTAAAAATGCCATAAAGCGTACAGCCCAATAGGAAGCCATTTCATCAAGTGTATAGGTTCTAGTAAGCTACAATAATTGAATAAATGGATCCGAATCTAACTGCTGACTTCATCTTAGATTTATATTCCCAGACTTTGGGGTTTCAGAATGCGTGCTGATTTAGAACAGATGTTTTTGTAGACAGTGTGGATGCAGTTCATTATGAATGGCAGAAAGGTAAAAGGTGTACTCTAAAACACAGATAGATGCTGATTTTTTTGGTGTGGTTTATATTCAGAGAGGCTAAAGACACGTGGGGTTAATTGTCACCACCAACAACCGAGTTTAATCTGTGTATGGCACTTGCACTACTCTAAAATTTCATGTAACTTCTGCAGAATATTCAGGTTTTGGTAAATGAAACCTCCCACCAGTCTTAACTTAATTCTTTTAAGACCACGAAGGAAACAATATATTTTCCATTAAACTGCAGTGGTCTTTCATAACAGAACTCGACAGTTATTTAAAGAACCCAGAAAGGATTTTTTGACAGATTATTCCATTCCATTCAGAAGCTATAGTTTTTGTCTTTCTCCACTGATAACAGCATAGAAATAGTTGGCTCTTTTTTCAATAGTCTGATGACTTACCTTTTCAATAACAAATTATGCTTTCAACATATGCCCATATGAAGGTGCCATTTAAGGATGCACTAGGCCAACTGAGGCTTTTCAGCAATACACAGACAAAGAAATACTATCTGGTTAGTTCTGCTAATTGGCACTTCAAGGCTACTTTTTCCTCCCAAAGTCATCAATAGATTTATTTTCTGTCCTTCCATAACTCAAGACAGGAGCACTCCCATGATCCCAAATAGCAGTACTATGACTGTGGCTCTGATCAGGGCTCACTCTTAAACAAAGTCCAGAGGTGATCAAGCTGTCCTCCTTGCCTTCTTGAACTGCTGTAAGCAAAAGCACATTCTGCACATAAAAAAAAGGTAAAATGTCTACTCTACATTTCAGTGCAATACAAACTACCAAGCTTTTCCTCTTTTTAACACAGTGTACATATAACTAAGCATAAAAACATCTGTCCCAGGTCAGACTCAGGTCCACTTAGCATGATAATGTCTTCACTGAAGAAGACCCCAAGGTCTAGCTCTAGCCCCAGGCTCCTCTGATTTGTGGCTCTGACTTTTCCCAAATTAGAGGTGATATTTTTGCAAATAATAATTCAAAGAAATATCCCTCCAACTCTGTTTGAATGTTTTCTGAAGCTCTGACAACTTCTGGTATTTAAAACATTCTGGTAAAGAGTTCCACAACTTAAATATGCATTTTGTCTGTTTAGAGGATGTCACCTGCTACTTTGATCGGAGAGTCTCTAGTTCTTGTACAAGAAAAGAAAATGTACAGCTGTCCCTATTACCTTCTCTATGTTTCTCTTGATTTTATAGACCTCTAGCACAGCCCCACTCAGTTGTCTATTTTTATAGACTGAAAAACTTGAGTCTTCTTTGTATTTATTTCTTATAAAGGACACATTCCATGGTTTTGATTTTCCTTGACACCTTTTTCTGTACTATTACCACAGATGGAAAGATGGAGACCAGAAGTATTCCTGCAGTGTTCAAATAGCAAATGCAGCATGAATGTATACCCTGGCACACTACTGCATTTCTATTTTATCCTATATTACTTTTCTAGCAATTACCATCAGTTGATTTTGGGGGGCAAGGGGGATCAGAGTTAATGAAAATAGGGCTGTCATGTAAGCTTCAGCCTCAAGGTTTCTATCACAAATCATAATAGCCAACCCATATTCCATCCTTGGAGTAAGTTCAAAACTGAGATAGTTTATACATGCATATGGGAACATACCTCACTTTACATTTGTCCATATTAAACTTTTCTCCATTTTATGATGCAATTGCTAAACATTGTGTTATCTTTCTGTAATTGTTGTTAAGTGCCTTTTGGAATACCAGTTAGAATCTCAATGGGATGTCCTCTGCCCATGAGAGCACAGAGTGCTTTGAAATAATGCATTATTTGTGAGATACTGCTTCCCTTGCTCATTTTTCTGAGTCATATAATATTCTTGATTTTTTTAAATTAACAATAAATCACCTACTAATATAAATTTCCGCATCCTTTAGAAGAGTTTCTAATGTTTCCTGGATGTCAGACTTACAGATTTGCAATTTCCAACACATTCCTTCACCACCCTTTAAAATCTGTTATTACATTTTGCTACATTTTAGTCCTTTGGCACCGAGGATATTTTTGTTTCAACTGTTGTTTCCTGCATTTGTCTTAGAACTTGAGTCTCCTGTTCATTTGTCATTTTGTTCTATAAACACCTCTGCTACACTTTTGATTTGAAACTGATCTCCAATATATCCCTTATTAAGATTAGATCCAATGGTCCAAGCTTCTTTATAATGAACATAGATACAAAATAGTTATTTCCTTTTTTCATCTCTGATGGTTTCTTGTTATTCTGTAGGTCCTGTCAACTTTTCTCCTCCTAACATGTTTGAAAAGTATGTATTGTTTGTTTTTCCAGCCTGTTGCAAGTACAAGGATTTAAATTCAACAAAGCATAGTTTAGGACAGATTTCTTTTTGAAATTCCTCACATTTGGCACGTACAGAAATATTAACTGCCTCACATCATTTTTTTCAGTTTTGTAAGGTAAAACTCCATTGCATGAGAAAAACTATGTTTCTACTCTCACCTAGGCATGATATAAGTAATGTCTAGAACTCCTACATTTCGATTGTTTTGCCATAATCATAATCTGTGCCTGTTTTAAAAAGGGGAACAAAGATATTGTCAGACCCAGGAATAGCTATGATGATCAGCTAGATTCTGGATTCTAAGGTGTGTCTTTCAAACAATACACTGTATGGTTTTAGAAGTGTTTTAAAGGCAAACCAAAATGCTTTTGTGTTAGTTTGACAGCCAAATATAGTCACTTCGGGTAGCTGCCCAAACTTGCTAACTTGTCTTCTTTTACATCTGGCAAAAAGGAAAAAGTGAGTGGCATTTCACAAGGCAACAGTAGACCCAACACTATAAAACCAGTCACGTCATAGACAAGCATGAATCAATATGTACTCATTCCACAAGGTGTGATCTAAATATTCCTTTCTTTGGGCTTTAGGCTCCATTTGCTGTTTTCTCGAGTATACACTTGAGTACATCTGCCTGTGAGTACTATTTGCCTGACAGGACTGGGCAAAAAGGAGAACTCAAACCATCAAAATTGTTATCCTTCAGAAGAGATCCTGCCAGCTGACAGGCTCAAAGTAAGAACCTTTCAGTGGGTTGCCCCAGCAGGTCACAAAGGTTTTGAAGGACACGAAATAATAAGATTTGTTTTCTTCCAGAAACTTTACTTTCTTCTTTCCTGATTTAATTTTCCCTAGTTAAAATTAAAAACAATCTCTGCTTGTAAGTGGATTTTAGTAATGCATCAGGTAGAATAGCTTTAACTATGTGACATCTTACTGAATGACAATAAATTTATTAAGACATGTTATCTTAAATTTTTGTTCATAACTGTGATCTAAGTACCTCTGTTTAAGTATTCCCTTTTCTTCTTTGTCCCACTCTTTTCCTTTCAGGTAGGATACTCAAAGACAGCATTTGGATAATTTCAAAACATGTCCCTTGCAGACAGCCTGAAATCAATCAAACACTGGTCTCAAAGATCAATTTCTATGCCAAATATGGCTTTATCAAATTTTACACTAAGTATCTAAAATTTCCATACATGAAAATTTCTCTAAAATCTTCTCTTTGGTTTTACTCATCACAAAAATTCCTAATAATACTTTATATTAGTTTTATCTATTATGCTGTTTCCATAGCATGTTTTTTGACAATTTTTTATAATCTTTTTTCAATATTGCAACAGAAAACATGGAAAAGGTTATAAAAATGGATTTTTTAAATTATCATTATTCCATCAAAATTAAGTTTGGGTTTTCTAACATCTATGTAAGACTGTAAGCACCTTTGAGCAAAATCCATTCCTTTTGCATTTCTGGAAATTCTTCAGACACATCTCCAAATAAAAGAATAAACCACTCAGAAATGTTTTTTTCTTCTGTCTTTCATCACATTTTACACTAAACTTCATGAGGCTGATTTTTTGCTGATTTTTTTCTGTTTGTTTCTGGGTGGTTGGTGGGTTTTTTTTCTTTATTTTGACACGTTATTTATGAAACACTTAGTAGCTGGAAACAGAATTAATGAGCAAGTTTCAATGCAATTCCTGACTTGAAATTTTTTAATAAATATACTCTGTGCAATAAAATATCATAAAATTGTTTTGAACAATTATTAGTTTTATTAAACATTTTCTTACTGTAATGTTAAGATATTTAAAGGGGTCAAAGATCATTTTAACAAAAAAATGCCTATTTTGAAATTATTGTAATGAAATGGTGGCTTACTCAGAAGGCTTTTCACCCTTGATACTAATTGGTCATAACAGGACATTTCTACTTTTTGTTTCCAGTTACAATGGGAAAATAGCTGATATTTAAAATATGGCCAGAGAACTAAACCTTCATTCCTTTCAGCTTTGCCATTACACTATTTGAGGCATATGTAAACTTACTCATTTTAATCTAAAAAAATGATGCCTTATACATTGACAGAAGATTTATATAAGCCTGTTGCAGCAAGACTGGTTTTTCTTGACCATCTGTTAAGAAGTGAATGGTTGAAAGTGCTAAGAAAAACAGTTTGCTACAGAGGCTGCCCTTTGAATAATACCTGATATTGACAGCATAAGATCATGTCTTGTATATCTCAATAGTCTTAATTTTAGTGTGGTGGAGAGAATTGAGTGGATACTTAATACTGTTCTTTTAAGTTTAAAAAGTGCTATATGTTAACTGTCTTTCTGTTTGGGTTGTTGTACTACTAAGAACACTTCATTTGAGATATAACGTCCACAGTGTAAGCAAAATGCTTTTCATACAGCATGCAATAGATAACAGAGTAGTCTGAGCTTTACGTAGCAAGAGATGTTTTTAACGTGTTTTGAAATCCTTCTGGATGAAAACAGCTCTAATTTGAGATGTTTATCATTATTATTATGCCTTTTTGCACTATTTTATCAACAGAATCATGACAGTTAAATGCTTGTTAAACTGCACATTGGAATGATGAAAATCCAGTTATTGGAGACAGTAGCACTCTGCCCTTGAAAAGCTATCATTTACTCCCTGAAGAGCAATCATTTATTAAGAACACAGGAGCCATTAAAAAAGGATATATATTGCATTTCAGATTTGAGAGCTCTATTGAATCTAGGCCCTTTTTAGTAACGAAATTCAACCAGTGTTGTTTCTGTGTGAAATATTTTGTGGTAATATTCTGTAACATTTATACTGTGAGTGTATTTACGTCTGAGTATAGTCAGACATCTAAACTTATGTCTGAAGTTACCTTGCTGTCTGCTGTGCTTTTGGCTTGGATTGATGCCTATGCTCTTTTCCATCACACTTGGATTCATTATGGGATAAGATCGGAATGCTGTTAATCTTCACTTTATGATCAGAATTCTAAATACTTAAATTTCAAGCAGCGTACTTGGTTCTCTTTCCCCCTTTTCTTTTGGTAAAACATTGGAAAAGCAGTTGTTTGCCAAGTAAGAAAATAACAAAATAACTATATTTCCACTACAGTCCCCAAACACACGGACATCTCCCTGGAAAAAGAGACAATCCATTTTTAAAAACAGAATTACACCCAACTTCAGAGATTGTCATTGGTTTTTTGTATTACTGTAGATTTTGTCACAACTAGCCAGAAGACATTAATATCAGATTGTGACAAGCAATTACAACCCATTCAAATTGCTTCCTTACTTCATGAGCATTATACCTCAGGAGCATTGGTCCTCATTTGAAGAACAGATTGTCCGGTGTAACACTTGTTACTGAATGATTCTGGCCTAAACATTGGTCCTGAGAGAAAAGTCCAAGGCAAATATTTTTATTCACGTGCAAAGCATCTAAGGAATACAGAATTCCTTTCAGCCTGCATTTAGGATTCTGGGATGATGAAAAATGGGCTATTATCATTTAAGTCAGGTTAAGAATCACAGAATCATGGAATCACAGAATGGCTGAGGTTGGAAGGGACCTCTGGAGGTCATCTGGTCCAACGAGGTGGACTTAGACCGACAATGTACTTTTTTTTGTTTGTGGTGTTTATGTTGTTCCAAGCAGGTTTCAGGAAAACTCTTGGCAAACAATCTGCTCAGACCATCCACAATTCACTTGTCAGAGGATTTAAGGAAAAAAAAAAAAAGGCCAGTTTTCTACATGTCAAATAACTGTTGTATATTGGCCATTTACAAAAAAAAAAGGGAAAAAGAAATCAAATCCACCTAACACTCTATTCCTATTCCTTCTAACTACAATTTAATTATCAACTGGGGCTAGTTTAATATTGCTGATGGAAGTGTTTTCTGCTGCAGTTAATGGTTTTCTTAGAAAACAGTGGTTTAAAGAATTTTTTACAGAAATTCATTTTCTTTTGCATTTTAACTACTGTTTCATTTAACTGCATGCTGACTAAATTATATTAAATAATGTATATAAAGATATTATATGTATGCATACACTATACGCATGTAAACATATATAAGGTTTCCAAATTAAAGCACATTGGTGTTTCTTAATGAAAAAATATTGGAATTTTTCATTATGGCAAAAGAAATTGGGTGTTGAGTGGGGAGAATGTTTCAGCCTGGAGCAGAAATATTTTTTAAAATTTTTCAGGAACCGAGTGACTGAATTTTACTTGAATATGTTGACAAATGACACATTCCAATATTTGGGACATGATCTCTCAGTGATACTTTAGGGAGTCTTTAACTTGTAAATAGAGCTTGCAGATTAGTCAGTGGAAACATAAAAAGCTGAATACCCAAAATGTTCCTATAGCAATCGAAAAGCCATTAAACTATTTTATGTAATTGTAGATCAGCCATATTACAAGACAAAGTGTTTCCTTTAGTTACTTTTTGTTCTTAGCCTTTTCGTCACCTTGATATAAATTGATTCATGTGCTGAATTATCTGCCAGGCTTGTAGTTTTATTATCTTAACACCTTCACGAAAACTGCAGAAATTATAAAGAATTTCCTGCCTCGAGTTGCCAGAAATCATCACTTTATCACATACACATCACAGCTTATTTTAAAAATATGGCATCTTTCAAGCTGGTTATTGCCACTTTCACTTCATTTTTCAAGGTGGCCAGCCATGTCGTCCAATCTTCTTCAAAGCTCTGATTCCTCCTCACACTTTACAAACCTATGCTCTATCTGGATTTAGGACTGCATGCATTTTCACTAGAAAGATCATCATCAAAAAGTGCACAATATTGTCTCAAAATGTTTTTTAATAGTGTGCCTGTAGTGAAAGTGTTTGACCACAAATATAATTCTGCATTGCTGAAGGGTGATACCTTGTACCTTTGCAGATACTTCTTTCCACAAGTCCAAGAGAGTTCCCCTCTGTGTTTTGTGATCAGATTGTCCTTCAAAACTGTACTGCACGTAACTACCAATTATTTTCTCCCCCTTGGCAAACAGAATAACCAGCAGTTTTTTTCTAAGTTTGGGCTTTATTTTATTTGGTGTTTTTCAGAACTCATGAGTCATTTGAAATCCTACAGCATTCAACCCTAAACCACATTAGGTATGCTTCATAAGCAGTGACTAGCAAACACAGATATGCTTCAAAGCACTGCCTGTATTTATCATAGCTCACTTTCACAATGCCTTGATTATTGCCAAGCTGCAGCTTCACATAGCAAGTCTCTCATTGAGACACTCAGCCATGGAGTATCTTGTACGAGGAATGAGTTTCATGATCCTCTGTAACTTTTTGTATTACTCTTATTCCTGTGGGAGTTTCACATAGCCTATAATTTCCACTTTGTAGTCTTCCATCATTAACCTTACCAAGGCAGGAGTCTTATTTGATAATAACATGCACGCATTCCATGTAAGAGAGAAGTCATAGTTTCTAAAAAAAAAAAAAAAAACGAGTTAAGGAAAAGACAATGTGGCCTACAGAGTGGGACAGATATGTGCAACTTCTTTTACTACTGGCATCAAAATCAGATAGCAATATATTTTACCTAAAGAACATTGCATGTATCTGTAGTGACATTATAGTAGTGGTGCATTTCAGACTAAAGAGAATCATGAAGTGGTAGCAAGAATTCAAGTATAAAATATCAAGATCAACTCATATTTGACCTTTTTTCAGTGTGAACTCTATGCATGAATGTGCTTCTCTCTTCCAAATTTGCATGGGCGGAAGGAGAAGAGATTGCAAGGTTAGTTCTTCCCTCAGCTCTCATTAACGTGAGGTCCAGAGCTCTTCCACTGTTCTGAGGGAAAGCCAGCTGGTTGGCCTTTCCAAGATCTTTCATTGTCAGTAACTATTTTGGTAGCAACATGTAGAAAATGTAGCCGTTTGTTTTGTTTGTTCATTTTTTAAACAGCACAAAATATAATAAAATATCGAGTTGTCGCTTTCCTCTTCTCATGCCTTTCAAAAGAAAAAGTCCTGCACGATCCTCTCTATGCATCCTAACTTTTAGGGACTTCATGCTCATGTTACGATGCTGCAAAACATCAGGGTAATACAAAGCTGATTCCTAACAACGGCACCAAGCACTAGTCAGTTTGCGTCACTTTGTAATGCCTACTATATACACAAGTAAAATTTTGCTGTTTGGTGTAAAATGAATATAAATTCTACCACAAAGAACTTAAATATTTTAAGGACTCTTTGCTTCCATGTTGTCACAGAGGCAACTCAAGGTGCAACACAATACTCAGGAATTTTAATGGAATCCTTAGCTTTACGGATTTCATAATATTCTTCACAAAACTTTGTTACATTAACAAGAAGTCCAGAAGCAAAAGGGATGTTTAACTGAGGTACTATGAAAGATGCTACAGGTTTAATGGATTAGAAACATTGGTTTGGGCACAGAAATCATTGCTATCAGTATTTATATAATTTTCAAGGAAACGGGGAAAGAGAATGACACTCTTAAATCTGACAAAATGCACAAGTAGTACAGAACAAAAATCAATCTCAGGGTTTTATTTACAGATAATTATAAACTCTGGACCTTTCATTAAAACATTGAAAGTGTACATTGTTGGGAATGGTAGTGAGAATTCCATCTAGCGCCAGTCAAAAGAGAACTGCAAGGTAAAATAATAGTTTATAAAGGAAATACCAGTGATAACAGCACTTTCAACCTACGCAATAACCTTTGTAGCTACTACAAATTTTTTCTAATGTATTTTAATGGACTTGTGATCTCTATACAAACGACCACCTGTGCATTAAATTATGAATTTTTAAATATCCCTCAGTTGAAATGTCACTTTAATCTGAAGGCTGGTCTTAATGGACAATTTGAAGGGAAGGTTCACAAATGACAAATGTGGCTAGCTGCTATTTCTAGGTTACCAGCCTAACCATAATTTATAACAAGTCAGTAACAATTCTGATTTTTCTGGTACAAATTTGTAAGCAGCTATGATTATTTTAATCAACACTGTTTCAGTAAACTTAAGGTAGCACATTTTTATACACAGAAAATAGGACAGTGTTGTGGTTTAACCCCAGCCAGCAACTAAACACCATGCAGCCGCTCACTCACTCCCCCCCACCCAGTGGGATGGGGGAGAAAATCAGGAAAAGAAGCAAAAGCCGTGGGTTGAGATAAGAACGGTTTAATAGAACAGAAAAGAAGAAACTAATAATGATAATGATAACACTAATAAAATGACAACAGCAATAATGAAAGGATTGGAATGTACAAATTATGCACAGCGCAATTGCTCACCACCCGCCGACCGACACCCAGCCAGTCCCCGAGCGGCGAATCCCTGCCCCCACTTCCCCGTTCCTATACTAGATGGGACGTCCCATGGTATGGAATACCCCGTTGGCCAGTTTGGGTCAGGTGCCCTGGCTGTGTCCTGTGCCAACTTCTTGTGCCCCTCCAGCTTTCTCACTGGCTGGGCATGAGAAGCTGAAAAATCCTTGACTTTAGTCTAAACACTACTGAGCAACAACTGAAAACATCAGTGTTATCAACATTCTTCGCTCTGAACTCAAAACATAGCACTGTACCAGCTACTAGGAAGACAGTTAACTCTATCCCAGCTGAAACCAGGACAGACAGAAATCTTGTTCTAGCTTGAGGGGCATGCCTTGCATATGTTCATAAGCAGCAAAATAAACAAAGGCTGGATTCCTAGGGATTGTTTCCTACTGTATCTCCTTAGATTTCACCTGCCTTGCAATATTGTCAAATCTATCCAAAATCCATAAAGCCTTTCTTCCTTCCCAGTACATCAGCCAATCTACCAGGACTAACTGCGTCTTCTCCTCACCCTTCATACACACACAATACACTCATTACAGAAGCCAGTCTGACAATCATCTGACCTCACAACAGTATACCAGCCTGCTCCACCAACCAGCCACCATGTTATAAAACTGGAGTAGAGTGTCTTCAATGTAGTTTTAATATTTGCCTTTTTTTTTTTTCTTTTGTCCTGCATTGACACATACTCAATGCCTAGAACAAAGCTTACACTAGAACTGGGTTAGCTGTAACTATTGCAAGAGTTCTTTCCCCAGTTCATACAGCATCTTTACATTCTCACCCATCTTGATTCAGTGAAGCTGATGATTAAACTTTTTTGGAGTTTGGTGGAGCCAGATTAGACCTAACATTATGCTTTGCATTATTTAATTATGTCATCCATAAAAGCACAAGCAAGGTTTAACATTGAGAGGACTTTCAGTTCTAATCATCTCTTGCTCTCTGTCCAGATATTTTTATATATGTAATGATTCTTTCCAGATTTACTCTGCTATGACGACCACCCACAGGAAAGAAAAAAAAAAAAAAAGAGTTTTTAAACTGATAAAGACCTCCACATGTGTGTGAAGGAACTGAAATTATCTTGAGTAGAGCAAAGAACCACAGCTGTGTTAGAATGATATTGCAATACAAATTAGATTCAGTTCTGATCTTAGAAGACTTCCAGCACACATATGAAAAGGAAAAAAAAAAAAAGACTCAGTTGAATACTACTGTAGAAGTATTGACAGAGTTGGAGAAAGGCTCATGGACGTCTTCGATATTGACATACCTTGTCACTAATACACATATATATTATGTAGAAGTCAGTGTGTGTATGTGTGTTTGTGTATGTATATAGGTAGAATCATAGAATCATTTAGATTGGAAAAGATCTTCAAGATCTTCAAGTCCAACCATCAACCATGCTCACTAAACCATGTCCTGAAGTGCCTTGTCTATGCGCTTTTTGAATACCTCCAGGGATGGTGACTCAAGCACTTCCCTGGGCAGCCCATTCCAATGTCCGACAACCCTCTCAGTAAAGAAATTTTTCCTAATATCCAACCTAAACCTCCCTTGCTGCAACTTGAGGCCATTTCCTCTCGTCCTATCTCCAGCCACCTGACAGAAGAGACCAGCACCCACCTCGCTACAACCCCCTTTCAGGTAGTTGTAGAGAGCGATAAGGTCTCCCCTCAGCCTCCTTTTCTCCAGACTAAACAACCCCAGTTCCCTCAGCTGCTCCTCGTAGGACTTATGCTCCAGGCCCCTCACCAGCTTGGTTGCCCTTCTCTGGACACTCTCCAACACCTCAATGACTTTCATGATCAAAAAACCCAAAATTCCACCAATGGTAGATATACACAATCAACACATAAATCATAGAATCACAGAATATCTCAAGTTGGAAGGGACACACAAGGATCATCAAATCCAATCCCTGCTCCTTGCAGGACTACCTAAAAGTAAACCATATGACCAAGAGCATCGTCCAGACACTCCTGGAACTCAGAGGCTTGGTGCTGTGACCACTTCCCTGGGCAGCCTGTTCCAGTGACCAGCCACCCACTCAGTGAAGAACCTTTTGTTACAGATGCACGCACACTCAAATCCACCAAGTGTTAAAGCTCAGATTTATTCTTCAATAAAAAGTTAGTTAGAACTCCGGTAACAGTAGGGAATGACAGGCTCAATGGTGTAAGGGGAATTAGTACTACACAGGCAACTTAAGAATCCTTGAGATTTAAAAGTAATGACTCAAAATGCGCATATCACTCACCTAAAAGATGAGGGCTCTCTTCCTTGAGGAGTTACCTTGGGTGGTGCCCTGACCCAAGGGGGAGTCTGCAGACCCGCTGCTCCGAGGAGGACTGATTCCAACATGTCGTCCAGCGGGACCCCGTTTATACCCTTGTCGAATCTGATCTGTGGTCATTTTAATCCCTATTGGCCAAGAAGGTCACCTTAGTGTACCTGGCACATCTTGATTGGCCAGCTCAAATTTCAACCTGCGGCCTCCAGGGTTTAGGGGTTTTTTTTCCTCTTCTCCCTGCCTGGAGAAGTTGCATTTCTGGCTGGGGGGGGGGTGTGGGGTGTGGGGAGTGTACTGCCACACCTTTTCCTCATGTCCAATCTGAACTTCCCCTGACACAGCTTCATTCTGTTTCCTCCTGTCCTATCGCTGGTCACCAGAGAAAGGAGATCAGCACCTCCCACTCCACTGCCCCCCTTGAGGAAGTTGTAGAGTGTGATGAGGTCACCCCTCAGAGATGAGGTCACCCCTCAGCGATGAGGTCACCCCTCAGCCTTCTCTTCTCCAACCTGAACAAACCAAGTGACCTCAGCCGCTCCTCGTAAGTCTTGCCCTCGAGACATTTCACCATCCTTGTCACCCTCCTCTGGACACACTCTGATGGTTTGATGTCCTTCTTATATTGAGGCGCCCAAAACTGCACGCAGCACTTGAGGTGGGGCCGCACCAGTGCGGTGCAGAGTGGGACACTCACCCCCGTTGACTGGCTAGCTATGCTGAGCTTGATGCACCCCAGGACATGGTTGGCCCTTTTGGCTGCCAGGTAACACTGTTGACTCATATTCAACTTGCCATCAACCCAAAGCCCCAGCTCTCTTTCCACAGGGCTGCTCTCCAGCCTCTCATTCGCGAATTAGTACATATGATCAGGATTACCCCATCCCACATGGAGAATCCAGCACTTGCTTTTGTTAAATTTCGTATAGTTGGTGATTGCCCAGCTCTCTAGTCTGTCCAGATCTCTCTGTAAGGCCTCCTTACCATCGAGGGAATCCACAGCTACTCCTAGTTTAGTATGATCAGCAAACTTATTTTATGTACATTCAATTCCTGCATCCAGATCATTCATAAAAATATTAAAGAGCACTGGCCCTAAAACTGAGCCCTGGGGAACCTCACTGGTGACTGGCCACGAGCCTGATGCAACCCCATTTACTATAACTTTTGGAGCCCGATCCCTCCGCCAGTTGCTCACCCAATGTATTATGGACTTGTCTAGCTGTGTGCTGGACATTTTGTCCAGAAGGGTACTGTGAGAGAGACAGTATCAAAAGCTTCACTAAAATCCCCAAACCTACCACATCTACTGGCTTCCCTTGGTCAGCTAGATGGGTGACCTTGTCATAAAACAAAATTAAGATGGTTAAGCAGGACTTTCCGCTCGTGAACCCATGCTGGCTATGACCAATGACTGCATTGTCGCTTTTTAGAATAACTCCCAGAATAACCTTCTCCATAATTTTACCTGGCACTGACTTGAGACTGACAGGCCTGTAATGACCAGGGTCTTCCTTCTTACCCTTCTTGGGACAACATTCAACAGATTCCACTTGACTGGGACCTCTCCAGACCCCCAAGCCCATTGAAAAATAATGGAGAGAGGCCCTGCAATGACATGGCCAGCTGTTTTAGTACCCTGGGATGAATCCCATTCAGGCCCCATAGACTTATGTGCATCTAGCTGGAGCAGCAAGTCTTGAACAAGTTCAGAGTTGGCTGGGAGTTTATCAACACCCCCAGTCATGGTCTTCCAACACATGGCACCAGGGGGTCCCAGGGCCCATCATCGGTATCGAAGACAGAGACGAAGGCGGCATTAAACGTCTCTGCTTTGTCTACATCCCTATTTGTGAGGTGACCGACCTCATCAAGCAACGGACCACCATTATCTCTGATCCTCCTTAACATATTTTAAAAAGCCCTTTTTGTTGTCCTTCACCGTGCTGGCCAGCTTGAACTCTAATTGAGCTTTGGCCACACAAATTTTCTCCCTAAAGCGGCAACCAGGATCTCTGTAGTCCTCCCATGTCACCTGTCCTTGCTTCCAATGTCCATAAACTTTTCTTATCCACCTAAGTTCTAGAAGATCCCTGCTTAGCCAAGCTGGCCTTCTGTCCCGCTTGCTTGACTTCTGACACTTAAGAATTGCCTCTTCCTGCACTCTTAAGAGATGGCTTTTAAAAAGTGACCAGCATTCATGGATCCCAATACCTTCAAAAGCAGATTCCCAGGGGACCTTACTAACTAGCTCCTTCAGCAGTCTGAAGTCTGCTCTCTCCATATCCAAAGTTTTGCTGGCAGTTTTTCTCCTGTCACCAATGATTTGAAACTCAACTACTTCATGGTCACTCTGACCAAGACAGCCATCAATCACCACTTTGCCCAGAAGTTCCTCTCTGTTTACAAACAACGAATTTAGAAGGGCACCTTTCCTAGTCAGGTCCCTTAGCACCTGCACCGAGAAGGTGCAGGTATCATATATACATAAATATATATATAAATATGCAGATATACAGGCCTATGCAACACGAACTATTTAACTTACATTGAAGAAATTATGAATTCTTGTTCTGAAGTACAACTGCTCTCAGGAAGACATGCTTTCTTTTAAAATGGGTGACGTGTTTGGGCTGAACAAAATGGGGAAGCTACTTTGACAGATACCATGTCTTATAGATAAGACAGAGCTGTGCTTCATAGCACCCTTAGTATGACATTCAATTAATTTACACATAGATTTCTGTAGGTATTCCCTTAAATAAATTCTTACCCATTTCAGGCTAGCTGCAAGAACTTCAACAAAATTAAGAAGTCAAAATATTAAAAAAAAAAAATCTAAACCCTACTCTAGTGCGCATTCATATTTATTGTGTATGTCCTTATGTGCTTTTAGAATATTCTAGACATCTGCCTAATCTTAACTAGAAGCTTTTTTGCTTCTGCCGTAGTCAAAACAGATGGAAGACTATGTCACACTTACTGAGGTGCTGCTCTCAATAAGTCCCATGAGAACACCCTGAACCAATACTATAGGGCATTCTTGTTATTTGTAGGAAGTCGCTTGCTTTTAAAATGTTCTGCAGGAGAGAAGGAGGAGGTAGTGCTTCTGTTTTCCACTGTAGATATGAATACACAACTACCTCTCCAGAATGCTCCAGCCAACAAGCACTTAATTAAATTCCTTAGTTGTGTATATATTTGTGTAGAGCATTATGACTAGATTCCTTGAGCGTTATTACTAACTTAACCTGTGGAGAAGAAAACACCACTAAGCAGAATAAAGCAAGCAAACTCCCCCTCCTCGCAAAATCCCATTCTATTACTCAATGTCGTTAAAGAGAACTTCAGAATAATGTTAAAGAGTGGCTCTCTGCCTTATCACTGTGACCAAAGACAACTGTTTTGTTTTTCAAGGACAAGCAGTGATGTTAGGTCAGTATTCTTGGAAAAGAGATTGAATCCACTGTTTTTCAATGACTAATGAATTACAGTATAAATAAAATGAGTCACCCTGAACACCTTGACTATTTCTTCTGCAACAGAATATCAACTTGTAAAGCTCTAACATATAGTGCCTTTGGTCAGAGAGGCAAGACTGATGCCTGTTCCTCCATATTTATACACACAGTGGCCCAAATTTGGGGGTAAAGAAATCTCAGCCTACATATTAGTAAACAGTTGCTTGCTTGAATTATTTGTGATAGGTCACTGGTTATTTATGCACTGCAATAGAGTGAAATTTTGCCAGCAATAGAACTACAAACAGGAAAGAGTAAATAGCAAAAAGAAAACAATAAGTGGCAATTGAGATGTGCCTTCAAAAAAATTTCAGATTAATTTAACTTTCAGATTTTGGATAAGTCTTTGCATGAATATTTTAAAGCAAATATAAAAATAGACTATTAGAACACTAATGAATGAAGTATGAATTATAAGCAGTGAAGTTATAACTTAAGGGTGAAAACATAATTAGAAACTGGAAGAAACCTGCATGACATTGCAGATCTAGCAAGCCAGGGCTAGGGAAACAAGAGCTCTTTTTCTACCTCTTACATCTTAGATACATTACAATTAGATGTGATTGTTACAGAATAATTTAGCTTAGTCATATTTGCAATGAAGTTAAAATACAATATAGGAATGTTAAGACTGTTTATTAATTAATTAATTATATTTAATCTATTTTAACCATACTGTATGTCAGCTACTAACCTCTCATTTCTGAGACTTTGGAGGTCTAGGATTGGTCTGAATTGTCAGCCTTGAATCAGTGAGTTTCCATTGTAGGGCCCTCTATTTGTCTTTATAGTAAAATACAGAACTACAATAGCAATCCCAAACTATGTAAATAATATTTCAAATGCTACTTATGTGAATAATGTTCCTTATGTTTTTAAGTGCAGACTGGGGACTTATTTTTAGATCTGTGGTAAGGTACAGGGCTAAAATAACAACACATAATAATCAAATGGTAACCTAAAGTTGCGTAAGAAACCAAAAGTATTTCTGTAAATAACAAGACAGCTAAACAAAGATTTGGTAATTATTGCATTGGGAATTAACAAATATGTTCAAACATCAGAGCATTCAGGTTTTTCTAAAACATTAACTTAGAATATTTGCTGCTGGATATTCACATCCTTTTTGGCATGGAAAGGCCAAATTGTTATGCAGATAAATTGCAAAACCAAAACATGGCTTCTTTTCCAGTCAACTCACAGTGAAACTTTTGCAAAACCCAGTACATTTCTGTTTGAATTAGAATTGAAAGTAGTTACATCTCTTCTGTTCAAGGATGCTAAATGTGTATAGCTTCAACAAAGTATGTTGTTTTCCATGAGAATACTGTATAAAAGTTTATGGATTGAAACTTGACCAGTTCATTAAATGATGACTACAAATCTTTGAAATTGGTTTATTAATTACCACTGTTTCTTTCAAAGGGTTGAAAACTGGTTTTTATGTCAAAATGGTGTCACTTACCTATCATGGCCAGTGCTTAAACATATTGGGCGATACTTTGTTACTGACACCTTATATGTCATTTTCTCTCCACTCTAAACACCAGTGTTCTCTTACACCATACACAGAGGAGAAGAGTTTGAAACATAATATTTAAAGAGCATGGCAGATAGGTTACTGCCATTATTGTGCCAGCAGATTGGACATGACTCCTATCATAAACACAAACTTGTTGTCTGTTTCTGTTTGTAGGGAGCCACATTGCCAATACACACAAATCATGGCTTCTGATTTTGAGGCAGGTCAACCACCAAGCCCTACCACACAAAAGATGAGCAGAAAACCTTAGACTAACTTTTCTCAGTGGAACTTCTCATCATCCCTTCCTCAAAGCCTAAAAAGACAAGTGTCTCCGTATAACTCAACAAACTGCATAATTTGCACCTGACAGAAGGGGATAGCAAACCAACACAATATATTTGCAGTCTGGTTGTATATTGAGTGAGAAGACTGATTAAGGCTTTCCAGCACTCAGAGAATATCGAGGTTTTCTATAGCAAAGATCACCATCGTAAATTTTATTAGGCATCCAGTGGCGCTCCAAACTCCCTGATGTCTGGTTCGGAGACATCTTGCTTTGTAGAAAAGCACCTGCACAGTGCCATGCCCAGCCCTGCTTAGCTTCCAGCTCACACCAAGATGTAGCCAGAAGGGCTATATTCATTCAAAACTGATAAGGTTCATCTGCCTGTTAGCAGACTTCGCATGATGCTGTGGTTCAGACTTAAAACAATCTGGGCACAGAGCAGCTCTAAAAGCTGCAAGTTACTGTATCCAGCAGCAGTCATCCAATGCAGCCAATTATTTTAAGGTTATTTCCTTCACAGAATCATAGAATCACAAACTTACAGAACGGTTTGGGTTGGAAGGGATCATTAAAGATCATCTACTCCAAACGTCCCTGCCGTGGACAGGGACATCTTTCACTAGATCAGTTTGCTCAAAGCCCCATCCAACCTGATCTTGAACACTTCCATTGATGGGACATCCACAACTTCTCTGGGCAACCCGTTCCAGCATCTCACCACCCTCAACATAAAAATTTTCTTCCTTGCATGTTCCTAAATCTACCCTCTTTTCAGTTTAAAACCATCACCCCTTGACCTGTCACTATAGACCTTGGTAAAAAGACTCTCCATCTTTCTTATAATCCCCCTTTATATAATGAAAGTCTGCAGTAAGGTCTCTCTGGAGCCTTCTCTTCTGCAGGCTGAACAACCCCAACTCTCTCAGCCTTTCTTCATAGAAGAGGTGTTCCAGCCCTCTGATCATTTTCGTGGTCCTCCTCTGGATCTGCTCTAGCAGGTCCATGTCTTTCCTGTACTGGGGACCCCAGAGCTGGATGCAGTACTGCAGGTGGGGTCTCACCAGAGTGGAGTAGAGGGGCAGAATCACCTCCCTCAACCTGCTGGCCAAGCTTTTATGCAGCCCGGAAGATGCTTTGCTTTCTGGCCTGCAAGTGCACATTGTGACTCATGTCCAATTTTTCATTCACCAGTATCTCCAAGTCCTCCTCTGCAGAACTGCTATGAATCCGTTCCTCCTCCAGCCTGTATAGATGTTGGACATTGAGTCATTGACTGTCACTCTTTGGATGCGGCCATCCATCCAATTCCTTATCCATCTAACAGTCTTTCCATTAAATCCATTCTTCTCCAATTTAGAGGTAACAGTGTTGTGGGGGACCGTATCAAAGGCCTTACAGAAGTACAGGTAGATGATATCCGTGGCTCTTCCCTTGTCCACTAATGCAGACACTTAGAAGTTTACTAAATAGTGGTCAGGCATAAGTTTCTCTTGGTGAAGACATGTTGGCTCTCTCTAATCACCTTCCTGTGTTCCATGTATTTCAACACAACTTCCAGGAGGATTTGTTCCATAATCTTACCTGGCATGGAGGCTGACTGGTCAGTAGTTCCCAGAGTCCTCCTTTTTACCTTTTTTAATAATGGGTGTGATGTTTCCCATTTTCTAGTCACTGGGGACTGGCCTGGCTGCCATGCCATGACTTTTCAAATATGATGGAGAGTGGCTTGGCAACTACATCAGCCAATTGCCTCAGGACCATGTGATGCATCTTGTTGGACCCCATGAACTTGTGTATGTTCAGGTTCCTCAGGTGGTCTCAAACCTGATCTTCTCCTATGATGGGAAGGACTTCATTCCCCCAGTCCTTGCCTTGAGGTTCAGAGACTAGAGAAATGTGGGAAGAGAGGGGCAAAAAAAAGTGTTGAGTACCTCAGCCTTCTGTGGCTGTGGTAAATGTGTTGTTACCAGTTCTTCTGTCTTATTTACCAAGGTGGGTACATTTTCTTTAATCTTCCTTTTCTGGCTAACATACCTGTAAAAGCCCTTACTATTCTTCACGTCTCTTGCCAAATTCAGCTCCAACTGTGTCTTAGCTTTCCCAATCCCATCCCTACACATCCAGGCACTGTCCCCATATTCTCCCCAGGATACCTGTCCCTGGTTCCACCGCCTGTGCATTTCCTTCTTACACTTCCATTTGACCAGGAGGTCCTTACTCAGTCATGCTGGTCTCCTGCCTGATTTCTTACATGTGGGAGAGGAGAGCTCTTGTGTTTTAAGAAAAATGTCCTTAAAAAGTGCCAGCTCTGTTCAGCTCCTTTGTCCCTGAAGGCAGTTTCCCAGGGGGTCCCATCCACTAATTCCTCAAACAACTGGAAGTTTTCTTTCCTACAAGTTTGCTCTTCCAATGAATACTATTTGTTATTAGTAAATTGGTTGATATTTCTCACTACTGCATTCAAAATTCCTTTTGAACTGCTTGAGCATAAAAAATGTTTTTTAAACAGCTTTTGCCTATTTTGCTTTCTTGAAAGTGTATGTATCAACAGCATCTAGTAAAGTTCCACTGCCATAATAGAATAATATTTTAACTTCTGTTTTGGCAGCCAGGTCATCAATGATGTATCAATTCGGTAAAAAGTTTTCTTTCATTTAATATGCACAACTAGTTAAGCATTGCAGTATCAGTATCAGTTGAGGACTCTTAATCTTACATCATGAAGCAACTAAAGAGCAGACATAAATGAATAAGACATTTATTTGCATACTACATCCAACAGAATTTTTCTATGCTGACTTTAAATACAAACCTGAAATCAGTTATGTGATAGAAGCAGCTGACTTTCACAGTTGAGCGTACAAAATAAATGAAGTCTTCCATACAAAAGTCTCCTTTCCCTCCGATCGATAGAAGAAATTTTAGTCCCTGTAGCAGAACATTAATTTAGTTTTCTAACTATCCTGCTAAGCTCATATATCTGCCTTTTCCCTCATTGTAAAAGTACAGGTCGAATGAAACACAGAGACCTTATACTCAGACCTTTGTTATTGGGGTAGTTCTCTCTACAGCTTGGCTGTCCTCTCTTTCCTCTGTTTACCCTGTTTCAAAGCTGCTCAGTGGGGTCATAGCTTGGTTGTAGGACTTCATCCATCACTGCAAGTTTCATTTGTATGTCCCAGACATTCCATTTCCTGCTTCTTGGGACCATTTTTAACACTATCATCTAAATTGTCAGCTCTTTCACTGTGGTCAGAATGTCTTTCTTAAACCTCTCTGTAATTCAGCACAAAGCCACTACTAATCCTTCCCAAAATTTTTATATAGGTGGTTATTTTGTTGTCCAATAGCTCTTCAGCATGGTTGCCTAACCATTGGAGAATATATTTAAGGAACAGTAAAGTGAAACATTGCAATGTGAGACCCAGACCTGCCCATAACAAGAAAACTAAACGTATTCCTTGTTTCTGATTACAAAAGTAAGCTAGAAGAGTGAGCATAGTTATCAAAGTTACTTTTCTCTTCCCCTGCTACTTACGAATTAGTTATGAGCAGAAGTTTATCTACAGTCATGTTGAAAATGCTTGCAAAGCTCTAGTCACCAGAAATGTAATAAAGTTCAAAACCAGATGTGGCACTTCTTGAAAACATTTTATACAAAGAAAACTATTTGTGTTTTTCCAAGTTAAAGTCATAAAGAACTCAGAGATATCAAGAAAGGTTGAGAAAATAGTGCAAGTAACATTGCAGTGCCATGACATTTTTGTAGTATGTGAATACCATATTATTTCCTGCTTACACTGCCTCATAAAATAATATAAAATCACAGAAAAATAATTGATATTATGTCTTTAATAAGCTTGACAAGGTTGCCACATGGGAAAAAACATGATTTTTACTAAGCAAAGACATATTACATAAAGTAACAAATATTACCAACAAGGTAATTGATTCTATGTATTTATTCTTGTCATAATAAAAACAGGTATAAGAAATCCTGCTAAGAAGAAATGTAGCCCATTTGTCCTGTGTAACTTATGAGTACAAGTTATCAAAGATGCCACAAATGGAGCAGGATGCAAAACAGAAAAGAGAATTATGAAACTAATAAAGATGACCTCAATGATACACAGTGAATTAAAATACAGGGATGCTTTCTCTATCACACTGTCCAGCTTTGCTGCCTTCAAGCATAAGGAAAGGCAGTTCATTGCCATTGGTATTAGATAAGCAGCTTCAATAGCATTGAAAAAAGAGCTATCAAAAATAGCTACCTAACTTTTGTGTCAACTGCAGTTAAAATCATTATTTCAAGTGCCAGTTTATTTTTGAGTCTCATTTCTTGGACTGAAGAAGTTAAAACAGGGACAGATGGAAATCTCCATAATACAATAGATTGGAAATTTGTGTTTTATGGGTTTAAGTATAACACATGTATGAAATTTGCAAAATAAGCCGTTCCATCCATAGGCTTTTTTTTTTTGGTAGCATTAGGCCTGATGTGCCAGTATAAAATTATGCAATATAAAATACGCAGTTTAAGACCTAACAAAGGGATTACATTCAGCAGGAGGAAATTCCCTCACTAGCCTCTTTTTCTCCCTACATCCTCCACATTTTTTCTTAAGCAGCTTGAAAGACTCTACACTGTGCAACTTTATTTTTTTTATATCAGTACTGTGTCCTTCCAAAACAGGCAATTATTTCCAGATAACTTCAAGCTGCAAAATCATAATGTAGGACTGAATCCTCTATTAAAGTCATGTAAGGACAAGAAACTGAAAGTGAATCAGTAGCTGAGCATGTACTTGCTTTGTGTTTGCATTTTGAACATGCAACTCATTCCATTCCAATATAATTTGAATGCCAGGCTTCCTGCAGTTATAAACAGATGTAAATTTTGTGATAATAATGCAGGTCTAACCTGGGCGAGTGTATTAATCAGTTTACCTAGCTTACATTTACATTGAGGTGCATGTTCACCACGGAAATTTCTCAAGGACACAGTATGGTATGTTTCATTTCAACATGAAATGGTGGGTTGCCTTACAGTTCAAGCTGTTTTTTTTAAACAAACACTTTCATTTTTCCACATCAAAGTAAAAGGCAGACTAAAAGGCCTGAGTATGAGCCAGTACAACATTTTTGCAGAAACTTTTTCCAGGGAGTGAATTTGCATGATACCTGACTTCTTAAAATAAAGCAATTATTCTATAATGCATTGTGACAGAGACAGTAACCAAACATATTTTCAAAGACAAAAAAGGAGAAAACATCCTACCCCTGACAATAGTTATAGGAGTTGAGGACCCAGCATTTTGAACACTAAATCTCTCAGATTTTGAGTTGGTTTTTGTTTTTTTTTAATCTCGTGAAAATACTACTGTCAGCAATCACCAGCTGATCCTGTTAGGCTTGGTTTCACATATTGCTATTAACACATGAAATAGAGAAATGTTTTGGGTTTGTGATGTGATTTCTTTTTTAAAGAAGCTGCAGCAGGCAGACTAGAATTTATTGCTTATCTTTGTCATCTTCATATGGAAAGACGTTCTGAAGCCTCAAATCAAAGCAGGTATTTCTAAAAAGAAGGAAGTAGTTCTCTGCCTGCTATTTATCAACACTAATGTTCAAAGTTAGTGGGTATAACACAAAATAAACAAATTGCAGAAAAGAAAGATAGAAAAAACTTGCTTCTCCAATCTCTCTCTCTTTCTTATTAGGGAAACAATCTGTTTGACTCAGTAAGTTGCCATCATTCCAAAAAAGGTGACAATTCTGAGCCCATGAGATGTGATGCCCATTCTTTAAACATCTACAGAAGAGGAGACATTAAAAGAAGCACTGTAGCATATCTAAACTACATATTTTATGTAATTGTTATTTATACAGCCAAGTCCTTCTCTGTGGATAGAGATCCATAAAAAATAACTAAAATGGTTTGTATTTGCAAGTGAGTGCCCTTAAGTTAAACAGCCCCAAATGTCAAACAAACAAACAAAAAAAACCCTCAAGCAACTCAGAGCTTTGGCATGCATAATACAGAGTAAGGCCCATACTTCATTGTAAAACCAGGGATTGTATTTGTACTTACTAACAGATTTAAACATATATAAGGAGTGGTTTGGGGATGAAGTGCTTGATCAGTGACTCATTACAAGTCTAAATATCATCTCTAATATGCTGGCATGTAGAGTAGTCTGGTGCGTTGTTCTGTATCATTCCTGAAGGTATCAGTCATGCTTCTTGTACAGGTGGGCCTGCTTCTACCTGGGCAAAGTCAGCAGGATTTGTTACTGTTTCAACAGATGCACAACTGTATCCTTCCTCTGGTATAATGCAGTTTTTCCCATGGGGATTCCAGCAGCTTATAAATTCCTTTTACAGATTATACCCAAGGTAATTTGAAGAAAAAATTATTGTAAGAAGAGATGTCCTCTGATGAAATGTTATTTCCTTTACTCTCAGGATCGCTTTCATAATGTCAACAAGCATCAAAATTTGCATGGTTTTTGCTAAAAGGAAGATTTTTGCTTCGGTAACACCTTAGCATGTCCTCTGCCACTAAATGCTGATCTTTGACAGCTTATTTCCTTTTTACCTTTATGGGAGAGTAGTATAACATCACACTTTCCTCTGTCTTTCACCTTCTCTGAGAAACCTGGTGCCATATTCAGGCATTCAACAGTGTAATTCGTAGGTTACCTGTGAGTTTTACATAGAGAAATGAAGTATCCTCAACCTCATATCAGAAACAATTTGAAACCCTACCTTGCCAGCCTCCTGCTGACTTCAGTTTCCTCAGCCAGCTGAGACTCCATTGGCCTCACTTTTCCTACAGAGCTGAGCTGCTGTGAGGCTGGCACTTGATGAAAAGAAAGGTCTTAAATACAGCATGGGTACATACTGTTTAAAATACTGTACTTGTCTGTTAATAGAGCTCACTAGCATTAGCATGCGGTGGTTCAGTACTAGCTTCCATTTGCACAGGAGTTTCCAAGAATATGAAATCTGTTGTATTTGCCTACTTTGGCTAATGGAAGTTCTACAGCCCTGTGGTTGGCTGCAAATCCTCAAAACGGTACCTTCTTGGTACCTTGCAGGGCCAGGCATTCATCCACCACACTCCGTAGCTGCTTATTCAGGGTATAGCAGAGAAACTCAGCCAGCTGCTCCAGACAACAACTGGGCTGACAAAAATGGAATGCTGCAACTGCAGATGAAAATATTAAACTCTTCGCTGGCTGACAGGCAGACGAAAGACTGCACTGCGTAAAGTGTTCACAAACCTAAAGCAAGTTGCATTGGCTAAGCTCCAAACTCACCAGGGAAGAAAACGAGGTTCAGATTCTTCACGTTGAAAACAAAAAAGAGCATTTTACTGTAATATGCCTGGACACTGAACACATTCTGTCTCTTCTCTAAGAAAATTTTTGATGTCTCAAAGTTTCAGAAGTGTGACTTATAACAAAAAAAAACCCCCAGAAACCCAACAGTTGAAACAGAAGGGTTTTGTATACAAATTTGTGTTGTTTCCATGGAAAATCTGAATGAAACTCTCAGGAACTACTGTGCCTTAATGCATTAAATCCCAGGCATCTTTGTTTATTTGCATGGAAGGTACGAACATTTGTAATTTTTCATGGAATTTTTGCTAGTCTATGCTAGTCTTTGTTTTTCACACCCAGTACTAAGAAACTGTACTTTGGTGCTAATTCTGTGTACTTTGAAATATCTGGCATCCTTAAGAAATACATTATTCCCCATGTGAATCATAACTAGTGCTTACAAACAAATGATATTTTAAATAAATACGGTGTCCATAGAAATTTCCAGTCCCAAGGCTAGAACGTGGGACTTGGAAAGCTCATGAATTAAAAGTGACAGGATGAGAGACAGTCCCCACTGCGCAAGACACCTAGACAATGCAGTAATGCTGCTTCTGGAGTTCAATATGCCCAAGGCTTTTATTGACCTATTCTACATTTTTTGAGCTCAGTCCTTGAAGTTGTAAGGTTTAAAGGATAACGACCTTTTCATTTCAGTAAGAGGGTTATAGCTTTAGACTAAGCTGATGTCAACATTAACAAACATGGCCTGGGATCAAAAAGCTATATTTAACATTAAGCACGTATTAGCCACTGATTTTGAATCAGGTACTTGGCTAATTGTTGAAATAGGTTGGAAGTTAAGCATGGACATGCATTATTTCCTAAGCTTTTGTTCTATTTCCACTTTACTTGCTTTTACTCTTCTTCAGTTCTGATTAACTGTTGCTTTAAAATCTGAATACTAGTGGTAGTTGAAGTGAACCCTTGATTTTATGGCATGGGAGTGTTATAAAGCTCAATTTGTAATGAATTTTGGCAGCCTTTTTAAACAGCTTAGGTATAATTATTAGTAGTGGAGATACAACATAGTTATGAATGCCTTCATCCTCCAGTCTGTACTGGTGTTGGGGATTGCCCCAATCCAGGTGCAGGACCTTGCGCTTGGCCCTGTTGAACTTCATGACATTCACACAGGCCCACTCATCCAAGGCTGTCAAGGTCCCTCTGGATGGCATCCTTTCTCTCAAGCAAATCGGCTGCACCACTCAGCGTGATGTGATCCACAAACTTGCTGAGGGTGCACTCAATCCCACTGTCCATGTCATTGATGAAGGTATTAAATAGTATTGGTCCCAGTATAGACCCCTCAAGGACACCACTCGCTACTAGTTTCCACTTGGATATTGAGCACTTGACTGTAACTCTTTGGATGCAGTCATCCATCCAATTCTTTATGCATCTAACAGTCCATGCATCAAACCTGTATCTCTCCAATTTAGAGGTAAGAATAAATAAATTCCTTCTTTCCTTTCTAATACTTGTATTGCAGAACAGAAAGTCAGAAGGAAGAAATTCCTTAAATTCATTGCCTTCATTCTTCACTCTGCAAATGCATGTTTGATTTTCATCATTTCCATGAGATTGTATTTGAATGTCTGTATAAATTAGAACCCATGTGGATAAACTGATTTGTACAATACAATTCATAAATCAGATCTACATGGCAGTCTATAACCAAGATGAAAATTAGGTTGTTTTGCGCTACAGAAAAAGAAACAAATAGAAGTCCTCTTTCACCATCCTGTGGTTCATAAACATATTTTGCAGTAAAATAGGGCATAACACTAGTCCGGATGCAAAGTCAGACTAAATCATATTACTTTAAGAACAGAGACTTGACCAAACCAGCAAGTCCAGGTTATGACTATCTGAATGTAACACCACGTTTCCAAGTAATGAGGGACACCTGTAAGCTAACAAGAAATGCCTGATGACTTTATTCAGAGGAGCTAACCTGCCTATAACAACCTATACAAGGGGACAGAAAAAAGTCACTGTTTCATCAGTCATCTATATCTCCTTTTCTTTTCCATGGTCTTTGTCAGCTAGATGTGTCTCCCTATTGTACCTTCCTCCCTCCCCCTTTTCAGGGAAAGGGAGAAAGAGGAGAGTTTAGGAAGAAGGCCAAGGCAGAGGATTAAATCGTCATCTGCTGCCATCATCTTGTTCTTAGTGCTTCACTGCTGTACCCAGCAAACTGAAGTATTCTGGTATGACGGCCTATCGCGCTGTTCCTCTCTTTAGATCCCTTCAAGCTGCTGCCATCATGTCTTCCATAGCCCAAGACCTACAGATCTTCGTGTGTGACACCAACACCTGCTAACTTGGCACTATCACATTTGCCTTCAGTTTGGTATTTCCATTAGACGGACAACCACCACCAAGGTGTCTTATTCCCATATTTGGTAGAGCTCAGCTTCTCCATACTTGAATCAGTCCTGCCTAGAATTTAAAGTTTGTTGGGGCAAATATCATTTCCTACTTAGAGTAGGGTAGTACCTTATATGAGGATATGTCATTAAGCTACACTGAAACAAATTGAACCACTAACAAATCACCTTTTTCACACAGAATTTAAATTGTTTTAATGACATTTTTGTGCAGGTGAGTTTCTTTGCAAACAGGTCAGAACCAAAAACTTTTCTATTCCCTTGGATTCATCTTTCTTAAAGTAAAAAGGCGGCGGGGGGGGGGGGGGGGTTGGGGCAGGCAGGGAGGGACAATCACCATAATCCTTCCTAAACTTGGCTTCTTGTAAGGCTTCTTCCCCAGGACTTTGATAATCCCACCCTAATTCTCCAGAGAGCCATTCATCCACTCCTTCTGGGTTTTTTTGATCACAACTAGACATTTTGGTATATTAAAGCACATAAGTGAGGTTTGTAGGATCAAACACATAGTTTATATCTCTTTTCCATCAGTTCAAGATCTGATGATTGAAGTAGTAGATCATTATGTTTGTAACAAAGCCAAAAGCAAAAGCATTTTGTTTCTATGAGAGGATAAAAGTATTAATTCTCTGTTGTTGAGAGAGAAAGGTATGAAGTATACTTTTAAAGCCATTATGAAATAATCTGCCCTTCACTGCTTCTAGATTCTCTTTTATCAATTTCCTCACAGTGCCTGTGCTTTCACACTCTATGAAAACTATGTTCTACCTAAAACCAGATGAATAATAAAACCACAAAGAGGTAAACATTATATTACGGTAGATAAAAGTTTGGTCTTCAAGCAGAGAGAAAACAAGATGAATAATGTTTACCAAATGACTTCTTTAAATAAAATTTGATCAAGAGAAACCCAGAGAAGAAATACAGGCTTACTCTAAGGCAGCAGACTAAGATGCATCTTTTGGTTTATTGCAGTTTTCAGCCTAGGAAATATAAACAACGATTATTCTTTCAACTGTCCTTTGGTTACCTTGTATATAACTCTTACTATCAGTACCTGCAGGTAGGCCTAGCTACAGCAGAGGCATAAACTGATTTGGGTCCCAGGCACTAACATGATATAACTGAAATTTTATCAAGTTTGCAATATCCTGCTTATTGTACGCAGTACTTAACTAAATATACAAGAAAAAGATATTAAAAACTAACCATCAGATTACTCTAGTAGTCTTCTTAATATATTAAAGTAATAAAAACATGTAAATGAAGATAATGAATTAAAAAACCCTAAAACTAACTGTTACTGGTAATTTGTATCATATCGAATTGAAATATTCAGACTGGAGGGACAATTAGCATTTAGAATTCTTTGTTTTGTCTTTATTGGGTGTAGGGATTACAACTCAGTGTTAGATCTCTACATTGCTTTTGGAACACAAATTTGCTGTTTAGTGCAAACACACACAAGCGCCCAACTAAAGTCTTCCTCAAAACTGGTGGGAATTTATCACACCAGGAAACAATCAGCTACTGAAAAATTGTAGCGTCATCACTAGTTTTATGTATTTTTAGCCTGTGGCCACAAATGCTAAAGTTTTAATTTGTCTATATGTACTAAAACAGGCTCATGAAATACAGCTTTTTGTTCCCTTTTAATGATAGAACCACAGAAGAAGAATATCTTAAGATCTGTGAACTAATAGTCTCTTGTCCTAATCTCTGGGAGGGGTGGTGGTGAGATTATCCCTGTTGCTAGTAACCCAGACAAAGTCTCACATTAAAAGCTAGTTTCCTATGTAAACAACTAAGAAAATACTAAAGTGTGATTAACATTACCACAATTTCACTCTAAAAGCCCAATCTTTTTGCTATTCCTATCCCATCCACAATCTCATTTGTCCCATGGTTCCATAATCCAAATAAAGAAAAATAAATGGGCTAATTCAGCCATAAGGTGGAAAACGCAAAGAATCTGATGAGACAAGAACTTTACAAGCTGAAATGTTTTTTGGGTATACAATCTCCAAAACAAACCTACATTTTTAAAATATGCATTGAGGAAATTCTGGAAATTTCCATGTAGAATGTGGAGAGAGAAAACTCTGAGAGAGTTTGAACAAGTCAGCCTCGGTACAAAGAAAGGATTTTAATACTTCACTTACTATAATGCTCTGTTCAGACCTGTCAGCCCTCCTGAGAAGGCCGAAGTCCAGACTAAGACAGTTTGAGACTTCTGTTTTTTGCATAATGCTGCCCAATTTACATACAGAATGTATGTGAAAGCACTACAAAGCACTATATGCTTTAGTACAAAAGAAAAATACACATCTTTCTGAACAGGAAGATTTACAAAAATGGCTCCAGTAAAAGAAGGGGAAAAATATCCCCTTAAAGTTTCCTGAAGGAAAAACTTTTCCCCACCAGTTCTACCAAATACTTCATAAAGCCCTTCATGGTGGTTAAATGTAACAACTGTTTTACAGAATTATTAATGTGTGACTTGTTCAAAACTTATTTGCTCTCTTTCTCAGACTTTTATGCAGTTTTGGGGCCAGTTCTGTTTAATGTCTTTACCAATGATCTGGATGAAGGGATTGAGTGCACCCTCAGTAAGTTGGCAGATGACACCAAGTTGGGCAGGAGTGTTGATCTGCTCGAGGGTAGGGAGGCTCTACAGAGGGATCTGGACAGGCTGGATCGATGGGCCAAGGCCAATCATATGAGGTTCAACAAGGCTGAGTGCCGGGTCCTGCACTTGGGTCATGGCAACCCCACGCAGCGCTACAGGCTTGGGGAAGAGCGGCTGGAAAGCTGCCCGGTGGAAAAGGACCTGGGGGTGCTGGTCAAGAGCCGGCTGAACATGAGCCGGCAGTGTGCCCAGGTGGCCAAGGAGGCCAACGGCATCCTGGCCTGTATCAGAAACAGTGTGGCCAGCAGGAGCAGGGAGGTGGTTGTTCCCCTGTACTGGGCACTGGTGAGGCCGCACCTCGAGTCCTGTGTTCAGTTTTGGGCCCCTCACTGCAGGAAAGACATGGAGGGGCTGGAGCGTGTCCAGAGAAGGGCAACCGAGCTGGTGAGGGGCCTGGAGCACAAGTCTGATGAGGAGCGGCTGAGGGAGCTGGGGCTGTTTAGTCTGGAGAAAAGGAGGCTGAGGGGAGACCTTATCGCTCTCTACAACTGCCTGAAAGGGGGTTGTAGTGAGGTGGGGTCGGTCTCTTCTCCCAAGTACCTAGTGATAGGATGAAAGGAAATGGCCTCAAGTTGCACCAGGGAAGGTTTAGATTGGATATTAGAAAAAATTTCTTTACTGAAGGGGTTGTCAGGCGTTGGAACAGGCTGCCCGGTGGAGTCACCATCCCTGGAGGTGTTCAACAGACACGTAGACCTGGTACTTCAGGACATGGTTTAGTGGGCATGGCGGTGTTGGGTTGACAGTTGGACTTGAAGATCTTAGAGGTCTTTTCCAAACTTAATGATTTGATTTGATTTGATTATACTAGCAATTGAGCATTATTTACATCTGATTCTGGAGTACTTTGCGGGGGGTCCATCCCTATCACAGAGATATAATCCTCGTAAGAATATCATAAGCATAATAGGTAAATTGAAATAGGAAGAATATTATCATAGCATAAGAACAATCTGCTTTAAGTGAGAGATGCCGTGTGAATATAAATGTATGACTTCTTAAGGTACCAAAACCAGATAAACACATCTGTATGTTTATGGTACTTTCCACTATGTACCATTTGTACACATCATTCATTTACACCTTAACTTAGGAGCATACTATGCTTTAAATTGCTATGAGATTATTTTCTTCCTCTGTTTCAATAATAAGGTCTCCAAGTCACAAGATGCAATTGCAAAAGCTTTAAGATAGACTCAGGGTCCTACAATAGAAATATCTGTCATTAGAATGTGGGTAAATGTGAATGTTACATAGTAGCTGAAGTAGAGTGGATTTTTTTTCTGTAAACATTTAATTTCTTATTAGCTTTCTTCACTTATAAAAAAGTAAACTGCTAGTCTCTGCAAAGGAAAGACTCATATGAAAGCGTCTGTCCAAAATGTGGCCTAAACATACACACAAAATATTTGCATTAATAATCAAATTAAGTGCTCACATTTCATCAGTTTCTCTTAGCTTTCACATTAGTCACACATCAAGGAAGGGAATATCAAGACACAATAGCCTTGCAGCACAATTATATTGCCGTTTATTTATTCTGACTTTTCAACACCTACAGAAAAGAAGGAACTGTAACCCTTTGCTCTGATTACTCCTTGGTGATCATGAAACTGGTGATTCTTATAATCACATCTTCCAAGGCAGCCAACAATAGTTTGCAGCAAAGCAAATATTTGAAACAGCGTTGCTCTTTTATTCTGCTGTAGCTGAGGAAGAAGTGTTTTCCACCATGCTTTGAAGACCTTTGCTCTGTGCCTGTAAAAGACAGCAAATTCCTAAAGCTATGAGTCTTGAGAGAAAAGTTTGGACTAGCTTTGGGATTCCCTCCCCAAACCAGTCCATAGCTCTGCGTCCAAAGGGCGTGTTTAACTGGCACCCTGCTCCTCAATGTTTCCAACTAGATCATGTAACCGCCTGTGCAACAAGCTGAGTGTAAGTGCTTCCCTCTCCCCTGGGTCCATGTAGGGAAACTTGGTATGGGAAAGTTTGATGGTTTCTACTATGAATTAGGCATTGCAATGTCACAATTAAGCTCCTATATGGATCCAGGTTCAACACACATTTGATTTATCCCTTCCAATTCTGAAGAAATGCATTTAAAATAAGTGAACTTTAACATGTAGGAAAACAATATAATATGTACAAGCAATAATTTCCAGACTAACGCAAGTGCAATTGCCAGAGAAATGGCACCTGACACTGAAGAGAGCTACAGTGTTTAAAACCTCCATGATAACTTTGACATATAATAAGTGATCTAAAATGGTGTATATCCCTAATAAAACAGGGATTGTTCTCTTTTATTCCAATTGTCAATTTGCTTTTTTTAATAGCTTTTGCAAATCACAGCATCACAGAATGGCCAAGGTTAGACAGGACCTATGGAAGTCATCTGGTCCAGCCCCCCTGCTCAAAGCAGGGCCACATAAAGCTGGTGGCCCAGGACCATATTCAAACAACTTTTGAAGATCTCCAAGGATGGAGACTCCACAACCACTCTGGGCAACCTGTCCCAGTGCTCGGTCACCCTCACAGTAAAAAAGTGTTTCCTGACGTTCAGAGGGAGCCTCCTGTGTTTCAGCTGGTGCCCATGGCCTCTGGTCCTGTCGCTGGGCACCACTGAAAAGAGCCTGGCTCCGTCCTCTCTGCACCCTCCCTGCAGGTGTTTATAGACATTGATAACATCACCCCTGAGCCTTCTCTTCTCCAGGCTGAACTGTCCCAGCTCTCTCAGCCTTTCCTTTGTGGAGACATGCTCCAGACACTTCATCATCTTTGTGGCCCTTCACTGGACCCTCTCCAGTATGTCCATGTCTCTCTCGTACTGGGGAGCCCAGAACTGGACACAGTACTCCGGGGTGGCCTCACTGGTGCTGGGTAGAGGGGAAGGAGCACCCCTTTCAAACTGCTGGCAATACTTTGCCTAATGTAGTGCAGGATACCAACAGCCTTCTTTGCCACATGGGCACATCGCTGGCTCATGTCCAACTTGGTGTCCAGCAGGGCCCCCAGCTCCTTTTCTGCCAAGCTCCTTTCCAGCTGGGGGGACCCCAGCACATACTGGTGGTGGGGAGGGGTTGTTCTTCCCCAGGTTGAAGGACTTCGCACTTCCCCTTGTTGAACTTATGGCATTTCTTAACTTTTTAATTGTGGGAATCCCAAATCCCTAAATTTTTTTTCAAACGTATTTTTCTAAAGGATAACATTTCACAGAATTGTTTTATTCTGGGAAAACAGAGTAAAAGATAAACCAAAGTCTGCAACTGTTGAGCTGGCTAGGTGGTGGAATATCTTCCTTCGTAGAAACTCAGGGGGTTGCTCTGTGTAATGTGGGATGCTCGACTCACAGGATATGTAGTTTGCTCATTAAATATGGAATTTTGTCATTCTCACCCTCACTGGGGTGTCATTCTCACCCTTTACCTTTAAAACTGGCATACAAGATTGATCTCTAGTCATTGCAAAAGAGCTTACATGCCCTCAGTTAATAAGAGACAGAGCAGCGAATCAATTTTGTTCCTCAAGGAACAATCATCACAGGGGAATTCCAGGAACATCCTCACTCTCTGTATTGTCCTATTTTGTGTAGCAAATGAACAGTTTGTAACTGGCCAAGCCATGACGTCTCATCCAAAGCAGGGCTTGGAAGGACTCAACATTTTTTTCTACATGAATACTGACTGCAGCAAAATAATGCTTTGAGATCCCCTGCATTTAATCAGAATTCTTTGAATAATAAAAAAGTCTGCATGTTACTAAATGCTACTGCAAGTGCCAGGGCTTCCTGTTGAGTGCTATTTTCAATAATGTCTACAAGATACATGAGCCTTCAAGAACCATCCTTCCAGACTTTGGGAAAAAAAAGTTATTTTTAACAGCTACCATTGTTAACAATTAAATCCACTTGTAAAATGGAATTTTTTTAACACTCATATTATGGTTAAATGGCAAACCAAAGTTTACTATAACACTCAAAGAGAAAATTTCACATCTTTGTTTAATTCCATACTAGTGAATAGTGTCATTTGCACCAGCTGGAGACCTGACTCAAGCACACTGCTACTAAGTTGTGAAGTTAATTTCCCACTTTTGACCCCAACCTCCACTGCAGGGTCATTTCAAATTAAGGTCACAACTTTATTTTATATAAATACATGAGTAAATAGAGAAAAGTATTCTTTTCCATTTTTCTTGTCTTTAAAGTCTTTCAGTAAAAGAACAGTGGCGGAAAACCTGAGTTCTATCAATAGAAGAAGATATCTTCTATGCTAAAAAATAGAAATAAGGGGGAAAAAAAGACCATCAATTTATCAGCAAAGGTATATTGTCTGTGCATAAATCCAACAATGAGTTAATATCTTGAGAGCAGTATGCATTTCTGTCCCTGTCAGCTTGAAAAATGGTAGGGAAAATTGTCATACAAACAATCACCTACAGAGTGCCTTCCCCAACAGGCAAAAATAAACAGACCGGGACATTCAGACTGGAAAAGAAATAACAGAGGGGAGTTGTGATAGAAATCTATAAAATCAAAACTATAGGAGATAATATTTTGGTATTTCACAATACAAGAGGTCAGACAGATCTCATTACTTTTCGAGTAGGTAGGATTGTCAGCAGCTGTACAAGCAAAAGCAAGAGAAAAATACAGATACAACAGTCAGCTGAAGGAGAATGGAGAAAAAGAAGGATCTCTGTATATTTAGTTGATGGTCAAATTTCCATGGTTTAAGGAGAGCCTGAACAAAGTCATGGAAGAAAAATCTTGAACTGGATGAGGGATTTATTTATTCCGTAGCCTTCAGATGTCCCTGACATGAAAAAAGCTATGGGCCAGGACAGTGCTAGCAGGAAGCATCATCAGTCTGACCCTATGATGTCATTCTTACTCTGTAAACCAATCCAAAAGTTTGGAAATGTTGTCTTTCTTTAGATCATACAGTCTTGATCTCTGACCAAACTGGTGCTGTCTGGGTTGCTGGTGTACTTTGTTTCTGAAGCATAATGTTGAAAGATGAAAACATTTTCCCAAATAAGATTTGAGCAGTGCTCAAGAGACCATATGTTTTGCAGGCTATTTTCCTTTCTATGCAAGCCAGGATGCTCTTTTTGCCATAGCATAACACTATTGATTCAGACTAGCTTTCCATAGCTTTACTACAGAACTGCAACTCATGCATTTGTGAAGTGGCTCATTCCAGTTTAAGTTCAGTACTTGGAATTGTCCTTACTGATCTGTACCCTTTTCCTCCACTTCCAGACAAATACTCATGCTTAATAGCTCCTGAAATCAACAGCATAAATTGCAGTGGTCTGTGAAAACTATCTTTTTTTTTTTTCTTTTTCAGGTGAATGTTTGAAACCAGATGCATTTCTTCCTCTTCCTGGGGGTATGAACAGTTCTAAAAATAAAATCCAAGTTGTTAAATTTTCTTCCAAAATTTAGGCTTAGCAGAGAATACAAATGGATCCTGTAAATATCCCGTCCTTCTCAAGGGTCCTGCAGATTGTCTTGTTTTCAAACTTTAGTCTACATATCAAACAAGCAACTGCTTAAAATGTTGCTTTGGAGAAAAAGCAACTTTGGAAAAAAACCTCTCTCGTAACAACCTGACAGGTTAGACAACCAGAACAAAATAGGGCACAGAGAGTCAGACCAAGAGGTTACAGAGGAATGAAAACAAGCTAACTGGCTTCAAAAGAAAGGGGCTAATTTCAGGAGAATATACAAGTAAATTTCCTGTATGTGTTTCAGCAGCACAAGTAAATCTTAAAATAACAAAGTGAATAAATAAATGATAACAACCACATATGAGAGAGATATGTGAAAATATGGGAATTCCTGGATATCTGGGAAGTTACTAAGATTATCATCCAGCTTGCTGTTTCTTCTTGATCGCCTTTACAGGGAAGATGGGGCACGAAGGAAGAAACACATGGAGAACAAAACTGTAGACTCTTAAAAACACTACCAAAATATCTAAAAAGTTAAGGAAGACTTCAGAGTTGTATGAAACAAAATGGGTTGATGGCGTTCGGCTGAGAATCTTTGGACTAATGGTCTTCATAGCCAGAGTCCACCTCTGGCTCCAATGACCATTGGCTATCAATCTGAATCACTTGTAGAACTTCATACCATTTCAGAAGTATCTGTGAAAAGCAGGTAGCTCATTTTCGAATCTTAATATTACCTGGATAAAGAAATTGTTAATGGCCTCTTGTTAGCACAGTCCAGAAAGAATATAGGAAGTTATAAAACACTGTTCACAAGTACAGAGAATTTTTTAACAGTACATGGAGTTAAATCCAATACAACCTGTCAGAACATTAATCTATCATCAATGTGCTGCATCATTAACTAAATTTGATTAGATAAAATTTATAAATAAAATCCAGAAAAAATAAAAAACAATCACAGCTAGCCAAAATGACTGTGTTGCTGTTTGCTTCCAGCAACATGTGATTCACCATGAATATGGCATTATAGTATGCTGAGGTATCTCTTGTAGGTTTTACACTGAGCTACAACCAAATCTGAAAATCACCATGCGTGGATAAGAAGGAAGAGGGTTTAACTCTAAGTTCTAAATAACTATTTATTGCCTCTAAATCCTGGCAATAGTTGAGGCATAATTTACTTACCTGGGTGGGTTTAGTTTTATTGTTCTAGGAAGTTAGGGCATAAAGAAGGCCCATGGATGAAAAGCCCTTTTTGAAGTTGTTATTTTACTCCTCTTACACAGGGTTAGGACAAGAAGCGAGCTCGTCTGCAAGGAGGTTAGTGTGTAGAAAATGGAAACGTTAATTCAGACTGTCATATATCAGCAAAATGAAATTACTTTCAATAATCATACTGGCTTAAGTTAGTGAATGAATTTAATGTTGATAATTTTACTGTGATTTTAACATACATATGCTTTTTTTCCATTTTTTTAATTCTCTGTGACATTATGCAGATCAAAAAAAAATTGGTAGTCTTTTTGTGCTTTAAACCCACAAATTCCTGTTCATAAGTCACATTTTCTGTGGAGTTATTGACATAAAGTGTATCTCCCACGTTAGCTAGAAGTGTCCTTATTTCCCGTCCCCAAGATAGGTATCTTATCCTCTGTAACTTATTATCTATAATTAAAAACCTAAAGGTAAAAATGAGGTTTAGTAGTGTAAGCAAGATATGCTTTATTTTAAACTCACATAGATTAATATAAATACACTTGTTTTAAATACTCAAAAACTTGTTTCTGTAACATTCCTGAAACTTTAGGAATTTATAGTTCCTCATCCAAAATCCATAAATCTCTTTTTCCACAGCTATCAATATTATTTGTAATAGGTCAATACAGACTTTATATTTTGCTTACTAATAGATTCTCGGGGTTTACAGTTTAATGGTTAAGTTTAATGATTTGATTCCAGAGAAATTAATTGGTCCCTGTGTACTGAAATGAGTTTCTGAAAGAAACTGTTGTGTGGTCTTTTTGTTTGGTGTTTTTTTTAAGCTGTATAGATTCTCAGGCGATATTCTGGCACTTTTAAAATTAGTGGTATTTACTCACAGTAGCTGCAAATTAATGGAGAGGTATATTAGTACCACAGTATCTTGTAACTAAATTCCAAATTTGATTGTGAGAGGCAATCACTTTTTTACTTTTGTCTTTCTTTTGTGTGTCTTTTTCTAAGCCATGGTGCTGATTTAGAGTATTTTTTACTATGCCACAAATAACTCTAATACTTATGCAAGTTTATGACTATCTGTTATTATAAAAACTTTATAACTATATGAAGATATGCAGTACCTTCCAAACTGACTCTTGACTACATCTTCATTTGAGATGGGAGCAGCAGAGACGATGGGGAGTTCAATGGTTAAAGCAATGGAAACATGCTTTCATATACTTGCTCTCACACACGCTTTCTGCTACGCAGATTTTTGCTTAATCTCTTTCTGATTTTACTCCCAGGCAGGGATAGTACTTCCTCTCATTTTCTTTTCACATGAACTGTTTTGAGGCTTTCCTTGTAGCACGCATCAGGAGGCTATGTCAGAAGCATAAACGAACAGCTATATAACATATAAAAGATGATGCGACTAACTCTATGGAGAGACAATGCAAGTGAGTTTTCCTGTGCACAGTGTCTGCACATTGTTTAGTCCTTGTAATTCCTAAATGTATTGTTTGAGTAAAAGACTTAAATATTAATGCAGACCTCCAACTGTCTCTTCTGTATCAGTTAAACTCAAAACTAAAGAACTGTACTGGGAAGAAAAACGTCAAGTTTATGGATACTAAAAAGAAGCGTACCTATTTGGCTTCTAAGATCAGCTTAATTGGAATAATTTTTGCCGAAAGGAAGCTCATGAGGTCAGGTAGTTTAACCTCCTGCTCACAGCAGGTTTAATTAAATCAGATTGCTCAGTTCAGTGTCTAGTCAAGACTTGAACTTCTGCAGGGATGGAGATTCCATATGCTGCCTAAGCAGTCTGTGGCAGTATTTAACTACTCTCATGAATTTTTTTTTCCTCATTTCTAAGCAGAATTTCCTGTGTTCCAACTTGTGTCCATTCCTTCTTGTCCAAATTGAACACGCTGAATATACTTCTAGATTTTTTTTTCAATTAGATTGTAAGATGATTCTTGTGGCTTCTGCTCACTTACCATAAAGAGATCCATATGGCACCTACAGACACAAGTTTTTAAATGAATTAATACTTTTTGACTGATTTTCAATTTCCTACTGATGCAAAACAAGGTAATAAAAACCAAAATAAAGATAAATAAACATTCCTAGTATGCTCTAATCCAATTTTATGTACATGGCAACTGCTGCCAAAAGCAGTCTAAGATTTCTCTCCCTCTCACCAAAAAAACCCCCAAAGAATGGTATTTAATAAAGATGCAGAAAATGTACTGAAGGAATGGTGCTGAGACACAATTTATGCAGGATACTGTAAAGTTATCAGAAAAAAATTCTTGTAAGAAGGTGCTTTATCTGACATCAGAAAATTCTCTATGCTATCTCACAATCTAGTGAGAGAGACATACCAGTGAAAGACACAATCCAGTCTTCCCTAAACCAAGCAAGATGTCATCACAAAATCAGAAGTGCTATGTTTCCACAACAGAATTACTGCACAAACCTGAACAAAACCTGTTTGCAATAGGGTAACAAGAGTAAAATTGCCCTTTCCTGTTCCACTACTATTAATCAGCTAAAAAAGTCTGGGAAATGGACTATACCCAAAGTGGAGAAACAGCTGGCCATCTTAATCGAGAACATGTGACAGGCAGAAAGTATGGTCAAATAAGGTAAAGGCCTGCTATAAGCCAGCTTTCCCTTTTTAAGATCAGTTTTCCAATAGGGAAATAACTTCCAGAAACACATTTCTACCCTTTTGTACTATATTACTAATTCAAAACACTGTGCAAAACATAAACACTATTATCTCATAATTTAGATTTGAGGTAAGGTGGAAAAATAAGGGCAGCATCTGTGAAGTTAGCTTCAAAAAGTTCATACACTCACATCAGTACTCTGTTAAAAAAAAGACAACAACAACAAAAAAAAAGCAAAACAAAACAGCACCACCCAAAAAATCCCACACAACCCCAAACCACAAACCAAACCACCAAAGTGCAATAAATCGTGCTTTTGGATGGTGAGTCTGAGTACCTTCACCACCATAATGTCGGAAGAGGGATTATTTGAGGCAAATCTGGCTGCTCAGACAAGCCCACTGTGCAGAGCGTGTTTCACTAATGGAGACTGCAATTTGAGACCAGATTCTGGCATTGATGTAGTAAAGAATCACACCCACAGGGGCCCTGAAGAGGTGTTAGAAAAGTTGGAGGAATAAATTCAAAAGATCAAAATAATTATTGACAGTGATTTGTACGTGAAAAACACATGGGAAAGAAATGTAAAAAACCATGTAATTTAGTGAAAGTGAAAGGCAAGATGTTAACTTCCTTCACTCAGTATAAACTTATCTATGGAACTAAGTGCCACAAAGTAGCATAGCAGTAAAAGCAGCATATGAAAGACATAAAAAGTACAGTCTGCAGTGTGAAGGGTGTACCTGTAGGTATTCCGAGATGCAGTCACACAGACATGATTATATACTTGCAGCTGTAATTTTTCTCTTCCTCTTCCATGCAATTTATGATTTATTTTTCTAAGCTTTTGTAATCTTGGTCTCCTTTCAAGGTTTTCCCACTTATTCTTGATACTTTTGCCAACAATAACCCCAGGTTCATAAAAACAAAAGTAAAAAATTGGTAATACATATGCAAAAAAACTTTTAGTATTCATTCTTTTATATAATTACTGAATATTTAAACTGATTCTGAAAATGAGCAAACTGTCAGAGGACTGAAATTGGTAGAACATCCTGTTCCCCAAGAACTTTAGCCTATGATTCATTTTCTGATGTAATAATCAGTTCTCATTCAATTACTGTGTGGTTCCCAGGAAAACAACACAGTAAAAGATGGTATCAGGGGGTCTCATTTATTGCCTAGAAAAGACATCTATATCCAACTTGTTTAACTTACAAACAAAAAGTATGTTTGTTCCAAAGACGATGTGCATACTCAATCACTGACTTTAATGGCAAATTACAAAGTGGGAAGTTGGATTTGTTTGGGTTTCGGCTTATACACCATCATCAAGAATACAAATGTTGCAGCAAAAATTGTAGACTCCTACGTCATATAATAGGGCTACATGAGACCTGCTGACCAGGCAAAGGAAAATTTGAGGTGAATTTGATATGATCATAGAATCATAGAATCATGGAATGGTTTGGGTTGGAAAGGAACTCTAAAGGTCATTTAGTCCACCCCCCTGCAATGAGCAGGGACATCTTCCACTAGATCAGTTTGCTCAGAGGGGATGGGACACCTGCCACCTCTCTGGGCAACCTGTTCCAGTGTCTCACCACCCTCATTGTAAAAAATTTCTTCTTTATATTTAGTCTGAATCTACCCTTTTTTAGCTTAAAACCATTACCCCTTGTCCTATCGCTACAGGCCCTGCTAAAAAGTCTGTCCCAATCTTTCTTATAAGCCCCCTTTAAGTATTCACACCCTAAGCTTGTAAACAGGTCTCTCAGGACAGGGAAAGGTGAGACAAATTCTCTTTCTGTAATGCCCTAACATGAAATCTTCCCTTTTTACTTCACCGGTTCATCCCTCACTTTTTCCAGGGGGGGAAAAAAAAAAATCCCAAAGGGAAGAATGAATTATCAAAGATAGATAATGAGATCTGTTCAAAGGGATTTATATTGCATGTGCTGGTTCACATGGGGATGTTCTGTTTAGTGGGAAATTCTGATCTTTCAACAAAGGTTCTATTCTAGCTTCTTCCACTGGAAATAGGGGGTTTTTAAATGTTGACTTGGGGGTGGAGGGATGAGGAGAGAAGACTTTTACCAGAACAAAAGAGACCAATCGCTTGCCCTTACAAGAGATAGGCAGCCTTGGGACCGTCGAGGAGAATCAAAGCCAGTTGGGGTGCAGTGATTTCTCAACCTGGCAATGGTCCTGGCTCAAGCAACAGGCCTGCAGCAGTTTCTGTGGCAGAGTCAGAAGGTCAGACTCTGTCACTACATCTGTGCTACAGTTAAAGAGTAAGCTGAAAATCCGCAGGCCTGTCAGTACACTCCTGGGCACGGTTTTGACCACATCAAACGGTGATTCCCAGGGCAGGGCCTAGTGGCAATTCATAGCACGTACCAACAACCACTGCCCTTAGGCAGCATGGACTAGACACAGCAATCTCTCCAGTGTCACCCCGAGAAGCCTTTACAACTATAAATAGCCCTCATTACACATCCTAGGGTATGCAAAAAACCCCACTCAGTTTCATGCTATGAAAATGCTATTCTGTTAGACTGGATCACCATCCTTACGTTATTTCAGACACTTTGAAGAACAAAATAAATTTCCCCCATCTCTCACATTCAGATATGCCTTCACCGAGACCACTGGGAAGCAACACAGGTTTAAGGTCAAGTGCCACGCAATGCAGATGGACCACTCTCTCACTGTTCGCAGAAACCAAAACTGTTCCTGAGTTGTTTTTGTTTAGCAGATTAAATGTAGCCTGGTGAGCATACTGCGTCAAGGACGTTCATCCTAACATAATGGGGCCGACCCAGAGCTGCGCTCTGGAAACCTGGCCTCCTGCAGCCTCCCACCAACCATCCTGGTGGTAACAGAGCACACTTCCACCATATCTTTCCTTTGTTTCAAACAGAAAGAACAGGATTCAGTTGTCCAAATAGCAATATCTCTCTCTGAGGGCCAAAGGACTTTCCTAGGGTATCAGAAACTTACGGATGGGGCTAACAGACATAACACAGACCTACAGGAGACTATGCTCTTCTGGAGCTAGAGCTTAAGGCCAAGCAGGATCATATAACTCATTCTAAATAACACCCAAAGCTTCACTGTTAAGCAGGTGGAAAAGCCCTAAGGTTCCATGCAATGTTTTGGTTTTGAAAAAGTAGTTGTTGTTTTGTGGTTGGGTTTTTTTCCAAACAGGAAACTGTTAATAAGAAAATTTCCAGCCTGAGAACTCTTCTTTGAAATGCAATGTGAGAAATACCACATTTTTGTATTACTTCTATTTAGGTCTTACCTTATTTATTCCAGGTATAAATAACACCACAGTGTTTTCGCTAGTAATTAGTATAATGAAGGTTATGAACATGAAAAATTCTTCCAAGTAAAACAAGTGGTAGACTTCGACACCACCAAAATCCATTTGTGCCAGATTGTCAGAATGTATTATGAAATACAGTAAAATGTGTACCATATAAAAAATGAACTAATTTGAAAAGACATACAGAAAATCCTGTACCAAAGCGATATATTTCTATGAATACTCTTAATTCTTCCTACCCTTCAACAAAGATTTTGTTGAAGATTTTCTCCTGCACTATATGTATTTTCTAACCACTGCAGACCTCCCAACTGGTGATGTGTATGACCATAAATCCAGACTAATTAGTTAATTTAGGCAGGCATGTTATCACTAGAGTTAAAGGATCCATGGAATGCGTACAGCTGTTGCTTTTGTCATACATACCAGTGTGTCTACAAGACTTTACCATGATGTGGCAACCATGCCATAGAAAGTGATTGCAGTTGTACCTCTGACTTTACACTCTGAAATAATAAATGCCAGTTTACCTTTCCTGTGAAAGCTGTAGAAGGATGATCCCAAAGAGTTGCATAAGGTTAAGAGAAAACATACTGTAACTGTAGGAAGACAAGACACAATTTAACATAGAAGCCCTTTTGTCAGTTTAGACACAGATCTGATAGTAGTCTCAGATTTTTTTCAGTTACTTGTATATATTCAATGCTAAAGTTATTAGTAAGGTCATTCAGATACTATCAACTCTGGGTGATAATGTTCAAAGCAAAAAAACTTAACAGTAAGGGAAAACTGTTTTGTTTCTGGTATTTGCTTCTTAGGCTATCCTGAAAAGAATTTTTTTCGTATCCTGTCACCTGGGCTGTATTTGCATAAAAACTGATATTCGCACTGATATTCACACAGCAGTGAATAAGACAAACAGGCATTAAAACCCAGTCTTTCTTAGAGATAATCCTTCCTTTGAAGAGAAAAAAGGAAGGCATAGTGAAGATACTTGCATGGTTACTATACAAAGAGGACTAAACCAAACCTGGATAACTAGCAAACCTTTTTTTTCCTTCGCATGCAGCTGGCAATTGTGTATATCTCAGGCATGAAGCTAATATTCTTGGGTTTATTCTTATCATAGTATTTCTTATCATATCATATTAGTATAGTATGTTCTTATTTGTACAATAGTACACTCACCGTTACTGTGTAATTCTTTTTCAAGGTGAATTCATCCTTTTGAAATACTGATGCGCAGAACTGTACACAATATTTCACAGAAGTGTAACTCCTTTCTGACCAACAATGTCTGGCCTGATGTCTCCTGGGATCAAATTTGTCTTTTTCACTGTCATATCACATTGTTGGTATTTATCATTCTGTAAACAAGTATGTTTCTTCTCACCTGTGATTCTCAACTGACACACATTCAGCTGGTACCAGAAGTCCTTGGTAACAATCCCTAGGCACATGGCCTGAAGTGTCAACTTATTACAACTAATTCCTTTCCATCATTCCAGTTGTCAGTGCTTCTAGTTCTTCCTCAAAGATATTTGTCTGCCTGATAATGCCTCCTGGCTTTGTCATTAACAATTTCAGTGGCCCACTCATCATCCTACTGTCACAGCATGGCCATTAATAACGATAATAAAAGTGATCAGGCTCAAGAATCATTAAAAAACCTAACTCCTTGCCCTGATCTGTTTCCCTAATCTTCTCCAGTTTGCGCATCTCACAACAAGAGAAAAAATAAGTTCTAGTCTTATATAGGTGAATATAGTCTCTTCTCACATGATAAAAATACTTGTGAACTTTGTTCAGAGTATTAAATGTTGGAAAAGGAAGTCAGTGTAAACAGCCATCTCCCCCAAAAATCCATAAGGTTAAACTGAATCTCATAAGTGCACTTTGACATTCTGTACCACAGACATCAAAATCCAGGCTTTAATTCGTTCACACATGTTTAGCACTCAGATACACACTGCATTTTCAGTCAAAAGCTAGATTTTTGCATTTGTGAAGACACCAATAATTTGTTACTTGACTCATAATTAAATTGCCCTATGAACTGTTTTGAGTTACTTTACTGTTGTAGAACTTCATTGGCTTTTGTAACAGAACATGCCAGCACATGAAGAATGATGCTTGCAGAATCTATTTCTCATATTGCTTTGACAGTAAAAACTATACTGCAAGGTATGATAACCTCATTTCACACTGATAAAAAACACACAGAATGTCCCACTGTGGTATTACACACCCTAAACAAACAAGAAAGCACAGGGAGTACACAGAACCTTACTATGAACTTAAATAGCCAGCAGTTTTACAGGAACACCATCACAGCGATCGTGAACAGAAGCATAACAATATTTTAAACATATTTTTCTGTTCAATGTTTCATTGGGAAAGGCCAGAAGGGAGCTAAAATCAGGCTACAAACCTTTGTTGATCAGTTTGTAGCAATAAAGCAGAAAACACAAACAACAAAGATCATTGGATAAACAAAAAAAAAAAAAAGAAAAAAAAAAAAGATGTCCAGATTTATAAAAACAGTAGGATGAAATTTCAGAATGCCAACCTTGTAATAATATACCATATAAATAGCACACTTTGGGTTGGTGCTGAGTAAATAAGCAACTTTTACTGATTTATATGTGAACAGTTGGGTCCTCAACATTTTACTATAAAAAAAACCAAACAAAAATACCCAACAAAGCAACAGGGGTTTCAAAATTATTACTGATTTTGAGCACATTTATTTAAACACCTCTACATTATTTTCAGAGAGCAGGTGCCTTCTGTAGGAAAAAGGAGAAAAGGGGAAGAAAAGATAAGCAATCTTAATATGTCTACTTGAATTTCCAAATGTTAAAGTGCCTTAATTCTTGGTCATTTTCCAACCTAAGGATGACTCCCTGGCATTTTTATTTTTTTTAAAGGTTGTTGAAGGAAACTGTCTTATATTTTATATTGGAATAGCAACAAATTGGTTTTTGGCCGGTAAAATAACACACAACTAGAAGTTCCCTGGAGACAAATGTTCAGATTCTGTGGCTCCATACTAATTCAAATCTTTTTACAAGACTACACCTAAATGGTAATGAATAACAAATAACTAATGTAATAGTATACCTTCCCAGCTACAAAATCAGGGACCTGGTTTCACAGCACAAGCAAATTGCAATAATTTGAGGCAAACATCAATCTCTTACCAGGCTTTAGGCTGTAGGAATAAAACGGTTGTAAGATGTGGACTTAAAGACATTATCTAGTTTGATCAAGTTAGCTAAATCTTATTCTCATGCTATATTGCAATCTAAAATGATAAGAACATTGTTTTATCCCAGACATCAATCTGGGTAACAATACTCTCAACAAAGTTTAGAGAATCTGAAAAATGTATATAAATTAGTGCATGTACATATATGAACACTACTTAATTTCAGTTTACAAAGTTGCCCTCTGCACTGACGAAGATAGTCTGCTTTCCTAAATTTTTGTCTTAGATCGGTATCCAACAGCTGAAGTCAGGAAAAAGGTTTCTTTGAAATGTATGCCAGTAGGAAGGAATGCAAATGTACAAGTCATCTGAATACACCTAATTTTAACAGCTGAGCATGTCAAAATAATATCTTTGAGACACAGCAATTCTACAGGTGATATCACACTACTAATTGTCACATTTCAATTGAAATAGTGATTTTCTGTGTAGTGATACAATTGTACATCAAATGGTATCTAGTTGGGAATGCTAGAAGGATTATCTCTGTTAATGATAATTAAAAAAAAAAAAAAGAAACAAAATTTAAGTCAGCCAATGATTGCAGCATCAGAATTCTTTTCAGAATCATACATGGGACCAAGTGAGAGCTTTTAGTTCACGGCTACAGTGAAATATTTGGATGTAGAATAACTGTGGTTGAGTCATACGGCAGCAAAAGTCCCTGGAAAAAATATGATTAAAGAAGAGAAACCACCTTAGACTTCTACCAGAAATAATCTTTTTCTTATTAATGTAATCCTGGGTTCTCAAAAAAATTTCTAAGAGTTATGGGCTCAGATACCTACTGAATAGGAACCAAGTACCTAACTGCCATCTGCCATGGATCTTTAAAAAGAAAAGAAAAAAAGATTTGGAAAACGTCTTTCCACACTCCCCCCCCCCAAGAATGACTCAGGAATTAGTCTCCTGAATCCCAGACACTTGAATGTGTGTATGTCTCCTCATCCAGCTTCCTCCCTTCACCCCATCCCTGTAGGGACCACAAGTGAAGTTGGCCCGGATTGTCTCTGAATGTCTGAACAGAGTTTCTTCTCCAAAGGCAGTCAGTGCTATTATTATATCTAGTACCACAGACTGATCAAAATGACTCAGGGAATTCTTGGTCATGCACTGAGCTCCCTCAGACTCCAGTGGGGAGAGTTCAAACTCAGTGCCAGATTGCTGCATTTTCACGTCGGTGGTGCATCGCTGAATTTTACAAATGGTCAAAATAAACATTTTTTCCTGTTTTTCTTATTAAAAACCCAACAACATGTATCTGGGGTACACTTTGTTTTCAGTAACCTATCACGATCAAAAAACAGAGAAAACTTCTGTTGGAAACATATATTACTGGAAATGCTAACTTTCTAGCCTTAAGAAACAGTAAAGATTGCTTTGTAAAGTCTTTACATTTTTAAATTCTTTCTAATGAAAACTCTCAGCTTTTCATCTCTAAATATTTGAGATTTAATGCAATTCATCTCTGGCTATACTTCTTCAGGTAAACTCAGTTGCCACGACAACAAGAAAATACTTTTCTATTGGTAAAATTGATTTTTATCTTTCCAGTGCTAGAAAGTGAAGGCACACATTTAGGGGCAGAATTCTAAACCTAGTGAAAACCATGGAAGAAAAGCCTTACAGAAGTATAAAGTCTAATTATCTGCATTTTTAAAAATACTAATTATTAATTACATTGCAAATCTTTCATATAGTTTTTCAAACGAAGTACACAGGATTTAAACACATAAAACATATTTTCTGTCACAAACAAGTCAATTATTCTGTCTTTGACCTCATATTTGCTTTATTAATTTATATGATAATGCAGGAAGTAAGTAAGTGTTCAGTAGGCAAAAAAAGAGAAAGTTCTTAAAATCTACAAGGTTATGATAAACCAGTTAATATTTTTTTAAGGCATTTTGTAATAAAACAGACAACTCACACTTCCAATGCTATTTCACAGAGCATATTTTTAGAGCATATTTTCGTTGCTATTGCACAATAGTAGCAGCTACAAGTTCCACTTTGCTATACAGTGATTCTCTGTTGCAAGAAACTTCCCTCACGGCAATGTCAACTCACTCAAATCACATGTAGAATGTACTATAAAGAATCATCAAGTGAAGGTATTTGCCCCTATAATTATAACATCTTTGAATTGAAAGAAGAAATGCACCAAAAGCACGGCAAGTTCTCTTTCCCCATAGGCCACTTGAAGACCTATGATGCCAATGCTGAATGAATCAGAATGCACATAGTTTGGGTCTGAAATTTTTACAAGAAAAACACACAGCATGGAGCAAATGAACATCAAGCTTATCAAGTACCCTACTGCATTTTTAATATCTGTGCAAGAAAGATAATAGAAAGCTTCCTTACAGACTACTTGTAGAACAGTACTTTATTTTACAAACTGTATACAATTTTTCAGCTACACCTTTTGTTAGCAACTCCCAACAAACCTCTAAAATCTACTCTTCATCATGCAAATGATGCCATAGAAAAATAACAGAAATAAAACTGCTGACATTTTTTAACGTTTGATTTGTGCATGTACTGAATTAGTATTGTAAATTCAGGAGATCAACACTTCTGTGGGCTGATCTTCACACTTAATTTCTCAAAACGTGGATACTTATGAATGAAATATAGATGTAGGTATATTGCAAAATTAAACCTCTTGAAGTAATTCTGGTGTCCAACAAATATTTATTGTTATCCTGATGATGATGATAGCATTACAGGACTTTTGGGAACTTTCTAATCGGAAGAAATTCGCTGTCCATCAACAAGGAAGTCAATAGTGTATTTCCTGTTGACATCAGAGACAGGGGTTTTTATAGAGAATGTTAGAGCAACTAGGTAATTTACGTCTGTTATAGAAAAAAAGAGAACAACTGCAAATTATAAAATTAATGGAAGATTTATTTAATCCTAAGGAAAAATAAATCTTTTCTTGGATAGGCTTAAAAACAACCTCAAGTGCACATCTAGCTCTGCCTCTTCTTTGGAGAAGAACAGCATCCATACAGTGCTGAGAAGAACTGGGATCCCATGAGTATTGGGAAGAACTACATCCCTAGAATGCCATACAAACTGTACAATTGGCAGCCATTCTTATAAGCATGAAAATAAAGCAATCGAATGAAATATCAATATTAGATTTTCTTGCAGATACACTTCTTATTGAACCAGTTCAGCTTATTTGAACAAAACAGTTACCATCTTGGACATAGCTGATGCCCAATCTTGCTGAAGTATTTAACTACATGTATTTAAACTAAATACTAGCAAGAAGCAGCCTAGAGCTCTGAGGATAGCTATACCTAGACACAGAAGGTGATTTTTCTAATCCAGAACTACATTTCTTAAAAAAAGAATGATCATTTTGGTTCTTCTTCCAACACTTTTGAAATACATTTGTCTAAGTTGCCTTCACCATTATGGTTGCTAAATGACTTTGTTGCCTATGAACTTTCAATTAATTTTCTTTGTGGAAGGGGTAATACAAACTATATTTTATAGACAGTTTTCAAGTACCACCATCACAAAAAATACTGAAACACAGACAAGACATCCTACTAATTTATTATTATTTCTGTTACTGAAGTCTGAAAGAATGAAAATCCATTGATCTTGATGCAGTACATAACAGTTGATATTCTGGAGGAAAAGAGAAATATACTGATCTTTTAGAGATGTGGATCAGTGGTAGAGATTCTCAGACTGTAGTTTCAGGAGAATGTTTTTTGAAAAACAGTGATGCCATTCACTTTGGTCCCCTGCCATTCCTCCCTTGAGCAGCAAAAAAGTTTTCATGCTTGTGCTATTAACCACATTGGAAAAACAACTGGGGGGAGATAATGTGCAAAAACAAAATGAAACAAAATTAAATTAAAAAAAAAAACAGATGTGGAAGAGGCAATAGATATATCTTTAGTCAATTTTCAAAAGCCATCAAGGAAATCTTTCACTAGGAATTAAGGAGTAGATTTCCATTATTTCATGATAGTGTTTTAAACTTTAAATACAGTTTTCCTTTTAACAACTTCAACCATAAAACAAGCACTATTTCTGTGCAAAATAGTTAGCTAAAATGAATTCATCCTGATCTTTTACACTCATTCAAAAGATAAAGAATCCTAAGCTGGGAATCATCAAAAACAAACAAAAAATTATTTTCTGTTTAAGGATGGGAAAAAGTACTCTATAATCTTAGCAAAGTGTTAGCAGTCCATTGTCAATTCTTAATAGTTTATAGATTTCAGCAAGCTCTGATATCATAAACTGATCAGAAACTAAGTTTTCTTTGATTTTACATTCCAAGGCTTGCATAGTACATTGACGAATATCAAAGCAAACATTCTTCTTATATGGATAAGACACACATACTGAGGAATATCTGGTGACATCTTTGTGACTAGATTCTAGAACACATCAGTATGTTTTGGTTTTTTTCTTTTGTGTTTCTTTCAGGGAGGAAAAGTATTACAGTGATGCCTAAAAACAAGAATTCTCATCCATAAAATGAATAAATGAAACTAAGATACTTCAGTTAAATATGAGAGCAGTGTGAAATAAGGGGCCAGAATACTGTTCTTTTTATTCAAAGTTGATATACTCTTAATCACTGTGCTGTGTTCTGGATACTGCACTAAAAGTTAATTTGGCATGAGATCTAGAAAAAATCCAGGTCTAACATAGGTCTATATCGCTATCTTGGCCTAAAGTATTACAGCCTTGACCACCTTAGGCCAAACTGTAGTTGAACTACAGCCTATCTGAACAATGTTTTTAGATGTCTTTACTAAAAGTGTTTTGATATACAAAGCTAATTTGATGTGAGTGACATTTCTTCATTCCTTTTGCTTACGTACACAAATTGTGTTAGAATTTATAATATTAGGAAGACATTTGCTAAACATGTGGCAATAATATGCAAGAATCATGCTAGGAAGGTCTGCAGACCTAGCTTAGCAGCTCTGAAGAAGCCACTTTCTCTTGCAAGGATTCAAAGACTTCCAGCTAATGTGTGTTAGAGTCTTTCTGCATTCATTCCAGGATGCTGTAATATGCCAGCTGAAATCGCGTTTTGTCATTGTCTTTTTGGGAAAGCGGGACAAATAAATTATTACGTTGTCTCCTCAGTCTTAATATTCTGATAACTACCCAACTGAAGAAGCAAGCATGTGTGACTTACATTTGAAAAAATAAGAATTATATCTATTGGAGAAAATGCATTGTTTTGCTGAGCTTAATCTGAAATAAATCTTCATACTATTTGTTGATGTTCTGCATGGAGACCACACTTAAAAGGAAGCTAATCTGCAAAGAAGACCAACTATAACCACATTAGAGTGAAAGGCGCTTTTTTATTGTACTTTATGATTTTTCCATAGGGGACCACAACAGAAAACATGACTGGAAAGAACCACAAAATTGAAGAAAGACACAGCTGTCATTCTCACAGTCTTGGTTCTGCAGTTAGTACAAAAGAAGGGAGACAGAACACTCAGCTTCCCTGTAATATACATTTCCTTTTCTTGTAAATGGAAACAAGAATTAAGTCGCAAATGAAAGCTGCTAAGGCATTTTCCCAGCAAAGTTTTTTATAATTTCAAAATCTATTGGGCAAAACCCATCCTCTCTGGAAAGTACTGGGATTTCTCTTGACAAATTTTTTTTCATATCCAAGATGAGGTTTCAGGTTTATAAATAAGGGAGGTGAGCAGAAAGCACAGAAAATGCTAGAAGAGCAAGTGCGTGCTAAAGAGCCTAGGGATCTCCCATTCTCACGTGGGACGGTGAAGCAACCAGACTTGAACCCAGCAGTCTTGCACCCCTGAGATTTAGCTTGCCCACCATCCTCAAGAGGAAACTCTCTCTCTCACATGCTGAATATATAGCTGTCCAAAGTGAAACAACTAAAAATAAATGGTAAAGGTTTATCCAAATGCAATCAATAGCTCAGATTTGTGCTGAATATGGAACAAAAAGAAGTTTCAAGTCTCTGCTCCCAGTCAGAGTGTTTGGCACTTTTCCCTTGTAACTTCAAGTGCAAATTTTATAGACTAGGCAGGTCTTTATCAGCAAGGGACCCAAAAATGGTGAGAAAGAGAATGGAGGATCCTTAAGGGTTGTAATAAAACATATATATTATAGCCCTGAACAGTTATAATAAAGTAACTTTTTACAGTTCAAGGTTTTTAAGTCTGGTTACTTCAAAGGCATCTCTTCCATACCTTCCTACAAATCTCCCATCTGAAACATAACATCTTTAAGTGAACACTTGAAGCTATCTTTACCATGCTGATACCTATCAAGATGTGAGCTTTCACAGAAAAACAACAGAAACCTTGCTTAAATAAAAACACACTCAGAATGATAACTTAAAATTATCAAAGAAAAAGTTCTGAAAAAGAGAGAAAAGAAACAGGAACTGGCTGAATTATGATATCAAAGGCTTCAGAAAAAATAACTGCAGAGTTGCAGATCTCTTTGTTGTCTTACAAGAGAAGAACAGAGGGATTGGCAATCATATTACAAACAAAAAAATATATAAATAAAATAAATTGCTTCCTCCCTATAAAAAGAATATTTCATTTATGAATGGTAAATTTTGTAAAAGAAATGTTTTGCTTTGGTTTTCAGCAATATTGTAACTTTGCAAGTTAGACAATATACTTAGTGACTTAATTAAGCTTGAAGCACAATGTCAATCATTAATTTTAAGGGGCAAGGTGGGGATTTTCTCCTCCTCCTCAGGACACAACTGAGCTGGCATATTTTAAATGCTGGTCATAATACTTTTGCCGAGTCTTTCATACTGGTGGCTCAACACCTGGTATGATTTTTCTGTGTATTTCTCCATCTCAATATTAGCATATTACTACTGTACATTTTGCCTTCCACCTAACAAGAAACTAGCAAATTTCTTTTACCATGTCTCATAATAGCTGCCTCTACTTTTGCCTCAGGGAAAGCGCAGAATACAGCAAAGGTAATGTCACTATCTAACAAAGGCCACCAAAACCACCTTCTGTACCAGAAAGCCATCGTAATCACTGAGAAAGCGGGGGAAAGATAAGTTAGAGAAACATCACACAGAAAAATAGGGAAAGAAACCAAATGAATATGACTTTCAGAAGTCCACCACAGTCTGGCTGGAGACTGTTCTATATTGCAGTGGATATATCATGCAGCTAATAATCCTGGAATGGAGACAGATCAAAGCTTCAGCTGCTAGCTGAAGGAAGGCAGGACCACGCACTACATGACTGTAGTTGTCTGCTCCAGAATCACTTACATTAATTAACAGCTTACTAACGTAATTGTCTTTTTACATATTGTAGAAACAAATTCTATACTAGTTATCTTAAAATAACAGCTGTCCTCGTTAACCACGACAACAGCAAAGCCCCAGATTCATACAGTTAAATAGTTGTAAATACTGTGGTTTTCTCACCATCCAGAATGTTAGGTATATGAAAAAGATCCTATTGAGTTCATTGGTAAGGGCCATCCTCTTTTGCCTCAGGTATAGCAGGCTACAGAATTAAATCCTCTGACGCCATATGTAAGATAGGGTATTTTCTACAAGATGGCCTTCAACTGTTTCTTGCTAAATTTTTTTCTGCTTGCCATTAAGAAAAATGCCACCACTTTAACTAGAAGTTGGTGGTCTCAAAATGGTAGAAGAGGCTCCCAAGACCACATGCATAGGATGATAATGGAGACCAGGATAACACAGGCACACACTGATTCAAAGGCCCTGATGGTCTAAGTACCAATCATAAATGGCCAATTACAGAGCACTAAAGGGATGCAACTTTGAGAGCTGACTCTAAGTGGTTATCAAGGGAACAAAGAACATGTATATGAGCTATGCAAAACATTCTGTATGTGGTGAAAATACGGAGGAAATTACGAGAGGATGGTTTCAGTCTCTACAAGAACAAGAGGAAAGAAAGAACACAGAGAGAACTGCTCCAGTATCTCCTCCCCAGCTAAGGATGCTGTACCTTAGCAGTGCTGCTACCTATATGCAGCAGTTTCTCCCTCACCTTGGGGAAAGAGAAAAAGCAGGCTTTTTTAATTTTGCCATTGTCCTGGTTTCAGCTGGGATAGAGTTAACTGTCTTCCTAGTAGCTGGTACAGTGCTATGTTTTGAGTTCAGAGCGAAGAATGTTGATAACACTGATGTTTTCAGTTGTTGCTCAGTAGTGTTTAGACTAATGTCAAGGATTTTTCAGCTTCTCATGCCCAGCCAGTGAGAAAGCTGGAGGGGCACAAGAAGTTGGCACAGGACACAGCCAGGGCACCTGACCCAAACTGGCCAACGGTGTATTCCATACCATGTGACGTCCCATCCAGTACAGAAACGGGGAAGTGGGAGGCAGGGATTCGCCGCTCGGGGGACTGGCTGGGTGTCGGTCGGCGGGTGGTGAGCAATTGCACTGCGTATCATTTGTACATTCCAATCCTTTCATTATTGCTGTTGTCATTTTATTAGTGTTATCATTATCATTATTAGTTTCTTCTTTTCTGTTCTATTAAACCGTTCTTATCTCAACCCACGGGTTTTGCTTCTTCTCCCGATTTTCTCCCCCATCCCACTGGGTGGGGGGGAGTGAGTGAGCGGCTGCGTGGTGTTTAGTTGCTGGCTGGGGTTAAACCACGACAGTCCTTTTTGGCGCCCAACGTGGGGCACGAAGGGTTGAGATAACGACAAACCTGACCAGAGCTTGTTAAAACAAATTTGTTATAAGCATTCATTATATCGGTCTAATAGTTGCTGGTCATTATGTTGATTTATGTGTTCTTAGAGTTGTTGCTCTGGTTTTTAAAGTTCTGTTATGTATCACCTCGCTTGCTGTATGTAGTCCCTCTTCTGCTGCTTATCATCCGTGGGAGGTGGATTAAGGTTTTCGCTTTGATGTATTGTATAACACTGGTTTATGGTATGATAAAGTCGTCGGCTGTGGGATTAATCCGGTACTTGCACCCAGCATTGTCACCTTTATACTGTGGAAGCCATCTGTGGGAAACTATTAATAATTATACCATTTACCTTTCCTCCTTGGAAAACCAGTCTATGGGTGGGATACCTTTCTTCCCCTCTCCTTTCTCCTTCAGTCCAGTTACAATGGTGTTTGAGAATTTTGAAAAATTTGAATACTCTTGGGATGTTGGGACCAGCACGGTCCTAGCCCTACTGCTAGGAATTAGCATGCTTCTGAATGTGGTTCAGCTCTCATTTAAGGTTAAACAACTATTTAAGAAAATCACCCAGAGATCTGCCCCAAGGCTGGATAATTATGAGTGGCAGGGTGTGTGGGGTAGTATGGGCAAGTACCTAGAAAAGTGGGCACCTCCAGTGTTTTGGAAATTCACCCCTGAACAAGTGCAGAATCCAGAAGAACTAGTAAAATATTTGGAAAAGGTATGCTGTCACCCCGGCAGCTCCAGAGAGATACAAATTACTGCAACGTGCTGGGGCCTGGCCCATGCCTATCGAGCCCTGTTCGACACCACTCAGTACCCTCAAGGGGAAGAGAAGGTCTCTGGACCTAACAACAAAACGATGAGCACTGTGGCTATCCAAACCTCAGCGACAGGCACTGCAGCCCCTCCAGCCTCGGCAATGAGCACGGCAGCTACCCAAACCTCGGCAACGGGCACTGAGGTCCCTCCAGCCCCAGCAACGAGCACAGCAGCTACCCAAACCTTGGCAACAGACACTGCGGTTATCCAAGACCCGGCGAGCGGTACTGCAACTGAACCAGTGGACCAACCTGCACCAGTATCAGTTGCCCCCGTACAGAAAAAGAAATATACAAAAAAATCAGTTCGCTTAGCGAAGGATGAAGGCGAACCAGGGTCATCACGGGAACAGGAGGAAGAGGCAGAACCAGAGGTAATAACCCGGTCCCTATCCTTGAGTGAGCTGCGGGATATGCGAAAAGATTTTGGCCGCCGTATAGGTGAGCATATTATCACCTGGCTCCTCCGATGCTGGGACAATGGGGCTAATAGCTTGGAATTAGAAGGTAGGGAAGCCAAGCAGCTGGGATCGCTTGCCAGGGAAGGTGGCATTGACAAGGCAATTGGAAAAGGGACACAAGCCATCAGCCTCTGGAGGCGACTCCTGTCAAGTGTGAAGGAAAGGTACCCCTTTAAGGAAGATGTTATATGTCAATCAAGCAAGTGGACAACCATGGAAAAAGGTATCCAATATCTGAGGGAATTAGCTGTGCTAGAGACAATTCATCATGATCCGGACAACCCACAATTACCCAAAGATCCAGACGAAGTCCAATGCACACGACCCATGTGGCGGAAGTTTGTACGGAGCGCACCATCGTCCTATGCCAACTCACTGGCAATAATGACCTGGAAAGACGAAGAGGCACCGACAGTGGATGAAGTGGCTCGCCAACTCCGTCAATACGAAGAGAATCTCTCCTCCTCCCTACAAGCCTGCATTTCGGCTGTGGAGAAGCTGTCCGAGGATTTCCAGCAATTCAAAGAGGAGATGTCCTGTTGCCCACCTGTAAGGACCAATGTCTCAGCTATTAGGAGTGAGCGCTCCTCTGCCCAAGAGAAAGAATATAGAAGGTACACACCGCGAGGTGCCCTGTGGTTTTACTTATGTGATCATGGAGAGGACATGAGGAAATGGGATGGAAAACCTACCTCGGTCCTAAATGCACGGGTACGTGAGCTGCGAGGAAAAAACACCACAAAAGGGGATTCTACCAGGAAAAATGCCGCTCCGGTTTCCAAACAGAGTAGAAGGGCTGATCTTATTTCTGATCCTCTTGAAGGGACTTCTGAGCCAATTTTACGAGAAGTGAATACTGGATACTCTGACCAGAATTAGAGGGGCCCTGCCTCCAGCCAGGTGGAGGAAAGGGATAACCGGGTCTATTGGACTGTGTGGATTCGATGGCCTGGCACGTTAGACCCACAGGAGTATAAGGCTCTAGTAGACACCGGCGCACAGTGTACTTTAATGCCATCAAGTTATGAAGGGGCAGAACCCATTTCTATTTCTGGTGTGACAGGGGGATCCCAAGAGTTAACTGTATTGGAAGCTGAAGTAAGCCTAACTGGGAATGAATGGCAGAAACACCCCATTGTGACTGGTCCAGAGGCTCCGTGCATCCTTGGCATAGACTATCTCAGGAGAGGGTATTTTAAGGACCCAAAGGGGTATCGATGGGCTTTTGGTATAGCTGCCTTGGAGACGGAGGGCACGGAACAGCTGTCTACCCTGCCTGGTCTCTCTCAAGACCCTTCGATTGTGGGGTTGCTGAGGGTTGAAGAACAACAAGTACCAATTGCTACCACGACGGTGCACCGGCGGCAATATCGCACCAACCGAGACTCTCTGATTCCCATCCACAAGTTGATTCGCCAACTGGAGAGCCAAGGAGTGATCAGCAAAACTCGCTCACCTTTTAATAGTCCCATATGGCCCGTGCGAAAGTCTAATGGGGAGTGGAGACTAACAGTTGACTATCGCGGCCTGAATGAAGTTACGCCACCGCTGAGTGCTGCCGTTCCAGATATGCTAGAACTTCAATACGAACTAGAGTCAAAGGCAGCCAAGTGGTATGCTACAATTGACATTGCTAATGCGTTTTTCTCAATCCCTCTGGCAGCAGAGTGTCGTCCACAATTTGCCTTTACTTGGAGGGGTGTCCAGTACACTTGGAATCGACTGCCCCAGGGGTGGAAACACAGCCCCACCATTTGCCATGGACTAATCCAGACTGCACTGGAAAAAGGTGAAGCTCCGGAACACCTGCAATACATTGATGACATCATCGTATGGGGCAACACGGCAGAAGAAGTCTTTGAGAAAGGGAAGAAAATAATCCAAATCCTTCTGAAAGCCGGTTTTGCCATAAAAGAAGGTAAGGTCAAGGGACCTGCACGGGAGATCCAGTTTTTAGGAATAAAATGGCAAGATGGGCGTCGTCAGATCCCAATGGATGTGATTAACAAAATAGCAGCTATGTCTCCACCAACTAATAAAAAGGAAACACAGGCCTTCTTAGGTGTCGTGGGGTTTTGGAGAATGCATATTCCAAATTACAGTCTGATTGTAAGCCCTCTCTATCAAGTGACCCGAAAGAAGAATGATTTTCAATGGGGCCCTGAGCAACAACAAGCCTTTGAACAAATTAAACGGGAGATTGTTCACGCAGTAGCCCTTGGACCAGTCCGGACAGGACAAGATGTTAAAAATGTGCTCTATACTGCAGCTGGGGAGAATGGCCCTACCTGGAGCCTCTGGCAGAAAGCACCTGGGGAGACCCGAGGCCGACCCCTGGGGTTTTGGAGTCGGGGATACAGAGGATCCGAGGCTCGCTATACTCCAACTGAAAAGGAGATATTGGCAGCATATGAAGGAGTTCAAGCTGCCTCAGAAGTTGTTGGTACTGAAACACAGCTCCTCTTAGCACCCCGACTGCCAGTGCTGGGCTGGATGTTCAAAGGGAGGGTCTCCTCTACACATCACGCGACTGATGCCACGTGGAGTAAGTGGATTGCACTGATCACACAACGGGCTCGCATAGGAAACCCCAGTCGCCCAGGAATTTTGGAAGTGATCACGGACTGGCCAGAAGGCAAAGATTTTGGAATGTCGCCAGAGGAGGAGGTGGCACGTGCTGAAGAGGCCCCGCTGTATAATAAACTGCCAGAAAATGAGAGGCAATATGCCCTGTTCACTGACGGATCCTGTCGCATCGTGGGAAAGCATCGGAGGTGGAAAGCTGCCGTATGGAGTCCTACACGACAAGTTGCAGAAACTGCTGAAGGAGAAGGTGAATCGAGTCAGTTTGCAGAGGTGAAAGCCATCCAGCTAGCATTAGATATTGCTGAAAGAGAAAAGTGGCCAGTGCTCTATCTCTATACTGACTCATGGATGGTGGCAAATGCCCTGTGGGGCTGGCTACAGCAATGGAAGCAGAGCAACTGGCAGCGCAGAGGTAAACCCATCTGGGCTGCCGCACTGTGGCAAGATATTGCATCCCGGCTAGAGAATCTGGTTGTAAAAGTACGTCACGTAGATGCTCACATACCCAAGAGTCGGGCCACTGAAGAACATCAAAACAACCAACAGGTGGATCAGGCTGCCAAGATTGAAGTGGCTCAGGTGGACCTGGACTGGCAACATAAGGGTGAGCTATTTATGGCTCGGTGGGCCCATGATGCTTCAGGCCATCAGGGAAGAGATGCAACATATAGATGGGCTCGTGACCGAGGGGTGGACTTGACCATGGACACTATTGCACAGGTTATCCATGAATGTGAAACATGTGCTGCAATTAAGCAAGCCAAGCGGTTAAAGCCCCTGTGGTATGGAGGGCGATGGCTGAAATATAAATATGGAGAAGCCTGGCAGATTGACTATATCACACTCCCACAAACTCGCCAAGGCAAGCGCTATGTGCTCACGATGGTGGAAGCAACCACTGGATGGCTGGAAACATATTCTGTGCCCCATGCCACCGCCCGGAACACTATCCTGGGCCTAGAAAAGCAAGTCTTGTGGCGACATGGCACCCCAGAACGAATTGAGTCAGACAACGGGACTCATTTCCGAAACAACCTCATAGACACCTGGGCCAAAGAGCATGGCATTGAGTGGGTGTATCATATCCCCTATCATGCACCAGCCTCTGGGAAAATTGAGCGATACAATGGACTGTTAAAGACTACATTGAGAGCAATGGGGGGTGGAACTTTCAAACATTGGGATACACATTTAGCAAAAGCCACCTGGTTAGTCAACACCAGAGGATCTGCCAATCGGGGTGGCCCTGCCCAGTCGGAATTTTTACATACTGTAGAAGGGGATAAAGTCCCTGTAGTGCACATAAAAAATATGTTAGGGAAGACAGTCTGGGTTACTCCTGCCTCAGGCAAAGGTAAACCCATTCGTGGGATTGCTTTTGCTCAAGGGCCTGGGTGCACTTGGTGGGTGATGCGAAAAGATGGGGAAGTCCGATGTGTGCCTCAAGGGGATTTAATTTTAGGTGAGAACAGCCAGAATTAAACTGTATATTAGTTGCTATATAACCCTGCTACTGTATATTATCCTTACTATAATTATGTGCTATATCCATAGTACTATAGTAAGAATCACTTAGATCAAGCAAGAAAAGAACTGTGATAAAACTGAGCAAAGCGCAGTAGTGATGGAACCAGAACTGACTCCAGCATGCAACAATCCAACGGTGCACACCATCCTCCTGCTGCGCCAAATGTCACCTGCTTGTCACACTGCACTGAAGCCCAATTCTGCTCTACCGACTGAGAGGACTTTGCACCATCCCTCCTGCCCAGAAAGACTGGTATGACAGATGGAGCCCAGAGTCAGAAACTAAATGAACTCAATGAACATTTTATGAACATGACCCATGAACTAAAGGAATGATATCTCTGTGTGTGTATACATATATATATATATCATTGCTCATATGTCTTAAAGGGATGGAAAAGTGATGATTGATCAGGATGTAACTAAAGGTATGGGAACTGTGCATGACGTCAATGGTATAGAATAAGGGGTGGATACTGTCCTGGTTTCAGCTGGGATAGAGTTAACTGTCTTCCTAGTAGCTGGTACAGTGCTATGTTTTGAGTTCAGAGCGAAGAATGTTGATAACACTGATGTTTTCAGTTGTTGCTCAGTAGTGTTTAGACTAATGTCAAGGATTTTTCAGCTTCTCATGCCCAGCCAGTGAGAAAGCTGGAGGGGCACAAGAAGTTGGCACAGGACACAGCCAGGGCACCTGACCCAAACTGGCCAACGGTGTATTCCATACCATGTGACGTCCCATCCAGTACAGAAACGGGGAAGTGGGGGGCAGGGATTCGCCGCTCGGGGGACTGGCTGGGTGTCGGTCGGCGGGTGGTGAGCAATTGCACTGCGTATCATTTGTACATTCCAATCCTTTCATTATTGCTGTTGTCATTTTATTAGTGTTATCATTATCATTATTAGTTTCTTCTTTTCTGTTCTATTAAACCGTTCTTATCTCAACCCACGGGTTTTGCTTCTTCTCCCGATTTTCTCCCCCATCCCACTGGGTGGGGGGGAGTGAGTGAGCGGCTGCGTGGTGTTTAGTTGCTGGCTGGGGTTAAACCACGACAGCCATTCACCACATTTTGATACTGATGACTTAGAAATCATAGGTAAAGTTTTACATTCTACTACAAAACTGGTTTAAGTAAATCAGAACTTTAAAGAGCAGTGTGTGAGCGTGTCTTCTGTATAGGTGAGCACAGATACTGCAGCACAGAGCTATCATAAACACAGGTGAAACAGGAAGAAGTGTAGGGGGAAATGTCCCACTGAGATCACTTGGAGCACTATACTGTCTGAGCTGAATTTTTTCTTCATAGCTGCTTGGTTCCCTACTTCTCAAACTCTTCCTCCAAAGCCTATTATTTCCTAAGAAATGGGAAAACATGTATTTTATTGTAAACAGACACTTCTGCCCAGTCACAGACATTGCAACACCCCAAAAATGTGCAGGATGCTCCTATCTTAAGGTTCAAAAGCAAAATTCCTGTTCTAAGCAAGAATTAAAAAATCCTTGCTCATGCAAACTGACAGTTCACTTAAGTTCAAATGCTGACATACCAGTTTATAACAGAAGGGTATCTGTTGTTATATTTTTACATGTTGTTGTATTTTAATCTTCTTCTAAATCAAGAAAATAATTTTACTACTGCATCACTAGCTACCTTATTGGTAGCTTAGGTCAATGGATAAGAAGGACATTTTATCATATTCACAATTGTTAGAAATTCATTAGGTACTTCCAATAGCAGAAGTGAGAAGAGGCTCAATTCCTTCACTGTTCAAGCACCTAAGTGATCTAAAATAAACAGGTCATAGCTGACTCTTACTTTTAAACTCAGAGTGAATTATTCTTTATTTTGCACTAAAAATACACTCTGCAAACTATTTACACCTTTTATTGTGGTGTGATTGATAGATTTGTCAAGTAGAAGGATTCTAGCGCCATCAGTCATCATCAAGTGCTGTAAGGGGCTAGTTTTAACTTTCCTAGATTAGATCTCTCTTTTTTTAACCTCCACCCTCTATCCAGGAGCTAAAGTGATATTTGCTCGCTATTTGTTTAAAGTACGGATAGTAAGTCCTGTATCACTTTCAAGACTGAGATCCTCTCAAAGGAGAATGACCTCAAAGGTAGTTAACTGCCTAAGTATTTTAAAAATCTTAGTCTAAGTCTTGGTAGGGACCAAATACATTTCTCCCTCCCATCTGTATGTGAAGTGTCATCATCATATTGGTAAAGGAGAACAGAAAATAGATTCTGTTTTTCCACATTCCATCATGATCTATTGTCACTGGTCACATCTCTTAGAGAACTAAGGGAACCTTTCTACACACACTGCAGGAGGAGGAGTGCCAAGATAGTTAGTAGCCACAGCTGCAAGTGTTAGTGAAAAAGCTTTTCTTAGAACCATAAGTAACAGGGCTGTTCTGCCTTTTATGCATTTAGTGAAGCACTAGATGTTGAAGCTTGCACTTTACACAAAGTTGGCTAATGTCAGTGGACACAAATGTGTTCATTAAGTATGCTAAGGTTATCCTTGATATTGCCATTTCTTCTTTGCAAAATTTGAATTCAAAATAATAAGCAAGCAAGACAAAATTACAGTTTCTGACATCCGGTGAGGTTTTCTTTCCTCTAATCATGAATATGACAATTAATGATCTGCATATACACACAAACACATGTACACACACACAATCTGGCAATTCCTTAAACTAGCAAGGATTAGCAGGAAAACACCAACAAAAGGTACTTTGGGTCAATATTCCTAGAGCTGTCCAACATTATAGAGGAGTACTAGCTAAGCACTATGTGGAAAAGGGCTTTCTATCCCCTTTATCCTGCCCTTGAGCCAGACTGATCAGCCTGGCCTCAATTTCTTTTACAGATTCAGATCAAAATTCAGAATTTGAAAAAAAATCTCTTCTTCTTATGCCCATTGAGGACAAAAAAAATCACTAGAAGACTAGGTTCTGTTTCAGTGCTCACTAAAATACGATGATGTGGGACTAGAGAAATCTTCCATGTGCAAAAATACTTCTGAAAGTTCCTCTTGAGTGTCACATCTTTACTTTTCTAATCCAACTTTAAAATTCATTGACCTGAATGTTAATTTAGGTCATAGTTTTCATTAAACAATATAAATATACATTTTTAATAATACCCCTCCAAAAATAAGTCTATCTAACATTTAATGGAATAGGTATTTCGCACTCATTAGTAAATGAGAGCAGGTAAATCGAGTCAAAATATTTATGGGCACTTAATAAGAGTCATGAAACAAGTATGGAGCATGATAAAACGCACGCAGTCACTATTTGCAGAAGTCAAAAGTGCCTCAGGCAGAGTTCTCAAACTCATAAATCTTCCTCAGAGGTTTGCCTGGGTGACTCTAAGACAAAAGATTTGTGGTGCCTGCAACTGCCGACATTATGCAATGTCATTAGATGTGGTGTTTTAAACAATTTCTTTTTTGAGTAACACAGACTACCCTTTTAATGAGAAGAGAAGCATAAAAGTGCCTCAAAGTAGAGAAATGAGTTACGAGTAATAGGAAATCACTGAGTCTGAATTCAAAGTCTTAAAGTATGATCTGAAAATAGAAGAGCAGAAGGACTCCTTTCTGTCCCTTCTGTTTGTTAGCCATTTCCCATCTTGAATTCCTTCCCAGGGTAGGGAAAGCAACAGCTTTTTGATTGAAGCATGCTGGAGATGTAGTTAAGATATGATAAATATTGTGTATGCAACATAAAGCAGAAAAGATGTCCCTGACAACAGCTTCCAAATTAAGATTGAATAGAAAAACGCATTATTCCAGGCAAAAAAGAAAAGTAAAGCCTAACACTGAATCTTAAAAAAACAAGAAGAAACACAGACAATTATTAGCTTTTAACAGGCAAACTCTACACTATGAGCACATCTGGCATAATCCCTGAATGACATTACTGAAGAACGCACACCTTGGTATTGAAGCTGTCTTGAAGCTAATGAAGAAAGAGCAGCGTCTACTCTGTGTGTGAAAACAAGAGAGTCAGCTTACCCAATTGGCTACTGTGAAGTGAACTTGCCAGAAAGGAAACTTTTAAAGTGGAGATTATGGAACAAGAATATGTAGGAGATAGGAAAGGGAGAGACTGCCTGATGAAGTTCAAAAAGTCTGTGCAATCATGTAGCATAAGGCTGGCTGTTACCATTCTTTTCAGATTAATAATTTTCCTACTTTTTGATGTTCTCACTACCGAAAAAAAAACCCAAACCACTAGACATTTCCTGGTAAAATATTTATTACTGCTGGTGTTGTTACTTCTGCCGAACTTACCGTTTCTTGTTTTTAATTTTCCTGTTCTGTCACATGCTGATACATGCAAAGAATTCACATCATACCTCCCAACAACTCTCTCCAGTAGTTAACATGGAAAATACACCTCTCTACACCTTTAATAAGAGCAAATTGCTCTTTTAAATTGAAGCTACAATGCGCTGCCTGGCAGGCTAGCATACATTATGGTATGACATCCAGAAGGAAAAGACAGGTTGTGCTTCGTGTCTCTTCCTCTCCTGTTGTTCTGTTATTGCAAGTTGTATTTCCCTGCTAGACTGTATGAAAAAATACCAAAGCATCTGTGTGAAGTTACAGCCACTGAGCGAGAGACCTGTACAAAACCCTGTACAAAACACTGGAAAACAAAAGAGCAAAATTATGAGAAGATTGAGCATTGAAAGGGAATTGTTGCTAGGTGAAGAACAGCATTGTTGTCTTACAAGCAGACTTTTCACTTGGGCCATTCCACAGAACCTCCAAAGAGTGCTAGATGTCAGCAAAGAGAAACTGCCTGTGATACAACTAAATTGTTTTCAATGATTTCTCAGAAAGACTAAAAAAAGATTCTTCCTTCCTTCCTTTCTCCTTTTATATCCCCTTGTCGTCGTTTAACTCCAGCCAGCAGCCAAGCACCACGCAGCCGCTCACTCACTCCCCCTTCAGTGGGATGGGGGAGAGGATCAGAAGGGTAAAAGTGAGAAAACTGGTGGGTTGAGATAAAGACAGTGTAATAGGTAAAGCAAAAGCCGCGCACACAAGCAAAGCGAAGCAAGGAATTCATTCCCCACTTCCCATGGGCAGGCAGGTGTTCAGCCATCTCCAGGACAGCAGGGCTCCAGCACGCCTAACGGGGACTTGGGAAGACAAATGCCATCGCACCAAACATCCCCCCCTTACTTTTTCTTTCCCCCAGCTTTACAGGCTGAGCATGACATCATACGGTCTGGGATATCCCTTTGGCCAGTTTGGGTCAGCTGCCCTGGCTGTGTCCCTTCCCAACTTCTTGTGCCCCTCCAGCTTTCTCGCTGGCTGGGCATGAGAAGCTGAAAAATCCTTAGTCTAAATACTACTTAGCAACAACTGAAAACGTCAGCGTGTTATCAACATTCTTCTCATACTGAACCCAAAACATAGCACTCTACCAGCTACTAGGAAGAAAATTAACTTTATCCCAGCTGAAACCAGGACACCCCTCAAATATATTCCTTAGCTAAACTAATTTAATTGGGAGATGCTTTCTTTGGCCTTCAACACTAGCCAAAGATTTGTTCCTTATTTTATGCTGTAGGAATGGTTTTGTTGACTTCAGTGAATAAACCGTCTTGATTAAAACTGTAGTCAGCTAACACAGATTAATGGATACATCCACAATCATCAGACTAGCAAGGCCTTTTACCTTATAGGATGCTTACTCAAGAAGATGAGAGTGGTTCTGCCTACACAAGAAATTCTAATTTGAGGATGGTTCAGGTTTCAAGCTGAAGTCAATAAAATGTTTCCTAGGCTAGTCATGTTGTCACTCTGGTCTTTCTCTGTCATATCTGTATTTCTTGCCCTACAAACATAGGTCAATTCCATTTCTGGTATCTCTGAGGACATAATTTCAGCTACAAGGCCTTACTCTTTCACCCATTAAGAACTTTTTCAATGTTCCCACATTTTGACCAAGGTCCTGGTATAAACAATCACCTATGGAAAAAACTTATTATTTTTTTCACAGGAAGAAATTGGCATAGCACAACCACAGAAAGAGAGACTGAAGAAATACTTGAAACAGCTATCAAAAGAAGAAATAACCCCAAAGACCTATCAGATCTTAGAGAAGATGTTACAATTAACCCAGATCACTCTCTCTTCTATAGCAGGAACTACTGTCCTGTCTAGGCAACAAAACTCCCTATCTGCCAGGCAACTGTTAAGGATTATAAAACTCACCCGGGTCTGATTAAGGGTGTGGCTAGATGATTGGGACACAAAAAGGAAAAACAAATCAAAACAAAACTTCAAACTTACTCTGGGAAAACTGCCAGGAGAGAAAATTCAGTGTATGGCATAGCTCCAAGTGAGAAGACTGAAAAACCCTAATTCTAAAAGAGGATGGGGGCAGGGACAGAGGGGACTGATTAATATGAACAGTTTAGACTGCACAAGAAGGGGAATATTGGGTTTAACAATTTCTCAATGCTTAAAAAAAGAAATTAGATAGGTACCATGTCTTTTAAAGTTGGATCAGTCACTCATTATACCCCTTAGAAGTAAGAGCTAATGTTAAACCTAGTTGAGAGTTAATGAATCAACAAACACAAATTCAAGAGATACCATCTTCAGATATATTTTTCTTTGTTATAAAAAGAACCATGAGAAAGCTTTTTTTTTTGAAAAATCTAGGTTTAGCCACACTATTTAATGCATCAATTGTCTTGTATTAGTATTGCTATTGATTCAATTCTGTAGTTCTTCTTGGAAAAACAGAGTGAAAAGGCAATCTATCTATGTTTATGAAGACAAGCTTTCCTACAGCTGTACTGCAAGTTTTGCCTAACAGTAAAGCAATAATTCATTTTCTATTCTCTGTGCTTTAAGTAATTTAAAATTTTTGATGGGTTTTTTTTTCATTTTCATTTTGGCCATGGTTGGTTATTTTACAGTTTTGCATTTATTTTCTTTAAACTATTAGACGCCAAAAAAAAAGGTCGAGGTGGTGTTAGTTGTTATTCTCTGTTTTATTCTAGTCATATTCATGTCAATTCGGTTCATATGTTAGGAGAATTTTGTACCCGGAACAACAGCTTTCCCACATGTGTTTTGAACACAGTTCAATTTAATGGTTAATTTATTTCCTTTGCATTTGAAATTGCTAAGTGAACTTAATAAATCTAGAACCTACTAAATTGACCAGTAATTATTATGCTGAGAGAAAAAGATCCAGGGCTTTAGAAAACATGGGTCTGCTTTGTAAGCAAATGGTCTAAGTAATAACATTAATGTTCCAGAAGGAGAAACACCTCTTTTATAGGCGCTCAAGTAGCTGAAGCTATAACCAAGTGTTCTTCATATTCTTGTAAGAATCGCTGCCACTTGCGGTCACCACAACCAATGGTTGAATAATCAGACTCACTGTAAGCATTGGATTTAAAGGTTAGAGAAATTTTGAAAATAAAACACGTGGAGGTGTTCGTTAACTGCAGCCCTTCAACAGCAAGAGAACTCAGCTGTCAAGACATGGTACATTAATATAAAGGCCTCTAGGCTGGATTGACATAAATTCAGATGATGGAACTAAATAAAGAATACTTCATTGTTAGGAAATGTCAAAGCAGCACAGACTTATAAATTAAACAAACAAACAAACAAACCCCAAACCCTAGATACAATTGATTATATCTTCCCAAAACTTTTTATAGTATACTTGATGAAAGTATTTCCCTCAAGTGTAACTAGCAACAAGTATTCCCAGGCATAGGATGATGCAAAATGATGAGTTCAAGAGTAAAACTCTACGTATCCTAAGAAACTGGTTAAATTCTCTATTTAAAATAAAATGTTATGAATGTGAGCTTTCATCAAATTATTATGAATTGCAAGAAATAGTAATAGATGAAGATGGATGAAAGAAAAGTCAGACCAAGGATCCATGTGCATAAACATTTATAGCAGGAAAAGGATAAAAACTATCATATTTTTAAAACAAGTGAGAGAAACTACATACTTCCTTATTCACTACCCAAGTCTTCCTCCAATGCTGGAGTTTTCAAACTCTGAATTCTGGTCAGATCCAATTAGAGAAGTCAGACTACACTGAACCATGCGGATGAAGGATCAAGAGCACAATAAGGAGAATGGAGTCTCATTTTCTATGTGATACCTGGAATAATGTCCCATAGAATGTCAGACAACTCTGAGGATGTGTATGGATGTGCATTCTTCTGCAATTCCCACTCCCTTTTGTCATAAAAAATAGATATTATTCACGAATGGTGTCAGAAAGGAAGTATTCTTTTTTATACCTGGTTATAATATTTTTTCAGTTTTTTTCTTCAGCTATATTATCAGAACACTACCAAGAACATTTTCTTTAATATTCTGCAAACTGTTCTTCTTACTCTTCAATACTTTTTAAAAAGTTCTATTTTTTTAACTGATTTTATCAGAAAAATGGTATATTAACATAATTATTTCCTCTCGATTATTCAATTTGGCTAAGATTTAATATCAACAACTCAGCAAATTCAAGACAAAAAAATCTACTCAACTTTAATTATATCAATATGTGGTTAATTTATTCAAGATATTGTGAAACTTCACTTGCTCATCAGCCATCCTTATTCAGTTAAGAGTCAAAATCCGCAGATTTTTCACATATTAGATTTTCAATTTCCCTTAGCATATAGGACACTTAAAGATTAAATACCAACTACAAAATAAATATATATTACTAACTTTTCAAAAATAGCACTGAATGCAGTTTATTAAAAACAAAGAAAAAGAATCCATGTGACATATTTTATTTTTCATGACTGAGGGAAGAGGGAGGGAAAGCTACTTGAAGCTAATTGTCCAGACCAAAAACTAAACTTAAGTGTTGCCAAGGCGAGTCTCCCAAGCCCTTATGCAATATACAGGGAAGAACAGAGCGTTCCTAAAATAAGATTTATTACAGCCAGCATACTGAGTACCTAATACAAAATGCGGAAGCACAATGTAGATCTCAAGTCCTAATGTTCTTCTTTCTCAGATTCAAGTTAAAGCCTCAGTGTATCTCATGGAGCCAGTTGCTTGAAACTATGAGCTAGCCATCTACATCCAATCTTATAAAGGAGTGGCAGAGTTATGATAACTGAGGATATCCAATTCACTCAATCACACACTCACTCATACACTCACTCACTCACTCTTAGTCTCTTTCTTCTCTAAGTACCACAAAATACAAATTGCATAAACAACCTTGGAAACAGGGACCAGAATCTATTTCCCATTCATAAAGATCAGAATCTATTTCCCAGTATATAAAGGGGGCTAATAAGAAAGACAGGAAGAGACCAAGGCCTGTAGTGACAGGACCAGGCACAAGTTATAAACTGACAGAGAGTAGATTTAGATTGGGCATAAAGAAGAAATTTTTTATTATAAGGGTGGTGAGGCACTAGAACAGGTTGCCCAGAGAAGCTGTGGCTGCCCCATCCCTGGCAGTGTTCAAGGCCAGGTTGGATGGGGCTTTGAGCAACCTGGTCTAGTGGAAGGTGTCCCTGCCCATGGCAGGGGGTTGGGCTAGATGATCTTTGAAGGTCGTTTCCAACCCAAACCATTCTATGGCTCTATAACAGCTGAATGTCCTAACTATGGGGCTCCAAGATGTCATCTTGTGCATAACAACTCTTAGTAGGCTAAGAAAACATAAACTCTTATCTTTATGGTATCACTTTCGAAGGAATGGAAAATTTACCTGCTGCTTGAGGCAGGTATTCTGGAGCAGAGTTACGGTTTTTTTTTCTTATTCGTTTACTCCAACCAAACATGTATTATCAAAAATGCATGCAGCACCCACCTCCTGCAACTGTCTTTTTAAATCATAGTGAACAAAGCTGTCATGTTTTGTGCTGATCTCAGGGTTAATATGACTTAAGAGACTGAGAACACAGTTGCCGTATTAGACCTCCCTAGAATCTAAGTGGAAAATTGGAAAATTCTGTGTCTCCTCTGAAGTCTTAAACACAATGTGTGTGCTCAGTCCTGTCCAGGTGGCAGTCCTGCATGCATCTAGACATAGAATTGTAGGTCCACCGAGCACTTTTAAAAGGAAAAGCCTACGTGTCTATGGACCTCAAAGTGCCTAAGGTCTGCAGGTGGCTTAAATAGAACATTAAACAACCAACATTAAATTATCGACATGAACACCAACATTAAGTTATACCTCAGATTTACATTATGGGCAAGTTCATTTACAGATTTGAACCCTAAGAATCAAATTCTTCTCATTGCCTGGTTATTAAATTATTTCTGTATCTAAGCCTCATGGATAAGGCAACACCTCCTTTTTCTTCTTAGCAGACTATTCATTTCATTCTGTGTGTTTCTCTTATCTCCTGACTGCACGCCTCCTCTCTTCTCTCTAGGAAAAAAGAAATGCTACTGATTTCCTAACTCTTCCAAAAATACTGTTAAGCAAAATTCTAACCTCTGAACTAGTTCTGAAATGCCAAGAACTCTTCATAAAGATTGCATTAACATACTTTTAATTAGCTGCTAATCTTTTAAAATTATTTATAAACACTGTGTACTGACTGATGAAATAGAAAAGAAATGGAAAAAACACAGATTTGTAGAAACTATTTTTGAAGTTCTGTAACTTTATCACGTAATGTGCTTATTTTATAGCAGAAATACAACTAACGTGGTCAGCTAACAGCATAAGCAGTACAGATTTAACTTTTAATCATCCTGAAGACCAAAACCTTTTAAATTAAAAAAACCCATGCAACTAACAGATTAACACCGTATTAAACAAAAAGTATGCTAACATACCTTAAGTTTGTCGCGTAAATCCGCCCCGTTCACCTAGATCACCTTGTCAACTAAATCCTTCCTTTTCTGCACCATTGGTTCCTCCCTTAAACATCCCGTCATAAGTCCTGTGCAATCCCCAAATGTTCTTCCCCCGCATCCCATAATGTGCCCCACACCTCTAGACCCCCTCAGTGCAGCCGGTGCTCCAGCACTGGCTCATCGCCGCGGGTCTCACTCCTGGACCTGGGGACGAGAGTCTCCTGTGACAGCCCTGGGAGGGACTGGACGGGGTGTCAGTTCCTTCCTCCGAGCCTGCAGTTTGGGTTGCCACCTGCCTTCGTGCCCCTGTGCTCCCCTGGGCTGGGGGTGATGGGCCTTTTACGGGCTGATGGCTCCTGCGATGGGCCTGGGAACAGCAGGGGCAGGGTATTATTTAGGCTCCCCCTGCCCCCCCGCCATTGTCTCTCTGTGCTCCTTTGAGGGTGTGCAGATGAGCTGCTATCACATAACCTGACATTTGCCTCCTGTGGTGAGATTCTGCACCTGGACGCGTAACCAAAGATAACCTTGACTTTTAGTTTTGCTGTTTCCACAAGTTCTATGAGTTAATTGCTTTGAGAATAACAAAGCCATTTTACTACCCTCAGTGACCAAATTTCATCCCAACCAAAAACCGTGTCTACCAGTGTCTCAGCGATCATCCAGTACCACCCTGGAAAAGAATTAGTCACTTCTTAATTAACACATATGAATTGTATTATCATTCTCTTCATGCACTTCTCTCCCAGCTCTTTCTGTTATGAAATTATTTCCAGATGTCACAGCCATCAGCATTTGGTTTGAAATACTACCTGCAGAAACATGTGACCTGCAGGCAATAACATTTTAACAGTCTCTCATCACCACTAACCGTGTTCACTTTATTTCTCCTGAACATTCATGTTAGTTTTTCTCCTCTCTGAGACCATCATGACAAGCTGAGCTTTGCTGTGATTTTTTGCCCTTGGCAGAACTCCAGCTTCCACCACAGGGATCCTCCATCCTTACCCTGCTTTTTCCTTTGGCACAGCCAACTGCAGTGGACTACACACTATGTCAGCAGAGTCTAGGAGTCGTTTATCCTGACCCAAATCATATTCAAGTAGCAAAGAAAGCAATCTTCTTTTCAGTCATTGCAGAAACAGGAACAACGTGCTAATCTGAAATGAAAATTCATAGTCTTGAAAACTGTAGTTTTCCTTTACAAACAAAATCAGCCTATATTTACAGATACTGCAGCCCACCGATTTAGAACAACTTCAGTAAAGAGATTTAAATGCCACCTTCTCTTTATGACCTTCCTTACCATATGCTAACACAGGCATTCTGCAAATCATTTTTCCCTGCTTTTGCATTTTTTGTTAGCTACAGCCTAGAAAGAAACACAAACTTTATATTGGGAGAAATCATTATGGGAATTATGCTATGGGTAGAAAGAGAGGAAATAGTTGTTATATTGGGGGGGGGAGGAGGCTCTAAGAGTAAAAATTGCCCTATTTTTCTTTTAAAGTGGAAAGACAGTTTTAGTCTCCCTGACCTAATACATATAACTTGCTTTAGCAATCACCTGAAATGCAGGCCTTTTAAAATAAACTCTCTTATGAACTGTGATACCTAAGAGTAAATTTAAAGAACTTCAGTTCTTGGAGTATTGTACTCTGATCATATGAGGGATGATTGTACATGTCCATTCATAGAAAAATTCAACACTAGCAACCTCTGCTGGGTTTCCTAGGTGATACAACATTCACGTGTAAGCTTCTTCAGGCTAAACATATGCCAGACTCAATATAGGATGACAGGGCAGTTAGTGCCTTACACTACTTTTATCTTACACACTGACAAGCATCTGCAATTGATAATAGCTTTACTCTTCTGGTGTGCATATCCATGTGCAGGCGAGACTGGCTTAATTTGTTGTATAGACAGGAGGTTACTGAAAAACAAAAATGCATGCACAGTAGAATAGAAGATTTGGTTTCCTCTCCTGAGCCTAAAACTGTATTAAATGAACTAAACATTTCTTAGTATGTAAATCTCAAACCTTCTTTAACCTTTGTTATTCTGTGTTGTTATTGTTTCTACCATTGCCTCCAGCCAATTTTTTAAAAGTTGGTTAATAGGAACCTCTATTCAGAAAGCCTATTGAAACAACATGAACAATTAAGTCTTTTTCATGCATTACAAAGCAAACATTGCAAGCATTGTTGGCCCTCACCATATGTACGGTAACAATACCATTCAACAAAGCTGAGAGCTTAGGTAAAGCAGAATGACATCACTGAGACAGAAAGCAGTAAGGGATAAGTAAAATAGACATGTTCCTAAAGGCCGATTAGCCATTAAAAGGGCTTGAGAAAATATGGCTAGGAAGAAGTGCTAAGCAGTCAGGTTCATGCATTCAGCTTCTTTTCATCAGCCTTTCTACAGAAGAGAAAAAAATATGAGCTACTGAAGGAGGAGGGGCTGCATTCAATTTCAGACTAATTAAAAGTCATGAGTGACTGTTGACTAAGGCTTAACCATGGAAGAAGATACAGGGAATAGATTGAGGCATTGTCTTCAGCGATTAGAAACTTCTATGGCCTTTGAGCAGCAGGTTCAGTTTCCTTTCAGGAGGAAAGAAGAACTATGAAAACGTTCTCTGAAACTTGTATATATGGCTTATGGTTCTATCCTCCATTCAGTAATGCCCAAGAAGATACTTTAAAGGTGCTTTCACTTAGTAGAAACTGGCAGAAAACAGAAATCTGTGAATTCTTTTGTAAAAAGTAAAGAAGCTGTAAAGAGTCTGTTGCAATTTTAACCCAGAAAATGCCACCGCTTTTGAATAGCTTTAGCTATTCTATAGCTTAAGCTGTTTTTCTCCTTCCACTGGGGCCTCCACCCTTGAAAGGTGCTTTCAGCAGATTAACAAGATCTATAGCAGGAGCTTGAAAAGTTTGAATGAAAGCTGCAAAATCCTAATTCTGCTAGCATGCATCATATCTAAGGTCACGATCAAATTTGTTTTCAAATACTATATACACTTTTTCCAACAATGGGAGATGGGTATTTTTTAGTCAATTTTGTAATGTACTACTCCAGACAAATGCCCTGAAACCCTTATAGTTGAAGTATATATACCTGCAAGAAATTATGAAAAATGAAAACCACAGGCTGACGCAGATAACGTGATCCCGGAATGAACAATGAAAAATACACTATAAAGGACAGTGTTGAGAAACAAGCAATTTAGCCATCCGCGGCAAATTGAAATGGTGCATCCAAAATGGGACTAAATTATCCTTAACTGAAAGGAAGCAAAGAGCCTTCTGAAAAGGCTAACAAAGAGATTAAATGAAGTTAAATTGAATTTCAGGAGTGAGAACTTTATTTTTAAATATCTAATAAAGAATTAAACTTACTGTTTCTAATAACGTATTAAATTTCTTGATTAGTCACTTAACCATTAAGGGAATAGTTCCAATCATAAGAAACCAGACAAAAACATAGAAAGATATGACACCCAAGCTACTAATAAGCTGCAGTTTATTCTCAGCATAGTGCTGCACATTGCAGTACATGCCATTAGCTCGGTAACAAATCCACGTGCCTACCTGCGGTCATCCTACTGCTGGGTTTGGATTTGTTAGTTTTGGTGTCTTCACATCTCAGATTAATGTGTGATGCCCACATACTTGCAGGCCCGTTCTCCAAGAAAAGCCCAAAGGCAGTGGCTAAAAGGAGGCAAACTCATCACTCAGATGTATTCAGTCACAGGCGTGCAGAGCCGTGATCAGGGCAGCTTTAGCAGCGGCTGCACCAAGGGACATGACAGCATCTGTGCGCACTGCCACGCTGCTCTGGCTTTGGTCTATCCTTTCCCTTCCGAAATTATGAATTGCCTAAGCCAACGTGACCTTCAGTGCACACGTGTAAAAGAGAAATTTAAGGTTTGGCATATTTGAGGCAGTGAAAATGATAAACTTCTGGAACATGTCACTCAGAGGGAAAGAGAGAGGCTTTTTCATGGCTTGATTTCTTCAGCTAAAGACAGGGTGTTTCTAGACCTTTTGTTTTAATCAAACAAACTGCTAGACCAGGTTTGATCACTCTATGTATGAGACTGGAATTCATATTACTCCTTAGTCCTTTAAAAAACGTCTGCAATATGAGCAGAAGAGTTACCAAGCAAAGATAAAACAAGCTTTCTAGTATGAATCCAAGGTAACATATTGTTGAAGCGTTGATATGTGTAATCCTTAGATAAGAACAAAGAAAAAATCTTGGAAGAGGAGCATATAGTAGGAGTTAGTCTTGTGAAATTCAAAACTGTTAACGGTGGTTGGTTTCTAATTAGTCTATGATGTTTGGAAGCTGCACATGAAATGAATTATTGCTGTGATTTAGAATAAAATCTATTACACTTCAACTCAGTGCTGGATTCATTCCAGCAAGAAGTGTATATAAAGCAGAAATCCACAGAAGATCCACAGTGGCATGATGTGTATCATAGAGAGGTAATAGCTACTACTACTAAGAGATACATCAGCTCTTTATTGATTTTGAAACATGGCAGGGAAAGTTGTTCAGATAAAACAGCCTGTCTTTTACATTAGAATACTACAAAAGAGAACATAACCACCTATGAGAGAATTCATATTTCAAAACCAAAGATCATATATATACCTTGTAATAATAGTATTACTTTTGAAGGACTACAAGTCTTAGAACTTGGTTTAAAAATATGTTGGAGAAACAAGAAATAAAAAAATTATGAATAAGCAGACAACTGATAGGAAATTATTTAATTTATCTTAAACAGAAGAGTACCATAGAGTCCTCAGAAATCTTTGTGGACAACTTTTAGTTGAAATCCTTTCCTGAATGTGAAAAGATGTGGGTCATGACTTTAAAAGACAGAGAATCATGGAACTTATTCAGGTTAAGCTACTAGTTTTAACCATTGTGTTCAGGCAACCTACAACTGGGTAAGCTGCAAATTACTAAGTCTGTATGTGTGTGTGCATGCCCATATACATATGTGCATTTTACAGTCATTTATGTTTCAAGGACTTGGAGATGACAGCTTAGTCAATGTAAGTAAAAAGTCTAACAAAGCAGCAGTACAGAGGAATCACTATAAGGCTCTTCAAGAACCTCCCTCTACTAGAGTTAATATCCTGGCCATGGAAAAGGAGTAAAGTACTCTTTGAAAAGTTTATTCTTAACTAGCTATGAAGTCAACATGTACATAGCAGAATTTCTAAGTAAAAATAAATGCATATATATATGTGGGTGTATATATGGATACACACATGCAAACACACATGCTGGGTTGCACCTGTTCCAAGTTGGAGTTGTCAGCACTCATTACTATTCCTAATTGCACTGTAATATATTTCTGTCTGAAGAGTTATAAATGGGGAAAACAGTCTAAAAAGGAGATTGAGCTTCTTGTTCCCATGTATTCTTCCTCTCTACTGATACTCAAACTTTTCGGTTACTCTCTTATCCTGTCTGTATTCAGTGTTGAGCATTCTCAGACCTGAATGGCTATCGCTGTGCCCAGTTATCCCATTTGTCCCATTTGGCTGCTAAAGAACCGCTACATCTGACAGGAAAAATTACTGTAAGAGCCCTGACTCAGCCAAGGCCAGAGCATTCACTCCAGTACAGAGGGAATTTGGGGAGGATTTAGCTGAACTATTCCATTAAGGCTCCAAGGATGGGCAAAGTAAGATGTTTTCAAAGTCTATTCCTCAGCCATTGTTAAGCCATTTCCAACAGAAAGACAAAATTTCTATAAAGACTTCTGCCTAAGTAAATTTACCCTCTATGTAATTTAATGCAGACACGATATATTCTTACAATGTGGTTTTAAACCTGTAGATGGCTTGAGTCAAGGCATTGAATGAAAATAATTTGCAGTGCCCTAGAGCATTACTGCAGCCGAAAGGAAGATTTCCCAGGGAAGACATTTCTTTACTAAGTAGAGGAAAAAGTTCATCTCATTGAAATGCCCTGGCAAGGCCTGAAAGCAATCCTGAGTCTGTACCTAAATGTTATTACCAACTTTGCTGGCAAACAGTCGGCTTCAATCTGAAGTGCTGTCAATCCTCTACCTTTACTACCACTAAAAAAAAAGAGACTACTGTTTTCCACAGCTTCATTATTCTGGTCTCTATCTCCCCCAGAAGATGTCCTAGCTATAAACAAATATATTTGTATCTATCTGAAGCACACAAAAGCATCCTGATGTGGTTTTTCTATTACAAAAAAAGGTTAACCTTGATGTTTGGCTCAAATGGGTGAATTACTGGGTTTTTTTCTTTTGGGTAAAAGTATCATTTTAATTCACAAGGCAATTTTTGAAAAAGAAAATAAAAGAGCAAAACAGGGAATATCGAATCATTACTTCACAAGTTGGATTTCCTTTATGAGTGATTCACGGAGGAACCAAAGCCAATATGGCAAGAAGCCATGTGTTCTTCTGGGAAAAAGTATAAATACAAGCCATAACTGGTTTATGAAATTTGCACTGTAACAAAATAGGCATTTTCCCAGCCATTTTCTCAGTTATTTAATGAGAAGCATCTAGATAGCACCAAGGATGATGATAATGATGATAGAGTAACATTTGTTCAGAGCTACAATAAAACTTTGTACCAAAGTTAATATTAAGAAAACCAGGTTTCAGAAACAGATGCTTCAAATCATGAAGATTAGGAAACCTCAGAGACATTGTTTTTAAAGGTTTACTTCCCTTCTACTACTTCTAAAGTAATGCTGCACCCAGTAAAAAGAAATGAGAGAGATGAATTCTGAAATTTTAAGTCTCTTTTTTTCCAGTGCATGTTATAATGAAGACTACACAGAGCAACATAGGAAAATTTTCATCAAGTTGGCCACTTGATAGGCCACTACACAAAGGCCACTATTCAAAGCTCCTGTTTGTGAAACTTCCTTAGTAAAAAAGGTTCTTTCTGAGGTAAAATACTACAAAAAATATTTTTCTTTCTGTTACTAAAACTTTTAAAATCACTCAGTTCACATACGCACCTGAAACTTTCCAGAATATGATGACCACCTGCCATTGACTTAACAGTATCTTAGTTCCCCCCACCTGCTCAAAACCTCCTGGGAGGTTTTCCAAAGAGGATCCAGCACCAATTGCAACCTCCTTCCACTTGTACCAGTTATGGTCAAAACTGCACACAGACCTCATCAAACTAGTCTCTGCTACTCCATGCCTTAAAGGGACTTCCTCAGAACAAGGGGTTAGTCTTGCACCATAATCACCTAGTTCTTTTCATCTCTTTCAGTACTTGAATTAAAATAGACAACTTTTGTAATACTTGTCTACTAAAAAGACATTTGGTTTCTATCACAGGCTCTTGCTGACAAAGCATTGTGCATTGGTACTGAAGAACTATACACAATCCAGTAGACATACTACAGTTACATAGACAAATACTTCTTAAGAGATCTGAAAAGATAAAAAATCAAAAGTGTATCACATATATGTGTATACATACACACATACACACAAATTCTTTGCTAATGCACAAAAAACTTGGATGTGTAATTACACTGTCAGTTCTTACACAGATACACTATTAAAATGCCTTCACTCATGCAGTTTTTGCATTACGCCTTTATCTCTACTACCACCGATTATTACAGCTGCTAAGCAGATGTCAAAACAGTAGTACCACTTAAGTCAGTAAAATTCTTTCTTTTTAAGATCATTGACGACTAATTATACTAACTGCTATCTCCAGCTCAAAATAAAAGGTTTGAAAAAATACAGTTAGGTACAAAAAATTTCTACAAGTGTGAACCAAAGGCTAGGCAATGCTCTGGGAAACTGAATGCCCATGCAATTTCTATGAGTTTATAAGAGAAGCTAAATACTCAGTTTATTGACCTGTCATTCATGTCATTCAAATGCTATGGTTTGCATTTATCTGTGGAGAGTGTTTGCTTTGTTTTTTAAGAATTCCACTATTTAGGACAAGCTAAATAAGATTCAATATCTATTTGATACTGGCTGACTTGTTCTGAACAACTATAAACGGTAGTAATACATATCAACATTTTGATGCCGAAGTTATCAAGCAATGACTGTGTCAAAAGTGATGAGGTCTCATTATGTGGATCAGTAATGAATTGTACTAAAAGGCTAGTTGTAAAGCACAAATAATCCCATGTGGTAGACTTAGCTGTGAAAACAAAAGGGTAATTGCACAAGCAGGTGTATATGTCTGTAACAACGTTTGTGTGAGAGAAAAGAAAATCTGTTTGGATTGGTTTTATTTCTTTCTGTGCTGTCTGTTCACATGACCTACTTCCTAAATAGATTAATCCCTTTCATGAGAGTTTTTCTATAATAAAACATTTTGTATCCGTAAATACAAAAAATGTACTACCATCTGCGAAGACTTTTGACTTCGCTAACTTCTAAATTTATTTTATGGAGACATAAAACTCTCTAACACTCTTAAAAGGAAATATTAGAAAGAAGCTCTCAGGAAAAATAAATAGTTGGAATATGCTCATCACATGATTCAAGTACTAAAAAGGTAGATAGAAAAAAGACAGGGGAACTAATAATAATGTAGCTCCTGTAGTGTTTATAGCACATGCAATTCAGATTCTCTTTCAAAGGCCTACTGTTGGAAATTCAGTCCTATTTTCATTTAAGTCAGTGACTAATCTTTAATTGACTTCAGATGCAAACAAGGCTGAGCCTACAGTAAAAACATTAATTTAAGAGGAAATAAAGTGAGATGAAAAATCTGTTTCCACAGAGCATCTCCCACCAAAGAAGGCCTTTCCTCTCAGCGGATACAGACGTTGTTTTTAAAAGAGACATATGGTCATATCAAACAAACATTCTAAATATAGTGTAAAAGGGCAAAAGAAACAGGAATGTATGACCATTACGTACTTGTGATATTTTGTTTTGTTGTATTCTTTTCCTCTTTGTGGAGGAGATTCTAAGAAAAAGAACAATGTTTCCTGTAATTTCTTCGCAAGCGCTATGTGCTGTCTTCAGTTGCACACAACTTTTGTCATCTGCAGCTGCAGCGTTAAGGAAAAGGCAACAGTCACCCAGGCAAACACACACAGCCTTGGAAGCAACACCTACTTAGAACAGCTGTTTTATAAACAACAACAACACTAACTTCAAAAACTTAGTCACTCACTTTGAGAAAAAATACACCTAAACACGGCACAACCTCTGCTTCTTCCCAAATACTTCAGCGCTACATACCATACCACTGCTAGCCCCATGCATTCTGCAAAGCATCAGCCTCCTGACATGAGCTTTGCTCCTTTCTTCTTCCTTCCTATAAAGAAGGCCTCATGTGAGTTATGCATCTGTAATTGGTGGAAATGTAAATAGTTTGAAAGGCTGCAATTAGACGTGAGCCTGCGTCACATCATCTGGATATGAATTTTCCCTTTGCTCAGGGAACGGGGAGAAACTGGATCCCAGGCTTTGGTTGTGCCTTGTCCTGGAGTTAATGATAACATTCAGAGCAGGGGATGAGTTTCCTCATAGCTCAGGTGTGATGACACTCAGGAATTTGGTTTAGTTAGGAACTGCAAAGAAGGACAGACCAGAACATAACAGTTGTGGCCTATCAAATCCAGACTCCTAACCTCCATCGGCCCTAGCAAACAGCTTACAAATTATCACAAATTACATTTGAGAGTGTCTTCAAGTGGCAAAGCAAACTTGATCCTCCCCTGTTCCAGGTGAGCACTCTAGCAGCCAAGCTGCCATGGGAAACTCCAAATTTTTGGACTGAAACGTGCTGCCACTGTATTTGTATGAATTCTGACCGTGGGTGTAAGGATGAACACCACACCAAGACTCTTTAAGCAGACTGACAAAGCAATGAGGCTTGAATGCATGTAAGCATAAGATAAACACAATGCTGGTCAGCAACGCTGAGAAAAAAAACATTTCTAGCATAATCTTGCATGCCTGAGGAGCTCTGAGGTAAACAACAGTTGTGTGAACATCAGAATAAATAAAGGCTGACTTTCAATAAAGTTGCTGAATGACTTTTTAACAGCACTGTACTAAGTGTGACCTCACCCCTCGTTACAGATCAAAGAATCCATGTGGGGAAGAAACACTGCAAAGTCCCACCCACACGAAAAGCTGTTCCATGTGAATTCTCCCATGTCTAGTAAGAGGAGAGCTTCTAATGGAGCCTTTCCTTCAGAAGAGAAATTGCCTCCTACTTTCACAAACATCCTGAATTTGTTCATGCAGGGAGGAGGGTACAGGAAGAAAAGACTAGGAAAAGAATGTATTACGTAAACTTTGCTTCCATAGGAAAACAAACTAAAAACTGAGGTCCTAATGGAGATTAGACTCTTCCAGAGTTAGATGGTACTGGAGCAGGCCTATGCCATGAAACTTAGCTCCAGATACATTTTCAAGTACAAAAGACACCTCCTTCCTCAGAATTTCAGCAGTGAAAAATGGTGCTATAGTTAATAAAAGTAACACTGCTAGACCATCTGATTCTTAACATATCTGAGAATTCCTCGATTAGTTAAAAGAACCAAAAATGCATTAACAAAAGGACTATAAACAGAAAGAGCACAAAAATCACCATAGAGAAGTAGAGCTGTTCAGGAAGCTTCCATTTAAACTCTCTGAAGCAAAACACACTCTAATCCGTCAGACATTACCAAAAAGCTCATTATAGGAAAGAACAAAATAGGCACTGGATTTCATCTGAAATTTTTTTAAAAAATGACATAAAAATTATTTCGGTTTTCTCTAAGAGCTCTATAGTAAAATGACATACTGATTGTGTTCAAAGCAATTCCACAACATTGACATATCATTTGTAGAGCTACATTTTCAAAGTATACCCACGAAAGTTAGATGATTGTAAGTCCTGGGATCTTCTTCCCAGCTGAGTCAATAGAAATTTTCCTATCCCTTAGAAAAAAGCACTATCGTTTGGTTTTGTCCTTTGAGCATGATATAGCATGTGGCTCCATGCATGTATTCAGCTTTACTACCTAGGAGTGAAAAAATGCAGCTCAAATCTAGAAAAGGAGATTAATTACAATAGCAAAATTACCACACATATGATTTACATGCATGATAATTCTTCGCAAATACCCGGTTGTGTCAGATTGGATACATGTGTCACTCCTTTCAGGTACCAAAACCAAACCATTGACAAAATTCATTCATTTTTACCCCAAATGACTGCATTCCCTCAGATCAAATCAAAACTGTGACCTAGGAAATGGCATTCTTAACATACTAAACATGTCACAGCATCACATACCTTCTTCTAAACAAAGAATGCCACTTTATTACATTTATAGATTAATATGCATTCTGCTTATATAGATAAATTAATAAAAGAAACCTTATTCCCTTAAAAAAATAAACCCTTTCAGTGACTTGCTTTTTCAGTCAAGGTTCTCTCATCATTTTGCAGCTGCAGTATATCATATCTTTCACTTACTAGGAAACTGTTACTGTTATGTCAATACACTGGGACCAAAAAGACCTATATTCCAACACAGTTCTGTCATAGGCTTCCTATGTGATGCTGAGCCTTAAGCTAACATTTCTTAAAATCATATCTATTCCCTATCTTGAATGTCAACCACTAGAAACCAAAATAATCCAAATATTTTGTAGCTACCACTGCACAGCAAAACATAATAGTTCAATCAACTAAGCAAAATGTCTGGGACCTTCTTTTAACAATCATTTATCTTTTTGGATACGAATTGGTTTTCACCAGGTCTGAGGGAAACAACAAATTGGATGTGATACAGGCTTACTTGGACTTTAATAAAAAGAATATTATGATTATCAAAAAGTCTAAACTGGACATAGTTAATTTCACACTGAGGCTCAGGTAATCTCCACCTTAGGTCACATGTAATTTAGTACTATTATACTGTGATTCATTTTATAGCTCTCTAGTTCAATAAACTATACCAGAGAAGAAATAAAAAGAGACTGAGTAGTAAACTGTAGTCCTGAATACAAATTGCAACCCTCAGCCCCCAATTTTAATTTGAGTTCCTCGTACACTCCTTCTTTCCTTTTCTCTGTTGCACAAGTGAAACTCTTTCACTGCAGAAATGCACAAAACAAGTAATTTACATAAAGTCAGCGGGAGTATGTAGAGCTGCTTAGTTTGGCCTCTCTGTTGATAATGAAAAGCATAAACTGCTTGATTCTATCCACAGGCATAGGTATACCACTTCCAACCATCTGGTAAAGCATTTAACAAAATCTGCATGTCTACAGTAAAAGGGCTCTGGGGACAGCAGTTCATCAGATAGCTACTCTGTGGGAAACAAACAGGACTCCCATGACACAGTAGAAACTTCAATAGGCTATTTTACAGTATCTGAATGTGGAAAAAAAAAAACCCCAAACAAAACATTTCTTACTGCATGCACAACACAAAACTGTTGTAAAAACTGAAACATTCTATTCCGCCACAAGTTTCACAATCATTCCATGAAATTTCACAATTTAATAACAGTAAACTGCCTGTTCTTCCTACAAATTACAATCAAATATTGTCCCATGTACCCAGCTAAATATACTGTCTTGAGCTGAACAGACCCCCCTTTCCCACTCAACAGTATTAAGCATGTAAAGGTATTCCTATGTTATCTGAACACAGTGACAGAAATCCACACACAGCTTCTCACATCCCAAACCATAATCCTAGGCCTAAAGTAAAACCACTTTAAACAACTCAATAAAGCCAAAAGTAGCTCTGTAAGTCAAATTTACAAAGCAGAAAAACAACTTTTTGCTTGTGAACTAATCTACTTAAGTTGTACATTGATCTAAGCTGCTCTCTACTGCCTGCCAAAGGCACTCAGCACTATTGTCATTCAATGCCTTCTTCCTGTCTGGCAGAGAAAAGCCCTAATTCTCGTAATACTTTGTTCTTGAGTCCTGTGTTCAGTTTTGGGCCCCTCACTGCAGGAAAGACATGGAGGGGCTGGAGCGTGTCCAGAGAAGGGCAACCGAGCTGGTGAGGGGCCTGGAGCACAAGTCTGATGAGGAGCGGCTGAGGGAGCTGGGGCTGTTTAGTCTGGAGAAGAGGAGGCTGAGGGGAGACCTTATCGCTCTCTACAACTGCCTGAAAGGAGGTTGTAGTGAGGTGGGTGCTGGTCTCTTCTCCCAAGTAACAAGTGATACAACAAGAAGAAAGGGCCTCAAGTTGTGCCAGGGAAGGTTTAGATTGGATGTTAGGAAAAATTTCTTCACTGAACAGGTTGTCAGGCATTGGAACAGGCTGCCCAGGGAAGTGGCTGAGTCACCATCCCTGGAGGTATTTAAAAGACATGTAGATGTGGTGCTTAAGGACATGGTTTAGTGCTGGACTTGGCAGTGTTAGGTTTATGGTTGGACTCGATGATCTTAAGGGTCTTTTCCAACCTAAATCATTCCATGATTCTACAAAACAGTGTAGTGATCTTCAAACTAGGCAGGTCAAGACCTTGTGGCAGTGTCTAGCAGTTAAGATAAATAAGTGAGTGGTGCCTATCTCTACCAGGAAAAAGGTATGGTGAGGGTCCACATTGTTTATTCCACCCACAAGCATCACATTAACTGCTTTCTGTGAATGACAAGCATAACTTTGGACCAAACAGGCTTGATGCTCTTTAAAGGACCATGAACTCATCTATGACATTTTTAATTTCCTGGTATCAATTTCCCAAGGAACTAAAAATAATCAAAAAACCAATCAAACACTACCACCTTTTTGTGAGACAACAAAAATAAGAGATGAACTCTTAAACAAAAAAAATTGGCTGTACCGATCAGGGGACAACTTAAGCTATTAGTTCATATGCAGACAGTCTGCTCTGGAAATTTGATTTATGGGAACAGTCCTGACTTTACTGAGTTGTCTGAAGTGGTTTTACCTCAGGCCAAGGATTATGGATTGGGATGTGAAAAACGGAGTTTCTGAGAGAGGTTCACTTCCTGGCTTACTTCATCAAGTATTATGAGTAAACATAAACAAGGGCTGTGATGCTTCAACTTCCAAAGCACGGTCAAGCCAAGAATTGTATTACCTATTCAGCAGCCACAGTTGAACAAACAAAACATTTTCGTCTCCCTGCAAATGAAAAAAATTCTTCAGTCATTCCCAAAAGACAAGACACTCATGTTAGTCTTGTTCCTCTTTGATATAATGTCACTAGGTAATCCTGCTCCCCTCACTTTTCTCACTCAGCTTTATCTACTCTTGTCCTTTACTTACTCTTTTTACAGAACAGTGTGTAAAGCAGTTAAACTCTCTTCTATTACTTTTCACAATACACTCTTTTTAAGAGTCACATACGATGTTGGATTAAAAGGACATACGGGCAAGGAATTGATAGCAGCGGCGATCCCTGCCTGGGCAGATTAATTGTGCTGGTGAATACATTGCCACAGATGACGAGGCATTCCGACATGACAGCTGCATGCGAGATCCTAAGAAAGAGACTGATGATGGGTGTTTCACCATCTCTATAGAAACACCTCTGTGGTAGGATGCAAAGATGCCCTTGGTGCCTGGGGTGGTAAGAGAAATAAAGCCATCACTAGTTCTACTACAAAAGCTTCCTATAGTGGACACTGAACAGAGCATAAGAAGTAATTTGTCTACGGTGCTTTTCCTCTTTCTCCATGGATTTTGTGGCTTAACCTCTACACAGACCTCACAGTAGTTCTTAGAGCAGTTTTTTAGTGCCAGCGAGTTCTCCACTACTTGTCAGAAATTCTTTACTCTTGCTGTCCTGAAACATTGTAATTAGAATATGGCAAGCTAGGAGTAAACTTGTCTGAAGAGTGTGCTTACAAGGCCCCTCATATTGTCACTTGTTAACTAAGAACCAGGCTCTGAGGATTTAATGGTTAATATTTAAAACAACAACTACAAAAATAATTTGTGAAGTTTTTGTTCTGGATAACCATGATTCACCAGCCCTATGAGAATAGCTCCTTTCCATGCTTCACTGTGGGATTCAAAATCTGCAATTTCCAACACTGTACTCACATGTCAGCAGATAACTGAAGCTTTCAAATTATTTGGGTTATTTTTATCTAATACATATCAAAACATAAAGGTTAATTCCTCCATGATTACCACATTAGGAATATATTGTAACCCTTTACAATTCTGTCAATGAGCAGCCAAGCAGCACCAGGACTGATCAATGAAGTGTCCTGCTGTAGGTCTCTGACTGAGTCTCTGAGTCTCCATGCCTTTACTGGCAGTACAGAATATTTCCAAGTGTCATTCCAGACTCTTTAAGGAGCACTTCTTCGGGATGTGTGGTGGCCTATTGTAAGTTGGTCTGGTCACTCCAATATATTACTGTCTCATTAATATTAAACTACTTAGGAGAAATCAAGTCACTTATTTTTGTTTTAAAATAGTCCCTATCCATATTCAGAGTGTAAGAAACACAGGCAGAAGCTTATCTTTTGTATTTACCATTTCAGAAAGAAAAAGAAAAACCCTCAGTTTTGTCTTTGTATTAAGTCTTGTCTTGCAAAGGAAATAAAATTATATTCTACCTTAGAGAAAACATCCAGAACTCTTAAGCAGCAGGTATTCTATGTGCATATCAGATGGCATTAGAACTGTGCCATGTAAAAAGAGATATCAATGTAGAAAATGTAACAGTTTAGATGTATTTGAAAACTACATCCAAATCTCTCTTCAGTCCATAATCTGAACCTACGACTCAGCTGGAAATGATGCTGCCTTTGCCCAAAACTCGTCAAGGGTGGATAATGAAAAGATTAATTCCTCTCTCTCCAAGACAGCAGTAGCAGCTGAGGAGTGGCTTTAGGCCACTCAACCTCACTTGCATCCCAGCTAACAGCTGTGTAAACCACAGAATTTTTACTTCCCAGGGGTTTATTAAAATGTTTTTTCTCTTTTGATGTGTTGTTTATATAAACTCATATGACTTTTGCTTTGAATGAATCTCAAAACTCAAGATAATCCTCTGCTGATTTTACCTGTGTGGTGAATAATATGCTTTGTACAAGTTTCATCTCAAAATAAACAAAAAGGATTATCCCCAAGAAACTTACTTTAAGATATAATATAGTTGATTGCTTTATAAGTCTGAATGTATTAGAACTTGCCAGAAACAACCATGTTATTGCTCAGCACTGACGTTCATCAGTTAGCAGCACAAGACTACTCCCTGCAAAACCAGAATCATTTCTTCAACTGAAGTTCTAAAGACAGAGAATTTTAGAAATCACTGCTGCCAATCACTAAGAGTTTTACTTAGAAATCACCTTTGGCATAATAACATTATTTTTTAAGATCTTAGTACTTAGCAAATAACCAAGGCCAATAAATTCTCTTCACATTTTACATATATCACCAGAGTTTAAACCCTATTTTTTGAGTTATAAAGGCATAAAACAGTGAATTAACGAAGGCTTATCTGCTGAAAGAATTCACATGCTTTACCAATGTTTTCTGCAAATGCTTGCAAACCAAACTGGAACAGCACTCTACCAATTTAATCTTCAGTGCATTAATCAGGAACAAGAACCATGCTTTCATATGTGCTTATGCCCCGAGGGAATTCCGAATTCAACACGGCTCCCTGGTCTGTCCAGCCCAGGTTGTGACAGCAGCATCTAACACAGTCACCTACAGTGCAATCCAAGATACTACGATACAAACAGACATTTTAGTAAGAGTGAGTGCAGGTCCAACTTGCATGATCCGAGGACCTTGCATTTGAATACCCTCCGAGATAACAACGAGTAAGCCTTTCAAACCCCTTCGACCTGGCTGGCTCTTACTGCTCTCTGTTCCAAACACCACAGTAAAGTCCTAAGTCAAGGGTCTGGTCCAGAAAACCTACTGACCGTCTACCTTTGCCTCTGAACTAATACTTGGGCTAAAGCTCTCCCCACCTATTTCGCAGCTGACACAGCAGCCCACCATTGGATGCTGTTCCTCCTTGGAGCCCAGGCTCCTCCAGGCCACTAATTCAGGATGTCAGGGAGGTAGTTTCTTCACAGCCCTCGGTCTGTAGAGCCTTGTGTACAGCTGTAATTAGCTGCAAACGAAAGACAGCCAGTGCAACTCTTGTCCAGCTCTACAGTCTCAACTAGGGGGTGTCGTGGTTTGAATGGAAGATAAAATTCCCCATCAAGTCTGGACTCTGATCCAGGCTTAAATTATAAAAGAAGAATGTGCTCAGCCTTCTTGCTTTGCAGCTTATTGCCAGCAGGTGGTGGACACGTTAACAGAGTGATTTAAATCATAATGAATAGAAAAAGGAAGGAGACCACAAATGAATGGATGTGAAGGCAAGAGGACGTACAGGATAAAGTTATGAATGCTTAGGTCACGTGCAGTGCGTGAGAATGAATGCAGAAAAGTCAATGAACGCTGAGTGAACACGCAGAATTAAGGCAGGGAAAGAAATGTGTTTCTAGGCGGACAAGCTGTGAACAAAAATGAAGGAAGAAAGATGACAAACAGCAAGTAGATACGTGGCACACAATGACGCAAGAAGGGCGGCTCTGAATGCCATGTTGACTGTCAGAAAAAAAGGAGAAAAAAAAAAAAGGAGAACTAAGCAGATATGCCAAGGATGAAGGCAAATAATGGAACGTGCTGAAAAGCTCAGGCAATGTGCACTGCTTTGGGACAATAGAAGCATGGTGATCCACTCCCAACCTTTGTTTCAAACAAACAGCTTCTCAGAGTAAAAGAAATAGAACTGAATATGCTTTTTGCATTTTTTTTCCAAAACTGAGAATTTAACTAACTATTGCCAAACATACAGCAAAGTCCATTTTCACTGGTTTCTATCTACTTGTTTATAGAACCTGAAATTTTCATAAAAGCAATTCTGACAATGTAAAGATTCTTGTGGATTAAGCTGCCTGATTTACAAAGTTCTTGTTATTGCCTGTACATATAGAGAAAGATGCCGACTTTTTCTCTACCCTAGAAAGGAAAAATAATAACAATATTAAAAGATATTATTAAACACCACCCTGAAGTATCTCTATGTGCCACAAGCACCTATAAGTCTACCAACATTCTTTATAGTGCTTATACATCTAGACTTCAAACTGCTTTGCAAAGCAGTAAGTTCACTTTTATTTTTCTAACCCATGATTGACCTAAATGCCAAGGAGAATCTTGTTTTTCATTTCACCTTTTTTCATCACGGAAAAAAAGGTGGATTGTATTAAAATTCTAAAGACCATATCTGTCACTATGACTATCTGACTGTCACATTCGTAATACAAAATAGAAAAATAAATACTACCTGGATTTTCTACTATGAAAAAGAATTGCAAATTGAAAATTTCATTTTATTTAACTAAAAAATAATTTTTTCAAAGCAATTTTGGTTTTTAAGAAACTTAATTTAATCAAAGATGAATTTTCAGTCTTTCTTTGTAAATTAGATGTGTTAAAGATGACTATGAGTAAGAAGTGAGAATGAGTAAGAATATAATAACACTATGAAAGTAGTTTGTTGACCAATACAGTACATTTCAGAAGCACTAGACTGTAGAAATGCAGAAGTACATATATTTACTTATACATTATATTAAAAAAAAAAGTGCCTCTGAAGTGGAAACACTAGAGGGAAAAAACATTAGCCCAGTTGTCCAGAATCTAGTTACACTGTCAGTACTCCCGTTACACCAGTTATATCAGGTTTATAATTATGGCCTTCACAAAGATTTTTTTTTTCCTCCAGTTTCAGGTCTATGAGTACACCATAATGCTTTTTCATATTCGATTACACAACTGAAACTAGAGTGTCACCTCTAAAGTCAAGGACTTGCCTTGCTGCTGAGCAGCACTGCTCTCTATTGAATGTCATTTGCACACACTGTAGTTCTTCTGTTTTGGCATCAGGCTGGAATTACTAAGGGCTTTCATTGTCTTGAGATCAACAGGTGCAGAATGTCTCTTGGATTTGAATGCTGTAGTTATCAGACTAGCAATCAATGGTCTTATGTTATAGCATTCATATTAAAATGCTAATTGCCATTAATGCCTTCCACTAATGCATTCAATTCAATTGTGTTCTTTTAGTCCCAGAAATGTTGATATGTGAGACTGTCCCATTAATTTCAATAGAGCACATATACCATCCATAGGAGCACTGAAGCAGTTAAAAGCCTTATAATCTGATTAGATTTTGCTTGCACTGATATCTGCCTTCATTTATGAAATTGCACTGAAGTCTAAAGAATATATTAAGATTGCTACTATACATGAGGACATTTAATGCATTTCAACCTTACAGTACTTTCACAGTCATAGTAAATAATCACGGTCACTTCTACTCACATCAGCTCTAAGACTACATGACAGCAAGGCTCCATGGAGCATTGGAAACACTTCTGTTAACTAGAAAAGGGCAGTGTTGTCACAGATTATTGAACCACAGCTTTGGGGGTTTTTTTTTGGGGGGGGGGGGCAGGGGATTATTCAAAACAGAATCCAAACTCCAGTGTTCAGATCTAGCTTGCAGAGTTTTAAAAGCTTGGATGTGAAGCTTTATTTTCAGAGCCATCTCCAACAAAAATCTTTTGTTCTACTGTATCCACCAGACTTTTCTGGATTTAAAAGAATATTTCTACTTGTAACCCTTATTTAAGGTCTTAAGCTGCCATTGAAACAGGAGGTAAGAGGTGAAATGCGTAATTGCTTGTGGCATTTAATCATTTGAATTTACTTTAGAGATTCTGCTCACCTCTGGGCTCTCTGGCTAGTGTTACATACTAAACCCTCCCTGGACTGGGTCACATAACACTTGCCCTCTGCATTGTGGTTTGGCAACCGTCCCTTCAAGTCCCCACCAACAAGCATAGCACTTTCCCTTCACATTCTTCAATTTCAACGAGTCTCCAAAAAGATGTGATGTCTTACTTGGGCAGCTCTTTGCTTCACATCTATCAAACTCTCAGGACTTCCCATGAGCCCAGGCTCCAGACAGGAGCAAAGGCTGCATGGAAAACTTTTGACCTTGGGAAATCACTCTTGTGGGAAAGATTGAGAAGCAGCTTCCCATCCAGCACAGACCTGCTAAAACCCCAAACTGTGACTTCTAAGATATCAGCATGGCAGGCAAGCTAGAGCAGCTTGGGAGTGAAGTGCAGATCACTTAGTACAAAAGCTTAAGGAATACAATTTCAGCTGATTGACACCTAGGAGATGTAGATAGATTTCGTATACCACAAGTCTGCTCACAACAAGTTCTTACCTCATTGTTACTCTTTTAACAGTGTTCCGTTTTGTGATAAAATAATTAGCATTCAAGCGTTCATATCTGTGCCATGTTGTAAGGATGGTATGCCTCATTTCTACTACATCTCCCATGCCTCAATTTTGGAAGTTGTACTCCTAACTGAATCCAAACTCTACCTCTAAATCTTTACCTCCAAGTCCTAACTTTACCTCTAAAGAAAACTCATTTATTTGTAGAAGACTTGAAGCTAGACTCCAGGAAAGTACCCAGATAAGCAGTGAAAGTCCTAAATCAGCTTTATGGTAGGGCTAGACCAACGTCAGCATGGTCAAGCCTAACACGAGAACCTTTATTTGTCCAGGATTAGCATACTCTGTTTGCACAGGAGCCTCAGAAAACATTGATACTCAACATTTTGTGGTTCTCTTATTTGCGTGTGCCATTTTCTATAATCAAATGACAGAAGTTTCACAAAGAAAAAACTCATAAGCTTTTCAGCCGAATATGGAAAATGTGATTTTATACATTTGAATGCAATCATTTGTGCTCACAAGTGATCTAACTTCAACACTCAGACTCAGAATAACTGAATTTGGGAGCTAAACTTGAGTTTAGTTAACTTTTCGGTACCCAGTTATGTGTAGGAAAAAAATAGACTGTACTGGTTTTCAGTACAGTCAAGCAAAGCCAATACACTCAGAATTTTGATTTAAATGCTCTAGTATGGAAACTGGCATCTGACTTTGCCACTGTGGAAGCAAGTAGGAGAAAGCACTCTTCAAAGAATGGTTGAACAAATGGGAGTTTTCTATTTCAAAGGATTTGATTTTTTTTAAATTTACAAACTATATATATGAATGTTTCTGCTACTATTTATAATAGAATATACATATTAAGGATGTTGAATGCAGCATAATTGAAAAAGAAACCCATATTTTCCATGAACAAAAGCATAGCTAAGTATAAAATGTTCAGAACTTCCTAGAGGCAGGGAGCTAAGAAGAGAAGTTCTGCCAGAAATGCTCACTCTGTTGGTTGGCCATAATGTTCGCCTGTCTTCTTTTTTATTCAGGTTTCCCTATCATTTTTGGTTTTGCTAGGAAAGAAAAAGAAAATGAAAAAAATGTTTTAATGGAGAGGGGAAGGGGGATAAAAAAAAGCAAACCATGTATTTTGGATAGCAGTCCTGAAAGCGAGGACTGTTTTTGCACCCAGAATTAGGATGTTGTATATTTTGTTGTGTGTCTTGATTTAAGAGTTACAGGAAGTCCAGCAAGTGAATAAGTGTAGTCCCCTTAGTCATTTCCAATGACACTCTGTGTGATGCAACAAGAAGGGTTTTGCAGGATGTGTTAAAACAAGTATCTGCAGTGAAGAAAATCAATGTACACAGAATCTCTAGGTCCCAAAAGCATACAAAAATTCATACAGAGTTTTTCCCTCTCTTCTAGTTCTGGAAATCGTTGAAGTATATTACAAAAACTTGCCAAGTCCTGGATATAGCTGTCTACACACTGAGAAAATGAGTATGCACAAATCCCATAAGGCATTTTATAAAACCAGACTCTTCTTCCTCATCACTAATGACTAATTCAGATTAACCAAAATGAATAAATATTCCCATTGACTCCCTCAGGAACTGAGGCCAAAGAAGAATTCACCTCTCATAGGAACATCCCCATAAAAAAAGCATACAATGGTTTCAGTATGACAATAAGTAGCACACAGATTATTGCACTTCTAGAGAGATTTATTTAAAACATGTTATTAGCCTACTTTATAATGCTTTGTAGCGCAGAATAAAAGTATGGTTTAACTTCTATTATAGTTACTGTCAATATTCCCTTCGCCCCAACACCAGTCAAAACATGAGCTGGGAAACGTGTCCTATTATCATTGTATGTGTGTTAGATATGTGTATCATCACTGCTCCCTGCAACTCCAGTTAGCAAGGAGAATATTTTTACCGATGAGTTATAAAAATAGAGAGGTAAAGACATGGTCCTAAACTGGTAAATGGCCTTTTGCACAGGAAAGTGATTGACTGATATTTTTTCCAACTTTTCTCCTGGCACAGTTCATTTTTCTTATTAAATCTGTCTGCTGCTTTCATTTATTTACTATGTAATTAAGCAAGTCCTTGTTCCCCATATGATCTAAGTTTTGTATTTTGTGGAAATGAACTCTTTGTGATGATAAAAAGTCATAATGATAACTCTCTCACAATTAATATTCACACACACACAAACACGCACACATGAACAAAAATACCATGAAGCAAGAAATGCCAGAATCAAGAAAGTACATCTTTTACTCTGCTGAAATTTGAAGTTTACACGACATGTAATGGGTTTCCCCATCCCCCGCTTTGCTCTTCAACTCCTCTTCTTCCTTCTTACACACAGTCTTCTTCCTATTCTTCACAGTTTCAATGGCAACAATGAACAAAGATGTCTTGAGAGAGCCAAGAATAATACGCTGTTGTTGATCTGTACTCATAAGTCTCACTTAATGATTTTTTTTTCTTTTGCTTACTCAAAAAGTTGAAAACTCATGCTTCACTAGGGCCATCTGTGGAGTTCTTTGTTTGGGGATTTGAGAAGAAGCCAAAGCTTTGCATACCCTGCCTTTGAGACTCAAATCCCAGAGGTATTGCAGAAGTTCAGCTAGGGCTCAGACTAGCATAAAGTCACTTTTCACAAGAGACCCATCTCTGTTTGAAAAATAAATGGCTAACAATACTTAGCTGATAGGCGCCGTTTCTGAAGAAGCTGTATAACCTACTGTATACCTGCAAACTGAATCGGGCAAGTTAATTAACACAATCAGTTATAGATGTTCAGATATTTCTCTGTCAAAAGAGTTTGAAAGGCTGGCTCCAGAGCCTGAAGTTAAAATGTCTGTGGTAGCAATGATGTCACCCTTGTGACAGGCTTTAACTGGAGCAATGAAAGGAGCTGTTATGTTTCTCCTAGCTCAGCAGGTGTGAAGGCAACACAAAGGACATTCACAGAGGAATTCCCTTACATGAAACTTAATCAGACTCATTCTGAGTGCTGCACACCACTGATTCCACTGCCTGAGGAATGAATGGCGAACAAATGCTGATTCATTATATTTTGCAAATGCTTCTGAAGAAAAATACATAATTTTGAAAAGTTACCAATTCTTACTCTCACTTTTATTTCACTTTTATTTTGTTACTTTTCTTTCTCCTTCTGCTTGTTTTCCGATTCATTTGCTGACCCTTCCTTCAGCAAAGTCCTGAAGTCCAATTCATTTAAATATGTTTAAGCCTGAACGTCAATTAAGCATTTTTGCTTTCCTTTTAGTTTACTGTAGCTAACTTTATGGAAAGCAAATTCAGAGGAGATGGAAACACAGGCCCAAAGCCACAAGTTCAGATTCAGATCAAGACCTTCAGTGTTGACGAATATTTTGATGCAGCTCAGCAGTAATCTCTAGTTAAAAACTGCCACTGCAGCTGGCATGAACTTTAGTTTCTGCTCCATTTTGCTTGCCTAAGTTAACCTTGTTAATTAGGGTATACAAAATAAAAATGAATTAAAACATTAAATTAAAAAAATACATTTTATTACAATTTTTTTATGTAGAACTATAATTTTCATTTGAGGAAATACTTGAACAGATTCCCAAATTAAAATAAATGCTACAACATCTTTTTAATAGACAAAACAGAAAGCACTTTTGCTATTCCAAGAGCAGCTGCACTTTCCAGTTTGAAATTGCAAGGTTGACTCTTATATGCTGCAGGGCATCATTTGGTATTTCACTGACTCAGACTCATAGGCCTAGGCAGCAGATTTCAAAGTGGATCACTTTGAGAAAAAACATAGCCACTCTCTGGAAATATCACAAGAACCACAGCACAAAGCTTTCATCAGGATATATGTTCAGTATGGTTTTATTTGCAATTCTCATAATTCAGTTACAGTCCTAGTCTACAAGTATGAATTTTGATATTGCAAGTAAAATACTTCCTTTAAAAAAATGGATCTCAAATAAAATTCCTTTCTTTGCTGTCTTTTTATATTCTTTGCTTGATATGAGTTATACTAAAAAATCCCAAAATATCACAGAAGAAACCAAGCATCTGTCATACAGAATCAAAAAATCCCCTAAAAAGCAACCCACCTCCACATTTTTATTTATAAAAATAAATTTTGATGTACCTTTTTTTATGTGCACTATTCTTAAAAGCCATCTCCAGTTTCTGGTACTTCAAAGATTGCTATTTCTTTGAATAGTAACTAGTAAAAAGGAAATTTAGTATGTATTTCAGGTATTTAAATTTATCATTGCCTGCCCATTTTGACTCTAGAGCACTGAAACTGGGGTTTATGTTCAACACCAGTAAGGCAGTGAGTAGAAACACACAGTACTACCCCATCTATGGCATGGCCAATGCATGGGGGATCTTGAGAGGGGTAACTGGATGAGACTCCTCCCCAGCACAGCAGCCTTTCTTTAAGAGCACAGAATGGGAAGAAGGCAGTCCTTGTCCCAAAAGACAGAAACTCCATATACTTTTATTTCTATTATATGACATTTTCAGACAAGGTCATGTTTGCTAGCACAGCAATGATTTTAGAAGTGTACAGCCTCACAAGGTTAGATGTTGATTTCTGTTTCTAGGAGTTATTATTTCTGCCTTCACACTCAAAGACATGACCACATCATGAATTTGGCTACGTTTTCAAGATTTTCTTTGCAACAATGAGCACTAGACGTGTTTTCTAATTAAGTGCTGACAGTTTCATAGAATCATGTATAACGGTGATGATACTAAGAAGGCCAGACTTAGCAAATGGTTTTGCTTGTCTCTTCTTCTTATGAAATAGCAATTGCAAATCAGACAGCTAATGCAATGTAATGTTAGTGACTTCACAGTAAGATCTCAAACAAGAATAGGAAAAAATATTTACATTTTCCAAGTCAGCTGCATATTCCCTAATTTACCACATAAAATTTAGTAAACTGGATTAAAGCAACCTCAGACTCAGTAGCAGTTCTTCTCTAGAACCCATCAAAGAGGAGAGGAAGTAATTATGCAGCACTAATCCTTGAACTGGGAAAGAAGGAGGCAATTTCAACCGTCAGGAAGAACACCCAGGCAAAGAAAAAGATACTTTGTAAGACCTAAAAAAACCCAAGGAGACATGCAAAGAGCCAATTGTATTTTGTGAAGAACAGGGAATGTGAAATCAATCTACTATCCCAGTAACACATTTTATCAAGCTGTATGAATAGAGAAGAGGCAACTACAGTTAGAAGACTTAATTTTTGTAAGACTTGTTGATACCATCTTTCATTACATGCTTGTGAGCAAGTTGAGTAAAGCACAGTCTAGATGAATCTATTGTAAATGGTTAATATCTATAGTCAGAGTAATAACTAAGTATTAATAATTAAGTATTACTTCCCAACAAAAGGGCTTCTGCACGTTTTAGTTTAGGTACTTTACTATTCTCATTAATTAACCAAATAATAAAATGCTGAGTGCTTGCTTAATATTAGTACCCTCAGGGTTGGAGGAAGTGCCAGAAAGCTGAAGAACAGAAGAGGATTCAAAATTACTTGGGCTAACTTGAGACATGGTCTGAAAAATAGTAGGATACAATTCAGAGGAGACAGATAAAAGGCATAGAAATTAGAAATTTTGAGGTATAAGGAAAGGAAAAATTATAAGGTAGAAAGGGCTGGTTTTATAATGCTCACAGGCAGAAAGAAAGCATGAGAAACATCATCTTAGACACATGGATGGATAGAAGGCCTCGCTCTGAGCAGCATGTCTAATTTTGTGTAACATGCTTAAAGAAAGATGCAGATGGTGTTAAGAGTCCAAAGCTGAGCATGAAGGGAAGGTGAGAGCTTTACAAAAATGTGACCTGCAAGAAAAGACTGAATGAAGTTTAGAGGAGACTGAGTAGATGCATTACAGTAATTTCCAAATCTAGAAAAGGCTGCTACAGAAAGTAAGAAATACCACCTTTTTTATTTCTGTTGAAGAAAGTATAAACAGTAATGGGTTTAAGTTGCAGAAGGAAAGACTTAGCTTAAAATTTAGGGGGTAAAAAGCCTTAAGAAACGTGAAGCACTGGCTTGAGTAGCTGTGCTGTTCAACACTAGGGGCCTTTACAAATACATTAAGATAAACGTTATTAATTTGGACTACATCACCCTGCAAAATAAATGTTTTTACAGTAAATGAGAAATAATACAGTTTATGAGTGTAAAACAGACATTTTTCCTCATCTTTTATATAGTACATATGACAGTTCTGAATTCCAAAGTTCAATTTCCCCAAGTTTATTCTGATAAAAAGGAGCAGGATGTACATACAGAACCATCAGATTATTTCCAGTCAGAAAGGTTTTACACTGTGGAAAATGGTATAGTTTTCCATAGTCTCAGCATCATGCTTAAACCAGCACCATGACATCTTCATCTATCCCTTATAACTAAAGCGCGCACACAGGCATAAAAATACATCACACACAGATACAACCATTTCACATCTTTCATCATTGCCATTCAAATCTGCAGATAGTTTGCTGATAATATTTAAAAGATCCTGGATTTATAGTTTGCATATTGACACAGAAAGCTCATCTACAGCAGGGATTATAGAGAGAAGAAAGGTTGGTAGACAAGAATCTGACTTCAGATACAGTAATATAAATCACTGAGCCTTGACAGCTCCCTCTCTGCCCCTCTTTCTCTTCAGATAGGTAAATTAGAACAATAAAAGTGAAATTACACACATTAGCTTAAAGCCACTCCCTCCAAAATGTTTTTCAGGAGCCCTCAGAAACACCTTATTGTATCCCGATGCTATGAACCAGACTTTAGATAAAATTAGTATGGTCACAGAGTTGAAATAAGTCATTTTATTGCATAGATGATAATTTTTTTCCTAATATAGTCAGGAAAAAAATCCTACATAAGTCAAAATAGCTTTAAGCATAGTTTATACTGTGCCACTGTACTGCTGTCTTTATTGTATAAACTGAAGCCTGCGCTGGGTATTAAAGAAGGTATTTTAAACTGCACAAGATGGAAAGAATGTTTGCTTGTGTATAGTTACAAGGGACTAGAGTATGGCTTGAAAGATTTTCATCATTAAAGGAGGGCCTTCTTTATGCACTTAAGTCTTGCAAAATTTTCCTCTCTGAATTAACTGTCTCCTTTCCTATACACTTCCTGTAGCAAACAAAAAGAGCTGCCAAATTTCATTCTCTGTTGACACAATACCCAGCAAAGGCAGAGAAAAAGTCCAAAAATAATTCAGCAGCCAACTTGAAAATCGCAAGAGCTCTGACATTTCTGCACTCTGACGTTTTAGATAGGAAGGTTGAGAAATCTGAAGTGGTCAAATCTGATGAATTGAAAACATTGGGATTGTTTTTTGTTTTACTATTAAATTAAGGGATAGGTTAAAATGATTAAAAGGGTAAAACTTTCCCAGATGTGGACTTCACATGTGACCATAAAGAAGTATAAACGAAAATATACAGAACACCATATCGTTTTAAGCAACCAGTAGTCTTTCTGAATGAGACAATACCATCTGTTCATTTTATTCCAGTTTCTGACAAGTCCATTAGACCCTGACAGATAATGTCAGGCTATGTGATAAAAGGCAATGGCGGGTGGGGGAAACCCAAATAATACCATCACAGGAGCCATCAGAGCATCAAGGGCCCATCTGCACAAGGCCAGAGGAGCACAGGGCACAAAGGCAGGCAGGAACCCAAACTGTTAACTCAGTAGAAGGGACACCCTCTCCAGTCTTTCCCAGGGCTGTCCCAGGAGACTCTCATCCCCTGTGTCCAGGTGTGACACCCATCCTGATGAGTCAACCCTTGAGCATCTTCTGGACCTTGGGTCAGAGGGGACCATGTGTCCATGGTGCCAGCAGCTCCAGTAAGCATTTGTCCGGGTGCCAGCTACTGTATGGGGATTAGGTGCTGAAGGGCTCATGTGTCTGGATGCCACTAAATGGAGAGACTGGGATGAGTGAAACCAAGTGCCAGAGACCTGTGTGACCATGGTGCAGCACCTGGAGCGGGTGGGGGTGTGAGCACTAGTGAATATCCAGCCAGACTAGCCAGGGAGTAGGTGAAGTGCCCTGGGAGCAGCGTGGTGGGGGGGTTGTATCTAGGGGTGAGACGACGAGGGGAGCTGGCTACCAGAGGGACCAGCAGAGTCCCAGCTGGAGAGACCATAGAGTCTGGGAGTCTCCAGCGGCAAGACCTGCACGCGTGTGTGTTTCTACGTGGACACCATGGGTAGGGAGCTTGGCTACTGGGGGACCAGGAGCGTTCAGACCAGCACTGTGTGTGTGAGTAGCCTGTGGTACAGTCTGTATTAGAGACTGGGGGGGGCTGCAGCCTTGGAGGCTCCTGTGTCCATGTGGCAGCATCCGGGGAGACTGGGATCCAGGGGCAGCTACTGGGCAGACTGAGTGTCTGAGCCCAGCTGCTGGCGGAATCCACCTTGTACATATGCGTACATATGTTCTCACCAGTGGACCTCCATCCTGCTCAGCCAGAGAGGGAAGCAGGATGAGGCCATTGGTGCTTTGTTTGTGTGGGTGCTTCTCTGTGTCTGTCCGTGTTGATCTGTATAGCCAGGTGTGTATATATGTGTCTCTGTGTGCGTGTGCCTACTGGGAACGCATGCTCAGCCTCACTACTGGTTAGACCTGGGGGTGTGCAGCAGCAGCAGCCTTGCCTCTCTTGGGCTGTTGGGTCCAGCCCAAATTTGCCCTAACAGATATTGCCATTTTATTTTCCATCTCTAACAAAGGAAAGAAGATACAATTTTGAAAATAAACAAATACGTTTTTGGTTTTGTTTTTTAAATGTGTTCTGTATAATAAATGCCTCAAAGGGGAGAAAAACAAAACAACACAAAACAAACAGTATTTCTGAACCCCAAGTCTAGTTTTCTCTCCAAAACATTTAGAGAAATATTGGGTCAACCTTTGTGTGTCTGATCACACTGTTTCCTCCCTTTAAAACAGACAAAGCTCACATCCCTTGTAGACCTGTGCTTTTAAGCCGAGTTTAATTTGATTTGTTTTCAAGAACATTTTAGTCCCAGTTTCAGTATCTATCCACTAAATAAACATAGGAGACTCTAAATCAAAAGTTTGAATGGGAAATATTAATGATTTTCCCCTTGCTCAAGCAGTAAGCATCCTGGATATGTTAAGCATTTAACTTTGGATGTGGTTCAGAGTATTTAGTGTTGGATCAGAAACGCATAACTCCATGACACGTCCAATTGGGCAGCAAAGCTGGCTCAAGTGGTTATGCCTCTAGATATTCTCCTCCTTCGCCCACTCTTTCATCAGGAGTATGGGTTAAAATCAGGTAAGAACAGCAGAACAAACAAAAATTAAGTTGTTCTTCATGCAACAGCCAGCAGACTTGTGGAATTTTTTTTGCCACTGAATACTGTGGTTTTGAAAGAACTTTCATGGGATGCAGAAGAGATCAGACAAGTACTTAGGGAGGAATTCCAGTGAGAGCTACCAAACCAAAACAGGGTCAGGAAATCCCAAGAAGTGAAAATAGTCAGAGGCTGGAAGAGTACTTGGGGGAAATGTCTTCTATACTGGCCCAGTTGTTGCTGTTCCTTGACACAGAAGAATGGCCCTAAGCAGACACTTTTTATTCAGGGGGGAGATGACACATGACTGATGGGGTTAATTGCTGAGACCTCACTCAGCAAAGCTAAAAGTCAAAAACCTGTGTCAAAATGTGCTACGCTATGGAAGTCTTCGGAAGACAGGAAAGATGAACTAGTATACTCTTCAATGAGAAAATGCAACCCAAAATTCTAAGATGACAAATTTAGTTGATATGAGTTACAAAAAGGGATGTGCTCACATCAGATGGTTGATCCCATATTACTGAAAGCACACTTTGTTTCTACAGGTTTATGCATCTGAAACTCTATCCTCCTGCTCTGGGTGGAAAATACCCCACAGAAAATGCTTCATGTAGCATCTTAACTATTGTAAAGCAGCCATTTATTGAACTCATACCAAGTAAAACACATTTTGTTGGCTGTAGACAGAATGTGACCAGAAATGAACAAAATGTCTGCACGTTTGCACTTAAACCGATGTTTTAGTGTGAGGGATTATTAGCAAATTTCTACCAAAATGGTTGAAACATAATTTTCCATCAAAGTAAGTATTACCTTGTGTATTTTTCCATTTTATTCAAGATAATTCTGAAGTGGTTTACACATGACTATGTAATGATTTACATTATATATACACACAAATATATGTATATGTGTGTGTTTAATCAAGTCTGATCTGCCTCAGATCATGATAGTGAATGCAAAGTCACAAAAAGGGAGAACAGATTCTGGATCATATATTCCTGTCTGCATATGAAAATTCTCTCCCCCAAGTGCCTGCCTGCTCCCTGCTCCCAAACAAGCCTTTAGCAGAGGTGGTATGTTCCCCAAACTTCTAGTTTCTAGGAATCAGCATTTTCCGAGTGAAAATAAATTTTAATTAAAAAAATCTCAACCATACATTTGTACCTACATCTAGAAAGGTATATGCACACAATATACCTCTTAATTTCTACCGGTAAAACATTGAGATGAAAGCCATGAAATACTGTTACAGAAATGGTAAATGTATTCATGCATTTCAACTAACAGAAGATGAAACTTGGCTTTTAGAACATAATCACAGAATTGAATTTGACTTGTGCTACATAATTTCACAGCATACTAAAATATAGCTAACAACTGAAAACAGTGAGACTGATAATTTAGCGAAAAGAGTAGTTGTGCAGGTTTCCCTTCTTTTGCTCCCTCATGAAAAAAAATCACTACCGGCATCACAGTGCTCGTCAGCCCTGTTTGCTGGCTCTCCACACAACTTTGAGTCTTGCTGGTGTTTGTTCCTCTGATCCCTATCCTGGAATCACCCCCCTTGCCTGTGAGACATTTCACAGTCACATTTCACACTGCATGTGTGATGAGGATGATTCATAATTCATTACTCCCACAGTGTGCTCCTACCCAAACTAAGTCAGTCCCTATATCTGTTTCCTATTCTCAGCAGGGCAAGATATTCAGGATACATTTCCTGTGAGCATTCATTGAAAAGGAAGGGCTCTTCCTTTCTGTACAAGTATAAGTATAAAGCACGTTTCAGCTCCCAAAACTTAAAACAAAGACTGGAAATTAGTCATCATGCAAATAGGCTCTAGCTGCGTTGTTTTTCAAGTCCTATGTCACTAGAATAATTGAATCCTCTCCGTTCCCAGAAATGTGGTAATAATTAGGCTGGAAGGAGGAGAGAGATGAACGAGGAGTGAAAAAAAAAAGTCAAAACAAAGACTAAGTAGCTGTGACTAACAAAACTGAGCAAAAGGAGGAATAATGGACACATTTTCTTTTAGTACCTAATGAAACCGGCAGTAGTGGCAGAACAAAGATATCATTGTTAATTCTGCACTCCTAAAATGTGATGTCAAACTCATGAAACAACAGTTCTGGATTAAGTTCAAAGTGTCACCAGAAATCTCGAAAACGAAGTGAGGCAAGGATAACATCGGTATATTATGCCAAAACTCCAAATCATCACCTGATGAAAAAAACTCCTTGCTTGACACAAAAAAAAAATTATCGAAACTACACAGAAAGAGTGAAGTGCTGTATTGTGTGATCTTTTAACGTTTACAACAAACAATGGTATCACTATTGCAGATATACCATGGTGTAAACACAGCACACAGCCACACAAGAGGCTATACGCAGATTTGGAGAGCATGCTGGGGGACAATGAGTCTGAGGTGGAACTACTGGTCATGAGCTGCAGGCACAGCTATGCAAAGCATAGCCAGATGATTCTACTAAGTATTTCTGTGATGATTAGAAGGGTTTAAATTTACACTGTTTGGATACTGTGATCTGTATCTCTGAAGTTGAGTTCCCCACTTCTCATAAAATTAAACTGTGCAAGATTCTGTAAGAGTCTTTATTTCAGTCTATTTAAGAAAATATCATAAAATAAACAGCTAGAAGAGCCAAAATATTCCCAAGGACTTCACAATCTGCCAACAGTGAAGCTCAGTTCATACAGGGAAGAAAATACTCCCAGTCCTGAGGGACAAGTACCTATCTTTCCAGATTAATAGAGACTCAAAATTTTGAGCCTAAAGTCCATTAGTTTTGTTTCTAATAGCATCTTTTAGATGAGGTACTTCCCACACTGCTACTTAAGTTTTACTTGCTAGTGTCATGGTTTAACCCCAGCCAGCAACCAGGCACCACACAGCCGCTCACTCACTTCCCCCACCCAGTGGGATGGGGGAAGAGAACCGGGAAAAAAAGTAAAACTTGTGGGTTGAGATAAAGACAGTTTAATAGGACAAAAGGAAGAAAAATAATAATGATGGTGATGATAATAATAATAATAATAAAAGAATTGGAATATACAAAACAAGTGATGGACAATGCAAGTGCTCGACACTCGCTGACTGATGCCCAGTTAGTTCCCGAGCAGCGATCCCCCCAGGCCAACTCCCCCCAGTTTCTATAATGGGCATGACGTCACACGGTATGGAATACCCCTTTGGCCAGTTTGGGTCAGCTGTCCTGGCTGTGTCCCCCCCCAACTCCTTGTGCCCCTCCAGCCTTCTGGCTGGCTGGGCATCAGAAGCTGAAAAATCCTTGACTTAGTCAAACACTACTCAGCAACAACTGAAAACATCAGTGTGTTATCAACATTTTTTCTCATACTAAATCCAAAATACAACACTCTACAAGCTACTAGGAAGAAAATTAACTCTATGCCAGCTGAAACCAGGAAAGCTGGATTATGATCCGGGCAAGCCTTTTTGGCAAAGGGCAGTTCCATTTTTGAAGAATGAAGAACATAGAATTAGTGTAAAATGCTATTTGTTTAACAAATGCTCAGCAGCTGAAAGTGCCACAAAGCAGAAGTCAAAGCAGCACAAGAAAAGACTTGATAGAAGAAACTCAATAACTTCTACTTCTCTTCCTTCCTGCTTTTTTCTTCCTGGCCATATTTCAAAAATCTAAACTTGGAGATTAAAACATTCCATCACAGCAAAACCAACGCACAAGAAAATTCACCAGCATGTCTAGATTATAGCTATCAAGCGTGTGTAGAGTACCAGGCTCAAAAGCATACCACAGAATATGCACTGTTCAGCTTATCTATTTTCTCCTCATTTCAGTTTTTATTTTCCAGTGGCACAAATGTGACAAGGCAGCAGATAAGGCATTTACCCGCACTGCTTTTCTGGGCTCCAATCAGTCCTAAGGCCTATCATGGAAATCTCTGCAACCACTCTAGCAGTGACTCACTGAGTTTTAAAGGTTAAAATCCTTCCAATATAACAACAACAACAACAACAACAAACTGCATATGCCACTGGTTAAAGGGATACATTGTTCTCACCAGGCTGTTCTTAATACATCAATGATCTTTCCTCAAAGAGAACATGTGGAGTACCAGCTTCAATGAACAAAGTTAGAGGCTAGAACTGGGCAGGAAATGGTTTTACCAGTCTACAAAAACAGGAACATTTCAACATTATTCCATTCAGCATCAGAATGGGACCAACATTATTAAGGGTAAGCAAGAGAAGTCCCAGAAGGCCAAAGAAAGGAGAGCTGAAGTTCTTTCCTACAACTCTGAAAACATAACTTAAAAGCCCTGTTCTGCCTGGAAAATGGGTTTCTCAGTCTTAGGATGAAGATAACCTACAGTGGTTGGTTACCACAGTCTCTATTTTCTCTTTGCTTCTTAAAAAGGTATACAAATGAAAATCCATTCATTGTTGCCCTGAAAAACTTTATAAAAACAGGCATTTTCCTTACACAAAAAAAAAAAAAAAGAAAGAAAAGATCAGAGAACCTATCAAACATATTGATGTCCCCTACAGAAATCATACCCAGCTCCATGCTTAATGGCCATGTGGGAGATGTATATTCACAGTAGCTGTACTCACAATACCACAAAAACACAAAGAAAACCCACCCGATTACAAGTTAGTCTATGCAAGAACTCAGTCTGTTTTCAATAAAAAATATTTTCAAGTATAATGTTTTCCTCGTGGTAGTTATTGTTCCTTATAGCTTTTCTTCATGGATAAATGAGGATTTAAAAAAATCAGAACCATAATGCTCTCTAATGTAAAAGAAACTCTCATTTTTGGTTTCCACTGAGGCAGCTGGAGTATGAAATGCTACCTACACTCATCTGCGTATTTCATTTTAAAACAGCTATTAAAACTGCATTTAACTCCTATGAAATTAAGCATTCATGCCTAATTGTACAGTCCTAGTGTCTGCTTATGGGTGATATTTTACAAAGCTTAGCCATAAAAAGGTCAGTTTCTTAGGTCAGACACTGAAATATTATGCCCTTTCAAATACTCAGTTTACGATACACCTGCCACTCTTCATTTCAGTAGTACTATTGTCAAGTAAAGTATTACCCAGTCTGATTTGAAGTACAAAACTAAATCTATTGGATAAAAAGGCAGTGGGAGGAAATAAACATTATAAGAAATGTTTGCAACTTTCTATTTAAATAGCTAATGCTTCTGCAGAAGAGGACAGAAGGCTGAAACCTTGCAATAGACAGTTCTTTGGAAGTTCATGGTGATCCAGCAAAAAGATTTTCCATTTAGAAAATTTTATGGAGTCTTTTTTAACAGGCTTATAGAAACATATACTTTAGTAGGAGCATGTAATACTAACCTCTTACATGGCATTGTATACGCAGGTGTCTGTATATTTAGATTGTTAAATCATTTTTGAAAGATTTTTTCTCATGTGTTGAATTAGCAAGTAAAAATAAAACAAATCATAAGAAATAACTATGGCTGTAAGCGACTATTTTGGAACATTTTTTTCCTTAAATTTTTCACATGCGAATTCCTTATTACATCTTGTGTATTTTCAATTGAGCTGATAACCTGGTGATACATTACTGAATTTGAAACTAAATTTAAATACGCAGTATATGAAGAAATCAAAATGACACTCTAATTGAAGAGAAGGAAGGCAATTTTTGTTTATTTATATTGAGGGTAGAGCATATGAAACAGAAGTAGCTTCCCTAGAAACATCAGAAAAGAGTAACAAATTGGTCTGAAAGCTGAAAGTGTTAGAATTAACATCTGTTATCTGTGGTGCAAAGACTTCCTATATCCCCTCTCCAAAATGTTAGTCTAAAAGTTTTTTTAAAATTCTGCAAGGAAATTTCCCTTTACTGAAAGAATATTTCCCCCCTCAAAGACTAAATCCATTATCCTAATTTGCTCTGACGTTCAGTATATTTCTTTCTTCTTAAAATTATTTCTAATACTCTTAGCAAACATTTAAAAAGAAAATTAACTGATGAATGGAATGGGAAGCAAGTAAGCAAGGGGAACAGTGACTGAATAGACCCAATTGGGACACTCTTAGGAGATTGGTTCAAAGAAGAAACTTGAATCTGACCCAAAACCAGATTATAACTATGATCTCGCAATAGCAATACCATTAAAAATAAAGAACCCATGGGTAAATGAGCATTTAAATAGAGTAGAAGTGAACCAATATTAAGGGAGGAGTTTTGAGAACCTTCTTTCCTATGTGCCTTGTAGAACAGCAAGTAGACCATTTTCTAGGATGAGAAATGTATGCTGACATCTCAACATGTTGAAAAATTATTTGAATTGTGGTCTCATGGCTTGGATAAACAGGATAGCCCTGATCACCGGACTGATACATTGAAGACATCCTGATGCTGGCATGTCCATGGTGTCCTCTGACCATTTTGTTAATGGTATATTATCCTTTCCTTGTTCTTTATGGAGAAACATTAAAAATGAAAATATGACAGCAACACTGAAGCAGAAGATACTTTTTCTGTATGTAAAGGGCTTTCCTTGCTCAAAAAATTGAAATCAAACTCATTTTTGGAACCCTAGGATTACTCAGCTGTGTATGTGTGACTACATCACTGAAAAAAACCTCGGTGCATTCTCCTTCCCCTTTACTGCCAGAGACAATTGTCAATAATCACAATTCAAGCTCAGCATAAAGTTTGTTTCTGAATGAAACATATACTTTAAACTGTTGTATGGCCCTTTTCAGTTTAGTTTCAAAGATATAAAATTCAGTTCCATGATTCATGAAAGAATTGACAGTAAAAGCCTACATAAGTACATTTTAGTAGATATCAGACTCAGCCACAAAGACCCACCATTAACCACAAGGTCTCTGTTAGGCTCATTAACTCTGAGTCTTGTTTGGAATTCTCTTTGAGGAAGCTTTGCCACAAAGCAAGCAGACTTTTCTTTGCAGATGTATTTTAAGGGGAAGATTACTTGAGCTAAAGCTATTCCATTGTACAACACGTGTTAACCTGGAAATTTTACTAAACCGGGTATAAACAAGATGACTCCAAAATGTTTAAAATGGATTTTTTTAGGGGGGCGAGGGGTGGAGCGGGGGGGGTGTATATGTATATATGAAACAGTTATCAACTGCAATGACGTATATGCTTAAAATTTATAAGTGGTAATAAACATACAGGAGATGACTGCTAATGGCTAAATTCTATTGAAAAATTATTTCATACTCATTTTTAATTTCTGAATTTTCAAATATTTGGGGTTTTTCAATTATAAAACTATAAAATTGATTGAGATATAAAGTCAAGACAGACATTCATGATCCTACTTTATGCCAAATTATTAAGAAGAGAAAGCACCCGGCTTCCTCCTCAAGTTACCTCAGCTTTGTTGTGAACTAGTTGAATTTAGAGTGGTTGACAAACCCATTACATGCATTCATATAACCACTGAATGCATATATATGTTATTTTTGTGAAAAAAAGCATTTTATTAGCATAGAAAGAATACAAAGAAGTCCTTCAACACCCCACGCCCTTAAAAAAAAACCCTGTTGATACTAAAGTTACACAGGTAAGTAGCCCAGCATAAAGAACTGTAAAAGGCTCACATGCATTCTTATCTGTTACAGATTCTGCTATAATTGGAAAAAATAAAAGATATCTGTTTACAAACAGGAACTTCTAACACCAAAGCAAAAAACAAGTTGAGAACAATTTCTCTATGATACACTGTTTGATTGGATCATTTGAAAGGAAAGGAAGTTGAGATCTGCCAAACAGAGGGCGACTATTAGTAATGAGAAACATGACAAGCTGCTTATCTCCTCTGGGACAAGAGTCATTTGTTGTTGGGGGAACATAGTGGGGCTAATGTGGGGGCAGATTTGTATTGTTCTCTCACAAGGGAGATAGGCTTGTATCAGTATCTATTAAAAAGACAACCCCTCAACAAATTTTGCTATATCACAAAACCTAGAAGAATACTGTAGGTGTGAATGTGTGTTACTAAATACACTATTTCCCATCTTGGTCTAAACTTTGTAGTAAATTCGTTACATGCAGTAAGCAACTGCATAATCAAGAGAGAGAAAAGTTGAAGCAACAGAGGAATTTGCAGGCCACGTCTGTGGATCTCCTGGGGAAAACTACAGATCCTCAGATGCACAGGAAAAAGTGAAGGCAGCTAGAATAACTGTATCCAGTACAGCACCCCCTTTAATTATCAGCAATAGATTTCTATAGGTGTAGTGGGGAAGAAACACAACACAGATGCCACTAACAAGTTACCTATGTGGGCATGATCCACATCAATCAACATCAACTTTGCTGAGGTCTTCTTCAGGCTTACAGTCTATGTGTGGTCTACTTTAGAGTCCTGTCCTGCTTCTTCTCTGAGTGCTATTAAGAAATTCTAATGCTCTTACAGAAATCCAAGTTCCTGAAAATCATAACTGACTAGCAGATTTCATTAATGACACCATGGCAGCACTGCAGGCCTTTGGCTTCACTTCCAAGAGTCTCACAGACCCTTTCACGAGGCATGAATATCCATAGTGTGACACCTACTGCTTCACAATGTACATCCATACCAATAGTGTTCTGGATAATTATCTATATCATACTGTGGAGTTAGTGCACATGGTTTCACTTTATATCTTCCTTCCCTGTGCTTGCTGCGTGGCTTTTGGCAGGCTCATAAAAGATTATGACTCACCCACTTGTCAGCACAATTTTTATGAGCTAAGAATAATTGATTAGGAAGCAAGCTTGTCTCTAAAGTAAAATCTTAATTGATTACTAATTTTTATAGCATTGTGTTTGAAGTGGGGTTAGCAGGAGAGTACACTAAGTTTCCCAATAATTAGGAAGCATGTCTGCAAATCCTCAAGGGGTTCATGAAATCATCTATACATAAAACAAGTTTCCCTTGCTTCACTGGTAACTAAATTTTTCAACATCCTACTACAAAAATGACAATTTCTTTTTCTTACTTAATTTAAGATCATTATAGATTTACAATAAAATGCCCAAAAGCTAACACCAAAAATTATATTCGTCTGGACTTGGTGCTCCATAAACACAGGAGAAAGCTAACTTTACCTTTAAGCTCCATTCCTTCATGAACAGTTGTCCTGCAGTCAGTAACTGAGATGTGCTTAGGATTGACTACATGAATACTTGTTTAGAGCATTGGCCATTTTCAGCATTTGAAGGCAAAAGACACATTTACCATGGAGAGGATTACAGTCAGGTATCTACTACTTGTATATATTTGCAATGAAGTACAGCAAATTAATTCTCATGCACTCCCAAACTGTCATTACCTGGCTAACTTATTTGACAAAACACTTGTAGGTTAGTATGAGCTTTACGTTAATGAGACTGAACAAAAATTTGTGATGATGTATGAAGTTCCCTATCCCGTTTCCCAGAACAACTGTTTTTTACTTCATATTCTCTTGTGCTTTACCCACCTTAAGGCTGACCGCCTTCATATTAACATCACCTGCAAAAAACCCCTCCATTAAATTACACAGCACTAATCAGCAGAACAGTTCTTTCTTAATAGTATAATTCCAATACAGCTGTCCTGCAGCTGACAAGTGTTATAGAGTTGGATCAATCTCAAAATCCTGTTTGTGTAACTTGGACTAAGCAGATCATTCTATGCTTTGTTTATAGCTGGATAAGGGATTCTTTCCATCTCTATTCAAGCCTATTATTATTATTATTATTATTATTATTATTATTATTATTTTCTTATAGAGGGAAAAGAAGATCACAAAGTCTCTGCCTATTCTTGGTTCACTATTACCTCTTCCAATAGCTTCTTTGGCACAAACATCTTTTGGACGCTCAAAGAAACCTTACTATTTTCTCAAGCCAAATTCTGTGTTCCATGAATGTTCTCTGTGATTCTACGTGAGCCACTGTCTGATAGCTAAAAATTCCTCTTTCCAAGAGCATTGCCTTCCAGCTAGCATATCACAAGATCTGGTTTACATTAATTGTGTCTCAGTCCAGCTTCAGTATAAATGTATCACCTATCTTTACTGTTCCTTCCATTGCCTCATTTTTGCCACTTGCTCCAAGTCAGGATCTAACTGAACTCCAAAATGTGGCAGTCCACTCTGTAGTCACGTATTAGAAGTGGTTTTCTTACCCCAAATAGGCAATAGTTATACTACCACAGCCTAATGATTACTTAAGGGCTCAAGTGTACCACAATCATTACAAGAATAGGTATATCAGCTGAAAAACATGTATTATATGAAGATTTATACATTCCCTTTCCTCATACACCACTGCCTACCCATATGGCTCTAAATCTGATCTATTCACTATCTTGTAAAATTACATTTAGACACATTTTTCATGAAGATAAATGGTAACACATTCCATATGCTTCTATATGTGGCAGAGACATCTCAAAATAATGTGTATGTATTTGCTGTAAGAAAGGAAAATGCTAATATGGTATTCATCAGAAAACAAACAAATGTTGTCATGTTTTTGTTACATGTAATTCCAATTAATGAAAGTACAATGGTTTCACTAGGTGGACAGTTTTGGGGTTGGTTTCTTTTTTTAAACTTAAATTTTATTTAAATAGGCTTCTCTCCTTTTTTCTTGTGGTTTGTTTTTGTTGTTTTCCTCAACAAACTCCCTTCCCCACATCTATTGTAGTTTCCAGGACTGTATGTTACTAGCTGGGATAGACAAACCAATTTAAATATGTAAAAATTAAGGAATGTTGCATGAGGAAAAAAACCCCTCTCAGCACTAGTCTAAACAAGACAAGTCCTGCACTTCATAAACAAACATTTCTATCCACCTCCCTTTTGCTATTTTGCTTTCTAATATGGAACATATGTAGCTAGCTTTGAGACAATTGGAAGTAAAAGTATGTTTGTGACAATATTATCCACTACCTTTCAGGCACGCAAGACAAAGAAAGATATTACTTTTATAGCTCAAATTAATCTTGTATGATAAAATAAAACATCTTTTTAATTAATGGAATTTATTTCTGCTGGCAAAATCATTTTGGAATCTCATGATGGTGAATGTATCCATTCTTTTGTCTCTGCTTGCTCTGATTTAATATGAAGCCTGTAAGCTGCCTGTCACTACCTATTCTGATTCAATAACCTCATTATTGCAAACCAATCAATTTCATCATGCTACTTAAATATATCAAAATGTAATGCAAGACAAAATTTGTGAAATACTTTAGGAAAGATGTAACTAATCCTGATGCATGGATTTACATTATGCAGAAATGTTACTCTGTTTATAATTGGAAGGTTACGTTGTATTAAGAAAATATTTTTACCCTCTTCACTTCTCCTGTCCCATCAGCCTTACTGATGGGACCTAAACCCCAAGATGATTATTTTAATATTTCTTACAGTTATAACTGACATTGGTAAATTCAAAATAAATTGAACATATGATTTGAGAAAAAAAGAATTTCACAATTTCTTAAGTTTTGGAGTTATGACACATTACTTGGATCAGAAAATTTACATTTTATTGACATTACTAAGTAACATGGGAGCTTTGTGCCAGCTTATGGCAAGCTGCAAAGGGAAATGATGAATTGACACTGCCATACTCACTGTCCTGTGAAATACCTCAGCATGACCAGATAGGAAGTGAACCACTCCAAACATCAGATGCCCCTCTTTTTGCTTCTTTTGGCTACTTCCACTACCTCCTCATCCCATAAACCTGCAAGTCCTTTTCTGGCCAACAGCAGTAGTGAGGCAGAAATGTGAAGGTCCCCACTTTGCACTGAACTAGACTCTTGTTCCAGCCTTTTATTCTGGTATCTGACAAACCAATAAGAAGACCACACAACGCAAATAATCAAAAATTCAATAGAAAACTGCCTAGGGAAAAAAAAAAACCATGTTAAAGTTCTTGAGTATAGTTGCTGAATGGAAAATTTGCCCTTACTTTTCTCCCTAACAGCATGTTGTGGTTTTTCTAAGCAGAAGTAGGAAAAAGATACAGGAATAACAAACTTCATTTTAGCCAAAGCCAACTCAAAATAAAGTGGTTTGAAAAGTTGATAGTGTTTCTTGAGATTTGTTTCTGATCGCTCTCTTCATACAACATATGTAGTGAGCAAGTACATAAACCATGGATTTAAGCACAAAGGTATCAGAATTTTGTAATACCATGCTAAGCATTATCATGTCCATATGCTTTTTCTGTTTCAAAATCTGGATAATACTTCCATAACTTAAAGGGATTGTAGAGATAGAAACATGGAAGATTGCAGGGTGCTTTAATTCGGTGATAACATGCAAGAATCTAAAAACGCTAGCTGATGAATAGCACTCATTTCAATGTTATCTGTGTCAGACTGTGATTACTTTTCTTTTGCCCCTTCATATGTTTCAATATTTAGGTGCATTCCAGTTTTTAATTTCCTAGCTTTCAGATTATGAATTATTTTACTGGGGTTTTTTGAAACAAAGTATTTGTGTAACAAAGAAAGCCTCTAATATGACAAGACACTACACATCAGTAACCAGTGACAGTACACAAGTGCAAGAATTTTCTATCATTGTGACACAAACACCCACAGTAAAGAACTTAGCTTTGATGTTAGTGCTTGATAAATGAGAAGGAAAAAACAGAGTTCATTCACTCAAATATGATAGCGCTGCGTGGGTTTTAGTTAACACAAAGGAGTAATGACTAATTATTGCATCATTGCAGAAAAGAGATATGATTCTAGATAGACCTGAAAGAAAGCATTCCACTAAATATACTGGCATGTACATGATATCTACTTTTATGGGGGTTTAGTGTAGGGATTAACTGAAGGGTTATGTGAAATTTGATGGTTTAGCAATTAGGTTTAATTCTATTACACCATATGCATTTTTTTATTGTTGTATAAGCATCTGAAAGAGTAAAGTTTAATACTTCAAATCTGAATACATCTCAACCATAGAGGTTTTATGGGAGTTACTCGCAACTGAAAAAAGAAAGGTATCATATCTTCAGTTGTCAGCCAGAGAGATTAACTTTAGGAAGTTCCTATGTTTGATAATAAAATACTGTTATATTTCAGTTAATGAAGCTAGTTTAATTTACAGCTCCCTATAATTAAAATTCTACCTTCCTTATAATACCCATCCTAAATGCAGGACTTTGCTTTTCCCTGTAACTCAGCTACCACAACACTTGTCAGTACCCAATATATTCCTTAACCCTTGCTTCCCTTTTCACCGCTGAAGTATTTGCAGAACTCCAAAACACCCATCTTTTTGACAGGACAAGAGGGAGCACACATTTTGTCTGATTTGTCAGCTGACACACGTGAGCCAACAGTGCTTCTTGGAATGATAAAGCCTGATGAATATCACTTATTGCAATTTCACCTGCATATTCATTTCAATATCCTGCATCTTGTTTCTACCAGATGTTGGACTAAGTAGCTGGGCAGAAATGGGCATTGCAAGTGTGGGAAACGATACAAATGTCACGTCAAACTGCCATTCCTCAATGTTTTAAGGTAGGATGAAGTACACAAAGCTGGTGTATTAGAACTCTTAACAACAGTACATAAGGGCATCCCCCAGTCAGCATCTTTAAATGCAGGATACAGCTGTCTGTCTGAAAGCTGGTATGTCTGGCAACATTTGGCTGTGACTAACAGCCTAGAATGCATCTCCTGCCAGGACAGGTAAGCAGAAGTAATGCAGAGAAAATACTGTAACGTTAAAAAGTACTTCATTTTTTCAATACAAGCTGGCTTTTGAGCTTGTGCATAAAATAGCCCCCTGAGACTTGGAAATAATATTGACATTTTGTGCATGGAGCTGTACTTTGAATGAATCAGTGGTGTTGTCAATATGGGGAACCCTTACAGTTTAGCACGTATGAACTGAGTTATTTCTGAACTCCTTTCATGATTCCTATTCCAGTAAAAGCACTGGATCCAAAGCTATTACAGGAAGAGGTTTATGGTCACTCTCTGGGAGTCAGTCCAATTCTGTCACGTCACTGAATGTGTCAGCAGCTGTTTACATCACCCGAGGTTAATCAGAGGGAATAAGGAATTAAGAGTTTATCAGCATCATCATAGGTCAGTGGGATTGCACAGCCCATAAATAAAGGGATTAATATGTGATTTGTGAAGTGCTATAAGCATTAAAAAAGCTTTGGTGTAAAGTATGGAGTCTGCTACAAAATACTGTTGAATAATCTATCTACCATTTACACTCCATTCATGGAACTGGGAGGAAGAAAAAGAAGTCAGAAAAGCTGGGCCATGGCTATCGGATAACTTTTTTTTTAGTGTTCCACTTGAGCAGAAAGCCTATGTTTTAGTCAAGACCTCCATTTTTTGAAGTGATGTAGGGGAATGAATTTATCATTTCCCTCAAAGATAGTTGATGTGTTACTGCTTCTGATTTTAGCATGCATCCAACGAGCTAACAAAAAGACCCACCCAATGAGTTTATTTTTATCCTTTCAATTAAAAGCAATGAGTTAGAAAAGGGAAAAGGAATTTGCAAAAGAGGGGGAAAATGATTCAGAACTGTACTCCTTGTGAACTATAAAGAGATAGCATGTTATGAAAGAGATTGTATATATAGTTTCACAGGTAGAATGCTGGCCAAATGTCAAGGAACTGAAGGAGAGTGACTGAGGAAAAGTTACATTGAAAACGTAATTCTAAAGACAGAACACTTGAGCCAAGGATTGAATAACTAATTGAAAGGAGGTTTGATATAAAGGCCAAATAATTAAGCCTTCGACAGGAAAAATGTACAGGCTGAGATTACACAGCTGATAAATTAAAGGCATCTGGGATGAAAAAAAGAAGAGGTAGTGTTGAAAACAGCATAGAGTTTTGGGAACTGGATAAACTGAAGGTCATAAATAGGATTAGTGCTGGAGACAAGAAAGAGGACATAAAGTGGTCTCTCTGGTGTTGGGGAAAAAGGTATATAAAACACATACAGGTGAAAGAATACAGTGCTTCTTGAGAAGATTGGCCAAAAATAAGGGGGAAAAAGCAGAACACAACACTAGATGTTATTTTAGTATATACAGTAGATGTTATTTTAGCCCAATCCCCTTCTTTTGCCTTTATTGCCTTATAGAATTCCCTTCATAATCTTACCGAGTTGCATCTTGAAAGTAGTCACTCCAATTAGGAGTTAACCTAATTGCTTTACAATGAGGTTACAACTTCTCTGCATCTAAATTTTTCTTTTTTTTTTTTTGAGATAAATTCATTAGTAGCCAGTTTGCTTATTTCTTCTTGTGCTAATACTAACCTTTAGCTTAAATATCTTTCTTTTATGGTGTATGTCCCACTAAGGTTTTTTCTAATGCTCACAAATATATGCCCCCCTTTTTGCCTTAGCTTTGCCAGACCAAATAAACCAACTTCTTCTGCTCCATTCTTTTACAATTGTCTCTCCGTTCCCTTAATCGTTCTAATAAGTATACCCGTATCGCTTTTTCACATGGCATGCATTTTCTATAGGACCCAGTAAACTCTACATCACTTTTTCATGGCTTCCTCACACTCAGTCTGTGCTGAACACACAGATTTTTTTCCTATTTGTTGCTTCTGACACTAAGCCTACAGCAGATATCCTTGCTGCTAGTCTCTAAGAAAATGGCTTTATCATATCCGATCTTAACCCATTTCTTCTATATCAATCCTCAAAGTCATTCAAAGTAGCTCTTTGTACTGACAGCTAGTTTAATCAGGATGTGTCTATTTTTAAATGCCAAGGTCATTAACAAAACTATGAAACAAGAATGTTTGCAAAACTCTTCCTTCAGGTTCACCCTTTATAAACTCGTGCCAGACTGAGTACAAGCCAGCATCTGACACTTAACACTTTTAACTTCCGCCAGCACAGGATCTTTCTTACCAGTTCATTATTCCCTATCCTCAATGATAGTTTCATATGTGGTGCTGAATGCCAGATGCAGCACACAAATGCCAAAAAAGAAGTCTAATTTTGACTCTTTTTCTGGTTTTTTCGGATTTTTGTCTACAGACAATCAGACATTTTAAATGAAATAAATTTGCTCACCACAGATGTAGTGATTTGCAACTGGCAAAGTTGTACTGCATTTTTTTGTGTTTTCCATGTTTCCTTCATAATTGTTCTGAAATTTGTATCATATTGAGGTTAGACAAATTTTGGTGTAGTTCCTGGATAATATTATTTCCCTCTATTTCCCCATCTTCAGTGCAAGTACTGGATTTGTAATTCTCTAAAGAACCACATTTTAAGTAATCAGTTTAACTGCAACTGCTGCCCTGCATTCAATCAAAATATTATTTGCAACATAATATTTTTGCACATTGTATATTAATATTCTTTTTTTCATGTAGCAATTATCAAACCTTCCTATGGGACTGCTCACTAGAAGGAATAGGCTAAAATTCCATTTTGACATGATTGATACTTCTTAGTATCAATCTGATACTACTGAAGTACTGAAGGTACTTTACTATTTAGAAAAACACACTCTACTTAAAAGGACAAAAGGTTAATTTTCCCTGAAGCTACCGAAAACTTATCAACACCTATGTTTATGTGTGTGCAGTCTTTCAATGAGGTAATATGTAAAGTGAGTGATCACAACTCCAAGTCTAAATCAGCTACTTCCTCTGAGTCATTTTCAAAAATATGAAGCTAAAAGAAGTTAAAGAAGGACAACTCACATAAAAGGTTTCCTCACAGTCAATTTGCTGATGGATGACCTGTCTCACAAGTATTAATCTGCTCAGAGAAAATTCACAACCATTTCATTTTGTCCATTGAACCAGATCTCATATTAAAAACAAAAATAAGACATAAAAGAAACAACAATATCCAGAAACCATTTTTGGCTGAACAAATAAACTATAGATGAGTCAAAATTAGTCAGAGGTAGCATTGGTTTAATCTTTGAGAATGATGAATACAGTAAGCGTAACTTACTGTAATTCACAGCAAATGAAAACTTACTCTCATAAGCAAGTAATCTTAAAAATACCTTAGAGATTATTTGAAATGTCTTGAGATTAATTAATTAAAATTAATTGTTTTTCCTGTCCAATCTTAAAAAGGAAAATATGGAGGGTCATAACTAAAAATAGATTAGAATTAGCACTAATAAGAATGTTTTCTCTAATGTTCTCCAAGAGAATGTTAGGAGAAGGTTTTGCAGAGTTTATTTTCACAATAGATGAATGGTTTAGAATAGAAATGCACATTCAAAATTCCCCCTGCATTAATTTGTAAAACAACATCAACATTTTAATTTAAGTATGTATTAGCTACCCATCCATTTAGATAACCTCACTTTGTTCCAAAATATTTATTCTCAGTTGACTACAGATTTCATATAACCCAAAAACTTTGCTCACACACACAAAAAAAAAAAAAAAAAAAAGTGTATTTTTGCCACATCTCAGTTTAGGCTATTTTTAAATATTTTTAGCAGGACATTTGAAGCTTCAGCCATCTTTTGAACTCTTCCATAAAACAGACAAGAACAGACAAAATTCTGCTACTGATCTATACTTTCCCAGTTAGTTTTATGGCTTTCAAGGTAAGAAGCCTGAGAGCAGATCTGCTAAGATGATACAGGTCTGCTTAGACCTGCATATCTTAGAGTCTAGTCATAATGCAACTCCATTTAGGTATTTCTGAAAAATTTTTCTTCCATTTTCCATTTTACAGAAATTTTTCCAAAACATAAGAGATACCCAAAATAAAAGTTCAGAAATCAAATGGGTCTAAAATGATATGCCATTAACTTTGGGACAGCCTTTTCAGATTTGGATTTTTACAGACAGCAAAGTTAAAATTCTTAAATGTGAATTACACATACGTTTGAACATTAAGAAATGTTACCAAGACATTGAAATCAGAAAATTCCTATTATTATAATCTGTAGAAGTATATTGCCCATAACACATGTAATAACTTTGTAGTATATTTTGAAACATAAGAAATAGACAGTACATTTGGTAACACCAAGTTACTTCAATAAACAGTTATTTCCTTTTCCTCAAATTTTAATACCGACACACAACACTGTCAAATTAAAAATTCAGCTCATTGTTTCAAGATGTAACTAGCAAATTCTATTGGAAAGCTACTCATTTCACAGGGTAGCACAGGTTTCCCCAGTCACCTGTGCCATTAACATGGACAAAACACTTGACTACAAAAGCAGTAAAAAAGAGAGATTTTTTTAGATTCAGACATAACAATGAGAAAGGAAATGTTCCTATAAGTATCCCCAAAATTATGAAATTTAAATCTGATTTAAAATCTAAGAAAAATGGTATATATGCCCTCAGCTACCACAACATAATGTGGGAAGCTGCCACTTGGTGGCTACAAAACTCACAAGCACATCTATGTTCACAGCTCTGGCACCTATTCAAAGTTGAGTAGTTCATTCAGATTGCCATTGTCTTTCCTTACAGGGTTTCTGCTGAAGAGAGTTGCAGTTCCCATTACTGCAGACTATGAGCACTTGAAAGGCATGGTACTGAAATCCACAACAGATTACAGAATCCTCCCTTGGGTAAGGGGAAATAGAGAAAGACAAAAAAAACCCCACCCAACCTTAATCTTTAAATCGAAAATATTCTTGCTGATTAAAAATACTATGAAATGACCAAAGTAGAGTAAGTTATAAAATTTCATAATTTTGTTACCTGAGGGCTCAGTCCAACAACTTGCTACAAGACCGTAGAGTACATTTGGTGTAAGCCTTCTGACACCAGCAGTATCTTTGTAATTGAGGTTTTATGGAGGAGATGCATTCATTAAGCCTAACATTATGAGCTTAGAAGACAATGATTAAACTTGAGTCTATTAAGGATGTATTTAAAAAAACTAAATTAGGAAATATATATGTTTAAGGGGAAAGAAGTCATTAACTCAGAACTGTTCTCCATGATGTAGTCTCTAATTACCACTCCATCATATTATAGCACATTTTATATTGTGATATATATATACTGCAACCTGTTCCAGCGTCTCACCACCCTCACCATAAAAAATTTCTTCTCTATGTCCAACCTAAATCTACCCTCTTGCAGTTTAAAACCATTTCTCCTTGTCCTGTCACTACAGGCCTTGGTAAAAAGTCTCTCCACCTTTCTTACAAGCCCCCTTTATATAATGAAAGGCCACAGTAAGGTGTCTCTAAGCCTTCTCTTCTCCAGGCTTAAAAACCCCAACTCTCTCAGCCTTCCTTCATAGGAGAGGTGTTCCAGCCCTCTGATCATTTTCATGGCCCTCCTCTGGACCCGCTCCAACAGGTCCATGTCTGTCTTGTACTGGAGACCCCAGATCTGGACGCAGGACCGCAGGTGGGGTCTCACCCGATCGGAGCAGAGGGGCAGAATCCCCTCCCTTGACCTGCTGCCCACGCTGCTTCTGATACAGCCCAGGATGTGATTGGCTTTCTGGCCTGCAAGAGCACATTGCGGACTCATGTCCAATTTTTCATCCACCAGTATCTATCCCCAAGTCCTCCTCCACAGGGCTGCTCTCAATCCATTCATCCCCCATTCTCTACTGACATTGGGGATTGCCACACCCAGGTGCAGGACCTTGCACTTGGCGCTGTTGAACTTCATGAGGTTCGCATAGGCCCACTCCTCAACTCTGTCAAGGTCCCTCTGGATGGCATCCCTTCTCTCAAGCAAATCAGCTGCACCACTCAGCTTGGTGTCATCTGCAAACTTGCTGAGGGTGCACTCAATCCCACTGTCCATGTCATTGATGAAGGTATTAAATAGTATTGGTCCCAGTATAGACCCCTCAAGGACACCACTCACTACTAGTTTCCACTTGGACATTGAGCCGTTGACTGTAACTGTTTGGACGCATCCAGCTGCCATCACAGGATAGACAGGTGATGTTGAGGTGGGCTATTCTAAAGCTTGCTTCTCTAACTCTTAAGTTTCAAACTTCGGGACTGAGAATCAGCAGCAGCATAAATCATATTCCAAAGCTAGCTGAAATATTAAGAAGAATCTATGTGATTTTTTTCATTTTGAAAAATAATCTTTAGGACCCATCATGTGTATGCTCAGTATAATTCTCAAAACAGTAGGTGACAGTCATTTGCATTCATTTCATTACCCTTTGGCCTTTGTACTACTTTTATAGGTAGCTTATGCCACCCTTTCCACAGATATTCTGACAGCAAATATTTTTAAAAGGCCAATCAAAGGGATAAGAAAGTGGGGGGATATTTTATACTTTATGACATAAACCTTTTAAAATGGAGAAACTGAAAAATTATAGTATACACATTATAGTTCCTTATAATTCTATATGATCCAACTATGTTCAGAAAAAGAGGGCTATCTAATTTTAGTCACTAGTAACACACCAGCCACTACAATTTTTATCTACTGAATATATGAATTCTTTAACCTCTAAGCAGTTCAGGAAAAGCAGAATATAAAGACTAGTCACTAAAAGCAAAAGATGCTTTGTAGTAAGAAACCTATCTACCTGATACTGATAAATAAGGCAAGTGGAAATTCATTTGAGGCTTTGACCTCTGTTAGCCTATGTTAGTAGGTCTTTTTGACCTACAATTTAGCCAGTACAGGTAGAACAATTGCTGAGTCAGAACAGGCTTCTGTATAAGCTTTACACCTGTACACATGTAAAAAGTGCTATGCCATACTCCAAGCAATATTTTTTAATAACTGAAGCTGATCGGGGATCTGCAAAGATACAGTTACAAGTTTTAACATGCCCTAAAGGGATATTAACTTTCTCCTAAATACACAAAAAATATTAACATGAAAAAAAAAACATTTTTAAGGAAGATAGTTATGTAAATTAATAACTCCTGTATTTAAATTCAATATCTAGAGACTGAGATATTGTCTGCATGCGTGTGTCTTTTACACTCAGATGAAAACATGGGCGGTTTCTGCACATTTTTCAAAGGGGTTAAAAACAATTTGTATTCTATACATCAGTGTTCCACTTTAATCTATGTAAGATTAAGAAAAACGTCACACCTAGTTAGAGACATAATGAATGAACAGCTGTGTAATAAAGCATGTATATTGTGGGAAATGAGCTACATGGGTCATGTAAAAAAGTGTTTTGTCCACATAACAAGGAGTCACATCTGCAATGTCATTATTTTCATTCACTGGAGTAAAGCTGCTCAGCCTCACATCTCAGGCAATCGGCACCCTTGCTTGGTCCTATTGAAATACAAATTTCTGTAAGCTTCTTTAGGAAGTTCAAAATAGTGGAAACACAGCACTTTCTATGACATTTTAGCAATTTCTCTGTGACATCTAAAAAAGGATACAGAAAAAATTTCAACTCTTGGTGAAAATACATACCTGGAATACGTTGTTGGGGAAGTGCTATGTGAACCTATTACAAGAAACAATCATTTTCTCATACTTCGTTGGTCATAAATATGCCATTTGGCTAAAGACAAATTTTACATATAAATGTTTTTCATCAAATTTTGCATATACTCACTAGAAAATATGATTTTTATCATTTTATTCAGGTAGCATTATTAATGACAGAGGTTATTAACAAAATAATAAGTGAGCTGAGTCAGAATTACACTCAGAAATTGACAGTTGTGCAGTTTTCATTTGTGAATTGGAGCTGTTTGATTCAACCCAAATATTCTGCATGGAATGAACTCAAAAATTTTATATTCAGAAATTTAACATTTCAGACTGAATGTGTAGCTCTGATACAATTCACTTTTTACTTCTGTGACCCTTGCTTAAGGCATATAGATATATAAATACAAACATAGAGACATATACATATACACACATGTATATATATATTTATATATATACAGCTTTTGACTAGAAAAAGGAGACTGTTGTTAAAAAATATACAAAGCCTTCAGCTAAATTCCTCTATTATTCCCTTTATTTTCTGCCAACACGCTTCTTTCTTTCCAGGTGTGGTGTTTTGTGTATGTCTGGGTTTTGCCTTTTTATTTTTTGTGTATTACAGCTACATTATGTAAAACTTCATCTACATAGGCTTAAGAATGGCAGTAAGATATCTCTATTCCGTATTTTTGGTCAATTTTTAGACCTGGAAATCACAGTTTGATATACTCTGGATTTTATCAGGATTAACGTAGCTGTACTGAATTCCATCCTCATTTGAGAGTGGTGATTACATAAACTATAACAAAATGTGAGTTTATAAAGCAAACTGATTTAATTTCTTTTCTACATTGAGCTGCTACTTCTAAACCATGCTGACATCTAACATAGAAGTACATGGTCTATAGATAACAAGGTAGCACGGCTACATCCACCAATGAACATACACAGAGCTTATGCTTTTATTCGTTGAGCATCATTATTTGTACCTAGGTTTGTTGCAGTTTGCCTGTGGCTAGCCTTCTGGTCAGGCTGACACCTTGAAGTGGCGAGTTACTGTGCTATTTGAAGTTGAGGAGGCAAGTGGGGTTCCTTAATACTTTGCTGCCATCATGTGGCTGGTGAGATTAGATAAAATGATGGGGAGGAAAATCAGCTGTCAAAATAACAGGCCTCGACAGCCTAGCTGGAAGACAGAGACTGAAGCCCAAATGATGTTAATAACTTACCGCTAAGCACACTGACTGGACAGCAGGACTGAGCCGTTTTTTAGAACCATGACATTTAGTCACTGCCGTTTTCTGAAAATAGCCACAACAAATGTTACGGCTCACTTCTCTCTTTCAGGTTCTCCAAGACATCGGTGTTTAAACTGTGCCTGCTCCAGGGAGCACTTATGACCGCTTCAACTGTCAAAATCATCTGACTTGCATTCAGTACCTTTCTGCATAAAGCCCCAAAGAAAAAGTTCTACAATACCTGCAGTAGTAATTAGTGTGATCAAAACCAGCTGTTCTCAGAAACACCAGGTTTTAGAGTCATAGCAGCATTTATCCTAATGAACCTAGGGTCAATTAAAAACTGATAAAGCAAAATAAACTATGGCATTGAGCCTTACTCGGTGTTACTAATACCAACCATGGTCTGCTACATAGTATAGTAGAAGTGAATGAACCTCACCTAATTTTCTGTGCCTATAACTACTCTGACCAGAATTTCCTCTGTGAGCATTGATGATCCCATTACTTAAGACTTTTTTTTTTTTTAAAAGTCTAAGAATTTAAAAAGTATGTTTTAACTGAAGTTCATTTCTGTGGCAGTGCCCAGTGGCAAATGAATCTGTAGAAAGTTGGAGGGAGATGCCCAAAACCTGGAGGATACTTCAGATACTTTGATGTTGACAGATGGAAAATTATCTGTAGAAGGCTTGAGAAAACTAGACTGTATGGAAAGAGTTGGGCTGTTAATTGTAGTTACAATAGTACTGTTATTTTTCTAAGAAATATCTATTCTTGTAGTTGGAATCCTCTTCTAAAATTGTTAATGTAGCTTGTGGTATGTGACATAGCGTGCTCAGTAGTCACTTAACAATGCACAAGGCCACTAGCAAGGCATGACTGCATTTTACCCTTCTGCATCCTTGGATGTTTATCAGAAAATGAGGAGTTCCATATGCCAAACTCCAGAAAGTATTGCTTGCCTCCCTGACAGATTGTTTTGGCAGTCCTAGTGGCAGGTTTATGATTGCTACTGGATCTGCTCTTTGGTGAGGCTTGTGTCATAGATGAATTATTTCTTGAGCACCATTTTGGTCTTAGCATGGAAGTATTCCACTAGATTTTTTCTGGTTTAAGTATTCATTTATTGCACGCTTTTTTATTGTTTGCAAATAAGAGATATACCATCAGACTGAATATTTCGCAAGTACTCGGTTTCATAAAAATAACAAACTTTACAATCTTCAGCATTTCCTCCCTCTTACCACAGGTGGAAACCAAGATGGAAAAATTTAACCCAGTACACAAACATTTTTATTAGGACAAAATAATTGCTATTTGCTCACAGCTTCTTTTTAAAAAATATTCTGATGTAAACTTATTTCATATTACTTAATTGTAAAGCCAACAGCTATTAACATCTTTATTAAAAAAATAATATTTTCTTGAATCTCCAAACTCCTACTCATTCTCTTCAAAAGGTTTTAAAAGGCCAAAACCCTAACCGCAAAACAGAATTTTGACTTTGGGGGGGGGGGGGGGGAGCAAAGAGCTTTTTTTTTACTGATTTTACTCTAAAAGAACTCAGTTTTTATGGTGAGACACAAGTTTAAAGCCCTGGGATGCAGAAATGTGACTCCTGTGATAATGCTTTTCAGTCTGCATGCATGCACATGGAGACCATGGTTGAAGTACCTGGTTCTCCACATCTACTCAGAAATCAAGAAAATTCCAGGAAAATAGAATACCTTTATTGAAAATACATTGTTTCTCTAAATCTTGTAAGAGAATCTTTTCCCTGCCCTTCAACTCTAAAATGAGGGTGGAAAAATGGCATCTATGCCAAACAACATCAAATAATCACAAGCGTAACAAGCTCTGAGTCAGACCCACAATGGCTAACTGAAATGTTTAACATTAACCTTCACTAAAGACAACAAAAGCAATGAGCCCTGGTTTTAATGAATAAATTAATAAATAACACAGTAATCTCTAAAAAACGCCCAGGTTGTTTTGCTTTCCAAAGGACTGTCTGTTACACATAAGGTCTGATGTAGCTAATTAATGTTAATTTAAGAGATGTTAAAAAGGGAGATATGTAAGACATGTTTATCATTCTAATGAAGAAAAATTGGGCAAATCGTTTAGAAAATAATTTGGTAGAATATCAGCTTTTTATGCTCAACCTGCAAGCTGGCTAAGATTTCCTACTAACTGAGAGTGAAACAATCAGGAGTAAAAAACCAAACCACAAAAAGCCTACATTTGTAATCTTTTCCACATTTTTAAGATGAGGTTCTTACAAACTTGACATTCAAAACTGCAGAAGTTTTAAACACAAATCGAAATGGATGTTTTCATTTGTCACATCCCACTCGGTGGGCTGCGGGGAGGTGATCTTTCAGATAGTCCGTTGCCGCACACAGGAGTCACGACAATGACGAAGGAGGGACGGGGAAAATTTCAACACCCCCTTTCACCCAGCAAATCCCAGGGCAGGAGTCACGACAACGGCTCCTAAATGCTCAAAATGGGTTTTATTTAACGTTGACTTATAACACAAGTGGGGCTAAATTTGGTGTAGCAGATATTTCGAATAAAAAACCCGACACCTAAGAGCCGTAGCAAAATATTCCTAACAATGAGGTAGGAGGAAGAGAAGAAATAAGAGAGGTAAGAGAGAGAAAAAAGCAGAGGTAAGTATCACTGCCCTTGGATCCAGCAAGGAAAGAGTCTCAGTAATAGCTGTCCTCAGGCAGCGGGTGCAAGGGTGTGCACCTGGGGGGTTGGTCCCGTCCCCCCTTAAATACCCTCGTCGAGAGCCCTTCACGCATGCATTATGAAGTTTTCTCTAAAGTTCTTGGCGGGTCGCTGATGCCCCCTTATCCTGTTTAACTTGTTTACACAACCCCGTGGTAAGGGCCCATGGCAAAACTCTGAACCTGTGACAAAGCGTCCAAAGTGCAACCGGCAGAAAACTTCCCACAAAGACGATGGCCAGAAAGCTTCTCTGAGGCACAACCGCTAGAAAGCCTCCCAGAAACAGCTGGCTACCCCACCGCCCCAGGGCACCTCCTGTTTCGGCTGCTTGCAGCTACCTGCTTGGTTGTTGGAGACAAAATGGTTGCCAGTCTCTTGGTCCCTCACCAAAATGGTTGCCAGTCTCTTGGTCCCTCACCAGTCTCTCACAGTCTCTTGGTCCCTCACATCATTCCTACAGCACTTACTATTGGAAATAGTGCCATTTTTACAGAAGATGTGCCTTTTTCATGCATGTTTCTGCCATTTAAATAAAAAGTTACTTACTAGAATATTTGAAGAATGTTTACGGAAAGTATGAATGCTGAATGTTGTTAGAGAAAATTCATTGATCGTGTGAATAAAAATTTGGGAGAAAAAGTTATGTTGCGCTTTAATAGTGAAAAATGTGAGGCTCCTTCCCTTGATCAGCTCAATTTTAACACTATTGTTTTTGTAAGTGTGCCAAATAATGTTATGTTTCTTACTATATACTTCAAAACCCTTGTACATTTCAATATATTCTGCTCTATTTACAATTTTCTACTGTAACTCTTAAATCTATTTGTGAGTTCATGAGCCATTTCTTTAGCAGACAAAAACCCATGCCTCCAACACTGCAGTTGTTTGCTATTTTCCATTTTCTTCAATCCCTTTTTCATTTTGGTTTCTTCTTCTTTGCAACAGCTGTTTCCTTACCTGAAGAGAACTAGGGTTAGCTATTCTTCATCATGAATGTTTTCCTCGTTCCTCCTTCAAACCTTGGAATAGGAAGGGAATTGTGCTGCATGCACCAGATATATTGGCATAGAGAAACAGCCTTGTCCTGATATCAGCTGTCCATAGTCTGTCTCGACCCATTGTCTCTGTTGTTGTTCCCTATTTCTCTCTCCATAAACTTGATCAGTGTCGCAGAGAGGATGAACAATTATATTGTCTATTAATTGCTTCTCTGATTTCTCAAATGAGTCAATAGCCACCCCACAGCTTGTGAAAAAGTCATCAGTGCTTGACAATCAATACCACAGAAAGACTAACAAAAAATGTAAAACACATGGGTCGAAGTGTCTAATGCCTACGTTAATTAAAGAAGCAGTTTTCACTTCACATCTATGTTTGAAACCAATGGGAAACATATTTCTGGAAGAAATTTCTTCCTCTCAGAGAAAAGTTACTTGCTTCGGGATCGCTTGTCTTCAGGAAAAGAACTATAACTCTGTGTTTAGTGTCCCTAGTGAATTTTTTTCTTGTTTTCCTTTGCTAAAAAAACCAAAGCCTTAATTCACTACGCTGTCATTAATCTTAGGACCTCTGCTAGTAAGACTGTTATTAGGTATAGTCACAGAAGAAAACGTGGTTTCCACCCTAAGCTCCAACCTCATTTCAGAAAGCTAGTGAGATTCACTGGACCTTTTACCAGGAAGTAGCATGATAGCTTCTCTCAGTAGGTGGTATTCACATCTGGAAATGTGCAGATATTATCCATGTTGGGTAGGACAGAGATAATTTCCTTTATATTTTTGCAAGGAAACAACTGTTTTCCAATGCCAGGTTGACTTCTGGCTTTATTGTGCATAACCAAAATGCCTTATGAGAAGTTCAAAAATGTAGTTTCATTTGATACAGTGCCAGACTTCTGTAAGTCCTCATAAAGTCATTGAAACTCATGACAAATGTCTGTAGTAACATCAAGTATAGAACAAATCCCATTACTTTGTAAAGAGAGCACGTCTGAATTTCTCCCTTGCCCTCAAACCATTTTTGCTTAATGTTTAAAAGGGTTTATTCTTCTGCTCATTGGTAACGTCATAATTTTTTTTTTAAATACCCATTATATTCAATGAAACACTGTACTGTCAAAATAAAAATCCTTCCAAAAATCAACCTCTTGTTTAAATGTGATCTCTGGATATACCTGTCTTTCCTGACAGAAAGACTTTCATTTCACTCTAAATCTAAACTTTGCATGTCCCAATAATGTACTACTATAGCCCAATATTTTATATGTATACATATAGAGAGACATATGAGGATATTAATTTTCATTATTCAGTGAAGAGTATTAGAGCTTCCCTTGCTCTTTGGTACAGCTCAGAATAGCACAGGTGCTATCACCGGGAGTCTCAAATTAAAAAAGTAGCAAGACTGAAGCTGTAGGATCAAACCTGAATATTTATATCCTCTAATTTTAATAACTGATGTCCTCCAGGGTACCTCTTGGCCACCTACAAACATTACTGAGGTTAGCAGTTCTGTAATTTTAAGAAGTATTTCAGCAACTGAGTTTTGTATTAAGTTTATGTCTCTTATCTTTAAGAAACTACTTAATGGTTATCACAGAAATCCCCAAATCTACCAATGTCCTGTCAACTATTACTATTACTATTATTATTATTATTTCCTTACTAGATCATAAAGAGACAAAACCTTTCTTTTTATAAACAGACTTTAAAAAAAAAAGGGCTTCTAAGTGTTATTAATAATGACTCTTATTGCCTTTCTTGCATGTGTTATGCATGAAAGTCATAGTGATCATCATCGTAAAAATAACAGTATGGATATCTTAAATATTTTACAGAAAAGCAGTCCTGGCACTCAGTGCAGAGACAAACACAAAAGACAATGACTTTTGAATGGAAATCAGTTCTAGCACAATTGATCTTAACTGTTTATGTATTCACCAGTGCCATACTTGCAAAACCATAAATTTCTTCCATATGCCTTCCAGCCTATTATCCTGGAAAATCCATGATCAAGGTCAGAGGATGGGAAAGCAGTCAGTAATATTGCCAGACTTATTGCCATTGAAGAGGAAAGGGAACCACATCTACAGCAATTGGCTGTTCCTGTGGTAAAACACTAAACCAGGGTGTAAAGCTAGTGTAGCTAAATGCAACTCCACAGAGAAGAGGAGTAGGCTGGATTGCAAGAGCTACAGGTACAACTTGCCCTTGTGTAAGGCTGTAACTCCCAGACTGCAGGAATTCACAGGAGCCAGAGATTTGCACAGGGGCAAGATTCTGACAATGAGATAATTGCAAGTATTTTGCTTCCATAATGCATAGGATGTCACCTGGCGCTGATCTCCAAAGCTTGAAGGAAGAAGAGCAATATACCAATGATATGCTGATCTACCAAAATGTAACTGAGCTGGAGCTTTTGTAGGCAAATGGTTTTGGAACTGGAGTGAAGCTTGTGAACCTACTGACTTGACTATTACAAATTCTTCAATTCTAGCATTTGGTACAGTATGTGCTGTCTATATGCCTTGTCCCTATGTCCCTGTCCCATTATCCTTTCTTTAGAGCTTAGAACCATGCCTTCATCTTCTTTTCACCTCCAGCACTGCCTTCTTGAAAAGAGAGTAATGCCAACATGTGAACTTAAACACGTGATGAAAAACAAGTTGCATTCACATTTTAACAGAGCCCTACACCAAACACAAGTCATCTTTCTTTGCATCATTAATAGTTTTAAAGGAAATTGATTCTTTGCTTGGAAATACCAAATACTTCTCACTTAATATGACAGGTGGAAAAGCAGTAATTTGGAAGTTTTTCCTTATACTTTGTGTACCTAATTTGTAATCAATAATATTTTAAATTCCACATTCTCTTCACTAGGTTGTCTGGATTAGCCTTAATACGGTTGACACATCAGTATCTCCAGCTTGTTTTTCCGTCCACCACTTTAATTACATTATTAATTCTCAACCTTTTGAGTTCCACAGCATTATCCAACTAACCTTTTTGCCTTCAAATGAGAAAATGCTTAAGATTCCTTATCATTTCAAACACATGAGTTAGGCCATCAACCACAATCTTTTGCACATTTCCACCATAACTATCGACAACAAAGAAACATGCAGAGCATTGACTGGGATACCAAATGTAAATAGAAAGGCAAGCCAACTTTGTTCAAGACAAAATAAACTTCTTCAGAAGTGAATAGCCTAAAGCTGACAGTAGAAAGTGACCAAGAGTGTGCAGTAGAATATTAAACCTGGAGTCTTAACAGAGCGGGTAAAGGTAATGGCTATGGGTATGGAGGCAAAGAAGGAAATATATGCATAGCCAATGCAGAAAGCACATGATAGACAGTCAACCTGTTACACAGCAAGAGATAAAGGAAATAGTACCTTCAGTGAAGGTCCTTACATTAATAGGTTACAGAGACAGTCATGAAACCAGTATTTTGGTCATCATTCTTATTTGAATATAATAAAAATGATGCCCTGTCTGAGCTAGAAGGAATAAATGTTGTGAATATCATTAGAAAAAACAAAAATATGTGGGTATTATAGATCTGTTAGTACCATATCTGATAAATTATTTTTAAAAAAGAAGACAAATCAAGAACTATCAAATAGGAGAGATTAAAGGGAGGCATCTGAACTACTCAATGAACCCAGTGTTGACTCTCCATAATTAAACTGCATTGAAAGAAAGAGACAGAATATACCTTAAAAATACATTTCCTCTATCAACAAAATCTCAGGAAGAATGTGGCATAAACAGAAATGCTCAGAGAATGATTGTAGGGAAGGAAAGCCTTCTACATAATTGATGATGAGAAATATTTTGTTAAGAATCATCAGGGTTTCATTATGAGATCCAGAAAGAAATAAACAGGAACATGTGTTTACCCTGTAATAAAGCAACAACAAGGAGGCACCATACAATTTAGAAATAAACAAGTCATTTCTGTGCACAAGATATAATTACACTGCTGATATTCATATTTCTACAGGACTAGGAAATCTAATTGCACAGCTCTCACCCTTCTGTCTAAAAACTAAATTCCCAAGACTAGGAAGAAAGGCACCCCATAAACATTGCCTTCTATTCTCTCTTCTAGTATCTGCTAAAACCATTTGTTGTGAAAATTAAGATACAGGCATTGAATTTTTCACTTTGACTTATTTCCTGCACCCTTCTCTATCTGTATTGTGATTTACATAGCTAAAGTTGAGTAAGAAAATACCTATGTTCATAACTGACAAAATCATTCATTGCAATTCAGTTCTGGTCATTCTTTGTTGATGGAAACTCACACTAACTATGCATTTATACAATCTGGTTTATGGTACAGTTTGTATCTACACAAGATACTTATTCAATCGAGAATAATTTGATGATTAACTGGAACTGTTCCAAGTATAGAATATTTAGTTAAAGCCGCAGTCATCCCATCAGGAAACAAAAACAATTCAGTGGGATTTAATTAGAATGTTCAGGCAACAAATTCCAATTTTTAAACTATTCATACATAATCTGTAGACTTTCTACTGGCTATACTGTTTTGTTTAAGGTATTAATCTAACCAGTATATACATATTTTCAAAAGGCCAGAACTTTCTGCAAATCACTACAGCAACACAGTATCTAACTGCTACTCATACAATGGGTGTATTAATTAAGAGTTATGGTTCTTTACTGGATCTAAGTATGCAAATAGGTTAAAAAAAAGTTCAAAGGCAAAACAGGGAAATCCAGTATATATAAATTTGTATTTCTTTAAACAGCTGTGCAAGATCTGCTTTCAAAGTTATAACACAACTTATCAGTTTATGACACCCATATAAAGATGAAAATTGGCAACACTTGAGTCTTTCTGTACAGGCATATAGTTACATTTACACTGTAAAACCATGATATGTGAAACCTTTTTCCTTACCACCCCCATTCCATTACTTTCAACGCAACAGTTTGAATACCCTATGTTTTTTTAAAAAATTTTTTAAAAAAAGCATTGAATATAAAAAAATACAGCAGTCTACACTTGGATGTAAGTCAAAGTCCAAGTAAATCTTTTTACACTGTTGCAAAGATTATGTATGTTCTTTACCTGACATATTTTAGGCTTTACCATGCTGGTGTCCCATTCAATATTTTGTTGAAGTAAAGTAAAAGAAAGAGGAAGGAAAGAAAAGGAACGTAAAATAATCACATGATGAAGGAGATGTGAAAAAAAAAATTTTGATGGGTAATTCAAACTCAATAGTCCCTTTTCCATCACTTGTTAGTGGCAGGGATCATAAGGTCTATACATGAACTCAGACTTCAAAAAGTCAGATTATAGGCCGATGGAAAAGGAAATGTCTTTGACCCACATCAATGAACTTCAATGTATTTTTGCCTCTGCTAACATCTCATAAAGAGGAATGTAACTAGCAAGAGGAAATATCAGTCTCAGCCCAATCAAACACTTATGCAATTCAAGGATGAATGTTACTCATTTTTAAAAGACCAGGAAGACCTGTATAATGGATTAGTGGCTTATACTCATCCTATGTAAAACTAAGTAAAACATTCCAAAATATCTGAAAACATATCATGAGACAGAGGACAGGAACCATCACCTTCACTACTCTCCTTTATTTCATATCAGGCAATGCATTAGCTTAAATATAATAATATAATTAATATATCTATTTGTTCTACAGTTGACTAGGTTTTTTTCCCTTTCAACAGATACTTCACGGTCCAGACCTTAAAGGTGAATATAGTTTTGCAGACAAGAGGCAAGGAAAAGATATTTCCATTCAACACGCCTGGAAAGCCACCATCATTGCTGACTTCCTTACTGGTATTAACAGATGCCAAGAAATGAAAGGAACATGAAAACTTTTCTTTTCCTCTAACAAAAATTAAGCACTGTCAAACACTGAGGTGTCAAGAGGAATGTAACAAAATGATAAATTAAATGGAACAAAAACCAAGGCTAGATAAATCTTTCAGATATTTTGGGGTGAATTCTTAATCCTTAAGCAGTCAAAATGCTTAAAAACTATTTTCAGGGTCTCAGGAAAGTAAGCTGCTTGCTATCATTGAGTCCAGGAAAAACAAGTAGGGTGGGGTAGACATAGTTTGTTAATCTCAGGATAAACTCAGTTTCTTTAAAATTAATAAATAAATGATTTTTTTAAAAGTCTATGTACTCTAGCTTTCAGTGGTGGGTGCCAGGTGCCCACCAAAGCCACTCTATCACTCCCCCACTCAGCTGGACAGGGGAGAGAAAATATAACAAAAAGCTCATGGGTCGAGATAAGGACAGGCAGAGATTATTCCAGAAAAAGCCTCAGAAGCCCAAACTCAACTACTGTCCAACTTTACCCTCTTTAGCTGTAGAAACAATTTCTCCATTTGAACTTAAATCATGATATAGCATCAGTTCTTCCTTAGTATTCCTCAATCAAGAGGGGCAGTCCTAGTCGTTTTTGCATGTTTAAAAAATTATTTCGCTGCAGGAACATTAGACTTGCTATGAGAGTCCTGCTTATATGCAAATTCTTTTCTCTCAAATTGGATCATTTGACCTATTCCATCAAGATATTTAAGACAACTTGGTTTTGTCCATCCAGACTTAGTCCATTCCCAGAGAACCTGTGCTGAGAATTACAGTGAATGTTTTGTATGTATAGTTTTGTAAAAAAGCCTTAATTTTTTCACCAAGATTTCAGGAGAAGCAAAGGAAAATTCAACACAAGTATAAAAACCCTGTTCCAGGAATGCCTGCAACTACCAAACAAAACTCAAGATATTCAGGTTTTATAGTCTGAAGAATGACTTCTTTAAATATCAGAATGAGATAGAACCTCTGTAGGCTTTACAAGTATTCCATCACCTCATAAAGTCTTGAAAAGCTCTAGTCATCGCTGGGACATCTTCTGCTCTTCACTGTGTACCCCAGGACGTGCAGAGTAACAGCTGCTTCGTTACTGCAGGTGACATCAAGTATAATGCATAGCACTAAAGTATTTTACCCAGTGGAATCCATCTCACTTGACCACAAGTCACAATATCTGATTGGTGCTCTAGACTTCTCTGGAGAAGAATCGCCAAACTAATCCATCAGCTCCTTTCATTTTCAACCACTGCTCCATTAAGTAGTGCTGTCTGGTAGCTAAAAGAGCTGGCTGGTGAGATATTAAACCATTCTATGCATTCATGGCTGGTTTTAACTGGTTTTAAAGTATTTTTAAACAGATTTAGAAGTATGTTAGCATATTACATAATTTCCAACAAAGACGTTGGTCCATCTGTACAGATTCTCACAATGAAATTCCACAGAAGCAGGGCTAGATCATTTTGTATAACAGTAAGTCTTTTCCTCCAAGTAGCAAAATGTGGTTTTAATTTCTTAAATACATAAGAAGAGGAGTCAAGGTCATCCATGAAATAATAAGATGCAATTGCTAGCAATGATGGAGAATAAACAACATAATGATTAATCAAGAGAGATGGTCAAATTCAACCTTCACAATTCATACACCAGGATGCACAGTGCAAGACTAAATTCACAAAATTACTGGATGCCTTTGGCTGGGTTTATTGAACAGTAGTAACAAAAATAGCATTCAAATAAATTTATCTAGCAAACCTATTTGTAGTAGTGTTATTTTCCCTGTGTCTCATAATATCTACAACATTTGATGGTCAATATAAAAGAAAGCGTTTCATTTAAAGGTCTTGAAAATGACGGCCCTAATTTAGCAAAGAACATGGACTCATCAAGATGAGAAAATAAAAGACAAAGCAACAAAGATTAAAAGACTGATGAAACAAAACCAGACAGGTAAGATAGACTGAAGTCAGTATTGGAAGACTAATTGAAAGTCATTGCTATTGAGAAGAGGCTGTAATATGGATTATTCCTAAAACTGGAAGGCAACTTGAAGAAACGTCTGGGGTCATTTGCAGACAGGGGGCATGAAAATGCTGAAGTAACAGATCTGAAAGTGTTCTCAAGAAATAAAAGCTAGGAATAAAGAAGCAGCAACAAGCCAACATTCACTTTTTTCTACAGGGCCCTCTGTGTTCCATGTCACGATGCTATTTGGACATTTGTTTCTTTCTGTTCCTTAGAGTTCAGGAGTGCAAATCCTGGCTGTGTAGATTTCTTTTATCAGAAGGTCTACAATTTCCAGAAATGCCCACCTGTACAAGCCCAGAGGAGCACAGGGGCACAGTGGCAGGCAGGGACCCAAATCAATCACTCCCGAGGAAGGAACACCCTGTCCGGGCCCCTCCCAGGGCTGTCCCAGCACAGCCTCAGCCCCAGGGTCACGGTGTGAAAACCATCATGATGACTCAGCTAGAGCAGGATTACCTTTTGGACTAAGGGTTGCTGCCTAGGGGTGGGACGCATTATGGGATGCAGAGGGAAAGCAGTTTGGGATCACACAGGATTTATTATAGGATGCTTATGGGAAGAACCAAAGGTGGGACAAGGGAGGGGCTTAAGTGATGTGGGAGAGGAACAAGAATGGGCAAATAGAGGGGTAAGGTAATAAAAAGGGCCGGTCACGTGTAAATAGTGGTCTCATCTGTATGCTTGTCTGGCCAAGCCCTGTATCTGATCAGTGCAGCTTGTCCTATCTTCTTATTAAATTCCTTTCTAACTCTTTCCTGGGTGGGGGGCTCTCTATTCTGTGTGTATGTGTGCATATGTGGGTGTAAGTGTGGCCACTGGAGTCAGACCACGGGCTGGAGGGCCCATGTACCCATGGTGCCAGTGACTGGAGCAAGCGTGGGTGTGTGAGCGAGTGGGTGATCACTAGCAATGATCAAGACGGATTAGCTGGTAAATAGGTGAAGCAGCCTGGGAGCAAGGGCATGAGCGGGTCTGTAAAGGCCAGCTCTGTGTGCGAGAGTGTCTGTCTCTAAGAGCGCGGGGGCCAGCTATTGGGACTTAGAGTCCTGCACAGCTGTGTGTTTGTGTCTGTGTGCCATGGTCTGTACCAGCAACGGGAGTGGGCCTTCGGCCTCAAGAGCATGCATGTTCATGTGCCAGGAACAGGGGAGACTGAGACCCAGGGGCAGCTACTGGTCAGACTGAGTGTCTAAATGTGGCTGCTGGAGGGATCTGCCTTGTACATATGTATATATACTCACCAGTGGACTGCCATCCAGCTCAGCGAGAGAGGCAAGCAGGATGAGATCATTGGTGCTGTGTTAATGGGAGTGCCTGTCCGCAATCTGTGTGGCCAGCCATGTATATATGTATATATGTGTAGTGTATATGTGTGCTGTGTGTGTGCACCTTCTGAGAATACATCTTCAGCCTTGCTACAGGACCTGGGCACAGCTGCCTCGCCTCTCTTGGGCTGTTGGGTCCAACAGAATACATTTTTCACTAACAAAAATAACTTGTAGTACATAAAGTTAGGGGCGGGAAAAGTGTATTGGTGCTCCACTGATACCCACCCAAAAATAAACAAACAAATAAATTCAAAGCCTACAAAAAATGTTTTTTTGGATCATAAAGCAAAAATTGCTAAAGTGGAAACATTGCAAGAACGTAGTCAAAGACAACCCATTACTATTTGGGGGAAAAAAGCTTCTTTGAAAAGTGCTCACTTCCTTGCAAAACATTCAAAATATGGAAAGCAAAATACGGTTGTATGATTTCAGGTCCAAATTTAAGAAATAATAAATTGCCTTGGAACATGTACAAACATCTGTCTGGCTTCCTTTTGCTGCCTGGTTTCAATCACCTAAGAATCATCGTTCCTATCAAAATGTCAACCAGTTTGTAGCAAGTAACTCGCACATAAACATGAAGTACTAAATAGTCTCAAAAATATAAGTAAGCATAATGATGGGCTTTTAGACATATCGTTTAAGGGTACAGGGCCACAACTGAGTTTCAATAGCTAGGTAACATGTTATGTTTTCAAAACTCAATCAAATTCAGTACTGGCACCTGCAAAAGATAACAGTTTAAGTTCTGGATGTATAAAATTGAGTATGATGTAAGATTTTGGTATAGCTTGAAGCTTCAGAAAAATACAAACTTGTTTGTATCAATATTCACATATGGAAAATAGATTTCTTTGAAAAAAATAAGCAAGCTCTTGAGAAATGCAAAAGCAATCATTCTATTGGGAGAACACTATTTTCTATCATTAAACCTCTAAATGATGAAGTAAACACAAAAAAAGATTCACAGGAAGTCAAAAACTGTAAGCCTAGTAAAAATACAATTTAATTTTACCACAGAATTGGTTGATGGTTTAAAAAAGTGATAATAGTCTACTTAAAGGTCTACCAAAAAAACTCAGTTAAAAGGAAAGCAGCAATTCGTAAGAGGCAGACTGATTTAAGCTAACATCTCTATTATTGGTTTATGTTATTTCAAGTTAGATATATTTAAGTTATTAAAAACAGATTTGGAAACAGAGAGAGTTCAAAGGACAGCTATAAAAATGATCCAGAGATTGGAAACACACACTACAATGAGAAGCTGCAGATTTCAACTCACTCAAAACAGAAGGCAGAAGGGAGATTTCATTGTTGTGCATATGTATTTAAAGGCAAATCATTTTAAAGGGGAGACGCTCTAACTTTGCTGAACATGACATAAAAAGCCTGCTTGGCAGAGTTAGCATAATGGCAGTACAAGAAATTTCAACTTTGAATAAAGAAGTGATTCTTGTCAAGGAGTCTGATGAAATGTTGGAACAACTATGTGGATAAGGTGGTGAGTCTACCACCTAACAAGGGTCATATCTGGTGAAAATGATTATTTTTCTAAACTCTATCATGTGACCACGATACTAGAAGTACCTCTATTCTGAAAGCGCTGTCTAGTCTATGGTGTTAATCCCAAGTGAATGAATCAGTGGATTAAAATCACTTCCTTCATTTCTGCATATTAACAACTTGTGCCACATAATAAAAACTGCACGCTTTGTGGTTTTAATGTATCACCTTGGCAATATTCCATCTTCTTGAAGAATACTTTGGCTTCTCTTCTGTATTTTTGTTTTTCTGAGCATATCAACAGGATACTAAAGGGAACTCACAGTTATTGTCTGAAAGAGTGCAGAAAACACTGTCATGCTTCAAACCAATGTTTCTTGCTCGTGCAGTAAGAGGAACTGAGGTTAGAAAGGAAGTCTCCTATTGGTTAGAGTTACAATTAGCTGTGGAAAGTAAAAATGTATGACCTCGTCATTCTTTGTTGCTTTATTTTTCAACTATTTATGCCGAGTTTTGTAGCTATTTCTCCTGAGCACTTGCATTACAGGGCAAACCCATGCTATCTGGATTTCTAGGAACCTGCAACTTCATGGCAGTTGAGAACAACTCCAGTCTTTTATTGTCGCACTGGCTTAAAAAAAAGGAATAATGATCCCAGAAAAAAGAACAGAAATTGTAATATGTGCCTCAATTATTGAATCATAGAATCATTTGTGTTCGAAAAGATCTTTAAGATCAACGAGTCCAACCACAAACCCAACACTGCCAAGTCCACCACTAAACCATGTCCCTAAGCACCACATCTACATGTCTTTTAAATACCTCCAGGGATGGTGACTCCACCACTTCCCTTGGCAGCCTGTTGCAGTGCCTGACAACCCTTTCAGTGAAGTTTTTCCCAATATCCAACCAAACGTCCCCTGGCTCCTCCTGTCCTATCACTAGTTACTTGGGAGAAGAGACCAGCACCCACCTCACTACCACCCCCTTTCAGGCAGTTGTAGAGAGCGATCAGGTCTCCCCTCAGCCTCCTTTTCTCCAGACTAAACAACCCCAGTTCCCTCAGCCGCTCCTCATCAGACTTGTGCTCTAGACCCTTCACCAGCTTCGTTGCCCTTCTCTGGAAGGGCAGAGCAAAAATAAGCCCAGAGCAAAAATAACAAATACAACTCCACTGTTGTCCCTACTATAGTACACATGTATAAGCATATTGTTTTATGACTGGTCCCTACTCCCAAGTTCTCTGTCTCAGATGACCTTAGTAAGAGTTAAGCCAAATAGTCCAGAGAAGAGTGTAAGTTAGAAACATACAAGTCCAGGTCTCCGGCTCACTTAAACATGCAGGTCTTCCTTCTAACAAGGAACAGTTGCCCAAAGTTAGACAATAGAAAACGGCTCAGTGTAAATAAGTAATGATGAGAAAGTTTTATCAGATAACTAGCAAAAATAAAAATTTAACTACCCCTCTTCTGCTACACAAAGGCCAGTGAAGGTCAGACTGAGTTGTTGCCCTAACTTACTACTTGAAGAATCCCTACAGAACTGTATCTTAATAGACAAGAAATAAATTTGTGCTGCCCCAGTATGTCTAGCACAGGCCTATATTGTCTTTGCAGCCTGCCTCTTTCTGTCTTGCTGCCCTGGTTTTGGCTGGGATAGAGTTAATTTTCTTCCTAGTAGCTGGTAGAGTGCTATGTTTTGAGTTCAGTATGAGAAGAATGTTGATAACGCGCTGATGTTTTCAGTTGTTGCTAAGTAGTGCTTAGGCTAAGTCAAGGGTTTTTCAGCTTCTCATGCCCAGCCAGCGAGAAAGCTGGAGGGGCACAAGAAGTTGGCACAGGACACAGCCAGGGCACCTGACCCAAACTGGCCAACGGGGTATTCCATACCATGGGATGTCATGCCCGGTATATAAACCAGGGGGAGTTGGCCTGGGGGGATCGCTGCTCAGGAACTAACTGGGCATCTGTCGGCGAGTGGTGGGCAATTGCATTGTGCATCACTTGTTTTTTATATTCCAATCCTTTTATTATTGTTGTCATTTTATTATTGTTATTATTATCATTATTAGTTTCTTCCTTTCTGTTCTGTTTAACTCTTATTATCTCAACCCACGAGTTTTACCTTTTTTTTTCCAGTTCTCTCCCCCACTGGGTAGGGCGGGGATTGAGTGAGTGGCTGTGTGGTGCTTAGTTTCTGGGTGGGCTTAAACCATGACACTTGCAGATGCACTACCCAATGAAAGAAAAGAAAAGAAAAGAGAAAAGAGAAGAAAGAGAAGAAAAGAGAAGAAAAGAGAAGAAAAGAGAAGAAACTCCCCACGAAAACCCTTTCCTTTAGCAGGAAAAACCTGCACTGTCATTTCTGAAAATACTAACTAGAAAATGGAAGTGACCAAACATGTGTCTTGTAATCTTCAGACTAAAGACACTTCAATCTGGACTTCTGGTGTAAATAAATGTTTTCCTTTTCTAGCTTGTTTTACAGTCTTCAATCTTTCAACACCGTAGTTAAATACCTTTTCGCAATGTACAGAGAAAATAGTCAGCATGTTAGGTACCGGTCTGCATTGTAGCCTTTACTTGTGTTGCCTTAAATATGCCTTTCTACACAATATTGAGAATCTATTTCAACTTACTTACTTTTTTTTTTTAATTCAGATAAATTATCTCAGATTAAAGTAGTTAAAAAATTGATTCAAACAGCAATAAAAGTACTTTTTCCAGTACTGCCTGCTTAGTTGGGCTTTGGCATGTCATGAAGCAAGCAATTTAGGGCTAACTTGTTATCCATAAAGAAACATCTCAAAGATCCAATTTTTCTTTGATGCTCGTGGCCCACAACGTAAATTAAAACCTGCGGGCTTCCTGGGTATTGCTGGTTTCCATTTTTATCCTTCAGTATTTAGTTAAAATACCACATTCAACCAAAAAACCTACACCAGCTTTGCTAATTTAATCTTTGTGTGTTTATGGAAGCAATTAAAAATAAAAATGAATTGCATATGGTCTGCCCTTGGAATTTATGTTAAGCTAAACTTCCTGCTGTCATTTTCTGATAGGGTAGAACTAATTTAATGCTGTTCTACTAAGTTATTATAATAAAAAACAGACCACAAAAAAGACCAATGTGAGAATTACACGAGTTTTTCATGAAAATAAACCTCACTTTACCTTTGCAGATGTCTGTGCAAGTAAGGTCTACCTGAAATCCTGCACATGGAGTGGAAAACTGAGTTTGTACCTTGGGCCCTATAGCTGAGACTTGAACATCTGAAGCCAAACCTCATCTGCCCACCTACATTCTTTGCAGTGAAAGCCATACCTTACCATCTAAATTCATACATATTAAAGATGACTTATATATTCTTTTCTGCATTGATTTGACATCTTCTGGCTTCCATGGAAACACAATGCATCATAGGGCTGCAAAGTGCAGAAACCTATCCTGAAGAAGTAAAACAACTAAAGAAAGAAAGAACTGAATAAAGAAAACCTTTCATGGAATGACTTAAGGATTCAGAGAGTCATAGAGAAGCAACAATTTATGCTTTGGTCAGAAACTCATTCTGCAGGTGAGCAATTAAGATACTAAATCTTTCCAAAAGAAGCAGGGAAAGGAGGGGGTTGTTTGGTTTGTTTTATTTTGATTTGGGTTGGGGTTGGCTGGCAGGAGGGCGGGGGTTGAAGTAGAGGGGTTGTAGAGATTGATGAATTTTGGAAAAGTTGACTGTAAAGCATTTAGTAGTTTGAAATACCATTGTTGTGCTTAGACTATTTTATTCTGGAGATGGCAATTTGAGGAACATATGTTCAGACTTTCAGTTTTTCTCCAGGCGGGTAGATACATTCACTTTGAAGATGTATTTGTGTGAATAAAGGTCACAGGATTAAGCTCTGACTTCTTCAATATACAAATATGTTTTCTCTGCAAAACCAAATCCTAGGAAATCTGGAAAACATGCATATATGTTACTGGCATTGATGAAGTTGTTATTCTTTCTATACCACAAAAACCCTAAATTTTTTCTCAGATCCTTCAACATTATGTAAGATATTCACCAACGGGAAAGCTGCCCCTGTATTAATTTTCACATTATCTGAAGTAGTTCTCAGTGATTGTTCCTAATTCACAAAATCCAAAACACTGACAGATTATTATTTTAAAAAGAGCTTTGAAGGTCAAGAGTGTGTAAACAAACTACATTAACTTGTAACATTTCTTTTTCCTACTATTCCTACCATTCATTAGTGCATTAGACAGCAAATACAATTTCCCTAAGTCATCATCCTCAAATGCATTAAAAAGCTTTTCTAAAATCTTAGGGTACACACAAGTTCTGGCAGTACTGTATACAGAAAAATGTATGCATGGGATACATGTCAGCTATATGCTAAGCCTAGTATAAAGTGCACACATAGGATGATATAACAAAGTGTAAAGATGTCCTGTTAAATATAGCTTATTTGAATTATTATCACACATCCACAATCTTAAAAAAATATTCATATAACTTTTTCCCTTAAGTCTTTCACAGAAAGAAATGCTTAGAATATCAAAGCCCAAGCTACTGTCACATCAATTTGCTTACACAAATTCTCAAGCTCATCTGTGTTTCACATTCAAAAATCAGAGCTGCCTGTAATGTATTAGTAAAGGTCAGACCTAAGAACTCAGATGTAATGATTCACATCAGTCTGTACAATTATCTATTCTGTTTTTTCAGATACATATTTCATTCTTCCTTTTACTTCAACTAGAGAGGCATTCATATTTCCTGGTTTTAAAAGCTGGGACTGTCCAATTTGTCTAATCTTTTTTTTCCCCTCATGTTCCCTGAGGATAATTTCAAGGTATAAAGCGGATACCATGCTTAAAGTTCCAAATCTTTTTTTTTAATGCACATTGTTGTAATGTTACTTTTGTTTTTCTTAAAATAAATATCCACAAGTGAAATAGATCAAATAATTAACCAGGTGACTTCAAGGGCTGAGATTTCTGAAGCTCTTACTGCACATACTGTGGGATAGCTGAGGCAGTTACGTAAACCAACCATGGGCTAACTGACACCTTCATGCTCTTTGCCTGCAGTGGGTATTACGCTCCCTAAGCAATGTCGTATTCTGTGCAGTTTAAGCTATCAGAATCCTGATCTCATCTAAGTTTGGCTTAAAACTGAGTACCAGGATGTTTTATTCCTATTACCACCTTTTTACGTAGCACTACTGTCGGTGCAGAACCTAAGTAATTCAACATGACAAACGTTTCTGTGGAAACCACAGGACATGCAAGTGCAGACCAAAAGCAGTAACCAGTTCCAACAGTTACCTCAAATCTAAAGATGACATAGGAGCTCGCCTTTTATAGGCATCTTGCAGGTATGACAAAGACTTTTAGATGTTTAGGGGTTTTTTTTCTTTCTCTTTGCACAATTATGAAAAACCTGTATCTTCCTTAAAATTAAAGAGATTTTGCTCAGACTGTCTGACAAGACCTTTCACAGAGAGAAATCACAGACAAAATAATCGTGAAACAAATACTAGAGATTCCAAAGGCTGATTTATTAAATTACATATTGTACATAATGTATTTATCTAATTGAAACAATAAGGCATTATATTTGCCTATTTGTAGATCTAAAAATTATTTTTTTTCTTCTTTCAAATGCTTACATGATCAACACTAGCTGTACTAAAAACTGGGACCTTTCAGCAGCAGTAAAAATGCCTATAAATTCATGCTTCATTCCTTCCTCCTTTCTGGCCTTCATTTTCTCTTTTATTTTCTTCCTCTCAGCCAGGCTGGCAACTCTACAGAGAGAAGATTAACACAAGTGCTCCTGAAAAAGAAATCTTTCCCAGCACTACTCCTACAAGGTGAAATTGAGTAAAGTCATACCTTGCAAAACCTGTAGCAGTACTGCATCCAGCTCTGGGGCCCTCAACGTAAGAAGGACATGGACCTGTTGGGGTGAGCCCAGAGGAGGGCCACAGAAATGACCAGGGGGCTGGAGCACCTCTCCTATGAGGACAGGCTGAGAGAGTTGGGGTTGTTCAGCCTGGAGAAGAGAAGGCTCCGGGGAGACCTTACAGCAGCCTTCCAGTACCTAAAGGGAGCCTACAGGAAAGCCGGAGAGGGACTTTTTACAAGGGCACATGGTGATAGGACAAGGGGTAATGGCTTTAAACTGAAAGAGGGTAGATTTAGATTAGATGTAAGGAAGAAATTCTTTATGATAAGGGTGGTGAGGCACTGGAAGAGGTTGCCCAGAGAAGTTGTGGATGCCCCATCCCTGGGTCCAAGGCCAGGTTGGCTTTGAGCAACCTGGTCTAATAGAAGGTGTCCCTGCCCGTGGCAGTGGGGTTGGAACTAGATGATCTTTAAGGTCCCTTCCAACCCAAATCATTCTATGGTTCTGTGATCTGGGGACACATTTACAAGTTCATCTTATTTTTGGCACACATAATGGAAAACACTAGTAAATGTCAATATGTTCAAATTTTTAAAATACCATAACTATTTTAATTGCTGAAAATCACTCAAGTTTCATAACGTCTTTTTGTTATTGTTGGTTATTCAAATGACACTAAAACAGACTTTAATGAAGTAAATTCCCATAAGAATTTAGAGTGCATCCCCTAGCTATCTTAGATCATTCATGTAGGAAACTTTGCCCAATAACCCAATTTACTAGGAGGGCTGAATGAAGTTGTTTCCAAATTTAATCATCTTTTAAGCTTTGACATTCTTCCAGTACAGAATGACCTGCTCATTATAAATACATTTAAAAGACCCACAATGATGTTACAACATTTTATATTACCTTTTTGTATTTGCCAGTCTGTTCTGATGCTCTGCAAACAACAAAAAGAAAATGGATGTTTCTTAAAACCTCTCAGTCATGGAAAATGGGCCCATGCAAATTCTGCAGCTCCACAAGTAGCCTTATTCTGACCTTTTTAGTACTAAAAAGAGCACAAAAGGAGGTGGATTTCCCAGTACTTCCTTAATGTAGCCAATCAATTCTAAGAAACAGGAGTACTTGTAAGGCAAATTGTGGGTTCCCAGACTCTTGCAACTAAGATATATTTAGATTTTTCACTAAAGTATGTGGAACAAAAAATGACACACATTCAGAAGCAGTCATCCTTAAAAAATCCTTAAAAATAAAGCAAATGTCTGTTTAAAAAAAAAAATCAACTGAACCTTTTCAACACAAATCTGTAAGTTTGGCAAACTGCCAGCAAATCTTAAAACAGCTGACTCTTAGAAGCTTGCTTCTATGTCTGGAGTCCCCTGTGCTTCCTCCATCGCCATCACAGAATATTACTGTCAAGGCACAGCTAGCCAAAGTCTGCTATTCAAGCTACAAGTAAATAAGACACTTTTAGCAATAACCAGGACTTCCAGATTTATTGCCCTAGAGCTGGTAGTCTGAAAAAGCCACAGAACTCGGCTATCAGCTCATCAGAAAAAGAGCTGGAGTCAAGCTGCTAAAAAGTATCATGGGAGTACAAAGTCTGGTGACTATGGAGTTTGTCAGTCATAAAAGCAATGGGAGTCCTTGCCTGAGACTCATGGCATATTTCAGGCACCTGAAAAAAACATGTTACTCAGTAATGACAGAATTTCCATTCCTGCAGAGCCACATAGTAACTTAGCCAGTGTTTCAGGACTAGCATTCTGGAAAATGTCTTCTGAATGGCACTTTTTAGTTCTAGCTACTAGTCTCCATGTGTCTCAGTTTTACAGATCATGATAGCAGGACCAATCAGAACATTGGCAGGCATCGGAAGGGGTGAAAACAACACATGAATTTTAAACTGAAGATGTGATCCACTGTTTAACTTGGAACCTACTCCTGATGATCTGCACTCAACAGTGGGTCTTTATCTGCTTAAATGGTAAGAAAATTGGAGATCTAAATAGGCTAATATTTCCTGTGAAGAACCACCTAGTTTGACTTGCAAGTAATTTTAGTAAGTGTTTACACTTTACAGTCAGAAGACAAATACTTTTCCTCTGACTTTTAAAATTAAGGGAATAGAGATGGCAGGAGTGGTGGCCTTTGCAGATATTCAGCCAGCAATTCTCTAATGAATCATCAGACCTGTACACTGCCATGTAGAACTAAGTTCAGTACCTGCAAATACAAGACTTTGAAAGCACAAAAGGCATGGTACGACAAAAGCTTGAACTTCACTAAAAGAGATTTCCATATGTAGAACAAAGTTCATCACAAAAAGCTCATGGAAATATGTTCAGTGTTTCCATTACTGTACAATATTAGTAATGTAAAATGGGTTTTACTGAGGGTCCTTTAATAATTACTACAAACAATTTGTGGCCATATAGCAACTTCTACCTCACACACTTTGATAGATTAGTTACTTGAGCCCTATAGCACACCCGGTATTAGCAAAAATCTGAACAATATGCACATTAACTTCAGGCAAAGAAGTTCTTTCAGAAATGACACAGTGGCAGAGACAGGCATAGAGCCCAAGAAAGAAGATGAACAGGCAATTAAGCGTACTGATTATCAACTCCCTGAAACTGCACTCCCTGCACTGGCACAGACCCTTTTAATGTGGTAGAATTAGTCCTAAATCACTGTCATTGTAAAATTAGAATTAGCCCTACAAAAAGAAAGTATAAAAAAAAAAACCAAAACAAACCATCCTCACTAATTCTTCAATTATGAGATTAAGAAAGATTGATTTTTCAGAAAACAAAAACTACTCATAAAGATCTGTCTAGCTTTAAGTCCCTTAAAAGCCAACTATGCTTCTCCCTGATTCCACAATAAGAGTAGACTTGCCAGCATCCTCCAAATCCTTCTTCCATGACTGGCACTGAAATCCTCTTTGATTTGTGAAGTCTTTGGGGACCCAGTAGCTCACCTCTTCTTCAGCACTACCATCTAAAAAAGGCTGTTGCTGCCTCCCCCTAAGAAATATCTTTATATTCAGCAATGTAAAGAGAGTAAGAAGAGTTGTTATCAATTAATATGTATAATATGATTGAAATAACCAGGAAGTTGCTAAAGTCCTGTGTACAGCCCCCATCAGTTAATATTTAAAATAGGGAAACAATAACTAGACATGATTTGGGGTTTAGGAATAAACTATTAGACAATGGGGCTTTGTAAGTAGGTAGAATGCTTATGTCAGAAAAGGTAATGGATTGTGGTCTGATCAACAAACCTTGAAGAACCACTTGGAACTGCCAAGACAGAGTAAGAAGTAGGTAAAAGGTAATTCCTACAGGGGGAGATCGCGACCACCGACTCATTGACCACCTACTCAAATGATACCACCTACTCAAAAGAAGACAATGAAGGAAGAAGACAGTCTGCGCACTAATTTACACGAGGGGCAAAGAAGAAAGAACCAATCACTAAGGAAAATAACAATGAATATGTATTAGTTAAGTGTATAAATGTGAGAATTTTTGAGACAAGGGTGTGCTGTCTTGAGACAGGCACCCATTCATGCGCATCAATGAAATTAATTTGAAAATACCTCAACTCTTGTGTGTTATTGGCTTGGAAATGGGGTAAATGAATCTGCTTTTAGGACAACAGAGTGGGGAGAGAGAAGAATCTTCTTTGTCTCAAGTCACTGTCATCATAATTAATCACAATACCACCTAATTCATCCAAGTAAGGCTTTCCTGTTAACTCCCAAGACTCAAAAGATTTGGAAGATGGGGAGAAAGGAGTAGGTCATAGTGACCTGCTAAGTGTAACTGAAATTGCGTTTTTGTCCCTAATTGCTCTTTTCTTTCAGTCTTCCAACATATACATTATTTGAATTAGTTCAAAGCTAATAAAAGTAAAGCCTTCCAGTTCTGTTCAGAATCCTGGAAAGCCATCTGTAGCACAGCCTCTGAGTTGTTATATCTGCTGTTACCTCTGCTCTTTTTTCCCAAGAATTTCTGAGACTGATCTTCCAAAAATTACAAGTAATTTTCTTGAAAAGCATTTCACACACATTAGTGAGACTATAGTAGCTTTCTCTCCTTTCCATCTATCCACAGCATCTGAGAGGCATCCATGGGCATAGGTAGGAGAGGCAGTTGAAGAAATTGCCTCGCTCAGCCATGCAAAGAGGCAGAGAAGAATACACCTACACTTCTGTCACTCCAGTTCACTGCCAGGTCCCACAGCACAGCCACCTCCTTGAGCTGTTTAAGCTAAAGCCACGTTTTCATACACGCTTTAAGGCGGTGCTGTGCAAAAAAGGTGCCTCCCCTAGCACTCATCCTATCCTTGATCCCAGCCTGCACAATCTGAAGCGATTGCATGATTGCATGATGAAATGGATCAAAATTAAAACTTAGCAGAAGAGCAGGACTGCTTCTTTTGCACTGGTATCCTGAATTGCTTTTGAATGCAGTTTCTCTCATTTCCAATTAGTCAAATATGACTACTCTGGGCAGTTGGATAATGTCTTGATTGACTTCTCAAACAATGGTTTCTGATTGCAAATGTATGATGGGGTTGAACTGCATGCACCCATATATAGTGGGCAAAAATACAGAGTTAAGTTGTGGGTAAAAATGGAAGAAACTTAGAGTTACATTTTAAAGTTAGAGTAACAACTACGAACTCTGTGGCATTTCATTATAATACTTTGCAAAAATAGTATTGCATCATTTTATAACATTTTTTAAAGTAGGTACATCCTGGTTCTTGAACTTCTTTTTATGTCCTTCACACTATGACATTAAAACATGCTGTGAACATACTGTACACTAATATTGTCCTTAAATGAGGCTGGATGACTTTCACAAATGGAAACAAATTGTTATCTGATTGTAAAGATGATCTCAACAGTGGATGTGTTTCCTGCTGTTAGCTCACTTGGAATGTTCTTGGCTGAGACTCAAGGTCATTCTAATCCTGGCAAAGCTAAAAAAATAAATTTAAAAATGCCCATTGTCTTGCCTGCTTTTATAGAGTGCAAATCCTTTTGAATGCTGTGAATTATGCTAACTCTAATTAAGTTTAACTGAGTGTAATACTACTTGTGTACATTATAATTAGAGGCAGCCTTGCTAGGGCACTGCGCTGGGACACATAAGACCTGAGGCTCTACTAACACTTCTTGAGGGCAGGGTTTGACTCACAATAATGTGGTTTAAGAGTGCTTATGTACAGGACAATCTTGATTTCATTGGAGGCCTTTAAATGCTTCTGAAACATAGTAAAGGAGAAAAGAAATAATGTTTTCCACTATTTGATGGCATTTGCATGCTGCTCTGAACCAGTATTAACAAAAAAAACCTAGTCCACGTATAGGAACATACTAGCTTTGACATCACTGTCACTGAAAAGAAAGACCAGGATAGAAAACACTTATGTGGACCTTTCTCTTCTTTTTTTTTTCCTATTTTCCCAAACTCTACATAGAAACAAGCCAAAATCCTGAAATATTTTATCGAAAGAGATAACCTACTGACCCTAGCCTCCTCAATCTCACGCAAGTTTGGCAATTATTCTGTCAATCATTAATCATCCTTGTTTTCACTGCTAAACATGTTACCCTCAGCTTGACCAGGAAGCCTCCTGTTCCCCTCCGTTCCCATTCTTTTTGAAGATCTACTTTTGCTGGGAAAGTTGCTGACTAACCACAGCACATTTGAAGGGAAATGGGAAACAGTTTACAGGCCCTAGCAGGAGGGCTAAAGATGATCTTGAATAGCATATCACCTTCCATTAGTGTGTCATAATTGTGTCAACCGCAGCAGGCCTGGAGAAAATAAGTATTCCTTTATTCTCTGTAGAGACTGAGCAGCCTATTTTCAGGTACTGAAAAGTACAACTTTGTGAATCTTCAAGTTGCACCACTAAAAGCTAAAAAAAGCCCTTGCTTTATTATTACACCAGTTCCTGTTCTATTTTGATCACATGGCTGAGGAAATCTTGAAGGAAAATAAAGATTACCCCTTCCCTATTTCTCTCTGAAAAGCACCATTTAATTTGGTAGACAGGAACTACATTTGTTTAATTTCTTTAGCATTCCTTCCATTGAAAAATAAAATTTAAGGTGTTCAGGTTACTGTTGTTACAACAAACAGATCTATAGGAGGTTTATGTGGTTTCTTTACATTTACACATAAGTTGTAAATTTAGCCCAGAGCTAGCTCTTTAGTAACTCTCCTTCAGAAATTAGTCCTGCTAGCTAGATTCAGTTTCAGTTCCTCAGGGTTTTTTTCTTCTAAAGAAACTACAAGAGGATAAATGAAAAGCTCTATCAGATCAATTGACATCAGTTCACAATTCACCAGTGGAAAATCTAAGGTGTATAGTTTCAGAACTGTCTATCAGTTAAGGGCTTCAAGTTAATTAAAAGTTGAAATGAAAGAAAAAAGATGTTGTTATTTTGATTACAAAAGGTCTATGCAAATCTCTGTTCTGGTGGATTCAACTGATTATCTTGAAATTTACTTTGAAGAATTTAAACAGCAAGTGCCTCAAGTTCACGTTACGTGTTGTTGGGATAAAGACTTTCTTTTTATTTCAGCTTTGAGAATGGCAAAGGGGATTTACTTTCTTTAATAGACAAAGGCTGGTTTAACTTCTTGACAATGTCCAGACCCTGGTGGTTTATTTAAATTGTATTTACATGAGCACAGCCTTGACGAAACATCACAGATTGTCAGGTTTTAGGGCCTAGGCTGTGGTGACACCTTTTTTTTCAGTATTGCTCTATTAGATGTATTCCAAAATTAGAACCGTTGTGATGGCCCGACACTAGAGGACTTGACAAGCCAAAGACTACCTTCAAGCCCATTATGCTTTATTAGATTAATTTTAACTTCACGATACCTAAAAAAATAATCATATAAAGGAGTATGCTACTACCCCTCTCTCAATCACCTTGTTTTTCTTCAGAAAGGCACAGAAGGCATACAAATAAAAACTGTGTTAGCATAGGAGCGAAGAACAAAATTCTAAAGTCCTACTGATTAAAACTTCAGCATGGTGTTTTGCAGTTATTTTTCATGACACATATTCAACTGTAAGATCTTAATTCTTCTCTTGACAAGCAAGAAACAGGATTACTAATCCAACTTCCCCCCCGCCCCAAAACACATTCCAAATATTGTGCTGCTAGATTTCCCTCATAGCAACAAAGGGTGAAGGCAGCATAGAAGGGAACTAGATTTGCCAAATGGAGAATGTACACAGAGCGCTTAGCAGCCTTTCAATAAAAGGTAGAAAACTAATGCTTCTCTCTCTGTTGGCTCACAGTACAATACAATTGCTGCTGTTGTAAGGATTTCCAGGATTAGTACAGGAATTACATTTCAGAACATGAAGTTTAAATCATTTTTGGAAAAAAACCAGTATTTATGTATATTTTTTTCTATCAATGTCAATCTTGTAAAAAAATGTAATTCAATAAAAATTTGGTTGAAAAAGAAAAGAAAGAGTAAAAATATTCAAGACTGCTCAATGTACCTATTTTCTCCATAAAGACAGCAAGTAAGCAAACTTCCATTTAACACATCTATGAAAATTCCATAATTAAAGTATGCATATGGGTACAACTGCAAGCTGAAATAGAAGACTGTTCAAGTACAACCTTATGGAGGTCAGACTCTTCTCTTCTCTTCTCCCCCAAAGTACCATGTTCCTAAAATCTAAAACACCCTCTTTAATGAAGCATAAACTTAAAAACAACAACAACAAAATGCACTTACCTTACAATTAGGTGAAACTATTTTTCCATTCCATTCCACTTAATCTGTATCGAAGTACTTCTAATGATTTTCTTTGTAAACAAGTAAGCAGTAAATTAATTCCACAGATCAAGCTATGGAAAAGTTTTATTTTGTACTCTGAGTACCATCCTTTCATACAAGAAAGTACTGAATTACAAGAAATGCTGCAAAATCCCCTGTTTCACCACTGTTAATGTTTCTGGGAATTTACTTTAATAATAGATAGCTATTCATAGCATGTGTTTCCTACTAATGTTAATAGCATAATAATATTGATACTTGATATTGATAATCTATTTGAAAGAGTTTGATATTGATACTACTATATCTATATTGATTGTTGATCCAAAAACCTTCAGCTTACTCCATTTTTTTTAAGAAATTTTGAATGCAAGAAGGCTGGAAACTAGCATAAAGGATCTGAGAGGAAGTGTCAAGTGTATGCTGAACTACAGACATTTTTCTTTGAGGCATGCCAGCAGCCAGCAGGTATAAAGTGGTCTACAGGCAGCAGTTTATGAAAAAAAAAAGGCCCTGAGATGTGGAAAACGATTGTTCCTATTTCAGGTGATAGCTAGATTATAGTATTGAACTTAGGCACCTACGTTGCTATTCATCAGAGCAAGAATCCAAAGCAAGCACACCGAAGCAAAAATAACTTACGCATCTCTTCCTGCAATTTCTTTAACCTTATCCAGTATTAGATCAGCAACTACGGTTTGTCAGACTAGTGTGCCACCAAGGATTCAAACCCACTCCTAGAAGGTACAACCTGGCTTTCAGATCGGAAGGGGGGAGTCTGGTCACCTTGGCATCGTGCTGCTCCTACCTCAGCAGAAGTACAGAAAGGAAAGCATCGAGTTCATTTGGAAAGTAGCTCGATACAAAACAGGCTTTGAGCTCCAACACAAATACACATTAACAGGGAAGCAAAAGCTTTTGCCTCAGGTGCTCTGTAGTAATTATTCTGACCATGCTACTATTTTAGGATACAGGAAAGGTACTTAGAGATCGCTTGCTGGTCAGTGAATGGACTAGTAAAATGAAACATAATAAACTACAAAAGGTTATAAAAGAGCAAAGAACGGTGTATTTTATGGAGCTGTTTGCTGGCTTGGCAACTTAGAATAGTAGCTCTCACCATCACGATTTACCCCTGGAGCACTGAGCAAAGCACAGTCTGTATAGCCAAAACAACTCAGACATTGAAAAGAGGAAGCACTGACCTCCTCCTTCAGCCTAACACAATTCAGTTCCTTGGCTGTAGGTAGCCCAAAGGACCTAGTCCTGTTTTGGGGTTCTCTTTCCTCTTTCTGGCTTTTCTTGTGTATTTTACTTCCTTTACACACTTCCCTTGTGTGTTTTTTGTTTCTTTTTCTCTGCCTTTCCCTCTCCGTGTTATTTCTATATCTCCGTTCTGTGGTGGTAAAATTAATTACTAACATTTAAGATTTGAGTGGTCTGGCTAAGAACTTTATCCTAACTAGAAGAACATTCCTTTTGACTAAAAGCTAAGAGTCTGTGATTCTTTCCAGCTCCCCACTTCTGAGCTAACACTGGGTGTGCCACTCCTATGGGCTCCACCAAGAGCCATCTCTTCATACTGTCACATTATTTATTATTGCTTGATTTCTTCTTAGAATTCTGGTTGTTAGCAAGCTACTTAGGGAGCCCATCCCTCCCAGGGGTTGATGCCTGGCCTTGTTAACATTGAAATGATTATTTTCCTCACCTCTTTCTTTTTTTCCGCAACAGTATATAGGCTGGGTCTCTGCAATCACTTGGGAGAGAACAGGGGAGCAGAGGGGGAGACGCTGTCCGAATGTTCTCTCACTATGATCACAGTTAGTAAAGCTTCTGTCTGACCTGTCCTAAATGGTACTTGCATTATTATGCACTTGGAGCCCCCAGATTCTCCGGCACTTTAAACCTTTGATTACACTCTCACCATTCATTTGTGCTAGGTTTTACCAAATGATAACAGAATCCAGCAAAAGAGAACCAGTAGTTAACTTTCCCACATTTGTTCCAAAAGGCCAGTGAAGTAGGGTGAAGTTTCCCATTAATTTCCATCAGTTTCCTGAGTGTTACCTTAGAGTGGAACACTTGCTGAGGAAAAAGTACTGAAATCACAGTGAGAAATAAACTTTTTCCCTTTTCTTACGTTGCAATGGTTTTAATCATCAAATGCTGAATTAGAAGCATCATTGTAGCAATGGTGGTCTACAGAGATACATGAGGCAAGCTGTCTTGGGAGGGCTAATTATTTTTTATTTAACAAACCAATAGTTTGGGAGAAAAGATAGGCAAGAGACCAAGCACACAAACCTTTTTTCAAATCATGTTGAAACAGATTTAACATTGTTGCTCCTAGCTCCTTAAACGTTTCCCAATTGTTCTCTCCTTCTGTTGCCTCCAGTATAAACTATTTTGCTCCAAAGTAACTCATGGCCAAAATAATACAATTTATTTGCCTGATATTAATTCATTACATATGCTTTACAGAAAATTAGGGAAACTGCGTCACTAAACATGGTAGAGCTACACATGACTTATATGATATTTACAACTGCATACACATCCATACATTTTCAAAACCATAGTCTCAACTGGGTAGTTCATCTTAACTAAAAAAGTTCACTCTCCATGCACTTAAGCTTTTGTCTGCTGATCTCTTACCACGATACATGGATGAAAAAAATGTGACAAATGATGGCTTTTTCCAATAAGACACAGAGAAGATTAAAAGCACACCTTAGTGATGATAATATTTATGTTACAGAAAGAATAGCAAGTAACATTTACCCATATCTGAATGTTTTAATTTTGCTTTTAACAACATGGTTTGAGAAAGCTTTCCAGTACCTTCTCTCTTTGTTTCTTGAGCCTTTCTAACTCCTTGGGAACATGATGCTTAGGTCTGTAGTCAGCATCAAACAGAACCCCCCCAAAAAGCCTTTAAAATCGGAAAAATAATTTTTAATGTAGTAAATGGCAGGTGTGACTAAAGCAACACAAGTATTGCAGCAATGCTAAAATCAGTGGGCTTGCTGCAGAGGTACTTCCAAAAGTTCTATTTCTCCTTCTTTTTCCAGCTAATAAAGTGCAGATAGCTGGGCTAATTTTTCTTTCATTATGTCACCTTTGTGTTCCCTGTATACTCAGTAGAGAGAAGAAGTTATGTCAAGCATGCAGCTCCTTTTCTCCCAAATTAAGACATGCAAAATAGCTCAAGAGCCTATTCTCTCCTATTTGCCTCCTTTAGCATTAGAAGCATCTAATACAAAAATAAATGCATAAATCATAATTAGCACTATAAGAACAACTGATTTTCCATTTCACTGACCAACAGAAACTTAATAAATAGTGTTGTTCTCTTTCCTGAGAAACAGCAAGTGGGGAAATAAGCTATTCCTTTGAAAGGGCTTCAGTGAATTGCTTTCTCCATCTCATTGACATCAGAGCAAAAGAGATTACAGGAGGAACTATACCTCCTGGCCAGCATACTTTAAAGCTAGTCTTCCCACAGGGTAACATGTAAAATACAAACCAATCCTCTGAATACAGGAAATCTGCCTGTTTCTAACTGATAACTACACAGTGTACCTACAACTAGAAAAGACTCTTTTGAGTTAGTAGACACTTCTGAGTTAGATTTGCACCAGTATGGTATGCTACGTTTTTCCAGTAAATTAAAGCCAGAGTTCTGAAAGTACTGCTCAAATAACTGATATGATGTCTTATGCAGATACAGGCAAGCAATAACTCGTTTTGATAAAAACAGTCAGTCACACAACTGAAAATGTACAGAGCCATGTACGGCTCTTTCACTGAGATACAAAATGCAATAAATAAAAAAAAAATCCATTGTGCAAAATAAGCTCCTCTTCTGAAACAACAGACAGTTTGGCACATTGTTTTTAACCCATGCAAAGGTGCTTTTTCCTATGAAACTCATTTTAAGATGAGTGTGGAAAGATTTTGCTCAGCCTTACTTATACTCATGGGGGCCTAGCTTTAAATAATGTAGCTAATTCACTGGCCTCAAGGTGCTTTGTTTTCTATTTTGAGACAGCTGAACTCCAAAAAGGTTAAGTCACTGTTAGCTGCTCTGTTAATAAAGTACACAGCTGCTATTGGTGCATTGTGCCTTAGACTGCACTGTTCTTGTCTTCCAAAGAGGAGACTATTGGCTTCCCTTAGGCTCTCATGCCCCCATATGTTGAACTCTAGAATATCAGTTCTTCACACAGTCTTGTAGAAGCTTGGAAACACTTGTGCCACTGTGCTTACAGTTACCTTCTCAATTAGGAAAAAAGATACAATCAAATCACAGGATGTTGTTATTTACATGGTGTCCTGGTTTCGGCTGGGGCAGAGTTAATTTTCTTCCTAGTAGCTGGTACACTGTTGTGTTTTGGATTTAGTATGAGAACAATGTTGATAACAAACTGATGTTTTAGTTGTTCCTAAGTAGTGCTTATCCTAAGTCAAGGACTTTTCAGTCTCCAATGTTTTGCCAGGGAGGAGGTGCACAAGAAGCTGGGAGGGAGCCTGGCCAGGACAGCTGACCCGAACTAGCCAAAGGGATATTCCATACCATGGAACGTCATGCTCAATATATAAACTGGGGGGAGTTGGCCAGGAGGGGCTGATCGCCACTCGGGCATTGGTCAGCGGGTGGTGAGCAATGGTGTTGTGCATCACTTGTCTTTTCTTGGGTTTTATTTATCTCTCCTTTTGTTATCTCCCTTTTCATTACTAATATTATTATTATTATTTTCAATTATTAAACTGTTCTTATCTCAACCCACAAGTTTTACTTTTTTTTCCAATTCTCCTCCCCATCCCACTGGGAGGGGGGAGGAGTGAGCGAGCAGCTGTGTGGTGCTTAGTTGCTGACTGGGGTTAAACCATGACACATGGATAGAACAAATGTCAGCAGTTATTCACCCAATTCCAACCCCATCCTTCAATGTTAATATTAAAAGTAACTTTTTAGTTCCTATTATTTATCACTCCTAAAATATACAAGTGTTGGTAGGAGCAGAAATCAGGTCCAGCTAGGAAACCTGATCTATTATTCTGCATTCTTTTTTCTTAAGAGAAAAATATAAATTCACCCTTGTACGAGTAAGTTGGGGAATATCTGTCTTTGGTACAATTTCCTATTTAATATGTCTTGACTCAAAACTAATTCATAAAAATGACTTATGATGTAATGAAATCCTGCAATGGAATCTTTGCAATTTTTGGAACAACTTGCCCTTAGTTTCAATAGTTTCTGTAAGTTATAGTTTTTTATTAATTCCTTATTTTATTGTTTTATTAACAGCTTAGTTTATTGTTAGCTACTACAGGAATTGTAGTTTAGAATTGTAGAATTTTTAAGTTGTGCTTGCTTTCTTTTAAAGCTGTAGAGAATTTTCTTACATCCATTAGCAAAGCATCAAGTCATGTCACATCGCTGCAAGTCCACCAGACTATTAATTTTAAATTGCACTGAGTTCATTCTCAGATACTGGTTTTTAATCAGATATTAAAAAAAAAAGAAATTAGAGAACTCCAAGGATAATTCTCAAGTCTGTAATTAGTGGTCAGATTCAGCACGAAAATTTACTATGACCTGGACAAACAGCCTTGACTCAACAACATCCTGCTTGCAATAATATGAAAAGTATGCAGGGGAAACCAAGTTTGTGATCTCCTCTGCGCTCACACTTGGAACACACATATATGTTTATGCATCTGGTTGATTCTAAAACCTGCAAATCCATTATTTTATATCTCACTTCCTTCTAGACAGTAACATTTACTTCTGTACAGTAGATCATAACAGGATCCACTGTATAGATCATCACAAAAACCTCCAATGAAAGCAAGAAAGTCACATTCTGTATAGTCCTCAGTTCAGTGAGCTCATATATGTGTTAAAGAATATGGAATTAAAAAAATAGAATTAAGCAGTAAATAGCACTCAAATATACAAGAAGCTAGAATGGAGAAACAAGATCTGTAAAGAAAGGCCATTTAGATGGAATATGATTATGTATAACCACAGGTCAGTCAGGATGGAATTATACTTTCTTTCATAAGGAGTAAAATTACCTTTCTTCTAGGTTTGTAAGTGAAAAAAAAAAAAAAAATCATCCCACTCATGATTCAGAACAGAAGGTAAAGGGTCCCATAGACTTTCTAATGGAAGACAGGCCCAGACAAACTTCCTCTGCCAGCTTCTGCTCATTTAGTCCAGTGTCAGTTCCACAGATCAGAAAAGATTCGCAAAACTAAACTGCACACTATACTACATTCTGAAAAAAAAAACCAAAACTCAGGCTATCATCTGGCCCCAATATTTTAACTGAATACTTGATTTTATGAAGCTGTCTTCATAAATGCAGTACAGTAATATTTGTGTTAATAAAGACAGATAACAACCATTTCTCTACAAGCTTCTGAGAGTCTGAGTTTAAAAATATCATATTTTCTCAGAAAAAAGTTAAAAAAAAAATAAAACTACAGAAGTTAAAAAGCTGAAGTTGTTAGAATTGTTCTTATAAGAACACAAGAGATTTCAAGATAGCTGCTAAGAAGTTTGAAATTTCAAAAGCCAGGATAAAATGCCAAAGAAGATCAATAAGGTGGGAAAGGCTTAGAAAGGAAGACTACAGTCTTAGGGCTAGATTTGTGTCAACATCCCCTAACAGTGGACAACGCAAAGTGGACAGTGGCCCTAGAGCAGGCATCCACCTCTGCACTAGCTAGAGGGAGTAATTCATTTAATGTATGCCATTTCAAATGTGCGCCACATCAAATATTACAAGCTAACTGGTATCGTGAAGAAAAACAATAAAGCCAGCACTCTACTGTTCTTTTTCTCTTGGATGGCCAGCTACTTTTATTGAGAAGCCTCTGAGGCACACTTCACATCATGCCCAGAATCAGCTCTTAAAGAAAAAAACACAAGAGGGAAGGGAGGTCTATATTTTAAAACAGTATTTAAGAGATGATATGTGTTCTACATCAAATATTTTTCTGGAAATAGGGTCACTGTTTAGTATGTTGGAAAAGTAGGAAGTTCAAGACACGTCATTTAAAGGGTAAATGTGTCAAACCAGGTTGCTTTCTCCAAACACTTGGTATTGGAAATTTCTTTCCAAAATGCCTGGTATGTTTTAACAGAAAAGTTACCTGTGAACCACTAAACTCTAACTGTGTTACCAAAGCCCATGATAATATAAAGAATCACTATAAAAACTACTTGGAAAAGCGTGATTGACAAAAGTTTTGTTTATAGTTACCAGTTAATCTTATCTAGATTCAAGTAGTAAATAAATTTTTCATAGAAAATATGAAATGCAACTTGTAGATGGAAAGTAATATCCACGTTTTTCAAAGCGCAGCTCTGAGCTGTGCCTTTAATAGCACCTTGCCAAATGCCAGTCTCACGTATGATGAGAGAAGGTAGGTGAGGGTCAAGAGAGATTTTGATCATACTGAAATAATTCTGAAATAACTAAAGTCAATGCAGTTATACTGACACATCTGGATGCACAATACATTTGCTTTAAAGGCTTATAAACACTTTTTTTCTTTTATTCTTGTATTTCATTGTAAATTCCACATATGTATAACATATGAAGGCTGAAGAAACAGAATTCACTGCTGTGGGATGCTCCACACTTCATGCTTTACCTTTCATAAAACTCTAAGTCTATAACCTAAATCAGCTGTTTTGTAAAACCCATCTGCATCCTAGTATAGTGGAGTACTAAAAAATTAAGCTGCAGGCTGCTTTTGATGGACCAATTGCAGGCCTTTCAAAATCCTTACAGCAGACACGTGGTAGCTCACTGATGAATACACTGAACATGCTATGGAATCTTTGTGTCACTGTTTCAGACATGGGGGCTATAGGGTTTCCTAGCTGCAACACAGCAATGTAATGCTTTCCTTCCCAGGGGTGTTGCAAACCACATGATATCATTTAGACACATGCTGATACTCCTGGCTGAGACCATCTGTTTACAAAGTGGGTCAGAAGGTCAAATCTGCTTTTAATATCCTGTTGATGAAACTGTGTTCAAAATAGAGTTAAATATATTTAGTGCCAACTCTTTATAAGGAAATAATATAGCCACCTCAATAAAATGTATTCTTTCAATGTTAATACCTTTCACTAAATTTTTCTCAAGTCATTTTGTCTGTAGAAATCAAATATGCTTTATAAAATAACTCACTACACGTTGTGTTGAGAAAATATTAGAAAGAACACCAAACCACAGCCCTCAAAAAGTCATACATAATTGTATATTCAACAAGAACAGTCAATTAATCCAATGAATGAAACGACAAATAAAACATAAGAAGCATTGGAATGAATATTACAATGGAGATTCCTTTCTATTCAGAAAGTGAGCAATCAGAATATAGTAAAACCAATACTACTCATTTTTTAACGTCTCTATGAATTGGAAACTGCACATATTTAATTCCTAGGCAAAGTAGAGAACTGAGAAGTTTACTACCTCACTATGCATACAGAGCTGTTCTGTTTTGGGACTGCCTACTCAACAGATTGTGAGTTTTTAGAAAATTCTAAACATATATTCTATAGGAGTTCCTGAACACCAGCTTGAATTAAAAATATATCACAGATATAATCTTTAAAATAATCCTAGAAATTTTTATAGGGGAAGAAAGGTGTTTGTATTTGATATTCCCCACTAAGTGATTTTTTTATATGTATAATCCCTATAATGTCCATGGCTTTTTGTAACCCATTAGGTTCAAAAATCTTCTTTCGTGCCTTCCCAAAAAGTCTGAATTTCAAAGGTAACCATTATATCTACTAATTTCATTGGAAACTGCTCTAGCATTTCTCTTTTTTTTATTGCTGCTGTTAAATAGGACAAGTGTTTTCAAATAACTAAATGTGGATTGAAAGCCCAATATTGCATACCTGTGATATAAAAAGCCTCATCAAATAGAAGGGAAATTTTAGTTTCTGGTTTCTTTCTGCAGCAACGAAGCTTGCAGTCATTCCCCTATTTCATTGAGGGCCCACCAATTGCAAACATGGCTAGTCTGGGAACATCATCCAGAATCATTCATAGTCCTACACCTTGAATTAAGGCAGAAGGAAAAAAGGAAGGGGGAAGGGAAAGAGGGGAAAAGGGGGAAGGGAAAGAGGGGGAAAGGGGGAAAGAGGGGGAAAGGGGGAAAAGAAGGGAAGAGGGAGAAAAAGGGGAGGGGGGAAAGGGAAAAGCACAAAGGAAAACCAAAAAGAAACAAAAAAAGGAAGCTGAGGAATGCACCAGAAATTACACAGCATTCAGGACAGATTGTCCCTGAAATTTACTCACTCTGCCATAAAATGGAGATAATATAACCCATGTATTAGATGGGCCTACTGAGGCTCAGTGAGTTAAATGCCTGTCAGGTATCTTTCAGACATTCAACAGAAGGTTCTGTATGGACAAAAAAAGACAGTAACTCGCTGGTTGTGTTCGCACCATTCCACTTCCTGCTGTCACCTCAGGACAGTCACTCCTCTCCCAATTTATACTTGTGCCTGACCTTACTCCGTCCCAGGTGCAGAATCCAGCATTTGTTCTTCTTTAATTTCATGCCATTGATGATTGCCCAATGCTCCAGTCTATTCAGATCCCTCTGCAAAGCCTCTTGTCCCTCAAGACAGTCAACAGCACCTCCCAGTTTGGTACCATCAGCAAACTGGCTAATAGTGCATTCAACTCCTGCATCCAGATCATTGATAAATATATTGAACAGAACTGGCCCTAGAATTGAACCCTGAGGAACACTGCTGGTGACCGGTCGCCAGCCAGGTGTAGCCCCCCCATTCACAACAACCCGTTGAGCTTTGCCCTTCAGCCAGTTCTTCACCCAGCGCACTGTGAACCCACTCATCTCACAGTTGGACAACTTGTCCAGAAGGATGCTGGGAGGACAGTATCCAAAGCCTTACTAAAACCCAGAAGAACTACATCCACCGCCTTCCCTTCATCCACCAGGCAGCTGACCTCATCACGGAAAGGTACCAAATTAATTAGACAGGACTTTGCCTTTGTGAACCCACGTTGACTGTGCGTTATGCTTTAAATGCTTTTCAATAGTACTCAGTATAATCCGTAATTTTTCCAGGAACTGAGGTTAGACTAGCAGGTCTGTAGTTCCCTGGGTCTTCCCTCACACCCTTCTTGGGAACTGGAGCTACACTGGCCACCTTCCAGTCAGCAGGGACCTCCCCAGACTCCCAAGACCGTTGGTAGATGATTGAGAGGGGTCCTGCCGTAACGTCCGCTAGCTCCTTCAGCACTCTGGGATGAATCCCATCAGGCCCCACGGACTTGTGAACATTCAGCTGACACAGCTGGTCCCTTACAACTTCGGGGTCCACAAATGGAAAGTCACCGTTCCCACACTCGTGGTCCTCCGACTCAGGGGACCGGGCAGTCCAGGGTCTGTCAGTATTATTAAAGACTGAGGAAAAAAAAGCATTGAATGCCTCTGCTTTTTCTTCATCCCTATTAGTCAGATGACCATGTTCAACAAGTACCAGTCCAATGTTTTCTTTAGACCTCCTCTTGCTGTTAACATACTTGAAAAAGCCCTTCTTGTTGTCTGACACAACACTGGCCAGTTTCAACTCTAATTGAGCTTTGGCCTTTTGTGTCTTCTCCCTGCATGTTCAAACCATCACTCTGCAAGCTTCCTGCGAAGCCTGACCTCGCTTCCAGAGATCATACAAATTCTTTTTCCTCTTGAGCTCCACGAGGAGTTCCCTGTTCAGCCAAGCTGATCTTCTGCCTCGCTTGCTTGACTTAGAACACAATGGGATTGCCTGCCTCTGTGCTTTTAAAAGGTGGAAAGGTGTGCTTTTAAAAATTTTCATACTGCATTGTGATTCATTGCACGTGATTTATCACAGAGCCCAGGCCAGCAATGGGCTCCCTTGTTTGCAAGGTGTTCCTGTGATGTGTGGTGCGGATGTCAGAGATGTTCTATATCCAGTTTAGAAAGGCTGTCCTGCTTTTGAAAAGGTGTTTGGAAATTGTTAAGACACGCACTAGCAGCACCTGTGTGCTGAGACCTGTGTGGTCTCCATTTTTAAGCAGAGGTGCAAATTCTTTAATTTTGAACATATCCCCGTATACGGTTGTCCTGATTGCAGCTGGGATAGAGTTAATTTTCTTCCTAGTAGCTGGTACAGTGCTATGTTTTGAGTTCAGTATGCAAAGAATGTTGATAACACTGATGTTTTCAGTTGTTGCTCAGTAGTGTTTAGTCTAAAGTCAAGGATTTTTCAGCTTCTCATGCCCAGCCAGTGAGAAAGCTGGAGGGGCACAAGAAGTTGGCACAGGACACAGCCAGGGCAGCTGACCCAAACTGGCCAACAGGGTATTCCATACCATGGGACGTCACATCTCGTATATAAACTGGGGGGAGGGGGGGGGCGGATTGCTGCTCAGGGACTAATTGGGCATCGATCAGAGGGTGGTGAGCAATTGCACTGCGCATCATTTGTATATTCCAATCCTTTTATTATGACCATTGTCATTTTATTAGTGTTATCATCATCATTATTAGTTTCTTCTTTTGTGTTCCATTATACTGTTCTTATCTCAACCCATGAGTTTTACTTCTTTTCCTGATTCTCTCCCCCATCCCACTGGGGGGGGGGGAAGCGAGCGAGCGGCTGCGTGGTGCTTAGTTAGTTGCTGGCTGGGGTTAAACCATGACAACAGTTTTCCAAACTGTTGCACAATTTCAAGTGCTCACACTTCCACAAGCCCAGCTCTGATAGTTCTGCAGAAGCTATGGTTACAGCTCATTATGAACTATGACAAAACGTCAGCGTGTGCTGCGAAATATCCCCACATCTTGGTTTTGAGCATCCTGTTAAAATGCTCTATGAAAGAGGGTTTTAATTCATTATTAGTAACAAAATGGTGAACATTACACTGCTTTAAAAGCTTGTTTAAAGGCTGGTTTAAAAATTCTGTTCTATCATCAGTCTGTAATGTCTGAGGTTTGCGCCCCTTGCTAAAGGGCCCCTGGTTTGCCTTTTGCCATGGCCCAGGCATGATTGGATGAGATGTCTATTACTGATAAGATGTACTTAACACAATTGTTGTGTTTGGAAAACTGTTGCATATCCACCAAGTCTGCCTGCCATTGTGTATCTACCTCTGCCACAATCGCCTTGTTTCTTTTAAAGTGCTTTCTTCCAGCTTTGTATAAGCTGTAAGCACCCTGACTTGCAAGCCATGTTGCCACTTGTCGTCTTGGCGGGTTTTTCCCCACCCCACTTCTTTCCTGTATACTTGACCCTTGCCAAGAACCGTGCCATGTTCATGTGCAGAAGGCAAATTAAATTAGATTATCAAATGTATGCTCAGCCTAAACTGTTAATTTTGTGAAAATTTGAAGGTGCACAAGAACCTCAGAGGTTTGTGAATATTCTGGAAATTTTTTTCCAAGTTTCCAGATTTGTATTTTGCGTGGCGTAGTAAAGCCTCTACTTACAATTCAGGCCAACTTCCTGTCTGACAGCATGTGTGATTGGGCAAGAGCTGTCAACTGTGTGGTTCTAATTCTGTCATTATTGCTGTCAAGAAAACTTTGGAACGTTATTCAGAATACATTTCTAGTCTTTTGGTTAATATTTATTCCTTTTTTTTTTTTTTTCTTTTTTGAAGCACAGCCTATTCAATCATAAGATGATTTTTCCTTAAATCTTCCTGTCAGCATAAGAAGTTAATAGTCAGATATATGAGATTCAGTGGTGGTGGTGTCTGCTGATTTGCCATCTGATAACCAGAAAATGGGCAAATTTTCCTGAGGATGAAGGTCTGATGGAGGCGTTCCCACAGTTTAGAACAGAAATAACACAGAACGAAAGATAACCTGTAAAATACAATACAGCTTAGGGGGGACAAACTGTTCTGATTTTATGCTTCCTCCACACCTCCTGGTTGCTTTATCCAGGCACTCCCAGCCACACACTCACATTCCAGCAGGAGGACTCCAGGATAACATGGGGCAAAAGGATGAGAATAAATGTCTTTCCCTTAACGTAATTCATAAATACCTAGCCTCCAAGTGTACATAAGTACATAAGTTGCATAAATGTGGTATCTAAGTACAAGCTGGAGTTCGGAATTGAACACAAGTCACACCACCTCATTCATTATGCAAACTGTTGAGAGCGTTACTAACAAAAACTTGTGAGAAAAATCACTACATTGAGACACACAAGTAAAACAAAACATGACTGAATGTTGCCTTCCTCCAAAAGGAAAAATAACTAAGTATTTCATATACACTAACATTCATAAAGGATAGAATCACTCTGTAACATGCACATTATACCTTTAAGCTTTTTATAATTGCCAAAGAAGAAACTTTGTACTGGAAAAATCTTCATTAAAACAAGTTATGCCATTTTTCCTTTTGTTACATAAAGAACAGGACAAAATGAGAGCTATTAACCCCAAACTACCTTTAACAATTAAAAGATCATTTTAACTTCCACAATACTGTATCCTCTCAGTAAAGACTACCAAAGACTACTTACATCTGTTTTCAACTCCTAGACAATGATGACACACAGTCAATGACAGAAGAGCCACATCTGATGTCGGTTAGCCAATGTTAAAAAAAATAATAATACAGCTGAGATCCATCACATAAAATTCTTTATCTAAGGTCATCTGCAGCAAATAACCACACTATCATAGAGTGAATGAAAGATGAATGAAATTCTAAGTGATTTTGTCCATGTTATTCTAAATCAGTTACCTGACATTGCAATTACAATAGCAAAAACATCTACTCAGCTTAAAGATTTGACAGTTATTAAATAAGTGTTTCAACAAGACAGCATTGCTTCAGCCGCGTTGCTTCAGCAATAAGCCTTACATACAGATTGTCTGCTTGCCACCTTTTTATTCCTTCTCGTGTACCAGACAGGTCCCTTGTTCTACCATACCCATTATTTGTCAGGCCATATTATGAATTAATGTACAGTAAGATTTGGAAACTGATCTCTATTTAAAAACAAAACTAAAACCCTTCAGTTTATTGATACAGATACAACACAAGAAAGTGCCACAGTGCTGGAAGGACTGGTGTGTGCAAAAAGAGGTTATTGTTGACAAGCTTTGCTCCATAACTGATTTGTTTACCTATATAGACATTGCTCCATAACCTAAGTAAATACTACCTTAAAAAAACCAAGCCATTGTTGGGTTGGCAACTTTCTGTAGGCTTGGTTAAAACTAAAAATCCCATCTTCCAATGATTTGCAAATCTAGTTCTAAGTTTAGTGTCCAAATTTCTTTGGCAGTTTAAATTCAAAGTAATTCATCTCCATCTTTTCCACAGTCTGTGGCAAAATGGAAGGCCTGGGAAGGGAAGAATCTTTACATACCCTCTCCAGCTGCAATTAATTTTTTCAAAATCCAACAGAAAGGGGATTATTTTTCACACGGGACATTATTAGGTATAGAAGTTCCTTTTAAATTAATTTTTCATTTCTAAATGTAAGAGTGTTCTGCAAGTTGAAAAAATACTGTATTCTACACTGTGCTGCCTCTAGCATGGCCCATTGACTATAGAAGAGAGCCTAGGATTCAAATTCAGGCACCTAATTTAGAGAATTCTAACATTAAGTAGTGTAAATATCTCCATGAAAAATATTTTTGAAAGAGAATAAGGGTGGGTATTTTGGATATTTCCAGGCTATGCTGCAATATACAGGACTAAGATTTTACTGGTGACCACTTTCCCATCTAGCCACCTACTGTGAGAATTGCAATAGATACCTTTTTCAATATTATGAAGGTGTCTGAGGTATGCAATCAGTTTAAAAATCACCACCAAAAGTATTTTCAGAATTTTTAGGGGGAAGAAGTCTTCACTGGAAAATTTGTAAAAAATGTCTAATAATAGTTTCAGAACTATTTCTTTTCAGAAATAGTTTTCAGAACTATTCAGAACAGTGAGACAATGTAATGTTTCAAGGTGCTAAGGAGGATATCACTAATGCTGCTTATGTTTTTTTGTCAGAGATTCAGATGGATAGACTAAGATTATCTTCTGAAGGATAAACAACAGAAACTATTTTTCTTTACTAATTGTCAATTCACAGCAAGACCTAATTTTGTCAGTATCCCAATGACAATCCTCAAAAAGGAAGATATGCCAGTGAAGGTCAGTGAGGCAACATGATGGAAAAGACAGCATATGTGAAAAGCAGATAAATATTTTCATAATTCAAGCTGTGTGAAGGTATTAGAAGGTTAGTGCCAAATGATTTGGGCATCAGTGTGTAACTGGGTAATTTGCACTGAAATCAGGTGCATCTTAATAACAATTTTACAAACATTCAGGAAAAAAAAGTATATACAATAATTTTGTCTTCAAATGAAAAACAAAATTTGCATTATATGAAAGAGCAAAAAGGAAAGATTATATTTAACAAATGGGGAAAAATTGTTCTGAAAACCACAATAATTGGCTAATAGATTTAGGATAAGTGTTATTACTGAAAACTAATTCTGTGTTAGAAAACAAAATTACTGGATTTTAATTTGACCTCATGTCATGTAAATTTTCAGCAATAGATATTTAAATAAAACTTAATGTAAATATTTTCCCCTTAATTTCAGCCAAAGCTGAAAAACTTATATTAAAATTATTGTGGGGAGAATCTATTTATAAACATATTATTTTAATTAAACAAATTTCTTTTGTGGTTTGGATGGTTTTCTTCCTTCATGAAGGCTAATTAAATAGATCATAAACAGAAGAAACAAATTGCAGATAATAATTTGTGCAGTAAATGGCTATCAGATATCTTTTTCCATAAATCTTGCTCATGTTTTTTTCCACAGAACATAAGCCATACCTGAGCAGCCCAAAAATTCAACATCTAGACCTTCTGCCTTATAAAACCAGCTTTAAGAGAACAGAAATCACTGTTCACGTCCATTGCATTTTACCTTCTTGGTCAGATGCAGCGGGCTAATGCTTTTCAGGGTAAGAGACTGGAAATGTTCTCCAGAAAAAAAAAAAAGCAAGCAAGCAAAATATTACTTTACGGGGTTCTTGCAGTTCATGTATTCCCTCAAAACTAAGACAAATTAGTTTATTCAAGACCTTTATGGAAGAAAACTTTGAATCAAACAGTGCAGCAGCTCTCAGTCAATGAGACATTCATACACTGTTGTGCAAAAGCTTATTGCATCAAAACTTTCCCTTGAATTGTTAGTAATTAGTAGTTGTTGTAATGCTTTACAACATTCATTAGTACATTGCAGAAAATAAAAGCAACTCAGAAAATGTAGTTGTGACAGCCACCAGTAAATGATTATTTTGTATTATAAAAAAAAAGAGATATGGAATGAATTAAGTATTTATAGGTCAGGTTTTTCTTGAATATTCCAAAGATCTGAGTATCAGCTGATCTCAAATTAAAGCCAAAGCATATGGTTACCTGTCAAGATAAACATGGAACATTTTTAAGTCCACATCCCATATCCAGATGTCTAAAATATACTTGCACTAATACAGCTCTTCCACGAAGTTGATGGAATCAGGAGTCTCTCACACTAACTGGGTAAACTGAATATATGAGATACAGTACTTGAAAAAAGGAGAAGATACATTTTTCAATGTGTGGTCCCTATTCATATTAGAGTGTACATATATAGACACACACACACAATATATACATTGTCACTTTTTTTTCCTATTCTTTCTCAAAATATGAAGGATTCATTTGATTTTCAGAACCTGATTTCAAGTCAAATCACCCCCAATCTTAGTTTTAGAAACATTCAAAACCCAAAACAGAGAGATTATTTTTCTAACAATTCAATTCTGATTTTAATGTAATAATGAAAACACTAATTTTTCCTCAAGTGTTTTTCACATGGGCAACTGATATATGATAAATACTTAAAAATGTCTAACCTTTTACATATTGGTGGGGTATTAAGACATTTTCAAAATGTTTTCTACTTCAATTCCTTCTCCATATCTTATGTTGAATTTGAACACCCTTAAAAAAAACCAAATATGAAACACATGAGAAGTTGGAAGTGTGAATTTTAACTAAAGTAAAAATGTCTCATTTGAGCAAGATCAAGGTTAAATTCTTCTTCACAGCAGGGAGGACATCCCTAAATAATAAATGTTGCCCTGGTTTTTAAATCCTCTCTTTCGAGAAGTCTTTGGAAAACACTAACAAAATGTGAAAGGTTTTATGGTGATTAAAAATAAACAAAATGGTGAGTATACACATTATCTGACCTCTGTGAGGCTTAAGGCTCATACAGGAGGAAATGTTCTGGCATCCTACCAGTCTGGGGTTACAAAATTGGGGGGGGGGGGGAAATATTCCCAGGTTAGTTTTTGTGTATATAATAATTTTATAAATACATACGTATCGCTCTCCTAAATTCTTGGTTATGACCTAATATGACCATGTTGAGTCCTCTTTAAAGACTGGGCCTGCAGCACAGTTCCAAAATAAGAAATAGACACTAGATTCCTTGCCTATTGCATCTGGAAAACTTAAGTGAGTACGTTGGGCCCAGTACTTTCCTCTTTAGGCCAATGAGGGCTGGCAATACTGAGGAAAGGAACTAGATCCAAGAGAAAAGTTAATTCACGTGGCCTCTGCTAACCATCTCCAGTCATTTGAGGGGAGGCACTGGAAAGCTCTGTACAAAGACCGCCTGTCACATATGGAACCCAAAAGACATTATTTGTCCTTTGAAGGGTGTATATGGCAAAGCCAAGGGCTTTGCAGATAAAGAGAAATTCTGCCAGAGGCCCAGGTCAAAATAAAAAACTCAGCAACACACTCTTTATATGGTGCCTAGGTTTATTTTACTAATTCAGCCAACAGAACACGCCCCAAAAAGTTTGCACAAGCATGGTCCTCATACATGTAGATACCTAGCTTCAAAAAGAAAACAGGAGGACAAAACAAAATAATTTTTGTTGTTGATGTTTCCAGGACTTGCTTTGTCTGGCTGCTGCAGAACTTATAGCTTGCCTTTCTCACCAAGTGGAAGGGTAGTATATATTTAAGGGTTTGAGCCTAACCATGCCCTACTTGTATGTAATTAATTCTTCTCAGGAAGATTCTTCCAACTGATACTCCAAAAATCCTGCTGGATTTAACTCAAAACACATATACCCTTACATTCTCTTGTTTGGTGAAATCTATACATCCCTTTCCCCAACCTTCAGTTTCACAGCAACAGCAGTGTTCCTCATGATTGTAGGGGGCATGGAAAAACACCACCACACTGGATTAAAGAAGGAAATGCAGGATTCCAAGGGATATCCCCTAAACCTGTCCCCAACACACAGAGTTTTATATGAATATGATTAAATGCACATTGCCATTCTAGATGAATGTTCAGTGTAACACAAATTTGACATAAAGTTTGATGGAGAAGTTTAAAAACTCTCAAGAGATGCTATATAATTTGGCAGCATTTGCTTTTACCACAGAATATTTTTAAGGACAGTACTACCTTTAAACATAGTCTGTGATGGGACATTTGAGGAACACAGGTGAAATCCTTCTTTGACGTGCAGGAAAACAGCAGTGGGCAAAGAAACATAATGAGTAAAACTTTATATGTTTGTTTGCTATGTGGTATTTCTACACACACCCCACCCCACCCCCAAATTTGTAGTGTATATTTGATATCAAATTTTTAACTGTGTTTAAAAGACACAGAATGATGACAAGATTTTGTGAGTTTAGAAACATGAACCTAGAACTACAGTGCATGCTATATGTTCATTACTGAGAGTGATGTCACATTTTAATGGGTAATTTCAGTGCCTATTGCTGTATGGTAAAGGTGTTGACATTAAAAGGCAAGCTCCAATGGAAAGAGGCATGTGTCTGTCCTTGGAGAGTTTTCTCCCCTACAATGTGCATTTAATATGTGCATAAATTCCTTTATTTATGATATTTATCCCACAGGGTTCCGAAAGCTGAAAGTTTATATAATTAAAATCAACTTTGCACTAACATTAGCAGATTGCTTCAAGGCAGAATTTTAGTAGCCTCCAGAATTCAGAAGATGCAAAGACTTTTCTAAAGTATGTGAAAAAATAGAAAATTATGGCATAAATTTTTCTTACTAATATTTGATTCCAAATATTCCCAGAATTTAGTGAAAATAAATTCTGAAATGCCACAGTCCATTGACCAGTCATGCACGTGAGAAACTTAAATCATCTGAACTTCCCAAACTGATTCTTTACCCTTCACAGTGAGGTTAATCATCTGGACAAATACAGAAGTTGTGAAGAAATCCTGAGTCTTTAGGTTCCCACCCCTAACACTCAGGTCAGGTCATATCTTCCCATGTAACACTGAACTGAGCCCCATTTTAAACACAGATTTAAGAGAGGGCTTAGATATTTGTGTGTGTACAGTGAGAACCAAACACTTGCCTCTACTGTCTGTATTTGTAGAAGTGTTTGAAAAGCTCAATTCTTAGCTGATAGAAAAATTTCTCCTAACTTTCAAACTGAAAGAAATTACAGTATTTCTAGAAAGTCAACATTTTTTAGTCTTCTCTTGTGAAACAGGTTTTCTATTCTCCCATTTATCCCTCTCTGCAATAGCTTCAATTTGATATGGTAGATTATATTCAAATGAGACTTGATCAGTATGTTTTAAAATGACATCTACCTCCCTATCCTTACTGGAAATACCTCATGAAATAACATTTCAGGACTTCTGCATTTTTCATGGTGGGTAACAACAGTGACACATGCCATATAGTCAAGTCTTTCCATGTTAGATACTATTTCCAATTAATGATCCCTCAGCTTACCATAAACATTCCTGATATATTCTAAATACATGACTTTTCATGTAAATGCCTCCCAGCTTTGTGAAAAGTGTATTTCATCAGCATACTCCTATTTTTGTTCAAGATTGTTAATAAAAACACAAGCCGAAACTGTTACAAATACCACCCGCTGAAGAGCTCCACAACAGATTTCATTAAGCTTTTTAAAAATCTCATTAAACCACAACAGAGCAAAGATAATGCAGAATATACACCAACTTCACAGTCTGGAAAAACAGAGTATGAAGCATTCATTCAACACTGTTTCAGTGTCTTTAGTGAATTTACAAAATTGATGGACCAGCACAAAATGTATGTAAATATATGCACTAATAACTATATTAGTCACATGTGATACCTGAAAATGCACTTTTTACGGCTGCAGGATCCATTTTTATTATAGGTCCTGGAAAAAGAAGGATTGAACAAACAATTCTTGAAAAGAAATCCCATCAATTGTGTTATGTGTCAGGTCATGTTCTTAAATTTATGCCAGCCAGGACAGATTGTTTGAAGAAGGGGATGGTAAATTCATTACTCCTTCCAGTCTCAAAGTGTTTGAGAGCATTGATCCAAATCCAGTAAGGACAAGTCCAAAGAAACAAAAGCTACTTTCGTAATATATTAAAATCAAATAGCCAATATTCCACCCCTCTTAGCCTCGTAAGACTATCATGAAAGCTTTCATTAACTATAAATGTCAGTAAGTTTTACTTTTTTTTTTTTTTTACAATGTCTGCCAATTATGTAAATGATGGGAAAGGTAAATGGTTTTAAATGACTCAATCCCAAGTAAGCTTTACTAGAACCTTATGGACAAAAAGCAAAAAAAATAATTTAATTTAATTAGTGCAGCTTAGCACACCAGACTTGAAAGACTAACATTGTTACTAAAGAAATTGAAATACTAACTGAACATCATGTACAGTCAAGAAAATCTCATACACAGACTGTCTCCAGCCACTTAAGAGATCTACAGGAAGCCTCTGTGATACTCCCACAGCACTCCAGTCCCATTACAGAATTCTGAGCCTAAAAGGTTTGAGATTTTTGCCCTAGACCTTCATAAAGCATTCCTTTAAAAAAATACTAGCACTTAGTTACAGTGAGACAAAGTTACTGCTGGAAATACTTCATCTCTTTCTGGAATTTCTGACATTCTGCCTCTCTCCTATTTCATAGACTGAACTTTTTTAAAAGGCCTGGTAAGATAAATACATAATCTTAAAAAAAGAGTCTTGTCAAACAGCAAGACATATGCTGAATACCGCAGGGAAAATAAACCCATCTCCGACATCCCTTCCCCAACACAGCAATCAGCTAGCAGCCAAGGGTAAGCAGGGTTAGCTTCTAAGGCTTTCAAACTCAGCTCAGTCTGCCAAAGACACGTTGGTATTTGATGTTGTTGAACATGGAAAGCCCCTCCTCGCTAATTCACTAAGATAGCTGCCTCAGCTGGGCACTTACATATAACGACCGAGAAGCATGGAGGAGCAATTGCAGAACTGTCTTTCATCTGTAATTGACAGTAGGAACACTTCTAGATGTTTCCAGTGTGAAAAGGCAGACATTAGTTTAAAGCATCCTTAGCCTTAGGACACAGCAAGCTCCGTGCTGCATCAGCCCTCTTGCCCCAAGCGGCAGCTAGCAGCAGCCCCCTGACTCCCCTCGCCCTTGTACAGCCAACCTAAGAGTTTTATGATCATTTTACAGAACAGTCCCAAAGGGAATTGGAGCTCACTCTTTGATTTTGCCCTGAACTGGGGCGGGAGCATTCTCACGGAGGCAGACGACAAAAGCACAGCCATCCTATGGGGCACTCGCACCAAAGCCCCCTCCCTGGAGAGTCGGCGTCATCCCATCGCGCCTGCCGAGCTGGAGCGCTTCGCCAGGGTGCTCGGCTCCACTCGTGCTCTCTGCTTCAAGTGCAGTGCACATGACTGTCTAATCTCTCGGGGAGAGGAGTGTTGGGCTCTAGCCTGGTCGTGAATTATGTTAAATTACTACAGACGTAAGCAGTAAGTATAAGTTGTAGACATGACCCGTTACAGTAGTTGTAACTGGCATAACTCATTGCATGTACAGACAATATTACAGGCAACTGGAAAGACTGTTTGAGCTTACCAACTCACTATAAACCAACACCACAGCAATGAAAATAAAATATTAAAAAATAGAATTCTAAGTAAAACTGCTATACCTGAAAAATACTTCACAACTGTCAGAGAGCAAATGCCCTGTGATCCTGTAACATAAAGGCCAAATGGTTTAAAACAGCCTACTGCTAGTAGGAACAACTAACTACTGCAACAAAATGCTGCAGTATTCCTCTCTAACTCAGTTCTCAAAAGTATTTATCACCGATAACTCTAGAAATTCTGACAAAACCTCTGTTTTGTAGATAATGTGCATTATAGATAAGCTTACAGGCAATATCCTTTTCAGAGGAACTTGTTTATAAAAAAAAAAATAAATTATGTGGTTAATCAAATTCAAAAATAGTTATCCTTTCTATCTACTACACAGAACAGTGGAATATATAATATGTACTAGTATTGATTAGAAAGATCGCTTAATTAAAAAACAGTCTTCAAATGGGTCAAATATACCAGTACCTAAGCATTTTTGATAACTAGTAGAAAAATTTAAATAAGTAACTGAAAGAATTTACTTAGGTCACAAACAAAAGGCAAATTTCTAAATTCTGTTAACTTAGATTAAGTAAAATCAAAGAGAAAGTTCAGCTTTGCTAATCAAAAATCAAGCCCAGACTTGTATGCATTAACAATATTCAATGAATCTGAGTTATACACATGCACGCTTACACACTTATTTACAATCTTTTCCCTTCTCCAGATTTTAAAAAAAATGGATTTGGGGAAGATTCTGATATTAGAAAAATTCTGCAAAGGAGACTTAAATTTTGGATCTGCTTTGAATTAATGCAAAAAAACTGTACTGCAGTATTCTGTCATAATTTAGTTTGGGCATTGGTGTTGCTGTTTAGTGGTACGGCAAGAGCTGTAAAAACATATGGCAACACAATCTTTATACTGTTTTGTATAAGCCAAAAGAAATATTCAAAAACCTTCCAATGAATGACTGGTAGCTAAAACTCAGTGGGTACATAAATTTGGATAAATCCTGAATTTTTATTTTTTATTTTTAATCTCTACATCTGGAAACATGGCTGACAACATTTTGCAAGAGCTGGTTTTCTCCTAGGATTTCCAGCTCTTTGTGGTTTCCCCAAGCCAAAAATAGACTAAAGAATAACATTTCTGCAAATATTTCAGTATTTCTGTTTCCAGGCCTGGTTCAAACCAGGAAGGGCAGAACCACAAGATGAAATTAAATACAATAAACAAATAAAATACAAATGAACTTTTTCAACCATAAAAAAAGGTTCCATTTCAGGTTTACACAAAGGTACAAGTTCATTCTGAATCTTCAGTGCTAATTTTCTTATGTCTCCCCGAAATAGCATGCACCATGCACAAGATCTGTGGTTAAGATCTGTGTGTAAGATCTGTGAAGGGTTTTTCCATAGCCTTTGGTGTTGACTGAACATTAAATGACAAAGGGCTTTTAAAAAATCCTCTAGGCATCTTTCTGGCATTTTTTTCACACTCGAAGCCAATAAAAATATAATTAAAATCCAAACTTAAGTTGCTTACATAACGTACATTGGAGATATTGACTGTGAATATATACTGAACAAAAATAACAAGGCACTAGAAAAAGCGTTCTAATGATCACATGCCTAAAGCCTGTGAGAGGAAAAAAATTAAATATGCAAATTAAAAGGAATCAACATCAATGAAATTACTCACATCTTTGACACACTAAGTGTGCTGCCCATTTGCTTTACCATTGACCTGTTAATTGATGGTATGAAGCAATGAAGGTCTCCTTGTGTTCTGTGCTACAAAGAGAGGCTCATTTTCTTCCTGAACTCTTAGACTGAAGGAAATATATTTCCTGTTTGGTCTTAGTGGAATGTAACAAAAAGTGCTGGCGAGAAATAAGTTATGCCAGGAATTACATCTGTTTAACAGGATTTTAAGAAGTTGCAGATGCTAAAGTGTTTAGTTATTGTATAGCTGGATCTTGGCAGGGATGTTAAACTTAAGAGCTAAATAAGAATGTAAAGTGTGTTAAATCAGCATTTCCTTCACTAGCTGATGTATGAGAAAGCTTTCTATACTTTTCTCTAAAGTGTTTTTCCCCAATACTTCAGAATGCATTGCAAAGTGTTCCTTTCATTCTGATTTATTTCTAAAAGGAAGACCTGAACAACAAAAGGTCACTGCCGACAAGGTGATATACCAGCAGTCCTTCCAAAAAAATGCAGCAATTTTATACATAGAATTGTGAACGCCTGGGCTTTTTTTTTTCCTCTCTCTCTAAACACTCATCTAGATTCACCCCTGGTTTTGGTTACTTTTAGTACTTCATGACATTTTTGCATATGCGGGGGCTTCTTCTCCAGTTGTCTTTTTACAAAAGTAGGGTTTGAAGGCAACAGGTCCAATTCAAGCCCTACTTCTGCAAACATCTGGACACATGCTTAACTTCAAACACGTAAGTTTCTAAATAGTCTCATTCAAATCACTTGGACTATTCTCAAGCTTGTGGGGAAGTACGTACATAAGTGCTTGCAGGAGCAGGGCTTTATATCTGAAGTATTCTGCACTCTCTTCCTGAAAGGAGTTTTGCATACGGTTATCTATATGCAAGGACATTTTTCAACACATTAGCAAAAGAATATTAGGAAAAAATACAGATTTATAACTTCATACAACACAGCATATTAATCACAAATATCTACTAAGAATATGTTCACAATTAAAATTCTAATAGGTATCATAAGCAAGTATTTACTGTTTTCCAAAACGTATTTATAATTGGCAAAGAAACTGATGAATTAGTCTTTGAGAGTAAATACATTACTTTTGCAGCTAAAATCTGAAATTAGAGACAACATTGGTGGGGCTGTCTTGGTTGATTTTTTGGTTGGGGTTTTTTTAGGTGTTCCTTTCAATTCTCTGACCAGGAACAATGAAAAGTGATAAAAATACACAATACCCCTGATATGAAATCTATTAATCATGCAGCTGGTACCCAGGGTAGTGCTATGTATTACATATTCTGTATTAAGTTGCATGTATTATAGCATGACAATGTTACAGTACTCTGGGAAATGCTGGCATGATATGCTAAAACACATTTGCCCATTTAAATTACTGAATTACAGCATTATATGTATACAGTAAGTAATTCTGTACACATGCACAGAAAATACATACCATACAATAAAAAGGAGTGGGTTCTTAACCTACACTAAAACCTGTCACAGCCTATTTGAGAATCAGAGAGCCACAATCCTGGTCATCCAAATACAGGTGCTTAACTAAGCACTGAAGTTCTAGCATATTTCTTGAATATCAGGTAAAATAAATTGATATCTTCATAAAATGGAGATACAAAGAAATGGACAGTATAGCAAAGATCCGTCAGAAACAAAAATTGTACTTTTTCTTTCTATTTGATGTAAACACATATGCATCTACATAACATGTCCACAGTAGGAAAAAAGTGTGATTTCTGGTTGTTTATGACTTTGGAAGCTAGATTTCTGGGGAAGAGAGATAGGATTATTTTTAACAGTATTAACTCCAGGTTTTTACACTGATCTAAAAAAAATTAAGACATTGCTGTCTATTGTAGAACTAAGTATGCTTTTACTGTCAGCATACCCTGGCAGCATGGAAGACCAAGAGCACACTGGGCTGTATTGAGAGGAATGCAGCCGGTAGACTGAGGGAAGAAATTGTTTCCCTTGACTTAGCGCTCAGAATACTCCAGCCAGTTTTGGCGACCCATGAAAAGAAGGATGTCGATAAACTGGGCCACGTTCTGTGGAAGACCACCAGGATGGTTGGGGCTGGAGCACTTGCCCTGTGAGGAGAGGCTGAGGTACCAGAGCTTGTTCAGCCCGGAGAAGAGACAGCTTCAGGGGAGCTTGATGGCAGTCCCCCAATACCTACAGGTAGGTCATTGAAGAGACAGGTCCAGGCTCTTTCTGAAGGTGTATGGTGGGAGGATGAGAAGTAGTGATCAAAAACGGAAATGGGAGGTTCCAGTGTGACACCAGGAAGAATTTGCACCACAAAGAGAGCTGCACAGTGAGTAGGCTGCCCAGCAAAGCTGTGCAGTCTCCATCCTTGGAGTTTTTCTTTGAGAAGGAAGGTAGACTAAAGACCTCCTGAACTATTCTCTAATTCTAAGATGTCTGCAGCATATAAAATCCTCAATTATGCATGTCTGCATTGTTGAATTAATGGCTGCAGAAATATATCAGCAATGATAGTTCAGTAGTGATTTGTCATCAATACCTGTTTACCTATGTAGAGGCAAGTCTCCCATTTTCAGAGAAAGTTATGTACCTCCTCACTTCTTCTGTTCCAAACTGGACTACTTACAGGATTTGGTTCTGTACAGTTAATTTTAATTTTTCTTTTGAAAGTCTAAAATATACTTAAAAATCCAGAAATTGTAAAGATGTATAAACTCATTACAAAAAAGACCACAAAGCTGCAGGGGGAAGGGAGTGAAGGGGGAGGGGGGGGAATTTCCAAGGAAAGTATACATTAATTTAAAACCTTTTTTCTTGAGAACTCTCAACTCTAAAACTATTTCTCATGTAGTTGCTAGAAGCAACATTTATAGACTTACAAGTATGTTCATATGTTTATATAATTTGAAAGTTGCTTATGGGATTGTTTCTTGACCATTTGTGTTAACTAAAATTTTCCCCTCTAGAAGCCTCACAAACCAGCCCCAGTTCCTACAAAACATTTTCAGTTGACCACACAATAGAATAGGAGTATGTCTTAAGACAGTACAACACAAAAAGAGCGGGGAAAGGAAGAGTGATGCATTGATGTAATGGTTGTGGAAACATTACGTCCCTCTCCCATTTCTGAACCCAGGCTACTTCACACGTTGTGAAACTTATCTTAGAGAACTGTAAACAAAGCAGGGAGATACAAGATCTTTAAAATACAAAACAGAAGCAGCAAAGCAGTAGGGGAAAACAAACAAACAAAAACCACAAAACAAACCACCAACAACAATTAAAGATAGGAAGGTTATATAGCAGAGAGAGGCCAGCATCCTCCACTGCAGACAGCTTCATGTAATGACAAAATGAAACAGTCTGAGGAATCTCTTGGGAAAACTAAAGGTCCCATTCCCAGCTGAAACGAAAGCAGGTAGTCCATTGTAGCCAATGGTCCTTTAACCAGCTGAGTATCTGAGCCATATATTTGTCTATTTTTATAGCACTTTGATATTGCAGGATCATCTATCAACTACAAACCTGTCAAGAAATACAATGAAGTACACTCTGCCACGACAAAGTGTGGGTTTTTCTAAAGACTGCAGGCTTCAATGCAGAACCTAAGGTTGTACTTCAACCATATAAAAAAATGCCTCATTATAGAAGGCAGAACATCTGCAGATCCCAGATGCCATGAAATAAAGCCCCAGCCCCAACCCGAGCTTCTTCTGTGAGGTCTGTCAAAGAACCATTCCAGATGTGGCTTTGATTACAGTGATATATTAGGGTGCATCATTTGGATATAATGAGATCACAAGCTGAAGTCCAATGTCTTGTCTGGATTTATTCCCATACTCTTAAGAGTCAGATTTTCTGTCTCCACCTTTCTCTAATCCGAGCCAGAAATAAGATCACACTTTCTACAGGATTTGTGGCTACTCTTGCACGTCATTCACACTTCCTCTTCTATTGAGTATTCCAAATTGTAGTGTTCAAGTTTAGTTAATCCCACTTCAGTCCTGGGCAGTTTTCACATGACTGGTCATTCATCCCTAAAATTAGCTTCTGTATTAACTGTAGCAAAAGAACTAAATAGTCCTTCCAGAGGATGATTTAAGCGTGCGGTGTTATAAAGATGGGCACTTTGCATTGCAATCAATTTCTCTGTAGACTACTTCCAAAGCTAATAAACTGTAGTTTTCTGCAAGCTCTACAATTCAATAATCATTTCTGCAAACAAAGCATTGTATTTTGAAATTTGTTTTGGTAACCGAGTGCATTGCTTACCGCTTAGTTTTGTTATCTGTCACTATTACTGCAAATTACAACCCCACATGAAAACGTGTGTGTACCAGGGAGTTCTATCATATCATCACAGGAGCACTCCAGTTTCAACCTTACACTTGTGAGCCCTGAAGCAACTGGTATTCGTAAGAGCTTCACACTTCTCTCAACTAACAAGATCTTTTCCTAATACTATCAACTTGAAGCCTATTTCTCTATAGAACCCTGTAATATCCCAACACAACGGAGTATTTTTTGCTTTTCAGAGTGTATAGTGAACACTTCAGAGCACTCAAAGAGAACTAGGTAAGCAAAGGGAATTGGGGAAAACATAGGTTGGTGTTGTCCTGTTCCAGTTGACTCCAAAGCCCACATTTAAGCACTTGCGATCTCTACACATAAGATGTGGGACACTTGATACAGAGTCAATTCATATCAGTCAATAAAAGAGAAATATGCCCAAAATCATGCTTTTGCAAGGAGTACTAATGTCTGTTTACACAGAATTCATAACCCTGAATTCATTCCTCGAGGTAGACACCTAAATCAACTCCTCCATGGAAAACACATATAGAGTTATTCTACTAACCCAATTATTCTAATCCAGTCCCTATAGGACCCACTCAAGATGTGGAAGACAACATTCAATTTCCTGATCTGCGTGGTGTGATTTATTAATGTAAAAGACAGAGGAAAAGAGCATCAGCAGGAGATTGTAACATTTAAAACATCACATAAAACTAATCCTTAAATCTGAAATTTCACCAGGATAAAGGAACACTTCAACTTAATTTACATTTTGAACTCAATTTCCTACAGCATGGCTTAGATAACAAACACCGAGGTCTTTATACTCAACACTTAGATTCTTCGCCAAGGGACATATAATTTTAGTTTTGGTTTATATTAGCTGTTCAATAATTTAGATATGGTGTTAAATACACTCTTATACTAAATGCAAATACAGATAGATATTTTATTTAATGTGTGATGCTAGTACACCATGATCACTTTCACACAGTATTTTCCTGGGTTTTTTAATTGTGCATAGTCTTCTATTTGCACAAGGCTATTAACATAAATATTGACTTTTTTCTTTAAGAACATTTTTACACTAGTTTACCATGTTTATTTTTCCTTTGTTACCGGAATTACAGAAGATTACCAAAGATTACAGTGATATTCTGTATCACAGTTTCTGATTCTTGGACATTATATTTATATCTCAAACACCCCACATATTCCAGGTCAACAAGATAAATAAAATTTCAATACAATACAGCCAATACAGCATCTGACTTTTAGACTTTAAAGACCAAAACAGCAGAAACAGAATAAGACTTCCTCACCCTTAGTGTTTTGGACAAGACTCTTATGAAGGCTTTACTAAAACTTAAGTTCAGAGTTGTAAAGGTACTCAGATACCCCAGTTTCCAAAGGTGTTGCAATATTAGCACATATTCAGATACCAGAAGTTAGATGCCCTGCACAGTCTAAACCAATATTTTTAGTAAATTTCTCAGTTGATTTTTTTTACAGAAAACACAGGTACAGAAAACACTAAAAAATTCTAGTGATCTGAAATAATGAGACATGTACCAAAAAAACCCCACCTCTAAAAACATGGGTATTAATGTTTTCTTCAAGTGGCTTAAGCCATGTCACATTTAGGGTCACAGTCATGGATTTTCAGATGATGAGGAGAGGCTTCAGTACAGTATGTTTTATTTTGCTTTCTTATAAAGATGGTTCTAATTTTTCATAGGACTTGAAATTAATTAAAATTTTTCACTGTGTCAAGAAATTATGAGTTTGAACATTCCCCCAAAGGAATTCTAGGCAGCCCAATTCAATAAGCAGATGGGAATGACATGCCTTAAGACATTTCCTAAAGATCTGAAACAAGCTTTTTCAAATTCCAGGGGAAGCAAGTGTGGCATTTAAGAGCACTGAAAATTACCTCATGCTTTTATTAGCACCTCAGAACTAAATTTTAGTATCTTATACCTAGCTAGCCAACTTCTTGTGCCAGTGACTATAGGTTGTGATGGTCTCCTAAAAAGTTAGAATCTGTGCCGTAAATGAAAAAATAAACAGGACCATATGCTTAGAACTTCAATCATGAGAATCTGAAATGTGTTTAAGAAATTTACTACCTAGCTGCTAATAACATCTAGCATGATATCACATGATACAGCTGAGTGGCCAAGCCCCAGGAGTTGTGATCAGTGGCACAAAGTCTACTAGGAAGCAAGTCACTAGTGGTGTACCTCTGGTCAACACTGGGACCAATTGGGTTTAACATCTGTATTAATGACCTGGATGATGGAATAGAGCACACCCTCAGCAAAGATGCAGATGACACAAAACTGGGAAGAGTGGCTGATACGCCAGATGGCTGTGCTGCCATCCAAAGGGATCTGCACAGGCTGGAGAATTGGGCTGAAAGAAATCTCATGAAGTTCAACAAAGAGAAATGCAAAGTCCTGCACCTGGAGAGTAAAAACCCCAGGCACCAGGACAAGCTGGGAGCTGAATGCTGGAAGACAGCTCTGTGGAGAAAGACCTTGAGGTCCTGGTGACCTCAAGCTGACCACAAGTCAGCAATGCAACCTCATGGCAAAGCAAAGCCAACAGCATCCCGGTCTGCATTAGGGAGAGAATTCTCTCCCAGGAATGAGAGCTACATTTAGTTAATTAATAAAGATGTATCGCAGGGGGTTTTTTGTGGTAGTGCAGGGAAGTATTACAGCATCGCAATTATCCTCAGTAAAAAGATCAGATACCCAGTCTACATAAGGTGATTAAATGCTCCTGAAATCCAACTTTGCGAAGTCATGTGTGATCACTTGGAAAACCTTGGGTTTATGCGTAATAATAAATCAGAATCCAGAGGTACAAAAGCACTATTTTTAAACCAGTGCCCTTTGACAGATTTTGTAATTTCAAAGTATTGGTATTACAGTCTAGAATCTAATGCCAATCCTTACTCACACCAGGAAGACTATTTCCTCTGAATAATGCCAGGAGTGTCTGAAGAACCTTTTAGAAGACAGCTTCTGAAATATGGTGCTATAGCAGTTGTACCTCAAGGCAGAGGCTTATTTCAAGACTGACAACACATCTGCAATTATCTCTCCTAATTTTAATTGAATTATTTTCACAATGCCTTTCTTAGGTGCTGCCAAATACTTTGAAATCCAACACACCTCAGTATAAATAGGTTAATTTTTCCCTTGGGAGCCAACAAGCTAATCAACAGAGTAATTCATAAAAACAGCTGGAAGTCTATATTGGACTTGAATGTTTAAAATAAATTTTGAAACAAAGACAAGCTTGATCCAAAAATAATCTTTTAATAATAATCAATATTTTGTTTGCTACAGTCTACTGACTTTTACCAGAGCTGGTCTTGAGATTGTACATTATGGTACTCTTGACTGCTTTACACCGGCTTTAGCATAGACCTCAAAAGAACAAGTTACGCTGTAGTTATTCCAAGAAGAAACAGCCTCCTAGTTTGCTTCTTATTCTAAATTAAATTAGTGATACACAACATCATGTTTTCTACTATGCAACCTACTTTAGTTGGTTTGGACTCCCATATGACTTCTAAAATTTTCAAATGATGGAAAGGTCCAGAGCAAGTATCACTGAATTTCTTTCATAGGTACGTTCCTTGTGTGTGCCAACATACATGTCCTACAAACACTCCAGCATAAAGACACTGCACCAATGCCACTTCTGTTTCACCAACAAATAACAAATTATATTTGAAGACTACAGCATTCAGAATTTTTTAATTTGAAAAGATATATGTAAGAAGTCAAACAATAGAATTCAGTAGTGTTAACTACAAATACAGGTTTATTACTTGAACATCATATATCTATCTACCTCTGTACGCCACAGAATATATGTTGCATAGCACATGCTACCTGTATCAACAGTACATTACAATGCATTGACAGAAAACATGCCAGTTACTGGAAATTCACGCAGACAGGAACCTACTTTTTCCAAGCAAACTATGTCATCCTTTCTCCTCTTATGCAGAATTACCACAGGAGAACAAAGGTTCTGTTAATCTATCTGCCTTTCATACTCAGTCTCACAGAAAGGTAAGCTCTTTCCTAAAAGTTAACAAATTAGAGGAATGGGCTATATACATAGGAAAATATCTCCATCCATTTTCTCCCTGGGCAGATTTAGAATACAACCTAATCCCCTTTTTAGACCAAATAACATCCCTGCAGCTGGACAGCACAATGTCCAATGCCAAAATACATTTCAGAAGACAAGGTAGACAAACCAAGGTCCCAAAACCAAACTATTTTAGTTTCAGAAGACAAAAGGGAAGAAGACCACATCAGTGCAATAGTTTCATTAAGAAGCATGTTTCCTGAAACTGTAGCTTGCATTGTGTCGACTCATCTGTATTTTTCACTTTATAAAAATCCCATCCTTTCTATTCTTCTCCAGCCCTCAATATGCAAATAACTTATCCTCTCAACATATGTCTGCACATAATAAATGAGGAAGTCTCTCTATGTTTGATATTATGCAGACATGCAGATAATTAGAGAATTTGGTCTCCAAGTACCACAGACAGGATTATAAGTATCATGCAATGACTGTACAAAATACTATTCAGCACTGAGAAGGTATGCCATGCTTCCTTTAGCTAACTTGACAGAGTTTCTTTAAGCAGTCCAACAAGGTTCTGTGTTTGTGGCTATGGCTCTCACAGGAAGCTCTATGAATACCAGGGATGCTTCTTCAGAACGGGATAGTCAGACTGATATTTACAATGTAAATTATACTTAACATATCTACTCCAGTCAGTACCCACCACTTCTGTTCCACTGAGAAAGTGAACTTCCAGCCTACCAACCTTCTTATATCACCATATGCTATGACTACTCAGCCATGGATCATACCGATGGTGTGAGAACTGAAACATATCATTCAGGACAAATTTCAAATAATTGTGGGAAAATCCCCATGTGATTTCTCCTGCCTACCTTTTCTTCCTCACAACCTCTTCAGCTGCCCTTCCAAAACAGCCAAGTTTCCAACTCAGCTGTAGAGCACTTATTTGTATTTTCAAAACTTCTTATTTTCTTGGGTTTTTTTTAAGAGAGAAAGGAAGTAAATTTCCTGAAGAACTGCTGGGAATGTAATATACTAGGCTCTAGGTGCTGATTACCTGTAATGAGTGTACCACATTACAGGTTACTAATATTTTATCCTTTTAACAAAAAATAAACAATATTTTCCCATCAGAAACCAACATTAGTATGGATGAATAAAGAAAGAATAACCATGCTGACAAACTTAATTTTACAGGAACCCGGAAAACTCAAAAAACTCGTCTAAGAGAAGAATGTGATTTAATATATGCTACCCATTTTAAAACATCAGTTAATCTTCTGGATTCTGAAAAAAAGCTGTTCTCATAATATTTCCACTAAGAGTAGATGCACAAAGCCTCATAAATCTTGAGAGTTTATGTTTGTGCCCTTTCCGGCACAAATTTTGAGACCCAGGATAAGCTTTGGGTAAGCATCTAAAACTTGTGAGAGCTTATCCAGACTGAACTTCTGAAGCTTATCCATTGCTAATTGTCTCATCAAGCCCTTGCTTAAAGGATCAATAAGAGCACAGGATACAGCAACAGCTGCACCCCAAGTACCAGCTGTGTCAGCAGCTTGTTCCTACCATTCATTGTGCAGTTTTGATGCAAAGGGTCTGGATATCACAGGGCAAATTTCTTGCCTGATTGAAATTATTCCCTTGCAGTTCTTTAGAATTTCTGTAGCTGAGATAAACTGCAAAAAAAAAAAAAAAGTTATAACTTTTAGAGAGACTAATCTCTCACATGATATATAAAGAAAATACATATAAAAGTGAAATTAATCCTGGATTATGGTGATGTGCAGGCAAATGGAATACATATGGAGAATTCATGTTTTTCTACTTTTTCTGATATTCCCATCTTGTAATTTTTCTTCACTTCACTAACCATAAAACCATCCAGGTAGGAAACAAGGTGGTCTCTTCCAAACAAAAGAAACCACACAAAATTAAGGCAGGGCAAGATGGTTTCACAGAGTCTAACTTTATCCTGCGGGGGCTACTTATGTTAAGTCGACAGTCAGTTAAATAACAGAGGCTCCTCCAGAGGGCAAGTGAGAGCTCATGTCTGACTTGAGGCAGCTGGAAAGCTCTGTTGCTTTGCCAAGCTTCGGCCACGATGATGAGCCCACAAAGTTCACTGGAAACTCTAGAAAAGTCTAGTTTTTAAAATTCATACTTGTATATGAGTCAAATATATGAAGTCTGAATTTTGAAGTGGCACAACTGACCAGAGATCTTTTGTGAAGGTGCCATTTCATCTCAAGATTAATGAGGCTTTGCGCATATTTCTCTTACATCCTGCCTCATGCTGCTTAAGAAATAGAAAAATATCTTGTTCTGTATTTCTTGTGTTCTGCTTTCAGGGTAATTCAAAAGTGATAATAAAAAATATAAAGCAATGTGTTAGTTAAACTGAGTTTTAAAGTTTCAGAGTTCAGATCACATTTGGGGTGAGAGAGCATGTATGGGAGCTCTTGAGCAATGCAAGCAGTCTGCCCATCACTAAGTCTTAGCCCTCACTTAACTTGGTTTCTATTTTACTATTTTTACTGTTTTCTTTAAAGCTGTTCTCACAGACTTCCATGGGGGATGGCTGACACTTGTAGATCATTTCAGGTCCATTAGGAGTCTTAAAGTAGGATCAGACAGGTGAAATTACAGTGTCTGCACCTCCAGAATTTTCCTGCATACTATTTATTAACCGTTTGTTTCATATTTAGTGCTGAGCAACCATATTAGGAAGAATCAAATAGAGAAGGGAACTGTTGGCGAATTTTTATGGTACCCCTCGAGGCAAATTAAACACACGTTTGTGCTTAAATATAAAATAAAAATGTGATGAACAATGGATTCAGCAGAGTCCTACCACAATGTGCAGTTCTACGTGGAGTCTGCAAAGATGCATCACAAGCAGATTCCTTTTGTACGCTTGCACCAGCACCAATCCCCAGAGCGGCTGCATGGGGCAAGTCAGCCCAGCCCTGGTCCATCCCCCAGCCCAGCTCTGCTGCCCAGAGGTGACCCCTGAGTGCTTGCATTCCAGGATGGTCTACAGGACAATGCTGAGGCTGTTTCTTATCTCATCACCGAGGGAAACGTCACTCTCTTGCAAGGAGTCTGTTCTGTCTCTGGCATTCCTGCTTCCAGCCAATTTAACCCCTTCTTGCAGTTGGGCCTCCTCACCCTCCATGCCAGATCATTCCTTGGTCACAAATTACCACTGCTGAGCGGTTGCAATTAGAATTTCCCCTTGAGAAGTAAATGCTAACCGAGATCTTTTCCTGAACTGAATACACCGTGCACTTGTAGGTTGTGTCCGTCTCTCTCTCCCCTATTCTTTCCCTGTTTCCCCAGTTGCCACCATCCTCCAGTGCCTCTAACCTAACAGGAATTTGCATTGATTTGCAAGCGTTTTACTTCCCCCCATTTTCCACAAACAAGAGCAGGAAAAAAAAGTGAGCAAGCCCTGCTCTAGGCTGCCTGCTCTCCACAAAAGGGGTTAAGCTAATGTGCTTCATATGCTTTTTTCCCAGGAGGGTGCTCAAGTACTGAGAACACACAGCTAAAAATTTCACACATCTATCAGTCAGACTGCAGTGGATCAACTGCTACAATGTTCAATTCATGCCCAGACAGGTGCTGAGTGGTGGCAGGTTTTTAGGCCAGAGAAATGTTTTCCTTGGCACTTAGCCCCACATTCCTAATTCCATCCAGTGTGTTTTCATTTGGGACAGAACAATAACACATTGCACCAAGAAGCCAGCCAGTTAGCCATGAAGGGCTGGCATTTACTAGAAAAGCAAAACAGCTTTATCACATAACCCTACTCCTAGATCCAGAACATGGGGGGGGGGGCAGGGAGGGAAATCTTCTGGCTGCGCTTTGTGTTGTCTAGCTTTTTCTGATCACAGAGCTGTTGCCTCATTTGTCCTTGCAACGGGTATTGGGGGGAGGATAATCAGTGCTATTTCCTTCCATCAGCACATGAACTCTGCAACATCAACTCATGCAGCAAGATGTCAAAAGAAACATTCACCGTAGTGAGCCTGCCAAATAGTAGCCAGACATTGGAAAAGACCTAACTAATTAGTACAGTTGCCCACCTTCTGCTGTGAAGGCAGTGTGCACATTCAAAGTGGGTTATTAAGAGAGGTGAGAGAATTACTGTATTCACCAAAATGAAACTTGTCCTCTGGCCAAGTCCATGTGCATTAATCTTATCTGTGCTTAGAGCTGTGCTTTAAAAAAAAATCAGATAGTCCACAGCTGGAACAGACTGTTTAATCACTGTCAGAGCCATGATTAATCTCAAAATTGCCAGTTCCCCATCTTGTGTTTGGTGGTGCACTTCCTCTCCTGTTTGTGTGGGGTTTTCTGTTGAAGTTACATGGACATGCAAATACTATGTCCCTTCTGCACACAGTTGGGACTGCAGGAGACTGGGCTCCTGCGAACAGAACTGGAAGCAAATACAATCCTGAAGCCTCATTCTCAGCGTGAAGACTATGCAGCAGATTCACCACTAAAGGTTCCTGAATTTAACCTTCATGGCAAAGACATTGGTCCACTTGAAGGAAAAGACCTCTTCTCTGCTCTGCACATATGAAACCAACTCCATTACTTGTTTCAGCTGCCAAAAGAGCAAACCTCACCTATTCCCCAAAAAAGACATATTCATGACAGCATTTCAGGAGACTCAGACAAGATAGACATCATGTCTGAAGTAAAAAGACAGAGTTTCTAGCTGGTGCTGTTGCCTTGGCTGACTAGTGGAAATTCATTAAGCCTGACTACTTTTATTGTATGCCAGGGTGCAGAAGAGAAAACAGCATTAAGTTCTAACAACAGCCTTGGACAATTTCTAAAAAGAAAGCTTCAAAATTTGAGAATACACTCTAGTGACACAAAAACAATTAACTTCAGAGCTGATGAGGTTTCTCAATCATGCACAGCAGCATTTTAATTAACACAAGAAATTAAAATCAAAAGGCCAAAGAAACTGCTGCCTAACCTGCTATCTGTAATCTACAGGAAGAAAACAGAATAAAACCGTGGGGAGGAAATGGAAAAAGTCTTTGTGTTCAGCAGAGTTAGAGAGGTGCTGAGTAATTAAATTAAGGTCTTTTCTGTCTTAAAAAGCTATAAAACTGAAGAATATGCACTTAAACTGGTACAATTTTGTCTCTGAGACTGATGTCGAGAAGGAACAAGCTCAATACTGCCTCTCACCGGGCAAGCAACGTCAGTTCTGCACCACTCAGTGAATTACAGCAGTGACCCAAAATCTTGCTCACCTCTTCTGTTGCCTTTCATCCCACCACTGCAGTGATATTTGCTAGAACCTTTCAGAGCCTGCATATTTCATTCTCTTAAACTAGTGCCAGCACAGCTCCCATTTGTTACCACAGAGTGCTTCTCCTTGACATGCCTTTCTTACCATCTACTGAATTCTTTGCTTCAACTATGCCAAAAATATTCTACAACAGGACAAAACAGTACCTTCTAAGTATTGCAAAAACAGTTGTCTGTCAAATAAGCATAGCATAATTGCCTGGGAATTAATGCAATAGGCTTAAAATACTTCTCCACTCACAGGAATCTTTTCCAACCCAAGCATCAATCTAAATGCCAACTTCCCTCTGTTTCACTCCCTGTCCCTCCCCAAAAAAGCAGCTGATCAAATTTGAAAATTAGAAAATATAAATGTCCCATAGGTTTGCTGAGCCCATAACCAGTTTCTGCAGCTAAGCATGAAGCCACCAAAATGTTTCTGAAAAATTGTAGCTGAACAACCTGATCTTAAATCAAGGGCCATTTTATTTTTGTCAGATACACAGCATCCAGCTTAGTCTTCCCTGCAGCAAATGCTCATCACCACGGTCATGCTAATACAGAATAAAAGAAATAAGAACTTGGTGAACAGTCTTGCTGCATTAAGTCTGCTAAGTCATGGAACACAATACAACTTGCTTGCTCTTAATTTAAAAGGATTTTTGGAAGAGGAATGGAGGAACAGCGAGCATACGTGAAAGAAGGAACTAACAGTGTCTTTAGGAGGTTATACACAATCATAAAATCATAGAATCATTTAGGTTGGAAAGGACCTTTGAGATCATCGAGTACAACTGTTAACGTAACACTGCCATGTCCCTAAGCGCCACATCTATGTGTCTTTTAAATACCTCCAGGGATGGTGACTCAACCACTTCCCTGGGCAGCCTGTTCCAATACTTGACAGCCCCTTTGGTGAAGAAATTTTTCCTAATGGCCCAGCTAAACCTCCCCTGGCTTCTCTTGTCCTATCACTTGTTACCTGACAGAAGAGACCAGCACCCACCCCACTACAATCCCCTTTCAGGTAGTTGTAGAGAGCGATAAGGTCTCCCCTCAGCCTCCTCTTTTCTAGACTGAACAGCCCCAGATCCCTCAGCCGCTCCTCATCAGACTTGTGCTCCAGGCCCCTCACCAGCTCGGTTGCCCTTCTCTGGACACGCTCCAGCACCTCCATGTCTTTCCTGCAGTGAGGGGCCCAAAACTGAACACAGGACTCGAGGTGCGGCCTCACCAGTGCCGAGCACAGGGGAACAACCACCTCCCTGCTCCTGCTGGCCACACTGTTCCTGATACAGGCCAGGATGCCGTTGGCCTTCTTGGCCACCTGGGCACACTGCTGGCTCATGTTCAGCCGGCTGTCAACCAGCACCCCCAGGTCTTTCTCTGCCGGGCAGCTTTCCAGCCGCTCTTCCCCAAGCCTGTAGTGTTGCATGGGGTTGTTATGACCCAAGTGCAGGACCCCGATATTTTCCTATCCATAGCCCACACCTTTCTTCATATGCTATTATAAACTTAGCTTTTAGCTGGGTCAGGTATGCAACATGCATACAGTAAAAGTACAGGTCCAAATCATATTATTTACACCCAAATTTCAAATTTTATATTAATATTTTAGAATTTTAGTATTCTGGCTTAATATTAAGCCAGTTTTCAGGATAAAAAAAAAAAAAAAAAAATCATTTCCACAGCAACTCTGGATGATTTTCAACCACTGAGAACCAAAAAAAGCTTTGGGCCAGAAAGTTCTTGCAAGCAGCCCCAAGGGCCAGAGAAAAGTTCAAAAAGGCTGAAAGAAATGGGAAGGTTAGCTGACAGAGTTTTTAAGAGATTCAGCAAGACCAAATGTTTGGATTTAAGGAGCAAAATACAAATAAATTATTTTCTATTTAAAAGACAAGTCTTGGAAGAAAACACTACACAGAAGTTTGGATTCTACTATATCTTTTATGGTTCAACATATCATTCTGAGATTCTGCTACAGGCAGTATTCATACTACAGACTATATCATGATTTCCAACAGCCTAACTAGCAAGACTTCCGTATGACTTCTCTGAAACTTTTCTTCCAGAGACAAAAATGGACCCACTATGTCCTAGACATAGTTTTCATTAAACAGCTTTTTTAAATCCTGGAGAAATGTCAAGACATTAAGACTAGTTCTTCCAGCCTCCTACACTTAAGGCAACTTATTCCTCCCTCTGATTTTTCTAAATCAATATTAAAAAGGGAAAAAATTGATTTATCTTTCTCTGGAAGCAACACTTCTGCAGTGAGCTCTCAGTGCCACAGGATAAAGCACCAGGAGGGCACCAGACAACTTTTATGTATCTGTAGAAAAAGCTCCACTTTCTCTCCATCCCTCCACAATCCAGAATGGGCAAACAGTGAATAGGCTGGGAAAAATGACAAACAGAAAAGCACAACAGCAGAAGCTGCTGAGCAGGGCTGGCTCTTCTATTTTGCAACAAACTTTGAGCTTTTGATTGTGTTCTCCACTAAAGCAGAAAAAAGAAACTTTTGAATGTTTTCGCAAAGTAGAATTGCATCAAATGTTTATGTTATGACAAAATAGTGTTCTTTGATGGAAGCACATTTTGCCAGAAATGTTTCTATTGGCTCAGTATGAATTGGTATTGGCAGTAAGAGAAAATAAGGACATAAATTATTTCTCTTCAGGAACAAGCAAGGAGCAGGGCAGAACCTACCACTCTCTGAATCATAAAATTCACCCCTCATGGTTCCTTCTGGGAAATGTAACTAATAGAAGAAGTAAAGAATCAATTTAATTCCACATATGCAAAATTTCAGAGTTATATGTTATCCAAATGAAAACATTATCATCACATCATTTATGTCCAAAATGTTTGCATTTGTAAGACCTTAATACATCTCACAGTCACCTACCAACATGACTTTCTCACAAAAGTGAATCATTAAGTGAATTTAGATTATTGAATACGTCAGAAATGTCAGTTGAATTTGCAGTTACCTCCCTAAGTCTTAAAAATCTTTCTTTCTTTCCGTGTCGGAACATACTACAGTTTAACCCAAACGTGTGAAAATATCCTATTTGCAAAATATGCCTTCCCTTAAAAACAAAGAATAAGAACTATTCAGTCCTAATGATAAGATTACACATGCCAACATCATGTTAAAAGACAAATGTGTTAAGTGATATGATAGTTAGTACTTTATAAAAAAATATTTGTCACTTCAACATAAAATAAACAGTCGAGCCTGGTACAGTATTGCATAACTAAGTTTACTCAGTGAAAAATTACAGATACAGTGGCAGCCTCCCTAATAATGAGCATTCTTTCTCTATTTATTTCCATTTACATCTAAGGAAAGACAGAGGGATCATCCCACCGAAGGAAAAGATGTATGAGAACTACCAAATTATTTAGGAAAATACATTATTTCAGGACTTAATAACATTTACATTAGAATAAGGAAAAGTTAACTCAAATTTTCTATTTTTTATGGAGCTATTTTGTATTAATCTAATTGCAAAAAAAGAAATGAAGCCTTCCTGCTGAAAAGTAACAAGGCTATGCAATTTACTCACAAGAGTTTCCTGACTAAACTGCATTTTTTTCCCCCAAAGCTAAGAGCCAGATAGCATGAGGCTTTGTAGGAGACAGTACTTTTGTGGTAGGACATGCATTGTCTACCTATTAGCAAGAATAAAATACACCAGGAGTTTCTTTTCTGATGATACTTTAAAATGAACTACATAGAGAAGAGTGACAAGTTTAATTCTCACAGAACTTTGTCACGTCTTCCCAACAGAGCACGATTCATGTGTGTGAGTTCTGCCTCTTGGTCTCTTCAGCAGCTATTGCTGCATCTCAGTTGTGATGCCTCGACTCTCCCCATGCCCCATCCTGGCTGCAGCTTGTTGCCCCCGTTTGGGGAGCCCCTACCAACTACGCCTTGTATGTGGAGCCTCAGGAGTAGGGAAACGGTACGAATGGTTTCCTGTTGCCCTCAAATTCTTCTTTTCCTGGCACATGCGACTTCATGCTTCAGTCTGTGTGACAGAGAGGACCTTGCTAAGTCTCTACCGCTAGCAAGCACACTCTGTTGAATTTACAAGAGGCAGTTATTTCCAATGGTAAGCACAAGAATGCAGTGATATAACTGAAGGCGCAGAGTGGGGAGCTGGAGTTAATAGGAAACTAAAGCAATGTAGAAACTAATCTGCTATTACTTAATGGATTTGTGCTTGTAACTTGCCTCGAGCAAGATATTTAAAGTGATTTAACAACATAAAAATGCATGTGTTGCTATAAGGGGATTTTCAACTGTCCTTCAACAGATTAGGCGTACAATTTCCACTGAAATGAAAGTGAATTAGATTCCTAACCTTGTTTGGTACTTCTGAATCCCATACATGACTAGCTGGTACTTACCACTTTTGAAAATATGAGCGTGGAGAATAGTTTGAATTCCCCTTTGGCTCCTTAAATCAACAGCTACTCCATTAATTAATCCTCTACTTAGCCTTTTCTTCGATAAAGTACAACAAATCCTAGTATCTTTGGTATTCTACATTTCCAGCTTGAAATTGGAAGAACGTAGCCATAAAATAAAAGCTTACTTAACAAGTTTCTGGCACCCTTGCAATGATTGTAGTACTTATTTCACATGTCTTTCTTTAGGGTGCATGCAATTTTTTTATTCCAGAATAAAATTGTTCAGAGTCAGATATTTTCTTATGAATGATAGGAAAAATGTTTTATATTGGCTTTCTCATTAGCCTTAATTTTCTAATTGTGCAAAAGCAACACTCTCAAAACAAGTTCTATTTTTTAATTCTTTTAATCAATATATGGTTCTGAAAGACATGCAATTAAGACCAAGCATTTCTTTACTATTTTTCCAGTGCCATTAAGCTAATTATTATCACATTACAGTAACAGAAATATTTCTGCATTAAGTGCTCAGTTTTTTCTCCTCCTAGACCAATCAGCACATATGTTGGACGAAAAAGAACCCAAGCACATTTACTTGTCATTTATGTTGGTTTCAGCTCAGTGCAACAACAACACAAGTGAGAGAAAGTTAAGAGTTGAACCACACCATTGATCCGAGGCAGTTTAAGATCAGTACAGACTGAAGGGAAGAAAAACAATGACAGAGAGAGAGACAGACAGACAGACAGACTGTCCTGGAACTGTGGGAGTGTTGTAGCAATGTCTCAGGTTGTGTTAAATTTATTCAAAATTCCATTGTAATTAGTATCTTAGTTTGCTCATTTAAATATGCTGTCCAAATAGCTTAGTTTTGCCCACTTAGAATAGTATATTTTACTAAAACTATTTTTTTCATGAATTGCAACTGCTCTAAACACAAATCTATGTTTCAGTTATAAAATTAATTAGACAGAAAACCAAATACCCAGAAAATATATAAACTATGTGACCTCTATTCCCTGACCACTGTCCCACACACCCAACATACAAATAGCTCCATGCTGTTGAGGCATGTGCCTTAACTACTCACACTTCATATAGCAATACAAGCAGTCACATGACATAACACAACACCCTTAATGGCAAGGTCCAATGCAGCAGTTAAGCTGGAAATATGTTCAATTAAATCTTCGAACATTGTGTGTGCAGTGTTTTCATTCACAGTATGAGAGAAACACAGCACAGTAAAGCTTTGACTAAAAGTCAAAGCTAACTGGAGCCACAGAAAACCCACAACTAGCAGAGCTGTTCTGCTTTGAAAAGTGTTTACTAAGCAACAGCACTTTCTTGGCAAGTAAATGGAGCTGATCACTCTATATATGAAAGCATATTTGTTAATTTCTGTAGCAAAAAAGAAATACATGCACACTTGTCAATTCTGCATATAGAAAGGGTACGTGTATTTGACCCCTTTGAACACAGAAGTAAAATTAATGGGTGACTCAGGTAATGTGCTTGGAATAGTAAGTACTTAGGATAACATTGAAAACTCTGGTAAATTCCCTGTTCTGCCTCACCTGCTCACTGTGACCTCCAAACAAGTTACCTAGATTATTTCTACTTGCGAGATTAAAAGCAGAACAAAGTATGCTATACGTTGCATGAGGAGTTCACTTTCTGCCCATTCTGCTTGTTGTGCTTCGCAAAAGCTGAGCTGAGGATATCTGTGTGCGTACAGCACTGTTGGCTTCCACACAGCCCTCCGTCCGACCTTTATAGTGGGAGTAGGCCTGCAAATATGGTCCCTAAATTTGCAAAAGTACTCCTGAATACAGTGTGTGCCTGTGTGGGAATAATCCAGGGGACAGGATAGCCTGTCAAAATCAAAATTCTTGACAACAGGCTCAGACCCATTGGCCTAAATCAATGTGTACAAATACCTTTCGGCTCTTAGCATTTCAGGCCCAGCATAAGTAAAATGTTCCTATATAGGCATGAAAAATATTTTTTTTCCTCCTCAGGATGTGCACAGGTTGTTATTTTGCCTCACCAATGACGGACAGAATTCCTTACTAAGCTTCTGTTGTGGAATCTGCACTATATGTGATGAAGCACAAGCCAGAAAGGCTGCTGCTTAGATCCCCAAGGCTTGATGTGCAGGAAAGGTCATTAGGAAAAAAAGGCCCTTTCTTTTTACAGAAAAATCACAGAATTCCACAGTAGCATTCTTTAGGGAGTGACCTCTCAGAATTCAGCTCTTGTGGGAGAGCCCCTGAAAAACATAATCTACCATAATGCAAATATTGGCATGAGATATATGGGGAAGAATTTTAGATAGGAAAATGCCTACAGGCCTGGCTGGAGTGAAAAAATAAACAAAATATTCTGAAGCAGAAGGAGAGTGTTTGAGCACTGATTTGTCCAGATTAAGGGCTGTACTGTGGTTAGTCCTGCATGGATGCACACAGAGGGAGGTGTATTAGAAGGACCAAATTTTCCCTGTTAAGGGGGTTTTGATTAGTATTCTTTAATATTGTTTAGCAATATTAATTAGAATATTTAGTATGTTTAATCTTGTTTAGCAATTTTTAAATATCAGAGAAATCAGGGTGGTCTAGCATCAAAAGTGGCTCCAATACACTAGGAAGATGGCTGCAGCCCCTGCCTTTCCTATTTCTATATTGGTCAGCATGGCCTACCCAGCAAACTTGAGGCATGCCTCCTGCCACAAAAGGTAGCACTCTAAATCGCCCAGAGGCATTCTGGATTAGCAAACTAGAGCGTGCTTGCTGTCTGTACAACTCATGCAATGTTAGAAACTTCACTTCTGTATTCAGCATGGTAAAGTAGAGAGAATGCTAGCATAAAGTCTAGTTCTTTCTTTTTTCCTGCTGATTAGTCATTAAAAAAAAAGATGTTGAAGTTCTTTGAAGGAAATTAAGAAGAGAGAGGGGTTTGGACTTTAAGTTTAAATAAACCTCAAAAAGCACAGGCTAAATCTGCCTTCTTGTTGGCTTCTGAAGCATGGAAGGAAAAAAACAAACAAAAAAACCTAGCTTGCCACCTGAATCTACTAAGCACCCCACAAATCTTTGAAAATATTTGTGTGAAAACTTTCTGTAAAATTTTGTGTACATCTAATTTCTATAAATTTTTACCAATTTGGTTGATTTGTAGTCCAAACCTACTCAAAAATATAAAGCTATATTTTCAAGCAAAACAGGTAAGTGTGACCTGACAAACCGGAAAAACCCAAGCAGACGAGAGATATGCTTTTTTCCATTTGAACTGTTCAAAGACTAGCCTGATTAGCTTGTAACTATGTTTGCTCAAAAACTTCACAATCAGACTAGCTGGATCTATCTGATGAGTCTGTAAACTGAAATGCCAAAGAAGGCCACATACGTTTCTGATTTCACAGTGAAGTGAATATTGGATAGGAAAATTCTCAGTGTCTAGAGGAATCATACACACACACACAAAAAAAACCCAAACCCAGACAAAAAGTACAAAAGGAATAAAAATCAGTCTGCAATAAATGGAATTTCCTTGAGGACAGGGAAGTGGTAGTATTATTAAGACAGAAGTTCAATACTGTTAGCACCGATGTACTCTAAAACCCAGCAATGTGGAAAACAATGTATTCCTGCATTTTCTTTCTTTTTTTTTTTTATATTTTTATTTTTATATGGAGGGAAATGGGAGAAGATACCACGGTTGCTCACATCACCTGTTGTGGATCATTAGAGAAAATGCTCTGAAATACCAGGCCATGACAACATTTTCATACCTAAGTAAGGACAGTATGTTTTGGCTTTGATGGATGAAAGAATGCTTTCATGTCCAGAATAGAATAGATAGCAGCTTTTATTAGTCATTAAAATTTCCTTAAGCTTGTGTAGGAAGTAAGGTCTTGAATGTGATATTCGGAATATTTCTAACATGAGGAAGCTACAGCATCAGTATTCAGGAGTTCAGCTTTATATTTCCTGGAATTCTTAAAGTCCAGCACAGAACAGTTATGCAATGACTCAGTGTACTAGGAACTAGAACAGAGCTAATACAACACATGATTATACATCTGGGACTATATTTCACACAGGTGAAAGGCTAAGAAAATGTGCACTTCCAGACACTAACATGCTAAGCAAGCAAAGTAGACAACATCCACGCCGAAAGTGAACTGTGACATGGATAAAGATGACCCTGCAAGAATACTTGGTAGAATCCTGGATAAAATCCCTTTAGAATAATTCTGAGCATTAGAGGTATGTTTCTATCACAGGGAATGTTTAAAGCAGTGAAGCAGACATGTAAAAGACATCTCCTCAAAATTTTAACACTGTAATAAATAAACCTCTGCATATTAATGGCATGCTGATGAGATATTTTAGCTGAAGTTATTTGCCCATTTAAGTTTTAGATGTACAGAATGGATCCCTACATTTCTAGGATTCTTAGGCTATTCAAACGATAATGTGAACTTTCTCATTTTGCAATGCAAAGCACAAATACTAAAAACTGTAAGCTGGGGTCTAATAAAGTTACTTTCCACTCCATACTGCCTCAGCCAGAGGCTTTGAAAGTATTCACAAATATTAAGCCCAGGGCTTAACTGTAATAAACTATGTAGCTCTTTGATTTGCTAAATCAGGATTTCAGTGAAGTAAGGCAGATTTGTCAAAAATGCTTAAGGACACACAAATCCCATTGATTTTGGCACTTGAAAGCTGTGTACTGAAATCCCTTAGATGCTTTTGAAATCCATACCTTCAAGCCACCAGACTCTTGTTTCTTCTGTCCTCCCTTCCCTTAGTACATCCATCAAAGCTAAAATTAATGTATCCATCAAAGCTAAAATTGTTATTTCTAATGTACTACAGTTGGTGGGACACATTCTCATATAAATGTCTGACAAAACTTTTACTTTATTCCATCATTTTAATGAGGTTTCTTTAATATATAGGTAGATAAATTTATTTTAAAACATACTACTTTTCCATCTTAATAGGTATCTGTATAACCAAAAAAAAAAGTACTGGTAATTGTTCTGCAAGAAACAGTACTATGGGATGAGATGTGTACTACTACAGGAGCTGCCATCATAATTTTCAAGTCACTTGATGCAAGTTTTCAGCAAGTTAAAAATGAAGGATTTTTAAGGGTCATTCCTCTTCAGTAGCAATGTAAATGCAGACTAAATCTACCAGTCTTTTAAAACTTCCCATTCGCTTATTGCTAACAAATATTATTTTTTTCTTTCTTATTATTTTAACTTGATTACAGTTATTCCAAATACACAATAATGTGATTGAGTGCAGAAGTTGATGACCACAGAACTTGGCCAATTTTCTAATCAAGATATATCCAACTGGTAATTTACACCACAGTTTATATCTATACTCATCTCAGTGGAGTGAGAGCAGACATTGCACTAGTTGAATTTGACTCAGAACCATATAGCTTTTTTACTTAAGGAGGCAACAGAGAGGCATAAGATATAAAAAATAGCCATGTTGTTAAAGCATTGACTTAGATCTCAGGAATTCCAGGCTTCTGTCACAGACTTCATATGAAGTATTGGGAAGTTCACATGATCTCTCTTAAACCTTTCTTTGAGATCAAATTAAACAGGTCTTAAAATCCCTGAATCCTCCACTTTCTCCCATACCACTCCAAAAAAAAAAAAAAAAAAAAAAAGAAAATCAGCGCCAGAGCCTGCGGACAATTAAATTGGAACTACCTTAAAGCTTCCCCTTATCCTTTAACAGTAGTATGAAACTTTTAGAGCTCAGAGGTTCAGCCTTCTTTTTTTTTTTTTTTTTTATTTATTTTAAATAGTGTATTTTAGATTTTCCGTTTCAGCCAGAAAGGAATGTCTGAATACCACAAGAAAGGCTATTCTTGTATAACTTTCTTTCTCAGTCAAATCTACGGAATACTGAAAAGCTCACGACAAATCTTGTTCTGGATAAATTTCCTACCCAGTTTCCATATCAAAGAAGTTCTAATGAGTTTGCTTTAACTTAGAATTAATAACCCTACCTGTCTAAAGGAATCTCCAAACCTCCAGGCAATTCAAAGCAAGCCAGGGCTTAAAGGGTAAACTTGTATTCTCATTACTAGCTAATTAACAACTTTCCGTACATCCCTATTGGACATTGCCCTCACAGACAGACAACAATTATCTTTTTTTTATAGAAAGATTTCAGAAGTTAGCATTCTGTCCTATTCCCTACTACCAGTTTTGGGGGGTCTTCAAGATAATGTGCTATTTCCTCTTTCTTTAAAAGTTTAACAAGGAATTCCCCAACTGTTCCAGTAGCCAAACTTTCTGAACAGTGTAGTTTCAATATTTTGCATTCCTGTAAGTACAGCATACAGGTGGGCAGGGTTAAAAATAAAAAATTGAAATAGCCAGCTAAATCTGAAGTGGATTAACAGGACCTCGAAAAGCCCTGCAGAAAGAACTGATCAAATTACATTGGCTGGATGGAGCACAGAGCTAAAAATGTGTGTGTATACACATATGCACACTTAGGAACAGTAGAAATTATTTATTCTAAATATAGAAGAAGAATCTGGTCAGATTTTGTTTAGTGACTTTCCCAACACCTCCAACTCTTATTCTAAGACGTGTTATTGTCTAAACCCTCAGATTGCCATTCATTTTGTTCTTGGAATAAAGAAATACTTTTAAAAAAATGTAACAGAAGTGTAAGTACAGAATCAGAAAGAAAAATCTATCAGAGGTCATGTAGAAGTAGAGCAATGCAAACAAGTAGGAAAGAGCCATTCACTACAAAGAAATAAGAATATGGTCGGCATACTGAGAACTTTTGTGGAAATCATAGATGTACATCATCAAGGATATTATATCTTTGGGTCCATCTACTGGCCTTATATCTTACTACAACTTTAGAGTGTATTGTACAGGATGTCTAATGATTTTTAGTCACTTAAACATGTTATGTTAGTGATTACACAACAAAGTGAGTTACTTTGACTATCATTTGTGGACTGACTGTGGGGATTTCCTGATGCAAACTCCAGTTCACACTGGTACTACATATATAAGATTTCTGGAAACTATTAGCTGCATGGAATGCACTGAATTAACTTTGTCATAAATACCCTTGCAGTTATTGCACAATGTTACTAGGATATGCCAGTGGTACTGTGGCTCAATATTCCTATCTCACTTCTTTTTTTTTTTAAATATATAAGCCTCCATAGGTTTTATACCCATCAGTTTAAGTATAAGCGAAACACAAAACATGATGATTTTCAACCCATTCACAATTTATGAACACTTCATAACTTTCTAATGGAAGTGCAGACCCTTTTATAATAAACATAAGCTGACTGACAAGCAACTTTATTTCTCTGTTGACTGTCATACCGTCCTCACAAGCACTTGGAAGTTCTACAGAGATCCATCCATCACCAGTTGAAAAGCAGAACTTCTGTCCTACATGGAGACAAAGCAACACAGGCCAAGGAAACATCTGGTACAGCCCACCTACCCTTGACTAGAACCAAAAAAATTGGCTGATCCTTTATTATCCCTCTTAATGTCTAAACTTCAGAACAGTCAGCTTTTTGGAAAAGGAAATGCCCACTTAAATACACACACATACATTTTAAACTAACTAATATATGTAACAATTATAGTGGTGGTGTTTCACAGTGTATTGGGTTTACGTGGCAAAGGTTTTGTAGAGGGGGGGCTGCAGGGCTAACCTCTTTGAGAAAAGACCAGAAGCTGCTCCCTTGTTAGACAGAGCCGATGCCAGCCAGCTCCAAGATGGACCCGCCACTGGCCAAAGCTGAGCCCATCAGCGATGCTGGTAGCGCCTCTGTGATAATGTATTTCAGAAAGAGTAGAAAACCTGCACTACAGCAGCTGGTGGAGCGAGGAGTGAGAATATGTGAGAGAGACAACCCTGCAGACCCCCAGGTCAGTGCAGAAGGAGGGGCAGGAGATGCTCCAGGCGCTGGAGCAGAGATTCCCCTGCAGCCCGTGGGGAAGACCACGGTGAGGCAGGCTGTCCCCCTGCAGCCCAGGGAGATCCACGGTGGAGCAGATCTCCACCTGCAGCCCGGGGAGGACCCCACGCCGGAGCAAGGGGATGCAACCAAAGGAGGCTGTGACCCCGTGGGAAGCCCGTGCTGGAGCAGGCTCCTGGCAGGACCTGTGGCCCCGTGGAGAGAGGAGCCCACGCTGGAGCAGGATTTCTGGCAAGACTTGTGGCCCTGTGGGAGACCTACACTGGAGCAGTCTGTGCCTGAAGGACCGCAGCCCGTGGGAAGGACCCACGTTGGAGTTCATTGGGGACCCCACACTGGAGCAGAAGAAGAACATGAGGAGGAAGGAGCAGCAGAGACAACGTGTGATGAACTGACCACAACCCCCATTCCCCGTCCCCCTGTGCCACTGGCAGGGAGGAGGTAGAGAAGTCAGGAGTGAAGTTGAGCCTCAGAAAAATGGAGGAGTGGGTAGAAGGTGTTTTTAGATTTGTTCTTATTTCTCATTTTCTTACTCTGATTGGCAATAAATTAAATTAACTTCCCTAAGCTGAGTTTGTTTTGCCTGTGATGGTAATTGGGAAGTGATGTCCCTGACCTTATCTGGACCCACGATCTTTTCATTGTATTTTCTCCCCCTGTCCTGTTGAGGAGGCAGAGTGATATGAGTGGCTTGGTGGGCACCTGGGAGTTAGCCAAGGTCAACCTGCTACACACAGCTGCCAGTGTGGCCCAATAAGCAGATTAAAAACTAAATGAGGACCACAATTACATGCTTTTTGCTGAACCTCTTAAAGTTGAATCTCTCTGTTGCTTAATTAGGAAAATTATGTCCGGTGGCTATGTCTTCCACATCTCAACCACACCTTTGATTTAATAGGTGGACAAATAGGAGAAAACCAGCATGTGCTGCAAACCACATGGCAGCGAAGCAGAAACAGCAAAACATCAATTGAGCACATCCACCTGGTATGGAGGGAGGCCAAGAGCTCTTGCAATGGTGAATTTGGCAACAATGTCTGCATAAGGATTGCTGAGCTTCTACATCAGATATGTGACATTATTAAATTGCAATTTCTAATTGATACACAGTACTTAATATATTGTGACACAATATATTGTCACAGAGAAATGTATCATCACTCTTGAATTCATGGGAGTCGAATAAGCATGAGTATTACTGAACTGGTATTATCTTGTGCCAGGAGTAACTTGTGTCATAAAGTGAGTGGCAAAAGCTGGATGCTGCCATTTTGAGTGCAGATGTGCAGTTACAAGAACTCACCCTTCAAGAGCAAATCAGAATACCTTCCCAATTACCAGTCAGCACATTTAATGAAAAACATTTTAAATGAACTATTTATGCATAATTTGGGACATTCCTAGCAGTCAAAACGATGTTATATAAAGCATAATGAAAGTTCTCTCTACATATTTCAGGGCATACAAACTGAAAGCAGTATTTTTCCTCCACCATTTTGGCCAATTAGAGTATATTATTCTAAGAAGCAAGCCAAGTTCTCTCAACCTTTTATTTTTTAAGCATATAAACCTGAATATTTTTTCAATTTTTTTTCTTCTCTGAGTTTTAGTCATCAAAAGAAAAAAATCCTAATGACTAATGAAAAGTCTTTCTCCGCACAAACACAATAAATAAAGATATATTCTGTTAAAAAGCAATACTTAGTTTAGAAAATACCAGAGTATCATTTGGACACACTTTTACAGCACTACTTGATGATGCTAAGATACAAGAAAAAATCTAGACAACCATCTCAAGTCTAGACCTGTGACTTTTGTTCTTTTAACAGGTTCTTTCCAGTGTGTTTTCTATACATCTAAGTCTGTACTATGGCAACAACTTAGTAGATATTCTCTGGGGTTTTGTCACGACCCAGCGTGGAAAGACCAGGGAGTCATATTTAATTTGAAATTCGCTCGGGCTAAATTAAGGTGAAACAACACCAAACGATCAGTTAAAGATTTTATTCATGACAGAAGCACACTGAACTGGGGAGGCGTGGTAGTAGGTGGCAGGGTTTTCTCACAACAGGAATTGGCATAAGACTACTTCTGTAAACCGTGTAACCCGTGGTAACCATAAATATCAATTCAGGGAATAAGGAGATCCCTCCCATTGAGTCAGGAGGTTCAGAGCAGACCCCCTTGCTTTCCAGATGCCTCCTCAGAGAAGGGCCCAGGGGCGGCTGGATCCACTCTTAGTCTCAGACTTGGTCAACGGTTCATGTCTTGAAACAGATGAGGTATAGGGATTGTGGAAAAGGAAAAGGAAAGAGCAAAGAAGACAGAGAGAGAAAAAGGGAAGAGAGAAAGATTTCACCAGTCCTGGATCCAGCGTTGGTCCAGTCAGCCGAGGGGTCCAGTCCCGGTGGGCTTGCGCGCCCGGGGCTTCAGTTTGTGTCCTTTTATCATCCTTGCCCCTCCTTCGGGTGGACACCCGAACTCGTCAGGTTAATGAGGAGTTTGTGAGCCTTTGGGCTTGGGGGTGGTTTGTGGAGTAACTTCTCCTTCCCTGCAGACACGGCCATGGTTTGATCTTTGTATCAGAACAGCTTATCAGAACGGGGAGCTGCGCACCCTCCAGCACGCCCTCCCCCTCCTGTTGCTGATGTCTGAGCTGATGGGCTTTCCACCTTGGTTCCTTGCTGTGCAGGGTTTGTCTTTAAGCTGAATTTGCCCCACCACAACGTTTGAGACATTAACTCTTTCAGTCTCTCACAGGTTTGAAAGTCACATATAACAATGCAGTATAATATGTCCCAGCAGCCCCAGCTCAGAACATCTGCAAAGGTCAGTGAGAGGAACTCAAGCACTAAAGCTGGTGTACTGGTTTTGATTTTGCTGGAGTTAATTTTCTTCATAGTAGATCATACGGTGCTACATTCTGGATTTGTGACCAAAACAGTGTTGATAATGCACCCATACTTTCGTTATTGCTGAGCAGTGCTTACACAGCATCAAGGACTTCTCTGTTTCTCACCCCACCCCACCAGTGAGGAGGCTGGGGGTGCACAATGGGAGGGGACACAGCCAGGACAGCTGACCCCAACTGACCAAAGGGATATTCCAAACCATATGGTGTCGTGCTCAGCAATAAAAGCTGGGGAAAAAGAAGGAAGGGGGGATATCTGGAGTTATGGAGTCTGCCTTCCCAAGTAACCGTTATGCATGATGAAGCCCTGCTTTCCTAGCAGTGACTAAATATCTGCCTGTCAATGGGAAGTACTGAATTAACTCCTTATTTTGTTCTGCTTGCGCACGCAGCTTTTGCTTTACCTATTAAGATGTCTTTATCTCAAGCCATGAGTTTTCTCACTTTTACACTTCTGATTCTCTCCCCCAACCCACTGCAGGGGAGTGAGTGAACAGTTGTGTGGGGTTTAACTGCCTACCAGGGTGAACCCATAACAGCTGGCTAGCAATGTGGTGCTCCTAGGCGAATGTATGTTGTATCTCAGGCATGTACTGTAATAAGTATATTATATACAGTCCTGAAACAATTTACAATGTCTCTAGTTTGGATGTTCCAGGACTACACTACCTCGCATAAGTGTAAATGCGCCTAAAGAGATGAAACAGTAACATGAAGATGCAGATTTGCCAAGTCTCACATGCCTAACACATTTTTATGCTCAATTCTCATGCTTAACTCTCAGTGGGAGTTACGAAGCTTTTGTAGATCTAGGCCTAGAGGATCATGAGCTATCAATAATGGCAAAACAGGCTCAACTGAGGTATGCTATAAAAAAAAATTACAAAATTTACACTATTTCTTTTACTATATGGTAGTAGAGACAGTTCTTCAGTCTTTAAGGCTATAAATCAGCTTTCATGGTCACTGACCTCCCTAAAAAAAAGCACACTAACATGGACCTGTCAATAGACCACATTTCTTTGATTCCGTTCTTCTCAAATATTCAAAGCAGAGAAGTCCATGTGGAACCAGTATATAAACATTAATGACTAACTACCAGAGAGAATAATTGTAAATTAAAAAAATCATGGATAAACTCTTTCCTCCCTTGCTGTCAGTTATTCTGCAGGAATGCAAAAGTCCTATTTCCTACCAGATACTGCAAATTTAGATATTCTTACAATAAATGATTCCCCTCCCAAATATACAGTACACATGGTCTGAGTGAAAGGTCCCTTGGCAGCGATGATATTCCGTGAAATTCCAACATGGAATGCTGCTTTCCATGGACGGCCTGAGGCATCATTTTTTTGCATAACATTTTTGTGCATTTTGTGCTACACATGGATCCTAATTTAATACATGTTTGCCTATAACAGGTGTTGTAGTCTGCAATTTAGGCTCTAATAGTGGTTCAGGCTAAAGCAGTATTCTTGTTTTCTGATCAAAATTCCTGCTCTCTTTCTAAGAAATCTCATACAGTCTAAGGTTCTTCCACTCACATGCCATTAACATAACTTTACTACTCACCTAACCCTAGTATAAGTGAAATGTCCAAAGGCAGGCAAAGTAGAAACAGAGGCTAGTAAAGATACTATATAAATTCTCTTTTATTCTATGTGTATCTTCTATAATTGTTAAAGAAGCCTGTGTACCATAATACAGATCTCTTCTTGCTTCCTTCCTGCTTGCTGGCCGATAGCTACTATGCTCCTACTCTGTGGGTCAGAATAAACAAGTCAACCAAGATCTACCCATTTTACCCTGCCAGTCACCCTACAGGCTTTCAAATACACAGAAGTGTATTTGGTGTAGGTGGCCAGATGTTGACAGCAGGAGGGCAGCAGGGGTGGCTTCTGTGGGAAGATGCTAGGGGCTGCCCTGCACCAGTCACAGCTAGACCCATCACAGGCCAAAGCTGAGTCCACCAGCAAAGTTTGTGGCGCATCTATAAAAATGTATGTAAGAAAACACAGAAAACACCACAGAGAGAGGGGAAGAAGGAACAAAAAAAAGAGAAACAACAGAGTGAACACCAAGGTCAGAGAAAGAGGAGAGGGAGGAGGAGGTGCTCCAGGTGCCAGAGCAGAGATTCCCTGCAGCCCATGGAGGACCTGCACCAGCGCAGAGAGTCACTGCCATCCGTGGACAACCCCATACTGGAGCAGATGGGTATTCCTGAAGGAATTGCAGCCTGTGGATAGCCCACACCAGAGCAGATTTTCTTGACAGGAACTGCAGCCTGTGGAGAGAACCCACACTGGAACAGGGGAAAAGCATGAGGAGGAAGGAGCAGCAGAGAGGAGTGGTTATGGACTGACTGCAGCCCCCATTCCCTGCTGTCGTGGTTTAACCCCAGCCAGCAACTAACACCATGCAGCCACTCTCTCACTTCCCCCTGCCCCGGCGGGATGGGCAGGAGAATCAAAAACAGGTAAAACTCATGGGTTGAGATAAGAACAGTTTAATAACTGAAAAAAAGAAAAAAAAAATATATATATATAAATAGTAATGAAAAGGGAGCTAACAAAAAGAGAGAGAAATTAGACCCAAGAAAAGACAAGTGATGCACAATGCAATTGCTCACCACCTGCTGACCAATGTCCAAGCAGCGATCTGCCCCTCCTGGCCAACTCCCCCCAGCTTATATACTGAGCATGACGTTCTATGGTATGGAATATCTCTTTGGCTAGTTCAGGTCAGCTGTCCTGGCCAGGCTCCCTCCCAGCTTCTTGTGCACCTGCTTGCTGGCAGAGCATGGGAAACTGAAAAATCCTTAACTTAGGATAAGTGCTACTTAGCAACAACTAAAACATCAGTGTGTTATCAACATTGTTCTCATACCAAATCCAAACCACAACACTATACCAGCTACTAGAAAGAAAATTGACTCTATGCCAGCCGAAACCAGGACACCCATCCCCCTGCGCCACTTGAGGTGGGGGGGCTAGTGGGAGACTAGCGTGAAGGAGTGAAGCTGAGTCTGGGAAAGTGGGAAGGAAGTGTGTTATTTTAATCTTTGTCTTTGTTTCCCACTACTCAAATTAGTGATTACGTTTTTATTTTAGTTGGCAATCAATTAACTTAATTTTCCCCAGGACAAGTCCGTTTTGCCCGCAACAGTGACTGGTAAGAAATCTCCCTATCTTTATCTCAACCCACAAGCTTTCTCATTCCTGCTTTTCCTATTTTCTCCCCCCATCCTGGGGCGGTGGGGTGGGGAGGTGGTGAGCAAGCAGCTGGGTGGGAGTTTGGCTGTTAGCTGAGGCTAAACCACAATATGAAGCAATAAGCATGTTTAGCTTCACTGCGATGTTTGCAAACCATTTTCTTCTGCTACTAGTAAGAGGGAGCCACCCTGGGCTAATCTGTACACCAAGAGTTCCACTTTAGTTGTCATTATAGTCACACCTCTGAAATACAAATAAATAACTAAATAAACACCACAAGTATGGTCTACCCAGCCTGAACGTGAGGCTCCTTGGCATGCACTGATGATGCTATGTGGATACAACAGGTCACAATCTGAAACCTAGAAACTGTTAGCTAAACCAATAGGAAGGTGCTTTTCCCCCTGTCAGTTCATCAGCTTAAAATCCGGAACCTTCCCCACTAAGATGTGCAAAAGTTGTAAAATTCTTTTAGCCCAAATATTTTGCAATTCTACCCTGTTTTTTCATTTTTTCATGGTATCACAGTCTTTGTCTGCATTAGCAAGTAATACAGCACAATAGGGGCAGGTTTGTACGGCACAGTAGTTAGTGCTGAGGACTCCATGTCCACAACACATGCATTTGGGGGTTTACTTTGGAGTAGCTTTAGTCTGGCCACCTAGACTGAGCACCTATTAGTGGTTAGAGTGCATTAGGTGCACTTTTGGAGCACATTTTCTGATATAGCTGGGGGGGGGGGGGGGCGGGGCGGGGCGAAGAAGAGAGAAGTAGTTCATACACTCCAAGACTGTTTCAGGATATAAATCAAAATATTTTAAGTGGTAGCAACTGGGAGATAAAGTGCATTCTTGATGCAGCCTTAAACACTAATAGGGATGTTAGCTATTCAAAGAAAGTGAAAAGAAATTCCAAGAAAAAAAAATGTGCAGCAAAATAGGAACGCTGTTCTATTTCTTTATATGCAATTCCACCAAAGTTAACTTTATGACATATGTAAGATAAGGTACATTAACAAATCCTTTCTTTTTCATTCTGTACCACTCATGCTACATCATATTTGATGCTTAAAGTCACAAAGCCCAGTGTATTCTGTAGTTTGGGTCCCTTTCTAATTCCTGGCATATCCAAGCTCCCCATTAAAATGGGTAAGTAGTCATTTAAGTGATGAGATGTTTGAAAATAACTATTTTCCTACAACAGGAAATTAATGAAATTGTTAAAATATCACGTCTGTTATTTAAATAATTATGATATATTCTAACAGAGATATAAGATTTGTCTTTGGGTTTCTTTCTGGATGGCTTATTCCTCCTATAACCTGGTATTACTGATTTCACCAAATATTTTCCAACCACAGTCATTCAGGCAAAGAAAAAATAAATACCTATATTATGCAGCAAGCTGAAATAATGGACATCCTGTACTCAAAGTAAAGGGGACACTTAGGAGCACAGCTGTTTCTTCTTTCATAAAAATTTACCACTTCATTGCTTACAGAAGTTTAGTATAGCCATTATACACCAAAATATACTATAGTATCCATAATTTGCATGTGTCAACAGATGAATTACACAAAAGCCTGCAAAGATAATTAGCCTATTTCCGAAAACATCTTACCTTGGAGTCACTGGCAGGCCTGGGAACCATAGCTTTAAACAAACGTGAACTACATTTGTGGAGTTTAAATAACAAATCGATTTATTTTTGGCTTTTGCAACATAGCCACTAAGTAAAATTTAGCAACTGTAAATGGCCTCTGTGTCCTAGTGAATGGACTCAAGTTAAGGAGGGGAGCTTTATGATTGGCCGCTCTCCAAAGTCTGAGGCTTCAGGCTACATTCCTGGGATTTGCTGTCCATGGACTCTTTTTTGCTATGATTAGGTAGTTCTCTGTTAGAATTCATGGCAGCAAATCAATGTCCTTTTCATATTACTTGCTCTGCTTTCTTAACCTCTTAGAGCTCAAAACCCAGAGAGGCCATATTTCATTCCAGCTATATATCATACTGGTAATTTCCCGTTGATTAACAAATATGCTACTAATGTTTACTAGTGGTCCTACCCTAATCCTTATATGCATTCACCACTTCCTGCCTGGCAGAGATGGCAGTGTGATCTGTCCAGGGAGTAGACCAGACATGTGCTCCTGGGTCAGCTAACCTGGCAACTGTAAGACATAAATACAAGAAGATAAAAATAGCTTCATGTTGGGAAAACTCTAAGAAAAATGTTCTAACACACCTTCTTTAGGAATTGGTGGGAGAAGAGAAAAGATGAGGGCAGAGGAACTACGATCCTTTCTGGTCTGTGAGCAGAATATGAGGTGTCAACTACAAATTCAGTAAGAGGGTGGTGGTACTACACCTACATTTTGTCCTCTAAAATAACACATACGAATGTGTGACTGGACCACTGGAATGACAACCTGTATTGCTGTTGGCAATGCTGCTTGATACTTGGTATAGGAAACTGCAGACTTCGAAAGAGTTAGGACCTGATCCTAATGAGCGCATTACAAATCCTCCATGCCTTAGTCACATATGGGAATGAGGTAGACAGAATCACTGCGAAAGAGCCTCGACTTACCCTGTAGAAATTAACGGTTTTGCTCCAGCAATCCCAGTGCCCAACAGGTCAACCAAGTTGGCAGCCATGCACACACATCTCTCTGAGCACCCATGCTCTATTACTTATCACAGAATATGAAGATCGCTGAAGAATCAGGGGTTTATGCTACCTAAGTTGCTTGCAGAATTAGAAATATGAAGCCACAAAGCAACTTTTAAACCTCTAGAATTGACTAAAAGCATGAATGAATGGCAGAGCAAAAAACCAAAGCAGCATTTAGGCCATGATTCCGGATGGCTTCGTAAAATTATGAGGACATCTTGTCACTCTTTATCAGTTCACACACTTCTAGTCATTCTAAATTAAGACTATGGCTCAGATTACTTATGTGACAAGTGATTGCATTTTTAAGCCAATCTGAACCACTAACACACCAGGGCCACTTATAAAAAGTCCAAGTTTATGTACCTGATAACATAAGATTCTCCTGGCTGATGGGGGGAAAAGGGGTCAAACTTTTCACTCACATGAAAATAGTAGGGTTGGCTCTTGACATAGAACAAGTTCTGATAAAATGTGTGTATGTGTAAAAATATAAGGGCTAGAATAATCCAAGGAAGTTTAGACTGCCTTTTTTTTTTAATTAGTGTTTCTACTTTGCACCTAGAGTCCAAGTTTAGAAAAGCTCATAGTAACTCAGTCTTTGTACTCTCTTGAGGAGACCTTGCAATTAATTTTTCTCTTGCACACCCAAATTTTCAAGGAGCAAGAAAAAAATATTCATATGTGTGTTATGGAGAAGGTAACATGAACTTTTTCCAGTATTTAATTATGTGTTTGAAAAAAACAAACAAAAAAACCAAAACAAAATAAAAAAACAAAACCAAAACACTGACATTTTCAAACATACAGAATTGGAAGTGAATCAAAACATTACCATGAATAGAGTGATCATTCGAAGTGTTCAGTCAGAACCTACAAATTAACGCTCAGCCAGAGCCTTCCTCCAGCATGTAAATGCTAAATAAGGAAACAAAATTCATGCAGACATTTCAGTCTTTGTCTTCTATGAAGCATTGTGCACTGAGTTTCACAAAGGCAAAGGAAAGCACTCTCCCTAGGTTAAGTTACACGAGGTGGAAGAGCAAGACAAGAAGGCTGCAAGCAGGTCACTGCCTCCCACAGAGCCTCACCAGGCGCTCCTTAATTGCAACTCATTCCTGTGCTTTTCTCCTGAAAACCAAAAAGTTGCAGCACAGATACCCAGACTGGAGAGAAAATGGAAGTTGCAGGTGATGCCATTAGGAAAAAAAACCAAATGCCAGAAAAACAACGCTCGTGCACTACATGTGAAACTTCAGAGATTTTAGTTAGGATTCACTAACAGAAAACCTTGCATGTCAATGTTTGTGCTGCTCTATCTAGCCTAGCATACAAGTATTATAAAGAAGCTGATTATTTTATACATATTGCAGCCTTTCTTCTGGATGAGTTAAACAAGACAGAGGTTTAAAGAAAGGAACACAGATGTTTTAACATGCCACAGTAGCATGAGAATGTGGCATACACTATTTTTCCCACAAGATGCAGCTGCATAGCTTCATAACCTACCAATTAAATTAGGGGTCAACCAGCCTTTAAGAGCTACAACTTCCAGAAGCTTGAATGAGATTACAATGCTCAATAGACAAAGTCAGTACAACTAAAATATTGTCAGCTTCTTCTTCAATAAAAGGCTGACAGAAGACCAAGATTTGAAGCATGTAGTACCCAGCTGTGATCTGCCATTCAGAGTAGCAGTATTTTGTCTAAAACACTTACTCTTCAATGCTATGTAAGGAATTTCAGGTATTTGCTGTTATTCCAGTTATTTTGCCTTCCCCAAATCAATAAGCCATAGGTTTAGATTGCTGTACTGTGGAAATAGCTAAAAGGAGAACAGATTGTTACCACAATGGTTTTATGGGGCCTTTGCAACCAAGTGTTCAAGAAGGCTACAAGAAAGAGCACCTCTCAAAGACAAAATAATCTAGATGAGGGAAAGACTGTTTTCCTTTGACTCACTGATTGTTGTTTTTTCTGTCATGCCCCATGCTTCTAGCTGCCGCTGTGTGGCTTGCCAATATATGAAGTACAGTCACTTTTTCTGATTTCCTGGTTATTACTGAATGGGAGGAGGTACACTTGATGCAGCTTCCAAGTCAAAGCAAAAAATACTCCTTTTTCACTTTCTGCATTAGAAGTGCGGTGGCTCACTGTGGCTCAGCCTGCAGTGACTCATACAAGTGGCTCAGCCTGCAGAAGACTGCCACTGTTTATTCTCTTTAGCCACATATTCCTTACTTCCCCAATGCAGGGATCAGCATAGGAACCGAGTGGGTCACTTGAGTACTTTTTAATACTACAATTCCCAAAAGTAGATGGGGGGAGGGAAGGGGGAAAGCAAGAGACTCCATGACTATTACTTGATCTGCTGACAATCATGTGATCAGCCAGGATAGGGCAAGCAAGCTCTGAAAAGTTCCTGTACAGTGGAAATTAGTAGGGGAGTGGGGAATATTTAACTAAACACCACAAAAGATTCTATCTATTTAGCTAGATAATTACACTGTCCAAACACTGTAGTATCTGAACACAACCCATATTTCTAAGTAGAAATAACATCCTTGCTTTCTTCTCTTAGTTTTGTTTTTTCTTTTTTTTTTTTGGGGGGGGGGGGTAATTCTTTCTATTCTGTATGTAAGAGAAGCAGTTTAATTTATAGGATATCAGTTCTCAAAAAAATTCTTGGTATATGTATGAGCAACTGTGCATGAGGATAACTTAAGTCACAGAGCTAGCTGTATTTTATTTTTGAGAACAATTAGTTCCCCACTTATTCTTCTTACTTTCCCCATAATGAAGTTTTGGTGTTTTGTTTGTAACTAAAGCTGCATCCCTCATTAACCTGCTTTCCACTGGGTTAGCTATTCACATCTGAAAGTAAGAGTCTACCTCCATCATTAATACACCTATCAGCTGCACTGCCAGCTTTCTCTATATTTTGTCGCAGCCTCCTTCTTCTAATGTGAGGTACTCAAAGAGAAAAGTAATTTTTCAGCTAAATGGTGCTAGTCTCTGAAGCAGAACCTCAAATAGATCTGTACATTACAGCCAACATAAGAAAATGGAATATAGATCTTCTGCTCATAGATTCTAAGGATGGCTTCTCTTTTTGGTATGAGCTGCAGCTTTTCAACACGTATTTGGTTTCCTGGCTCTACAACAGTGAAATTATCATATATGAAAATGCTTCCGTAGGAGACAAATTCTCCAAAACATTCCCTTCCTCACCCAGCCAGCATCTTATCCATCTTGGATAGATTTGTCCATAGGCAACTATTAAGACAAGCACTGAGAACGTGAGCATGTTTTTGGTCTAGAGGAAACATACAGCTCATTGCCCTCTACCTCATCCAGTGTTTCTACCCAATTTCTGCCCCTCCTGTAGTTTCATGCACATAATAGGGGAATTCTTACATCCATATGATTCCCTAATGTTGAAAGCCTAAGCCATTTCAAATTCCAGGTATGTAAAGGAAATTTGCACTACAGTGATGTAGTACTTTGTTACTAAAGGCGCCAGTCTATACCAAGTTATCTCTATCTAGATACCCAAAAGCAAACGCTGAAGCATCATCAAGGTGCGCTGTCCATGTGGTTTATTGAAGACCTGTTGTTGATTAGAAGTTACTTGAATCAAGCAGACGTAGCTTAAGGACATAAATACTCTTTAACTACAGTTAAAACATACCACCCAAACATCACTATTCTTCTAAAAGTATTCCTAAAAACCATAGCTTCCCACATATTATAGACCCTTCTCAGCTCAGTACAGTCATCATAGCATAGCATTTGTGGTTCATTTACGTTGTTGCAGTTATTTTTTCTTCTTCCTGCACTTACAGTAAGAATGTATAGCTTTTAACTTTAAAATTCAGAAAGGAAAAAACAGTTGCAAAGGTAACTGAGTGCGCTTTAGCAAGCATGACTACTTTTTCCATCCTCTAATGTTTTTGTCATAAGCACGGCTGCCAATAGCTAGCCAAAGACATACTGCCTCCATTTCTTACACTGTCAAACCTTCATTTAATTTCTTCAGCACCACCTAAAAACGTTAAAGTTGGCTGAGTAAAAGAAAGAGTAGTTTTTCTATAGGACACTGAGCAGATGAGGTTTTTGTTTAAAAAACAAAGGAAGTATATACAAAAATGTTTTAAAAGCTGTTAGGTGACCATTCATCAAAGAAGCCTTGCTCAAACCATGTCAGAATGGCCTAATAGCTGTGAATCACCACCATGCCAGTTCCAGAGTAAGAACTGCCTTTTCTTGCTATAGTGCTTTCCATTGTTTTTGTTCAGACTGAACTAGAGTCAAAATGGAGCTACTTTTGTGAAGTTTCCTTCATTTCAAAGTTCAGTAATATATGGTATAGTAATTTGTACCTTCTTTTAAATGGGGGGATACAAGTGACAAGGCGGGTAATTGTTTCTGAAGGCTTTGCCTTCTCTTATCTAAGGATTGGCAGTGGAAAAATCCTTGTCAGATTCTTTATGAATGAGTGACACCTGCTGGACAAAATAGGCTTTTAAAAATATATCTCCCTGGAGTTCATAATCTTATTACTCTAGAAAAAAGAACTTAAGAACAGCCACAGCTTCCTTTAAAACAAACCAAAAAAAGCAAAACATTGTACCTGCCTTCAAAGTTCTCAGTCGAATCAAGTGAAGTCTGTGCTAAAAACAAATGAGCTATCACAACATTAGTCTCCTCATTTTTCTGTCTGGAAGAGTATTCTACAGCGAACTGCACAAAGACGGGAATCACATTTCAGGCAGGAGTTCAAAGGCTTCAACTATAGTTTCATTTCAGTTTTAGACTTACTGTTTTCAAAGTTCTCTTGGAAGGAGAAAGGAGCCTCATCTCCAGTGCATGTTGCCTGGTGGAGTTCTGTGGAAGAGAGGCAGTAGTGGTTTTTAGCTGGGGCCTGGTTACTTGAATTTGTTTTAAGGGAGTGCACGTATCCAGTTGGGGGGGGGGGCACAAAGAAAAAAGAGAGGAAGAAAGAAAAAGGTAGCAGTCCAGTTCTGCAAAGAAACTGTCAGACAGCTAAGAGCCTGAGGTGGTGGAAGTCAGGAAGGTCTTCCCAAACTCTGCCTGGTTCCATTGGAACCCCCCTCAAATCAGTGTGAACTACTTTCTGGAGATTATTTACAGAATTAGGATGTTCCCACAGCAATAATACACATCCAAAGAGGGCTTTATTAATATGGCATTCATACATATAGCCCAAAGTAGTAAATGTACCCTTCGCACAACTCTCACTAGTAGACACCAGTAGTGACACCACAACTGGTAAGTAACAAAGCTGTTCTCTAGAAATTTTAGATAAAGGCTAAAAAAAAAAAAAAAAATCCACAAACAAAAAACCAAACAAACACCAAAAAAACCAACCCAAAGAAAAAAGGAAAAAATATTCTCTTTATTTCCCTTTAGTTGCCAGAGTAAGCCAGAAGAAACAGTTGGAGTCAGATGACTAGTGCCAAGAAATACAAATTAGAACCATAATATGGAGTCAACTTCAAGTAGGAGCTAGAACACCAACTATGGAATATATGGTATAAGTTGGTTATTACTTCTGTAAATAGTACTTCTACTCCTGTCTTCCTTCTTTACACATTTCCCCACTAGAACAAGTTGAAAAGTGCTGTGATGATACTCAGTCTGCCAGAAAGATACATAGCATATTCACACCATGCCTTAAGACATTTCATGGAAACACAAAAGGACCTTACCTAGAATCTACCTGCTCAATAATTTTCTAAGCAAGGAATAAGTTATTGGGTTTTGTTTTAATCTTTCTCTATATGGATCCTCCAAGACCTGTAATAGGAATAACCCAAAAAACGTAATGGCTACTTTACACACAGACTCCTAACCTTTGTTTGAGTGCATCAGGATTTTTGTACTGCTTATACAGTCCTTACTGATAATGTCACAAGTTTCAAGTCATTTATTCCCAGCAAAACATGACAATCCTTGCAAGTAGAATTGTATTGGACTAGGCATATCAGTAATAAAACAAATCAGTCCAATCATACAGCATCTATAGTTGATTGTCTGAAGCTCTTTGAATGATGCTTAAAAAAAAAAAAACACCAAACAGAAAACAACCTGTGTATATAATATACACTATGTTTACTATTCATGAGGCACCATAAAAACTAGTGCTCTTGTGTACCAAAGCAAATATAACAATCTGTTATGACTGAATTCTGTTATACACATGAAATGTTTCTTTATCAGTATGGGTTTTTATTAGTATTAAATTGTACTTTTTTGAGCTACTACTTAGCCCTGCTTTCTGAAGGAAATGAAAATCTTGCAGTCCCACTGCTTGTGGAGTAGATTGCTGACCATACTCAAGAGATAGCCAAATCATGTGGTATTTGATCTTTTGTTTAAAACTGTTTTGGTATCTACGGACAGGAAGATGGCAAAAAAGGTTCACCAATTATTTAGAAAGGTTCCAGTGAACATCAAGAGACATCATGCCTGTAAGTCTGGTAAGCACTGGAAAAAGCAAAAGAAAGGAATATGATTAACAAACACATGTCAAAATATACGTCTATAGCCACAAACACAGTGTATGTTTTGAAAAGGGAAGTCTTGCCTCAAGAACCTATTGGATCCCTCTGAAGGGGTCAACAGGCTTGTGAGTGTGATTCATCTGGTTGATATATGGGCATGGATTGCCAAAAGGCTTTTGGGAAGATTCTCCCCTTCCAGTCAGTGGATAAGGATAGCAAGGGAAGTCATTATATTTCCACATATACACACACACATAAAGGTGTATTTTTTTACAGTGAAGCATTAGGGCCTCTTCAAAAATCCCTTTGTGTAACTGGTCTCTTCCTCTATATCAGGAGCTATTTAGCAAATTAGCGAGGAGAAGGAGGACTAGCTAGTTTCCTCACAAATGTTCCAATATTCTGATCTTAAAGGCAATCAGACAGCAGTAAAGTATACAGCAAGTCTTTTGCTCATAAGATGGCTGTAAGATAAGAGGAAACAGAAGCCTTCAGCAAGGTGGAAGAAACTTAGGTTAACCCAATAAAAGCAATAAACAAAATTCCGCTGAGACAAAAATCAAAGTTAAATTTCCCCAGTGGTTTCCATGGTAAAATTTGGAGTCTTCTGAACCAGCTAGTAAAAGAAATCCTTTTTCTCAAGAAGTTATGAAACCAAAGATTTTCTTTGCATTCATATCTCTTTCAAGACATTATTAATTTCATGTTTCCCAGGCCAGGATTCCCACATTTTCTTTTATCCTGTCCCAACTTAAGCAATGGACTTCGTACTATAGGCACCATGCATTACAATTCACACCTGCCAAGACCATCCCTTTGGTTTTACTATTGCACACCATTCCTGTGATTGTAACAGCTCAAATAATAGAAAAATATTTAACAAATTATGCAAGAAGATCTGACCAACCATGACCTCTCAGCCACTGTTTCACAAATGAAGAGCAGTGCTCTGCAAAGAACAATTTGAGAACATCTGCTCTGCACTTGACAGTTTCACAAATGGTACTAGGGAGAAAATAGTTATTGCACATGACAAGGCAGAGGAGGGGAGCTGTTTGTTCTTCCAGTTAATTCACTTCTACCACGAGTGAGATTCTTCTAGCCACTCAGGCTTTCTTTTCCACCTGCAGGTTGTGTTGAAGGACCAGGATTTCACCCCCAGATCAAGAAATTCAAGTTTAAAACATAATGTCCCAGAAAATATCTTCACTAACTTCTCTTATAAAAAAATGAGATGGAGTTGTAAGGAGGGGGGAAAAAAAAAAAAAGAAAGAAAAAACACAAACAGTATTTTTCAGGTTTGAAACTAGAATGGTTTAACCAGGTCTCATTGAAAAAATATTTTTCCCAAGGTGATAGTTCTGGCCTCTCAGTTACCACAAATGTGATAAATGGCTCTGCTGTTAGATTTCATACACATTTGTGGTATCATCATTGAAACATGTTTTGGGATAATAGCTACTCACAATTGCAATTCTTTTTGGTTTTGTTTTTTAATGTTGACTTTTGAAAAGTAAAGCTGTATCCTATTTAAATCACAGATAGTACCATGCTCAGCTCTTGGTAGCAGGTACTATTTCATTCACATTGAGTTAGTTCTTCCTGGAAGAGAGAAGAGAAGAAAACAAAGTGCTGTATGTGCTCACAGCAGACAACCCTGACTAACTCTGTAGAGGCAGACCTGAAAAGGAAAAAAACAAACACTGCTTTTGAGAGGAAACAGCCAGGCTAGCATCCAGTCAAATACAGCAAGGGACAGGTATCTTTGCTAGCATAGATTAGAGGAGGCAGAAGAATAAATCTAACCTCCTCTTAAGGACTAAGTACGTGCAGAAGCAGTAACTAACTGGGTTTTCAGAGAGGTTGCAGTGTTTTGGCTGGTTTTCTTTTAAAGGTAGGCTTGTGTCATGTGCAATGCCAGGGAGTAGCGAGGTGGGCTGGGCACCAAGGTGACCCCCTCGCTGATGGGGTACCATCCCCCCAGGCCTGAGCCGGGCGGGCAGAGCTGCAAGCAGGTAACGGGCTCCGTCAATAGCCCCATCATTGCAGGGGATGAACCAGGTCCAGGGGCCAGCCAGGAGAAGCAGGAGACGGGGCCATCCCGACCTACAGCCCCCCTCAGGGGGCCCACCCCTCAGCTGAAGTGGGACCTCAGGCAGGATGGTCAGGGCTGTGAGGGCCTATTAGTGCCCTCAGGGCCCTGAAGTAACGCAACTACTTTGATAATTATATTTTCTCCAACAGCCCAGGATTTAAAAAAAAAATCTTTCCCCTTTCAATTTGACAACCATACCCTGGCACCAGCAGAACCCCAAGGAGACCATTCGCCAGATATTCAGGAATGGCACCTGAAACAACGACATTTCCAAGTCAGGCAGCATGTGCCAAAACATCTGGACACACACACCAGATCACAAATCACATATTTTTGCTATTCAGAATATAATCTTGACAGGTTATCCTCTCCCAGGATTTCCAAAGGAAAGGGATTGGGCAGTGGGGCAAATTACCCCAAGTACACTGGCTGTTCCTTATTTCTTACCTGGGCATGTACTGTCAGTAAATTGGGATATAAAGGACTGAAAAGAAATTATTTACTGTTCTACCTGCCATTACTCAACATTTCCCCTTAGATCCATTAATCTTTTATATGTAACCAGCATAATTATATTTGTCTATTGCAATTCTTAATGTTTCTGAAACAGATAAGAAATCCTCTAAAATACCTGCAACATATCCTGTCATCCTAGATTTTGACGACCTAGGGAGTTATCTTATAAAAAGCTGTATTTTTCACTAATAGTTTTTTTGTAAAACTCAGTGCATTTTAGTTAACATTTTAGTTAAATAATTTTCTATTTGCTATAGATTCCTGTAGTGTTAAAATTAGTACATTGAACACAGCCATGACTGGGTAAAAAATGAATGAAAAATTTTTTTTACAGAAAATAAAGTTGTGGAAAATGTACATGAAATTTTTCACTTCTAGAAAAGTTCAGTTTTTCTGCAAGAATACTGTCAGGGCCCTGAAGGGACTGACAGGCTCTGATGGCCCTGAACAGTGTCCCTTGGTACCCCCACTCCCTCCCTGCCCATAGGCCCAGGAACCACACATCAGCTCAGGCTGGGGAACCCTCCCCCTGCTCTATGCCATAGGTTTGCCTGGGGCCAGTCTCCTGGATGGAATCCTCAGACCCTCAAAGTAGCCTTGTCTCCAGCCCTGCCTTTGACCCTGCCTGCTTTTGCTCCCACTTGAAGCCCACATCCATACCCTGGACCTGGTTCATCCCCTGCCTGTGTCAGGGCTTGTCGGTGGAGCCAGTTACAAGTCCCTGGCTCTGCCCACCTGGCCCAAGCCCAGGGGCACGGCAGCCCATCAGCGCGGACACAGCCTGCTCCAGTGTCATCCACAGCTCCTGACTTGGCCGACCTTGCACAGCCTCACTCCTCCTGCTCCCTAACAAAAATGTCCATATGAAACACAAAAATTTTTTTCTCTACTTTCCCCTTCCTAGACCCATGACTTGTAAGCATCCCTAAGAGATGCATTAGTGAAATGCAAGTTCAAACTATAGGCTTATTAACCTTTTGATAAAATACCCACTGACATACAGCACAAGCAGTAAGGTTTCAAAATAAGAACTGGGAAAGAAAAAAATCTCTAACAATGCCAGAAACAACTGAGCTCAAGTAGCCGCCCATAAAGAGACTGAGCTGGCCTCCCTAACCATGCTCCAGAAGTCTTCCATCGATGAAGGTTCAGCACAGGAAAACCAAATTCTACGCTGTGTTTGTATGTATCATAAATAACACCCTTCCCTCCAAGAACAAAGGGGAGGGAGACACCATTAGGCACTTAATTTATCCTTGTGTCTTTTTTTTCTGGAGGGGGGCAGGGGAGGAAGGAGGAATAGTGGGAGATAATCCAAACCAAGAACATCCTGAGCCCTAAGATTAGAGACTATGAGATTTACTGCTGTATTGCTTCTGCGTTCACTGGAATGCAGCTACAGCTTAAGCACTTGTCAGTGGACGCTGGGAGGAGGAACAGAAAGAAGCTCAGTTAGAGAACTAAGAGGTCATTCCACCATTCCTGCATAGCACATTTCAAGATCAGTTGAATGCCTCTAGTTCAGCTGCTCTGCATGCAATGATTGAGTGTAGCTGCACCAACAGCTAGGCAAGCGAGACTAGCTATGGGCATCCCACAGTGAAAGTAACAGAAATACAGCATGTGGTTCTCCAACCCAAAGCTCAGAGCTCAAACCCAGATTTAATATATAACATTGCACAAAGTATAAATTTAGAAGGTTACACACATTTTAGGTAACTAAAAATTTGAACATAAATTCTTTTTCAAAGCTTTCACTTTTATTTGTTAGTAATATAACCAGAGTTAAATAAACCAAAGTTAATTTTCACAGTAGTTTTGAGCATCAAGTTTAAAAAAAATGGCAGTAATGACAACTGTAGTGCTGAAACTCTCCAATACATTTACACTAGCTGTTAAAGACAGTAAGTATATTAGCAAGATACCAAGGATGTAATACTTCAGGCATCTTCACCAATATCACCCAGCAGAGGTCTAAGAGACAATGTGTTTGAATACATTCACCCAAAATACCTCCTTCAGGTATTTTTCAGAATCACAGAATTATCAAGGTTGGAAGGGGTATCTGGAAGTCATCTAGTCAAACTCACGTCCCACTCAAAGCAGGTTGCTCGGGACCCTGTTCTGTTGAGTTTTTATTACCTCCAAGGATGAAGATACTATAGCCTCACTGGGCGACCTGCTCGTGTTTGACCATCATCATGGTGAATTTTTTTTCTCTCTAATTGGAATTTTCCATGTTGCATCTTGCATCTGCTGCTTATTGTACTACCAACACATGCCTTTGAGAATAATCTGGGTTTATCTTCTCTACATCTTTCAACAGGTAGGTATAGACGCCAATAAAATCTACCTTTAGCCTTCTCTTCCTAAGGCTGAAGGCCCTCTGATCTCTCAACCTCTCCTCTTAGGCCCCTTCACCATATGCTGGTAGCCATCAACTGGACTTGCTCCTGTATGTCACAGCCTGTCTTGTGGCCCAAATTTGGGCACAGCATTCCAGATACAGTCTCACAAGTATCACAGCACCTGCGAGAGGGACAAGGTACTTCCCTCGTCCCCAGACCTGGCTGCTCCCTCTGGAGCCTGTCTGCATTGAGGCCTCTGATGTGCCTGGGACAGTGGCTTCAGGTGGCATCAGAAACCATGGCACCATTGCTCCATAGTTGCACGGTGTCAAGCAGTCCCATGCAGTCTCGATCAGCGTTTCTGGACCCCAGTGTCTGTCCTGGGATAACTGCTACAACAACTGTTGCATCTGTTAGCTGCCTCTGCTGCACAAAGCAAGTAGTAACCCTATGTCATACTCTATAGTAACAAAATAGCTATCCTTATAAAGTATAAAGCATGCTTTGCTGTCTTCTTCAATGAACACAGAAGTGGAAACTTGAATGAGAAGAAAAATATCTTTCTATCAGCCCTTCAGAATGGGTCTTTAATCACTATCATTTGGTTAAAGATTCTGGGAATAGACTCTTTCACTGCCCAACAGCATATAAAGCAGTAACAGACATGAAAAGATACACCTGTAATGAGAAGCCACATTTATTTTCTATTAAATCATAGCAATGCTACAGTTAAAAACCATAAGCCCAGCCATTGTTCATATAAGGAGAAAACAATGCCTTTCCTAGGTCTACTGGTCTACAACCCTGAGAATTTACCACTGAAAACTATTTGCCAAACAACTGGACTGAACCTCCACACCTGTGCTATAAAAACAAACAAACAAAACCCTCACATACTACATGAAGAACGCAAGAACTTGTGAGGCATAAGCCCTTTCAAGTGCCCTTTCAAGACCACTGACACTTTTGAGTGAGAACATATTCACCATACAGTACAGAGAAAGAAGGAAACACACTTGCAGTACTTTTGTGTCCAGGTCCAAAGTAAATATGTAAGATCCAAAAGGGGAACATCTGGAAAAATATAGCCTCTAACAGGCAGCATCTATTTGGCTTAATACATCTCCCATATGCAGTGTAGTCAAGAAGTCAGTTCCTGCACCTATATGCAACGTGGCAGTAATCTAACTACTAGCTTTACCTCTGGAGCTGGGAACATCTCTACTAAAGTACTATACAGGAATGCAATTCTCATTAAGAGGCAAACAGCAACGAATATTGAAGATGCTGATTGTAACTATACTTAAAAAATCTTCTCTAACTAATTGGAAATAAAGCTATATAAAGTCTTCCCTCTGTACTTTTAATTTCTCAGTAGAAAGACGTGCTGGAACTAAATCAGTTACAATCATAGAACAGTTGTTCATGAGAGCAAGCCACAAAGGGCATTCTCTTTCTCAGAAAACAGCCTTCCCGTATGAGCCAGTACACTCTCTTCATCTCCTCCCGTCTCTCCCACCGCACATACAAAAGTCAGGTTGATATCCAGCAGTTTGGTGCTCCATCTTGTGGCCACCTACAAACAATGGCATTTCCTACACCACCACCAACCCCCAATCTAATGCCAGTGAAGAATTCAGCAGTCTCTTAACAATTTAAAACAAACTTAATCTACCAGTAGTTGCACTCTATATAAAGATATAACAGTCCAAACTTCTTTAGAGCATTTCCTTCTAAACAGGATCAGTTCAGTCTTACTCCTACCTCGAGTCAACTGATACAAACTCTTGGAAATGCTGTCATGTTACAGTGTTAATTTCTTTTTCTCATAACAGAAAACAGTGGCTTAGAGTTTTAAATTATAATGATGTCATAGTAAGTAAAGGACATACTTAAATAATAGTTAAATCCAAACCTCATTCAAGACCAAAAAAAAAAAAAGGCAGTTTTCTAGTCTTTCCAAGTATATTCTAAAAAGTATTCACAGAAAGCTGAGTTACCATGTTCTCACACATGTTCCATAAACTGCATTTATTAAAAAAAAAAAACCAACACCAAACAAACAAACAAAAAAAGAAACCACACCACACACTTTCTACTGACCACAAAAATCAGGTCCGATCTCAGGTTTCAATACCTCACAGAGGTATTAAAATTGTTTAAACCATAATCCAAGGTTTCAACACCTACACCAACTTTGCCTTTAAAGCCACAAGGACCTAGCACCACACACAACAGCCAGGTCATCTCTCTCAAACACCGTAAGTGGGATGAAACTCAGTCACAGCTCAACATCCAGCTTTCAGGGACCAGAGAAAATGGGACAAAGCAAAATTGCTCCTTCCCCAGGCTGTTCCCAACCTTCGCTGGCCAATCAGCACACCAGCCAGGAAAGTTTCCCTCCTTTGTCAACCTAATATCAGAGCCCAGAAGCGCAAGGGAGGAAGGCAGCTCCGTAGCTGGGCCTTCCTCTGTTGGCTTACCAAAACAAGGGTGTTGGGCAGAAGCTCAGAGATCACACAGACAACTGCTGGGAGCCCAGCATCCCCAAATACCATTCCCTGACGTGACCAGTTCTAGGGTTCTGTAGTATGAACATGCAGCCAAAAGCTATAACTATAAACTGCTAGAGCAAGAGAGCAGGAGAAATCAAGAGAACCAATATTTTCCCTACTGCTCTGAGCAATGAAATGGCAAAAGCATCTCTTATATATTCACTTTTCCCTCCCATGAACGATTTCAAGTAGAAACATACGTATGAAGAAATGCAGAAAACCTATTCTGCACCCCAAATCCAAATCAAACCTTTTGGTCTCGAATATTCTAGGATTCTAAACCACATCATTGGAATGGATCCATTTTTCTTTAGTTACTCATTTTTGCTCATCTATGTACTGTCTAACTCCAGCTATAATGGAATTAAAGCAAGAATATAGTACAGGACATTTCAAGAAAAATCCTGTTTTCCTGATTTGCAGTATGTACAGTCACTTGCAGAGTTGAAGTTGTATACAAGGTATTTGAAGGTTCATACAAAGCATGTCAGACTTTCAGAGGGGTCAGGCATTAATAATCAGGGATTAATAATCCCTGATCAGGCATTAATAAAAGAGTTGTTAATCAAAATTTTCTGAAATTCATTCACTACAAATTACTATTAAGTAATTTGATTCAGAATATCTTAAGACACGTGTTTTTAAGACTAACTCCTATTTGTTTCGCCTGTTTTTTAAACTTGCAGACCTTTAATTAGTCTTGTTAAATTAGTGCTTATTTATTTTGTTTGCAGCTATTTATTAAAATTAACTTTGTGCATTTCTTTGAAACAAAGCCCTTCACAATGTCAGTTCTAAGCCAAACAGATAAACAAAAAAGTTCTCTGGTGGAGTTTTTTGGAAAAAAAATATTAAGTATTTAGCTGTTAAGTCCACATTTAGGCATACAGCTGTCTTCAGTGGGAATTACTACCTGCTCCGTGCTGTCTGGACAATGTCTGCAAAAGTTATTCCGTCTGTGCACAGGCTATTAAGTATATTTTTAATGAACAAATTACTCATACAGAGCATTGCAAATCTTCATTGATTATACCTTCATTGATTATACTATCCAAAAAATGTCATGATGCCAGTTAATCAGAGTTCATGTCCAAAGCAGGGAAGTAATATTCCAGTGTCTTGCATACATAAAAGATACTAACAGAAAAAATATTATGCAATAGCTGTTTTTTCACGTAACTTGCCATAGTCACCTCTCTTGTCTCTGGAAGGGTATAGTACAGCTAGAAAGGTGGCAAGTGTGACCAAAAGCTTCCACATTAGAGGTTAAACTCTGACTTTAAAAAGAGGTGACAGAAGAGTAAAAGAAATCTGTAGAAGTTTGAATAGTAGAGATGTTTACACAGTTGTTTGCTCCTTCCTTCACATCTAAGGGTTATTGAGTAAAACTATCAGATACTGTTTAAACAGAATCAAAAGCCCATTTTCCATTTTTTAAATGAGTAACTAAACTGCTGAATTTACTGCCTCTGGATATTGTGAGTCACAGGCATTTAGAGAAGGTTAAAAAAAAAAAAAAGATTAAAAATAAATTTGCCATTAAACCCATCAAAGACCATTGAGCACAAAAGTACAGATGGAACGAACCTCTGGCATTGGGATATTTTCAACCACAGTGTGAAGAGCTGACAGGCCATACTAGCGAGTTTTATTCTACTCACCTTGAATGTTATGCTTTCCCTAAGCACCTACTACTAGTCACAGTCAGAGGCAGAATCCCAGGCTATACACCATTTCTTCTGAGCCAGTGGGATTTTTTTTTTTTAGGTAGAAGTTTTCCCCCAGACCAGATATTTTAGAAAAGCTGAAATAACTGGTTACTTCCCCCCCTCCCCCCCTTCCTTTTCTACTTTCAGAATAGTTCAATTTACGTAATTTCATTGCAACAGAACTTTGTTTTTCAGGACATATGTGTAATTCCTGATAAATGCATGGCAGTCAGAGTCAACCAAGAATTCTGTCTGCTCAGCAAATAATTCCAAGGCTTCTTGGGAACAATCCCACCCTATTCATTGTGAATGTCAAAGCTGATACAATAACACAGCTTTACACACAGCACAGTTGAAGATCCTGGCTTTAGAGATGCCTCAGATTTCATCAGCCTCCATGACATTTCTGATGACAAATTTCAAAGGCTCGGTGATGCACCAAGCACAGTAAATAAATCAAACAGGCTGGGCTCTTCTTGTTCATCTCAGAGCTTAGAAGGCAGAAAAGGTGATCAAATCTCAGGGGTTTGGGGGAAACTACCTAAAAGAAAGCGTGAACGCCTTGTTCCCCAAATATAGCGGCAATCAGCTCCCAAATCTCTGTCCTGCATTGACTTTCTGCAAAAGCAGGAGCAGCTGATACAGTCATAAAGGGAAAAAGTACATCTCGTATCCGGGTACTTCCTGTAGCTCCTGCCAGAAGAAGAATGTGCCATTATTAAATCACATACCACCAGGTTTTCCAAAGAACAAAGTGTCATGGTTTAAGCCCAGCGAGCAACAAAGCACCATGAGGCCACTCGCTCACTCCCCCCCACCACGGTGGGATGGGGAAGAGAAAATATGAAGGCAGGCTCGTGGGTCGAGACAAGGACAGGGAGGGATCACTCCCCACTCACGGTCACGGACAGAAGACAGGCTCAACTTGGGGAAGGAACAAAATCAATGTAATCTGCTCCCACTCAAACCAAACCAAGGCTGTTGGGGAGTAAACCCCAACCCGAGAGCAGCTTCCCCCCCACCCTCCCGCCTCAGCCCCACTCCCGGTTCTCTCTCCCCAGGGGAGCAGGGGACGGGGGCTGGGGTCGGTTCCTCACCCCTGGTCTCTGCCGCTCCTTCCTCCTCAGGGGGAGGAGGACTCCGCGCTCGGCCCCTGCTCCGCCGTGGGGTCCGTCCCTCCCAGCGCGGGTCCCTTCCACAGACAGGGCGCACTCCTTCAGTCACAGACTGCCTCAGCCACGCAGGCGCGGCCATTTTGGGCGGCCTCCGCTCCCCCGCTCCCCTCCATGGGCTGGGGGGGACAGCCTGCCGCCTCACCGCGGCCTCCCCCGCTCCTCCTCCTTCCCTGACCTCGGTACCCGCAGAGGGGTTCCTCTCACAGCCCACTCCCCTCTCCGCGGCAGGTTTCCCAGCAGGTGGGTTTCTTTTCTGTTTTTTTTTTCCCCTTCTGAAATCCGCTCTCCCAGAGGCGCTGCCGCCGTCGCGGAGGGGCTCGGCCTGGGCCAGCGGCGGGTCCGGCTCCCAGCCGGGGGAGCTTCCAGCAGCTTCCAGCAGGAGCCGGCCCTGCGGACCCTCCCCCGGTACCAGAAAAAAACCCCACGCCACACAAACCCAAAACACAAAGCTAACCCCAGCTGGCTTCAAAGGTAAAGTAGCTTCAGCTTTTGGAAGTTGATAGAGATAACACTGATGATACACAACAAGCATGCCAAATCATACCTAAAATACAGGTCTCTCCTAAAAGGAAGTGACATCACTATCTGTATCCATTTTTCAGCGGAATTAATTCAGGACAAGAAGCCCAATGGTACACATTCTATCATAGTAATATGATCTGTACAAGAAAATATCATCATTGAAAAAAAATTGCTCTGAGATAATAAATTTTATTCCTGGCCTATCTTAAATGATGAACAATCATAACAATTAGCTGTAACTAAAGATTAGCAAAAGACAACACAAGGATACCCATTCTGTTAGCTACTAAGACACAATGCACACTTTTCACAATCTACAAAATAGTAAAAAGGCAGTAGGGCTGTTTGTTCCACCCACTGGCCAGAAAGGAGAGGCTATTCAACTAAGCAGTGAAAATATCGTTCCTGGGCAGCTGACTGGCCACCAGTCAGACAAGCGTCTGGACCAAAACCTATGTACCGCTTTCCCTGTCAACTGGACAGAATTAAAATAAGTTATTTCAGAATATAAAGACATTTTTTTTGGAGGCAGATGATGAAGAGAGGTGTCAGAGGGTTGGGGGGATGGGGAGAGGTGATGCTTTGTTATCAGTAAATTGAAATCTTTACAAGAATAATCCTCTGCTTCAGTAGTAGGCTCTAGCTCTCTGCCACCAGCAATAAAATGGAAATCAAAGAAGGCCATGACATTTGTGAACAGACAAAATCAGAGAGATATTTGTGACCAAAAATGACCAAATAAATGGTCAATAAATGACCAAAATTAAAGACTGAAATGATTAATCACAAATGTGTTGACCTTACATTAGGATCTTCATTGCTACATTCTGATTATGTCTACACTTCCAACATTAAACTAATTGATTATTTCTATTTCAAACGTTTCATGTCAGAGAATAAACTAAAATATTACTCAGTTTATGTAAAAGAATTCCTAAAGAATGCGAAATAACAGTTCCTATGATTTTAAGGAAATAGCATTGAATACAGAGATAAATTTTACTGCTGCAGGTTTTTTCAAGTATTTTTACTAAAGCCAGCCCTCAAAAATCTGCTGGATATCAGCTGTAGAACTATGCTTTATGGTCAAATCATCTAAGGGCAATGGGTGGTACAGGAGAGGTCCTATCCTAGTCATATTCCATATAACCAAAGACAATGGAGGCTGCACCCAGCAGTGTCTTCCACCTTCACCCCAGTGATTCTGTTTAAGAGATCATCCAACTATTTATACCCATGTGAATTGTGCTGTATGCATACAATCCTTTAAACTTCGTAGAAGTTTGGAAAAGCTGCCTTGAAATTGAAGCTTTTCAACAAAGTATGTCTTCTATTTATAGACAGTCTTTGTGCACATTTATGCAATGGGTTTTGACAAGTCTATTTTGCCAAACAGGCATCATATGAATATTCGTTGCTGCTGCAATGATAGCCAAACACTGAAAGAAATAACAAGAGCAACGCAATGATTATAATCTCTGTGCTACTTTGTGTATCTTCCCGAGTTCATCGCATCAGTTCTATCCTTGATCTTTTCCTATTTCTCTTCTTCGATGAAAGTAAAACAAAGATTTGAGAACTGTACCTAGACTGCCCATCATCATCTAGTTCCAATAATTTACTTTGACTGACTTAGCTGTGTGCTACATCTGATAGAAAGGATCTGCGATAAAATTTGTCTGACCAACTCTAGTTCATCTTCTGTTTGTTTAAAAGGATCATCACAAAAATGCGTGGGTTTTAGAAACAATGGAGCATTGCAATAGTTTCAGTTGGACAATTGCGAATGGCAAAAGATGATTTATTTCACCTTTTAGCAAGTTGAGACCAACTGTTTTATGTGGCAATGAGTCATCTACTGGCAGTGCAGCATCTCTGTAGGTGAATTTAAGCAGAAAATAAAAACATCTCAACCAGCCATAAGCACTCATTCTTAAACTTTGGATTGCTTAAACAATTTCTTCAAGGAAGAGAAAAGACATCTCGGTTGTTCATTTTTCAGCTGTCTGGCCTGAACAGATGTGGAATGGGTTTCTTAAGCTACGTTCTGACCATTACTAATGGTCTTCAAGCCTTCTGAAAAAAAAGGCAAGAGGGCTATTAAAATGAGCAGATGTATAAGCATGTCTAATGGATTTAAGCCACCAAGCTGACAGACGCTGTAGCTGCTATCCCCAAGACTACTAATGTCTCATAGTCAGTTTGAAGTTTGGACATTTTCCAAAGCTTCCTGCTTTGACTAAGGAACCACATTCTGAATAGTTCAAAGTAAAGTGTTTATCAGCCTGTAAATTTTAGAATAACTATACCTAGAAAAGTCTCTTTCACAGAGTAGTTTACAGCAACTCAAGACTAAAATTGGGAGGGAGGGGAAGAGGGCAGGAGAACTGAGAAAAAAATCTGCTGTACTACTGAAGCAGAGTTCAGCTTACATGGAAACCACCCTGCTGCTGCTGCAGGGTGCTTCTGCTTACATTTCCTTTCTGTTTTGCCCATACACCGATCATGTGGCAGTAATCAGAGATGTGTGAACCCTAAAACTTACTCCTTACCTAATTCTTGCCAAAGGTCTCAGTGTTCTTACTTAATTGGGTCGAGTTACATTTGCCATCCATCTTCCCATCACAGAAATGCTATGTAGAAGGGATTTGGAGCTAAATTTTGCAGCCCTAGCAAGAGAAACAAAGTCCTGGAGGAAGTTAATTTGAGCCAAAAGGGGATATCCAAGAGGAGAGGGCTTCAGAAACAGGTCTTTGATAGTGAGTATGAAGCTGGCATGGCCCAGGTGGAGCCAAAGTAGATTATAGACAAACATCAGTTTTTTCAATTGTAGAAAGAGGAAAAAAACATAATCCAATGTCATCAAACTCTCCAGAGTATAGAAAGACACAGAGTAAGCAAAGGAGGTGGGAAAGGGGGTGGGGGAGAAGGATTTTGCCCCACCACCACTGTGCTTCTCTCCTCCCCTCTACTGATGGGTGGGTGGGGGAAACTGAATGTAATAGTAAGAGAAATTAATAATAGAAGTTTAATACAATTTTTCAAGTAAGTGAGATTCATGGACAAAAATTAAAAATGTTGTCCATTTCACCTTTTGGGGAGAATGCTGAATTTTCTTTCATATGTTAAGCAGCTTTGTAAAGCTCTGACCAAAAAAAAGGATACAGGGAATCACAAGAATCAAGAAAGGTTTGCTATCTCCTAGGCTCATCTCTCAAAGGAGACCACATGCGGTACAAGTCAGGAGAGAAATAAAAGGAGGTCATAAATAGATCTCACACGGCCCACCACCTCTTTGCAGAGGAAAGACCTTCCAGATACACTCTCCATATAACAACTCAGCAACTTTTGGAATCCCAGCAAACCCTGTGCTGCCTTCCCTTGATCTCTAGGATGAAGGTCTTCCCTTCCAGCAAGGCCTGGTTACTTTGGCTGCTCCCAGTTCACCACAGCCCTCCCAAGCCCCTGGCTCCCTGACCACTATGGTCACCCTTGCTGGCACCAACTCAAACTCATGAAGGGACTCAGTTCCCACTTACTCAAAGTGCTCTCAGGCAGAGCCTTCCCAGGCCTTCCAGACAGCAACCAAAGCATGGTGAAGAGGCAGCTCTCTGCCTGCTTGCCCACCCCACCTCCCAGTGAGATAACACAAAACAGACTCATGAACAGAACAAAACCCCATCTGTCCCATCCATATATACAGCATTAATATCCAGTTAACCTTTGTGGATTAAAGGTAGTTTATTAGTGGAACATAGTGGCTCATTAACTCTAAGCCACCAGTGAACAAGCTTATGCATAACCGAATACCTTCAGTAAAACTCTAAGCTGAGTTAGGTAAGATTTCTTCTCTGAAAGACTGACTACCTGTCGGTGATGCTCAGTGTACACCTTAAATTCTCATTTAAACCTTTATTTTCTTATTTTAATTTTTCCCTCACAATTTTTACCCATGTAACTATAGACTTCATATCGTTGCCATTTTATCTGTGCTGTGTAATAATGAATATGAAACAATGCCTGGTAAATTACTAAAAAAGTACTCACAAAAGCCTTTTTTCTCTGAGGCTAGTTTCTTGAACTCTCTTGTTTCTCATCTCATGCCTGAGGAGCCAATATACAATGAAAGCTGTTAACACCTGTAGCTAGTAATTATGGTCAGTTCTTCTCAACCCTGGAGAATGCCATCTCAGAGAAAGGAGGAAAAGGACATAAAACTTAAAGTTTGAGAAGTAGTGTCACCTGAAGTATGTCCATAGCATGAGGAACCATACTGAAGTCAGTAAATACATTTAGTAATACTTAAGATGTCCTAACACAAGTTTCTGAAGAATTCAGCTTTTGAAAGCTGCAGCTTTGGGATTTGCAGGGAACAAATCTAACTCACTGCTATTAAAGCGGGGCGGGGCGGGGGGGGGGGGGGGGGGGGCGTAAAGTCCTGTTTATGCTACCCACTCCCACCTAGCTCAATCATCAATGCATTCCCCAGTCCCTCCAAACTGCTACTCATGGGATCTCTCCCTACGGTGACAATGTATCAAGGCTTACTTCTCCAATTACACAGGAAATTACCCGATTAAATAGGAACATTGGAATCAAGACCTGCCAGCAGGAGAGAGCAATTAGATAGACTTAGGATGTCTGTGAATCTGAATCCATAAAAACAGCACTGAGCCAAAGCTTTCATACTGTTCCGGAAGCTATTTCTACTGCTACTCAGATTAACATAGGCTCAAATAGCCCTGTCTACACTGTGCTCACACTTTTGGATAACGTAGCAGACATGCCCTTGGACTTCCCATGTTAGTGTGGAGTCAGTGATGTTTCCTCACAAGAGTTGCCACAGCTGGAAGTCAGCCAGTCATGGATCCAAGTGAACTTTAAAGTGTTAGTCTGTAGACAGCTCCTTGCTTTATGCCTTTCTTACCTTTTCTTCCAGGCTAATATATACATCAGTTTACCCCCAAAAAATGTACTGGAATTTAGCCAATAAGTGGCTTTAACTGCCACTTGTTACTTATGCCACAAGAAAATCACAAACAGAGGAAGCTTCTCTTAGATCAGTCCATCACACACAAATGCTTGAATGACAGGAGAACAATGTGCCAGTTGTAGGGTGACTAAATTAAGATTTGCATTTGCTTGTTTTATAAGTCTTTTGAACACTTTCACTAAAAACTTATTTTGGCCAAGCATTAAAGTTTGACAAAGCTACCACGTTAGGTTTCTTCACACATCTTTTAAACAGCATTAATGTGAATTACAGCTACATAATTGCTGAAGCTGGCTCAAATTCAGTTTGAATTGCAGTTTCAGAACTCCAAAAGAAGCTTGCTCTCCACAAAACTCTTAGCAATTTTGTTGTTCACATAGGACTCCATATCCCAGCATTTAGTGACATTATACTCATAAATTCCCTGTGACACCCCACAGGGGTCCTCATTTCCCCTTATAATGGGGTGGAGGCTAACAGATACAGTATAAAAAGATAGACCAGGCTAACATGCAATATAAAATTTTAGAGATCTGCTCTTCTTTTTACTGAAGACAGCAGAAACAACAGAGACACAGAATTCCCCTATGCAATGGCCCGCTCATTAACTACACTGACAATACATAGTGGAGCCCCAAATCACCTAGAGCTCCAAGACTGATCTGCCTGGGCTTCCTCCTACAGCAAGCTGCTGAAAAAAGACCAGACAGTTTATAATCTCAAAAAAGCCATGTGTCATTAGAATATCAAATAGGTTATTTTGGTTTAAATAAGGAAGAAGAAAAACTCAGTGGTTAAGATAATAAGATATATGAAAGGCTTAAACATAACTCACAATTCTCTTCCTATAGTTGCAGCCAACAAAGCATGTTACTATTTGACCCCTAGAAAGGTATTTCTAGGTAGAAGTCCTGACTCTTCACTCTCTCCTCTTCACAGCAGACTGCCAGTTTTTCCACATAAGTAGGGGGCTGGAGCTCCCTCCTGTAAATCTTGAGCACTCTATACCGTGCAGGTTTGTGAATCTCCTCCCACAGCACAGCCTCCCCAGACAGAGTAATAAGCTCCCTTTTCCTCCAGGAAGGTCTGCCTAACCTCCTTCTTCCACAGAAATACAGCCCAAATGGAGAACCGAGCAAACCCAATGTACAGCTAATTGAACTATAATTTACCACTCTTGGTGGTCCAAGTGGCTACACAACTGAAGTGTCAGAATGTCATTGTAGGCCGTCTGGGCCTTATTCCATAAGAAAGGAAATTTTATAGTCATTGTAATGTAGTAAACACAGGTTTTCAGACTCCATTTAGGATCTGGATAAAAATCTATGTCAGAGATTCCCAAACCATGTTTGTTTCACAATAAAATGATTAAGGCAGTAACTGTGGTTCCCACCTTTCTCTCAGATCCTTTGTGCTGCAACAAATCATATACAGTAGTATTTCTATACTTAACATAGCCACACTAAGGAAATCCTGCTTTTCACACCAGTGAATGCTTCCTGGTCTTAAAAAAAACCAGTCATGTTTCCTCAGATTCATAGACAACATGAATTTTGCTGTATTTGTCAAATGACAAGAACTATATTTGAACTGAAGAGGAATAGATTCATTTTTGAAGTGCAAATATGCATACAGAAAAGGAGAACAGTAACCATTTAGAAAGTAAGAAAACAAAAAAGGTCTTTCATCTATCCTGACTCTTTTTGAGATGTGTGGACAGTCTTACAGTCAATTAAAAAGGTAGAAAAATATGGACATATCCTACCTGTACTGACGAAAATTTTTAAAAGTTCAAAAAAGTTTATATCAACAGAAGAAAAGATATAGAGGGAAAAAACCTGTAGTTCTATACACAGCATACATGAGAAAACAAATAGCAATGGCAAAATCATTATTGATTTGATGCTGCTGCATGTGCAGCTTTTTAAGTAGATGAAGACTTTCAACAAAGTCAGTCAGCTGATGGCAATTGAAATGTTAAGAGGCAACCTGAATGTTTACTTCAAAAGTCAGTAGATATTACTTGATGCTGGGAAAAAAGAAATGGCCAGAGTTTTAAATGTGGTAACTCCTTAGCTCTAGCTCCAGCACTGGTTGTGGCCAAATCACTTGAAGAATCTCCCTGAGAGTGAAAAAATAGCTATTAAGACACACATTGTAAGAGCTCAGGGCATGACCTTGAAGGGTGGAAACTCACCTGGATTGTTGCTTTTATTACCATCAAGGTTCAGTAGGATTTCAATATTCTTGAGGATGTTTGCAGACATTATTTACAAGGATTTGTGTAAACTGTGTTACCGTATTAATCGCACAGATAATTTGGGTTAGGCAACTATCAAATATATTTATGTATTTAGTTAAGCTTTGATCCTGTGAAGTCAATTAGTCACAGGCTTCAGTAGGAACAGTTATGTCATCAAATAGTTTTTAAAAAGCATTTAAGAGATCTATTTAAAATGGAATATTATGACTTGTTATTAACAAAGTAAAGGTAAAGTAACCATTGTTTTCTTCCCTCTCATATCCAAACCACCTGAAAATAGGTATGAAAAAAACCCAAACACTCTGTAGTATACTGTTATGGGTTTGTGTGGCGTGGAGGGTTTTTTTTGGTACCGGGTGAGGGTCCGCAGGGCCGGCTCCTGCTGGAAGCTGCTGGAAGCTCCCCCGGCTGGGAGCCGGACCCGCCGCTGGCCCAGGCCGAGCCCCTCCGCGACGGCGGCAGCGCCTCTGGGAGAGCGGATTTCAGAAGGGGAAAAAAAAAAACAGAAAAGAAACCCACCTGCTGGGAAACCTGCCGCGGAGAGGGGAGTGGGCTGTGAGAGGAACCCCTCTGCGGGTACCGAGGTCAGGGAAGGAGGAGGAGCGGGGGAGGCCGCGGTGAGGCGGCAGGCTGTCCCCCCCAGCCCATGGAGGGGAGCGGGGGAGCGGAGGGCGCCCAAGATGGCCGCGCCTGCGTGGCTGAGGCAGTCTGTGACTGAAGGAGTGCGCCCTGTCTGTGGAAGGGACCCGCGCTGGGAGGGACGGACCCCACGGCGGAGCAGGGGCCGAGCGCGGAGTCCTCCTCCCCCTGAGGAGGAAGGAGCGGCAGAGACCAGGGGTGAGGAACCGACCCCAGCCCCCGTCCCCTGCTCCCCTGGGGAGAGAGAACCGGGAGTGGGGCTGAGGCGGGAGGGCGGGGGGGAAGCTGCTCTCGGGTTGGGGTTTACTCCCCAACAGCCTTGGTTAGGTTTGACTGGGAGCAAATTACATTGATTTTGTTCCTTCCCCAAGTTGAGCCTGTCTTCTGTCCGTGACCATATGTGGGGAGTGATCCCTCCCTGTCCTTGTCTCGACCCACGAGCCTGCCTTCATATTTTCTCCTCATCCTACCGTGGCCGGGGGGCGAGGCGAGGCGAGGGAGCGGCTGCCCGGTGCTTTGTTACCAGCTTGGCTTAAACCACGACATATACAAATAGAGCTCTTCTCAGTTATGATAGTTATCATCTTCAGAGAGAGGCATTGTAACTGTATTTTTACAGCAGTAAAATGTTGTCACTGCCGTTGTGTAGTTTTGCACAATCATAGCAACATTTACCACTTTCCTAAATAAATTTGCCATCGAGTGTTCTCACACTTCAGTGAGATAGTGACTTTACAATTTTACAATTACTCGTGAAATATTTAATTGTGGACATGGACAATGGATGTGGACAATCCCATCCCATGTCCTTGGACTCAACCCAAGCATTAGGCCCCATTTGTGTCATTACAATTTAATGTTGAGACTTCTGTAAACACTTCCATCAACTAACTGATGAGCCAGAAGAGATTTGGGGAAAACATGATTCAGTTTTGCCTTCAAATGGAGTTTATTTTCTTTTGCAGATACCACCAAATCGTGTACACATATTGGCCCTCAGAAACTAGCAAAAATACCTCACTTGAGGTAACAAAAATTCTCAGCCACTCCTTCCTCTGCAGAAAATGGCATGAATTTAACACTATTAAGCATGATTCTGCTCAACAATTGTGAAGTCACATACAGAATCATAGAATCATTTAGGTCTGAAAAGACCTTTAAGATCATCCAGTCCAACTGTAAACCTAACACTGCCAAGTCCAACACTAAACCATGTCCCTACGCACCACATCTACACGTCTTTTAAATACCTCCAGGGATGGTGACTCAACCACTTCCCTGGGCAGCCTGTTCCAATGCTGGAAGTTCACAATAGCCTCTTTATCATACAAAATGATCTGCCAAATAGTATCTGTTGTGATAAAGTATTTTTAAGTGAAGCAAAATATCCCAATTACTTGCTGGTGTGCAACCCCTCTTCTCTGCAGCAAAGCAGCCACAAAGCTGTTAAGTGCCTTAAAAAACATATCTGCATCACAGAACGTGACACCATGCTGGGATTTCCAAGTTAATGCCAGTTAAGTTAGCCATCAAAAACAGGGCTAATGAGCCCAATAATGTACCATGTTGACATGTTTGTTTAGCTACTAAAATCCAAGCTGGCATCTCTGCCTTGTGCAGCACTGTACCTCACAGACATATCAGGTCTTTTGGCACTTTCTCTAACATCTCTATCACGGTACTGCAACACATAGCTGAAGGTAGAGATGATAACAGGGCAAAGATGGGAAAGATTTCCTGAGGCCATGGAAAGATAAAACTGCAACTGCCATGGACAGAGGCAGAACAAGCTCTTGCAAAGATGTGAGAAATGCCTCTATTTCAACCTTTTCCAAAACTAGGCAGTTGCTATTGCACATATCTAAGCTACAATCCACAGACTGGCTCTGCCATTAGGCCCTGGAGCAGGTTGTTCCTGCTAGATGTGCTCCTGCTGCAGCAGAGGTAAAGACAGAGGAAAGGATAAGATTAGAGGGAATTTGGTGAGGAAGAAAGATGGAGGTGTAATTCTTTTGGGTCTGGAGACAGGGAAATAATACAGGTGTCAGGAGCTGGGGGGGGGGAAGCATTCAGGAAAAAGTGCTACTGGCTCCTTGGCTGACAGAAAGTGCAGGGGACTCTGAACAGGCAGTGCTTGCAAGGGAAAATTCCCTAAAGCAATTACATATATATATTATTCCCAGTTCTGTAATACTGTAAATTTAGCTGTACTTGTATTTGAAAATTATGCATGTGTGGCAGATGGGATTTGACTGCATATCAGAAATTATTTTCATGAGTTTATAAAAGTTGCAGGTGTTCCCACAGAGGAACAGACATGTGAGGTGGGGAAGATATAGCACAGAGGAAAGCAGAGATGTCTTCCTGTGGACACATATTTAGCTAACGGTCGCAAGAGCATTCCAGACGCCTTTAGAAGACCTTGAACAGAATAAACAAGACGACAAAAAAAGATGCCAATTAGAAGAACACAGGTGCACATTCCACGATAAAGGGAACTTGGCACAAAGAACCTCAATTCGGCAGTTTATCTTGACCAATTAGACTGAGACAAGTTTCGCATGTTTTAGTTAGTATAACCAATTGTGTCCTATGTTTATGCACGTGTGCAGAGTTAGTATAACCAATTATATCTTATGTTTATGCACGTGTACAGTGTTGATATAACCAATCATATTTTATGCTTGTGCACGTGTACAGTGACTTTGCAGAATATGTGACTATAAGTATGTGTGTGTTTTAGCAATAAAGGGTCGTCTGCTGTCTGCTCTCAAGATTACAGGTGTCCGTCTACTTCAATCTCTTCATCTTCCTTTGGAGGAAACTTTCCCTTTATTTCTTGGGAAATAAATAGAAAACTAGAAATAGGAAGGAATCAGTAGGGCAATAAAGACTGTCAGTTATCCCTATTTAGAAGACAGAGGAGAGTAGCTAGCAACTGCACCTCAACAGCAGTAGAAAAGTGTACATTAAGAGTTAATTTTTTTAATCTGAAGTTCTCACACACATTTGGAGAAAAGTGTCGTGGAATTTTATGTCAGATTATAAACTCCTTAGTCCAGTTTACTGCTTTAATGTCATTTTCAAGTTTTCCCACATACCTAACCTGAATCTTCCTTGCTGCAATTTCATTCTAATAGAAGTAATCCAATTCACCACGGTCTTGAAATTCCTTTCTCTTTGCACAAGGTCTTTGCATGCATTAAGACTATTTTTCACTCCTTCTGTGAACGCTTTGGTAAATCTGTGATCATCTTTGTCGCTCTTCTCAGAACCATTACCAACAGGGTAAGGGCTGCATCCTTCTTACAACATGGGAAGTCAAAGCAAAACCAAACTGAAACCAAGTAGGAATGATGCCCTAATTAGAATGGGATTGGGGGCAGGGGGGATAAATATTTTTTGTAGTTACTTGTAGTAGCCCTGAGTGTTAGATTTTTGTTACAGGTCTGTGCTGGTTTTGGCTGGGATAGAGTTAATTTTCTTCATAGTAGCTGGTATGGGGCTATGTTTTGGATTTGTGCTGCAAACAGTGTTGATAACACAGGAGGTTTTGGTTACTGCTGAGCAGTGCTTACCCAGAGCCAAGGGCTTTTCTGCTCGTCACCCCACCCCACCAGCGAGGAGGCTGGGGGGGCACAAGGAGTTGGGAGGGGACACAGCCGGGACAGCTGACCCCGACTGACCCAAGGGATATTCCAGACCATAGGACGTCATGCTCAGCATATAAACACGGGGAAAGGAGAAGGAGGCGGGGGGGACATTCAGAATGATGGCATTTGTCTTCCCAAGTCACCATTACTTAGTGTGCTGGAGCCCTGCTTTCCTGGAGATGGCTGAACACCTGCCTGCCCATGGGAAGTGGTGAATTAATTCCTTGTTTTGCTTTGCTTGCACACACAGCTTTTGCTTTACCTATTAAACTGTCTTTATCTCAGCCCACAGGTTTTCTCACTTTTACCCTTCCGATTCTTTCCCTCATCCCACTGTGGGGGGAGTGAGCAAGTGGCTGTGTGGGGCTGAGCTGCCAGCTGGAGTTAAACCACAACAAGGTCTTTATCTCCAAATTTAGCCAGATTAGTCCTCATTGCACCAATAGTGTCCTCAGCAAAATTGTAAAGACTTTCATAATTTTAGCTCCGTTACCAGAGAAAAGAAAGGTGTTCACTGAGGGGAAAAACACTTTCCTATGCTTTACTTTTTACATGGGTCCCTAAAAGTCTGTTACATCTAAGCACTGTTTACTAATCCAGCACCATCTTTAATACTTATGGAGCACAAACACTTTCCAATTCTAGATTTCAATTTTTAAAATGTAGGAAGGTTGCTATCATAAGTCAGCTCATGTAGTACTAATTCTTGCAGTACAGTCTGCAAACAGAACAAGCCAGTGGTATTATATAAACATGCTTGAAAGCGGGGAGGTTGGAAACCCATAAATCAGTTAATGATCATGAGTAAACTGTTCCCAACATGCAGTGAATTTTGAGCTGCTTCACCTTAACTATCATGTTGCCAAGTAGAGATGCCAACACAAGGGCCTTGGCATAGCTTTCTCACAGTTGTTGTTCCTAGTTTTGGCCTTAGAGCCAGTAATAATCTTTTAAAGTCTCTTCTTCCAACCCTTTTTTCACTGCCCCCACATCAAGAAAATCATCATATTTCCTGGACTTACTGTGCACTAACATTCCCATTTCTTACCAAATACTTCATTTTATGTCCATTTTTTAAGAATCATGCAATGTATGAAATCTCTTCTCATAGCTATTAAGTGTTTGTAATAATTACTGTATATGAAAATGCAGCTCTTCTTCATTTCTTCAACACAATTGAATTGCTCAATCACATTGAGACTTACTTAATGTCAGTTTGACTGTATGAGTACAATAAACTGCCAGCTGGGAAGCACTTACCTAGCCCTGTCTTTATCCCAACTAATAATGTCATTGATACCTCCACACCTCTCTTTTCCTAAACAGGCTTACAGAACATTCAAGTGCGGAACTAACTAAAATAAAAGACTCAGCTAAAACTGGAATACAAGTTCTGAATGTTATTCTTGTAGGACTGCTATTATTAGGTATACAAATACCCAGAAGCCTCCAACCAATTATGGAGATGCTATTAGGATAGGCACAGTAGAAAATCATAGAAGATTCAGTGGGTTTATTATTCAAATATATAAGGCTACCAAAAAGTGAGAAGTCAAATGACTGAGGTTATAAAAAAGAGCAGCGGTGTTGCCAGAAGTAAAAACCAGACTCCTGTCCACACTGTAACCTGCACTGAACCCTTTAAAAACCATATGAATTGCAGTACAAGGTTGGATTTGACAAAAGATTAATCTAGTATCTCAATTAAAAAATTATCGTATCATGCATTTCAAAAGGAAGGTTTGCTAAAAAATTTTGAATTAAGTTTTCTAATAAAACAATCCACACCAAAATATCATCATCTTTGGTATCATTACAATCATTACAACCTACAGGGAACATTTATGCTATTGAATTTATGTGACTAAATTAGAATCTTCAAAATAGGGTGTGTTGTATTTATTCAGACCAGAAATGTATTCTTCTCAGGGGCAATTTGAAGTACCAAAGTAGAGATATTTCCTCTTAAAGACTTTTCCTGTCTTCATCTACATATAATTATCCATTTCCTGGACTTTAACAACAGTTACATAAGGTAGTGCTTGAATTACAGTTTCTCTCTTAGTAGAAATAACAAATAAATAAGTAAACAGCTACTTCTGCATCTTCCCTGTAAAAAAAAATAAAATGTTGGTATATCTTTTTTAAGGAATAACAACTCCTCTGTTTCAGAGTCTTCTACCACCAATTCGACATCAGTCAGGAAAGGCCCATTTCTCCAAGGTCAATTGTCCCAAAAATTCATCTGTGAAAATTAAACTGAAAGCAGGTGGCATCTTTTGGCAATGATTTGAGATATTATACTCCTGAAAAATACAACTGTGTGTAAAATTAGCACAGTACTCTTTACAATCACAATACTTTGGATAGAGAAGTTAGTTAAGATTTTGTGAGGATACCTGGGACAACTTCCCACAGCATATTTTTTAAATGCTTGCCAGTTTGTGCAAGGTTATGCCAAAGGGAAAAAGAAGAAATGCTCCTATGTATTTTTATGTACCTTAAGGGATTATTTGTATCTGGCACAGGGAGTTTAGCTCTATCCAGAGAGAAGAACACCAGAAGACAGAGTAATCATTTCTACTCCCTCACTTCAATTAGATAAAGGAATTTTAATGTGGGAGCCCAAAAATTGCATTCAGCTCATCTCCATACTCTGCCTCACAGGAGCATGCTACAACCAACTGCAAGAGCAACATATGCTCCCTTTTTCAAGCAACCCACTGACACCAGAATCAAGAATCTCCTTTCGTTTATATTTACCTCAGTTAAATTTGCTTAAATGTAAATGAAATAAAGCTACATCATAATAAGTCTAGTTTGAGGCCAAAGCTAATACAAATGGTAAGTTACAAACAAGACAGAAAAAATAGATTCCAACTTAATAGCATTTTACAACATGTCTCTAAGTCATGAAATACATCCAGTGACTTGTCATTCAGATTCCCTTCTTCAGTAATACATTAAAGAAAATGACTGATGTTTTGGTTAAGGTACTTGATTAGGGCCAAAAAGATGCCAGTTTGTTTTCCACTCCTCAGAAAACTGTGGGCAAGTCATGTAACTTCTAAAAACTCATATAATAACAACTTTACGTCAAGATATACTCATTGGAAAAGAGAAATATTTTGGCCAGTGTTCTAATAAATCACTCATTTTAGTCTAGTTTTTCTTGATTGTGTACTTCTCAGAAACTCGGTCCTGTCCAGGAATTTCAGCAACGGAGGTCAGAAGTCTGGACCTTGTGATCCTTCATGTTAACTATAAAAAACATCTTGAGTCAAACAACATGTTCCAATGTCAAAAAAATAACTATGTGAAAATCCATTTTTTGTTGGAAGTCCACTAATGGCTATGTATAAGTAAACAACTTGTGAAGGAGAGCAGGAGAAAAGCAATAGAGGCACAGAGACTTCAAGACATTTTCATTGGCCCAGAAAGTCAGTCATGGCCTGTATAAAAATGATGGATTAATTATGATTAAAGTTCCACTATCTGCCTCATGACTTGCAATTCTACTGAATGATGTTGTTTCTTTGAAGGAAGCCCAAAGGTACATGCACAGAACAGAGTCAGAGGTCCAAAGCTTATTTTTCTGAATACCTCATTTTTAGTATGCAGTTATTGAGAATCCGAGCTACTCTAAGCTTAACTGATCATTACCACTTTAACAATAGTTGTTTTGTAATACAGCATCTGTTGAAGCTAGCACAAACAAAGTGACCATGCAGTTTTAGAAATCTTTTTTCTCTTTTCCATCTAACATTTGGTAGCTTCCTAGGTTCAAGTTGTACACTGTAAAATAGGTTGCCCCTCAGTTTTGAAATGCAACAAAGGATGTTTACTGATACTGATGGCTTGAATGAGATTCTCATGTACTATATTTATCTCAATGCTACATGCCATCTCTCACCTGATGTGAGCAAGATAGTTATTTCTTCAGCTATAGTTACCTTGCTTTGCAAACTCCCTGTCGTGGTTTAACCCCAGCCAGCAACTAAGCACCACGCAGCCGCTCACTCACGCCCCCCACCCCCCCAGTGGGATGGGGGAGAAAATAGGGAAAAGAAGTAAAACTTGTGGGTTGAGATAAGAATGGTTTAATAGAATATAAAAAGAAGAAACTAATAATGATAATGACAACAATAATAAAGTGACAGCAGTAATGATAAAAGGATTGGAATATACAAATGATGCACAGCGCAATTGCTCACCACCCACTGATTGACACCCAGTTAGTCCCTCAGCAGCGATCCCCCCGCCCCCACTCCCCCCAGTTTATATACGAGATGTGACGTCCCATGGTATGGAATATCCCGTTGGCCAGTTTGGGTCAGCTGCCCTGGCTGTGTCCTGTGCCAACTTCTTGTGCCCCTCCAGCTTTCTCACTGGCTGGGCATGAGAAGCTGAAAAATCCTTGACTTTAGTCTAAACACTACTTGGCAACAACTGAAAACATCAGTGTGTTATCAACATTCTCAGCATACTGAACTCAAAACATAGCACTGTACCAGCTACTAGGAAGACAATTAACTCTATCCCAGCTGAAACCAGGACACTCCCCACTCCCTGCTTCTCATCATATCACCAGCAAAAGATGAAAGCATCTCCAGGTATCAAAACTGCCTCTGCTCCTTGGTGTTCCCATGCCTGTTGTTGCACTTGAAATCCAACAACAGTAGACAGACTTCTGGACACAGGCTTTAATTAGTGACACCCTAAAATAATTGCAGGCTCAACCAGTGAAATAGGGCATTCTGAGAATTTAAAAAAATAAACCGTAGTAGCATTTTTACATCTAATAATGACATTAATATAGAATTCAGCATTTTCCCTGTCCTTCAAAGCCCACTAGTGAATATGTTGCTTTCTTCTCTCAGGTAAAGTCAGCCTTTCTAAACCTTGCAGGGGGGAGTCTGTCGCTGCAGAACAAGTTTTAAATACGTTGCATTGCTATGTCTGCAAAACGGCAATCATGAGGAAATACGCTTTTCTTTCTAGGCATACATAGTTTTTGGCAGTCAGAGTCATCAGCACACCCTGGGGAAACAAAGGAGATATCAATCTGATATAAGTAGGAAGTTAAACAGTGCTTTGGCATCACTGAAGCCATGTGCTAGTGAATCTGTTCATTATAAAACAGATAATATTTCCCCATGGGTGAAAGGAAATTAACAATAATGTAGAAAGACTCCCCAGCAGCAAGCAAGAAATATGTACTTCATTACTCTGAGGCTTCATGAAGAAAACTCTACTTCAAGCTACTTAACCTTGCTTCAAATGGCCTGGCCTTTAAATACAGCTTGATGCCTAGCTCCTCTTCAAATCAAGATGAAGCTCTAAGTCTCAGCTTCAGTTCACATCTTCGTCTACACTAACCTCACACATCTCTTATTTCAGAATCCTGCCAAGATTTCATAGTTAAAAAAGAAAGCGATTAGACACGACACAGTTATTCCATCTCAGTGAGTCAAAAAAATGTCTGTACTGAAGACTACAGCACAATATGAAGCATCTGATGTAACTTTAAAGAATTCAGCATAGGTACCAATGCTAACTCACCTTACATGAAAGTTTATTTGCCACAGTCAGGCTTCTTTTAATATTTAGAGTTAGCTTTAAATGAGCCAAGTCAGATATATCTGTGCTAAGCTGTCATTTACATTGCAAATATATACTCAGTTTTGCTTTGTACTGTTTAAGAGGAAACAGGCACACAAATCTGCTTGCAATATTTTACCAGGTGCAAGTGCCCGGGGCAGCCCTGTAAGGTGTGGCTGGGGCTGCCCGGTGCCGGACCCAGCCGGTTCCAGCTGGTTCCCGCCGGTTCCAGCCGGCTCCAGCCAGCTCCAGCAGCCCCACCGCCGGGCACAGCTGAGCCCCTCAGCCACAGGTGGGCGGCTGGCTCGGGGAAAGACTGGGTGAGAAAGGGCAAAACGCTGCCCGGCAGCCCAGGCTGAGGGGAAAAAGTGTGAGAAACAGCCCTTAAATCAATTTTCCCCAAGTCAAGTCTGTTTTGCCCATGATGGTAATCGGTATGAGGCTTCCCTGCCTTTGTCTTGACCCAGAGGTTTTTTCATCGTATTTTCTCCCTGTGAGAGACTGAAAGAGTTAATGTCTCAAACTTTGTGGTGGGGCAAATTCAGCTTAAAGACAAACCCTGCACAGCAAGGAACCAAGGTGGAAAGCCCATCAGCTCAGACATCAGCAACAGGAGGGGGAGGGCGTGCTGGAGGGTGCGCAGCTCCCCATTCTGATACAAAGATCAAACAGTGGCCACATCTGCAGGGAAGGAGAAGTTACTCCACAAACCACCCCCAAGCCCAAAGGCTCACAAACTCCTCATTAACCTGACGAGTCCGGGTGTCCACCCGAAGGAGGGGCAAGGATGATAAAAGGACACAAACTGAAGCCCCACGTGTGTAAGCCCACCGGGACTGGACCCCTCGGCTGACTGGACCAACGCTGGACCCAGGACTGGTGAAATCTTTCTCTCTTCCCTTTTTCTCTCTCTGTCTTCTTCTCTCTCTCCTTTTCCTTTTCCACAATCCCTATACCTCATCTGTTTCAAGACATGAACCGTTGACCAAGTCTGAGACTAAGAGTGGATCCAGCTGCCCCTGGGCCCTTCTCTGAGGAGGCATCTGGAAAGCAAGGGGGTCTGCTCTGAACCTCCTGACTCAACGGGAGGGATCTCCTTATTCCCTGAATTGATATATATGGTTACCACGGGTTACACGGTTTACAGAAGTAGTCTTATGCCAATTCCTGTTGTGAGAAAACCCTGCCACCTACTACCATGCCTCCCCAGTTCAGTGTGCTTCTGTCATGAATAAAATCTTCAACTGATCGTTTGGTGTTGTTTCACCTTAATTTAGCCCAAGGGAATTTCAAATTAAACATGACTCCCTGGTCTCTCCAGTCTGGGTTGTGACACTCCCCCTGCCCTGTTGAGGAGGGTGAGCAAAAGAGCAGCTGCATGGGGGTTTCACAGCCAGCCGATGTCAACCCACCACAAATATCTATCGGAAGGATTGAGCATCTAATGAACTGATTATTTATTAAAAAGCCAGTGCTAGAATACATGTACAAATAGCAACAGATCAACGGGTATAGATAGATAATATGATGCCAGGACTGCTAACAGAACTATTTGGTTTTTAAATGATGGGTTTTAAAAAAAAAATCAGTACTCAAAAAGTAGAAGCTATTGAAGTAGAAGGAAAGGGAAGCACTCTATCAGTCTTCAGAATAAGAGGAAGACTGATGCCAACAATTACCAAATTGTAAGTGTAATTGGGGAACCCATATTAGAAAGGAAAGTCATTCTCTTATATCCATGCTCTATAGAGAAATATATGCAATTATATTCACACTTAGATTAAAAGAAGAATGCCTCATGTAATGATAATGTCTTCCGGTTTCTGACAACACAGCTGTTCGGTCCATGTTTCAAGAACTATGATCAGCAAGAGTATATGTATAAAAGTCTAGAGAAAAAAGGTGGTGTAACAAAGAATACCCGATTTTCTTTTAAAATTAAATATCCGAGGCAAGATCACACTAACTCATGTATCTAATTCAGATTGGCTTGGATATAAATACTAACTACCAAATACCTTGCAAACTAACTGAAGCAAACTGACTGAAGCAAAGCAAGAAAGCTCTTGACCTGTAGAATGAAGTACAGTATACAGTTAGCTACTAGCCAGCCCTATTGCACTTGTTATGTAATAACCAGGGGGAAGAGTTAACTATTATATTCTTAAATTAAGCTGCTGTGTGGACAGGCAAACATTGCAAAACCAGAATGAAGAAAATACCTGTGGTAAAAATGGACACAAAATAATCCAATTATATGGAAACATAAATTACTTCTTCTGGGAAGGGAAAACGATACATTTTGAATTTGGGAAGAAGAAACCTGGAAAGGGAAGTGACAGGGGAAAAAAAAGAATTAAAAAAAATACCAGAAAAACACAGAGCTGAATTATGTGAAGAGCATTTCCTAAGCCTCTGGTCAAAAGCGACAAATGGAATGTCCTAGGCACCATGGAAACAATTACAGACACACCAGTCCCAGCATCAGGAGGTTTGCAAGTGCCTTGTCAGGAAGGCAGATGGGCTTAAACAAAGAAATGTGAGAAAGTTGGGAAAACAAGGTAACAATAAAACAAGAGTTTAGCATAAAAGCAGCTACCTCTGTATTAGATATGTTTGGTGGAGGAGATGTGAGACACCAGCAATAAACAAACTATCCATTTTGGGGATGCCCGCTCTACTTCTGGTCACAGAGCAGAGTGGCAGAGAGTCTCGCTGTGTATCTCAGCTGAAAAAGTAATTTGTTGAACAATTGGAAAAGAAGAGTAAAACTCAATAGCTAAAATGCTTTCATTTCCTAGCATTTGGGAAGGAAACAATAAACATCCCCTTGGTTGAGATTTATAGCAAGACACTTTGTACACTATTAAAAAAGAAATGTGATTCATTCCTCACTGGCAACAGGGCAGATGGGAAGTCACATAGCAATTTATATTAATTTTATTGCATATTTTCACTTCTTTAGAGTGGAAATGGTGTCCACTATTTATACATTTATTCACTTCCACTAGCGGTTTTTGGTTTAGTGTTTTTCTGGAGGTACCACTAATTAAAGATGGAAAATACATTATTCTCTGTATAGTCTAATAGGTTTTTCTCATCCTTTCCAAAACGGCAGAAACTTCTTCATAGTTAGTTCTTCTGATCACTCTGAATGATTTGGTCATGACTTCACTAGTGCCTGTTGGTACTTGCTGTTTTAATCACTATAAAGGAGGTTGCCAGGGTTCTATCCCAGAGAACATTAGCCTTTATACGTGCAGCTACTGACCCTTCAATGCGAGGTCAAGTCTCAGACTCATGTATCAAAAACAAGCCACTGTTGGCCTAGTCTCACCCTTATTTTTGCAACAAGAGATCACTGACTTCTGACTCATTTATCAGCTGCTGAAGATTTGTTTGTTTGGTTTTCCTTTTATTGTACCAAATGCTGCTTAGATGTCTGCAAACTTTGTTTTCATTTGTTTATGTTTTTCTGGAAATGTGTTTTCCTACAGAGGTTTCTGAAGCAGTCATCATCTCTTCTTTCCCAGATCTTTGTGTTTTGGGACACAAAATTCAAGTAGTGACCTGTCTACTGCCAGATGTAGGATATCACATTATGTGTAGCGCAGGGGAAAATATGCCCAGAACCACAGATTTCTAAGAACTTCAGTCACTTATTCCAGGAATAATATTCCTGGTGTACACCATGCTGAAGCTGTGACCGCTGGGTGCTATGTTTGTTCACATATGCTCACAGCATGGACAACAGTTCCACAAGCTGTACGTTATTAGATCCAGCCAGTTTGCCCACTTACTAAGTCATATTTTATGGTTTGTTTCTGGCATAACTACTTCTTGAAAAGCCATTGTCCCACATTTGTTTCATGCCTGAAATCAGTCAGACCTGAAGACAGTTCTCTCCCTGTGACATCCCATTATGCCAACCAGTACTCAATAACAAAAGCCAAGTATTTAACCAGACTTCTACAGGAGAAAAAGAATGGTCGTTCAGTGACAACAAAAAAGACAGAATATCTTTCCCTCTTCTATCATCAAAAGATGAAAAAAACAATCAGATATTCACTTGCTTAGTGCTACAAAAACAGCGGCTGAAAAAATGGTTCATTAACTGAGGAGTCAAACACTTGCGTGATGGATTAGTTCAAACTGAACCTGATCCCAGAGATGAGGAAAGCTGGAATCTCTTCTTTCTATTCTGTGATCCCTGTTCCTCCCAACTATACCTTATACTCTGGGAATATCTGCATGATATAGCTGTGTTTTCTGAAGTGCTAAATAATATGCTATCAATTTTAATCTCCCTTAGGTTGATCCCTGAGGTTAACATTTTCAAACCTATGAAGTCTGTCTACTGTATCTGATAACCAAAGTCCTTTGAATTACGCAGTGATCTTATTTTTGTAATACTCTTAAAATAAACAAAATCTGATTATTTCTTACATACACGGTCAGGGAAAAGAAACCCAAAGAGAGCACTGTTTTACACAGGAAGCTTATGGCAGAGCTTAAAGCTTAAACCCAGCTTTCTGCCAAGCCACTGTTCTGAGCCTGAACCTCATAGGCATCCTTTCACCTTCCCATTTATAGTCAAAAGTACAGCTTATTTACATACTTAGCATTTATAATAGTTGAGCTTGATCCCAGCCACAGTTCTCCCCCCCTGCCCCGTGATGCCATGACCACACAAACAGGGACAAAATGTTTCTGTTATATTAAGCCAAATTAAGAAATACTCAAGCATGAGTGACTGTGCTTCTGACTTGCTCCAGTGGACTCTGTCCATGTGGAAAGGTGAAACCACATCTACTCTAATTTGCTGTGGCATACACACCCCTCCCCTCCCCTGCTCTGAAGGAGCAAAAGGTGACACATGCCCATCGGATAGATGTTTGCTCTAATGCCTTATTGTGTAATTAGAGATTTCTAAAAAAGTTGCCATGATTCTTTTCCTGTCCTACTCATTTATTCACACAGGATTGTAGATTATTCTTGTGGTAGAGCATTCTTTAAACACTAATTTACGGTAGCAGCAGCCAGTTCTGTTCAGCTACCTGAGGTTTAAGTAGGAAAAAAGTATGGAGTAGTATTTACTGAAGAAAATAAGGCAAAAAATACAAGTGATTCAGAACTAGAATTTACACAACTAAAGCAAGGCACTTCAGCAATCACAGCATGCTGTGTAGCAATCTGCCACCAAGAACAGAGAACAGTAAGACCATGTGGGAGTTAAAACTATGCATTGCCATATGGTAGATAACAAAGACCCGAAGATTTCCATTTTTTTTGCACTTTCAGAATATCCCCATAAATGAAATCAAATGTAGCCCATGTCCTGAGGACCAGAAACTGTTCCTTCCCACTTTGAAACTGAGAGCTTGCCCCCACGTTGTAGGAATGACTTTGAAAGGAAAAAGTGAACTATGAGAAAGCTTTCTGATAACAGGGGAAAAATCCCTCATTTCCAAATTGCCTTTCCCCCGTAATCAAATTCCACATAAAGGCTGTCATAGGAATAACATGACAGCCAGTTTCTCACATGAGAGAATTCTTTGTGGGAGTTTTGCCTGGACTCAAAAAGCTCCCATGTCTCTCATCTACTGCCATTGCTTTGATTAGCTGTTTCTTTTCATCTCAAATTCTGATGCTATCAAACTCATGGAAGCAGGTAGTAAGAAAGGTACGGGGGGATGTGGGGAGGGGGTTGCCTGCTTGGCTTCATTTAAAATATTCTTTGTTGTTTTCAAAATATTTTTGTAATGGTAACTTGCTAGGAAATTGTCTGTAAAAAAAACCACTGCTGCTCTCCTAAGTGCTTCAGACTGCTGACTGCCAGAAAATGGGGGTGGAATGGGAGGAGTTCAGCTGGCAAAAATATGTGCCATGGAAAAAAATATTTTCAGTAAAACACTAAACTTTTTCTTCTTTTTTTTTTAAGTTTAGTTCACTTTTTAATTTTTGGAAGAGTAGTGAGTGCTATTTTTCATTCTCTGACCCATTTGTAATGTCCTGGAAAGATCTTGTCTGTGTGCTGAACTAGACTTTTGGCAAAATGAAGAAGTTGGTCCCTCAAAAATCTATCCCCAGTTGAGATTATTTATATTATAATAAAAGACTTTGAATGTTTTCAGCCCACATTGGCCTATACATAGGTAGCAGCCACGTGCACATAACAGGAGGGGTAATCTAAAGGACAGAGTCCTGCACACACGTTCAAGAGGCAAGAGGTTTGTTTACACTGAAACACTTAAGTAACATTGGGAATTAATTTAGGGATCACTAGCTGCTTGACCATAGTGCCATATGTGGATATTCACAGGCCTTTGACAGACATTTGTCAGTGAATTAAAATGAGCTGGCTAAACCTCTTGCTGATGGCAGGTACCTGTCACACCCCTGCCTGTTGTCAAACCCTGAAAAAAGAAAAAAATTCAGCATAAAGCATTAAATCCAACCAGCATCTGAGAGATTAACCTGATATGCTGGGCTGCCCCAGTTCAGGAACTGTGGAGGAGTTGGATGTCTGTGGCTTTGGGGCACAAAGTGGATGAGATGTGTGGGAAGTCATGAGCAGTAGCATCTTCAGGAGAATAGCTAACATGCTATTAATTCACAGTCTGGCTTACTGAAGTAATTTTCCAGTGTAGACAACAAAGAAATAAAGTTCCAGGCTGCACCTATGACAGAACTGAATCTGCTTCATGCCTCAGCTACCCCTCTAATGTTACAGATAATGTTATTCTATGTTATAGCTAATGTTATTCTAATGTAGTGGGTTACTCCAAGGATAATTCCAGCAATGTTTCGGTAAAGTGATCAAGAATCAGTGGATAAATCTGGAAGGGACCTCAGGAGGTCGTGTAGCTCAACTTAAGTGATAAGATAGATCATCTTAGCGCATAGTTAATTAATGATCTGACATTAAGAGCATGCAACTATGATCCTGAGCTGGCAATATGACAGGTAACTAACTTCTAAATAGTGACATAAGTCATTAAAATCTTCTCAAAACTCAGTATTACGTATTGCCTTCTAATTTCAAACTTACTTTCATCACCTGACAAAAAATGGAGTGAAACATAGGCTGCAGTCACAAGAAAATCGGGAAACTGTTCTAGTAACTTCATAGTCAGCATTAGGAAGCCATCTGCAGTAAACCTGATTTTTCCTGATTTCCCGCAAGTTATTAAAAAGAAAAATGGCCTTTTCATATGAAATACTGCACGTATGGAATTCAGGGCGGGAGGGGAGTGGGGAGAAAATAAAAGAAAACCGCCTGTCTAAATTGAATTATACAATCTTCACTCTGAAATCCTTGGCATCTCTTAGAACACATTTTGTAAGAATTTGGAGAAGATTCAAGGTATGTTCTTGATAGGTGCAAGTAACTCAAGGACTTTTTTCTGCTTGATTTAATCAGCTGCAGTACCCATCTCTTCAATGTGAGTGTCTAATGCATGCAATCAGTCATCATTAATATAATCTTTTTTACGCATCTACAGAATAGTTTCTTTAAAACATATAAATAATTACAGTGTTCACAGCATCACTTAACAGTTCATGTTTGACACTTCTGCCTAATGACCATCTCTGACCTCATACAAAGGATGAGGTGACCACATCACCTCTGACATGGTCTAAATTATTTTATTTCTGTATGGTGAAGAGTATTAACTTTGAAAAATAACCTAACCTTGACAATTCAAAGTGCCTTCTAGGACACCTACTCCTAAATATTATGTTCTGAATAGAAAACTGTATTCAAGAAATAGAGTTTTTTAGACTTATGGGAATACTATAAATCACTGAAAGACCAAACTCCTAAAGAAAGACTCAGTGGAACTTGCTGGAGCAAGGTCAGGATAAAACACACCCCTTCATTCTGTAAGAACAGGATTTCAGTGACCTCAGTCAAGATATTCTTCTTCCTAAGGTTTTCCATTTAAGAGCAGCTATACCACACAGCCAGAAGTTAACCTCCAGTACTGCAAAATGCCAGGCTTCATGCCATGTATGCAGAAACATAAGGGCTATATGGACCCATTTCTAGCACACAGAAAGAGATTTTATTTGTATACAAGAATTTGAATTACTAGGATCTACAGGGTCTTCTATGTGCACTAGTTCTCATGCTGCACTAAAAGAGAAAGATAGGAGCTGAAAAACAGTGAAAAAAATAGATGGGAGAAAAAAGAAAAGGGAAGGTAGGTTCAACAGAGCACAGTGCAAGGGAAAAAAGAATTTATCTCACCTAACGGATCTTGGAAATGCAGCAGAAGAAACTGGTCCAATTTGTTAGTTTTCTCTTTTTTTTCCTCCAGATCTTTTACATTTGCAAGCAAACAGAAATATATCAAAGATATCTATCTATGTCCTCTATCACTCACTCCTCCCATGTAGAAAAATCTGCAAGGCATCAGGTTTAGAGCTAGTAATTCAGGTCAAAAGTGGTAACAGTATTTAAGCAATAATGTACAGTAGAATATAGCCAGTTCTTTCTATTCATTACTAGTTTGTGTCCATACTGATTTGCCTGTGAACTCAATTATTCACTTATTTTCCCAAATGAGTTTTCAGTCAGAAGGCATGTTCTCTCTCTTATTAATGTTGGGCTTGATCAATGGCATGTTGAAGAGGATGAAATTATATGACTAGTTCAAGGGGCTTTGGAATAGGTCCATGCTTCCAAATTACTCACCACAGCCTCATTGCATAGTAATTATTATTTTTCTTTGGTTTAATATTACCTTATGCCAAGCAACTTCTCTTTGTCTTGCTGTTTGAAATAGTATCTCTTTTAAAGTAATAGCATGCATTGGGTTCAAATTCATACTGCTGTTTTCAGTTATTTATTTTCTGCTGTCCTGTTAGAGGTGTATTTCCTTTCTTAATTTATAATTCTTGTGAAGAATATTGTTTGCATTTTCTGTGTTATTTGACAGCTATCTTAGGACTAACTAGGTTGCAAAACATTTTCCTTTGGTTATGATTATTTTCTTTTGCATAAACTTTTTGAGAGAAAAAAGTGAAGCAGCTGTGGGGGAGAAGAATGTGTGTAATATAGATGTGCTTTTACACACGTAATTTAAGATGAGCAGATCCAGATTTTCAAAAGCATTTATGTGTCTGTGTGTAGCCTGACATCTCATCAAAACCATCTAAATAGTAAAAAAATTACTGTGTGGTTTTACATATATAGCTATGAAAACCTAACTTTTTTGTATGTAAGTTTCAGACACGTTGTTTCCTTCTTCTCCTCCCTCTCTGCACTCCCCCAGCTTTGTCCCCCCTATCTGAATGTGCAATCTTTTCTTGAGCTAGCTTTAGGCTATTGCTGACTCTGCGTGGCATACTTTGTATCACGTTAGACTCTTTAAAGACACAGCCAATGATGAAACATGAAATTAATTTCATTATATTTTGAAACAGTGACCTGAAGATTGACATTTCTGTTTTCACAAACACCCACTTATATGTTTTTCAGAACAGAATATTATTGTTTCATTGAACATTTTTTAACCAATTTTTCAACTGGCTGCTGGCCAGAGATAGATCTAGAATAAGTTTATCATATTTTATACTTATTAGCCAAATGGTTTGTCATCCCCATAAATAATCATACATCGGTTTTACATTGTGAAATCAGTATTTCAGTGACAAGACTTTGTTCGTCTGGAAGAGAAATTATAAAAACTGCATTCAGCTTTGTCCAAGATATATTTTCAATTATGAAAACATTTGAAATTTTATTAATTAGAGTGAGGATCTTATTTTCTTTACCGACTTAAAACTTTCATAAGAATTTCATAATTGGGGCAAACAGAAGCTAAAATTCTTGTTATAAATATATCACCTTGTACTCTCTCAAAAGCCTGTGATGCTTTCATGGTTTGAAATACTACAGGCTGACTAAATTATATTCCCTTATATTTGAGACACTGAAATAATATCTTAACTCTCTAAATCAAGTTTAACTCCACAAAACCAAAATTGAAGTCTTATTTGGAGTCATTGGATCAAACCCTTGGGACAAAGTTTATCTGTACTGGAGTTCATTCATATGTATGATCTACACGATCAGGATAGTTCATTCTACCCTTAAACTCCATAGCTTCTCCTGACCCAACCACGAACATTTGGCTAATGCCTAAAACACCTAAATCTCTGCCTTTTCAGTAATTCTCAGGAGCTTTCTTAATTAAAAAAAATACATTTTTACTCCTGTGACAGTGGTGGATTTGTAATCATTGGTGAAAAAGTTTTTAGAGTTACTGCCTCATCTGAGGAAATATGGCTGCCATCCCAAAATCTATCCTTCTAGAAAACATTGAGCATTATTCCACTTCTGTTTGTACTTTAGACCCAGTTTATGGCATTCATAGGATAAATGAAGGTCTTCCAAGCATCATAAGCAGACCTCCTTCTTTGTCAAGAGTGTCCTCTACCCTAACTAAACACTCAAGTTTCACATCTAACATTTACTTTCTGTAGGCCCCGTCACCATGCCCATTCCACGTCTGATATACCTGAAATTCACTCTCTTCTATTTTCTTGCTTCTGCCTTTTTCTTTAGCAATATAATCATACACAGTACGATTCTCCCAAAGAAACTCACATTTAATGTGACTTTCCTCATTCAAAAACCTCATCGTACTCATTCTTAAACTCATAGAAAGTATATATCCACTGATATTATTTTTCAAGTTCATTTCTGTACTACTTATATTTTAGCTTCTATCACTTACACTCAGCTAAAAACACTCTTAAAATCTCTGCTGACTCCTTAAAACATCCTTGTTTCTTCAACTTTACCATAGGTGACAACGACATTCATTGTCTTTAAAATCTCGTCCTGCCTTGATTTTTGGCTGTTGCCATTGTCCATTTCTTTCATGTGATCTTTGGAGGATTTTCTCATTCACCTTCATCTTCCCAAATGGACTTCAAGAGAATGCCATAAATTCAACTCTATCATCTTTCCAGATCACATCTCTAAAGGAATCCATACCAGAACTTCATGAAAGCCTGTGCCTCATCTCCAACAACAGCTGAACGCAGATAATAAATAAATAAGTAAATAAATAAATAAATAGAATAAAGAAGCATATTGTAATCCTTCCTCTGACCAATTCACCCATTTGCAACTTAAGGAGCTAGACAAATTTCCTGTGCATTTAGTTGCCCTCAGTGGACCTCCGCGGCATATAATAATCTTGCCTCCCACATAACCTTTAGCCACAGGACATTGTGAATGCAAGAATTTCCACAGCTTAACTCCATGTTGCCTGAAAAATTACCATCTTCTGTTTGCCTTGAACCTGCCACACTCTAGCTTCCTGTTATGCCCTAATTATTGATTACAGCCTCATCCAACACAAACAGTCCCTTTCCAAGCCACTAGTGATTTTTACACATCTTTCATATCCTTCCCCACATCTTTTCCAGGGTGAAGAATCCTAACTCAGTTGTCCCTTAAAAGGAAAGTAGCCATAGTAACTTACTGGCATAAGCAAATAATTGTCATCTTACTACTCATCTGCTTTTCTAGGTGATTTTTAAGCACGCTGTATGACAGCAGTTCCTGCAGCAGTACACTGTCACTGTGACCCTGCTAATAAACTTCAGAAAAAATTATTAAACTTAGAATCTCCAAGAAACTCTTCTCTAATCATCAAGCTGGTGAAGGCTCTCATCTTTCACCACTACATTGTGCCACTCTATTCTCTAGCCTTGACAAATACAAGCTTACACAGCTTAAATTCATTTAGATGTTGACTTTCCTAGTCCACAGTTCTTCCCTGGCCATCGCTTATTTTCTCTCCTTCCTTATTACATCAAAGAGAAGCTGTCCTTCACTAACCACACCATCTCTTATTCCATTACAGGGCATTAATTCCCCACTCGGAGAGGCCAATGAGACCTTCATAGCTTACTCTGCACCATCACATTTGTTCTGGGCGAAGAAGCTGCATATAAACACAGAAAGCTGATCTTAAACATTTCCTTTTCCATTATACCTCAAAAAATAACCTACAGCCAACCTGCAACATAAATTGTGAACCAATAGACTAGATCTCACAGCCTATTATGTTGTATACATCCTTGCTCCATTGGTTTACTGCTTTGCCTTGCCAGTTCCTTTGTATTTGCTCTCACATACAGTTGGACAATTGTTTTGCAGAATGCAAAGCCTAGATAAGAAGTTCCTGATCCACAGCTAAAATTCCTTGGCACCACAGGCCATAGCCACAAAGATAGTTGTAAACCTAACTTTCCAGTGACATCAGAGGGGAGAAAGGCAACTAAGTATATTTATGCTCTCATTATGTACTCATTGAAATAACATTAAAAGATGCATTTTAAAATTTTTGTATCATTGAAGCAGTTTCAGCCCTATCTAATAGACAGATTCAGTTTACATCTCGAAGTACTGCTTGTTTTTATTGTTTGTCAGTATGTGGAAGACACACAAGTCTTTATGTATCATTTGCAATTTTGACTATGTTAATATCAACCAGCTGATGAACCTTAACTAGGAACAACAACAATATCTAAAAATCTGTGTTCTGCCAAATATACATCTGAATTATACAAAGCATAAATACATAAACCAGCTGAAACATCTGAAGAGAGTTCAAAGTTCTCCAAAGAACCCCTATCGCCTTCCATCCATCTCAGAACCCTACTGTTTAGAAACATTAAATGCTCGCACTCATTCTAATGTTTTGTTGTAAAGATTTTATCTGACTCACTGACAGTACCTAGTCGGTGCTGTCATCCCCAGCTACAAGGGACTGAGGCTGAAGAATAATTGTATATATCTTTTAACGGCTGTCTTGGATTTTTCTACATTTTACAGATTTTTATGTCTAGTCCTAAAGTTTCGACTCTGTTAGTTTTTGCACCACTTGAAAACTTATCTAGTCAGCCCACTTTTGCCTCACTTCCTTGCTGTTCTCCAGTCTGCACAGCTAAACAGAGAAATGTGCCATTTCACCTCTACCATATTTTGCTGAATGTCAGAGGTCATGAATTCAAATACTTGTACTGTTTGGAACCACTTCTGTGACAAAAAAATATCTTCTTCCACCCACTCATACTAATATACTTACTGGTATATGCTATCTCTCATGTCTCATTCTCCCTTTTTTAAAGGATATTGCATTGTTTATTTTTATTAGCTCTAGAGCTACAATTTCATAATGAACTCATGGACTCAGAATGTCAGATGAACAAAATATTGATAGTATTTTTCAAAGAACTAGGAAGTTCTGGCTTCAGTGATTTATAAGTTTTCTTAACTGGCATCAGAAGTAATGCCGCTTAACAAGAGCACTTTGCACTTCATAATTAATCAGCTGTAAGCTGGTTTTGTTGTTAGTATTATTGCTAATACATTGCTACAGTTCATACTTCAACACTAAGTAACCACACCTGCAACAAGTTTTTCACAACAGGTTTTATCCTTCCTCTGAAGAACCTCACTTTTGAAAGACTGTATTTTCAATATCTCAGGTTTATCCAGAAACACGTATCAGACCTGTTTTCTGTCTTTGCCATGTTATGTTTATGTGGTTCTATTACTGTTCAGTTGGTCCTGTTTATAAAAATATAACTTCATTCTTCACGTGCCTACCTTGAAATGCACGTATTTGGGGAAAAAACATCAAATTGACCCTGGCTTCTTCATAAACCCAATGGGAAGATAAGAGGTAACTGAACTCCAGGGGTAAAGCAAATCATGTTGTATTATAGGCCATATGCACCGACCAGCCAGATTAGGACAAGAGATAAGCAATAATTTTTATTACATGATGTAAACAGCAAGAGAGAACAGAGACAGGCGAAGCCTTGGAAAACTCCACCTTGTACTTGGCATGCTTGGGGCTAAGCTGGTACTGGCACAGCCTTTCCTTGAGGCTGTGCATGAGGCTTTTTCTTCCTGCTCAGGGACATCAGAAGAATAAGTATATTTTCTGTAATTTTTCCTTTTTAATGAATCACAGCTGGCTATGCTCAGCAATACACAAGTCATTAAAATATTTACATGTCACCTCAATAACTGTAAGTTAATATGTACTTCATGGAATCCTTTCTATTGATGTTTTTCATTGTTATGTCCAAAACACATGACCGATTAATGTTTTTCACAACAAGCGTGCACAACATTTGTTTCTCTCAAGCTAACTTAATATTAACAGTGTCTGGGAGTGATAATCCTGAATTTAGGACTTGTTTTTAAACAATCAGATGGAAACCAGGTCATTTCCCCTTCCAGTACATCCTCTACTGCCACCATCATGTGCTAAATATTTTGGGGTATATATTTACAACAAAACCAGGAACTATTTTTATTCAAATGCTTAACAAGGACTATGGCACAACTTATGCTAATGTCACCTCAGGAAAAAAAAAAATCACTTTGTTGTTGTGGTCTTGACTTTGAGAAGTATCGGGAAGTTTGTTAAAAACTGCTGAGCTCTGAGGAGAGCTAGAGCCGGTCTCGACCCTCCCCTATGGGGTAGTGCAAGCATAAGCCACAAGGTTCCCCTCTGTACACACAGGCCAAGGATTATTGCAGCGAAGTAGACTGCAACCTATTTTTTTCAAGTTCTTCTTCCCAGAAGCAGGAGTATACAACAAGGTTCAAGATCATCAGTTCCACACTCTAAAACAGCACCATCAGTTAGCAGCAGAATTGATCTAATTATTTTAGAGTAGCTGTGGATCAGAGCCATACAGAAAAGGGACTAAATCTTCAAGCCATGTTCTTGAAGGTACTTAGACACTAAAAGATATAGATACAGGCTCAAGTAAGCCTCTAGATACCATTGAAAAAATTATTTTTTACTTAAATAACGCTCCAAATTTGTCCCTGTTTCTCAGTATGTTCTTACCCTTCCTTTTCTCCCTTCCCTATCACACACTTCCATACCCACTCACCTTTGGTGCACTGCCCCAGGACACATACTTCTGTGGCTGGCATACAGGGTTTGTGTAGGTTTAGAGACATTTGAGTGACACAAACAGAGGGAAGACACCTAAAGGCCTTTTGTGCTGTTGGGGCTGACGTTCCCCAGCTGCAGCCCGTCCATGTGTTTGCACCTTTCTTCCTGCACAAAACCACTTCACCTGATTTCTGTTCTCGCCTGACCTTCCATGGCCTTCCTACTTCACCTTTCTCTACAGAAGCTTAACTCCCATTTTAGAAAAATCCAGTCACCATCCCCAGCCCTTTACATATTATTGGAGTACTCCTGCTGCTTTACAGACTGGGTTGTGCTGCCTGTGAGAGTGCATGTGTGGTTGTCTTTTTCTGTACTATACAGAGAAAAGGACAAAATACCTCCTCTACTTCGTTCAAGTTACAGTGAGCTTACAGGCTGAGCACGAGCACAGCCTCACCAACCAGGGATAGCACTTCGCACACTGCAGCCCTCCTTTGTTTGTCCCTGCGCACTCCTATAATAAACACGACATTGTTTTCCACACTGTTGTATGCTCGGATTTTTTCTACGCACAAACCTGGGACAAGACACATATCACTGCTTTTGATGGCACAGGAAACACACTCCGTGTACTGGCATAAGCAATACGGTTACTGGGACAGGTTAGCAAAGAGTGTCGAGTGAGCGTTGCAGCCGAGTGCCCTCCGCTGCCTGAGATGAGGTGCAGAGGTACGGTCGCCGTGAGATGGGGCATGGGACGGAGTGCTGTGAGGACAACCAGACTGGAAAGGGAAGCATCAGTCGTCACCACAGCTGCGACATATCACCCCTTCCCAAAGTTTTCCAGCACTACGCCTTGCCAAACCTAGACTTCTGGCAGAGAATGAACAGCCAGAAATAACTAATTTCTGGCCATTCCCTGGAACAGGTGCCAGCCACACAAGGCAGCAGCCTTCTTTGTCTGGGCCTGCAGGCAGCCCTTACGCTACGGTGTACGTAAGATGTTTAAATCAACAGTTAGAAGGCACAGGAAAATATGGAGCAATGCAATAGGCTTTCATGTCCTACAGACACTTGCTTCTTGAGGCAACTGAACGCCATGAGGAAACTGAAGTTCAGTTGAATAGGCTGTTAAAAGAGCCTACATTCACCACAGAAAGGAGTTTCTTTAATAGACTGTAAAAGGCTAAAACTCAAATGGTAGAAAGAAAATGTCTCTCGATTCCCTCCAGAGGATTTCTTCTATCTTTCACTGGAGCATCAGGCTTTAGTCAGGTGTGAGGGGTGCATTTAGATAGATGGGGAACATAAAGGCACTTCTTTGATCCAATATCACAGGTCTTCATGTCCTTCTGGATTTTTCTTGGATTTACATAACTGGCATCAAAGTTTAAATAAAATATTGTAGTATTGTAAGCATCCTCCGGGATGAAATTATGATCGTACTATGTTAATAATGCAATGGGAAGGTGAACACGATGATGTAGCACGGATGGCACTGTCCAGAAACTGTTGGTTTTCGGCTGCTTGTCCACTCAGTGGCAGTGCCGGCCCAGCAGCAGTGGGACCACCCCGACCACAAGTGACCAGGTCACGGGCACTCCGTCCCTGCGGTGGCTTTCCTTCTCTGAAGGGAAAGCATTGCTGACAGAAAGACAAAAGCTCAGTTTGCTCACACTTCATGAAAGGGTAGGTGGGGGAGAGTTTGTGTTAGCCTTTTACAGGGTAGAAAGGGTGCCCATGATGAAATAATGGTTTTTTGATTTGGTTTTGATGGGGTTCTCTTGTCTAGCTGGTAGAAGCAAGCAGATGCACAAGATTTTGGTTATCAGTCTGGGAAAAAAAACCCAGATACCTGCTCTGCCACAGCCCCCTGAGGCGAGGAAGGGGTAGAGGTGGGTGGCACCAGGCTGAAGGCATGTTCATTAAGGATGGAGCCAGCATTCTCCATCACAAAAGAGAAATAATGCCATTCTGCTTATGGGGTAACAAGACTGAACAGGAAGGAGACTCACTCTTGATATCACATTATTTCAGCTTTCAGCACACATCGGGCACGCGTGTACACTAAAAGAAGCTGCAGAAGGAAGTTCATGCCATTTTGTTTGCGCTGGACTACATATCTTATGAAACACCAGGGAGTCTTGTTTAGTATTTGTGTGTAAAGCTAAAAGCACAAAAAGGCCAACAAGGATGAGATGAAAAAAATTCTGTGACTACATGGGTCTCTTAAACTGGGAAGCTGATATTTCTATTGAAGTTGTAGTGCACTAGTACTAAGATTTAATTCTCCTCCAGCAGTAACTGTGCAACTGAAAATCTCTCCCACAACACGTTAGCAAAGAGTGGTAAATATGATGGTGAAAGCTAGAGGGGTGGATGGAGGACAAAGGCAGATAGTAAGAAACTGGTGCATAAAAATAATACATAGATAGGCTCATTAATATGAAGCAAAAACTCAGAAATTAAGGCTCTTCTGAAAAATCTAAAGCACAGCCCCAACTACATATCAGCTGAGCACCTGGAGAGCTCTTGTTTAGCATTTATATGTAAAGGTAAACCCACCATTTACACCATGACTGCAGCCAACCCTGAGGACACAGTGACTATTTTTCAACTGAAATCATTACATTTTGGAAGAGACCCATGTCACAGACTTGTGCCTGCCACATATTGGATCAGCAGAAGAATTTGTATCTGAGACCAAAATTATCTGGGTCCTAATATCTTTACTGGTCAACTCTCCATGAGTTACTTCACCCTCCTTGATATTTACTTTGCAGCTTGACTGCTGCTTTCAGAAACTCTGTGTTGACTTTATTGTTGTCTTGCTTTTGATATATATCCCTAAAATTGATGTTCATACAGACCCTGCCAAAAAAGAATGTGTTTCAACGTACAGCTAAGAACCAATTTTATCTTTCCCAGGCCATTGTGGAAGAAACAATGAAAGTGAGACTTGTTTTCCCCTAGCAATTCTAATTAATTTATTACACTGACATGCCACATTTACCATTCTTCTTTAATTACAAAGTTGACACAAACATCCCATGATGCCACATCTGTGCCAGTGTATACTGTTCAATTCTTTCTTTGTGCAATAAGATGTAAGAGGAAAAAGGAATTAATCACTGTGACAAATTGTCAGAACAGCACTTTCAAAAAGATGAAGTGGTTACCTTGCAATGAGGAAAAGAAAGGCGAGGGAGAATCCATTTTAAAAGTTTGTCAAGCAAAGGCAAAGCTGAGCAGCTTTGATTAAAATACTTTTAACTAGCTTTCCTGTGGTAATGGCTGGGAGCCCTAGTCTTGGGCTGGTCTCCACCCTCCCTGCACTGCACTCATTTCTGATGAAGTACTTTTACACACCAGAGTCCGTGTTCTCACAGCTGCTTGCAAGTGACCTTGGAAAGAGGTGGAGAGCCCTAGTGCCACTACCCATACAGCATCTGGGGCGTGTTATTCTTGCAAGAACAACGTCGTTGTTTTAAAGAAATTATTGTAATGAACTTTTGTTATTATGGCCAACGTAATCAGCTGCAAGATTGTTAGAGCAGTAGAGGAGATTGGCATTGAAAAGAAATATAACAGGAAAACATGTGACTTGGTTGGGGGGTGTTGTTTGTTTGTTTGCTTGTTTGTACTTTGCTATTATTATAAGCAGTTAATCTGTTCTGGTCTCTAAGGAATTCCACCCAGTATGCAATCCTGGGGAAGAAGTGCACCATTTGAAGAATGCATTCAGCATTACTTTAGCTTCATCAAATGTTCTGGGCCAAATCTGCATATTGGCAGATCTTCAGTGGACCTCAGCCAGTTTATATTCAGCTGAGTATTTGACCCAGTTAAAAGTTTGATTAATACCATATTCAATACTCTTACACCAATGCAAAGCACATTTGCACAGAACTATCACTTATCTAGTAAAACAGCATTTCTGGGGAAAAGAGAGGATGTGACTGAATTAATTTTAAGAGGTTAGGAGGCATTATACTTTCTGTTTACAAGTAAACAGCAAGACCAACTCTGCTACTTAAAATAAAGAAATATTTTACAATAATAATAATTGCCATAGACAACGCTGACCCACTTTTTACTAAAAGATGAAAGCTGATATCCCTCACAATTGCGTTCTACTCACTATTGTATAACTGAAAAAATCTTCTCACAGAAACACTAAATGTTTGTGTGAGTCCTCTGAACACTTCACTTTATCAGAGTTCTTTCCTCTGTATACAAGAAGGGGCTATTCAAGCAAAAAAGCACAAAATTATGAAGTATCATTTGTGCAATGTTTTATAAAATAAAATCACTCATTATCAAAATATCATTTTGAATGACAACAATCTTCTTATTTGTTACTTTTCTTCTCTTACACCTCTTAGTCATGTCTCTGGGAAAAAAAGTAAGGGCAAGATTTTAATGTCTGTTGTCATCTCACTGCCTTTCTATGAAGCTCTTCAGCTTCTGCTATATCCCTTTGAAAATTACATTTCCAACTCTATATTCAAGATGAAATAGCCAACTCTAATTCCATAAGGGCTCTGTAATTCCTTCATTGCACACTACTTTACAAACTGCCATTTCTGATCGCTGTTTTACATTGAGCAGCTCCTTCCACCGACCTGCCTACATTGTGCCACAACTGTTAGCACTCAGACAACGCTCACAGCCTATCCAAAACTGATCAGCTGAAACTTTCCTCTGGAGGTTATAACAACTTAATTTCTGCATTAAATTTAACCTATCACTGGAGAAAACACTGTAGGCTAATGGCTGTAACACCATTCTTCCATTAGGCACATATGAGTGAAAACTCAATATGAAAAGTAAATATGATCATTTTCTGTGATTTTCTTTGCTGGTGCATTGTAACTAATTTCACCAAGTGAATAGTATTTAAACTCTTAACATTTTCCAAAAATTCTATTCAAATGAAGTAATTCATTTTCATGTGGCTTACACTCCCAATATGTTTGCCTTCAATTCCTTTTTAAGAGAAAGGGTTTAATAAAAATGATACTCACATGTTGATACCACGTCTAAACAGATAGTTGTTTTTGAGATTATTAAATCTTAACTTTTAGGCAGAATAGGAAGAGAATAATACTTTATTACCTATAAGGACCAGTTTAGGCTGCTTGATGCAGCTTGTAGTTTATCTTTTACGTCAAGTCTTCACAAAGAAATATACATACTGCTGCAAAAACAATAAATTTGAAGACAAAAACTGATTTCCTTAGCTCTCAAGTAAAAGAACTATTAAGTCAGTCCAATTAGTTTTCTTCATCTTCAAAACAGTCTATAAAGATACACCTCTTAAAAAGTACCGCAGTAGATAGATAGGTGTCACACCATTACCTTACGGATGAGCAAGTGTATTGGCTTTGTGTGGCAAGGTTTTGGTAGCGGGGGGGAGGTTACAGGGGTGGCTTCTGTAAGAAGCTGCTGGAAGCTTCCCCTGTGTTCAAGAGAGCCCATACCAGCCGGCTCTAAGACAGACCCGCCGCTGGCCAAGGCCGAGCCAATCAGCGATAGTGGTAACGCCTCTGTGATAACATTTTTAAGAAGGAAAAAAAGTTGGGACAGATGGTAATCGGCAGCCGGAGAGAGGAGTGAGAACATGTAAGAGAAACAACCCTGCAGACCCCCAGGTCAGTGCAGAAGGAGGGGGAGGAGATGCTCCAGGCGCCGGAGCAGAGATTCCCCTGCAGCCCGTGGTGATGAAGACCACGGTGAGGCAGGCTGTCCCCCTGCAGTCCATGGAGGTCCACGGTGGAGCAGATATCCACATGCAGCCCTGGGAGGGCCCCACGCCGGAGCAGGTGGGTTCCCGAAGGAGGCTGTGACCCCGTGGGAACCCCGCGCTGGAGCAGGCTCCTGGCAGGACCTGCGGATCTGTGGAGAGAGGAGCCCACGGAGCAGGTTTTCTGGCAGGACTTGTGACCCCACGGGGGACCCACACTGGAGCAGTCTGTGCCTGAAGGACTGCAGCCTGTGGAAGGGACCCACGCTGGAGCAGTTCTTGAAGAACTGTAGCCTGTGGGAAGGACCCACATTGGAGAAGTTCGTGGAGGACTGTCTCCCGTGGGTGGGACCCCACGCTGGAGCAGGGGAAGAGTGTGATGAGTCCTCCCCCTGAGGAGGATGAAGTGGCAGAAAATAACGTGTGATGAACTGACCGTAAACCCCATCCCTGTCCCCCTGTGCCGCTGGGGGGTTGGTAGAGAATCCGGGAGTGAAGTTGTGCCCGGGAAGAAGGGAGGGGTGGAGGGAAGGTGTTCTGAGATTTGGTTTTATTTCTCATTACCCTACTCCGGTTGATTTGTAATAAATTGAGTTAATTTTTCCCAAACTGTTTTGCCCATGACGGTAATTGGTGAGTGATCTCTCCTGTCCTTATCTCGACCCACAAGCTCTTTGTTATATTTTCTCTCCCCTGTCCAGCTGAGAAGGAGGGGGAGTGATAGAACGGCTCTGGTGGGCACCTGGCGTCCAGCCGGGGTTAACCCATCACAGCAAGCTACATCAAAGAATTTACTTAATGCACCTGAAAGGAGAAAAGAGTGAGGCTCAGTAACAATGTTAGATATCAGAAACCTTTCACATCAAAATTTTCCTGCAAATGCACGTATCTGTTGCTGTAGCCTTTTTGTTATTCATTAAGCTCTGACCCATTGTCCCCCTGAAGTGAATGGAAATACTTCCACTACAGTCCTAACTGGAAAGCGCAGTTTGGGAAGTGCCTGCAGCCACACTGAATGGGAAAAGCTGGAGCAGTTCCAGCAGCAGAAGCTGTGCAGCCTGGTTGTCAAAGAAACATCCACTGATTATATCACCAGCGAGCAAGTTTTCTGGGGCAGAAACAACAGGACTATTCAAGCAGCAATTAGATGCACTTCTGCAGATATATCTAGATGAGAAGGGATAAAATCTCTAAGGTGGCAGCTTGCCAAATTGCCTTTTGGATCCTAACACTTGTTCCTATGCTTCTTCTGGAAGAAAAAGCAAGGCACTTAGGGATGGACCTGTACAGTTTCACTACCTAGAGCAAGCCTTAGAATTGTGCGTTAGATCCTCATAAGAAATATAAAAAAAACCACAAACATGAGCAGCGTTGGCCATTGGTAGGTAAATGTCCTTTTCTGGTCTGTAAGGCTGAACTGCACATTGTGCAAGCAAGTACAGCGAGAGAAAACTAACGCCTGGCAAAGGGTCTGAGTCTCCCAAAGGGGCAAAGTATTTCAAGAAAAAGGTTGCACCCAGCATCAGCAGACCTGTGTCAATCAGCAGAGCTGCTGCAGGCCGGAGGACCGCACTAACTGTTTTTTAAAGTCTACTGACCTCCACACTAGAACAAATCCAAGTCAGCCGAAGTTTCCTGGTAGGACCACCAGCTCTAACATCTCATCTGAACACCCGGATCCCTGGCTATGGCTTCCAGCCATGTGTAGCCTTTTTACAAAGTTTTATTGGCATAAAAACTTCTAGTAATAGTGCTTTTGCCTGTCCAGTCTTTGCAAATTATTTATTAAACTATTCTAAACATTATACAAAATGCTATTTCTAACTCCTTGTAGCTGATGACATGATGTCAAGACTCAGCTTCTATGCATGGCTGAGTGAGTAACTATAGGAGAAAGTGATCTGGCTTCATGGAGCTTCCTGGCAGATGCTCATCAAGCAACAGCAATTCTCCTCCAACTGGGAGCTCAGTAGAGTACAAAGAAAACAAAGTTCAAATCCAGGAAAGGATTAGGAAAATATCCTCTAAAGACATTTCCATGGATTTAATAGAAAAGGAGAACAAGATGAGGCAGCCTTGAAGTGGATCTGTAAGGGTCTATTACAAAGATTAATAGACGCTAAGTTATTTTAACCTAAAACATGTGTATGGCAGTGTAAAAGTATAAAAATGAATCCAGCTTATGAGGCACTGTTGGACAGCTGCAACTGAGGATAGTTTTTTGATGTGCATTGTGCAGCTGTATTTTCACTAAGCAGAGTAAATTCTCTCCCAGTGCAACTCCCCTTCTGTACTCCTGCTGTTTGGGTGAACAGGAACCCATGACTATCTATCTAACACGCTCTGGTCTGCAGTGTACGACTACAGGCAAAAATCAAAGATTTCTAAGTACTTGCCTGCAACCGGGATGTTTGATAGTTTTTCATAAGGGTATATCCGGATCACATCTTTTTCAGGTTTGGCCTTTTCAAGTTTCAGAGAGTTATTGTCATGGTTTAAGCCCAGGTGGCAGCTAAGCACCACACGGCCGCTCGCTCACTCTTCCCCTGCCCTGGTGGGATGGGCAGGAGGATCGGAAGAAAAAGGTAAAACCTCGTGGGTTGAGATAAGGACAGTTTAATAGGGCAACACAAGGAGAGGAGTAGTAATAACAACAATAATACTAATAAAAGAATGTATAGAGCAAGTGATGCACAATGCAGTTGCTCACCACCAGGAACCCGATGCTCAGCCTGTTCCTGAGCCACAATCCCCCCTCCCTGGGCCACCTCCCCCAGTTATATACTGCGCATGATGTCATATGGTAGTGAATATCCCCTTGGCTAGTTCAGGTCAGCCGTCCTGGCTGTGCCCCCTCCCAGCTTCTTGTGAAAATTAACTCTATCCCAGCTGAACCCAGGACAGTTGTGAAATGGCTTCCACAACTTGTCAGCAATGATGGGAGCAAATACTGCTAAGTAATAAGATTGTTCAGTTCCTGACAGAGTTCATATTTTTAAATAAGACTTGCAATGAGATTTGATCAGATTGAATTCTGGGACAATTCCAAGTGTGGGATTTAAGTGACATTGATCATTCTGATTATCAAATCTGGTTATTTTCTGTGCTCGATCATGGACTTGCAGTATCTCCATAAGCGCTCTCTTTTGGACAGTTCAGTGAGAAATGTTATGTAGTATCTGCACTGTTTTTCCTCCTTAAATATAATCACAGATTCTATAGACATCTTCCATGAGAGCGCCGTAAAAATTGTAGGGATGTAGCTCAGGCTACATTGCTCTGCTAGAGTTTTTTACATGTGACAAAGCTGGAGAAGCTCCTCTCGTGCGTCTACGTTTGCACTCTGAATCCATCTTCACAGATGAGAGGAGTCAGTGACAGTAATTACAATGTTGAGAGCTCACTGTTGAGTTACTCTTTCCCTACTTCTTTTGATAAAAGCAACAAAAGTAAGGCAGATGTTGGATTTTTCACAGAGCATTTCTCTACTTTCCACAAGGTTGCTATACAGGGCAGAGGTGGGGAAGAAAATTGTTGATGCTAGCCACAAGCAACTTTTTACATTTCTAAACTCCATACTTAATATAAAGCAGCTCACAATATCAAAATATTCACTCTGACCCATGTAGGTAGCAACTAAAACCACTAGCAGGGAGCAACCCAACCTAAAAAGCCTTTGAATAAATACCAGCTTTTCAAATCTCCCAACGATTTCTATAATTGCCATATTTAGATGCCAGCATTGTAAACTCACTGGAAGTAGTAACTGATAAAAGAAAGATGCTGTATGCAAGCGTATTCAAACTTTCCAGTTTGAAGTGTAAGAAGAGACAACTCTAATACATAAGAGTTCAAAGAAGTGGTTATAAAGCCCTGCTTGCATGGTTGGGAGCAGGTGTTGTGGTTTCTTCATTTCAGCATCAATGTACTAAGAAAGTCTTTCTTTTTATAATCCAAATGTCTTATCATTTCTGGATGTTCTCATGGCAAAGAAGTAAAGACAAAACCAAAAATAACCCCAAACAAACAAAACGACAAAAGCAACACAAAACAACCCCCCCAAAACAACCCAAACAACCCAACAAACCATGCCACAAAATCCTTAAGGGACAAAGCAAAAACACTTGTCTAGAGAACATCCATTAACAGCAGATTTGACTCATTTCATCTAAGCCTTAGGACCCTTTAGTTTCAATCCTCCAAACAGCGTTGAAAAAAAATCATGTTTTTTCAATTTTAACTACACATGGAATATGCAAGTTCATAATTGGCCTCTAATTGCACAATAGAATACAATTTTCCTCCAAATACTCCAAGGCATTTCATAATGATATCGTGCACAAATTGTGCTAGAAAGTCACTTACAAGGTGTTATTTATTAAATAACTGTAAAATCCATTCTGAAATGAGCTAAGGTAACGTCTCTAAGGAAACAAAAGTCTGTATGTCGGGGTGTGCTGGCAAAGAATCAGAAGCAGTCCAGGGTAGAGGCTAGCGATACAGTAGGAAAGAGCGTTATCCTGCCTCACTCACAATTCTTCATATTCCCCTCTGGGAACTTCTAGGTTTGACCAAGAGCAGCTGGAAGGAGGTGCAGTGAGCTAGCAGAGGGGCCGTGGTGGGGCATGGGGGTACAACTCCCAGGAGAGGGGCACCAAGAGCTCAGGGTCCTCCCCAGTAGGTTTGTAGACCCCATTCAGACACTTGTCATTGCCCACGTCCACCAAAACCACCTCCATCGTTTCCTGCATTTTAGAAACCAAGCGGCACCATTCAGTTTAAACACAATGGCTTCGACTTCAGAATATAACAAAGCTGAATGACTTAGGCTGCTCAAAAGGACCATCTCGTCCAAGGATACGGACAGACACAATATGGCCCCTGTTTTCTGTGGAACAAGAAGTGTATGCATCACTGTGCAATTACTCTGTGTAATCCTAACTAGCTGAACAGCACCTAGAAAAGTCGAATTTAAGACAATTACAAGTTTTATATTCCCAATTAGGTCTCAGGCACTGTACACTCGTGCCATCTGCTGGGCAGAAATTTTTAGCTTGCAGCAAAAACTTTTGAGGAACCTGGGCAATATTTTGGAAAGCATACTGCAGTCCTGGCAACTAATTTTACAACTTTTTTTTTTTTTTTTTTTTTAATTCTGTCGGGAGAAAAAGGATCGCCAGGTGGCACTGCCACTGCTGGAAATGGAGATGAAAGGGTGACAGTGCTGGTACCTAAGGGATCCCCAGTCAACCAGCCTGACCCCACTGCCAAGCCTTTCTTCATGGCTGGTTAATTCCAAAGGCTAAGAGAGGGCTCTTAAACAACAATCAGTGGCTTTAAAATACCTAAGTACAATTCCAAGTACAGCCAAGCACAAACAGTAAATTAAATGCAGAAAATTTCCCAAGAAAGGGTTCAGTTTCCACCCCAACCACCCTCTTGCTACTGCGTTCTCTCAGCAATAATAAAGGCAGATGCTCCTGAGGAAATGAGCTGAAATAAACTTGGACACAGAAGTAATTTGGTGGCCATTGGGACTGTCAAGGGCTCTGAAGTTAAGGTTTGGTTTTGGCTCTGTCATCACCTTGCATGGCAAGACTCCTTAAATTTTCCAGGCTTTCATTTTCCTCCATTTCAGTGCATACAAAAATATAATACAGTGCACATATATGTATATTAAAAAAAAAAAAAACAAACAAAAAAACCACAATTAGTCCATGCATGACAACTTTGATTCTAGAAGTCTTTGGTTAGCATTTTGGTTACATAAGGAAAACCAAACTCTATATACAAGTTAGTTAGGCAAAATGGCTTCCATTCTCCTCACAAATCTAATTAAATGCTGCCAACCTTTTCCTGACATTTAGAAATCATCACATCAGTCAGCAAGAAACCAGTGGGAGGTAACAGCACCCATTGCCTTTCCATTCTCCTGAACCACCCGGCCATTCTCCTCACCACCCAGACTCCCACTGAACCAGCACTCAGCACTTAACTCTTGAATATCCATTTTGCTTGCAGTAAAATGCACAGCTTCAGAAATTCAAGTTCCTGTGAGTTGTTAGTACACTGTATCATTTCTATAAAAGCAGAAGTTCTGCTCAAGTAGGATAAATTCTAATGAAAAGGAAGAATAAACTATGTAAAAATTGACAAATTGAGCTGAATTATCAGGTACCTGATGTGGTGTTCTTGTCTGTGAGAATGCAGGAAAACAAATTAATAATGTCTTCTAAGACCTCCTCTTCATAAAAACAGTTTTATGTCTATGTCACAAGTCCCTGAAACAGTAGCTCCTCTCTGTTCTCACCCCTTTTCTACTACCAAGCTGTCCAAGTTGTAACAAAAATTCTCCACCCCTCTGGATAACTTACAGCTGTCACACAATAGCTGTATTGTCAGTGTCACATCATTAAGCACTGATGAGCATGCCACTGATGGAGTATCTAAAGTACAATCAGCTGCTGATTGCAGCACAGAAGACCTTCAGTCTAAGTGCAGTTTTGAATGAGACATCGGAATCCATGCCCACAGCAGAAATAAGCACCATAGGCACAGCCTAGTAAGCTTAACAGGTAAACATACAGACATACATATACAGATATAGATTTAATATTATTATGTGCCTATAAGATTGCTGATGTGGCAGCAAAATAATATATTAAAATGGACTCTCTCTGGCATTGTGAAATTTATATAAAAGATATATACATACACATACACGTGTACATATAAATAAGACATATGTTAATGTATACGCACATGTATTAAAGGCGTTCAGATGCCTTTCCATGATATATTCAAGCAAGTCATCAGTTAAGCCAACAAAATTTATCTCTATACCTTACCACACAAATGCTCTCTATAGGGTTACGTTCATCCCTCATGCAGGGAACCTCTACTTTAAATTGGCAATAAGAGATACAGAGAATGGCAACAAAGATGCCTGCAGCGTGGCTTCAAATAGCTGTTAATCAGACAAGTAGAGATGAGCAGATTCAGTTATAGCAAATAGAAGCAATCTATTTCCTGGTTTACATACATGTGACAGCTTGCTTGCTCCAGAATAAGAGCACCACAGAGATTAATGCAAAGCTACTACAACATTTTAGCTCACACCGTTGCCTAGGCCAATCTAACCCTCCAGTGGAGGAGACTCCAAGGAAGATGCAAGCGGGCTTTACAGTTTTGGAACATGGAACCATAGAACAGCCCAGGTTGGAAGGGACCTTGAAAGATCATCCAGTTCAACCTTCTGTGGGAAAGGGAGCTTAGATGAGTTTATCATCTCACCCTGTCCAACCCATCTTGAAACTCTCTGCCACATCCCTGGGAAAGTTGTTCCAGTTTACTCCCTTTCTAGATAGGAATAAGAAAACAAAAAAAAGGGGGGGGAAAAATAGGCATGTGCCTGTGCCAGCCTACCAATGCCTAAAGCATAGCCATCTCATCCACTGCCACAGCAATGCCACAGCCCTAGCGTTGGGGTTCACGTTATGCGACAAGCAATCTCCGGACACAAACAGGAATCACACAGTCTTGTGAGCCTCTTCTGATCATGGAAAAACCCCAAAGCACTAAAACTTTTCTGTTTTTCCAAACTGCATATCATTCAAAACCTATCTTCTCCCCAGTTCAAAGGCATGCTCATTGCCATAACAATCTAATGCACACTGCTTAGGACAGAAATAAATAAATAAATTCCTTCATTTGCTCCCTTCCCTTTTCTTGCAGGAGATTGGGTACTTATTAGCAACCTCTTAGTCCTCTAATTTCTAGCCTTATCTAGGCAGTCCATCCTGACAGCCCCTCTGCTCCTGATTTTGATAGGCAAACTTTCTGCAAGAGTGAGACAGGTCAGCTCCCTCTTCCCCAAAACAGGCAAAGTGATAAACAGCAAACAAACTTTGAGGGTTTAGCTAGGTCCTCCTCCACTGTATTCCTTGCTTCGCGCAATTGCCATTTTTTTACTCTCCCTGCCTCACTCAGCTACCCAGGGCCTGCGGATTTGCAGCTCCCTAGTTCCAAAGTCCTTCCCCAGCTCCCACGGTGGTAAGGAGTGTGTCCCACAGCCAGCCAGGGTCGGCCACCGCTGCCGGAGACCTCGGGACGGCTGCGCCGCGTGCCCGCATTCCCAAGGTTGGCAATACCTGTTGCCTTCCACCTGCCAGGCAACGGCAGGACTCGCTATCTTTACCGCTTCCCCACGCAGGGCCGTACGCCGACTTCGGGGGGTGGGAAGACAGGGCAGGCGCAGCTCCTTTCACGTTCTGCACAGCGGCTCCTGGTTGCGCTGTTTGTCCTTCACGGTGGCTGAGCTTGCAGTGGCACAATACATGGCGCACACGGACGATGATCTTACTGTTGGACAACACAGAGAAGTTATATCCCTCTCCTGAAATGGCCGGTCTCCCTGGACAAGCTTTGCCTTCAAACAAGCGTTGGAGCGCTTGTGATGCTTTGGGGACTGCTTCCCGCTCAGCAGCCGCCCGGCACGCAGCACGCCTCACACTCACTGTCACTCGGCCAAGTGCTTGCACGATTCCTGCTGTTGAGGGACATACGTCCAGCTCCCCTCTCCCTTTTGGTGCTAGCCCAAGCGGTTGCGGGGTCCTTGCCTGAACGGCAAGGGAGACAGGGCGAATGCTAGGATGCGAGCTAGTAAACCTCCAAGAACAGAGCCGACAGCCTCCAGATGATGTCAGAAACACAGCGTCACACGTCATAGCTCCCAGACCGACTCAGATACTATATTTATCCAAACTGTCCAAAACTGCATTGCAAAAGAACACGTGGACATCCCGTGAGTAAGTTTGCATACAGTCAGACAAGAATATAAGTGATGTTGTGTTAGATTATCAGAGGTATAATGTAGTGCATTGATCTATCTGGTATAATTAATTAGCTGCGTATTTCTAAGTACATTCCATGAGATGTGCATTTACCACTGGCAATTCTTGTTATCTATTATTCTCTCTCTGTACAGCAAAGCACTGAATCGGAAGCTTCACAGCATTGCCAGTCCATGCGTGTATCTTTAGCATGAAATAAGTTGTAGAATAGTTGGTATTTTAATTTAAAAGTCAGCTACTAGAGTCATGTATTTACGAAGAACTTCTGTGGTTTTATTTTTACCCACGTAAGTGTATTTCCAGACTTCATAATTAGAGATATGTATTCAGAAGGCAACTGTATTTTTTTAAAGTGGGAATGTCTGATCTTAAAAAAAAAATCCTACAATAATTGTTCTAAGAAAATATTTTTTCTGTTTTTAAACATTAAGATATGCAGCTATGCGTGACATTTCCTCATAGTGGATATCCAGACTTTGATATAGTTTCTAATCTTAAGAGAGAAAGCCCTGACTTTTCAGTGCCTGTAACAATTAGATTTGGAAAGAAGATGTACCAGCAGACATTGTTTTTGCTAAATACTTTTTTGTAACACCCAATTTCACTGTGTGTCCAGCATTTAAAAATTGTTATTGAGATTCAAATACTGATTAGTCTAAAAAAAATTACAGAATACATTTATGGTTTATGTATATACTATTGCTGGATCATGTAATACTCATACTGAGAGGCTTTTCACTGAGAATTAGAATGCTACAACCTTTCTTTTGAACAAGAAAGAAAAGTAAGCTACTAACTTGATTCCAGGTCTTGAAGCCTTAAAAAACCACAGCCAACAAATGATGGCCAGCTCTTCAGAGACCTCCAAGAGGCTCAGCAGTACTGATGCTCTACTGTGAAGAAACGTGACTTTTCAGCAACGTACCAGCACCTTTATCATTTACCTGTCATAAACAGAATCCAGCCCGTTCTGACAGTACCTAGGTGGAAAAGTGTTTTACAAAACAGACTGGATGTTCCCCTAGCACTTCGGGTTTTGGAGGAGTTGCATGGGGGGAGGGTTGTGTTCTTTTTCTGTTGGCAAGTTACACTCTGAAAAATAAAAATAAAAAATAATGGATAGTAAACACGATAGCTGCTGAATTGAAACTACAGTAACTCCTGAAGTGTACTACAACTCAGTGACCAACTATATGCTATGTTATACGTTCACCAGCAGATGGAAGTGAAGTTCATCTTTTGGATCATTGCAGTGACATTCAAAGAGCATTGAAAGGTCTTTTATGCTGTGCTGGCAAAGTGAAGGGAAAAAGAGATTCTTCTCATAACGTGAAATGCTATGAAGGAGAAAATTTTATTTCGTCAACAAAAATGTGTACAAATATGACCTGTGAGGTCATCAAAATACTTCAAGTTCTAGCCACAATTGTTATGAGGAACAATATGGCAATATTTAATCCTGATAAGGCAAAATCTGATCATGTTCCAGTTTCTTATTTGCATATTTCATACACATACCAGAATAGAATAGAATATTTCAGTTGGAATGGACCTACAATGATCATCTAGTCCAACTGCCTGACCACTCCAGGGCTGACCAAAAGCTAAAGCATGTCATTAAGGACATTGTCCAAATGCCTCTTAAACACTGACAGGCTTGGGGCATCGACCACCTCTCCATGAAGCCTGTTCCAGGGTTTGACCACACTCCCAGTGAAGAAATGTTTCCTCACGTCAAGTCTGAACCTCCCCTGAGGGACGCAGCTTTGAGCCATTCCCACACGTCCTGGCACTGGGTACCAGGGAGAAGAGCTCAGCACCTCCCTCTCCCCTTCCTCAGTCCTCAGGACGCTGTAGGGAGCAATGAGGTCGCCCCTCAGCCTCCTTCTCTCCAAACTAGACAAACCCAGTGTCCTCAGCCGTCCTCACAGGACATGCCTTCCAGCCCCTTCCCCAGCTTTGGTGCCCTCCTCCGGATGCATTCAGGGACCTTCACGTCCTTCCTAAAATGTGGGGCCCAGAACCGCACACAATACTCAAGGTGACGCTGCACCAATGCTGAGTACAGCAGGGTGATCACCTCTTTTCACCGGCGGGTTACGCTGCGTTTGATGCCCCCCAGGATGGGGTTTGCCCTCTTGGCTGCCAGGTCACACTGCTGACTCCTGCTGAGCTGCTGTCGACCAGCACCCCCAGATCCCTTTCTGCAGGGCTGCTCTCCAGCCACTCCTCTCCCAATTTAGACTCATGCCCAGCATTACTCCATCCCAGGTGCAGAATCCAGCATATGTTCTTCTTTAATTTCATGCCATTGAGGATTGCCCAATGCTTCAGTCTATTCAGATCCCTCTGCAAGGCCTCTTGTCCCTCAAGACAGTCAACAGCACCTCCCAGTTTGGTACCATCAGCAAACTGGCTAATAGTGCATTCAACTTCTGCCTCCAGATCGTTGATAAATATATTGAACAGAACTGGCCCTAGAATTGAACCCTGAGGAACACCGCTGGTGACCAGTTGCCAGCCAGGTGTAGCCCCCCCATTCACTACAACCCGTTGAGCTTTGCCCTTCAGCCAGTTCTTCACCCAGCGCACTGTGAGCCCACTCATCTCACAGTTGGACAACTTGTCCAGAAGGATGCTGGGAGGACAGTATCCAAAGCCTTACTAAAACCCAGAAGAACTACATCCACCGCCTTCCCTTCATCCACCAGGCAGCTGACCTCATCACGGAAAGGTACCAAATTAGTTAGACAGGACTTTGCCTTTGTGAACCCATGTTGACTGTGCGTTATGCTTTAAATGCTTTTCAGTAGTATCCAGTATAATCTTCTGTTCAATTTTTCCAGGAACTGAGGTTAGACTAGCAGGTCTGTAGTTCCCTGGGTCTTCCCTCACACCCTTCTTGGGAACTGGAGCTACACTGGCCACCTTCCAGTCAGCAGGGACCTCCCCAGACTCCCAAGACCTTTGGTAGATGATTGAGAGGGGTCCTGCCGTAACGTCCGCTAGCTCCTTCAGCACTCTGGGATGAATCCCATCAGGCCCCACGGACTTGTGAACATTCAGCTGACACAGCTGGTCCCTTACAACTTCGGGGTCCACAAATGGAAAGTCACCGTTCCCACACTCGTGGTCCTCCGACTCAGGGGACCGGGCAGTCCAGGGTCTGTCAGTATTATTAAAGACTGAGGAAAAAAAAGCATTGAATGCCTCTGCTTTTTCTTCATCCTTATTTGTCAGGTGACCATGTGCAACAAGTACCTGTCCAATGCTTTCTTTAGACCTCCTCTTGCTATTAGCATGCTTAAAAAAGCCCTTCTTGTTGTCTGACACAACACTGGCCAGTTTCAACTCTAATTGAGCTTTGGCCTTTTGTGTCTTCTCCCTGCATGTGCAAACCATCACTCTGCAAGCTTCCTGCGAAGCCTGACCTCGCTTCCAGAGATCATACAGATTCTTTTTCCTCTTGAGCTCCATGAGGAGTTCCCTGTACAGTCAAGCTTGCCCCAGTTGCTTGACTTAAGACACAGTGGAATTGCTTTTTCCTGTGCTTCTAAAAGGTGGTTCTTAAAGACTGACCAGCACTTTTGCCCTCAAAAGCAGACTCCCAGGGTACTCTGCTAAATAGCTCCCTGAATAGCTTGAAGTTTGCTCTCGTGAAGTCCAGGGTGCTACCCTGCTGTCCTTTTTTCCCATTACACTGAAAATTCTAAACTCAACCATTTCATGATCACTGTAGCTAAGACAGCCACCTACCATCACATCTCCCAAGAGTCCTGCTCTATTCACAAACAGCAAGTCTAGGAGGGCATCTTGCCTAGTTGGCTCACTGAGTACTTGTGACAAGAAGTTATCTCATCTCCTACAGACTTCAAGAATTTCCAAGAACTGCTTGTCAGCAGTATGATATTCCCAGTTGATGTCTGGGAAGTTGAAGTCTCCCATAAGAACAAGAGCTACTGATCCAGAATTTTCTCCTAATCACCTATAGAATAACTCATCAGTGCTTACACCCTGGCTGGGCGATCAGTAGTAGACACCCACTACAATATCTCCTTTGTTTTCCATCCCCCTAATCTTCACCCAGAGGCTCTCAATGACATCATCACTAACTGTAAGGGCGGCACAATCAAACGTCTCCCTTACCTATAGTGCGACACCTCCACCTCACCTGCCCTGCCTATCCCTCCGGAGCAGCCTGTAGCCCTCCATCCCAGCACTCCAATCGTGGGACTCATTCCACCAAGTCTCACTAACACCAATTCTATCGTAGCTCTGGGAACTCACCAACACTTCCAGTTCATCCTGTTCCTTTCTCATACTGTGTGTGTTGGTGTACAAGCATCTCAGATACGCTCCTGAGCCCTCTGTGCTCCCAGGAGCAGCGTAAATGTTCCCACCAGAATTGCCACCCTCAGGCGATGCCATGCCAAACCTTGGCTTACCTACTGCTGTCCTGTTGGTATCCCCTGCCCCCATCGATTCTAGTTTAAAGCTCTCTCGATGAGTCTCAACTTACGCCCAAAGACACGTTTCCCCATCGGGATAGGTGGATCCTGTTGGGGCCCAGCATACCTTGTGTCTTGAAGGCTCTTCCATAGTTTAAAACCCCAAAGTTTTAGCAGAGGCACCAGTCCTGGAGCCAAGTCTTGATATCCTGGGCTCACCTTGTTTCTTCCCAAGTTTGCCCCCATTACTGGGAAGATCGAGGAAAACACTATTTGTGCTCCTGAGTTTTTTAGCATTCTTTCCAGGGTTCTGAAATCTCTTCTGATCAACCTCAGACTTTTTGTTGTGATATCATTAGTATCCACGTGAAAGAGCAGGAATGGATAGTAGTCTGAAAGTTGTACTAGGCTTTTTGGTCTTGTGGTGACATCCTTAATTCGGCCCCAGGGAGGCAGGAAACCCCCCTGAAAAGAAGGTCTGGTCTGCAAATGGGTGCTTCCATTCTGCACAGAAGGGACTCACCAATGACTGTACAAAAAATAGAATAGAATTGAATCATTAAGTTTGCTTAATGCACATGCTGGAGCACATGGCAGCACAGCCATGTCCTACCGCCAGCTGCATCCAGAGGCCAGATAAGGATGAATTCTGCCTCCATGGCCATATCCCTGTGTTGTGGTTTAACCCCAGCCAGCAACTAGGCACGAGCTCGCTCTCTTCCCCCCCACCCAGTGGGATGGGGGAGAGAATCAGGAGAAAAAAGGTAAAACTCGTGGGTTGAGATAAGACCAGTTTAATAGGACAGAAAGGAAGAAAATAATAAGGATAATATTAATGATAATAAAATGACAATACCAATTCTAAAAGAACTGGAATATACAAAACAAGTGATGCACAATGCAATTGCTCACCACTCACCGACAGATGCCCAGTTAGTCCCCGAGCAGAGATCCCACCCGCCAGGCCAACTCCCCCCCAGTTTATATACTAGGCATGATGTCACACGGTCTGGAATACCCCTTTGGCCAGTTTGGGTCAGCTGTCCTGGCTGTGTCCCCTCCCAACTTTTTGTGCCCCTCCAGCCTTCTTGCTGGCTGGGCATGAGAAGCTGAAAAAACCCTTGACTTTTAGTCTAAACACTGCTTAGCAATAACTGAACACATCAGTGTGTTATCAACATTCTTCTCATACTGAACCCAAGACATAACACTATACCAGCTACTAGGAAGGCAATAACTCTATCCCAGGCAAAACCAGGACACCATGCTGGAGGACATCAGCAGCGCTCCAGTCGGCTTGCTGGCTGCTTGTGGGACAACGAAAGAGCAGAGGAGATGGTCCTCAACCCATGGAGCTGGCCCTACGCCCCAGCCCTTCTGCAGCTTGGACCTGCTCAGTGCAGCTGCGCCGTCATCAAGATGAGCTGGTGGGGAGCAGATGGTGGGCTGGCAGGTCCCCTCTGCCCACCCCGGTGTCCTGGGCTGCCCCCTGCCCCCTTCCCCCTTCCCTGGGCCCGGCCAGGCACAGAGGGGGTGCCGGGAGCTCGGGAGAAGGGGAAGCCAGAGCTGCCCCCTCAGGACTGCAGGGCTGGATCCTGGGCTCAGGAGGGGGAACCCCACTCCCAGCTGAGCCTTGAGCTGCGTCACCCTCCCAGGCTGATCCCTGAAGGGGAAATTCAGATTCTAACTGCTCAGCGGTGGGAGTTTGTGAGTGAGGAATGACCTGGCACGGAGAACAAGATGGTCCAGGTGCAGAAGGGGTTGAGCTGGCTGGCGGCAGGGATGCCAGAACCAGCAGGACTCCCTGCAAGGGAATGGTGCTCCCCTTGGGGATGAGAGCAGAAGCAGCCACGGCGTTGTCCTGCAGCCGTCCTGGGATGCGAGCGCTCAGGGGCCGCCTTTGGGCAGCAAAGCTGGGCTGGGGGATGGACCCACAGCCGGGCTGAGGTGCTCCATGCAACTGGTCAGGGCTGGGTGCTGGGGCAAGTGGCTACAAGGGATCTCCTCGTGACTCTGCAGACTCCTTGAAGAACCACTGATGGCAGCGGGACTCTGCCCAGCGCAGCGTTCATTCATTTTAATTTATATTTAAGCACAAAAGTGTGTTTAATTCATCTCGAGGGGTAACATAAAAATTCCCCAACGTTTCCCATGAAGCTGCAACCCCTCAAAGGGTTGTCCCCATCCCCTGCTGCACAGCTAGCACCGGAGCTCCCGTGTCACAGACGTGCGATGTCACGGCCCGTGTTCCAGCTGCAACTGCCAGTGCCTGTGGACGAGCACAACGCAGCCCTTCTTCTCCCCTGCTCCCGACGCAGCCCTTCTCCTGTGCTCCCGGTGCCTCGGACTCATGACCCAGCCCTTCTCGCCTCTCCCAGTGCCTCGGTCCCCATCTTGGTGCTGCCATCTCGGTGGCATCGTGAAGGCCTGGAGGAAGAGGACGCTTGTGCAGCCGGGGGTACAGCCCCGCTCCACGGAGGCGGGCAGCCCGGAGCAGGCACTGCGGGGATGGCGTGGGGTGGGGAACCCCGCTCTGGGAAGCGTGGGGGGCCAGGAGCTTGGCTTTCCCTTTCCACGCATCCCTGCAAGGCCAAGGGCTGGGAGAAGTCCTTCTGGTCTGCTCATCCCTTGCTGAAATGGAGCATCCCTGCCTGGGGTTACATGTCAGCAGGGGAACCCTGAGCGCCCTGGGCTTCTGCCGGAGAGATGCTCGCCGGGAGCAGCCGGGTCCTGCCCGGAGCCTGAGCCGGTGCCTCCTCTGTCCCCTTCCAGGCTGGAGCCAAGGGAGCTCAGCCCTGCCCTCTTTGCTCCGGCAGATCCAGAGGATGCTGCCGCTTCCCAAGCTGCTGAAGCGCGTGAAGCGCAGGATCCTCCAGCTGCAGGCGCCGGCCCGTCAGTGCTGGTGGCGAAGGAGCTGCCCAGCCTCCAGCCAGCTCCTGCTGGGGACGTGCCCAGGGGCCCCATCGCCCCACAGCTCTCCCCAGGCGGTGAGAGGGGCCAGGGGTGCCAAGACCCCTGTCCCACAGATCCGCTTGGCTGCCCAGGGCAGGACCAACGCACTTTTCTGCTTGGCTTTTGGCTTAGGATTTTTCCACCTCATGCTGGAGGCTGCGGAGCCGGCTGACAGCAGCGTGGAAGTGGGGACGGAGGTAGAGATGGAGGAGGAGCAGGAGGTGGACATGGAGTTGGACCCACCAGCAGCAGAACAGGCACGTGCTCCCCATCCACTGCCAGCAGTCACGGTGGGTTTCCTGCCACCGGGCTGGGGCTGGTGGACCCCGCTGCAGGGACACAGCACCCCGTCCCCCTGTCCTGGCAGCACAACCACCACCACGGCGCTGCCCTGCGCTTTCTTCGGGCCAGGCAACCCAAGTCTTACGGTGTAGTGCCCGGCTCCCATTCCCAGCCAGGGCTTAACCCTGGCGGCAGAGTCCCACTCTCCCCAATGGAGATGTGGGGCTTGGTGGAGCTGGAGGGGAGCTTCCATGAAAAAGTTTTGAAGTTTGTTGTGGTGAGCCATTGTTTTGTGAATAAAGAGATTTATTCACATCTTTCAGACCCAAGCTCTCTTTGCATTTGCTTTAGGCACAGGTGGCATTTGCAGAGTTGTAGTTTCCACTTGCTCTGGGTTCCCAGGGCTGGAGGCGGATGGGGGTGCTGGCACAGCCACCCCGGGGGCAGGGGGTACCTGTGTACAGAGGGGGTCCCACTTATGGAGGTCATGGGGCACCAGTGAGGTTCATGGGCTGGTGGAGAGTGGTGTCTCCAACAGCAAAGCTGTCACCAGCAAAGAGTGAGCTCTGATGTGACCGGGCCCTGCAGTGATGCCACCAAAGCAGCCAGGAAACCTTCTGCTCCTCTTTCTGCTGGAGGAAAAGAAGAGGGACTCACTAAGAGCCAGGATCAGGCCGCAAAATGCAAAATCTTTAAGGCTTTGAACCTACACACACCCAGGGCTTTGTTTAATGTCCTGCTTTGCTTTGCCCTGTGCCATCAGGAGCATTGAAAGTGTGGGTGCACGGAGAGAGACTCAACGGAAAGCAAAGCAATCCTCGCCCTGCCCGGATTCCTGCTGCCGGCAGCGGGCACCGGTCCCTGTTCCCACTCGGGCTGACGCACAGAGTGGGCAGCACAGCCTGCGGCGGGGAGGGTGTGGGGGGCTTTCGGCCCTGCCTGAGGGGCTGTGGGCACACACTGGTGGGTGGCTGCCAGCGTGGGCTGCACAGCAGGGCCAACTTGGTTCTCCTCCTCTCCAAGAGCAGCAGGGATCACAGAATCATAGAATCATTTAGGTTGGAAAAGACCTTTAAGATCATCAAGTCCAACCATCAGACCAACACCACCATGCCCACCAAACCATGTCCTGAAATGCCTTGTCTATGTCTTTTTGAACCCCTCCAGGGATGGTGACTCCACCACTCCCCTGGGCAGCCTGTTCCAATGCCTGACAACCCCTTCAGTAAAGAAATTTTTTTCTAATATCCAATCCAAGCCTTCCCTGGTGCAACCTGAGGCTGTTTCCTCTCATCCTATCGCTTGTTACTTGGGAGAAGAGACCGACCCCACCTCACTACACCCTCCATTCAGGCAGTTGTAGAGAGCGATAAGGTCTCCCCTCAGCCTCCTTTTCTCCAGACTAAACAGCCCCAGATCCCTCAGCCGCTCCTCATCAGACTTGTGCTCCAGGCCCCTCACCAGCTCGGTTGCCCTTCTCTGGACACGCTCCAGCCCCTCCATGTCTTTCCTGCAGTGAGGGGCCCAAAACTGAACACAGGACTCGAGGTGCGGCCTCACCAGTGCCCAGTACAGGGGAACAACCACCTCCCTGCTCCTGCTGGCCACGCTGTTCCTGATACAGGCCAGGATGCCGTTGGCCTTCTTGGCCACCTGGGCACACTGCCGGCTCATGTTCAGCCGGCTCTTGACCAGCACCCCCAGGTCCTTTTCCACCGGGCAGCTTTCCAGCCGCTCTTCCCCAAGCCTGTAGCGCTGTGTGGGGTTGTTGTGACCCAAGTGCAGGACCCGGCACTTGGCCTTGTTGAACCTCATATGATTGGCCTTGGCCCATCGATCCAGCCTGTCCGGATCCCTCTGTAGAGCCTCCCCACCCTCAAGCAGATCAACACTCCTGCCCAATGTGGTGTCATCCGCAAACTTACTGAGGGTGCACTCTATCTCCTCACCCAGATCATTGATGAAGATATGAAACAGAACTGGCCCCAACACCGAGCCCTGGGGAACACCACTTGTGACTGGCTGCCAACTGGGTTTCACCCCATTCACCACGACCCTCTGGGCTCGGCCATCCAGCCAGTTTTTCACCCAGTGAATAGTGCACTTATCCAGGCCACGAGACGCCAGCTTCTCAAGGAGTATGCCATGAGAGACAGTGTCAAAGGCCTTGCTGAAGTCGAGGCAGACAACATCCACAGCCTTCCCCTCACCCACTAGGCGGGTCACCTGGTCATAGAAGGAGATCAGGTTGGTCAAGCAGGACCTGCCTTTCATGAACCCATGCTGGCTGGGCCTGATCCCCTGGTTGTCCTGCACATGCCGTGTGATGGCACTCAAGATGAACCACTCCATAATCTTCCCCAGCACCGAGGTCAGGCTGACAGGCCTGTAGTTCCCCAGATCCTCCCTCCGACCCTTCTTTTAAATGGGTGTCACATTGGCAAGCCTCCAGTCACCTGGGACCTCCCCTGTTGACCAGGACTGCTGATAAATGATGGAGAGTGGCTTGGCAAGCTGCTCCGCCAGCTCCCTCAGTACTCGTGGATGGATCCCATCAGGTCCCATAGACTTGTGAGTGTCCAGATGGCGTAGCAGGTCATTAACTGCTTCCTCCTGGATTACGGGGGTATGTTCTGCTCTCTGTCCCTGTCTTCCAGCTCAGGGGGCTGAGTACCCTGAGGATAACTGGTCTCACCATTGAAGACTGAGGCAAAGAACGCACTAAGTACCTCAGCCTTTCCCTCATCTTTAGTGGCAATGTTCCCCTCTACATCCAATAAAGGATGGATATTCTCCTTGGCTCTCTTTTTGTTGTTAACGTATTTGTAAAAGCATTTTTTTGTTGTCTGTTATGACAGTGGCCAGATTGAGTTCTAGCTGAGCTTTTGCCTTTCTAGTTTTCTCTCTGCATGACCTAACAAGATCCCTGTACTCTTCCTGAGTTGCCTGCCCTTTCTTCCAAAGATGGTAAACTCTCCTTTTACCCCCCTGCCCCAAGTCCCAGCAAAATCTCCCCATTCAGCTAAGCTGGTCGTCTTCCCCGATGGTTCGTCTTGAGGCGCATGGGAATAGCCTGCTCCCGGGCCTTTAAGACTTCCTTCTTGAAGAATGCCCAGCCTTCCTGGACCCCTTTGCCCTTCAGGAATGTCTCCCAAGGGACTCTCTCAACCAGTGTCCTGAACAGGCCAAAGTTTGCCCTCCAGAAGTCCACAGTAGTGGTTTTGCTGACCCCCTTCCTTACCTCACCAAGAATCAAGAAGTCTATCATTTCATGGTCGCCAAGTCCAAGACAACCTCCGACCACCACATTTCCCACCAGTCCTTCCCTCTTTGTAAACAGTAGGTCTAGTGAGGCTCCTCCCCTGGTAGGCTCACCTACCAGCTGTGTCAAGAAGTTATCATCTTCCACACGCTCCAGGAACCTCCTAGACTGCTTGCTCTCTGCTGTGTTGTATTTCCAGCAGACGTCCGCAAAGTTGAAGTCCCCCACAAGAACAAGGGCACACGATTGTGAGACTACTGCCAGCCGCTTGTAGAATGTTTCATCTGCCTCTTCAACCTGGTTGGGAGGTCTATTACAGACCCCCAGCATGATATATGCCTTGTTGACCTTCCCCCTCGTCCTTACCCATAAGCACTCGACCTTATCATCACAGTCGTGGAGCTCTGTACAGTCAAAACACTCCCCACCATAGAAAGCCACCCCACCACCTCTTCTACCTTGCCTATCCCTTCTGAAGAGCTTATAGCCATCCATTACAGCACTCCAGTCATGGGAGTCATCCCACCATGTTTCCGTGATGGCGATTAATTCACAGCTATCCTGCTGCACGATGGCTTCCAGCTCCTCTTTATTGCCCATGCTGCGTGCATTGGCGTAGATGCACTTGAGCTGGGCTATCGATTCCACCCCCAACATCGGCACGCTGCCCCCAGGCTTATCTCTGGTGAGCCTAGTTTTATCCCCTTCCCCCTTCAAACCTAGTTTAAAGCCTTCCCTATGAGCCCCGCCAACTCATGAGTGAGAATCCTTTTCCCCCTTTGAGAGAGCTGGACTCCATCTGTCACCAGCAGGCCCGGTGCCGTGTAAACCTCCCCATGATCAAAAAACCCAAAATTCCACCGTGGCGCCAGCCTCTGAGCCACGTGTTAATCAATCAGGTGTGTTTTCTTGTTCTTTTCAGTATATTTCCCTGCCACTGAAGGGATTGAGGAAAACACTGCCTGTGCCCCTGATCCTTCCACTAATCGCCCCAGCGCCCTGAAGTCCCTTTTGATTGCTTTTTGACTTTGCTCCACGGTCTCATCACTGCCAGCCTGCACAACCAGCAATGGGTAATAATCAGAGGGCCAAACCAGACCAGGGAGTTTCCTGGTAATGTCTTTTACCCGGGCCCCAGGGAGGCAGCAGGCTTCCCTGTGGGATGGGTCATATTGGGCCCTCTGTCCCCCTCAGAAGGCAATCGCCTATGACAATTACCCTTCTTTTAACAGAGGTTGTCAGAATGCGTGGGGCTGACTGACTCAACCTAGGCGTTCCAGAGCCCCATACCTGCTGTGTAGGGGCAACTGGGAAGGTGAGGGAGACCGGGAGGGGACTCACCTGCCTCCCCGAGCAGGGACCTGTATCCATTCCCCTCCATCTCTTAGGTCCCCTCCTGCAGGGGAACCTCCGCTTCTTGCGGAGCCTCCATCTGCTGCCCCTGCCTCAGGGACGGCGGGGCGTGGGTCCACCAATCTATCTCCCTCTCACACTCCCCGATACTCCTCAACCTTTCCAATTCCTCCTTCAGCTCTGCCACCAGGCTGAGCAGATCATCCACCCAGGATGACCAACACCGCGCACAGGAGTTGTCTCCGCTGCCCCCCCGGTACCAGTGACAGGCTCAGGCACTCCCTGCAGCCGGAGACCCGGACAGCCGCACGTTTGCTTGGGAGCTCCGTCTGGGTCTCCACATTTTTCCTGGCAACGGCTTTCAGCCGAGTGGCAACCATAGCTGGGGCTCCTTCCGCGAGGACGATGCCCACCGCTTGAGTAGCCTTCCTGAGCTGGGAGGGGGACCGAGCCCTCCCTGTGCGAGCTGCCACGCAAACTGCCGTGCCCTGCTCACGGTGCTCCCCAGGGCTGTCCGAACCTCCCACGGTTGCTCCTGGCAAGGCCCCCGCTGCGTCAGCCTCGCTCGCCATTGTCTCTTCTCGGCGCTAGTGGCAACGCCGGTTTTGTAGCGAGGGGCTGGTCTCCGGCCTCGGCGCGGGTTCCTCCTCTTTCTCGTTATGCGCTTCATCTGTCGTACCAGGGCCTCGTGCCCGTTCCGTAAGGGTACCTCGGAGGGTAAGGAGGGGTTTCTCTTACTGCTCCGTGCCGTGACCTTCTTCCACCCCTCGTGACGCTGCCTTCCTCCTGGCACAAAGCGGATCCAGGACCTGCTGCCTTAGCGGCCGCACCGCGCTGGCTTGCACGCGTCACGGACAGCAGGGCACGGCTCCGGCGATCCATGTCCCTCTCGGGCTCTCGAGTAGAGCTCAGCCTTCCCACCTCCTCCCGCAGCTCAGCCACCAAGCGGAGCAGTCCCTCAGCCCAGTCACGCTTCCCACAGCCATGCTTCCCACCACCCGCGGGAATACCCCTCCACGCAGCCCGAAACCCGGGTGGTCTCAGGCTGGAACGGGAGCTCTGCCGGGGCGGCTGCGCCGGTTCTACCCGGTGCCAGGAGCTCAGGAGAAGCAGGGGATGCCGCTTTTTGCCGGGGGTTCGCCATGCCGCTGCGTGCGTGCCCGCCCGCCCGTTAACGCCCGACCGTTACGCCCCGCTGGGCCACGTGCTTCCCCTTCCTTAAACCTCCCGCGCCGCCGCGCGCAGGCTCCGCCCCTTGCTGTCTCGTCCAATCAGCGGGCCCAGCCGTCGCGCTTCCCGCGCTGCCGCCGCCGCTCCCGCTCCCGGTGCGGGTCCCGGTGCGGGCTCCGCTCCCGCCAGCCTCCGTGCAAATCGTTCCCCGCTGGAGCAGCCGAACAACACACCACCAGCTCCCGAGGAGCTGCCCCGGAGTCCTCCTCCACGGGGCCACGCTCCCGTGGGCTGCATCGCTCTGGTGCTTCGGCCGCACCCCCCCTCCCGCCAGCTGACACCGGGTGAGATCAGGAGGAGACAGCAAGGCAAAAAAAATAAAATAAAAAAAAAATCGGCACTTCGGCTCCTCGGGTGTTTTGGTTGTAAATATTTGACACAAGCGCATGCAGACAGGGAATGCCGCGTTCCCCCGACCAGAAATCCCGGGGGTCACTTGAAAGTCAGAGCCATCCCCCCGGACACGCTTCGGGCACACCTAGGTCCAGGGCAGAGTTTACAGAGATATATTTACAGAAATACAAGCCAAGTTCTGTTATATAGTGTAGGTATCCTGTAAACAGCCCTATAAACAATGCTACTGACCCTCACAACGTTATCAAAGGTCTCATGGCACTTTGCCTTGCGTTCCCATAAAGGTCCCGGAGTTGGCTAATGACATGAGAACCTCAGCTATCAGTTTTAAAAATAAGCATGTTTCTAACCCTGAACAGCTCCTGAAGACCTAAAGCCAAAAAACCAAACACCACAACTTTTGGGATATCCTCCTGATTTCCTGAGGCTTCATAATTTTGCAGTTCTCAAGGTCAGCATTTTTGTCAACAATGAAAGTCCTTTATATTTTCCTTAACGACCTGTTTATATCTAGATCTTCCACTTTATTTTCAAAAGTATTTTCAATTTTTTCCTATATTACTGCTATTATGTCGACCTAAATGTAAGGCAAATGCAAGTCTTAAGCCACCCATACTTTTACTAGAGTAGAAATAAGAACTAGCAGTGTTGACGGTATTCAAAAAGAAAAAGGTTAAATCTCCTTTTCACCACAGCCCACTTTCCAAAACCCCATGCCTAGTCCTGTAGCCTCCTTCTTTCCAAGGCTCAAGTTTACATGTTTTTCCAGCACACCGTACTGCCAGCTCCCTCTCTAGGCACGTTGCTCTTTCTCTCTCAGCACAGCCAAAAGGACCTTGAGGACAGTGGCCAGGTTTCTACACAGGTTTAAGGACACAAAGCCCCGCACACTTCTTAGCACTGTTGCTTGCAGCTTGGTTTAAAAGCATCATGCTCAGGGCTTGGGCAAGCCTTGGGCAGACCAGTACTGATGCCATCCAATATTGACGCAGAGCCTGGGAGAAGCTTGGACCTCGACTGGAAGAGCAGATGCACGCGGAGGGTGCGTTCACCACGGACACGATGCGGCAGCATTAGTGGTCTGGGCTACAACCTTTCTAATGGCCCACTTCTTCTGGTCTGACATGAAGGCAGCAGGAAGGCCAAGTTCCTCGTCTCTCCTTTTTCTTTTTCCTTTTTGTCATGAAACAGGCTTCACTTTAGTGTCCTCCTGCACTGACTGGGTCAGGGAGCCCGTGTGTTCCTGCCCAACACCCATTGCAGCACAGCCACCCGAGAATCCTGCCAGTCCTCAGAAAGGGCAAAACTGGTAAATCCATTTTTCTGGGGCATATCCTGGAAATGTATCTGGAAATATTGGGCAAGCTGGGTTTGTCAGAAAAAGTTCTGATAAACTATTTCTCCTATTCCTGAGCCAAGTAGTATACACACTGTCCTGGTTTCAACTGGGATAGAGTTAATTTACTTTCTAGTAGCTGGTAAAGTGTTATGTCTTGGGTTCAGTGGGAGAAGAATGTTGATAACACACTGATGTTTTCAGTTGTTGCTAAGTAGTGTTTAGACTAAGTCAAGGGTTTTTCAGCTTCTCCTGCCCAGCCAGCAATAAGGCTGGAGGGGCACAAGAAGTTGGGAGGGGACACAGCCAGGGCAGCTGACCCAAACTGGCCAACGGGGTATTCCATACCATGGGACGTCATGCCCAGGATATAAACTGGGGGGAGTTGGCCTGGCGGGGGGGATCTCTGCTCAGGGACTAACTGGGCATCTGTCAGCGAGTGGTGAGCAATTGCATTGTGCATCACTTGGTTTGTATATTCCAATTCTTTTAGAATTGGTATTGTCATTTTATTATCGTTAATATTATCCTTATTATTTTCTTCCTTTCTGTCCTATTAAACTGTTCTTATCTCAACCCACAAGTTTTACTTTTTTTTCCTGATTTTCTCCCCCATCCCACTGGGTGGGGGGGAAGTGAGCGAGCAGCTGCCTGGTGCCTAGTTGCCAGCTGGGGTTAAACCATGACAGACACACACACACATTCACTCAGACTGTATGAGTGAAATTGGAAAGTGTTAAAACCACGACTGCTTAAAAACTAGTTAAATACCATCATCCTTAAACAGCTCTGGAATCTACCCAACATGCACAGAGATACAAACAGCTCCGGATATACTAAGTCAACCTCAGCTACTGCCATTAGCATAGGAACAATGGGTAAAGGTAGCCCAAAGTCCTGATTTTTCAGATGCACACCTCTAAAACTTTACTACCACCTCAGAAATCACAAGAACAATTCATAAATTTAACATAGTATTAATGTTTACAGGCCCACTATTCAATGCATTTGCCAACAACATCTAGCATGTCTAGTTTATAGACATCAACTTGAGACTGGATTTTTCCATGCAGGAATACACAGTTTTATACATGATTAATCATCTCCCCTAAAAAAAAATAATCGCCAAAGTCTTGTGAGACACTTTACATGTTTCTCTTTTACAGTGACTCCAGCCGTTTCAAACTCCCATGGGATTTTTAGCTCTCCAGCGCTTTCTAAAAATTTTACCCATTACATCCAAGCAACATACTGCTTTAGTCTGAAAATACAGACACACTTAGATAACCTTACTGAGAATGCAGGCCTGACAAAAGGCCTTTGTGTGACTATGCACACAGGAAGACATATACACAGACTGCACGTCACTCGACGAACTGGACTGAGGTTCAGGCATGAATGTAAAGGTATCCCAAATCTAACAAATTTATCGGAGGTAACAGCAAGCAAAATTCTGAGCTCTTCAATGAGTTATTCTAACAAAATGAGGCATAGAAGTCCTAAGTTATCGTGAAATGTGACTAAATATTAGCGTTGCAGAGATACAAACCATGTTTGTTCCACTTCTACTGAGGAACAGATATGGGTGGTTTCAAGAAATAACCCAGAACAAATAAAATCAAATATCAAATCTGGATGTTCTCCAATTAACTAGAAAATGTGAGATCAAATACCTATTTGACAGGAACAAATTCATACCCACAAGTCTGGGTGCATATATATACCATATACTGTTGGTTTGTCACTACACGATCAATACCACCTTTGGGGATTTTTTTAGGTAACTGCTTTCTGAGGAAACAGACTGACAAATGTTAAGCCAGATTTCATCATAAAAATCCTTCACAGACTTCCAAGTCCTATTTCAAATGCCTGGCACTTGCTATGGAAAGAGACTAAAGCTGTCAAAAGTTGTCCGAGTGCTCCCACAAGGACAGTGATTTCATCTAGCAGTTACTTTCAGAGGTGGTTGTCCTTCTTTGTCACTTGGAGCAAAACATGCTTATATGCGAGAATATGGCTGTGAGTTTGCTATAGCACTGTTATACGAATGCATTTTAACTATTTGCATACGCAGGGAGAAGTTTGTGTGTTAGGAAGCTTCCTGCTGAGGTCTGAGGGCCTACTCTCATCACTTGCATGTCCTGGGTATCAACAGCTTAGCATCCACTTCAATGGGAGTTTCAGATTAGCTTGCAAACGAAAAGGCTGGAAACCAGCACTTCAATATACAAATCAGCATAGTTCTGTTTATTTTTACAGCTGGATTATTCTACTGCAGTAAACATGAGCACGGCAAATTTCCTGGACCAATTCCATCCCACATTTTGATTCCCCATCCATAGTGCATTTCATCTAAGTTTGTTTTCCTGTATTTTCCTTCACACCTGCCATCTGCTCTACAAACAAATCACGACTTGTACACAATGCAGGTGGCAACAGGGGAAAGCCCAAAAGTCAGATTTAATTAGGCAGGATATGAATAGCTGTAGATTAAAAAAAATATTTGAGGACAGTATGTACACAACACCAGAAAAAAGTCATTGCTATGTAAAAAGCTAATCCTGCTTTTTCAAGAACTCTTGACATAACTCTTTACCAAAGATGTTAGAGGATTTTTAGAATGATGAAAATGTATTTAATGATTTTAAAGGCTTAGTTTTTTAAAAGGTCATGCAAGAATTTGAGGTGAATCCATTTTTTAAGACTGCTTATATTACTGGGAGGGCACAAGCAGTTAGTTGCAACCTGGAACAGTTTCCATGTAACACTGCCAAAACTGCGTACCCGAGGAGAAATCTTTACGGGGCAAAGCACCAGCTGTTTGTGGAACATAAAATCATAGATCACAGAATAATTTGGGTTGGAAAGGACTTTAAAGATCATCTAGTTCCAACCCCCCCACCATGGGCAGGGACACCTTCCACTAGACCAGGTTGCTCCAAGCCCCATCCAACCTGGCCTTGAACACTGCCAGGGATGGGGCATCCACAGCTTCTCTGGGCAACCTCTTCCAGTGCCTCACCGCCCTCACAGTAAAGAATTTCTTCCTTATACCTAGTCTGAATCTACCCTCTTTTAGTTTAAAACCATTATCCCTTGTCCTATCGCTACAGGCCCTGCTAAAATGTCTGTCCCCATCTTTCTTATAAGCCCCCTTTAAGTCCTGGAAGGCTACAGTAAGGTCTCCCCGGAGCCTTCTCTTCTCCAGGGTGAACAACCCCAACTCTCTCAGCCTGTCCTCATAGGAGAGATGTTCCATCCCTCTGATCATCTTCGTGGAGGCAGCACGTCTTCCTCAAGGGGAAGTCATCCTTGATCAACCTGATAACCTTCTGTGATGAAATGACTGGCTTGGTGTAGGAGGGGAAAGCAGTGGGTATTGTCCCGCACCTGGTGAGGAACAACCCCCCACACCAGTATGTGCTGGGGGCCGCCCAGCTGGAAAGGAGCTTGGCAGAAAAGGACCTGGGGATCCTGCTGGACACCAAGTTGGACATGAGCCAGCGATGTGCGCTTGTGGCAAAGGCAGCTAATGGTATCCTGGGCTGCAGTAGACTAAGTGGTGCCAGCCAGAGGCGATCCTTTCCCTCTCCCAGCACTAGTGAGGCCACCCCTGGAGTACTGTGTCCAGTTCTGGGCTCCCCAGTACAAGAGAGACATGGACATACTGGAGAGAGTCCAGTGAAGGGCCACAAAGGTGATTAAGGGACTGGAGCATGTCTCCATTGAGGAAAGGCTGAGAGAGCTGGGACTGATCATCCTGGAGAAGAGAAGGCTCGGGCGGATCTCATCCATGTCTATAAACACCTGCAGGGAGGGTGCAAAGAGGACGGAGCCAGGCTCTTTTCAGTGGTGCCCAGCGACAGGACCAGAGGCCATGGGCACCAGCTGAAACACAGGAGGTTCCCTCTGAACGTCAGGAAACACTTTTTTTACTGTGAGGGCGACCGAGCACTGGGACAGGTTGCCCAGGGAGATTGTGGAGTCTCCATCCCTGGAGATCTTCAAAAGCCATCTGGACATGGTCCTGGGCCACTGGCTGTAGGTAGCCCTGCCTGAGCAGGGGAGTTGGACCAGATGACCTCCAGATGTCCCTTCCAACCTCAACCACTCTGTGATTCTGCAAATATTGAAACATTAAAATTGGTACAAACATTTGAGCTTTATGCGGAACACTAAATGTCTTCAAAGGAAAGGAACAGCCCTGGTTTGATATCCCTTGCAGTGACATGGAATGCAAATCCCTTCTCAGTTATTCAGCAAGATCAGTAAATTCCCTAACAGCTCCCCTTTGCCCTCTTGGTAGTCTGCCAGACTTGCTAAGTCTCCTGCAACCTTCCGGTTTCTGACTTAGGCTTTTGAGAACTTACTTAGCTATTTGCCCTCGTAATGTCCTTCGTGCACACTGCCTGATGTAGTTTACACTATGGTAACCCTTGCGCTAGGTCTCAGCAGCAGCAGCAGAGGAGGGGTGTACTCAGCCTATCTGGTGGGCCAAGTCTTCCTGTTCCAAGAGTTTTCTAATATAAATATTTAAAAAATCACAAGGCAGCAGCTTGTGCCCCTTTTAAAGGGTCTGGCTGCTCACTTCGGGGTCCCTCCAAAGAAATGATTTAACTGACAAAGAGTAAGGAAGAACAGGCCTCTGCGCCCTTTCAAAGACAAAAACAGAGGGGCTGAGTGCTGACTTGTTTAGCCTTGCCAAAGGAAGACTGAGGGACACAAGGGGGGTCAGATCTTTTGCTATAAATATCTCGGGAAGAAAACAGTTATTCATGCTAAGAGACAATGCTGGCGTAAGAACAACTGCGTATGAACTAGCTGTGAATTCATTTAGGGTGAATACTGAAAGCAGATTTTCATCCACTGGAGCAGAGAGACCCCAGAGCAGCCTTCAAAGAGAAGCAACAGCAGCACACATGCGCTCAACGGCATCCCAGTTCAAGAGCAAGAGTTTAACAGGAGACTGGACTCTGACACAGAAGATCCATTTTACTGTTGCATCCCTGTCATCTGTTCCACATTGTAATTAATTCCGATAAAAGATGAATATTTTTCGTGAATAACTGTCGCGTTACGCCCATGCATAAACCTCACGATGGCCTATGAATGAGCATCAAGCACACTGAATGAGGAATTCCTGCCAGCCTATGCCTCATAGAAAAGGCATCAGCACGACATACCAGAGTTTATCAGTCTCAGAAATAATCCCGATAGAGCATGTATATAACTCAACCTTCAATGTGTGGCTGACGCACAGATTTTGTACTTGGAGAGCTATTTCAGCTAGGGGTTAGATTTCTCAGCCCCCTCATGCTCCTCTGGATGTTTTTCCAATGTAGTCACTGTGCAGGCACAGTTAAATGGGTACAGACATCTCAGAAGGTGACATCATATATTCTTCCTTCTTACACTTAAATATACACTGCAGGCAAAAGGCGCTTTTATACCATTATAACTGCAAATGAGCTAGGAAAATCATATGCTTTAACTAGACTTGAACCACTAAAACAGACTCACGTGAAGTAAAGTCCTTGAAAGAAATCTTTAAGAAACAAAACTAAACCCCTGTTTCAGCACGCAACCTATTCTTCCCTCACCAAGGTTTTGCTCATTAGCTGGTTTTGAATGCCAGAAGGTAAATTTCTTTCAGAACAGACTGCCCTGTAACATTGTGTTGTGAAATTTCACATTCATAATTTTATTATAATCTGAATAGAGGCAGTATCTGAAGAGCAGAGAAAATGACTATACAAAGAATTTATAGAACATTCATTTACATACTGGAGACCTTTTGATGCTTCTTTACAGTTTCAAGAAAAAGGCAAAAATTTTCACTAGTAGGTAAATCCAAGGAGGAAACATTAAATTTTTAATGATACTGTTGGATACACGGAAACCATTTATTTAAAAACATGGCTTTTAGCATTTTTGTAGTTTAACACTGTACGATTATAGTAGTACATTTACTAAGCAGGTTAATAGGAGTCTGGCTAAATACATGTGTCAACTTGCTGCCATTAGTTATGAAACTGCATATACACATCTACCAAAAACCTTGAAAGAAAGTGCTGTATTAACTATTTAGTCTTGTATTTGCCATGAACGTAAGTTTTGTGAACATCTTTCTACATACACTACACAATGGTACATACTGAACTATTCCGCTTTGTGCATTTTTTAATTCATTAAAAAGCAAAAGCACGTGGCAATATACCATCCAAAGGAATGCATAATAGAAAACCTCCCTTAGAAACAGGGCAACTTCTTTTTTCCCACTTACCAAGTAGAGCTAAACTCCCAGGAAACACCACCAGGAGTGTCAGCGTTCAATTCCTTATGCTCTTGAATTCAGCAGGCCTTGAGAAAGCACAAGGAATAAAAAAATAAGGCCCTGAATGGAAACGATAATACATGGGAAAAAAAGACACTTTATTTTCAGCCCAAAGGCCAACACTTGGTGTCTAACGACACACTAAAATTTAAGTATCATCTACAGACGTGAAAAAATATAGTAAAAAATTCCTCCTCATTTCAATGCTCACAACACATCAGATTTAAATCTAATTGAGATGTCAGCTGAAGAAATTCACTGGGCTCCAACTGGCTGACTAGATTAGGCAACTGGGTTCTTGGTGCATCAAAAGAATATTAAAAGGAAACTTGTCCTCACATGTTTCAAAAGGATCAAAGCTCCTAAAAGTAACAACTGCATTCTTTTTTGGATGGTACATAAACACCGTTTAAGTAGTACACCTCTGTGTCAACAGAACAGAATTATTTGGTACAAATCAGAGGCACTTGCCTTTGTTGCTTCAACGGTAGCTACTACGCTTTGGATCGCTTCACCCTTCCACACACATCCAGTGCCCACTGCTACTAATACACCACTTCCTGGTCCAAATACATTAAACTTCAAATCTTTCTTCTTTCTCCCTCTCTTCCCCACCCCCTTCCTTTTAAAAAGTATAAAGTTATTTATACAAAATTCATAGTTACACAAATAATTTGGTAACGCTTTGGCTATGGTCACTGAATAAGGTTTCCATGGTCCTAATACTTTAGGAAATAGGAAGAGAGTTGTTAATAAAAAACAGATCTTAATTTATACAGGACAAACCTAGTTCAAAGGGTGGAACCTTCTCACCATAGAGCCCAACCAGAGTTTCCCATTCCCTTTAACCATTATTTAGTAAAAGTGGTAAAAGGATTAAATTCTCCAAGTGGGTACAGGTACTAGTTAATCCAGTGCCTCATGCATCAGCATGCTGAATTCAGCATGTCATTTTATTCCTCAGGATATTAACATAATGTTGACAGCCACACATCAGAGAAACAGAGGCAATGAAACTTGTCAGCACTGTCACACTGAAGCTGCTTTATTACCATCAGTTCTGATACGGGGGTCTAGTACTGCTCCTTTTGGAGTGAATGGGAATTACACAGTAGACCTCAGCAGCTTACTCTCCTCGTGAAGGTTTCCACCGTAACCTACTGTATCGATTTTCTGTAAAGCTAACTAGCACTTTGGTATGCATTTAAAATACCGATGTGTTTAGAAAGATACAGAGTACGTGCAAGTGTGATGGTTGTAGAAATCACGACATAAATGCTCTCAAGAAATGGGACAGAGTAACAAAATAAATTCCATTCCCTTTTGGATTTCCTGACTCAAGAAATTATTAAAAAAACATTATAAACCAAAAATAGTTCCTACAGATAAAAAAAGGGCCAAAAAACCCCCCAAATCCCGATAAAAAGGGGGCTAAAAGAACCCACAAATGTAATTATGTATTAGGTAGGGGAACAAATGTTACTACCAAAACAGTATTGCAGAGACAGGAAATGGGAAGTATCTTGTCACTGTAAGACAAAAGTCAAAATATGAGACTCTATTGTCTAAAGCAAGGCACAGGCTATACACAGGCACAGGCTATTATGCAAAATAGCGCAAAAGAGGCAAAGCTCAACAATGGTCTAGTTTAAGAATATCCATATGACATATCAAGATAGGAGATCTACTATAAATAATCCGGCACAGGTAAAAATATATAAATTATAAAATTTCCTTCTTTGCTTTTCCCTCATTTTTATCCTGTAATTATTAAAATACAGAATCTTCCCTGCTTAGTTCTCTGTATAAAAAAATAATAATACAAAAAACCCCGATTACAGAATAGGTTTCCACACGACCTTTTTTTTTGTTCTGCCACATCTCCCCAATTTAAAATTTTTCAAACTAAACCAGCCCAGCCTTCTTAACACTAAATACAGAGCAATCTCCCTGAATATTCCACATTGCCGCTCCTTTCTTATCAGAGATCAACTTGCACAAACCTTCTCTTCACATACATCTTCCACTCTCTCCATTCAGCTCCCATCACTGATCCCATAAAGATGAAGGGAAGAGCAAATAGTCTTCCTCAGACCACCATTCTCTTAAGAGCATGTTTGCAAGGCCTATAGCTACCATTGATGCAACTACGGCAAGTGTCTTTGTAGAGGTTATACACAACATTTTCTGCACAAAAAAGTAGCACAGCCTAGTGAGTATTTCTGCTCCAATAAATGATGAGAAACAGCATGTGAAAATGTATTAGAAACCCTTCAGGAGAAAAGTTTTTCATTTCTGCTTCATTCAGGTATGGGCTACATGGGTTTGGGTGGCACCCAGCTTCTTTTGTTTTGTCCTTTGATGTAAAAACAAAATAATGCTTTGTTAAGTCAGAGGCATCTTCAAAGAAAAGGCTGAACTCTTGCAAACAAAATGCAGATAGACATCCTCTGCTTTCCTTCTTGGGAATGACAAGGTTCAGACGTTGCTGCTGAATAGGCTTTCTCCCTCTCACAGTGCTTTCCTTCAGCGAAGTCAGCGAAGAGCTCCGAGTCAAGGATGGAAAGGCATCAGATCTTCTTCTGGGATCCGATCATGACCTTCGATACGAAGTTCACGATGGCGCTGGCAGGTTGCTCTGGATCGTGCTCTGCAAACAGGTGGCACACGTTGTCTGTGGCACTGCCCTGCTTCCTCGCAACGAACCCAAATACTCTGCAAGGGCAACAACCGGAGCGGATCAGAGAACAGACAGGCAGCCATCGCCTCGTTTCGTAAAGCAAAAAAGATACCGCAGGAACCAAAAGCACAGATCAGACTCCATGTGTTCTGATGGACAAGGTCCTGTGTGACCGCTAACACAGTGGTCCAGGAACACCAGCCGACTCAGGAGCACCCGAGTGGCTCAGGACGGCCAGAATCAGGGAAGGACCTTCCCTCTTCCCTCTTCCTTCTATTCTGCCTGGATCCCATCCTGCACTGTTTGCTGTCAGAGACACGCTGCTGACCCTGGGGATGCACTTAATCCGATTCAATACTGCTGTCCTCTTACCTGCCTTGGGGGCTGTGTGGTGTGGTATGTTGGGAATTGCCTAAAGAGAAGTTCCGAGGGCCACGCATCTCAGTGGACAGAGTAGTGGAAATAAATAGGACTTAAGCCATCTATTTCTGTTCTTTTCCAGAAGCCAGTGCCTGAGCTGTCTCTGTTTAGTTTTTTTCCTTTGGTAAAAGGGGGACGACGACATCTGCCTTCAGCAGAAAACACTCTGCAATCCACTGGTAATTACGTATTTATGCCACACACTAGTATTACTAGGAGTGTTTTCATCCATGTGCTGTGTATGGGATTTTTTTTTTAAAGGTGTCAGTCGAAGCGCGACAAGTAAGCTTGTGTTAGTGTTGCTGGACAAGTGGAACACAAAACTGAGTAGCAAATGGCTCTGTTTTCATTTCTGAAACTTTAGTCAAATCACAGACCTGCAATCTAAATAAACCACGCTAGCTCTGGCTCCAGACACCCACCATCACATAATTAGGCCCCGAATTGCAGAGGTGCGGATGAAGTAACTGAAGTCTAATTAAAGTGGGCAGAGAGACTTTTGTCTCTGAACAGCTGCCTTCCCTTCTACATCTCTGACAAAGATAATTTAGAACACTAACAAACTGATCACTGTAATGATATTCCAAAGTTAAAAGAGACTCAGACGGGTGTCCACTTACTTTGCAGAAAGGCCATCTTTCATCCATCTTGATGTCCATTAAAAAAGCAGTAAGAAAAAAAAAAAAAAAGAATGGAGAAATAAAAATAAAACCTATGTTAGTTTTTTGTGTGGATCAACAATACAAACAACATATTAGAATGCAACTGCTTGTCTTCCTTACTTTCTGTCCTGTGGATCCAAAGCACAGAAAATAACAGTGCTGACTGGATAATGCCGCCGAAAAAAGAGTCTGGATAGAAAGAAATAAAACAAGTTTTAGGAATAGTTAAGATGCTTAAAATTTTAAACAATAAACAGATCTGAAAAATAAATCACATTTAATCTAAATTTAATAATGATGATATAATCTTTTTGCTATCTTTGAGTGACTTTGAAAGCTACCTGAACTGCTCCAACCAAATAAATCCATATTTAGAATAGTAATGTCAAGTTTTTGAACCATGAAAACTGACCCTCAAGCTAAGAAAAAGAACTAGAAGTATGAAATATATTTTTTCTAAAACCTGGCCATTTAGATACTATGTCCATGGGAAATGCAACTTCTTGGAACTTGTGAATAATTTCATTACATTAAGTTTCAAAATACAAGCACTCCGAGGCATTATAATTTAAGATTTTGTCCTTCATCTGCTACGAACGCTCACAGACCCCATGGAGTTAAGAAGTCTGGCACTTTTTTTTTTTTAAACCTATAATGAATTCCTGTTGTCCCTCCTTTGTTATTGTCAGTTTACAAATCTAAAGACTTTGCGGTAGCCTTAACAGTGTTCAGTACAAAGTAAATATTAATTAACTTTTTATCATAGTATTTCAGAGGCTATGCAAAACACATTGTCAAATATGGGAGATACACAGTGTCTGCTTAGGCCAGCTCTGTTCAGTGAAAGATACCGTGAAGATAAATTATTTCACTGAATAGGTTGAATACCAAATGCTGGCAAAGCCATTACTTTCCCTTTTTATAAGAAATAACAATGAGAAAAATGCCATGGCAAAGTGACCTTCCAGAGGTAAAAGCTGCCACGTGGAAGTAATGTCCATAGCATAAACATTCATCTCCAGTACCGCAGACAGCCGACACTGTCACCGTCATTCTTTAGGCAATCCTATTACCCTTCAAGACAGAGACTCCAGAACATAACTAGGAAAATCAAACCAACAGCATTCAACGCTTTTTGGGGACAAGGCCGGATATCCTCTTCCCATCCCTCTTTTCCTTACTTTCTTTGATTATCTGTCAACGTGATTCCCTGCGCAGACACCTTGAAATGGACAACGGTTGAGATGGGAGATGGATCTTGCGTCAGCGTCAGGCTCAAGGCTTTCTGTACTGCCTGGTAGCCCGTGAGGGACTCCATCTCCACTGAATTCAGGTACCAAACGTTACACGCTGCAACAAAAGAGGGGAAAGACTCTGAGAGGTCATTACCCAGCAGCAAGCAAACGGGCATCTTCTGAACAAAACCAAACAAAATGTAAATTTTCCACCTTCGTAAAGCCAACAGGGAAGACTGGCAGCAAACTACCAAACCCTCTACACGTGCCTCACCTCGTCCTACTGTTGATTCAGTTTTAAGACTATAATTTTGGAGGTCATAGGCCTTTTGCTGTCCCTTTGTTTTTAATACCTTTATATTTAAGCCAATGACTGTATTTATCTACTACCCCCGGATCCTGAAATTTAAATAAATACCAAGACAGGAGCAGAGAGAGAGGTCACTCATAGGTACTACTACAGCAAAGGAATTCCTGAGGGGAAAGAATGGGGGTATTTTGCTTTTAAGTTCAATTACAGCAGCCAATAAGAAAACACACATTTTTGCAGCATACGTTCACACATTTTACACTTTCAAATGGTATTTAAATTATATTCAAAGGAAACCATTCCCTTGTTTGGCAAAGCAAGAACGTTTTCACCCCATAAAGAACTGAGGGTTGCTGCAAAGCTCACTTCTTATTAGTTCCATAGTGTTTTGTATATTTAGCAATTTTAGGGCAAACAAAACAACTTCCACATTGAGAAAAAATACTGACATGTATTTTCAGGTCTATTCTTTACCTCAGCATGCACTTCTTCTTAAAAGCCCTATTCCTCTCCTAGAGATATCAGTAACTTCTGAAGTATCTCTATAAAACAGAAGCTGATTGGTTTCTAAGGCTACAGAACAGTTAATTTTTTTACCGGGTCTCATATCAAATCACCAGTGAGCACTAGGAAAAGAAGTACTAGTATTATATAGCACTATATAGTAGTACTATAGTACTGTATAATACCACATAGTACTACATGGTAACAGTGCATATAACATTTTACAGTATTAATTATTATTATAATATTAATAGAATTATTCATATGTTTAAATACTTTGGGACTGTGATATAAAGTCACATTTACAAGCAGATTAAGAACATCTTTGAAACTGAAAAGCCCTCTTCTTCTACAGCACAAGCAAGAATGATTAAACACATCCGTAGCTAAACGCTGGTACCAACAGACTTTGTGTTTTGGTAAAAACATTTGTGTAGGTATCCAGGACAGAATTTACAACTCTGGCAGCTGACACTTGCAAATTACCATGCTAATATTTCATTTGTTTAGCTTCGCTTGCCAACCTTACTATGAAAGCAAAGATTAAGTTAAATCTAATAGCTTCTCTTTTCGTTCGGCTATTCTGTGATCTGACTAAAGCTTTCTGCTACAACTATCTACATAAAATACACAGCTAGACACTGGCACTTTCAAAAACAAGCAACTGTACAGTTAAAGACTGCATAAGCGTAGGTTTGATTCCAGCATGATCAGCCCAATAACTTCAAGCTCTGGAGTCTGTCAGTGAAAGAAGGGATCCAGAGATTGTATTTATTGATTTGCAAGCATAACATTTCCCAAATGTATTTGCGCATTGGTGTGATAGTTTCAATAACCTTTGAATCAATTACTATACAATTCATGCAGAGGGATTTAAGACGATGAATGCCAAGTTCAATGAGGCCTTCCTCGCTGAACAGCTTTCTGTCATGTCTATCCAACACTTTAAATAACATTCCAAACCATAAGCTCTCCTCTTCTCACATCATTACTGTGTTACGTTTCGTACAGATCTAAAGCTCTTCACTACCCCGTGAGCCTTTCCCACCACGGGAAGCTTGCCTTGTTCCACAGTCACACTCCTCACTGCTTCTGAGACCCGAGGGAAGGGTTTCCCTTCTTCTTCTGCCACACATCGCGTTGGTGTCAACGGACTGTGTTCAGGTTTTGTTTCTAAATGAAATAGCCAAGCATTTTGCCTAGATTGCCCTCAATGTGACAGTTCAAAAGCAGTCGCCAAATACAGTAGGTTCCTTTACCTCTGTAGCACAAAAAATAGTAAATGGAAGCTTTTTGAAAAGTGTTGGAAAGTGCAAAAATGTCAGCTTAAAAAGGAGATTACGGGAAAGGAAACGTAATGAGAAAGGCTGAAAGATTTCCCATTTAAGAACACCATGCATGGTCTGATGGGGTATCGAATGACAGCAATCCCACAGAAACCATACCCAAGGCTGGGACAAAAGGAAGACATCCGTGTCTTTTGTGCAATGCAGCTGCCCTGCAATGTTGCTGCTCTCGTCTTCCACAGGTGGCATTTTGTAGTCACATCCGTGCTACCACCAACAGCTATACCATGTGGCGATTTCGAGTAGCCCTGCTGCTTTTAGACTGGGAATGTGCTTAGTCCCTTGACTGTATTAGCGGAAACAGATACGAAGAACCGGGATTTATTTGGGGCAGAAAATTTTGCTGCTGAACAGAGAGGTTAATAAAACAAGGTCTGTTCTAGGGAAAAGCCACTTATCTGTACAGTTTCTAGTCTTCAGTTGTCACTCTCTAGGAAGCAAAGGATTTCTGGTCAGCTTCTGCATTTAAATAATGACTGGAAATGCTCATTAGGTTCTTCAGACAGCTATAAAAAATGATTATTCTAGGTGTCCTGGTTTCAGCTGGGATAAAGTTAATTGTCTTCCTAGTAGCTGGTACAGTGCTATATTTTGAGTTCACTATGTGAAGAATGTTGATAACACTGATGTTTTCAGTTGTTGCTCAGTAGTGTTTAGACTAAAGTCAAGGATTTTTCAGCTTCTCATGCCCAGCCAGCGAGAAAGCTGGAGGGGCACAAGAAGTTGGCACAGGACACAGCCAGGGCACCTGACCCAAACTGGCCAAAGGGATATTCCATACCATGTGATGTCATGCCCGGTATATAAACCGGGGGGAGTGGGGGCGGGGGGATCGCTGCTCAGGGACTAATTGGGCGTCGATCGGAGGGTGGTGAGCAATTGCACTGTGCATCATTTGTACATTCCAATCCTCTTATCATTACTGCTGTCACTTTATTAGTGTTATCATTACCATTATTAGTTTCTTCTTTTCTGTTCTATAAAACCGTTCTTATCTCAACCCACGAGTTTTACTTCTTTTCCCGATTTTCTCCCCCATCCCACTGGGGGGTGGGGCGAGTGAGTGAGCGGCTGCGTGGTGCTCAGTTGCTGGCTGGGGTTAAACCACGACACTAGGAAAACACATTTTCATTTTTTTTGCTTGTGGAGTGGGAGAAGGGTGGGGTAAAGTAGGGCAGGGAAAAAGCGCATCTGCTTTGACTAAATTGCAGGTGCTCACATAAGCTCAGATAGTTGGAAAAGAAACAGTTTACATGGTTCGGGTCTGCACTTCAGTGTTGAACTCCACAACCTGAATGTCTCTGTGACTGGAGAGGGACCTCTGAAACACGGAAGATCAGTGGGAAATGTACCAAGGCAAAAAAACCTCTGAGAATGTCTCCTAGCTAATTTATCTACTCAGGTTCCAAACCCTTGTTTAAAAACAAAAACAACAACAACAACAAAACAGGGCAAAACCAAATGTACCAAGTTCCCCAAATGATCCATGATGTGACAGCCCCCATAAGGAGTTACCTGACCGTTGCCCCAGCTGAAGTAAGAATTACTTCTTTTTCTTTGAAAAGCACTGCCGGAGCAAGGAGAAACCAACATTTCTCAAAAGACATCACATGCCCCTTTTGCTGGGTTTTCAAGAGGGAAAGTCCTACAACAATTCCTTTTCCTTGTTTTTTTAACCTGTTGGCCACAACGAACACCACCAGCGCTGGCAGACAGAAAGGCCAACGCGTGCTCGCTCCTGGCATAGCCTCCCAAAGGCTTGTCATTGCCTCACATTCCTGCTTGGTGACAGCACTCGAAGCGCTACTTCAAATTTTTAAGTCCAAGCAGACTGCTGCGCAAGCAAGGAGCCAGGCTCTCTTGCCCCGGAGCTGCTCAGCTTGGCAAGGGCCCCCTTCGGAAATGTCCTCAGATGGGTGAGGGCAACGAGGCAGCATTCTTACAAAGGCGCGCTTGGCCAGAACGCTTTTGCTTGTGGCTCCAGTGGTAGGCTAAACTCAAAGGAGAGTGGCAAATGTAGTGCATTCTCCTGCTCTAATGGGACTAACTGGGTGGACAGATAGATCCTGGGGAGAATTCACAGCAGCCTGAAAACCAGGGACCATGGGAGGGGGTGGACAGGATCCCACCGTACAGCGGAACAACACAGCGGCTGCATTTCTACTAAGGACAGCCTTACGATTACGAAGGGGTACTCAGAGCACCGTGTCCAATAACGGGGGGTTAGGAAGCCACCACACTTTTTCAGACAGCCTATTTCACTAGCTGTCTCCGGGTCAGCTGCTCACGAAGCAGATGAGAAGCAGAGCACATCTCTACACAGCTGCTGCAAACACCTCTACTTGAGAGCGATACAGAGGGCACCAATGCATAGCATCACATCATTTGGAGGTAATCTTCTCAGGGTTCTTCTGTCACATCAATAAGCTCATGGTAAGACAACTTAACTTGCCAGAACGGGTGCTGCAGTATGCATGAGAATCCACAGAACAGCATCCAATGGAAAAGACACTGGACATTTCCCAACAACATGCAGCATCAAGTGAAGCACAGGGCAATGTTTTTTAATGGGTTTTTTTTCAGATTGATGGGACAGTAAGCATTTTCCAGGGGTATTGTTGACCCCTATGCTGAGAATCTAACCCTACTGAACACCCTCCTTAGTTGCCTTTTGCAGATCTCAGACATAGTTCATGAACCTCTGCAACCACAGGTTGAAAATACCTTCTCTAAGTTCATCAGTTACGAAAGCAATGTCACCGCTTAAAAATTGCTGTGCTTGAACCAACCTATGTGTGCCTCATATTCTCACTGGAGACAGGACTGGAAAGCAAACACAGGGCTGTTGAACTTAGGAGCTGGTTGCAGAAAACAGAAAGAACTTGGTACCTATCCTCACAGCGTCCTTTACACTTCTACACAGCACTCTAAATTTAACTGCTCCCTTTAAACATCCTTCAGTCCAGTCTAAGCTTCAGCTTCTCCCAGCCTGTAAGATACAAAATTTGGTGACAGTCAAATGCAAAGAAAAAGTTTAACAGACCTGCACCCTGTTTGAGAAGCTCCGCTGCTGAGTTTGCAGCAGTTTGTGGAGAAGTTTCTGCTATCTCCTCCAAGGGATCTGCAAACAGAAAACACTGTCCATGTCTTGTTTGGACTTGAATTGACAAATCAATGCACATAGTCAAGTATGAGTTTAGCTTTTGTGATTGTGATCTCATCTACTGGACAACTCTTGGCCAGAAACATGAAACAATCTTATATCTGTAACTATAATCATTCATGTGGTTTTTGCGCTGCATCAGTTTTTTTGCCTCCAGCGCCACAGGAGGGATGTTCAACCTTCATTTCCTGACAGTAAAAGACATAACTACACAGCATATGCTGCAGGGACATACATGATGTCACATTAAAACAATACGAACAGCTATATTCCCTCATTACAGCCCCAAAATTTTTTAATTATCTCATTTAATTTGTATAATTTACACCAATTTAGGCACAAAGATTTTGTGTTTCTACGATGAAATCCATTAATTATATTTTGATTCAGAAGATGACAACATAATCCTTCTTTCTTCATACTTATGTAGAAAACAAACATCTGAACTATTAAGACAGCAGGGGAATGTTTGCCTCCCAGTCTTCTGTTAAAATTAGTGAGAAAAGTGTCCATCAGTATGTTATTTCAGTTATATAAATGCACATAAAAAGATCTCACTGCTGTATTTAACATGATGCATGTTGTCTTTGAATACATACATTCAAATGAGGAGGAGAGCAGTAATATGGTGTGTGACACTATTCGCATGTTTAGAGTTATCCATATGCTTTAAATACTCCATGCACTGTGTCCAGAATCATTAACCACAGAAGATCATCTTAAAATGCGTGATCATCTTGGATTCAAAAATAAAACCAAAATAAAATTTCACTGTGGTATGTTTATTCAGGACAAAGCAAATGTTTCAGTCCTGCACCTCTGCCAGAACAGAAGGAGCTTTCCATTTTAGGTGAGGAGGATAAGGAGAACAAGCCCACCTAGCACACTGGTTTGCCATATAAAGAGATCTCTGGTCACATCTACCATAGCATGGTTTTGTGCTAAAATGGTTTTGTTAATGTATTTGCATAATTCAAATGCTATGTTTGAACACTGACATATGGCCTTTAACAAAAGTTTTAAGAGTTCAGTAGAAAACCACAAGAATGTTTAACATTTCAATAATACATCTGGTGTTAACTTCATGTGGGAGAGCAACAGACAACTGAATTATGGGGCAAGCATAGCTACATTTTGCTGTTGTCTTAGAGCGGTTTATGAAATCACCATAACCAAAATTAGAATTACAGTCCCATGATGCAACACAGGCTTTTTGATCATTTACTTAAACAATATTTGGACCTAAGTTGCTACTTCCTTCCTGCCAGTGTCATGCTCAGGGCACCTTCTGTTCTTCACCTACTTGGCTTCCCTAAAGCCCTTTCACCACCCAGACCTGAATAAGTGGTTACATCTAACCATACATGGGCATAATTTCATGTCTGAGAAGTACATTTGTCTTCCTACACGCTAGATTACTGTGCAGATTTCCACAACACATATATGTTTACGACTGGAGTATCACAGTACTAGTCTGCTCACAACTACAGCTTGGATAAGAGCCGTCAGCAGTAGTGAAGAACCACTTTTAAAACAGCTTCTTCCCTGTGCTTCTTGCTTAGATCTTGACTTGTGACATGTTCACCTGCCTTCAGATACTGGCACTTTGAAGCAGAGCTTGGCTGGGTATATCTCTTCTGTACTTTAACAAGCATACCTCTGTCCGGGATGAGGAGCTTGCAGGGCAATGCCAGCGGAGTGATGGAATGCTGATACACCAGAGCTGTCAAACTCCCTGTGGTCAGAAAAGTAACAAGACAGGCACTGTTAACTTGGTGGACAACAAGAATGCTTAACAGTTATTTTGGCTCTCGAGTATTTTACAGACCAAGGGGCCTCCCCGCCCTCCCCTTTAAAAAAAAATTCTCTTGGCACCTAAACCAAGACCTTCTTCCGTCAACTTTAGCGTATTCATGCTTCCCACCACTCTCCCAGTTGGATGCACCTGAACTCATTAATCACAGTCCTGTGCTGCCTTTCCCTGCTTAAACACACTGCTTAAATCCTAACCTAAATGACTTTGCTTCAAATGGAGAAAGCACAAAAATAACAAAACCAGTAACATATGGAAGTCAGTAAATTCCTTTCAATGCTCTTAACTTCTGCTACATTAAATGTAGTAAAATCTTACGAAGATGGTAAGAGTACAAGGGGTCAATGCTATGTGATGAGGCAGAGAAAGAGCGAGGAGTTCTTCCTCTCAGCCACCTAGTCTCCACTGTCCAGTGCTTCGTCTACATGCACCTCTATTTTGTGTTTCTAAAAGTATAAAAGTTCATCTAGATAAAGCTTCCTCCATTCAATGTGGCAGTGATGTACGTAGCATTCTCTATTAAATTATTCTTCTTTTCTATTCAAAGTCACTTTTGTCATCTGGACTTGGCTTAATTAAAATAATTAAACATTAGTCATCCTTGACATTAGCATGTGAGACTATACTCTTAAGGAGTGAGGGAAAGGCGTAATATTCATCAGTCTGTTTGCACAAAAAGCCATCCTTCGATCCTGTTTGCTAACAAACATTGAACATTATAATCACACGCTTGAGAAAAATCACAGTTCAACCAAAAACAACCTCATTTTTACAGCCCATCAAAAATTTCTTTGAAATGGAAAGATGACCAAATTCTGCAAGGGTCTTACAGAAACGCGAAGACCAACTGACACTACTAGTCCTTCACTGTCTTATCCATACAAGTGTGCCTGCCCACCTACTTTGTGAAGCAGTTTTGAGGCTGTATACATTGAAAGATTAGGAGATGCTCAAACCGAATGATTAGTAGGGCTACGCATGTGCCATAAACAGGTACTTCAAGATCAAGGTAGGACTGGGCTAAAAATTCTGATCTGAACTAAGTCTCATGCCAAACACCGACAAACTTCAATCCACTTTTACTTCAAATAGGATTTGTCATTTTACACTTGTTCATTTTATGGTAAATGACTCCTTCATGGGTGTACGTGACGAGGCTGGTAGCAGGGGGTGGGAGGGCTGTGGGGAGAAGCCGGGGGCTGCCCCATGCCAGACACGGCCGGCTCCAGGGGACCACTGAGCCACGGGTGGGATGCCTCTGGGAAAGCGTATCTAAGAAAGGGCAGAAAAGGCCACACGGAGACAAGAAGGTAACAAACAGGGTGAGACGCAGCAGAAGGAACATCACAGTCAGAGGAAGAGGAGGAGAAGGAGGTGCTCCAGGCACGCAAGTGGACATCCCCCATCCTGCTGCCCATGCAGCTCACATGGGAGTAGACGGATGTTTCCTGAAGGAACTGTGGCCCATGGCGAGCGCACGCTGGAGAGGTTTTTTTCCTGAAGGATGGCAGCCCATGGGGAAGGCCCACACCTCAGCAGGGAAAAAGTGGGAGAAGGATGGAGCAGCAGAAAGGAACTGTTCTGTAATGACTATACAGTCCCCACCTGCTCCTGCACTTCCTGCGGTGGGGGTGAGGAGTCTGGGCGAAGCAGTGAAGCTGAGCTTGGGAAAAGGGGAAGGAAAAGTGTTATTTTAATGTTTGTCTTTGTTTCTCACTACCTGAGTATTGATTTTAATTGGCAAAAAATTAAATTAATTTTCCCCAAGTTGAGTCTCTTTCACCCATGGTAGTAAATGGTTAGCAACCTCCCTGTCTGTATCTCGACCCACGAGCTTTCTCATCCTATTTTCCCCTCCTGCCCCATTGAGGAGGGCAAATGAGTGAGCAGCTAGGTAGGAATTCGGTTGTTTGCCACAGCAGGTAACGCCCTTTCATCATATTACATTAGGTGGGCTGACGCAGCATGATGTAATTTGTGAATGTCCCACTCTGGTGTCATTTAGCCAGCTAGTATACAGCATAAGTATAGCACAGGACAAAATAACACAAAGGTCCTGAATCAATAAGGCCCATAACAGTCATCTAGCTCAGCTGTCTGCAGTGGCACTGGTAGTGGTAGACCAGGCTTGACCGCTTCAAGCTTGCTCATGTGCATCTGTGCTAGAGTGCCCTGCACATATACTTAAGGTAAATGTGTACAAGGCTCCTAGAAACTTAGAATGGGTTCCTACAGAAACCATCAGGACATCAGCAAAGTATTCTCTCATTTGCACTCCATCCAAGTCTATGAAACAACTCTGGCAAATGCAAACTGTTTCCATTTTCTGTGTCCCTGTGATGCACAGTACTTACCAAAATATGGTTCATTTGGGCATCCTTTCAAGCGCACCCCCTTGTGCGTGCATTCAATCAGAAAATGCCTTACAAGTTCATTTGACAAATCTCCAACTGTGTTGAAAAAGAAAAAGAAAGCTCATGAAGAGAAGCAATGAACAGACAACAGTCTTACAAATTAGCAGGTCTTTATGAAGCAGTTTTCCACATTACCACCTAATGTTTTATATACAGCATGCAAAGAATACATTAGACTTGCTCTGCTGCAAGGTTACAAGCTGTAGTAAAAAGGCCATTTTTCAAAAAACAAGCAAATAGCTCACTTTTGGTTAGACAACCAGAGGAAAAGGTTTTATAATCATAAGTGACTGACATCCAAATGTACACTGGTGTCCAAAATGTCCAAGCATGGTCCCAACTCCAGACAGGAACAGAAATTTGGAAAACGAATGGTTAGAAATTCTGAGGCACTTGCCCATTAGAAGAACTTGTATCTAATGTAACAAGGGAGTGAAAGTATGATAAAATACTCAGATTTCTAGTGACAGTTCTGCTCGCAGAACTTTTCCAGATTAAAACAATAGAAGATTTAGCTATACAGTGGTAATGATGCCAAGTCTCTTAGTGAATTTTTGAAGTTTTAAAATGTTAGCAGTTATACACTAAGTCTTTTCTCCTGAAAACAATTACATGAAACACTCAGGTTTCACTAGATTTTTAAAGACAGTTTTTATCTCTCAGGAATCTAGGACAAATTGAAATTGTTAAGTTGGAAAGTAATGAGGAGATTTAAAGTCCAAAAGGCATATAAAAATTCCCTTGAGATTTAGCATTCTTTTATATGTATACATACATATACATGCATATGATTAAGACAACTTCATTATTTCTTGAAAGACTGGTTCACAGTATTTCACACCTGACTACAAACTGAATCTCTCTCCAAGTAATTAAAGGGTTATTTCACAGCAATGGGACAAAGCTACCCAACCATTCAAACTCTAACAAAAGAGCCACAAACATAAATGCTCCCTTTGACTCTGATCTGTCAGCCACAGTCCAGGAAACACATGACATCAAGGGTTGACTTTCAGGCTAATACAGATGAACACATTAATCTGGACAGCAGAAGCTTCTATGCAAGCAAATGTTGCAAAGATCACCTTTTCAAACAGCTTACTGTTTGCCATTATGCTCTCACAATATTAAAAAAAGATGACTACAAGGGTATGTGAGAAGGGGGAAGCCTGGAACAAGAAACCCTGCAGGAGACTGAACAAATTTGTGCCTTCTGGGATGAAACAGTGGGAACCGAAAAACCTAAATATCACAGAGCGAGAAGTGGAAGAATGCTACAGTCTCAACTAAAATTTTCTCTTACTACTACTTGCCTGTGGTACAACTAACATAAACTGGCTCTTAAAGGCTAGTGGAATTTGAACTTTCATGTATTCCTGGACTTCATTGGTCTGATGATAAAAAAAGATCACTAAAACCACCTACAGCCACTCTCCATTTGCCTCCTTGTCTCCACCACCTCAGTGCACCCCTGTTGTCTTCATTAAATAAGACACTGCAGTGGTTCTGCTGAAGTTTCTTGGCAATAAAAAGGATTACACGGCAAATTTTTATTAGAAATTATCTCAAGATACCAGATTAGGTGTACAGAATTTGAAAGTGTTATTGTAACAGAGGTGGACTGCTAACCTTGCCCCAGAGTAAGCATGAAATCTTAAAAAACACCCCCAAAACAACAGCCAAACAACCAACCAAAACCAGACAAAACCACACTTCCACAACCACGACACTAAGAATCACTGCTTTCCTGTGATCTCAGTTGCTTACCTCACCGGGCAGCATGTACTAATGAAACATAATAAGCTTTGTAAAAGGAAAACAGCAGCAATGAAAACCACCCCACTATGCCTGCAGTAGCACAAATGGAACCAAAAACACTACAGATACTGGCTGCTGAGTTTCCACACATTAACGCTTTCCGTATGTTCTTCTCATTTTACCTTCCACAACTATCAGGCACAAGTTATACATGGAGGCCCTGGAGCTGGGAGAGTAGGTGTATTTCATCACGTCTTTTAAACAACTATCGTCTTTCCTTAGGGAAGCTCCTCAGATTTACATCTAATGTAGAACTGTCTCAAAACAAAACCTTGGGGTCAAAAAAATTCAACCTTCCAGCCAAGCGAAAGCTTTACATGGTGGTATGTAGATCAAATGCAGACTTCTGATTGCTAGGGAGGACTCATTACTGAGATGACACTGGTCTTCTAGTAGGTTGATAAGGTACAATACATGCATAGCCACAATAAACATACGTTTACAAGCCATGGTGAAACTGTGAAGTACAACAGACATCTTATCCCGTCTCATTTGACAAGGTACCAAATGGAGTCTGTAATTCAAGTTGCACTTACTAGAAGAGGGGAGATTTCCTCCAGATTATTACCGAGTAATAAGGACTTCCTACTATGCATGGCTTGTTAAATAACAGATAGAAGGCATGCAGTACCTTTCTTGTTTAACTGCAGCACAGACGGAGGCGGTGTAGCAACTTTCATTGCTAGCCCATAGGCTCCCCGGAAAGAATGACTGTCTCGAACAATGAATGACCCAGGTTCCTTGTCCTTCAGAACAGCGATGGCTGCAAGGGATTCCGGGAAAGAGAGAGAAAAGCAGTTCCAGAACAATACATACACCCAAAAAGTACAGAAGTGCAAATCTATAATTAATAGGAGACTAAAGGAAATAAGATCCTTTTCTCTGTCTCCATTGCCGTAGAACAGAATACAATGAAGCATACTTGGGGGATCTGAGCGGAAACATCTTGTGCAAATCTCACATTTCAAAAGAAGCCTGAAGTAGAGATTCCTACTGATTTTTAAACTGAGAAGGACATGCAGGTCCCATCAGGATTCCTACAACCCGTACAAGAGCAAGTTGATTCCTGCTTAAATTTTGTCATTTTGTTAGAAGCATGACAGAGAGCACAGCTCTCTGGAATTCCCAGGCTGACTAGACAGCACTGTTTTTCTTTTCCTATGCAGCTTCAACAGGCAGAGCAGATCCGTTTTCATCCACCACCAAGTTTCTGTCCCTGCAAAGCAGTCTCACTCCCTTCCTAGTTTTAAAGCAAGGGAAGGGATGTAAGTGAGTATTTGCTCTTTGACTGTCCAAGCATCAAAATAATTTTACATCTACATTCTGTGATCTCTGCTGGAAGTGTGATATGAAGTCCTCCCCAGGAGGAACCATTTGCAGGGAAACTGCTCTTGCTTTGCAGGACTCTGCTGCAGACTTTGAAATCTAGTAGCCCCAAAATCTTAATCTCACTTTGAAAAAAGACAAGAGGTTGATCTAATGACTGATCTTAGTCTGATCTTAATAAACCCTTAGTACTTTGCTTGTAGGTTTTTCTTCCTTAAACTTTTTCGAAATACTTGTGTTTGTTTCCAGAATTTCTAATGATCAGCAAGCCTTCAAAGAAACCCTGGAAAAAGCCCAAATTTGACCCTGGAGTCCTTAAATGTCTGTATATACTGAATATGGAAATTATGCATTTGGGGCATGAAGCCATATTTTGCAAGGCCTGAGCAATGATTACATGATAAACACACACACGGTTTTTTTTCCATGAAAGGAAGAGTAGTAGCAGAAAATCGGGAAAATGCAGACATAATTGTCTCTCCTGTTTAAGTGAGTAAAGCAAATGTGTATGTATTCTGTTCTATTCATATGTCAGATGGTGAAGAAAACAACTATTTTCACAATAACCTGTCATGTTCAGAGGAGGAGGACAAACATATAAAACCCTGCAGTTCAGCAGTACTCACATAACACTTCTAAATCCACAGGGGGACAGTAATCATTTGTCACAGGAGCAGTCCATTAAGCACAGAAAAAAGAACAAGTGCTCCCCCTCCACAGCAACAGTATCTTAAAAGACTTTTTAAAAGGAATTGTACTTGGTAGGGTGAAAAGAGGCATACTGAAAGGTTGGGAAGATTCTCTTTTAATTTGTTCAAGCAGCTAGGTTTAAACCTCCTTTATGATCTACTCCCCTCTCTGGACTGGCATCAAATCAGGAAATTTTTTTTGCACATTTAAAGACTCAGTTCTCATTATGGGTGGGGAGCAGACAATGGGAAGGGAACTGGAGTGAAAGGACCAGTAAAACATCATCCAAGATGAATTAGTGATCTGTTTTCTACGACCTTTATTCCCCTGGGCTCATATTTACCATTACACTGCAAGAGGCATCCTCACCATTTGAGAAACTATGAACGAAACAGACATAGCAATTCATCGTTTGCCAATAGCTGAAGGCTATTTTGGTTTAGTGTGAACTTTCTTCCCAAGGCAGAACCAATTCGTCATTTTTCCTTTTCGAGAACCACATTTTAAGAATCCCAGTTTAAAATCCTGCCATAACTCATTAAATGCAATTCAGTATAGCTGAATATTACAATATGGACACAAGGACCGTCAGACCAATCGCATTTGCAAAGCACCCAGCATGCTTTATTTATGCATTGTTGCAGGGACAAGGTGTAAGTTCATATGTATACATCTTCACATCCATAATAAAAGCTTTCTCCATCTCATTCAATAATAAATCTACATACAGATGTACTGTATCTGTATTGTACCTCATGAAGATGATGTTCCATGAGAGTGTTATTTCGTAACCTTTAAGAAATAACGTATGTCACTTACAGCTGGCAATGAAATTCAGGCTATAGAATGACTGGTAGATGACGCTGCTTTTATGATGACTTCTAGCTAATGAATTATTCTCTGATATTTAGCATTTCTCACCTTATTATCTGTGCAGGGAAACACATATGGCTGAGATCACGCCAGAGCAGGACACTTGCACTCAGAAGGTTTCTGAGAGCAGACAGTTGCTCTCAGATGTGTACTGCATCACACGTATCTGCCATTCCAAAACCTTGAGCTTTTCAGCAAAATACATTTGCAGCAGCTACCACAGGCAGATTTAAATTACTCTGTAGTTAGTTCAGTTAGGCTAATAATTTGTCTGATTAACTGAATATTTTTTAAGGACAATTTGACTGCCCTCCACTCTCAAATTCAGCCTTTGGACAAGAGAAATTAAGTGCGGTTGTCTGATGCCCTTCTAGGTTTTGTATTTCTTCTTGTATTTCTTTCAGACATCAGGTGTGCATAAAAAAAATTTAAGAATTCACCAACTAGCCCTTCTGTGAATGGATATGCCAGAATATGTATCGGTTTATATACCTTGTTCTCTTGAAATATCTGGCTTATACCAGAATTTGGACGTGTCCTGGACAAATTTTACGGTCACATGTTTATCAGTTGGGTTTTCTGTGAAATAAAAGGGAAAAAACGGTCAGGAAATTTTTTAAATACAAAAGCATTTTTTACTTTTCTTTCCAACTTCTAATCACCTTAATTAATCAAAAACCTCATGATTAGAAGGACAATTTAGAGAAACCCTGAACTGTTTTAGAACCAGCAAATGTAATACCGTACACCAAGATTCTGAAAGCATTCTTGAAGTTTCATTTTGCAAAATCCGTAAGATGTGGAAAAACTTACATTTATAAAGCTGCATTAAATACAAAGCTGCATTTCTCAATGGGGTCCAGTGAATACCCATCTACATTTTTAACTATTCTTGACACAAGTCTAGAAAGGTGCAGAGAGAAGCCAGCCCTTATTAAAAGAAGTTGGACTCCACACCGCTGGCTTGTGGTTTGGCAGTTCAAAAGGCAGGCTGCCCTTGGCTGACATCTCGGGAAGCGCAGGAAGAATTCTGCAGCCTTGTTCTCTGAATAACACATCCGAAGCCAGTGAGCTGGCCCCACTTACTGCAAATATTCAAGTCCTCTGTGCCGTTTTCATTCCATTGCTTTTTTTTTTTTTTCCCTTCCCCTCCCCAATTTAAAATCCCCCGAATGCTTTTTATAAACTCATATAAAATCTAACGTATTTTGCACGTCTCTGATGCAGAACCTACCTGGCACTGGGGAAGTGCTTAGCATTTTTGAGAAGTCTGGGAGGACGTTTGGGAAGGGGATGCTGATTGTGCTTCCGCTGTGGGGGCTGGAGAAGCCACTTGACGAAGGTGACACGGAGGCAAAGGAACGGTCTCCTTCAGAGGACCTCTTTTTCTCTGGAAGAGGCGGCTGAGCATGCAGGTTCCCTCCGTGGTGCTGCTGAACCGCGCTGTTCTGGCTGTTGTGCCCGGAGGCCACTGTAAGAAAGTTCTGCGTCAAAAAGCCATTGTCCTCGGCACTTGCGACCGATGGGCTCATGGTTTTAGGAGAGATGCTAGTATTGGCTATGAAAGTAGCTTGTTTCTCCTCTCGGGGGGAGCTGCCGCCCCTGTTGCCCCCGCCGTAGCCCAGGTAAGCCCGGGCACTGCTGCCAACAGCAGGTTCTTGCTGTGGCTCTGCTGGTGAATTCTCCAGGCTGCTCAGGGTGATGACCTGCAGTCCTGGAGTTTGGAAATGAGACAAGAGAGAGACGTCTTGCACGGCGTTTGGGAAGTCGGAGGGCACGAGGTAACCTGCCGGCGGCCTGCTGTTTCCCATCGAAAGCTGGAGCGACGGGGAAGCTTTGGGGCTGCTTTCAAGCCAAGGACGTTCTGTTGCAGAAGAGCTGTCAAAAAAAAAAAAGCCAAAAATTGAACACAAAAATAAAGTAACAGCCAAATCATTCCCTTAAAACGTCACTGTACAACCCGTACTGCAGCGATCACTGAAAGCAATGAATTGCCTCACCCAGGACAATGCCCTCTGACAACGTGCTGGACCGGGTGATGCGGCTGGATCAAGGGGTTCCAGCCCCATCCTGATCACTCGTTTCGTCCGCCTAGGTCATTACTTTCTGCCTCATCTCGCCTTCCACCCAGCCACGCTGATGGGACAGTCTCTGAGCTTGCACTGTAAACCAGGCCATCAAATTAATCACAGTTAAAAATACTCCTCCTTCCCCCTGTTTGAGAGGGTCACTTTTAATATGAATCAACCCAGTGAGGCTGTTCACAGCATTGCTTCACATCTCTATGTGGGGAGCTGAAGTGCTACCTGGAAAAGAGCAGCAGGAGGCAAGAATTTCTTTAGCCAAGTCAGAGGTTTGTGGAAGAAAACTGACACTGACACAGCAGTTCTTACATGCAGAGTCTCTTATGTTCATTGAAAAAGAAAAAAGAAAAGAAACAGGCTAAGAAGATAGTTGTGCACCATCATACAATAAATGAATAACTACGATAAGAACACAGTTCACAAGACCCAACTCTTAGGCCAGGTCCCTTTTAATATAATTTGTATTAAAAAAGGAAGGAAGACAGGTCCAGTGGTTAATTTGTTCGATGACGGAATTGTTTTGATTGATAGAATTAAATATCTCAACAGTAAACATTAGATTTTTCTACTGGGTAGCAATTCCACCTGCTCAAGTGAAGAATAACAAATATCCTCCTAAGCAAGACAACCTCAGCTTCTGATGAAACCGTCTGATAAAAGTTTAAATTGTCTCCTTGCTTCTAGAAGTGAAATGCCCTTAGACTGTAGCTGGAAAGCATTACCAGCAATATCAAATGTAGAGAGAACAAACTCATTGTGAGATACAAAGGGAAAAGAGCTGACATAAGATATATTAAAAAAAAAAGAAAGGATTTTTAATTAAAGGGAACTGTGAAAACGGGTACCAGTAGATTTGAACAGATCGAAGTAGAAGGGCCATAAAGAAACGGAAGGGAAGCAAATGGAAGAAGGTGCCACTGCAAGAAAAAAACTGCCAGAGCTGTAGCTGTCTGCTAGATGAAATGCAAAACGACAGAAAAAATATTTAGATAGAAGGGAACAGAACTTTCTAGATAAAATCTGAAGTAGGAATGTAAACTTGATAATGACTACATTGCCTGGTAAGCTTTTAATTCATATCCACTTACAATGAAATGTTACATTGCCTCCTCCTCAGAAAATACTGACATACGTTGTTCAGTCTTATGATTCACATTCATAATCACAAAACGAAAACATTCTTTCATAGTCCAAGTACTGATTGAAAATGAAATCAATTAGATGGGAAGATAAATAAAAGATAAATAGGTATCAACATAATTGAAGTCCTCACTGAGAGTCTGACACACCAACCGACAGCATTCCAAGTACTTAGTGTGAAAAAGGAGCCAATTATCCAAGAACAAGAATAGGATAATTAGCCACAAAGGAATGTTGTTGCAGAGTGATAGAAAAGGAAACCCAACCCGCTGTAACATAACACCTCACCTATTAAGTAAATAAAGGGCATAGCTAATGACTGACCATTCATTGTCATGGTCTTCTGAACCTCCTAACAGTAACCTGGGACTCCTTGCTGCTTTGCTGTGTTTCCTCTGACTTTTCATCTTATGCTATAAGCTCCTTGGGACACGGACTATTTTGTAGATTTATACTATTCAAGCTCTGGTCCAGAGCCCTACATGTTTACCACAATACAAATATGAAATAATAAAATCTCTCAGCCTGCTAAGCAGCTGAAAGGGAGTCAGCTGTTCACTACCAAAACCAAATCCTCTGATATTTTACTGACTTGAAACGCACACACTGCGGTGAAAAGAGTGTTCCCTCTCTCTCATATATGACTTATTCCAATGTGAAATTTCATTAAATGCTTTTCAGTAAAGCACTAGAGAAGCTGGTTAAGCACACAGGAAAGCATGTATGAACTTGTGCTAGCACATAATAAAGTAACTGAGCTATAAATTCCTATTTATTTTTGTATTCCTGTTTATCTTCAAAGCTAATTGTGTCCCTGACGTATAAACAACATCCGTGTATGTGGTAAATTCCAGCTGGTGGACAACATCATCATCAACTATCACAACCACACTCAAAGTCCTTGGACAAATGCTCTGCAATGAAGATGAAAGCGTAACATCTTGGCTGAAAACTATAGTTATGAGAACTAAACAATAAGGTAGGAGAATCTTTTCCTACCTTTCTCCCCCTGGGATAGGAGTGTTACTTGAAACAGTACACGAAGATGCAAAACAGCGCTGAAAGGAGGGATCTGTCTGCATGTTGGCCCTCAGCAAAGCAGGGTTAGTGCCCACAGTGCTGTCAGACATCACCATGGAGTGGTTAATGGCTTCCGTGTAACTTCGAGATTCTGCAGCAAAGGAAACAAAGTAAAAGGCAAGTTAAAAAACAACTCACATTTTTATGGACCTTGTACTGAAAGGAGTGTTTATAAACCAATCTGTTTTTCTTTTAATAGGACTAATAAAGAAGAGGTTTTATTTGTTTGAGCAGTAACATTTTATTTCACAACGTTATGTTGATTGCTGAAAACATCCAGCAGGACAAATGGCAGAGGGAATAAAGATCACAGAATTGCACTACTCAAACTCTTTGATCAGTTCTCCAGGGCACATTCTCTAGCCCTAAAGATGAGAACAGACCCATCTGTTCCAAGCTGGTTTGCATTCTGCAGTCCTAAGTGCTAAATTGGGTATGCCTAGTCAAGTGTCCACCATCAGTGTGCACTTAAACACCAAAGTGATAGAAAACTGGAGTATTAATTCAGCCTGCCCATTCAGCCCACTGCCGAATGGGGCAGGGGACCCGGTGGAAAATGACATGGAAAACGCTGAGGTGCTCAAAACCTTCTTCACCTCAGCCTTTACAAGTGATCCAGGCCTTTGGGAATCTCAGGCCCCTGAGACCACAGGGAAAATCTGGATCAAGGAAGACTTACCCTTGGTGGAGGAGGACCAAGCAAAGGAGCACTTAAACAAACTGGACAGATATAAGTCCACTGGGGCCTGACAGGTTGAACCCGCAAGAGCTGACGGAGCTGGCTGATACCACTGCAAGGCCACTCTCAATAATCTTTAAAAGGTCACAACGACTGGGAGAGATTCCTGAAGACTGGAAGGGAGCAAGCGTCACTTCTACCTTCAAAAAGGACATGAAGGATGATCTGGGGAACTGGAGGCTTGGCTAGCCTAACCTCAGTCTCTGGGAAGGTGATGGAGCAACTAACCCTGGAAACCATTTCCAAACACATGAAGGAAAAGAAGATGACTGAGAGTTCTCAGCATGGATTTACGAAGGGGAAATCACGCTTATCCGCCCTGATAGCCTTCTCAGTGAACTGACTAGTTTAGGGGCTAAGGGAAGAGCAGTGGATGTTGCTTATCTTGACTTTAGTAAGGCTTTTATCACATCCTCATAAACAAGCTGACAAAGCATGGGTTGTTTAAGTGGACAGTGAGGTGGACTGAAAACTGGCTGAATGGCCGGGCCCCGAGGGTGGTGATCAGCTGCACCAAGTCCACTAAGAGGCAAGTCACTAGCTTTATACCCCAGGCGGTGATACTGGGACCAGTACTGTTCAACACCTTCATTAACAACCTGGATGATGGAACAAAGTTTCATCCCCACGTCTGAAGACAACAGAAAACTGTGAGGAGCAGCTCATAAACCAGATGGTTGTGCTGCCATTTAGAAGTGGGAGAAACGGGCCAAGAGGAATCTCAAGAAGTTCAACAAGGGGAAATGCAAACTCCGGCACCTGGGAAGGAATAATCCCAGGCACCAGTACATGCTGGGGGCCAACTGGTTGGAAGACAGCTCTGCAGAGAAGGACCTGGGGGTCCTGGTGGACAGCAAGCTGCCCATTAGCCAGCAATGCAACCTCATGGCAAAGGCGGTCAACAGCATCCTGAGCTGCATCAGAAAGAGTGTTGCCAGCAGGTCAAGGGAGGTGATCCTTCCTCTCTGCTTAGCACTAGTGAGGCCACATCTGGAGCACTGTGCCCATTTCTGGGCTCCCCAGTACCAGAGAGACGTGGCACAAGGCCACAAAGACGCCCGGAGCATTGCTGGGACTGGAGCAGCTTTCAAAGGAGCAAGGGCTGAGAGAGCTGGTACTCTTCAGCCTGGAGAAGAGAAGGCTCAGGGGTGATATTATCAATGTCGATAAATATCTGAAGGGAGGGAATAAAGATGTGGGAGCCAGTCTTCTCACTCTTCTGCTTACACGAGGCGAAAAGGACAGAACTGAAAGGCAGCTGAGCAGCACATAGCAGCACCCGGTTTAGCTACCAGTGCAGCTACGGATTTCAGGTGTGACTTCGTTCACACCACACAGACAAAAAAGTAAAGCGCCTGTAAACTTTTCTTTCCAAATAGCTTGCAAATAGCATCAGAGTAATTGGTTTCTAAATTGATTCAACTCTAAACTACGTTCAACTTAATTATACTGGACATAAATACTACAGGATATAGTTAAAACAGATGCATTTGGATGAGGAATAATGTGGATGCTATTACTGAAGAGCTTTATACAGGAACAGTTTAATCCCCTTCTTTACAGGTACATTTTAATAACCAGTCAAGCTCTAATGAGGATTACATTTAATTATTCTGGTATAGTCTAAAGCAATCCAACACCTACTCACATAAGCCCAGGTTCGACGGCACTATTTTCTATCACAGAAAAAGCCATGCACTAAGATACTGCAAATGCCTGTGCATCTGAATAGCTTCATACACCTGAATAGTTCCATTGACCTCAGCACTTGCAGGACCGGAACCCAGTAAGATGATCACAAATGAAACAATCTCTAATTACTGTCTCTTGAGTAGATACACTTCAAAAGACTGAGGGAGAAAAAATACAGAAGAAAGCTGCGGAACAATTCCAGCCCTACAAAGAGTTAAGATCATATTAATGCATCTTTTCCATAAGAAAATCTTCGTAATGTAAAAAGGAGGAAGGTTCTCACTATTTCTGTGAGCGCCACTGAAACAAGTCTGAATAAATCCTTTTCCCTTCAATTCATGGCAGAGCCCGGCTCTGCTATTATTTAAAAGAGGAGGGTGCAAGGTACTTGAAAGAAATGCCAGAGATAAGAAAATCTGCAAATCAGTGTCCTGACTGAAAACCATTTGAATTCCTCACATAGCACACATACTGTACAGAACAAACATGTAATTGGATGAGGGAAACATTACAAAACTGCAACACTGTCTTTTAACTATACCCATTACTTTAACTATATCCACACCAGCCATAAAAATGAACTTTAAGGAAATACTGCAGAAATGTGTGTGGTGTGGAAGAGCTAGAGAAATCTGTATCTCTCTAATAGCTCAGATACATTACACTCATTCTCATACTGGTGCAAACAGTCAGAAAAAGCTGGCTGCATAAACCCATCATTTAGGCCATATTCCTACTGAAATCAGTGGTGTTTGTTTACACAAGTATTACAAAGATTGACTGTTTACCCAAGTGTTATGAACATTGATGTTAAGCAATGATTTCAATATATAACAAAGTAGGATTACTTTGTCTTAACTATTATCTGAGAAAAAGCTGATTAGTTGAAGGCGGGTTGGTCAAACTAACGTTGTACGTCTGGAGACTACTAGAGCCTCCCCAGAAACACAATTTTCACTGGGCTAAAAGCAGATGAATCTAGCGACGGCAGCATCTGTAAGACAAAACATCATTAAGTGCAACAGACATCTCATCTCTCCACAGGAACCTGCAGATGCTTCCCAATTATACTGCAGGTGGAGATGACTCTGCTACTGTATGGGAGAGGTTAATGCATTCCCTGCAGGCAGGGGGATTAGCATCACAAGCTTAACTCCATACGCTTGCTTGTTTTCATGCCTCTATGTCTGTTCCCCTGATACCAGGCTATACAGGGGATCACTGGACTCCAGTTACCAAGAAGCTGGGCGCAGGAAGGGGCACTCCTTCTGAAACAGCTTAAAAACTTCTCCCACTCCAATGCAATCTCAGCTATGTGCGTAAGAGTCGATCTAAAGCATTTACATAGCAAAGTCCTCTCCTCCTCCCACCAATAACAGCACTTGCTCGAAGAACTGGACCAAGACTTGATTCTTCCCTGTTTCAGGCCTTGGACCATTGCTATCACCTTTAGAGCACCAAACGCTGCATGACGGAAGGACCGCTGTCACGCTCACAGCTGCAGCATTTCTTTTCATACCCAATTTTCACAGGTGTAAAATATTAAACTAAGAGTGAAAAGCCACTGGCAGCCAGGCATGTAATCTGCAGAAAGAACGTGAACTCTGTACAACTCTTCCCAGGCTAGAAACAAGTATATCTGAAAGGCACTTCCCATGAAAGCAGCTTTGTTTACATTTCAATTAAAAACAAGCTTGCTGAATATTTCAGCTATGTCCTCTCTATTGTCTGATGCAGAGTCCACACTCACCGGTCAGCTGTTAACCCTTTTATCTCACAGAATCATTTACTCAGTGCAATCTCATAGCTTCTACCAGAATTCTGTATGCATGGTACAAACTTCCCTGGCATGTCTGCTGCGAAGGATTGGTCCTTCTTGCTGCAGGCCCCTACTAAATCCACGCCACTGCACCTGTGACAACACTGACAATGTAAAAAGTGCAGCTCCCTACTTAGAAGAAGTGACATGAGAAAACCAGGATCATTCGTGTTCATGTCTCTTCATGCACCCACGTCAGACCTGCCCATCTACATTCACTATCACTGATCATCAACTTTACAGGCAGAACCTAAGAGAGGAGTTGGACTCTTTGCATCATATGCTACTGAAAAGTGACATTCAGGAAGAAAACGAATACTATCGTGCCTATATGCAAGGCAGAAAAATATCCAGCTTACTCTTCTACTGTCCCACTTGGCAGCAAAGGACAAATACTTGTAAAAGTCACAAGCTTCTTTCACTTTTAAGCAGAAACTCCTGGATGTGCCTAAGACACAGCTATATAAAGTAAGATGTTATAGATTAACTTTTATTTTAATTCACTACATCTATTGAAACAAAAAAGAAAAAGGAACCCTGAAAAAAAATTCCACCAAAAAACCCCAGAGTGGCTTAACCCAGCCATGGTCCAAATAAAAGATACATAAAAATGTTCCTTTTCCTCTTTCTTGTAGCAGCTGAAGGGCAAAATCACCTCACAGCTTTGGAGACAATGGTGCAACAATGGCAGGGAAGTGAAAGGAGCAGTCATTCCACTGTCATACCTTGCGTTTTAGCAGCTTCTCATATATTCCATCTTTGTAGTCCTTTTTTGTGAGAAAGTGATAGCTAACCCGCATTGCATGAGCTTGAAAACTCCAGTCAAGATCATCAGTTACACCTTTTGGGGAAAGGGAGCTCTAAGTCACTCCCAAAACCCTGAGCTGACCACTCCCAAACTATCTCAGGCCAGCCTAAAAGCTGAATGGGACACAGAAAAGCATATTGCTCTAAAGTAAGCCAAAGTAACCGAGCCACTGCCAGCCGTAAAGAGCAGCAGAAGGATAAGAAGCTTTGTGCAATACTTTTAAATTTCACAGTCTATTTCTTGATCCACCCTTTGATGGCTTCAGCAATGATGAAAAAATCCAGCCTAACAAAAGGATTGCAAGCAGGCACAGCACACGTGGCTGTGAAACATTGCTCCTATCAACCCTCTCATTCAGAGGTCCCTCCGCTTCCACCTCTCACTGTTCACACGAACAGCTGATGAGCCCATTCCTTTAGACAGCTTTCCTAACAAACTCATCTACAAAGACAGAACTGAAGACATCTAGGAATGTAATGGAAGAACGTTCGGTATCTTCTCTACACAGCAGAAGCATTTTTTTGGTTTTGGATGGTTGCATCCCACTAAGGACTTGGTATTTCTCATTCTCCCAGGACTCACCTTGGATTTGTCCTACCAGACAAGTATTCAAGATCTTCTTCCCTTTGAAACATCTTGGAAAACATGCACGCAGTGCTGCCCAGCATTGACCAAAAACTCCGTGGCACTTTGCAACTTGGCATCCAGCTGGCTCCAACTACCAATTGGAGTTTACGTTACTGCCAATGTAAACTCCACCACACAGCGCTGAGCTGTTCACTTCTCCTTCCCACATCTAGGGAACTGTAAGTGTTTCTATTACAATAGTCTCTGCTGACACAACTTTATTTCATCCAGGAGACCATGGGTCAAAAGATGGCCACTTCCCTTTTCCAATATTAAATTTTATTAATCATTAAGCAAGTTAGTCCGTCATTCACCTGAATGTCTTGCAGAAGATTTAGGCTCAACTCAGAGTTGACATGTTACACATAAAACGAAAGGTAAAGCAAAGATCGAAGAAAACCCTAGCCTTTAGTATTAAGCATCAGAACAACCCATCTAGAGACACGGTGGATGGCTCCATGGCTTGAAATGTATCAGTAAGACATAAAGTACCGGACGAAGATCTTAAGCACATTTTATGAAAGAGGTTTGCTTAGATATGTTTCTTTCCAAACCTTAAAATCTACAAAGGGAAAAGAGTGGAGGAAGCTTTATCAGGGAAACAATCAATGAAAGCAAAAACACCACCAAGCAAAGTACAGAGCTAATGATACCAAGTAGGCACAATTTTAGTTCTTCTAAGACATTTTGCCAGTATTTCAGCAAGGGAAATGTTGACAGAAAGATCAGTTGGAAAATCACAGTTTTGAAGAAAAAATTGGAGCAAGGAAGAGAGCTTCAGTGAAGAGAGGTACTGACGTGCAACATCCAGCGACAGCTCATTTGACCAGATGAAGTGAAAAGGAGCGCACAATTCCAACTGCGCAGTGTGCGTACGGAGTAGCAGAGGCTTATGCTACTACGTAAAGCCAGAAACCCTGGAAACAGCATATTTCTGACAAAAGGATTTGGCTCCCTGGAGAAAGAGTCCCTCCAGCAGCTGACAGCGTGCTAGCAACAGCACTGGCACCGGTGAAGCTAAGGAGCAACTCAGCAACCTCCGCGGAGCACACGGGGAAGGCCGGAATTAAAAACCCTGCGTATGGAGAAAGGAGACAGCGAGATGACCCACTTAAACCAGTTAACAATCTAACACCTTTCCAAGTCCATCAGCATGCTAAGGATCGTGGGGGGGAGCCACCTTCCCTTTCACTCTCTCTCCTGCTTTTCCAAATGCTGAAGTGCCAAAGTTAGTAAGAGACACTGAGATAATGCTGAAACTCTCTCTTGCTTTCAGTCAGTGTGCAAACTATTGACTTCACTGAAACTCTGACCTTTTATACTTGCTATATTCTGCTTTCAATTTCACAAAAATAGTGAACCAAATTATTCTCTTCCATGAAACCCATCAACTTTGGTCCCGCTGTTCCTTCCTTTCCATGGAATATGTGGAAATCTATGAAAGATACTTAAGATCTTGGCTTTCATAATTTCAGCTGCCAGGGAAGAGAATACCTTTATTACCTCTTTTGCATAGTATATGCTATCCTTTCCAACACGAGTTGTTCCACCTCTCATTCAGGGCTAAATTCCCCTAAGCTGTTGCTGCTAGCCAGCTTCCACCATTATTTCCTAAGTGTTTCAAACAAAGAGCTCTGAGAACAACACCTAATTTACTGTATTACTGTTTCATTTGGTTGGGAAGAGTTAAAACACAAGTAAGCTGACGTAAGCCATACACACTGAAAGCAAAACCCTTAACAACCCCAGGCAGCAACAAAACACCCTCCTGTTCGTTGTCGTCAAAAAGAAGTTAATGATCTTCACATTTTTGGGAGGATAGATTTGGAAGGTTTATATTTTAGAAAACAGGTATCTGTTAAGAAACTTTCCTAATAACACCTTGTAGACTGAGATAACGATTGTCATCGTTAGCTGGCTTCTTATTCCAGCAATCTCCCCCCAAAACCCGCAGCAACCAAATGCTGAATCAGCCCCTCGTCATTTGGCCCACCGTAGTCACCAAGCTATATAAAGTCTCCACTGCCACGGAGCTCTGAAGAAGCGTGAAAATCTACAACATTTTCTACAAGTGTATTTTATAAATAAACTGGATTTTATACTATAAGATTGACTAATCTAATCAGATTGACTGACTAGCTAGTTTACTGACTTTGACTATAGCAACAGAGCCCCTGCTTTTCCCAGTATTTCTTCAAAAGTCTAAACTATTTAGAAAAAAAAAAAATCCTAAAATACTAACAGAGTTTTTACCTTCTTTTCACGTTTTTTGCTTTTTACTTCACCTTAGACGGCAAAAACAAAGGCATACAAACTAAGGTATAAAGACCCTGTTTTGCTCAGATTAACTCCCGCGCAACTGAATGGTATCAATTAGCATGGAATTTGGAAGTCCACCTTTCTAATTTTCTTAAGAAAATCTGAGAACTTAAAATAAGGGTTGATGTCCATACCAGTGATGCTGCTTCACTGAACCACACTAATAACTAGGAAAGGGATAACATTAAGCCCATCTTTAAGAATGGCAATAATGAGTATCGGGACCTTGGTGAACTTGAGTGAGGACTGGACCAACAGAAATCTTAAGATCAACATGAAATACAAAAAAATCTGTATCTGGGGCAGAACAAGACCTTGCAACAATACGGGTTGGGATCCAACCAGTAATTAGCAGCCCTGCTGAAAAGGATCAGGAGTTGCAGTGGGTATCAGGCTGAAATAGAGTCTTCACTTTGTTCGCATACTGAGCTACAGCAGGACGAACACGGCCAGCAGATCAAAGGAAGCTGGTTATTACTCCTCTGTATTTGATGCTGGAAAGGCTTCACTTGGAATACTAAACTCAGTGTTAGGCCACCAGTTCAGGAACATGAGAACCTGGATGGGACCCAGTGGAAGGCTACCAAGCTGACCAGGGCCTTGCTCACACAGCCCATGACGACAGGATGATGGAGCTGGGATTGTTTAGTCTGGAGAAGAAAAGCAACTAGGTGGGGAACCTAAAAGCAGCCTAAAACTACTAGAAGAGGGTCTCTTCTCTGCCAGAAGAGACAACAGAGCTGAATTCTTCTCAGTAGTGACAGACAAAAAAGTCTTGGGGAAATTCTCCCTAGAAATCAAAAAGAGCTTTGTCACCATGGGCAGTGCAACGCTGGAAGAGGTTAACCAGGGTTGTGGTGGAACCTCCACCAGGAGGGGTTTCCTGACTCAGACAAAGCAGGATCCAGTACTCGTAATGGTCCTGTTTTGAGTCACGGGTTGGACTACACAGCCCCTGAGGTGCTTCCCAACCATCATTTCTATCTTTCTACGGTAACACTAATTTCCTCACGCAGAAGAGTCTTAACACAGTCATTTCCAAGTGCACAACACAAGTCATTTCCAGTGCACACACTCCACTTCGGAGACCACTGGTCTAACTCACTAACAGGAAAAAAAAGGCATGCAGTTGAGGGATAAGAAGAGGGGGGTTTAGGTTTGGGGGTTTTGTGTTGGGTTTTTTTTAATGGATGGAACAGGGGCAGTTTCTCTGTTGGCGCGGAATCCGCTGGTTTTTATGCACATCCGTAAACTCTTCTTCACAATTGTCTATGTTCTTTCAGAAGGAGAACATGTCATGAGTCAAAACCATGTACCATCACAGCAGCACCTGCAGTTCAGTTCCCCCGCTTTTCCAAACCCCACCAATAGCAAACAGATATAATAGAACAAATGCTTGTGAAGGGAAAGACAAAGTTACTATTGCTTGGAGATCCTGCTCATGCCTGTTTGAGTGGATCAACTCTCTCTGCAAGTATCCAGATCAGTCGGGCTGAACCTGGAGAAGCTATGAAGATGGTGGCTTTAGCATCCATCCACATACTAACCTCTCGGCGCTGGAAAGGGCAGCTTCAGTTGCTTCATTAAACAGTACTGAGAAGGATCTCGGTGGAATATGTATTGCATGTTTGGCTCTTACAGAAAACACAACGATGTGGTGGCTGACAACCTCGGAAAAAAAACAGCAAATCTGGAGAGGCAGTAAAGTATTTCTCAGAGACATTTATTTGGTGGAAGAAATAACACATTCGACAGTTGGAACCCAAACTGCTAGTACTTAAAGGTAAGCTACGCTGCAGTGCCGAAGGCTTCTAACTTCATGCGATTATTTATTGTGTGCATTTAGAAAGTGTTCGCTGTGTTTTGGGAACCTTTCAAATGTATTTGGGAAAAAAAAAAATGCGTTCTTGCCTTACGCCTAAAGAGGGCTGTAAATCATCCGTGTTGCCCCTTGAGGACACATCCTTGGCACAGCAGCCCTCCCCAGCAAGCACCGGGTGAGCAAGGCTGGCGCTTCGCCACCTCCACGGGAGATTCTCGCCTGCTGGCAAGATGCATGACAAGAGTGGGTGCACACTGGGACATTCCTGCGCTCCGGCAACTTCTAGCTCCCATAACGGCCCACAGAGCCTCCTGCCAGTAACAAACAAATGCAGCCTCTGAAGCTGCGCCAGGGGTCAGCTTATCTCCAGGCAACCCCAGGATCAGGGAATTAATTGCACTTACCCTCTGCCCCTGTCTGCACAAGGATAAGTATCGAAAGGATGATTTACCAGACCCGGCTTTCCCCCACCCACAGTCCCTGCCCTGAAGATCTTACTATCCAGCTTCTTTTCTACTGAGGAAATAGCCATTCCATTGACAGACCTTTACGCCGTTTGTTACAGATGCTTGCTATCATACGTTCATTCAAAAATACTGAAATACAAATAACTCGTATTTGCTGAATAGAATTTGCAATACAGCATCTTCAAAGCAGTAACATTCTTATCGCGCCTTTCTGAAGGACTTTCTTATACTAATTTATTTTCCCAAATAGTACCAGAAAACAAAAAAACAAAAAAACAAAAAAAAAGGAAACTTCCCCAGGGACTAAAGCAATCAGTTGCACATGTCTTCTCATGTATTTTAAAAGATCTTGCAGATGCTCTGCTATTGACTTTAAGCATAGCTTTGCTGTCTTAGGAATGCAAATCAGCTGCGGAGGCATCTCCTCAAGCCATCCGGGTCACATGCAAACATAAAATGTGACATTTATTAAAACACTCTTTAGGAGAGAGCCACTGTCAGTCCATAATGCATAAACAAGAGCACTACTATTCAGCCTGTTAAGTACAGCAGACCGTTCAGTAATATACAAAAACAAATCCAACAAAACAATTAGAATTTAATTATTAACATGCCCGCACTAAGTTTTCACAGCAAATTAGTTAAGTGGCTTTAGAGACAGCCAATTCCATTCTTATCATGGTTTATCTCCTAGTGGAATTTCAGATATTCACATTGCTGAATACGACAATTTTCACCAAACTGTAAAATTGAACTGCAACAGTTCTAGATGGGAAAAAAACCCACTAGGCAACAGAAGTGTACAAACTGGCACCTTCAAAATAAATAGTAATACTTTTTCAGGCAGAATGCCCTGAAAGACCAAGCACCTTTCAAGAAAAGAGAGAGTAAAATCTCTGCCCTGTGCTCCAAAGTTCACTAGCTACCAAAATTGCTTGAGATGTGGGAGATGCAGGTCCGGGTTGCCTGTGCTGAACTGAAAAACCCAACTCGTATCTACTGACAGATCCACCGCAAAACCAATGTAAAGGGGGCAAGGGTGGGGGTAGGGGGGGCAAACTGGAGCAAATACTGAGTGAACAGAGAAGGGAGTGAGCTTGGGGTTGACCTTCTGGCATTCCGGAAAGCAAGCACCAAGACTCATCAGTGACATTTTCACTTTCGTGGTACGATCCTATCTACTCTTCCTAAGGCAAAAAAGAGGGGAAGAGGGAGTCTGAACTCCCCTTTTCCCATCTCAGTCCAGTTCCCTGGTGTCAGCAGGCACCAGAGAGGTCCGAGCGTGCAGCTTTCGATGCCGGAGGAGCACTTACCCAGCAGGAGGAATGGAAGCAATCAAACGGACGTTCAGACCTTTACCAAAAGTCTCACTTTGGTCCTGCTCTTCTACCGTCAGAAAAATTCTGCCTAAAGGTGACCCTCTTCAACCAGTTCACTCTTCTGGAGTCACTCGCCTGTAACAAACGGCTGAACCCAGCTCACTGCAGCCTGAATACCCAAAGTGAGGGCTGCTTTTTAATTTTGAAGTAGTGTACCTAAACCATTTTCATTTTAGGACCAGAAAAGGAACCCGATTTTTCAGAAGCTGCTTTTAATAATCTGGGATTGAAACAGGCAAAACCAAACTCAGTCCAGTCTATCTTCAGTGTTGCTCAGTATCATGTAACAGGACTGAGAAGGGAAGCGATTAGGTGTTTTCTTGGTCCGTCTCTTAAGAATTGTGACTCAAGAACTCTCCTTTCAGGGTTGCAGTCCTTACACGAGCATCTGCTGCTACTGACTGAATAGAAAAAATTGGTTGCATCAAGGCCGAAAGAATCAGGCTCTTTCAAGTACCCTGGTGCACCCTGCGCATCGTACCATGCAACAGTTGGCTGCTCTGAGACCATATTATATTTTGATGGAAAATTCACATCTGGAGTAAGAAAGCGAGAATATTTTACATGTACTGCATGAATCAGAAGAATTACTCTGCCAGTGGTAGTGGCACAATACGCTGTTTTTCTCGTTAAGCAAGAAAGTAGGAAAACTATATGATATTCCTCGTTCAGGAAGGACTTATGTTTACAAAGTCAGTTCATTTTGCATGCATTTGAAAGGAAATTTAATGCTGCTGTAACATTGCTAGGAACTCCTCGGGGGAGGAAAATGCATCAGCCTGGACAACGTTTTTGTACGTAGTCAGCAATTATATACGTTCCAGGCAGTCCCCGTTTCTTCTACTTTAAAAAAAAAAACACTCCGCCCCCCCCCCCCCCAAAAAATGAGAAGTCTTCCTCAGCAGAAGAATAACTTCCCAAGTTCACGAACCCAGCCCCCTGCCCTCCGCCAACGACCGCAGAAAACAAACAAAAAAACCTCCTCACGCTGACAAAACCCCTCGCCTGCGAAGCCTTTTCAGTTTCTCGGAGGGCTCCGAACGTTTGCTGCACAACCGCACCGGCGTTATTCAACCCCAGACACACACACAGACAGACAGACACCCACCCCCCCCCCCCCCCCCCCCGGCGCTAGGAAGGCGGCCGGGGAAAACACAAACCCCGCGGAAACGGAGCTTCCAGCCGGAGGAAAACGCGCAAAGAAGGGGCGGAGGGCTGGGGGGAGCGGGGAACCGAGCCCCTACCTGTGGAAGCCATCGTGCCGGCGGCTCTCCCGGGGAGCAGGGGCCGCCCGGAATCCTCGCCCCCCCCCCCCGGCGGGGGCGGTCCGGCCGCATGCCGGCGGCGGCGGCTCAGGGCAGCGCGGCAGCCGGGCGAGCTGCCCCGCCGCGCAGCCGCCGCTGGGGAACGGCCGTTCCCCCGTCGTCCCCCCCCCCCCCGCCTCCCCGGGCGTTAAAACTTCACAGCCAAGAGGCGTCCGCAGCGAAGGAGAACCGGGCTCCGGCTCGCCACGCAGCCGCTGGGCTGCGGACAGCCGGCGAGGGCTGCAGCCGGGCGGGGAAAGAACTCCCCGACTGCGGCTGGGCTGGCTCTCGGCTTGGCCGCCCGCCCCGCGGCCGCACTGCCCGTTCCCCGCACCCCTGCCCCCGTCGGAGTCGCCCCCCCCCCCCCCCCCCCCCCCCGCGGGGAGGGGGACGGACACACGGACAGCCGGGTCGGGGACGGAGGGCTCGCCGCCCTCCTCTGCCTCCCAGCGCGCTTTGGGACTGGGGTTTGGGGTTCGGAGCAGATGCTCCGGTCCCCCGCCGCTTCGCTGGACCCCACAGCCGGGTTTCTTTCAGAGGGGTTGCCCGACGCGAAACCGAGAAGCGCTTTTTTGATGCGGACCAAAGCCCGGCTGCTGCGTAACGCCAAACCGGCTCGACGCTCTCCGATCAATTTAGCGCCCAGAGCTCTGACTAAAGCTTGACTCACTTCCCAAGATTTCTCTCGCAAAACAGCACGTGCAGCCCCACGGCGCTGCGTTCACCGTCGCCCCATCGTTGTTCGGAGCGGGTTTTATTTACGGGTCAGGAAGATGAGTGGAAACGCCGCGACGGGCAGCGCGTTTCCTCCTCGGATTGTTCTCCCGTGGCCCGGGGCACCGGATCTTCTGAAAGGATGACTGTAGGGAACTACTTGATATGGACAGAAACAAATACGAGCATTTAAAGCTTTCCTGTCGTGAATTACTCAATTGCTTTCAAATTTCTAACGGCAACATATTTTGAACGCGGGTACTAAACCCTGTCGATAGCTTTAGAACATACAAATTGGCTTGATTAGAGAGATGAGTACTGGGAAACTAACTGGAATCTTGCTTTCTTCCACAGACCAAAAGGTAAACTAAATCGAACTATTCCTTCATAAGAATATTCACCCCTACCGCTGATTTTCTTCATAGCAGCTGCTCCTGTTAAACAACTTAATAATGGCCGCACTCAGGACACCCAAATAGCAAGGAGTCGTCGTGATATACACCACGCTATCAGGTAAAAAATGAGGGACAATCCTTGCCGCAGGGGCAGAACAGGTTATTAATGCAGCAGTCCAGAACTGCCATCAGTTACTTTGATTAATTTATTATACAACTACACTTTGTCTTGGATGCTTCCTGGCAGAGACAAATGCCATCGAACACAGTCTTCAAACTCCTATAAACAGTAACTATTAGAGAAATTTGCTCTCCGTAGAAAGCACTCCTGGCTCCGCATAAAAAGCACTGTCATCACAGGAAACCTTTGGATGTCCCATTTCCTTCCTGATTTTCAAGTTTTGGAAGCTTTGCTTGTTCGGCTATTTGCACTTGCTGACTTAGAAGAGAACAAGGATAAGTAACGTTTAACCAAGAAGGTAACAGCGGTCTGAGATACCACGCGAAGGCTGGGTTAAGTGAGAAAGTGTTCCTCTCCAAAGTAATGTACGAATGTAATGCAAGTAGAAGCCAGGTAATTAAAATCATTAACATACTTGAGTTCTGTCAACATTTTATCAAATTCACCCTTCACTAAGATTTTTTTTGCATGGAGCTTTCTAACAGAATCAGACTTGCTTATACTTACGGTGCTGTTCATCAACAAAACCTCTTTGACATGAACACTTAATGACAGACAAAAGGTGCTTGACACAAAACCTCACCTTTTGTTTGTCCTTCTGTCACAAGCTCCAAGTTTCAGCCAGCTGAGTTCCAGGGAAGAAAAGAAAAAATACCTGGAACTCTCAAGCCAGGAGATATAAAGGGCCAGACTGAAATTTTACTGTATACACCAGCACAGAAGTAACAGTTAGGAAGGGAAGGGGGGTGTTGGACGTCTCGGGTGAGGAACTGGTTGGGTTTAAGTGAGCGCAGTTTGTGAGAAGAAGCCATCCCAAAAGGAGAAGGTCTGTTATTTGGCAAGGAAAACTGGTTTCGTAGCTGTGCCAGGCACAGCACAGAGACAAGGATCAGGTCAGGTTCTCCATCCTCTGCCGGGCGGTAATATTTACTCACATAGCAAGGCCTCCTAGGTAAAGTGCACAAGACTCCCAGTTTCATCAGAACCATCACACTGCAAGATCTATCCAAAGTAGCTTAAAACGCAGGGCTGGAATTGTAACATGCACCTTTCGCCAAGAGGAAACCCTGCAGGATTGTGGCTGTGCTGCGGCCCTCAGACGCAAATTCAGCAAACTCCACGATTTGTGAAGGAATGGCATACGTTTCCCTGCCAGTCCCATTATTGACAAAAATGTGGGAGTCAATCTCAAGTGACAGTGCATTTCAGGTTTTGTTTACTAGGTGTCTGAATACGAATGGCTTTGTGAAATAACATGCCTACATCAGGCGTAGAAAAACACAGACGAATTTAGTTTTCTCCTCTTCTGCCGGACGGAATAAACATGAAGAGAGTTAATGTAGGAGAACAGCATCTTTAAAAACATACAGCGATATGGCCTTTGGACTGTAAACACTTAAGTGGGACTGAATGTGTATTTCCTCTGTGTCCTCACTCATTGCTGGACGATCTGTAATTCTGAAATTACAGAACATCTTTGACTTGTGAATGCGGCAGACCAGGCCTAACAAGGCACCCAAACACAGGATCATTTTAAGACTTTAATTGTTTTGAAAAGGTGTGCTCACAGCTGTACTTCAGTTTTTGGAGCCGCCTTCTCCTTCAGCCTTCCCTCAAACTACATGGATTATTCTGGCACATCACAGTCATCGAGTGCCACGTCATATAGTAGGAGGCCTCACCCTGGAAAATTTGAAAAAGCTTGTTTCATGTAATCATAGCAAGGGAAGTAGTTGTTCCTATGGATTCTTGTTAATTTAAGCTTTTCCAGACAAAAGGACTAGTAACATCTCAAAAATGCATGCTACCCATGCGCACTGCTAACTAGCATCAACAGGTAGGTGTAAAAACAATCCACATCTGCCAGACTGCCTGCTCATCCGATCCTGTATTTCTGTTAAACTGCGGGTAAATTTCTGCCAATGGCTTATCTCTTGCATCGTCAGAACAAGCAAAAATTAGTGATGGACTTCTCATCTTCGGATTCTTCTCTTTTTTATACACATGTAAGATATTACTCATATATACTTCAGTGAATACATAGATAGTTATTGGTCAAATGACAGATTTATGTGGGGAAAAGCATGACTTTCTCCCACTGAAAGGGAAAAATAAAACCCAAACTCTCTAAAACTTAGTGCTTCAGAAACCTCTCAAGTAATCAATTTTTCACTGGTTCTTAGAGAGGAAAAAAACCCCCCAAAACCCAGAAAAAAACCCAAACCCACCACCACCACTGTGACGGTGTGCTCCCCCCCAACCTGACCTGTATTTCCCATAACCCTCCTCAGGTGACACCCACCAGTGGCGGTCGGTCGTAACGGACGCGTCTGGTCGCGATGGCTGCATCTGCTCAAAGCAGATTCGGGGGAGACACACAACACCACAGTAGCCAAGGGCTAATTGAGCATGCGCCAACCAAAAGACGGCTGGTATGCAAATGTGACAATAAGTTAATCACCTTACTCCAAACATAGCGGACAGCCCAGGGCCCCTTGAGCTCTCCTGCACGGCAGCAGGCTGCACACCAGGATCTCCCCTTGGGTAGGGACGGCTCTCAAGGTTACTCCTCGAGGTTGAGAGAGTCCCTATCGCGTCAGGTACTCGGTAAATGAATTGGGAATGAGCGCGCTGAAACTTTGAAATCTTAGCTAAATGATAGCAAGGGTTGATTGCGCACATATAATCCTTTAGACATAAACTATTGACCAAGTCTGGGACTAAGTCTGGATCCAGCTGCACCTAAACTCCCCTCTGAGACAGGGTTTAGATCGCAAGGGGGTCCTTTCTGAACCTCGTGACTCAACGGGAGGGTCTCCCTGGCAGTTTTGTCTGACCCTGTCCTCTATGCAGTAAATACTCAAGTGTACCTTGCCATCGAGTCTTGTTAAACCACCATCACGTTTACCACTGAACTTTGTTAACTCACTGTCTCACACCAATAAAGCACGTTGTTGCTTCTCTCTTAGGAGTGACGCGCATGACTCTGTCCACGACAACCAGCCACCAGTGTATTATCAGGGTGTATTTCAAGTTTAACTGAAGAGGCACATCTGCTTTGAGACCACGATCAAAAGTTACAACACTGAAGGCTTGTATAAACACGTTTTTTCCTGTGTAATATTTTGATTATGTAAACAACATTTTTTTGACATTCACAACTTCAGAATTACTGTTTATTTTATTGCTTGAATTTTAGAAATTATGAGCTCTCCTAGATACCAGTGAATATAACGAAAAGCTGTGTTCAGCACCTTTGGAAATGCCATCATCTTTTCAGCTAACAGGCACATATTCCAAGGACAGTCAGTTACCTTGGATGGAAAATATAATAAACCCTTAAATAAATAAATAAATACCAGATAATGCTGCTTCTTTCTCTCAAGAGAAAACACCTTTAGACTAGAGCTACAGGAAGGATGTAAGCTGCACACTGCGCAATTAAATGTTCAGATGTATTGCTGCTAAATGGAATTCAAAGCCCCAGGGCACAAGCCTGGATTTGCCATATAATAGATGGGAAATGAGAGCTTTGGAAGAATCACGTTCATTTGGTCACCTAAGGCGAGGTAATGAACACTGCACAAGGGAGGGGTTTATGCTACTGTAGAAAGGTGACAATTCCAGACCACAGGAATATCTTTATACGAGTTTCACACTTACAGACTTTACGTAGTCTAATACAGTTAGCCCTTTATCCTCTATCCTGTTCAGAAGACCTCCTCTAAATCAGGCCACAGATTTGAATTCAAGCTCTCCTCCTGTGAGAAGCCTGCTCTACCGTTATTCTAACTTGTATTAAATAGTAATGTCTATGAACTAAGCCAGAAATAAAAATTTGGCTCAAAAGCATCATGGTTTTCAGACTTGCATAGGAACGCCAGGTTCGATTCCCGCTGATAATCATGCCGAAGAGGGAGAGGACCTTGGACCTCTCCCGTGACACATGAATCCTCTAACTGGCTATTAGATTTGCACGGCAAAAGCTTCTCCTCCTTCTAAATGTGATTTAGAAAATGTCTAAGACTTAGGGTCAGCTGGTGGGAAACGGAGAAGACAATCGCGCTTGTAAACGCCAATGGCTTTAATAGCATGACTGTACAGACCTGTCAAGACCTGAGCGATCACATATAACGTCACTGCATTGAAGTCACAACGTGTACTTTGCTGGTTGCAATGCTGATGCCCACTGAACTCGCAGCCCTCAGCTCTGGGCAGTGGGAGCAGGAGGAGGAGGATTCCTCAGACTGTAAAGTGCCAGAGCTGCGACCCGCAGTGCTAACACTCCCTTGCTTTGGTATTCTCTTCTGGCGACCCGTGGGCCTTTTCTGACCTGCTTTTCCTCTCAAGAGTAACTCAACCTGGGTTTTCCAAAATGCATCAATTTCCTGAATGACATCTGAAAACAGTCCTTTGACATGCAGGTATTTACAAGTCTCTTAGTGCATCTACATGGTAAGCTGACTTTGGTCCTTAGCAATGATCCAGACAGACTGGTTGTATACTATGCTCCCTGACGGAGCATAAATTGGAATGAAATTTCTAGAACAAATATTGCATACAGAGGACATATTTTGAACATATTCAACGTTCTCTACTTTGTTTTCTGATGTTTTCTTAAACTTTGTCTTCTTTTTCAAACATCCTTTATAATAACTACATTGCCAAAATATTTGTGGCAGTTGAACACAGGCAGGCAGAGTTTTCAAATTGCTAGGCTGCCACTCAGACATAGAAATAAATGGTAAGATAAAAGAAATAAAATCTAAGCACAGCAGAAACATTTTCATTTAACATTATACTTAGCTGTTTCATAGAGTGTTTGAGCTTGATCTTACAATTTCAAGGGATGCGAGTGCAATATAAGGTCCCTCTTACTTACACACAAGTCTCAGCTTTCATTAAAATGCACAGTTTATGCATACCTTAGTACTAGGCAGTTTTATCAACTCTCTGAGTGTGTCATCTCCCCGTTGGGCATCAAATCAGCTTGCAGAGGATTACAACCAACAGGCACCCTTCGAAAGCACTGAATGAAAGGTATTAATAATACACTCTCTTTTGACCAGACATGAAAACATCAAAGTAACAACAATGAAAAAAGAAAGCCACAACCGATGTGTAATCTCAAGCTATTTTTAAAATACTCCCACTGTTTTCCAGAACAACAAATATTTTGCTGATCTTTGGATAACATTTTGCTGTGACCAAGCGTAGAATGGATTTATAATCTAATGCATCCCATCTTAGGAAACTAGGAGCTGCATCTATTCTCTACCCTCAGTACAGAGGGGTTCTTGAGTGCTCAGGAAAAACAAACCTTTTCTTGACATAATTTATTCCAATTTTTGCATTAAACAGTTTCAACAAAATAAACAAAATATAAACCTTGCTGTCATTCATATGATTCAACTTTCTGATATTAGTGGGTAAATGCATACGTCTGCAAATGAAAGCTCAGCTTGGCTCCAGCAATTAAGAAGATCTGAATGAATGTTCCCTTAACCTTCTTATACATTTCATTAACTTGTTCTCCACTTATCTTCAAAGAAAAAAGCATGGTAAACAAAAATCTGAATAGAATAAATGATAATAACAAGAAATCACAAATTTTTTCAGGCTTTTTGAAAGCAATAAAACTCACATGGTGCGATTTCATCTTCTTATAAAGAAGTCTATATAATACTTCTCTTACAATTTTTTATTTCCTAGAGTTTATCTGGTATACAGATCAATTCAAGGATCCCAGTGACTATCCCACAGATCCAGAACCTCTCACCTGCAGCACTACATTATCTTCATAGCTGTTTTATAATCTCCCAGCAAAGAATTTCATTTTCATTTACTTTATTCTTGAAGCTTTCTGAACAAATTCTTAAAACAGTGTGAGAGCACTGACACAAACTGAGACTATTCAGGAAATCCAATAACAATAGCGGGCACAACCTAGCAGTGCGATTGAAATTCTCAGATTGCCTTCACATTGTTTTCCTTGAAATGCTACAGATGCAGTACTATTCAGACTTCATTTTATTTACAACCCATTTAGAGTTTGTGTTTTTAACACAGTGCTTGATGAAGGACTGAAAAAAAACAAGAATCTATTCTGCTTTCTCTACTAGTTCTTCTTAACATACCTTCATCGCATCTCAGCCCCAGCTATAGCGACTCTACTCCTCCCCAGCTTCCTTCCTGCTGTTTCTCCCCCAACACATGCACCCAGTTTTTTCCATTCCAGGAATTTTCTCCCACTTTTCCCATTCCAAATGCTAAGTCAGTGCCAAACCTTCTGGGAATGGAGGGGAAAAAATTCAATGTACCTGTGGCCCTTCAGGGATCCTAAAGTCACTTAGGAAAAAAGTATGTATGTATATATATATGTGTGTGTGTATATATATATATATATAAAAAATAAATCTAATATATCACATTTTCAGAGCAGGGGGTGGTGGAAGAGGGCAGGAGGTGGGAAAAAAAATGAAAGCAAACTGACAATTCCAAAGGCTATTAAAGGAATTGTGTGATTTTTCAAGACTTTCTGAAAATAAGCAAGCAATATGCGGACAGTAAGAATTAACCTTATAATCCAATACTTAAATCAGAAGTTTTAATTGTTTATTGTAAATGCCTGTTTGTTGGATAAAATACCTATGTAATTAAATAAATATAACAGAAAGAAGCATCACTTCATCTGTTTACAATGAAAAATATCAATGAGCATCTTCCAGAACACACAACTGGTTTTGCAAAATGGTAAACAGAGAGAAAGGGAGAGAGCACACAAGTGAGTGCTCACCATATAATCTTGGTGCAATTTACTAACCGTGATAGCAAGTATCTGATGCAAAGCTTCACTTTTACAGAGAACAGGAATATACCAAAGGTGATACTCCAAAAGCTCAGTACCTGTCACTTGATAAGCATAACAACTTCTTAGAATGGATCAAGTGCCTCTGAACTTCCTAGCATACTGGTTTTTATTTGCTTTCTGAACTGTCAGAAAAATGGTGGGCCACTTATTTTTTCACGTTGTTACTGTAACTCAGAAGTATGTTTAGTACGCTTACCAGTAGCATATTTGTGTGCTTCAATTGGTAACACTGACAGTGCACAATGAACAGGGATTAACGCAACACAGACTTTTATAAAAGCCTCGAGCTTTTTTGTGTGTCATTTGGAAATGGTGATAAGTCCTCAAATTGCCCACATATTTCTAACAGAGAATTCAAATTATGAGGGTTCACGGGTCTATCTCACGTGTATTTTGCAGTCACCAGTAAACCATTTCATCACGTAAACGCATTAGACAAAACGCGCAAAGCTCAGGTCTCACCCCCGCAATTTCCCTTATATTCTTGGGGTTTTCCCCCTCAAATGTTTTGTTATGCAGGAAAATCACGCAGAAGCGGCATGCTTTATAATTTGTTGAAAACGCCACAAGGTTTGTGGTCGTTCTGTTATGCACTGTGAGTAAATTCTACGCTTGTGGGCCATCTGTTGAAAAGCGTCTCTCCTAAATACTCCCTCGCCTTACTTTGGTGGCAGGCACTTCCATTGCCACGGGACCGCGCAGCCACGCGGGGCACTCGAGGCCACGGATGGCCAGGCAGTCTTTGAAGAGCTTGGGAGCATCTGCAACGCAGGCTTTGCAGACAGAATCAAAGCCTTAATGTTGTGTGGCTGCCAGCTGCCAAGATATGCAGTGAAGAGAGAGTTTCTAGTGGACTGCATTGCCAAGCGTGCAGGTGCTGTTTTCTGTGTTGCTGCTGGTTCCAGGTTTTTCTCAGTTAATAACTCCTTCTGAAAAAAGGCTGTTGTTCCATTTTAAATTCACAGTGTTATAAAAAGTGAGTCAAGACCGAACATATAGTAGACAGACTGGATTAAAACGAGGTGCACCAAATAAGGGATGAAGTCTATAGGGTGGATCTTCTTGAAGGAGAACATATCCACAGTTATTTGCTTTAACGGTATTAGCGTGGGATCCACGAGCAGTCAGACCTGTTGAGCTACCATTGATGGAAGACTTACGACGTGTAAGAGACTTTAAAATGTCCCAAGCTAAAAACCTTATTACATATGAATTCCTGTAGGGCAGCATTTTCGTCACAAGATCTACCATTCCTTTAACACAGTTCAACATTTGACTTGAGGACAAAATGAGTGGGTGAGAAAGTGGAGAGCTTGTTTCTACGTTTAGGGTCCCCACCACTTGGATACTCATTTCCCTGTGAGAAAAGTTAATTCACATTTGCTATTTTAGGCAGAAGACTTGATCTAACTTTTCAGCAGTGTCTTGGTTCAAATGGATAAAGCAGACAGTGCCAACCGGCCTCGGAGAAGGCTGTTAACTTTCCCTTTTTAGAGGGACAGTCTCAGTTCTTCTATTTGCTTATCAATCAGCACTTTCCCCACGTGGAATGAAAAGTCATCCAGTAAAACAACAACAACAAAAGCAATGTGAATTCTTTCACAGAATGCAAAACACACAGCATAAACCAGAAAGTCTTTCCAAATCAGTATGTGATTCATTCTCCAACGGAATTTTAACAGGGCAGGATATGGCTTAAAGCTCGTTCTGATCTGCGATCGCAGTGTTTCTGTCCAGATGGAAATCCTGCCACAAAAGTGAGAGTGGGAGGAAGAGGAGACAGTGACTAGCTTCACTGATCATGTCTTCAGTGCAATGGCTGAAGCACCTAACTGTCCCCCCCCCCCTTTTTTTTAAAATTCTGCAGGATTATAGAGCAGCTGCACATGAAATTACGTACATGTGCACTAGATTACCCATTCTGCTAGCACTCAAAGTCAACATATTTTCCACGACCATCTGTAGCACATGAATTTGTCTCATGTTCAACATTATGTTCAACCTGTAGGTCACACCAAACCCCATCCCTTGCAGAAGTTTAGCTCACGGGGCCGGAAGAACATTTTACTGTGAAATACCTTTGTCTTGACATAAGCATCGGATTTAAAGAATTTTTGATTCTGTGATCAGATACAGCATATTTAGCTAGCTAAATGGATTAATCTCTAAATAATTTCATTCTTATCTCTAAGCCAAAGAATAAAGCTTTGGTAAATTAATCAGTGTGCACTGGGAGAGTACCTCCCATGAAAATCTTAGCCAAACTGACCGGGGAAAAAAAAAAAACTCAATTAAAGCTGATTACCAAACAGCTCAGTTGTAAACTGTAAGTATTTTGGTTAAAATCATTCACTAAAAGCAGGCAGAGACTACAAGTATTTCAAGTTATTTTCAGTTTTAGCTTGGTTCTTCTGTTACAACACATGTTCCACCATTCAGATCGATGCAAATTAAATGAAACCATTTATCTATTCAGCACACAAGATGGAACATTATTACCTTTGCTGTGAATTTGGATTACCAGACTGAAATCGCTGATAATAAGCATTCTTTCTTTCTCTGCAGGCCAGACAAGATACAAAATTTCCATGTTTGTATTGGAAAGATATGTTAGGAACTGTATCGTAATCAGTGGCACAAAGGGAAGGACGTCTGTGAAAATAAAGACTTGAAAACACATCAAGTCATCTCCAAGCTTTGTGCAACAAAAAGTTTGTATAAAGGTTAGTTTCACTGAGCCGAATGTGTCAATGAAAGTAATCCAGGGAGGAAAAAGTATGACACAGATCATAGCACATTATATTGACTTCAGTGTTTACAACACCCAAGAAGCAGCCTCTGTACACTTATAACTATGCTTTACAGCATTTCACATGCTCTTTCTGGAAGACCCAATTAAGTTCATGTTGGTAGAATCCTAACAGGAGAACCAAGTCCTTTCCTACTTGCTCCTGGAGCCTATAGAGGCTTCATATGCACTAGTAAATGGTATGTTTTATCATAACTAAGAAACTTTAGCTGTTTCATTACAAAAATATTGTGGAGATGAGCACTGTATTTAGCCACAAGATAAACATGTCAAGGTCAATTGCAGGACAATGAAAAACGTAACACAGACCTTGTCTATCTGCCTTGTAGTAAACACCATAAACTTCTTGTCTCTACTTATATTTTTTTATTGCTCATTAATAGCCTCAATGTTTAAAACAAACAAACAAAACCCCACAAAACTAAAAAAAACCCCCAAAACAACCCCCAAAAACCCCAACCCAAAATCACAACAGCAGCAAAAATCAAAATGCACCTTTGTTTCCAGGAGGACAGAGCTTATGGTAACTACCCACTGAAGTGGATGCACTGGTGTTGTAAGCAAATAAACCCAGATGTCTGGAAGAGCTCCATACCCATCTCTTGCTTTGGACATGTATACCTTGTATAAACAGTTAAGGGGAGAAGAGGAAAGCAGGTGTAAATATTATCTGCAACCTTCTCATATTGTGGAGAAAGTTTTTGCACATCATAAACTGGGAATTTTTCCCTCTCATAAATTAGTATCACTTTTATTCCCTATGCTACTAACCCTCCTGACACACAGAAAACGTTTTCAGTTCAGAACCTTGACTTTTTTTATCAAACAATTAAGCAGTACATTTCATTTCCCTTGCAACTCGGTGACTGGCAGAAATTACAGTCCTGGAATAACAGTATGAAATCACAACAGTATAAAATTATAATCAGTAACAGAATTATACAGTAACGAGGATATCTGTTAGGTTGTGGTTCTGCCTTCCAAGAGATTTATGGAACACATCACTCTGCTGGGTGATGTGATGGAGCAAGCCGATGTTAGTCAATGGGGGGAATTTAGGATTACAATGTCTCCGTCAGATAAAAACAGAATCTGTATGAAAAAAACACGTGGAAATATGCCAGTGTCTGGTCTTGAAGAGTTCCACAACAGCATGAAGAGAAAAGATGACCTTTTGGCAATTTTTAGAAAAGATGCAGCTCGTGTGCGTAGCACAAGCGTTGAGTAGAGCACCTAGGCCAAGCTCCATGGCGGGCATGAAAAGGCAAGGCCTGACACATCCTCGAAGGCTCCGAGATCCCTCACACCAGCAGCCGTGCTACCATTCCACCGCGCGCACCGTTTGAACTACGCAAGTTTACTTCGGCTGTTCAGAAAAGACGGAAAAACGGGACATCACGTCTTCTCTTTTTCGGTACACGGATGAAGGATTATGGACAATCTTCCCTTGTTCCGCAGATCCCTGCCTTCCGCTGCAGGACAGTGCCCGTCTGTGAACGCAGATTTTCCGCAAAGCTCCGTCTGTGCTTTGGCCAGGGCTGACGAAGGGGCAGCCCGAGGGCTGGGGTGGCAGGGCTGGTGAGCCAGAGCTCAGTCCTCCGGCGGAGAGCTTGCTGCGCTTTTATTTGTTACTTCTATATACAAAGGGACTTCAATTAGCTGTATGCTGTCTGAGACAAGAGAGCCTTTATAAGCTTCAAAACGGCCTACAAATGGCGCTTCTGTTCCTCCACTGCTGCGTGGGACTCTCTCGTGGGATATACAATGGCTATTGTGTTACTCCGAGAGCTCTATCTGGGTTCTATCTGAAGCCTGCTTTTTCGCGGGATATTTACAAAACTAGCCAATTTATAGACTGCTCAAGTTTGTCTTAACAAACAAGGTGTCTTTCAAAAGATAATTCAGAATGAACTCCGCGGGTGCTGTATTACTTGCAAGCTATGTAAAGCGAGAAAAAGGGCGACGAAACCACGGCAGCAAGTGATCAGCGGAGCAGCAGCGCTGACGGGAAAGGGCTGTGTGCCTGAACACAGACTGAGGGAGGTGAAACTTGTGCCCATCTGAGAAAGGACAAGGCTCTGGAAAGGAATCCTGCCTTTCCTAGCTGGCGCAGACAGGGCGTCTGAAAGAAATGTATGGGGAGAAAGAAGAGGTAGGGCATAGCTAATGAAAGGGAGATAGATACATAACACCACTGCACTGTCTTTCCCTAACAAAATGGTTTCACCTGGAAAGAAAATTAAGATTTCTAGGGCTAACAGAGCACCATTTGATACAGGGTTTTGTCAGGCTTCAGTGAAGACAGTGCCCTTCACTTTAAGAAATAGTTTAAGAATCGGAATTGGATGCATTCAAGATAGAAGGTACACAGTTTACAACAAGAATAACTTACAAAAAGAACAGATAATTTTATCACTTTGTATACATAAAGACTGGATGTCATTGTAATTCTTGAATATAGAATACACAAACCCATGTATTGTTCTTTTAAAATGCGTAGCATAGTGTAGTAAAATGTATACTTTTACCCTTTTCTAAACCCACAGCAGTTCTCCCTTGATATGCTAAGTGCTAACTACACGGAAAGCTATTCTCTACAGTGAAGTGGGGAGGAAATAAGACAGTAATGTATCTAGATAATTGGTAGCCAGATGTTACAGCATCCTCACTACTAACTTGGAATGCAGATAAGCAGCAAAGCTGAGATGCAGAACAAAACTATTTTGAATTCAAGGGTGATCTGAACTGAGACAAAAGGCACAGTATCTTAATGGCAGAAATTAAGACTCCAGAGTCCATGACTCCAAAGGCCTCAATCTGCTGAAAATCCCTGGAGAAGTCAGTATGTTTCCCAACATCTACCAAAATAAAAACCATGAAAGCATTTAAAAGAGCAGCAAGGCTGCAAAGGAAAGTACTAAAAACAGAGGCTGTTAAGAATTCTTGCGAAGCACATACTGTTAGAGTCACCTTTGTTGCATGTGCATTAGAGCCGTCTCAACCACAGGAACAGCTACTTCTGTTCCCTTCAGATTCTTGGCCTCTTTCAACACACAAAACACAAAGCTCTTGCTCTGGACACGAATTAGGGTTTGGCAGCAAACGTAATGAGAAGACGTTTTCTTCACTTCTTGCCAAAGTCCGAAGACACAGAAGCAAGTAAACACAGTAAATAGATACTTACTGTAGATACAGGCAATAAATAAAGCAGAATAGTGAAGGGAAAAGAGAGAAAAGAAAAAAATATTTAAAGTAGGATTCTAATATTGCCTCTGGCAACAGAAGTTTCTGTGCTCTGGTGGGAAAGTCACCCAACTAACATTTCTTAGAGGTGCTCACCAATGGTGTATTGCATGTTTTCTAGCTGACCCACCTCATATATCTTTAACCTTAGTGTCAAAGTACATTATGTTTGTGGCTAAAAGCGAAGCCATAGGGAGCCGAGCACTTTACCTGTTGCATTCAGTACACCTTGAGCATCATTTTAAAGGGGTATTCAAAGGGAGAATTACCTGCTTTGGTCTAAGCTAGAGTAATTATTTTCAGTGTCCCATTAACTGTGTATCTAAACCCAGCATTTGAGAGATGACAGCATTTGGAATTAAGCAGGAGAATCACCAACAAAACAGAGAAATAAAATGAAAGCCACAAAATTTTCCAGGGCAAGTCCTAAATCTTAGCAACAGCGATGGAAACCATTTAAAAACAAAGTGTTCAGCAGATTAACTCAGTAAGCAACCTGTAATCGATTTGCTGAAGCTGCCCTCTGGAGGATATCTACCACTAATTGTTTAAGAGTTGAGAGAGTAAAGGGCAAAGCCACAGCAACTGAATCATAAAGAGATGTCTTGAACTGGGTAGAACACTGCTTTATTACTAAAGATAATTTTATTCTGTGTTGATGTTATTTGCTTTTGATAACTATTAAATGAGGCAAATTAAACTGGAAGGGTTTTTTTCCAAAGTTAAAACCACAACACTGTAACTACTATTGCATCAAAATCCACCGTCAAATTTATTGGAAACTCTACTGTCAAGATCCTGCCTGAGTCATAGCGTAAGCAATAAAACTACACATACACATGAATTATCATCTGAACATCTTCTAATGCATACAATTTAAATGAACATCTGTGATTTTTATTCAGGTTTCAGATAAATTCTGTTGGCTTCCTTCTATGTCCAGCACTTTCTGAAGCAGTCACGTTGACTTTTTTTTTTTTTAAACTTATTGTTGTAAAATAATTTTGCAAAAAAAAGGTAACAGCTAACAATAGCTTTGCTGCTACTTTTAGCAGCAAAGAGTTAAGGCCCCAAAGAAGAATCTTTTATTAATAAAATTCATAGCTAGATCACATTAAATCTTTAACCACGTAATCAACTCTTACCAACAAACTGTATTGTGGCAAAAAATCCTCAAGAACATTCATTTCTTTGATTAAGGATCTCCTTGACTTGAGCATAGCTACTGCCAAGCTCTATTGTCAGCTTCACTTGCCTGGAAAAATGGCAACATGGATATCACCCCTCTTTCCTCAGATGGAGACAAAACCTACTAAAAATCACACAGAACTCCAGTCTCCTGACAGTACTATTTTGATATTATCAAATATCAACAGAGAGATTGTGGAACATTGAAACCATGCAAACACATACAGAGAACAAGAGCAGGATAGCCTCGAACACTGAATTGCATTTCCTTTTATTGCCATGATGCAAATGCCTAATTGCTCCGCACTGATTTTGGACACTGAACATGAACATGGGACTCCCTGTTGGCAATTAACGGCATTAAATCTTTCTTGGATAGTTCTTCATTGTTTACTTCTTTTTGATTTTGATTAAAATAGTACTGCTAAATTCTATTTCTCCGACTTGCACATGTCTAAATTTACCAGATATTAAGACCTATTTATAAAGGAATAACCACTGTTGTGTTAGTTGCCTTCAAGCACAGTTCAGTTTCAAATTATTTAGGAAGTAGGGGTATCTTACCAGGACTGGTTCTGTACAGCTCAGACGGGCTGCTGACCTTTTGGCTGGAGGGAATCTGCTGATGGTATAGTGGAGGTGTTTTTACTAGGAGAGAAGGAAAAGTACAATTCCTCTTCAGTAATAGCTAAAATGTTAATAGTGCTATTAAAATACATAGAGACAGACATTCCCTTACCATATGATGTCTCTGGTGACAGAGGAAAAGCTGGTGTGGATGGGACAGCTTCATTTCCATTTTTTGTTGGAGAGAAGATTCCCCCATCTATTTCATCTTGGTAACGTGCAACAGCCATCTAGGAAGGGCACAAAACCCCAAAATTACAGTGTGAAAATTCTCACTTAAGCCTACAACACAGTGAGGCATTTTTCATGAGATTACAGGTGGTTTCATATAATCTGATCCACTGTTCCAAGAGAGAGATCTTGGAACACTGAAAACATGCAAACACAGAGAGGACGAGAGCAGGACATCCTTAAACATTGAATTGCATTTTGGAGATAACTAGTCATTTATTTTTCTTACTGCCATGATGCAACTGCCCAATTGCTTCACATTGATTTTGGACACTGAACATGAATATGGGACTCCCTATTGGCCATCTGCTTCAACAAGTATTTCTTGAAAAATTCTTCATTGTTTACCTCCTTGCTCTCCCCTACAGGAATCAGTGATCCTGGATTTACAGCCTGGTCCGTAGCAGGAGACTTCATCCATCCACACCTGTTATACGATGGCTGCCCAGGCACATCATTGTCATACTGCCCAACGCTTAACTTTCTGATCCTTCCCCCTGTTGCATCATCATCTTGCGTACCTGTTGCTGAAAACAAATAGGTAAACTGATTAATAAACTGGTTTGGTTTGGGTTTTTTTGCCAGTTAGAGCTGTTAAAACAAACTTCACTCTTGTGCCTTCAGTGATTCTCTTCAAGAATGCTCATGAAATAACTGGTTTCATAACTCCTTTACAAAACCACACAGGTGGCGGGGGGAAATCAGTTGTAGTTAGCCTTGCTGACACAAGTTGGAACATATTTGCAGTACACCTGGTTCCTGAGGAGCGAAGCGGCATGTTTCTGCTGATGCTCCTTTTTGGAACAGGCTATCCCCAGAGCCACGGGGAGAGCCTGCCGGCAAGGGCTGCTACGGGCAGCCCCCGGGAAACCTCTCCTTCCACCCCTAACACACGGCAGCTCTCCAGCAAAACCACTGCTTCTTTCCAGGACTGCATTTTCCCTGAAAAAACAGCTTTTTTTTAGCTAACACACACCCTGGCCCTTATAAACCCAGACCACTGTGCACCTTCTGTGACGCACATGGCAATCACACTTAATCACAAAAATTAGGTATTAGATACACACAGGAGCTGTAACCTTTTGGAGTCTGAGGAACAGGGCACAAGAGTAAGCTGAGCCAGCAGAACAATCCAGGATATTCAAGGGCATAAAGCAGTATTTGTTTCCAAAGTCACTATTAAGAGAGTGTCATTAGATACAGCTTTGTGATTAGCAGGACTTTATACTCAGTCATCCATTCCCACCAACAGGCACTTCCAGAACATTCCTGCAGCAACTTCTTTTTCCACCCTTCTTCGTAAGAATAAGTCAACAATAAGGATCCCACAGTAGTCCTTCCTGTGTAGTCACAGGACAGTACAAAAATAACCGTATGCATAGCAACTTTTCAGATACTCCACTGAGAGTTTTTATTGACGGTATACGCAAAAAGATGTTTGAGAATTAGCTACTTCTCTTAAAAGAGTTGAGGATTTCTGAAAGAACTTATTTTCGTTGCTTGGTATCATTTAAACTCTTACAATCATTTCCAACTGTAGTATGTGTTGATTAAGCACATCTCCTACACACCCTGATCATGGAGCCGTAACAGTAGGAGTCCAAAGCCTGCCCTTCATCTAAAACCAGCAGGAGGGCTGAACCAGCCACTTTGGTAGAGAAAGACAATCGCATACACCTTCACACGCATCCATTTCCGAATCTGAAGTAGCTGACAGAAGCCAAGGTGTAAAATCTGGCATGCAGCATAAGTGCGTGTATTATCGACATTTCACCTTGCTTGTATAGCACAATTATAGAGCATCGGTGCATGAATAGGTTTCTGTATAGAGAACAGGTTTTATTCAAGATTAAAATATAGACAGGGATTTCAGACTAAAATCCATGGTACTTAAGTGATTCTGCATTAACATACGTATGTATCAACCTGAATAACTTGCTGGCAAGTAGTGGCTTATCCTAAAAATATTAATAAATCTTTTGTAAAACTACAGAATTAGACACTTTCAAAAATCCAGCTCTGCTACCATCAAAGCCAGTGCAACAGTAACTACTACTAAGGCCAATAAATAAAACAAACCCTGGCAGTCACTTCTGAAAATTCCACCAATAGGATTAAATTTCAGGGTCCAAATTTAGCCAGTTATTTATTTTACTGAGTCAATATAAATATACCTAGCAAATCTTGGAAAAGACACAGCTGTGATTCTGTTTTTATGGTGCAACTTTGAAAACGAAAATATTTTTTAAGCACCCATATTTTAAACACTTACTTAACCCTTTTTCCCCTGACTAGAAATTTTATGTGTGGTTTTTCAGGTGGAAAGCGTATCTTCTGAAGACACTGTGAGCAAACTAGATGCATCAAACAAGATCTTCAAAACCAGAAAAGAAAAGGACATGAAACCACAAATATCTTCCAAACCTCTTAAGTGATGCTAAGAAGTCATGAAGATTCCTACTGAAATTGAAAACACTTAGGAATGTAGACAGAGTTCATACTACTCCAGAATTTACCAATTTTTTGCATTTGAGTTCTTTTTTTTAATTTGTAATTTCTCTAAAGAAAAATGAGTGGGAATCACTGTGCAGCATCTCAGCCTTCAAAGAGACCATCTGAGACCAGGCACTCCCAGTCCCACCGTTCCTCCGCAGGAGGCAATGGGAACCAGGAACAGCACATCCAAGTTTCCCTCCATTTGTAACCAAGTTGTTAAGGTACAGGCAGTTTCTTTCTGAATGTGCCTCTCCTACTTAACACAGCCACGTAGACTACTTGGAGAGAGAATGTCTACCTTTTGGATGAGTCAAAACAGACCTTAAAATTTAGTGTGATTTTATTTGTCATGCTAATGAGAGGGCTTCATCATCAATGATATTCACACACTCACGTCATTAGTATTCATACACTTGTGAAGCCTGTAATTTCTACAAAGTTAATATAGTCCTCAGAAAGCTGAAAACACGTATCTCGGGGAAACTGGACTTCTCCCTTAAATAAACTAGAAGTCCTTTACGTATCAAATTCCCAGCAGATGTTGGACAACAGAGAGAAGTTGAGCTGATATATTGCAAAAAAGCTTAAACCAAATAAATTGAACCTAAGAGATGAAAATTAAGTGAAGAAGTCAGCAAAAAATGACTTTTCTTTAGTTTATTAGTTGCGCGAATGTACTTCAGAGCTGCTTCAGTTAATGTAACAGATGTTTAGAGTTATTAATTTAAAAGGCATCTTTTACAGTGTAAAGTGTCAGGAGCCAAGACTTCCTAGAAGTCACATCATTCATTTTTTTTCTTGTAGTTTAGCTTAAAGTTTTGGCAGAGCTTCATAAATTCCCAGGAGCACATATTTATTTCTTTGAAAGTATTTTGTATACTCTCATTGCTCTTTTCCCTTGTGAACTACAAAAATAATTTTATTTCCCTGAAGAACAAATAATAACATTCCAACAGATTGGCATCAAAACAGCATCAGGCATTTATCTTGTCAGATGGTTATCACCATGCCAATGCTACAGCTAACAGAAGCACGGCCAGTGGTTAAAGGTTAATCTTTGTTTGGTTTCTTTAGCTGCTTCACTTTCCTGGAGTACTGTTGAGAGGTATTTACAACTATTAGAAAGAAAACAACACTAAGCTAAAAATCTCATCTGTGGTGGCATGTCAACAACAGTGCTCTATCTCGTATATTAGGAGTTGTCCCCGCTAAACTTCAAAAACTATTAACTCTTCACGTGTTATACATGTTTGTATTGACTGAGCACATGAGGCACACCATTAACAAGGTCCACATTTACTTTCAGTTACCACAACAACTAGTAAGACGATGCTTACATGTTTCCACTTGAGTCACAGGGCTTGTGGGCTAGCCTCAAAACCAGCTTTATGTGAGTGGGGCAAGACTCTCTGGGAAGAAGTTTTCTTGTGGAGGTGGAAAAACAAGCTGGACCAATAGCCCTTCTGCCCATCGTGGAAGTCTTTATCATTTGTAAACTAGAACTATCAGTCTTTTCCAAAACAGAGCATAGTCCATCAGAGAGCTTCCCTTAACTTCTACCTAGTCTACCACAGCCAACTATGTAAATTATAGTCAAACTGGAAACTCCTTACAACAGGGAATTATAAAACACAGTTCATAAGAAATATGAAAGTTTCAGCATCTTGTTGTTTACCCCTTGTTGTTATAAGGGGCTCTAAATCACATTATGACTTGGTGCATGAATAAGTGCAGTCACCTTTAAAGATTTCAATATTACTTCAGGCCACTCAACTGCCTTTCTAGTCCTCTGCATTGTTTTCATTGATAGAGGTTTTTTTGCTTTTTAAACAAAAGCATCTATTACAGAAAAGACTTATATAAACCCTATAAACTTATTCAGACTAGTTGGGGGTGGGGAGGGGGAAGATTATGATACATTGAATCACAACAGAATAAAAATGCTGTAGAGTCTCTAGAGTCACATGTTATCCTGGTTAGCACTACAAATCGTAAAAGCCATTATTTAGCAGTTATTTATCCCTTGAATAACTTGCAGGCTCCATAATGTCCTTCAAATTATCAGAATAATAATGATTTGCTCTCCTTTAGTATTAAAGAAATCAGAATAGAATACAATAGAATAATTTCAGTTTGAATGGACCTACAACGATCACCTAGTCCAACTGCCTGACCACTCCAGGGCTGACCAAAAGCTAAAGCATGTCATTAAGGACATTGTCCAAATGCTTCTTAAACATTCAGTAAAGAAATGTTTCCTCACGTCAAGTCTGAACCTCCCCTGAGGGACGCAGCTTTGAGCCATTCCCACACGTCCTGTCACTGGGTACCAGGGAGAAGAGCTCAGCACCTCCCTCTCCCCTTCCTCAGTCCTCAGGACGCTGTAGGGAGCAATGAGGTCGCCCCTCAGCCTCCTTCTCTCCAAACTAGACAAACCCAGTGTCCTCAGCCGTCCTCACAGGACATGCCTTCCAGCCCCTTCCCCAGCTTCGTTGCCCTCCTCCGGACGCATTCAGGGACCTTCACGTCCTTCCTAAAATGTGGGGCCCAGAACCGCACACAATACTCAAGGTGACTCTGCACCAATGCTGAGTACAGCAGGGTGATCACCTCTTTTGACCGGCGGGTTACGCTGCGTTTGATGCCCCCCAGGATGGGGTTTGCCCTCTTGGCTGCCAGGTCACACTGCTGACTCCTGCTGAGCTGCTGTCGACCAGCACCCCCAGATCCCTTTCTGCAGGGCTGCTCTCCAGCCACTCCTCTCCCAATTTAGACTCATGCCCGGCATTACTCCATCCCAGGTGCAGAATCCAGCATTTGCTCTTCTTTAATTTCATGCCATTGAGGATTGCCCAATGCTTCAGTCTATTCAGATCCCTCTGCAAGGCCTCTTGTCCCTCAAGACAGTCAACAGCACCTCCCAGTTTGGTACCATCAGCAAACTGGCTAATAGTGCATTCAACTTCTGCCTCCAGATCGTTGATAAATATATTGAACAGAACTGGCCCTAGAATTGAACCCTGAGGAACACCACTGGTGACCAGTTGCCAGCCAGGTGTAGCCCCCCCATTCACTACAACCCGTTGAGCTTTGCCCTTCAGCCAGTTCTTCACCCAGCGCACTGTGAACCCACTCATCTCACAGTTGGACAACTTGTCCAGAAGGATGCTGGGAGGACAGTATCCAAAGCCTTACTAAAACCCAGAAGAACTACATCCACCGCCTTCCCTTCATCCACCAGGCAGCTGACCTCATCACGGAAAGGTACCAAATTAATTAGACAGGACTTTGCCTTTGTGAACCCACATTGACTGTGCGTTATGCTTTAAATGCTTTTCAATAGTACTCAGTATAATCCGTAATTTTTCCAGGAACTGAGGTTAGACTAGCAGGTCTGTAGTTCCCTGGGTCTTCCCTCACACCCTTCTTGGGAACTGGAGCTACACTGGCCACCTTCCAGTCAGCAGGGACCTCCCCAGACTCCCAAGACCGTTGGTAGATGATTGAGAGGGGTCCTGCCGTAACGTCCGCTAGCTCCTTCAGCACTCTGGGATGAATCCCATCAGGCCCCACGGACTTGTGAACATTCAGCTGACACAGCTGGTCCCTTACAACTTCGGGGTCCACAAATGGAAAGTCACTGTTCCCACACTCGTGGTCCTCCGACTCAGGGGACCGGGCAGTCCAGGGTCTGTCAGTATTATTAAAGACTGAGGAAAAAAAAGCATTGAATGCCTCTGCTTTTTCTTCATCCCTATTTCTCAGATGACCATCTTGAAGTATGGGTCCAGTGAGGGACTAGGACTATTATATGGATTTCTGTAAACGAGATTAAGGACTTAATTTATAAGGACTCAGTTTACATTTACAAAACTCTATGGTTTTCTGGTTAAGAAATGCATCTAAGTAGTATTTCAAAATAATCTATACATTTCAGAATACAAATACCATTACACTAATTTGAAATTCCAAAAGGTAAAATTAACTTTGTGTTTATCCTTACAACCTAAAAGGCATGAGGGCTAAGGAGGACGTAAAGGGGAAGAGGAGGTTCTAGGAACCTTGTGGTAAGCGATAAAAATCTTTTTTATGGCTGTCTCTGTGGAATGAACAAACAGTTCACATTAAGGAATAATAAAAAAAAAAAAAGTAGGAAACTCCCTTATACTCCTATCCCATCACAAACAAAACAATCACAAACCAACTTTTTACAGTTTAGATAACTCTCCTTGATTTGTAGTGGGCACGCAACTAGTCAAATGTCTTTAGATTTATAGTCTCAAGAAAGCAAAGATGTGTTGGCTCCCCATTTTTCCCAAATTTCTGTTTTAACGCCTTCTTTAGCACCACTTAGCCTATGCATTGCACAACTAGAAGTTGCTCTTCACAACAGAAATACCATTGATAATATAGTCAAAATAATAACAATACTCTAAAGATAATATTAGACAAAAATATTTTAAAATTATTAGTTGTTCCAACAGTACCTGATTTTATGTTTCATCTAATCCATCTAAACACAGTTCACCAGTACATTAATCTCACAGGTTCATAATTTCAGGTCATCCCACCTTCAGGGGGCTAAAACATAGCTGTAATTTCAGAAAGTCAATCTTCTAACAGGATTGAGGACACTAAGCTTCACAACACGAAATAATACTGATGTGAAAAAACACGACCTGAACCATACACTTCAGAAGCTCAGCTAACTCCTTTGTTTTAAAGCGGTTATCTTAGATTCAGCTACTGAAAGATAATGATCCAAACAGTCTCCCTTTCAACAAAAATTTATACATGACTTTGCAGCTACTTTGAAAGGTCAGTGGAATGCCCATTACTGCTACCAATCTGAAAACAAAAAGCCTTACTGTTTTGTAGTATTAGCTGCACCAAAGCCAACTGAAGCGAATGATAACTTCAAGAAGTTTTAGGTCAACCCTAAAAAACAGGGTTATTTTTTCTAAGAAAATTTAAAGTCTCTGAACTGGTCTAAGAATAAATAATCACATTGTATTACATTTCTCCAAATTGCGTAACATCATTTTTTTCTCTTGACTTTCCTTGTCAACTATCCACTGGAAAAATTATTCAGCACTAGAAATAACATTCATCGACCCTTCACATAAATTGTTTTTGGATTGAAATTCACTGATGTATTGTCTACTACAAGGAAAGATGAAACAGGTCACAGTCATGTAAATGGTGATTAACAGGAACTCCTGTGAAACCAGTGATCTATGCCTATTTTCCAATCCAGAAGTGAAACAAGAAACTTATCCGAAGTCTGAGTTTTCAGAAGCCACAGTTATGATCTCCTCATTCCATACAGTGTCCTTCTCCATCAAGTCTCTTCACAGTGTCAAAGCCCACTCAGCGGGTATTGGAGCATCGGGAGCTAACCCTGCACAACACGCTCAGAACTTCCACTTCCATATGCTGTGGATACCACCACCAGGACCTACGTTCTCCTGGCCTCGCTGCAGAACACATATCCTCATTCATTACACATACTGAGGTGCATAGTGATTAAAAAAGCTTGTCAAAATATGAAATAGAAACAAAATAATGGTGGAGTATGAAAAGTGATGTGAAGAGTCCTGGCCTTGAGTGTCCCACTTGATTAAAAGTTCCTACTAAGCCATAGCAAGATTTCAGTATGGGCTCTGCCTTTTTTAGTTACACTAGCCTAAGACAACCATGCTACAAAAAAAACCAACCCCAAAACCCCAAAACCAAAACACTCAAAATATTCAAAAGTCCCATGAAGATTTAAAGTTTGCACATTCTGTTCCATAATCCAGTTTATTCAATTGTAACATGTCTCTGTAAAAACTCCCATCAGCTTGGTCTCCAAATAACATTTAGCTGTGACTACATATATTGACACAGCATACACAAAACAGTCACAGATTGCAGCTGTAAAATCAAAACATGGACTAGTTTTCAGATGCTGGCCTCAAAATGTCCGTAGTGGCTATACAGCTAGAGTGATCCCATATTTTATAATTGTTGGCTTCAGTTTAAAAGAGTTTACAAAAAATCCACATCACTTATGAATGACTAAACATATCCTTGTAGAGCCAGAGAAGTTGTAAGGCCTCCCACAATGCATCAAACCAAATCATCTTGCAGTACGGTTGGAAGAAATTCCTACTTGTAACTATCAAGAGAATCCAGAATTTATAAACCAGGTACCATTACTGTATAGATTTATACAGCAGGTAGTGAGGTGGACTGAAAACTCGCTGAATGGTTTGGCCCAGGGGTGCTGATCAGAGGGGCCAAGTCTAGTTGGAGGCCGGTAACTATGTCAGAGGAGCGTGCTGGCATCCAGTATGACCTCAACAGGCTGGAGAAATGGGCACACAGGAACCTCGTGAAGTTCCAACAAGGAGAAGCGCGAAGTCCCGCACCTGGTGAGGAACAACCCCACACACCAGTATGTGCTGGGGGCCGCCCAGCTGGAAAGGAGCTTGGCAGAAAAGGACCTGGGGATCCTGCTGGACACCAAGTTGGACACGAGCCAGCGATGTGCCCCTGCAGCAGAGGAGGCAACCGGTATCCTGGGCTGCGGTAGACCAAGTACTGCCAGCAGGTTGAAGGAGGTGATCCTTCCCCTCTACCTGGCACTGGTGAGGCCACCCCTGGAGTACTGTGTCCAGTTCTGGACTCCCCAGTACAAGAGAGACATGGACATACTGGAGAGAGTCCAGTGAAGGGCCACAAAGGTGATTAAGGGACTGGAGCATGTCTCCATTGAGGAAAGGCTGAGAGAGCTGGGACTGATCATCCTGGAGAAGAGAAGGCTCAAGGGGTGTCCTGGTTTCAGCTGGGATAGAGTTAATTGTCTTCCTAGTAGCTGGTACAGTGCTATATTTTGAGTTCACTATGTGAAGAATGTTGATAACACTGATGTTTTCAGTTGTTGCTCAGTAGTGTTTAGACTAAAGTCAAGGATTTTTCAGGATGTTTTCAGTTGTTGCTCAGTAGTGTTTAGACTAAAGTCAAGGATTTTTCAGCTTCTCATGCCCAGCCAGCGAGAAAGCTGGAGGGGCAAAAGAAGTTGGCACGGGACACAGCCAGGGCACCTGACCCAAACTGGCCAACGGGGTATTCCATACCATGCGACATCACACCCAGTATATAAACTGGGGGGAAGTGGGGGGCGGGGGATCGCCACTCTGGGACCAATTGGGTGTCGGTCGGTGGGTGGTGAGCAATTGCACTGTGCATCATTTGTATATTCCAATCCTTTCATTATTACTGTTATCATTTTATTAGTGTTATCATTATTAGTTTCTTCTTTTCTTTTCTATTAAACTGTTCTTATCTCAACCCATGAGTTTTACTTCTTTTCGTGATTTTCTCCCCCATCCCACTGGGGGGGGCGGAGTGAGTGAGCAGCTGCGTGGTGCTCAGTTGCTGGCTGGGGTTAAACCACGACAAGGGGGAATCTCATCCACGTCTATAAACACCTGCAGGGAGGGTGCAAAGAGGACGGAGCCAGGCTCTTTTCAGTGGTGCCCAGTGACAGGACCAGAGGCCATGGGCACCAGCTGAAACACAGGAGGTTCCCTCTGAACGTCAGGAAACACTTTTTTTACTGTGAGGGTGACCGAGCACTGGGACAGGTTGTCCTGGGAGATCGTGGAGTCTCCATCCCTGGAGATCTTCAAAAGCCATCTGGACATGGTCCTGGGCCACTGGCTCTAGGTGGCCCTGGTTGAGTGGATGGAGGGGAAGTGTAGACCAGATGACCTCCAGAGGTCTCCTCCAACCTCAACCATTCCATGACATAAAATAATCCCAATCTTTCAAAAGGCCCAACACAGACTTTCCTTGGTGTCTGCAAATGCTTCCAGATATGGTTTGAATAAGTGTAATTTCAGATAGCAACAGTCTCCCCAGTGCTTTTCTCAGCTTGCTTAACAAGTTGGTTCTGCTCATACACAGGTGACACAAGGGTGCATAACATGCTTGGCACGGGGACAAAAATGCTTTAAATCAGACCATCCTCTGATTTAATAGGTACAGTTTGGAATTTCAGATTGTATTTTCTAACACGTCTTTTAACCCTACAATAGATTTCTGTCTCCATATGTCTTGTCTTGTAATAATCAGCTGCTACAAAATCTAAGTATTTAAAATTTAAATTAAGATTAAATTCAATTACAATTACATGTACTTCCTTGTATCTGCAAGACACACTGCTTTTTCTTAATTTATGGCACTGGGATGGAGTAATCCCATGAAACCGTACAGGCTTGGTAGAATAGAAAGCAGCTATGAATAGAACTGAATAGAAAAGCAGCTATGCAGAAGACCTGTCGATCTTCGTTGTTGCCCTTGTGGCAAAAGTCCAACTGCATGCTAAACTGTAGTAGCAAGACAGTAGCCACCAGGTCAAAAAAAGTGATTACTCCCCTCTAATCAGTATTTGTGAAGCCACATCTGGAGCACTGTGTCCAGTTTTGGATCCCACGGTACAAAAAATTGGACCAAATCCAGCAAAGGGTTATCAAAACAGTCAGGGACTGGAGTATACAACATGAGAGGAGGCTGGAGAAATTGGCTTGCTCACTCTCAGTAAGACAAGGTAAAATGGGCTGTCACTGCTGTCTTCAGCTGCCTACAGAAGGGATTATAGAGATGCAGCCAGACTCTTCTCAGAGTTGCAAAGTAGTAAGACAACAGACAAGTTGCAGCAAGGAAAATTCTGACCAGATACAAGGAAAAAGAGCTGCACAGGGAGAGGCGTCAATCCCTGGAGCAGGCATCTCGAAACACTGTGAAATCTGCAACCCTGGAGGTTTTAAAAACTTGACTGGACACAACCATGGGCAACTTGATCTAACTCAACCTGCTCTGAGCAGGAGGTTGGACCCAATGACCTCCTGAGGTTCCTTTCAACCTGAATCACACTCTGGTTCTGTAACGCACAAATTAGGATAGAGTATTTCGGTTGGAAAGGACCTACAACGATCATCTAGTCCAACTGCCTGACCACTTCAGGGCTGACCAAAGCCTAAAGCATGTCATTAAGGACATTGTCCAAATGCTTCTTAAACACTGACAGGCTTGGGGCATCGACCACCTCTCCATGAAGCCTGTTCCAGGGTTTGACCACACTCCCAGTGAAGAAATGTTTCCTCACGTCAAGTCTGAACCTCCCCTGAGGGACGCAGCTTTGAGCCATTCCCACGTGTCCTGGCACTGGGTACCAGGGAGAAGAGCTCAGCACCTCCCTCTCCCCTTCCTCAGTCCTCAGGACGCTGTAGGGAGCAATGAGGTCGCCCCTCAGCCTCCTTCTCTCCAAACTAGACAAACCCAGTGTCCTCAGCCGTCCTCACAGGACATGCCTTCCAGCCCCTTCCCCAGCTTCGTTGCCCTTCTCTGGACACGTTCAAGGACCTTCACGTCCTTCTTAAATTATGGGGCCCAGAACTGCACAGAATACTCAAGGAGAGGCCACACCAATGCTAAATACAGCAGGATAATGACCTTATAAAGCAGTTTAATTTGACAATACTGCCTTTAATCAACTGCACAGCAGTTTAGACAATGCCAGATGATACCAAACGACAAAGAATTAACTTCAAACCAGAGGCATTAACTGTAAATTTTGCACATTTAAATGTAAGACTGAACATGTTTTCATTTAAAGTATCTTTCGGAAATTAGCAAAGATCTACATCAGCTTCAATGCTTAATGAAAATGTGTTAGATTGTTAGATTTTAATTGTGATTTTATAACTAAATGGGTGATCAAATCTTGTGTATAGATGACGTTTTGATTTTCTAAATCAAAAGGTGCTATCAAGCTTTGAACCTAATACTATTAACTGAAATTTCACATTGGCCTTAGCAAGTTTTAAAAATTCTATTGTATTGAAAATCTGGAAAGCAAGAATTGCTGCCATCAAAAGGGAAGAAATGGATTATTCAGTTTTTACAATATACTAATCTTAAAAGTTCTGTGCTGAAATTATCCGACAGGTTGCAAACATGGTGAATTGTTGTGGCATTGAAATATAAATGTCAGAACATGTAAAATTAATTTTAACCACTTCAATCATCAACACTTGAGTAACAGTTAAGATCATCATCTCTGGATAGACCTTAAGCAATGTTAACTATTATTTCACAGATAGCTTCTCACTTAGTTAACTTTGTTTATTCCTCAGCAGGATTTTTGGAATATTGAATTCATTTGAACACTACCTCTTTCACAAGAGACAAAAGGTAATATCTATACATTTAAGAAAATCTGACAAGGATGTACACAACCCATATGTACATGGTTTAAGGGAACCACATGTGGTTTGAAGAAACAAAAGGAAAACTTACTAGGATGTATGTTTAATCAATCAACCAACGAATACAGCTTAACAGATACTGGAATTAAAAAAATAATACCCACAGCAGATAACAGACTCTGCAGACAGAGAACTTGGAAATCATTGCTGTGTACACGCATGTCACATGCAGAGGAGCATAGAGAGGAACAGACAAGGCAGATGCACTTCAAGTGAGCTTCTCACCGTAGCTTCAACCTGTGTGAAAAGTTAGCATGACACAGAAGAGGCTCTACTACTTCAACCCACAGATCCGTAAAACTCGGGGTTCTCTTGAGAAAGGTACACTGAAAACTCCCACAAGGCTGTTTTTCCAGTGCCCCTTTCACAGACCTCCGCATGGTCATGAAGGCTGAAATAAGACTCTGGGGAGAATTACGCTAGCATTGCAGAAATTCCAGATGCCGCTGCCTATACAGCAGTTTAAAAAGACGTGCATAACTACCCATTACTGTGAAACATGGGGATTCAATCCAACAGGAGGCTTAACAATTCATCAAGGAAAAAAAAAAGTCCATAAGTTAACTTCTAACAGAGGAGCCTGCAGGGACTGCCCCACATACTAAAAAATGTTACCACAACACTATCCAAATCAAAAGTGATTTCCTTCTCTGGCACTGTTGATCTACAAAATTTAAGATTTTTGCAGAAGGCATTTAATGATCAAGCTTTCAAGACAGCTTTATGCTTAAACCAAAGCAAATCTATTCTAAGAATTTAGAATCAGCTGTACAATCACTGTTACGAATTTAAAGGAAAAAGAACATCTTCAAAGATAGCAAGACAAAACTCGAGCTAAACATTGTCATAGTGGAAAAAGGACAACCAAACGTATACCCAGCTGAAACAAAATGATGGATTTCTGATGTAAGTTCTAACAGAGTACCTTGTTGTGCTCAAATTTTCAGATTCACAGCTCTATAGGAACACTGTTTCAAAGGGATTAATCAGAACAAAAGCCAACTGAGCTGTGTCTGCGATATCTTCGGTGCCTTAATCTTTCTAAAATGTAGTAGGAATGCTATTGCAGCCAGAAAAATTGCTTTGTTCTTGAAATACCCCACGTTTAGCAATGATTCACAAGCAAACTATTCTTTTTTCCCCTGTCTAGAATGGGTAGTAGACTACAAGTCCAAACTCCTTATAAACCATCAGTCTAACAAGCAACTGAAAAGGTCTAAACTCTACCCCAAATCCAAGCAGGCCATTAAACCTGTCCATGTAGGACACAGCTGCTTCGCAGGTCTGGCCACTTTAGTTTCTTAGCCCTTTTACACTGTGCCAAGCATGGGTAGCAAACGCATGCTGTTGCAAAATCCAAACTGGTGTCTCCAAACCCGTACAGAGATGTCATTATGATGCTACACTCAGGCCCACATCCTGAAAGTTACAGGATTGATAAAAATTTGTGGAGTAAGCACATGATGAATTAAATTAAAAATCACTGCGCTGCTAAATGTAACTAAAATTGCATTTTTAACTTTAGCTTAAAAATTAACTAAATTTACTTTAGTTTAAAATATTGAATTTAGTTAAAACTCCAGTTTTAAGTTAAAAACTCAGTTTTAAACTTTATTTTAGCTAAAAACTCTGTTTAAATTTACTGTTAACCCCTGTAAAATTAACTCCAAGTCAGGAACCAAAATTTTCCTGTGCAATGGAAACTACAACAGGTTTTGTAGTCTATTGTTAGCAGATGCAAATATGGCACATGAGGATTTGGACAAGCTTTGTTCTCCTGTCACTTTACAACTTATTTCAGATGGACTAGGTTTGCTCTCCCACAGAATATCACAGAGTGAATGGGAACATCTGGAACAGTTCAATGCTTTTAAAAATTATTATTTAATAAAGAATGCGAAAAGGATTTCTTCTCCTCTCCTTTGCCTGTAGATACACTGTAGCATGATTTATGATACTGTAATTTGGACCATCTTCAAAGATTTATTTTCGATAGAGGAAAGATCTCTGAAGATGTTCCAGACACTTGTAATCAGATGGTTAGCCACCTCATTTTTATTCATTTTGCATGTTGGGATTTTTTTGAGGGAGGGAGGGAAAATGGCTTTGTTTAATGCTCAGTTCTTTACTGAGCTGATAAACTACATAAACTCCACACAAAATGTAAGGCTGGGCAAACCGTGTATCTGTGTTGTCCCCACCACATTAGGTGACCTAAGGATGTTTTAAAACAGTATTTCCAAAGACAGTAACTCATGCGTGGAGAAGAATTAGAATTACCTGATAGCAACAATATGATTTCAACCTTATGGAAAATACAGTCCCTCTCTTCCTCACGCTGGCCGATTTAGCTAGACATGCATGTCTCTGTCACAGCAATGGAAACAGGCTGCCCCCAAACGTTGAATGCATGTGTTCGTGTGCTTTGCCTTAGTTTGATCCTGTCATTCTTCAATTGCATCTAACATTTTTCTAAAGATGCAAATTGTAACATTTTAAGAGTGAAGAGGTGGGCGGCAGGGATGAGACATGGGTGACAGTTGTGGTAGGTTTCACTGAAAATGGGTAAAAACCTTTCTGTTCTCTACATTTATTAACAGATTCTTGCTTTCAGAGTTTTCTAGGTAGAAGCAGAACATTGTTTTAGCTTTCCTTCTCTACCCAATAAGCATAAGCTTTGTGATAAAAGCTGGCTGGTTCAAAGACGTAAGTCTTACAAATGATCTTTAACAGTAGACTGAGGTCATGTGTTATTAGGCGTGAAAGAATATACATAGAGTGCAGTAAAGGGGGAACATAAGGCTGCAGAGAAAAGCTTACATACGCATCAACATTTCCTCAGGCTACAAACTTTCCTGTTATTTAAAATGAAGAACTACTGTAGCCCTGTGTTACTAGTAAATGGCAGCCTCATTTACTACCAGAAACTCATGTACGTGTAACTCAGCTCCTGTAAAAGCAAAAAAAATTGGAAAAATCTTAATACACAGTGCACTGATTCACCTCTGGTAAGCGACACACATAGCACTGAAGGAGAACAGAGGTCATCAGCTGCTGTTCTACACGGTTCATAAAGACACATCCTAGGAAAAAGAAATTCAAGGATCCCTGTCTGCTTCTTCCTATTCTCAAAAACACTGAGCACTTAACCCAAGATGTCATTTCGGACAGAACCCAGAACTCTGCTACATGGGCAGTCAGCAGCTTGTGCCATGTTAGCCTATGTTAAGGGCACGTGTGTATAAAAACCTCTAGGAAGAAGCGTGAAAGGAGCGGTAGCTGCCTGTCTGTCCATCTGTGCAGAAACGGACAAGCAAAGAGAGGTAAGAACGCACCATAATGTACAGCCCAGCTCACACACACACACACACGTTTCATTCTTAAGCTCATTCTTCCAGCTCTGCAGGGCACTAGGAACACGCACGTGCCTTCATAAGGCATACATTTTCGGCACGCTCCTGCAAGAAACCAGATAACCCCACCATCCTCTCGTAATTCAGCCCTCAAGTTAGGCACACACACACAGCGCGTCATGTCAACCCCGTTCATCTCCAGCACTGTTTGCTCCCGCTCACTCTGAATACCTCCTCCGTCCTTCAGCCTCGCTCGGTGCCGTTCAGCCCTGATCTGCCAGCCCCCTCCATCACAGCCCAGTTCGTTCTCTCGATACACTTGTTAGGTGAAGGACTGTGTAAGTCACAGAGCGTAGAGCTCCTCCTAAAACCTGACTGTGTAAGGCCAACCACTACTCACCAGTGAACAACTGCTGGTTTGGTTACCGTTCTTCATGGCTATTTCCTCATCCCCACGGCAGCCAGCTTTTCTTTGTGCTATCGATTACACCTCCTGTGCTGCAGTAGTTTCAACAGCTAATTAATTGCCTTGGAGAATCTCCTGCTTATCCTAATTCTGTGAGTCTACTCCAAGATAAGGGAAACCACATCCAGCAGACCACAAACTGGCAATCAACAACAACATATTATTGTTATTTTAAGGGATTATTTAGCTTATATTGTAAGGTTTTCTTTTCTTTCTAGTATAGCACGTTTACAGCCTTTCACTGCAAGTATGCGGAGTCCTTCAGCTTTACTACGTGTGTGTGCATGTGCAGTGGAATGGAGTCAGACTAAATTGATAAACTAAGCTGTGCAGTGTGGAGGGAAAGCAATGTTAAAGTCTGAAGAGGAACTTTGCATGACAATATACATCAGTTTGTTCCCACACATGCAGGAATAGAGTTTTGACTTTTAACCAAGCACAATGAGTTGGTTTTATCTGATTTTTTTTTTTAATGGTTTAACACTTACCATTTATCGCAGTGAGTACAGAGGATATTTCTTGTTATTTATTAATCCTTGCACAAAAGCACTAATTCTCAGTAGAAGTACGAAGATGACAGACTTTGTAAGGGCTTGGGTTTGTACACAGAAACTCTGGAGCATTTGACAGACCTGCATACCCAAGGCCACTTTCTCTACCTCTCCTCACATAGATATAGCATACCCATGGTCCCCAAAGACAAGTGAACTGTCAAGCATGTTTGAAAAAGAAAGGGAGCTAATAAAGAGTATTTCCTTGTTTCTCAAACTTTAGGCTTGCTGCTCCTTTTCCCACCCACAGTCAAAATAGACTGATTTTGCTGTTTCAGTTTATTTACCAATTTTCTCATACAGCTGAGGCTTGGAAGGTGGTAGGGGCTTCTGCAAACAGTAGGTTACTTTTCCAGCATTCAGTTGTCTGCCTAGCAGAATATCATGATGTTTGGACTACACTTTCAGATTTACTCCTTTGAAGTGTTATGCAGAGTTTGAAAGAACATATCAGAACATCTGTTTTACGCTCAGAACTACGACCATCATCTGGATTCGGATGAGACATGAAATTATACTCCTGTTGCTTCCATCTGACTATCCCAACTCACAATTTCTCCTTGCAGCTAGAATGCTCCCTTTCCATCAGATGATCTATCAATGGAAAAACATTGCAGGTCTTCCTCATTCTTAACATTCATTCAGCCAAACTGCTTTTTCCCCTTGTTGTTTTGGGCACACCATGCATAAATGATTCTGTAGACAGCTGTAGGGCAAGTCCAGATATGTAAATAATTCTTACAGCATTTGGAAAATCAGTATGTGCTGGTGACCTCCTAGTCCCAAGCAGAGGTGGCAACATGCCACATATACATATTGGTTTCCCTTTCGAACCACAGGCAGTTTTAAGATCAGGCTCTTACTAGTATAAACTGAATGATACTTGCGAAAGTCAGAAATAGAACATTTTAGCACTTGACATAAAGGCAAACTTAAAAAATTATTATTATTGTGCTAAAGCTATACGAAGGAATATTTCTTTCAAAAAAATCTTTTGTTTAATTAAATGCTATTCTTATGTTACTTACTCCAGTATCCCATGCTGAAGCACATGCAGAAAGTGACAGGTGAATCCTTGGAGATAATGCCCTAAAATACTTAGTTTACCTTTCTTATAACTCTGCCCCAGTATTAATCATAATTTCCTAATGGTGTTTGGTAATACAGTGGAATAACTGTGTTCCTCACAGTGAAGTTCCTACAGATCAGGTCCTATCACAAAGATATAGGTATGCAGTTCAGAATAAACCTGTTCTATCTGGTTTAAAGGCTGCTAAGGTGGCCGCTCTGCTTGCCCCCCACCTCCAGCCATGTCCCCTCACCACTCTTTTTGCACATGGTGTTTAGTGATTACCTGTCCACATTGCAAGTTTAACTCTTTGATCTGACAGGCAACTAACCCTTCAAACCATTAAATTAACAAGCTAATCCAACAAACCCCACCACTGCAGAGCTACCAGATCTGATGCAGAGATGAATGGGGTAACGCATGTCCAAGAATCACGGAGGTAGCGTAAGGCCACCTCTCTTGGGAACAGTCTGCTGCATTTCAATTGCATTACACACAACATAAATTGCACTGTTAATCACAACGAATATACTCAAAGGGTTCGAAGGGCAAGCAAGGGACTCAACACACATCTAAAATTGCTGCTTATCACTCAAGAGCAAGGCACGTGATCATTACACAAGGGAAACTCCTCAAGACACTACTACCTATATTAACCACAAGTAGAGGTCTTTAAACTTCAGGGCACTCAAATGCACTCAGCTGCCTGAAGGTCCTGACTAAATTAAAATATCTAAATCCTTACTATTCCTACTCTGCCTCTTCTACCAGAAGATGCCATCCTCTGAAGCAGCAGTTGTTGAAAATGATGGTGCTTTAGCCTACAGCCCCAGAAATGTAAACTAGTAACACCTCCCCCCCCACCCCCCAAATTAGGAGCTGGAGGAAAGGAAAAGCACCCATTCAGTTTTGCTGCCTTTGATGAAATGAACTATAACCTTTCAACAAGGACCACCACAAACAGATTTCAGCTGAGAATATCCAACAGTTTTATACTAGCACCCTGTTTCAAGACACTACTAAGGCTAGAAGATGCTAACCAACCTTAACAACACTGACAGCATAAGGCCCTGAAAAATAGAAGGAAAATTAAGAGAAAGCACTTTAAGGGTTAAACTTTTAAAGGAAACTTTCCTAAACATAAACATCCTAAGTCACTATAAATATGACTAGAATGAGGCCCATAAATCTCAATGACATAAGCCAAGACTAGAGGCCAACACAAGCCTCCAGTCTTGCATCTTATATCCTGGATTCCATACATTTTACACTCTCTGCAGTGCTTAAACTCTAGATACAGTTCATTCATTTATTTTGGGCCCTAAAAATGCAAGGGTATCCCTTTACTTGCCACCTCCCTCCTTAAGTCTCTAATGTCAATGAAAGGCTTTGTGAGAACTTCAACAGAATCTGACTTCAGGACAGTAAAAATGTACTTTTAGAATACTTTTACTATTTACTTTTAGAATAAGTACTTCCTCCAAGCAAAAATTTAAGAAAAGGCTTAAAGACCCAAGAAACAGTTGATTCGATCCCTGACTGTCAGTTAAATAATTAGCCTTTTTGCCAGAGAAGTGTGCTGAATTAAAACATCATGCAGAAGTACCCATGATTTGGTAGAGTGCAGAACTGTCCACAGAATACTGAATGGCATTCCTCCTGTAAATTCTTGATTAAATGAAAGTGTGTTTGGGATCTCGTCAATGTCTATAAATACCCGAAGGGAGGGTGCAAAGAAGAGGGAGCCAGGCTCTTTTCAGTGGTGCCCAGTGACAGGACCAGAGGCCATGGGCACAAACTGAAACATGGGAGGTTCCCTCTGAACATCAGGAAACACTTTTTTGCTGCGAGGGTGACCGAGCACTGGGACAGGTTGCCCAGAGTGGTGGCTGTAGATAGGAGACAGTCAAAAGCCATCTGGCCATGGTCCTGGGCAACTGGCTCTAGGTGACCCTGCCTGAGTGGGGGGGCTGGACCAGATGATCTTCAGAGGTCCTTTCCAACCTCAACCACTCTGTGACTCTGATTTCAGTAGGAATGTGGGTGTTGCTTTGGTGCAGAGATAGAGGTTATGGGGAAAAAATGCAATGTCAGAAACAGAGTTGCTGTTGATAGCAATTAGCACTTACATACCATTTTCAGCATACAAACTGTGCTCACCACCTCACTTTCAGAGACATATACTCTATGTCTAATTAAATCCATTGAAGAGGTCTTCTATTGACTTGAATTGGACGTGGATTAGGAATCAGTATGTGTAAGGTTATGTTTGAAGCTCAGTATGATGTAAACATCCTGTAAGCATGTTCAATATTTCTGAGAGACAGGTTTAAAAAAAACAAATGGAAAAAACATTAACCCTCCTTTTCCCTTGCTCAGACTGATGAAGGAGAAATGCCTTGTCAAAGGCAAGGGCATGACAAAAAGTGAAGGAGCTTCCTGACTCCTAACTCCTTCCTTCCTCTTTCGTACTATGGCCTGCTGCCCCCATAAAATTACCCAGGATTCTAGATGCTGTCTGTATATTCATATTTAATTCCAAATTCATCACTATCTTTAAAACAAATCCTCTTCCAGAACATGCCCCAAGGACTCGTATTCTCACCAGTCTTTATTAGGGCAGGAGGTTTACCTGCTTTACCTGACTTTACAAACAGAAAGGAACTGACAGTGACTCCTACTTCCTTTGGGAGACAACCAGAATCTGTGAGAAAAATTCAAACATCTCTTTCCAGATTAATGTCTTTAAACACAGAATTGTAAAAGGTGGCTTATTCTAAATGACCCTAGCTTTACTGTATAACTGTGTACCAAAAAGAAGAGCTCTCTCCTGCTGGAAAAATCTCATTTTCAATTTGTCCATCAGCTAATCATTTGGAAAGATTCAAGAGAATTAAAAACTAATGAATTTAATCCTGTAAAAGCCACAAAATGCATACCGTGTATTAAAAGCAAACAAACAGTGAGGCAGCTCACATATATTCATCGTGTATTTCTGGACTTCTTTAGTCCTCAGTAACCCTCCTAAACACAAAATTGTGATTTCACCTTCTCTACAAGAATCACCATCCTTGATCACATAGGCCTGCACATTAATGGAAACCACAAACTAATTAGGCACAGTCATCATCAAATGGTTTGGCATATCCAACTGGGCTTGAGCTGAAGCAGTTCATTTGTGTCCAACGAGCCCATGGACACGTGTTCTGGCGTGTTGGCTGATACTGCATCAAGTCCTGGAGACAGTTGCACCAAGACTGGAGGTAGGAAGAGGGAGAAGAGGAAGAAGGAAGGGAGGGAAGGAAGGGAACGGGCTATGTTCTGCCAGAGGAATTAGACCACACAGAATTTCCGAACATCACGGCAAGACCAGCAAGAGCTTGTTTGTCACAAATTTTAGCTATCATTAGCATTAATGAAGGGTTTCAGTGGACTTCAGCAGAGATGGACTACTCATCCTTTTGCAAAGCTGCTAGTTCTAGTAGCATTACTTAGGCAACATAGTCAGCAAGTGTTGTGAATTTAAATCCACCGGTTGATTTCTGCAATCCTATCAGAGCCAGAGATAACAAGCAAGCACCGTGACTTCTGAATTTTTAAACAGGAAAAAAGTTTCAGACAGCATATGTTGTAAAATACTTTGCTGACAAAGATTACTTTATGAAAATACTGCATAGAAGTTTAATGCCAGCAGCATTACACTAAATTTGAAGATAGAATTGTTGGAGCTTTTTCTCTTAAGTGGAAATCATAAAAAATCATCATAATAAAAACCATATAATCATAAATCATAAACCATTTCACTACAGATGCCTTCTAAAAAAGTCTCAATGTAGTAATTGTAGGAATTCTGCTCCCTTATCACTTAAACTTACAGCAGCAAAAAATCCCAACTGATGATCTATAACAAGTAAGAATTTGCTGAACAGTACTTTTTTCAAGCAAAAACCAGGTACCTGCAAAACTCACTTATCTTACATCAGTTTGACTCCATCATTTCTTGGATGGTTATGTAATGACGGTATCAGAAATAATGCCTTGGTAATCATCCTGAAAGTTTTAAGTCGTGACCTGAGGTCCTGCTGTACCATATCAAGAACACACAAGTGCTAGGAAAAGCATTATATTCAGAAAGTATTACGAAAGCTTACCGTGCCGGGAGGGATTCCTGTTTGTGACCTCTAATTTGTCATGGAAGCCAGGACTCCTGCCAAGCCCTTCCACGTCTACATCAAGGCTGGTGAAGCCATTTACTTGATTTCTGTCCCTGGTGACAGTGTTAATGCGGGTTGGGATAGGTTCAAATGTAGGGTCTAACTCCAAGATCAGCCTGTTCAGTTGTTCAATGGACTGATCAATATCCAAAGTTGGAGAAGCTGGCAAGTCCCCTGCGTTCCGTCCTAGATCCAGGCCATTTGTGTCCCTCTGAGGCACTGGCCTTGACTTAAAACTCTCGGTACCGGCATGTTCTGCAACTTCAGCAGCAGCTGGCACGCTTCCTAACCCCCTCTGCACAGCATCTCTGCTGCTGGAGCCACGTGTCGGGGTGTCCGGGACTCGGGACGGGCTCTGGACACTGCCCGAATTCTCCATAGTGTTATGAATGCCAACCCTGATTTCATTTTCTGGGGCAAAACCATATTGGTGAGCAGTGACCATCTGCTGCTGGCGTACCCAGGTCTGAGTAGAGTAGTTACTTGGGCCATAGGCTTGAGGCTGGGGTGAGACAGAAGGATTCTGTTGCAATTGCTGAGTTGACTTTGGCTCAGTACTTCCAAATGTTCTCTCATAGAGGGGATCCACGCCAATTCCCAGGTCTGGGGCAAAAGCATTGTGATGCTCTTCCCCAGTGTTACTTCCAAAGCCATCCGAAAGAAGTGAGTTCTGACTGCTCTTGTGGCAACTAAAGTTCCCTAGGTGGGTGGACTGCTGCCCTTCTGAGGAAGACAAAGTCCCAATGCTGTCCACGCTGTGAAGGTCATGATTAGGCATTTCGTCATCCAGAATATCAGTCTCCCTGTCCTTCAGTTTAGTGTCTCCATTCACATGAACTTGAGCTGGCACTATGTGGCGAGTCCCACTGTACTTGCTTCGAGCATCAGTCATATCCTTGGTGGTGTTGACAGAATCCTCCAGACCAAAGCCACTAAGTAGCTGGTCCAGTTCTGCCTTCTCTTGTGGGCTCAGACCCCGTTTGACTCCTGGCACAAGGCGCTCCTCAGTCTTGTCTGTCCTGATGGAAGCTGTTGAGTGTCCTGAATCACTGCTGACAGACAGGGTATGATCGCTGTGATCAGGACTGCCAGTCACGGGAACACCCTGAGCAACACCAGGGATGCTGCTGTCTGAAGAGCTTTTCTTCCTCACTTTTGCATACAGACTACCATCGATGGGACCTTGGGTATGCAGCACTGCGGAGAGATAAGTAACAATGAAAGGGAGAGAAAAGGACAAGACATTGTATAAGGGCTTTGACTGGTGTCATACCACATGACAGAAGTACTGCTAATACTAATGGTATTGTTTCTGCAAAACTAAACTGGCTCTACAAATACAACATCAGCCAATGGCATTATCTTCTTTCATTTTACATTTCCATTTATAACAGTTTTCTTAATGGAAATATAACACATAATTCATAGCTGAAGATCAAACACAGTTCTCTTTTTATGCTGTTTTGAATGCATGTTGATGGCTCCACAAACTCTTCATACTAATTTGAATAATTACACTATTGCAGTGCTAGAAATTTGAGAGGCAGCTACCATGCATTCCATTCAGAGCAAGAATGGTAGGAACCTACCAGCAATACTTGCCTTGAACATATATCATGCAGTTAGCAGTTCATCTATTTCTACTTGACTGTCTAACTACGCTATGAAGAATCATTTACCCCTTTTCTTGGTGGTGCAAGGAAAAAACAGGTTTTCAATCAGAGCTGCAGTCCTTGGAATACATCTAAGGCCTCCTTCACAAAGGCACGAATGAGGAAATGTTGGACTATGAAATTTCTACACATGTGGAGGATCTGGTATGCATTTCACATTTCAGTTTTAGTAAGAAAGGCCATAATCCCTTAAAAATCAGAGTATAACTCCTTCCTCATCAATGATTGGAAGAACCTAACTTTATTTCTGATCTCTGAGGTACTCACTCAACTAAAGTTTATGAATAACCATTCATAATAAATATGCACTAGAACTTTCCTTTCTGTTTAGAACATACAACAATTTTGCAGAAAAATGCATCTATTAAGTTTACTAAGGCTGGGTGTTGAGAACAGAGAAATTCCTGCTTCCAGTTACATGAGCACAACTTAGCACGCTTCACTGATGTCAGCTACGCATATTAAAACTGGGTGGGCCAAGCTTTTCCTTCTTACAGGGCTAATGAACTCAGTGGAGGGCTTCACTGAAGTGACTATATTGCTTTTAATCCCAGAACTGTTACTGGCATCCATGAACCCTGCTGCTGCTTGTTATCTCAAGGCACATATCCTATATTTTTTTATCTGATATATTGATTTTATTTTGTGCTGCAGCCAGCAGCCCATCTTAATTACTTCTTTTCAATAATCCACAAAAAATGAATGCAAAACATACAGCAGAAAGTCAAGAGAATCACGAGTTAGAGACTAAAATCTCAGCCTTAGAATTGTCTATGTACATACTTCTACATGTTTCATCACATATGTAATATTTTAGATATTATGCTTTACTGCTAACAGGAGTCACATAAAATTTATACTCAACAATAACAAATACAAAATACATACAAAATGTGTAGGTAAAGTTGCTGAAAAAAATCTCTTTTTGCTTCCCAGAAAAAACAAACAAAAAACCAAACAAACTTGAGCAGATTTTTATATACAATCAGGAAGTAAAAAATCCATCTGAGTTAAAAATACTACTGTGAGAATAATCTCTTCCATGTTATTTCAGTACTACCAACACTGGCAATGGATAAAACCAAACAGCGAATACAGCGATTTCCCTCTGGAACATTTTAAAAGCTCAAGAGTTTATTTGAATCCAGCTTATTTTATCCAAACCACTTTTTCCTACCTCTGCCTGTCAGGGCTTTTTAAAGCCCTCCTTGACATTATAGACCAAGGAGAAGAAACAAAGCCGTGGGAGGCACATTCTTATGATCCTTTATTGGACTTGTTTGTCCAACTTCCACATGCATCACACAGGTTAGACCAACCTCAGGTAGAGTACAGCTACTGGGCTCTTGCCCAGTGCTGAAAATGAACACAATTAATTCTGTTTCTTATGAAAAGCTTAAGGACTAAATATTTCTACTGTCCGCTAAGCCAAGAAAGTAAAGTGAGTGGTTCTACTTTCAAAGTATTTCATGCTCGTTTACCAAAACATTTATATTAAGCAGAAGTTTCTGAGTAACTTTTCCTACCCATAGTTTGAGAATTGCTTGACAGTAAGAAAATTAGACCATTACAATTTAGGAACAGGCAGATTTTTGTCAAAGGTAACCACCAGCTTAGTCTACATCTGTGGCAGTTCCAGAATCAAGAGAGCCATGGGGAGCCCAATGCATTTCAACATCAACTCTACCACACGTTTTCAAAACATACTTAAAATGGCATCGTGATCATGCAGCTTCCGAACTAGGAAGCTTTTCTAGGCCATACTATTTCAGAAAAAGCATTATTCAGAAATTGAACCCACGATGGCAATGAATTCATCGGTTTACAATGGCAAGAAAAGTGGTCTGGTTGGAAAAAGCCTTCATTATGGGACACACTGCCAAGTTTCCATCAGTTAAAATACTTACACACTGGAGGTTATATGATAGGTTTAATAGATTTTAGCTAATAATTAAACTTTTTACTTTTTAAGGACTAGGTCTGATGTTGATTTTAAAAACAGCACATGCAAAAGACCAAAATACTCCTTTTCAGAACAAGTCATCAGGGTAGGGGAAAAAAGAAAGTAATTCCCCTTGCCATAGAACTTCTCTGTGGGCAAACTGTTAGAAGTTTGCTGAAGTTTATGATGTGTAAATCCCATGGTGAAAAGAGCTGCTATGCATGAGGTTGAATGTCTGTGTACAGATATCTAAAAACAGTATTTATGAAAAAAAACCCCATATCTAAGGAAAATACAGCCAATTGACAGTTTCTCAACCTCTTTCATGCTGTGATTTCTCAGAAGCTCTCACCACTGCTAGGACAATGAAGCACACTTAGAGCTTCATGTGGAATTATTTAATACAGTTACCACAATAAATTGAAAAAAAAAAAAAAAAAGAAAGCCAAAGAGTAACTATTAAGCGATTTTTTTTTTTTGTCTTTTCTGTGTGCTTAGTTTTGAGTTTAAAAACTAGAAAACAATACAGAACTGCTTTGTTTTGAATAGTTGAATACCCTGACACAAAAGAGACTTGCAGAGGTTACAGGTCTGAACTGGAACACAGTTAAGTAAATACAGGACTAGTACACTTGAACCACTAAGAAGTCTTCCTGTCTGACTTCCCTGGTTTCAGTTTTCAAGCACAGCGACAGGAGTACAGACAAGAAGACGGACAGACTGCCAGTGTACTGACCCAAGGGTCTTGCACATGTGCACTCTGTAAGGTTCAGTGATAACCCTGCCCAGTATCTCTTCCACTAATACAAAATTATCAAATTTATTATGCATGTTGCCCAGAATGCTGAGCAAGCACAAACCATCTTGGGGTCTCCCGGCTGTGAACCGTACAGCTTCAGTTCTGAAGAACAGACGGGAGTTCCGCTTACCAGTAGCATCTCTACTTAAAATTATGCCATTTCATTTGGGAAAAAAACCAAACCAAACCGACAGAAAATGAAATACAAAGGACAAACCTACAGTCACATAAGTGGATTATAAATCTCAAGAATTGTTCATCTCCCCTTTATGTTTCCATCTGAAACAAAGGCAGTGTTCTTCAAAAGTGATTTTTTTTTTTTTTTAAACATCTGTACAGTATCTCTACACACAAATTGGGAATTGTGCAAAAATAATTCCTCTATGTATTTTTAATGGTGTTAAAAATTAGCATCTTTGGATGTAAATATGAAAACGGCTTTCAGCAGAGGATGGGCTTTGGGTTGCTTATGATCTTTGTTTGCCGTTTACCTATTAAGCATGCAAATTAGAGCACTCAGGTGCTTCTTTCAAATCTGACTTTGGATTGGATACAACAGCTTTACACTATTCAGGAGTTTGTTCAGGTTTTGTTTTGTTTTTTCAAATTCTGAACAATTTACGTTTCTTAGAGACTGTTGCTTTTCATACTGCATTTACGTGTCAGTACAAAGCTTGGACTTAAAACTACTTCAGGATTCTGCATCGTCTTTTAAGTAAATTTAAAAGCATCTTTTTCTGTTAAATGTAGAAGTTAAATGGCTGTCTTTGAACTCTCAAATGATCCCATTGCTGGCTAAGACATTTAATTAATTACTACTCAAATTCCAGTTTTAATCTGAGCTATAGTTCCTAGTGAACACTAAGAAGAGATTGTAAAAAGTTTCATGTTTCTCTGAATAGTTAGCGTTAACTAGTAAGCCTCATGGAAGGGTGTAGGAATGTTTTAGACAAGTAAATCAGATGAAAGGAAGAAAAATTTTGCTAGAGGAATTTCTCCCTCCCCTAACCTGTCATCTAGATAAATGAAAATGTCTTTTTTGCAAACAGAGCTTTCCAAAAATACTTAAAAGTATAGATCTCTACGGCACTGAAGAATGGCATCTGTACTCATTAGAAGCCTGACTGACAGAGAGATACTACTGGGAACAAGAAGAGTCTTCTGGGGCTTCTCACAGGGTTTGGCTCACGATGGCCCAACACAAAATTTGGTTAGAACAGAGGCAGCAAACTTCAGAGACTGAAGGGTTCATGGCCAGGAGAGGAAAGCTTACACACATGAGTCTCTATATGGAAACATCTCATTTTTATGGGGAAACTCAGTAAATCCGATCTGAAGCTTCAGCAGTAGTAACCATGTTTTTGCTACAGTAGGGTCGCCGTTAAAAATAGGATCTCTGAAATTTGAGATTCTCCTAAGATGACTAGAGCCACTTTGTATAAGCAACCGATGCCTGTGAGCTGTCTGGGCTTCCCAATTACTACATGTGCTAATGAGTCACACAGCCCTGTCAGAACTGAACACCACGGCAGAAGGGATGATGTCTGCACACGAGCATCTCCGTGAAATGTTTCGGCACCATTAAACAGGCAACTAGGTTTCGTGGCTTTCACTGTCTCACCCTGTCACCTCAAGATTGCCAGTATGTGGAATGCCAGTGGATTAAAAAGCCTGAACAGCTGGGGACACGAGTACTGTCTTATTCAGCGTCAGCCAAACTGCGTTCATAACCAAGGCGACAAGCCTAGGTATACCACTTATTAAGAACTTCACAATGAAAGAAACTAACAGCTTGAAATATTTTATACACCCTGCATTATTGTCTGATAAATGTAGATTATCTAAATTGGAAGGAAGGAAATGCATATATGTGAGAGGAGAACCAAAAACTCAACTTAACTGAATGAGCAAACAATTTACCAGCATTCCCAGTCCTGCACGAACCATTTAAAGTGAGCACCCTGCTATATAAAAAAGGCATTTAAGCCGCACAAGGCAAGTGTAATCAGTAAAGTGTGGCATCTACATGGCCTACTGAAGTATCCGTATCTGAAAGTCTGGCCCGCTGCCAAGCTTCAAAAATCCCTAAGGCAATTTCTCAAAGCAGTGGCTCCCCAAACAGAGGTGGCAGCGGTCACAAGTAGGATGGCGAGCCTAACAGACATGACTTTTGATATTTATGCTAGAACTTGGACTCGCATTATGCTATCTGTCTACAAGTGAAGCGGGAAACAGAAATGTTTGGGACCTGCTGACTTTTGGCTGTGAACTTAAATAGGAATACAATATTGTTAGACTTCACAAGGAAACACCTGTGACTGTGGGATAAAACAATTTACTTTCGACTAGACTATTTTGCTCTACTAGGCAGCTGCCTTTTTAAAACCTCAAACAGTCACCAAAAAATTATCATTCTGCATTATAAACAGATGAGAAAGAAGGAGACTCACAGCTAAACAAAAATCCAGCTGCTCCTGAGGAGTCTGGATATTTTAACTTGCAGCTCCTCATCATGAAAACACAATGGATACTGCACATAACAAATTTAAATTATTTTCAAATTTGCACAGTTGTAGTAAAGCATTCTTAGATTAATTTGGGGTTTTTTTTATTTAATTATGACAAGCACCTACATGTAATTACCCAGTAATGATTAAAAAAAAAAAATTCTGGTGTGTGATGCTGAACAGCATTAGGAATTTACTTTTACCTCAGACTTGTGTAAGATTTGTCACTGCAAGTCCAGTGGAAAGAACGCAACTTAGTTTAGGTAAAAAAATCAACTCTACCGAGAATTTTTTCCCTCCTAACTTGGTTTAAAAGGAATATGAAACGCTGTATGAGGCAAAAATCGTAATTTTATTTTAAAATATAGCATTTCTGCTGGGGGGGAATTAAATACATGGTATCACACTCTGTTGACAGAGTCTGCATTTATGAAGCACATATATACATCAGTGGTTTTACTCAAATGTTATACTGGGCAGCCCAAGGTATGTTTCTGAACCAGAGTAACCCAAAGAATACTTAGATATGACTTATTTTAAATGGAAACAACCACCACAAATCTATCTCCACAGGTTCAATGATATCATAGTAGAGAACATGCAAATAGTCAAAAGAAATATAAGATTTAGATTTTTATTTATGTGTGTACATACATATAAAATACATTTATGTACACTATTTTACATATATATAAGCTCTCTATATAAGCTATGTATATATAAAAATGATGCACATATAAGAACTAGGTACATATGGTTTATTTGTTCATAAAACCAGGACAAATGAACTATTCAAATACTATAAACCTCCAAAATACAGTTTTGAAGTTGTTCTCATACTACATAACACCTTCATTTCATATTCTACCTTTTCCTAAATTGTAATTTTGGAATACCTCTGCAATAGGACTTTCGGACTTCACTTTACTCTGGTCTTCATCCACGTTTTCCCCCAAAAAGTGATAACCAACTTAATTGCAAAAGTGAAGCTACGCATATATCAGGGAATATTTTTGACCAAAGACAATGAGAAAACATACTAGCAATGCAAAATTTTATTCTGTGCACCTTGCTAAGCAATGGTACTGCAGCAGCCTTATACATTCAATACCTCACCTCGATGCACAGCTCAATCCCCGCTCTCATTTTTTCCGAGGAAGCAACACCCTGTAAAACGCGGGAGTAACACAGCTGTCAAAAAACAAGGGAAGTCCGCAATGGTGGAGACCTAAGTAATGCTGGAATTTCTTAACCAAACCGAAGGGGCCCACTTTCTTTCAGCCCGACCTCTCTTCCCAGGAGCTGTTCCAACTCCCTGAACTGCCCAGGCTGAAGCCTGACAAAATTCCCACACTGAATCTGATTTACACACACACACACACATATACACCCCTCCACCAGTACCAGGGACTCTCTTATAAATGAAAGCCTCAGAGCAAAGGGTATGTGTGTATTTTCACTCCCATACCTAATACACAAAGAGCAACTTATATAAAAATTAGGAGCTGAAATACCGACACATACCAAATTCAGTGGCTTCCTTCCAAGCCTGTTTCCTGGCACTTCCCTCCTCGAAATCCAAATACCCAAAGGCAGACTTGTGAGTTAGAAAGAGGTTTCAGTCTTTCAGCCTTTTGACTTGTCCCCAACAGCTACCACCCCCTGTCCATTCACCATTTGTGAAAACACATACAAATGCAAGCCAGCTAGATAAACACATACACCACAAATTCAGCAAGAGCCGCTCTGACCCAGTCCACCTGAACAAAAAGAAGGTTGCAAATACACAAACCTTTGCACACTGTACCCTTGTTCATGTTGCAGCAGGAAACATTACAGGAGATCTGGATTATTTTTTTCAACCTCATAAATAAATATTTCTACCTTCAGGCAAACCTGGACAAGTCCAGAGCTGCATTCCTTCTAAGTTAAATCTTTTTATGTGTGCTTGTCTTTTCCTTTCTCCCTCCCTAACAAACACAGGCCCTCATTCCTTGCAAGCTCTTCCCATATAATTCCTATAAAATCCATACAGAAATACACGTGGTTTATATTTCCAGCTCTTGAACCACAACAAAGCTTCTTACCTCTTTACTAGGCACGATCAGGAACTTCCTGCAATAGTCAATCATTGGCTCATTTAAATCAACTCATATTCTCTAAGCAAAACCCTGCACAGAGGAAAGCCAGAGTCAGGGCAAACACCCCAGCTTAAAAAGGCAAGAAATGGCTCTACTGCTGTTTGAGCCGCAGCTGCTGCTCCTGCTCCTGGAGGTAAATTGCTAAAGAAGCATGAGACTTGTATCAGCCAGAAAAAGCAAATGAAAATGTAAACACGAGGGAGGAGCCTGAGGGGACAATCAGGTTCAATGAAATCTGAACTCCTGGAGCCAAGGAGGAGTGGAAATGTGTTGGCTGAAAAGGTAATTCAGTCTACAAGCTATTTCCTTACAGTGGTTCTTTTCTCACTCTGTTTCAATATCCCAATGAAGCTGAGCGAGTTTCAGTGTTCATTTAGCCACACGCTTATGATTGCTTGCTTTTGATGTTTTTCTCCTAAAACAAACAGCCTTTAGAAAATGTTGTTCTTCCACACTGAACAATCAGGTCAGACACTCACATCCACGTCTTCAAGAATTTGTATGTTATTGGAGTTCTCAGGCAAGAAAAGCTTTCTGGAAGTTCTGCAGTGGTAACGCTCATTTTTATGTAGCAGCTGCTGCTCTTGAGCTCCCAAACCCCAGCAGGCTTTGACTCCTTCTCTGTCTCTGGAATGAATCAGCTCGAACTAGGGCAAGTGAGCCTCTTAGTTCCTCCTTTAATAACAGCTGTATCTCACCACACGGCAGCCCGCAAACTTTTGCTCTAAACATTACTACAAATGTATGCATGCATCACCACCAGACAGCCATGCCCCTAGACATCACTGACTTTGTTTTAGGGACTGTCAACACTTTAATGACTTCTCAGTTGAAAAAAGGGTAACAGTGGCTCTTGCATCCACAAAATACACCTACCTGTTCATTGCTTGTGAAAGACTTAGAAGTCAAGTTCAAACCTAATTCAGAAAGCACACACTTTTCTGTTCAAGTGTGCTGTTCTTGCAAATCAGTAAATGGCTGCACGTGAAACCAGTCAGGACTCGGACAAAAGACACAAACCACACAACACCAGCTATGCCAGCAGTATCTTCCCAGAACCAGAGAACTGGTTCTCTCCTCTGGGATGATGCTTGTAAGCTGGAAACTTCCAGCATCTGCCTTGAAGATATGAAAAGAAACAAAAAGGTATGTTCAAAACTCTCGATGCAAACCAATGAGTCTCACTTAAGATGCAAATTTAGTTTTGGTCTCCTTCCTTTTTGGTTCTCTGTGCAGAAAAACAACCCAACTGTACTCCTTGCTTCAGTTACAGGCCTCTTCTGGTCCTTCATAAGCCTGCATCGCCTGTGTGTGCTGGTGATCTTGGACCATTAGCAGTCAGCATGCTTGAATGAGGGCTGAGGCTCAACACCAACACCTGCACTAGCTAGATTACCAGAAGAAACCTAGACAAGGTAATAGCAGCTCTGCATAAATTAACTTATCCCACGGATAGTTTACTTGCAACAGGTTGATTCAGACAGATCACCATGCTGCTGAAATGTTACTGTTCTAGATAGTCTCAGCGGTGCTCCACACACTCATCACAAGAATGCTCTGGGAGCTCAAGCAAGCCTTGTGTAACTACAGGTTAAACCTACCCCTGGATGTGTTTCGAAAGATGTTCTCAAACCGTATCACTCAACTGGTTTTGCTGATGCTTCCTCCGTCACCAGTTCCAGGCTTTCTAGGACACACCACCCTTTGCAGTACTGGGTACTTGTGGTTGTGTGCACGTTACCACATCTGAGGACTACCGGATTGCTGGGTGTGCCAGTCTGCTCCAGTTGAGGTATGGAACATATAAATTCTGTAAGCTAAGCTACAATATATACCTCTTCAAAGCTTTTATGCTGACTGTTATGAGTACAGATGATACCTGGTCTGGCACAGAGTGGCACAAAAGGGTCATGCAAATGAACTGATCAAAAGTTTTGGGAAAAAGATAGGGATCAGCACTGTGAATCTATCATCTTAGACCTTTGCATTGCCCAATCGTGGTGCTTTCTACAATCTGAAAACCTAAAACTGCATTTAGTGCAACTCTCAGACTGTGATATCAAAAGTAGGTCCTGATTTGGTAAATCGGTCCAAGGCTGCAAGATCAATTCCTGGTTCATAAACATTCATCTGGAAATCCTTTAATACATTTTTAGAGAATTATAATTTGCTGATAACAGAATAGACTGGAAAGAAAGAAGGCATGAAGTCACCTTCTACCACTGTTTTTCCTTCCCCTGACTATCCAAGGTACCCAAGCAAATGCTGATGTTCATATGTTAAAGAACTGGTTTTCCAACATGAAATAGCAGTAGCTAAGTCATCAGGAAGCTGTTCGGTTTGCTATGCTTCTGAAGTCCCTGACTCTAACAGAAAAATAAAGGAGGCTGAAGAAAACAAGGAATGTATCACAAAAACAAAACGTGAACAAACACTTTGAAAAGGAACCAACTGAGCGGGGGTTGCTGTTAGCAAAATGCTAACAAGGAGGACTCTCAGGCTCACGTGAGGTCCTTAAACCTTGAACCTTTTGAGAAACAAAGGATAGGGCATTCAAGACAGAATCCCAGACATTCAAAAGGATCACATTTGTACTTTAATGATTTTACAAGTACTCTGAACTAAGAAAAAAACTGCTTCACAAAGCACAGCTTCTAGACCAGAGCCTGGCTGCTGTCCAGCCAGCATGGAACACAGGCAGAGCCAGCCAGCACAGACTCACCCTTAGAACACTACTGTAATATAATTGTCCCACTTTTGCCTGCCTGAGATCAAAAGAAAATAATACTTGTGCCATGATCCGAGTACAAAGAATAGACTGATACATTTATTAGTGCAACCTGATATGCAGAAGCTAGTATCTATTGTGTCCTTTTGATTCTACTTCTGCAAACTTTTCTCAGTCATTTAAGCATAGACTTAACTTGAAGAAGCTTGTGCCTGGATAACCAGCAAAAGAATAACAAAACGTCACGCTACAGAAACATCACCACAAGTACAAAACACTAAGCAAAGCTGAAGGGCATTACAAAGTCACCGCACTATGTGAAACTATTTCCTTTCATTCACTCCAAAAACAAAGCCCATCTTCAAGAACACTCCATTAATTTCCAAGTGTGTACTCCAAATGTTGAGGTTCAGAATTCATGATTATTCTTCCTTACAGCTGGAACAGCACACTCACCTTGAGTCATGGCTTTTCTCTTACTCTACTGTTAGGCTTCCAGCAAAAATTAGTTATGGTCATTAAATGTGAAGCAGCAGAAAACCACCGATGACTCTATACGGTTGCTGAAAACCGTACAGGACCACAGTAAAAAACAGAAAGGGCTTAAAAGGACTGTCTAAAAGGTCAACATAATGAATTTACTCTTTCTGTTGAGTATGGAACGTGTAATTTAACAGTATTAACATTATTAATAAAATTGCTCCACCACTCTATGGTACTTTCAATAAACTGATCTTCAGGTGTTTCTAAACAAGTCCACATATTGGAAAGGGAAGCTAAGGCACAGATACATTTAACAGAGCTCTTTGATTTCCTAACTTATTAATTAAATTTAGAGAGTTTTTGCACTGGGACTCAAGAGACTTGTGGCTTATTTTCAGGTATTACAGCAATAGTATAAGTAATACATAGTAACCTTATATAATAACAATCACAGTATTTACCTTCTCAAAAAGCGTATTTGAAGATGATCTACTTGTGCTCAATACAGGCATATACTAACATAATAAAGTATGTAGTTTGGGTGGAAAATTTCTACTGTGCCTACATGACTTAGAAACAAAAGTTCTTCCTACAAAGAATATTTTATGCGTATTTACTAAAAAGAGCACAAGGAATAGCTTGATGCCAGAAACATAAGATGAGCTTCAGAAGTTTAGCAAGTCTCTTAAATGGGTAACAGGTTAGGAAACATTCTTCAAGGCCCAGAATAAGATAGACAAACAATAATGAACATGAAGAACCTGGAGATATGGTTTAGCCTGTACTACTTGAGAGACAGCTCAGAGCCCAGGGCCATCTCAGAAACTGCACAGATGAAGGCTTTTCCAACCTAAATGATTCTGTGATTATGACACAGTGCTTCCACCTGTGCCTAGTAAGAAAAATAGACCTGCCTTTTCAGCAGGCAACAGGTTTATATATTGATAGACTCCAGGAACAGAGAGAACTATATGAAGGAGCTCTGGTAATGCAACTTCTGCTTTCACAGTTGGAGAGAAGATGTCCACAATAAGAAGCAGGCCTGGGTTCTGACAAAAACCCTTCCCCCTGCTTACTGGAAGTTGCCTCCTCCTGTTCAGTCTGGAAGGAGTTTGAACTAGCTGCTCTTCGTCAGCGTTCAGATACATTTCAGGTGCTCAAAAGCAGAATCTAGAGGAAGTATCATCAATATGCAGGCAGACATGAAGTCTGCCCCATCTCTCAACTTCCCCTTACTGCTTAGCAGTCTGACCCAAAGCTCTCTGATGTTCATGGAAATCTTTGCAAAGAACTTAAGCCTTAAATAGAAGGGATCAAAGATAAACATTTAATACTCAACATGTGAAATTGCTGGAGCAGGGGTAGAGATTCCCAGGACAGCTTTCTGGGATTGATCCACGAATAACAAATCTAGTATCTTTAGCAAAGCTTTACTTGCAACTACTGGGGTACCACTGAAAAGCTAGCAAAACACTACAGTTGACTGCACTAAAGGCTGCTACTGTTACTGGTACAGCTAAAATTCTGCTGTTGGTCACTTAAAAGAAGTCTATTATCTCATGGTTTGGAGGAATTTATTCAATCACATTTTACTATCAGAAGTGCCTGTGGTTTATAATGCTAAGAGGACACTTACAGAGTGGTATGCTTCATTCTGTACAGGCTATCAAATATAACAGGTAGCTCTTAAAAATGAGACATTGACATCGAAAGTTGTGGGACTCAGAATGGCTAGTCTTTCATTCCGCTCTTTTCCAAAGTCAAGAAGAAAACCCGCCAGCACATACATGACGTGGTTGTGCAAGTATTAACACCACTTTGAAAACAAGTGCAAGAGGGGGGAAAAACCTCTCTCTGTGTCTTTCTATGGTTCACTAAAGAGAACCACTATTTGCAGAAGACGCTTGCTGTAGAAACCTTTCCAGGAAGAGTCCTCGGTTCTTCAGTACCTGCTGGATGTATTCAATGGCAGAAACTAACACATATGTTTCATTAACCAGCGTGCCAGACTCTCAACAAAATGGCACGGTTCCAAGATAATCCCTACAGTAACGCATGCCCAATTTGCTGGAAGAGCCCTCCTTCAAAAGCAAACACTCACAGAACCAAGTCTTCCTGACCAAAGCACCTCCATACCAAACCAAAACATTTTGCACAAGTTGTAAGCAGAAACACATCAGGCCTTTCTAATCAACATGCTTGCCAATGGGGAGAGAAGGGTGGAGACAGCACCACAAAATCATTAGTCGTCTTATGAAGGGAATGGTGTAGTGGCTAGCTGAAACCCTGAAGCAGGACCAGGAGGAGGGAGTCATTGAAAAGGAATCTAGCCAAAAAAGGCAAGGTGCATGATGTTAAAGGACCAGCAAAATCATAGAATCATAAAATGGTTTGGGTTGGAACGGACCTTAAAGATCATCTAGTTCCAACCCCCTGCCATGGGCAGGGACACTTTCCACTAGACCAGGTTGCTCAAAGCTCAAAATGGGCAGTAATTACACCCAAATCCAGGAATGGTCACTCAGAACAATCTGATTACTTCAGGGATTTACCAGAAAAAGGATTGCTATTGCTTCATGGTAGCCTACAAAACCCAAGAAACTCCAACTACTTTCATGTTGAAGTCTGTCTTTTGGTTTGTAAGTCTTCCCAGATATTTACCATTTGGGATTATCATGAATTCGGTATCATGAATCACAAGTTCATTCATGCACATGCATTCATTTAAGAGACAACATGACCCCTTACACTGTGTGCTAATAGCACCATGACTGATGATGCCCTCTACTTACATTTTCCTTGGTTATGGGACTGAACACTCACACAGAAAGCATGTTGCCCAAGGTAGTTCAGTGTATGCGTGCTTGGGTGCAGGCACAGAGAGGGGACTTAGTTGCTTCTCTTTCTGGTCTTAGGAAAGTCACAGAACAAACAAGCACCAAATCCTAATTTGTACTAAGACATTTTCGTCTGTTTCTTCCAGTTACACTTTCAATCTATGCTGTTGCCATGCTAATTTTACTGCCAAGCAAGGAAGGTGTTACAGGGAAAAAAGATCCAATACCTACACCATCATGAAGGCTATTTTTCCTTGTCTAATGAAGCTGAACAGGTAGGATGCCCTATTGCCTTCCCAAGAGAGAGGAAGAATTGTTCAGGACGCAGGAGCAGGGAAGGAACACACACCTGTGGCAGAGGTTTGCCTTTCGGGACCCTTTATTCAACCTGGGCCATTAAGGAGATTTTAAGACTGGGTGAAGAGGCTTCTCCTATCATATCTGTACTTGGAAGGAGATACCAATTCGGAGATTAGTGTTTAAATTAATGATATTAGCAACTATAGCCTGTAGTTGATATGACTAAGAAACAGACACATGCTAAAAGGTAAACGCAAGCCTGCTCAGGAACCCAAATAAGCTGGGCAAAGAAAGACTTGCTTGAAAGAGCAGTCTTACATGGCCCCAAGATAACGGCCTTTGGGCAATATGTAGAGAATATGGGAAGGAGAAGAGAGAATGCTAGCTAACGGTCACATGTGTTACCTTCCTCCCAGTTTCTACTGTCTGAATCCTCCTGTGCTGAAGAGAGAGGTCTTTTGCACAGTCTTACAAAAATAGAACTGCAAAAGTTATCTGAATGTACCATAAAGTACCATAAACGTCTATTAAACCACTCAAGTATCGCCCTGTGGTCTTTGGGTCTAGAAGTGTAATAAAAGCCTTTGACAAAGGGCTAGTGAATAACATCCCTGGGCTAACACCACTGCCTACTACTGAGACAGGACAGATATCAACTGGAGCATGTTAAAACCACATTTTTTTGAAAGCAAATAATTGGCTCTGCAGTAGCTTTGAAAGTATTCGACATGTGCAACCTGTGCTTCAGAGAAACCTGTGCACTGTTAAAAGACATTGATACTGGGGGTATGGAGGCAAGTGTGCCCAAAGAACCTTCACAGAATGAAAGGCAGAGAAGCTACAGGAAAATATATAAGTAGGATATGACAAAGAATTAAGGGCAAAGGAATTCATAGGAAAGAGAAAGGGAAGTACAGGCAGTCAGAGGCAGGGGGCTGATGGAAAAAACCAGGGGCCTAGGGTAAATGCCTACAGAACCCTTCTTCTAATCTGTTCTTGTTTTCAGACATAAGACTTTCAATATTTATCTTGGGTATAACCGTCCCTCTCTGGCACCTAGCATTTGCGGGGGGGGTGTCTGTTTTTATTTGAGATAAATTTAAACTCAGCAGAACTGACAAATGGTACCTAGTAAGATCAATGTCCCAGTGAGCTAAGTAAAATGCACATAATTCCTCACTTCAGACACTGCCTTATGGATACACTCACATGTTTGGGTAAAAGGAAAAAAATACTTTTCAGTAGAACTTGACAGGCCAAGTTCTGGAGCTCAGCTTAGCACTTAAGTAAACACTCAAGACTTTCAAAAAGGTGTTCAGTATATCTTAAGAGATACTTTTTAAAAATGAGCCAAAAAAAGTCACTTTGAATCTGTAAATCCTTTGAAAGTCTGGCCCCTGACTGCACTTAACTGTTGGCTCCTAACTGACCTATCCAAAATACTCCAATACATTTTTGTTGTTGTTCACAAAAACAAACATCAAACAAACAAAAAAAAAACAACCCCAAAACATGAAAATAAGAGATTACAGTCCAGAGCAATCTTAGCTTATCAAGCACAGTCTTGAAAACACTTGCATGAACTTATATTTAGTCCCTAACATTGAGCTAAAAAAAAAATTAAAGCCACAGTACTGTTACAATCAATGCTGTATTGAGGATGTAAGGATGTAAGGAGGATGAGAGAATTACCTATTGCTGCACAAGTAGAAATGAAACCTTGTAATCCTGTTTGCATTCAATATTACTGACATACAAAAGAAACCATTTTATGTCAATTTATCTCCAACTCATTGTCAGCCTCATGATTAAGACGACTAATCAGATTTAAAGTTTTTATATATATACATATATAAAAGAATATACAAAACTTAAAGAAATAGAAGACATAAGTTTCCTCAGAGAAAATCAATTAAAGGCAGACACTCCAAGGCATTCAGATACTGTTTCAAGCTGGCAGCATTTTATAGGGTAAATTTTTCTATTTTCTATAGATGTTTCTATTTTCACTGTCAAACAGAAAGAGGGGAAATTGTTGCAGGGCACCTCTTCATCCCTTCTAACAAATCTCTCTTTGTCTCAAAGAATACTGCATCCAGCTGGTAACTAAAAGCTGGAATTACCATTTATTCACTACCAATTTATCCTTCAGCTTCACTCACCAGAAATGGCATCAAACCTGCTGTTTTCTTTGGTAGGCATCTGCATTCCTGTTAAGGTACCAAAGCCAAGCAGTTTTGCCTCAGCCCTTGAGTTTTGCAATACTGAAGGGGCCCTCTGGGAAAACAAGTGTTTAACTACATGAGAGGGCACCTCCCTATTGAATAGCTATTTACTTTGGGTTGAAGAGGAGAAAAAATTTCAATACAAGTCAAACATCCCATCTAATCACATGACATGGGTGCATACCAGAATGTTGGTTATTGCCTACCTGGAAACACTTCTCAGATACTTTCCTTTATGAAAATAAAAAGAGCAGGAGCAAACCAGTTTATAAATATTTGGCAATTTTTGACTAATCGGTGCTGATTACAGTTACAGAAGGTTAGAAAATTTGTAAAGCAACACTCTCAAGATAGAGGAATTTGGATTCACTCAGCCCTACCCTATTTGGCTTGAATTAAAAACATCCTTTTGTTTTCAAAGTTGTTTCTTTTCTAATTATCAAACACTGTTAAGCAAGCAAACCCACTTTGCTAGGAAACAAACAGTGAGGTTCTATTGAGAAAGATACTTAAGTCCTTGCCTTGCAAAGACTTGCTGAAAGTCCTTCTCTTGTCATTTTAAGCAATTTCTAACATGCGAGCATGTTCTTTTCTTTCCACAGACTGTAGAGCTGGCAGACAAAAGAGTGCGGAGGGATTTAGTGGTTGTTAAAATAAGTGAAACGTCTTAAAATGGAACGCTGAACAAGAACCAGGTGCACTTCTGTTGCCAATCCACTGAATTCAGTCAAACTACAACAAATGCTATTTTGGCCAACTATAACCTTTGATGCTTACCAGTTTTCTTTGTTAAAAAAACCAAACCAAACCAAAAAAATCCCGCATCTCGACTAACTGAATGCTGCACATGCAAATGGCAGTATAGCATCCCACCCACACACATCCCACAGTCATCGTCTTGAGACAGTTGTTCCTTCACGGTAGATCATTCTCTCTCTAGAACAATCTTAGCGTGCTATCAGGATAATTAGAATAAACCTGAGATAAAGCAGCCACAGAGAGTGCAAAAGGAACAGCAGCAGTCATCTTTTCTTCCAATTATTCACCTTCTCTATCAAAACGAGTTTGTGCTCTTTGGCAATATATTTAATTTTCATTTTAACATCTCTGATTTTATTTTCAGAACACCTCAGAGCCTAGGCTTGTACCAGGATCCGCCAGTGGGTTCCACACAAACTGATGGTTCCTATCCAAACGGAAGCTTGCATTTTCAGCAGGAGGGAAGTGTTTGTTTTAACAACACTATCTCTTACTCAATACGCCAAGTAATAATCCTGAAAATTATCACTGAGAACTAAAAAAAACCACCTCAACAAAAGACAAGTCAAACCTTTTCCATTTACCTCTTCCCTCTGGTCGGGGGTGGGGGGCTTTTCCAAAACTAGTTGTCATTTGGTATTTGAGAGAGAGAGAAATATTAGTAAGTATAAAGCATATGAAAAGTTTTTCAGGAAGTCGGAAGGGATTACTTGTTTCTTTCAACTTTCTGTTCCCATAGAAAACACTTCATCCTCATTTATCACTACTCCCCCTCTCCTTGCCCCAAATGCCATTAATTACAAGCAGTAATTGTTTTTACTCGTTTTTAATGATAGCAGTAGCTACTAAGCCCACATTAGTTTAGTCCATCACTTCTCTTCAAACAACTCCCAAAATATTATCATGAACAATCCCAATCCCCAAATTGGTCTAAATATAAAGGAGACGTGTATGACCTCAGCAACTGAGAGGAAAACAGCCAAGTGTGGCTGAAAGTATGCGAGCTACAATATCCAAGTTACAAACTGAAAAACATGATTATTAAGGGGAATTGGGATACATTTAAATCTCTTGACATAACAGAAAATACTACTCATTTGTGGCCACAGGTTGTATATCTTTGTGGTCAACTTGCTATTTTGCAGCAAATGAGCAACCTTTTGTAAATCCATACACATCTATTGTATGGTAAGTGATGCCTTAAGGCAAAAAAAAAAAAAAAGTACTCGGCAAGATCAAGAGCCATTTCTGTTCCTTCCTGCCCACAACACACACACAAGACTTGATGAGTACCATGACTTTAAAACCACAAGGAAACCAATGGCAACTGTCTCAGACTTCTACATGGCAGTAGGAAGACCTTCTGCTTCTTGTGGTTCCAAATCTGATGCTTGACTGCATGCAGTGTAACAGAAATCTCTGTGCTAAGGTACTGCTCGAGGAGGAGGAAATCCGATACAAACTTAGAATTAGAAACTTAATAAAATCTTCAGTCTGTTATGGAGGACGATTAGTGCAATGCACAAGAAACACTTCCCATGGAATTGAAAGAGAAACAGCATTTATGAGAAGAAATTAAAATCACTTACTGCTTTACATTTGTCAAAATTCCTATACTGTTAAGAAGGAGGGATAAGGAACTAAATCCAGGGAGCAAACTGTCCAAAGCCTGGCTATATTCAACACAAACGTACACAACCTTACTACCATCAAAGGGTTCAAGATCATTTAAAAGGCAATTGCTTCTGTCTGCAATACTGTATCATGCCAACAAACCAAGATACTTCGGGTACATTTTGTTTTTATCATGTCCTTTCATCTTTTGTTCTTTTGGTAACAAGGCCAAAGAGGTGTAGGATTTCAAAAGAGACATACTGCTTTCTTGTTCACTTCTAATTTTCCATTTTAACACATCAGCTTGGAAATGGCTATACTGCACACAGTATACCTACAAAGCAAATCCTGTTCATTTCACAAAGCTCTGCTGTAGCCTTCCTGGCCACCTTGATCTGGAATTTCATAGGTAGGCATTTTTGAAATGAACAAAGAGGCATATAACTGTAATACAGGAATCATCTGTCACACCCACATCTCATATTATTCCTATCGAAATTCCTGTGGGAAAACAGGTATAAGTCAAACTGTGAAGACCGGTTCCCACATTAGGCTAGGAGTTTAACTTAACATGGAGTAAATCTGAAACAGGCACTCTTTATGAGACTTCCCCTCATCTTAAACATACCACCACCGTTATGCAGACTTTCACATGCACCACATCTTGTACCTTCATCTTTTCTGAGGTACAGAAAAGATTTTCTCTCTGCCTTCAGGATTGTAGCTAAAGGCTTCAGACTCTAAGGTTTTTGACTTTGCTCACTTTCTGGATGTGAAATCAGCATCTCCTCTTAGTGGTCTCTCACCTGTGGTGAAAACTAGGACTCAATACATCTTTTTAATGCAAAAGCATGATATTGAACTGCTGTAACAAACCATAAGAGAAGTCTGTCCTGGTGTTTATAAATCCTACGTAGAAGGAAGACCTAAAGCAAGCTACGTTTACCTCAAGCAGCAGACTAAGCTTACCTTTGTTTTGAGTGCAGATCTCTTTAAGAGAAAAATCTAGCTGTCCCCTGTGTATGTGCTTTAGCCCCTCCTGATCTTTTGCCCAGCCAATGCAGAGACAAATGCTCTGTCTGCAATTTGGTTGAGCATCATAGGGTAACACCCTGCCTCTTAAATGCTTGCTTGAGAAAAAGAGTATCTGGATACATCTCATGTTCTTATGGTATATTCTCTGGCTTCAACTCTAGTGATTTCTCTGCAGATTCACAATAAGCTCAATATCTATGCTAACACATCATACTTATGTTGTATCACAGGTAATTAAAAATATATCATGCACACAAATTACACACAAAAGCCTATTAAGTGGCACATATGACTTCTGAACATCAGGGAAACAAGCTAATTGTACTTGTGAACGGTCTGTGATCAAGTCTTCTACAAGACACGAGCAGCATACGGTTCTGTATCTTCCAACAGTGTGCTGCCTACACATTTATCTCTGCTTTTAATTTCCTGTATCTACAATGCAATGCATAAGGATGGGAAGGTCAAATCCATCTATCCAATCAATCTTAGCAATTAAAAAATATTTGACATCAGTGCATTGCTTGCTGAGGGCTATATATATACAAAGGAGGGGGAAAAGGATGGGGGGAAAAAAGGAAGCAAATGATATGGAAACATCCTGGGTAGAAATTGAGACATCTTCTTCAGCCAAGATTCAGTCTCTCTGATGTTACTCCTTCTAAAAGGCACTGCACAGTCTTATCCAACTATTAAGCCTCTGATGACTCCCTAAGGAGTGCTCTGCCTGCCCCATGTAATGATGCCAAATGACTGTTCTCTTCCCCCCCACACACCCGCTCTATTTTCCCCTAGTTCTCTGCAGATTGAAGTCTGCTGTGGATCAGGAAATACTCCTGTACAAGAGTGATACAGTGGAAAAAAGTCACAGCTCCCAGTCAATGCTTCTGCCCCTAAAACCCTCACCAATGTAGTCATTAGATGGTCAATGCTGAATTCAGATTACAAAAATCAATGTAAACTGAGCCTAGAGAGTGGCTAATTAAGTATTCTAGCTCTACCTCTCTCTAATTTCATAACAGGAAAGTTGTAAAAACAAGAACTTTGGCATCCATTTAATAACTTCTCTCATGTTTTTACTTGCAGCATGTCAGGCTTGCATGTGCACTGAGGTGTGCAGACACCGGTGTGACATTCTGAGTCCTTACAGGAAAACTATATCCATTAAAAGCACAACATTCACTCAAGCAAAGCATTGGGAAAGCATCCACACTGGAGTCAGAATCTGAAGGCAGCTACTGGAGGCTTTCAACTCCTGCATATATCAGCAGATTACAGAAGAAAAATCTAAGAAATAAAAGGGCAATTTGGAAACAGGTAAATCTATGAGGGGAAATATGCAATACGCACATCCTTTGCTGTTTGTTTATCCGTAAATTTACAGTCTAGTGCACCTCTTGCAACACTCCAAATAACATAGTAAGCACTGAAGGCTACAAACTCACCACATCATTTTGTTGTTCTTAAAATTCTATATTAGGATTCCAACTAGAAGCTTTAGAACAAAAAATTTTTTGAGCAAATTTACAAACAATAAAGTAACTCGTATCAACCAGTTGTGTCTCAGTCCAATTCAGTGCATTAAGAAGAATCTCTCAAACAACTACTACAGCTTTCTTTCCATTAGAGCCACTAAAGCTAAATAGGGAAGGACAGACAGCTACTTAACACATCAGTGAAGTGGCATTAGGTTCAAGCAAATAAGCTCTCCTTCCGCCCTTGCAAAGGCTCTGGCACAGTTGCGAAAGGTTTTGCCTTGGTCTCATGTGATCGAATTACTCACCTTCCCCATCAGGGCTCATATTTTCGTAGGAATCCCAGCGTATTAGTGGGTCTGAGGTATTGTAATCAACTATGACTCCATGATCATTCTGAAGGTGTTCACATCCTAAAAAATAAACATCTGTTTGAGACCAAAAATTATCATAGCCACATTTGTAATGATATACACGCACAGATGCATGTGGCCTTCTGACAGAAGTTTGCTCCCCAAACTGCAATACCATATTCTGAAATGTGACAAGCAGCAATAGGGGAAGAAAGGTTATCTAAACCAGCTAAAAAAAGCTTAATTTATGTTTCATTACAAGCAGAGAATTTTATCTTGAGCTTCTTGATTATGATGTAGCTCTGATAACTTGCATCAGCCCCTAAACACAACTAACACAGATGATCCACCCAGCCCTATAGTTAGGCACGATAAAACAAATAGCTTTTTGGAATGAAACCACAAGTATCTATAAAGAGATGGTACTAAAGGAATGATAAAGACAGACACTGTTACAGATTATCATTCCGATACCAGAGCAACTTACCACTAAAGATGAATAGGGAGAGCTGAAAGCTGCCGCTCCGTGTCCCTCCCAGTTTCCCCACGGTGCCAACTACACCGTTTGCATCCCCTCTCCAGGCTCCTGGCAGACCCCGAGACTGGGCAGCTCGCCTTCAATGTGTTTGGCTGCACTTAAGTACGCTCTGCCAAACATACCTGGAATTTTCAGCAGTAACCCACGTTTTTGTGCCCTTAATGAGGCATAAGATAATATTCAGCTTTTAAATGTATACTGTGAGGAATTTAGGTGTGGCCCAGTGATTCAAAAGCAAAGCACAGGCATCAAGAACTCATGACCTTGGACTTGGCTTTGACACTGATACAAATCAAATCTGCTTTCTGCCTTTGCTCCTCTAGCGAACAAAGAAATCCTCAGTTATCAACTCTTCGGCTGTGTCTGTAGAAGCAAGTCCTACTGTAAATTGTTCTAAAGTAGCAGAGTGTTATGCACACGCTGTGACTTTCAAAACAAGGATAGTTAAAATTAGAAGGACAAGAATGCTATGGTCCTGTACCTTTTTATGCAGACAGGAAAAAGCCGTCTGTAGAGAGTTTCTGTGATGATGTTTGTCACAAGGCAAATTTATGGAGTTTGTTACCTAAACATTTAGGTATCTCATCCTCTTGGCAAGTGTATTCTTTCTTAAAAACTGTATCACAGTCAGTTATTTTCTAGAATACTGTGTCCAGTTTCGAGCTACACAATAGGAGAAAGATATGAATAAAGCAAAGCAAGTTCAGGGGAGGGCGACCAGGGTGGTCAGGATTGAAGGACTTGCCCTGTGAGGAAAGGCTGAGGGACCAGGGCTGCTTCAGTCTGGAGATGAGATGGTCTTGGGGGGGAACCTGACAGCAGCCCCCCCAAGGCCATGGGGCAGACAGAGCCAGGTGGGAGCAAGGTGGAAGGACAACAAGCAACAGGCATAAGTTGAATCTAGAGAAGGTTAGAGTCAATATAAGGAAAAAATAAATCCACTGTGAGGACAGTCGGACATTGGAACAGTCTGCCCACTGAGGTTGTGAAGTCTCCATCCTTGGAGGTTTTCAAGATTTGACTGGACAGAGCTCTGGGCAATCTGGTCCGATCTCAGAGATGACCCTGCTTTCAGCAGGAGGATGGACTAGAGATACCCTGCATTTATTCTATGATTCTATAACATTTTCAGATATGGAAAAGTCATTTTGCAGAAATTGTAAATAAGTATTTCAAGGTGAACTCTTCTTCCTAGCCAATTAATCCTCTAGATAGCAATTGAATACAAATTTCCAGTTACTTAGAACCTTACTTTGCAACAACTTGGAGCCTGCTAAAAAACACACCTCTGATTTGCCTTCTAAGGAAGGGAGACTTGAAAAAATTTTGATCCTTTTTCAGGCATGTCAGCTGGCCTCTCTTCATGCATTTACTATCCAGAAATGTTTAGAACAAGCTAGACAAATTTATTTATAAAACTGTTTTTCTTATATGGCTTTCCAACAGGGCAAGTGAGATCTTCGTGTTCAGCTGGACAGAATCCAACTTCTTACTGGCTGCTACTACAAGTTTCTAAGTGATCAAACTGGTGGGGAAAAAAAAAAGGAAAACATGCAATTCACAGGACACTGAATGGGAATATGTATGAGACAGTTAAGAATATTTGGTTTTCATTCAGTCTCAGGCAGAATCCATACTTTTTGGGACACCATAAAATGAGTAAGAACACATCCATTAACAGAATTAAACTGCACTATTTCTTATTGCAGGTCATAATTATCTATGATCTTAGACATATTACAATAGAATTCTGGAGGCATACAGGATAAACCCTACGAGTCCACTTCAGAGCAGAAGCATTTTCAACAAAACTATAGCTATATCCCTTTACACTAAAATGAAGACAGTCCAGACTTCACCACTGCAAACATAATCAGTTATGACAACATCTAAACAAGATTATTGGATAGGGCACTGCTGTCCCTTATGCCGGGCCAAGCTACCTATACTATGTATGTTTTACACTGATTCACAAATGTTTTCTACTAGTCATCAGCAACTGTTCTGGTATAGTTTTAAAACAAAATCTGATCGCTCCTGCTGATGTAAATGCAGAGTTTTCATTAAATTTTTCAAATTTAAACCAGTAACTCTATTACATATTTTAACAGTAAAGTTGAACTTCAGATCTTCTACAAAAGAAGTGGAATAAAAAAAGGAAAAAAGGAGTTTTTAAAAAGATACATATTTCAGTGTGGTTTATTTTCAAACTAATCATATTTTTCCTTCTGTATACTCACCTTGAATTTTCTCTGGAGTTCCTGAAAACACTAATTCCACTTTGCCGTAATCAGGGAAACGGTCATCTGAAAACAAAGGATAGTATTTCAGCAAGCTATCTCCCAGGAAAGGACTTCCAAGGCACTCGGAAATCAGGATTCTCTATAGCTATTAATACACGTACCCTCGTCACTCTTCCGTTCTCACTTGCAATTTAGCAATTTGCTTCTAAAAGAGCCACATTCTTTGCCCCACACATTCTTCAGAAAAGCCCACATAAGCATCAGTTGGAGTTTTGTTTACTTCCAAGAACAGTCAAAAGCAGAAGAGATGTACAGTTCCCAAACCTCTCTCTAGATAGACATGGCTGCCTTTGGTTTTAAAGGAGAACACACCCAGGAGCAAACTAAAATTGTTCCCTATATTGGCTAAACTGCAATACTTGACCACAAAACTTTTGTGTAGCCACATGTTGCAGGAAAATATGTTTGATTTTAGTTTGCTACTAACGTAGGGCGAGGGAGTCGCAATCCTGCATATAAATATAAAACTGAAGTAATAATACGAAGACTAGCACAACATGTTTTTAAATGTGTCTCAAAACTTTGCCTCCATTTTTGGATATTCTGAAGCATATTAAAAGATCCCCATACTCAAGCAGACTAGGTCACAAACACAGTATCGGACTTTGTGACTCTCTTCATCAGCCAAAAAAGGGATTGGCTTAGGTCATCATATTTCCTGTAATGGTGACTAACAGAGTCACCATTTTAAACCAATGTCTGTTGTTTTTACAGATGTGAGAGGGGGTGATAAGGACTATGTAAGAGTATCTGAATTATTCTGACAGGTTAACTCGCTTGAAGAGCTTTTCTTCTCGTTAGGGGTTTACCTGTGTTACATGCTATGAGTTAACTAACACAAAGCAGTCTCCCTTTCCCTAAAAATAGGGATGGAAAAAAACCCCCAAGAATCCTTTTGAAAACAGGTCCTGAAGATGATCATCACATGCACAGGCACACACATGCACCCCTGCACACATACGCATCCAACCGACCACAGAAGGCAAGTACCTTTGTTGGCATTGTCCAAATCCTCTTTGCCAAACACCAGGCCATGTCCTTGAATAGCTCCAGTGTGAAACTGAAGGCGAAAAACCACATCACGAGTAGCTGACCGGTATTTTTTGTGATAACACTTCAGCTAGGAAGAGAGAGAGAGAGAGAAGCATGTCAGGAAGTAATTTCTTACAAATCCGAACAAACGTGTGTATATGCGTTAGTTGCTAAGTAAAGCAGCCACAGCGCAATTTACTGCAGACACCTCTGATGTTGTAACAAGCAGAGTATGCGTTATTCAATCCTTTAAAATTATACAGGCCCAAGGCAAGATACTTCTGGATGTGTAAAAATAATAATTACTATTTTCATCACTATCAGTCACCAATCAGTAGATTATGATTCAGAATCACAACATTTGTCAGTACAATGTTGGAATGCTGACTTGTATCCATACTTCTTCACGGTACCCAATTAATGTAAAACTGACTTACAGCACACCCATTTCAAAATAACTGAAGAATATACAGAGTTTTTAGAAGCAAGCCTGCAAGCTGATTACATCTATTTTAGGACTTTTTAAAAACCTACTCTAGTGATGATAGGATCTTGTTTTATGTTACTGTGGGAAGTTGGTAGTATTTTTGACACCTTGTCTAGAACAACACAGAACTCTGTAAAAATAACACCTAGTATGAATTTCAGCAGCTAAAGGCGAACACAATACACCTACTCTCTAACACCACCTTCTCTGAGACTAGACCTATGGATATTTTGCCTACCAATTCTCTGAGTCAACTGTAATACAAAGCCACTCAGCATTCTTATAGGAATACATAAAAATTTTGGTAACCTTAGTCACAGGACTGAAAATTTTATATTATCCTGATGATATCAGGATTTTATGATAAAGCAGATGTTACTGAAATGCATTAAAAAACCCAACAAAAATCACCTTTTTAAAGGCAGACTGAGAAAAGCATTCTAGACAGAAAATACTGAGTAACTGAAGAGCAGTTATTCAAACTGAAGTAATACAAGAAAGATGCAGGGGTTTAAGAGGGATGCTTCTGAAAGTCAGGATTAAAACACAGTTAGGAAATTCTCCTCTCTACGGGATTTGAAAAATCTAACATAAGCTGTTGCTCTTTACCTTTCATTATAGTAACCTCATGATGTCTTAAATTCCAGAAGTTAATCAGCCCTGACCATATACACAGCACATAGGACAACTTCTGAAATATTTCAGCCCATATACCACAGATGGGTTTTTTCAGGTATTCTCTACGCAAACCACATATTCCTAACTCTTTATAAAGGCTGAGAGATTCTCTATGCAAGTAAGCATTATTTCATCTGAAAATGAAGATTTGGGGTTGTTTCTGTTTTTTAAAAGAGAATCCCCTACAGCATAGTGGTAATACCAGGTAAAATAATATTTGCTTCTCGTTTTAAACAGTGCTTTACACCCACTAAAACTAACACAGTGTACAAACCCCTAGTTATTGAAGGGATCTATTTCCTTTTAGTCCAATCACAACTACCAGCATCATTACACTAGAACCACGGCCATAAGTCAGTGCCTTAAATTACCGAAATATAAGGTAGGGGGAACAGACTGCTTGACTCAAGAGTAAATGCTCATTCTCCACTATGCCCAGCAGCTCTATGTAAACGCAAAACACCATCATAAAGGATGAAACCTGCAAGTTTGCCTGGAAGTGAAAAATGGACAGAAAGGGGATTAAGAGAGCCCCTGATGAGAGATATTAGAATTAACCTGCTCCAAAATGTATAACTGGCCTGAAAATAACTGTGATAAGTCTTTTCAAGCTTCTTTTTGCTCACATAATATAATTAAATAGAATTAAGAGCCTCTTTAAGGTTATGTATGTTCCTCCACAATTTTGCTTTAAAAACATTAACTTCTTTAGCTGTTTAAACAATCACATTATTTTTACATGTGGATCATAGATGAGAGTTCCTGAAGATGCAGAAGACTAAATACCTGAACAATACATTTTATCCTCCAACTTGTCAAGAGTTCTGGCTTCGCACAGTTGCTGGATTTACTCAGAATCTACTGAGTTTTGCATAACCGTGTTCATAAAAATGCTAAATCTGGGTCAGTTCAGATAACTACACAGTTCCTGCTTCTTTCTACTTTCTAATTCAACGTAACAGCCTTGAATAATTTTAACTCAGCGTATCCCGAACAACTTATTTATATAGAATTCTAATTGTTCATGAAAATCTGGCCTCTCTTACAACCAGTAACAGTGTACATCTATACCCAGGATACCAAAAAAATCTTTTTATGCTCAGTATACTTAATAAGCTTTCAATGAAGTCTGAGCTTAACTTTGAATTCAGACTACCTTCTGATGCCATATTCAGGAATTAATGCAACCACTGTAATATACTGGGAAATACCTATGTGCATTTACAGACGTCAGTGCAGCTTTCCAACAGCTGTGGCAGTGCCGTATCAACACATACTACTCACATTGCATTAACAAATTCTCTAAACCAAAGACAAGCAAGTGTATTATTTTTTTTTAAACCCATGCACTTCAAGTGGTTAAACCTTTTGGTGTTGGAGGCGGAACACCCTATAGATTTTTCTTTTTCCTGAAACCACTGATGCTTTTGCTTAGAAATAGTAAAAAAAAAAATTAACTGAAGTGAAGTCTTTGTTTAGGAAATACTATCATGCTGAATAAGATGCTGCCTTGCTCAGAAGAATTACCTCCAATAATAGCATGGGATTAATGTAGTTGATCTCTTTTAAAATGATGCAAGCATTACTGAAAGGTTATGTGCTCATTTTTCACGTTAAACACACATTTCAGAGACACTGAATTTGTCTCAGACCAATTTCTTTTGTGATCTATTCCATTTCCTTAGGCACCAACAGTCCTCCGATGAGTAACAAATCTTCCCGAATTTGAAACTGTCCCAAACCTCCAGAGTATACTAATTTGTAACAGTATATTTCAATTATTTTTCTCCATTTTTCAGTGAAAAAAGAAAGAACAATATACTAAGCTGAACAGGGAGGGGAAGTAGGAAAGTGAGAAGGAGGAAGGATAATAAAAAAGATTATTTTTAAAAAAAAAACAAACAGAATCTGATACCAAGGACCACTTACATGGAGGTCCAACATTTCTCAAAGTAGTACATAAAATAAAAAAACCATTCTGACGCCTACTAGCAATAGACCAGGAATACTTTCTGACAGTACTTCCCCCCACCATTCACTCCACATGTTCTTCTGGCCTCTTAGTTTAACAAATTGAAAGGCAACTACCTTTCTTTACTTTCTCTGTGCATAACTGTGTATGACAAGCAAGAGAGAAAGCAGAGAGATTTAAAATGATAGTGCTGCAATTCAATCATAGTTACACTTTGCACACAGGGAATTACACACGCTATATTAACCCGTATAGATTGCTTTCTAAATACTGCATGTGCTTGTAGAATCAGAAAGCTTTTATTTGGTATCACACCTTTTTGAGTCCCAAACCAATTCAGAATTAGTTAGGTATTTTCTTTACAGCATAGAGTTTTACGATTGTGCACGTTGCCTGCCAAGTTACAGGACAAGGGTATTTTAATGCCTAGCTACAAATACTCCCCAAAGCAATTTTTATAAAGAAAATAGCAACACAGGCCTTACTGTACTTGGTGATGCTATGAAATGGGAATGCTGAGAGCAATTGTTTCGGCTCCTAAAAACCTTCTAGTTTGAGTTTTATAGGAATTTTGATTCCTATAAAACTCAAGGTTGATGACTAAATAAACTTAATAACCTATTTTGTAGTATGTCTGCAACCATTTGCTCAATTTATTTTTTTTACAAGAACGCAAAACAGGTCAGAGACTGTAAACTAAATGGCACAGTACTAGATTTTCATTCCATACAATTAACTTACCATAATATCTCCCTTCAAAAGCTGGGCAGGGTCTATAGCAATGCAGATCCGGCTTTGATTTTCTGGCCCTATGCTACTTAACAGGAGAGAAAAGAAAAATAAAATTTACGGTTGAAAGAAACAAAAAACAAAAAAAAGAAAAGAAGACTATGTAATTCTGCAATTATGAGAATTAAAACCTGGATTCAAATGTAAAGGAAACTGCTTACAACTTACTATATTCCAGATGTATAAACTGGTTGCATAGCCTGGTATAACTTCAAAAAAGGCCGGCAAGCTGAAAAGAAGTCAAGAGAAAAGACTGTTTTGTAATTATTTTCCTTTATCTAAATATTACAACTAGGAAGCTTCACGCACATCCAGACTGAGCGAAGTGGCACACAAGTGGCATAATGTTGACTGTCAAAATAGCCGTCAAAGCAAAACTGGCTTTGACAGATTCATTTCCCCCCTCAAAGTGTTTGATTATATTTTATGAAAAAGTAATTTTTTCCTGATGTTCAGAGTAGTTCTGAATTGGGGAGGAAGGAATTTTAAAGGATTCCAGTAAGGAAAGAAAGACGGAACACTGCTCCTTATAAAATGTCTGTCTGCCTGCCTGCCCACTTTTTCTGCAGGAAAACAAAATTATTAAGGGGAAAAAAGAGAATGGCCAAAAAAACCCAAACCAAACCAAACCACCAAACCCCAGAACAAAATAAAAAGAATTTTCAAAATTAAACAAAATATTTGATCTACAGTTTTCTTTCAAAACTAGTGAGTCCCTTAAATTTCTTACTACAACAAACAATACCTTGTCTTTATCGAAGTAGTTGTTTTAGACATAAAACCAGATTAAACAACGAGAATGCAGCATTGCAAATTCATGCTGATGACATTTCAAAAGACGGGTGCTATTTAACTCTCAGATGATAAAAGTACAGTTACGCTCCTTTATCATACTCTAGCACAACATGTTGGTTTAGCATTTTAATTTTAAAGCCACTTATTATGGCAGGCCACCTTAGAAGCACACCATATCCAAATGGCTTTTCTACAGAAAATCCAATCTCAAAACAGAAAAGAGATTGTATTTCTGATTATGTTTATCTCCTAAGCAAGGAGGAAATTACTCTGAAACCTGACCAGGTTCTCAGCTCTTTTCCAGGGACTGGGATCACAACTGTTCAGAAACTAGGCAGACATGAATAGCATCAACTCTTCATTTAACAAAGGACAAGAATTTTATTTCACCTGCTGTAATTTTCACTCTTAGGATTCTCTTCTTCTGGTTCATGTTTTTCTGGAACATTTGGACTGCTATCGAGGAGCATCAACTCTACTTTGAGATTCACGCAGGCTTTCTAGAAAGCTCCAAAATGAAACAAGACTTTGAGCCTACACTTCGATAGGAAAAGTTAGGTACTTTACCTCCCCCAGCATCAAAGCTTGGGATGCCATGAAGGATAACATAGTGCAGGAAAAGAGGGGTTGCATTCATTTTCACAGATCCAGATAGAAGGCCACTTAAGAATTGCACGTATCTAAAAATACAAAGTTTATCTGAATTAGATAAAACCAGTAATGCAACCGTATCAGGGAAATACATTCTTTACACACTAATATTTCTAGGCCACGGGTACTGAATAATATTGTGACATTACACGCAACTCCAAAAGAATAATCTTCGCAAAACAGCATGAAAAGACACTTTAATTTACCACTTTATTAAATCCATGGCTGTTATGTGGCTATTGTTGATGTCTTCCTTTTAGTTATTTACATCACTGCTCTAAGCAAGAAAGAAACTAGCAGAGACAGTAAAGTCAATCATTTTGGTATATATTTCTAGTTCCAACTGAAGGTCTCAGTTGGCTTTCACAGCAGCATGACATGGGTCGCACTCCATCTACAGTGAAGCGCACTTCATTAAAACAAGAGCAAGAAGTGCCCTTGGTCAGAAAACTTAGCGTTAAGGCCAATGCAGGCAAATAACATCTTCATAACGAGAAGTGATCTCATTCAGTACCAAACAGAGGAAAACTAACAAAGCAACGAGAAAGTCGTCCTATTTCTGCTATTTAATACCCAGTTTGGTCACAAGCTCATGAGCAAGTACATGCAAGTGAACATCACTGCAGTGTGTGTTAAACAAATTCTTCCTATCTTCTTAAATAACCAAGGGAAATCGGTGTCCTTTAATTTCTCTACTGGCTTTGAGTCCCTTTTTCTTCCATGCCCATGACACGGCCTTCATTTAACTTCACTCTTAGGAATGTACAGGAAAAAGAATATCGCCTCTTTTTCCCCCTTTACACACAGATCAAATTAACTGATCCCTTACTGCATGCTGCCAGTAACACCACAACTAAAGACATCCTGCCCAACAACGACAGCTTTACTACCCCAGAACAGGGGTTCATAGAATCATAGAATCATTTTGGTTGGAAAAAACCTTCAAGATCATCAAGTCCAACCATTAACCATGCCCCCTAAACCATGCCCTGGAGTACCCTGTCCACTCGCTTTTTGAATACCTCCAGGGATGGTGACTCAACCACTTCCCTGGGCAGCCCATTCCAATGTTTGACAACCCTCTCAGTAAAAAAATTTTTCATAATATCTAACCTAAATCTCCCTTGCCTCAACTTGAGGCCATTTCCTCTTGTCCTATCTCCAGACACCTGACAGAAGAGACCAACACCCTCCTCACTACAATCCCCTTTCAGGCAGTTGTAGAGAGCGATAAGGTCTCCCCTCAGCCTCCTCTTTTCTAGACTGAACAACCCCAGCTCCCTCAGCCGCTCCTCATCAGACTTGTGCTCCAGGCCCCTCACCAGCTCGGTTGCCCTTCTCTGGACACGCTCCAGCCCCTCCATGTCTTTCCTGCAGTGAGGGGCCCAAAACTGAACACAGGACTCGAGGTGCGGCCTCACCAGTGCCCAGTACAGGGGAACAACCACCTCCCTGCTCCTGCTGGCCACACTGTTCCTGATACAGGCCAGGATGCCGTTGGCCTTCTTGGCCACCTGGGCACACTGCTGGCTCATATTCAGCCGGCTGTCGACCAGCACCCCCAGGTCTTTCTCTGCCAGGCAGCTTTCCAGCCGCTCTTCCCCAAGCCTGTAGCGCTGCGTGGGGTTGCTGTGACCCAAGTGCAGGACCTGGCACTTGGCCTTGTTGAACCTCATACGATTGGCCTCAGCCCATCGATCCAGCCTGTCCAGATCTCTTTGTAGAGCCTCCCTACCCTCAAGCAGACTGACCCTGCCTCCCAACTTGGTGTTGTCTGCAAACTTGCTGAGGGTGCACTCAATCCCCTCATCCAAATCATCAATAAAGATATTAAACAGAACAGGGCCCAACACCGAGCCCTGGGGAACACCACTCGTGACCCGCCGCCAACTGGATTTCACCCCATTCACCACGACCCTCTGGGCTCGGCCATCCAGCTAGTTTTTCACCCAGTGAATACTGCACTTATCCAGGCCACGAGACGCCAGCTTCTCAAGGAGTATGCCATGAGAGACAGTGTCAAAGGCCTTGCTGAAGTCTAGGAAAATAACATCGACAGCCTTTCCCTCACCCACTAGGCGGGTCACCTGGTCATAGAAGGAGATCAGGTTGGCCAAGCAGGACCTGCCTTTCGTAAACCCATGCTGGCTGGGCCCCGACCCCCCTCTTATCCTGGACTCGCCATGTGAGTGCTTTCAAAACAAACCATTCCATAATCTTTCCCGGTACCGAGGTCAGGCTGAGAGGTTGTGGTGGTTTAAAATAGGTTTCATTTTATAGACAGCTAGCAAAGCTCACTTTATTTTGAAATGTTAATACAAACAACTTTGCTTTTTGGTTTCCTCCTTCAGTCTTTCTGAAAATATTTGGTACATCAAAAGCGCAAATTTACAAATTGTCACACGTACGTGACAAAAAATATTTTGTCAGTGACCTCTCAGTCTGAACATTTCCTCTCTACCACTACCCGTTTTTAATTATTCCAAAAATTTGACTGAATTTTTGAACACCTTTCTCAAGGCAGTGCATTTAAGAGGCTTATAGGCAGTTGGCTTATTTTTTGAAAAGCATGTTCAAAGATTTATCCTGAAGGTTTATGAGAAATTTCTAAATATGAAGGGTCTGTATCTGCGCTTCTTATTCAGGCAAACCTTCAACTGCTTATCTGAGAATAAGTATCCCTTTTAAGTACTGTCAGAATGGATTCGGAATAAGAGATCTGGTCCGTGGTTGCTTTTCTTGCCACTGTTACAGCATGCAACCAGCAGTGAGGAAAAGTTAAGTGATTATTTTCAGGACTGACACGCTTAATGGCCACAATATATTTTTTTCTGGACAAAACCTAGTGGAGAAAAAGTTTCAAAATACAAATAATGCGTGTATTTTCAAATTTTATAATTTTGATATTCACCTAAATTATACCCGTTTATACATCAACTGGATTTTAACAAGGACATCAGTAATTAATTATCCATGAATGGTTTCAGAGAAAAAGCACATTAAAAAGGTGATTCAGGCCACTAACTGACCAAAACGGGATCAAAAAAGGAATATAAAATTGCCCACAAATATTACAGAGTTGGTTTTCCTTTCTCTGCAATAGGATTAGTACCCACTGCCAGGCCAGGCAAAGGTAGGAAAGGAGAGGTTGAGGAGGAGAACGGTTCTGGCGGACGGTTTGGAGAACCTCCGCTGTTCTCACGGCGAGTGACATGCTCCAAAGTACCTGCACGCGCCTGCGCCTGGAAGACCGTAAGGGCAGCTCAGGTTCAGTACTATTGAGCAAAGGTGCTAATTCCATCAGTCAGGAGGTGAACTGAGTCTCTCCGAGACTTCCCCGCCCCAGAAGAATTAAGCAAGTGTCCTTGAAGAGGGTAGGAAAGCTAGATACCACCATTTACACCTCTTTCATCTCTAGCTTTAGGGCTTGCATATAAGTTAGTAGCTACTGAAGATTTCTGTCAACACGGTTGTAAAAACTGCCCTGATGCACAACTCTGAGGCTGCTGTGAGGGTGCCTGGCTCTCATGGAAATAAGCCTGCTGCATAAGGCTCCTTGACGGGAAGATTAACAACATCTATTTCCTTTTGCTCCTACGGTTCACATTTCTCTACCTCGTAGGCACCACTCTCAAATCCTTATTATTAAAATGCAATACACATACATGCAAGCATAAAAATGAAGGAAAAAAAAAAAGAGACCAGTAAACTTGTAGTTATGAAAAGTTTAGTTCAAGTCTAATGGAATGCTGTGTTACTATTTTTCAAATGGAAAAAGAGCTGTGCAGGTGACCAAATGGGTTCAAGAAGCAACAGAAAAGTTTTTCTTATTTAGAGATTAACAGAACCAAATGCCTTATGCTGGTTGTTACTACTTATTTTTCTAGTTTAATCACTAGCAAAGCCTTATCCTTTAAACAACTTCTAAAAAACCTACTGTATACATGCTGATTAAGACCAAAAATGAACAGTAATTACTAAATCAAATCCAGTTGATATTTTATGTTTCTAAAAGAAGATTTACCTATATCACAATTACCTGTCTGATGGATATCAATCTCTTTTGGTACTGAATCCTTCATTACCTCTGTCAAAATGAGGTAAATAGCGAACCCCAGAACTATTCACTTTCCAAACTGCTTACTTTGAGTCCTAACTCAACCTCATTCATGCAGACAGACTGAAAAGGTAAGACATCCAGATAGACAGAATGAATAATGCATACTTGCAAAATGCAAACATTTACGAGCATGGACATGGGGCAGATGCATAATCTAGAGATCCTCCAGACAAGTGGTAATAAGATCTTTATTGCACACTAATCAACACACATTCCATACACATCATTTATGCCACAGAAAAATGAGTTTATTATTATCTTGGAGCAATCAAGAAATAGATTGTGACATCTCTTTTTGTTAACAAACAATGCAGTAAGAACACACGTAGATAACAGCGCGGTACAAAAGGTCTTATCTGTTTCGGGCTATGTGCAGGAACTGAAGGAGAGATCTCATCAATCAAGGAATATCAAGATAAGATAAAGTGCTGACAGTTCAGGCATCACTGGAGGACCTTGTGGAAATAGCCTTCACATAGCAGGGGAGGGAGTAAGGGATGGGGGCAGAAGATAACGATGATATTCCTTATTGGTATGAATTAGAAACAAATTAAATACCTTCTTTGGGATGGCTGCATTAAAGCTGAAACTTTATCATCAAAGAATTTCTTCATAGCAAATCTGTCTAGAGCCTGATCAGCACTGTCAAAACAGAGACACAGATACCATGTTATTCCAGTTCAGGATTATCTTGGAAATTCAGCACGTTACTGCTTGAAATATGCCAAAATATTTGGAAGCAAAAAAAAGGAAAGGAAGGAAAAAGAAAAGAAGCACCTAACTCGCAACTCTGGCATTTACAGGTCAGACAAGAATGTTTTTTCCACTGACACCTTCTCATTCCACACCTTAAGGCAGTTTCCTTCTTGAGGCAAAGCACCTACTCCCTTATTCAATTAACTGGATTGCATATTTCCAACGTGAATATGTTAAAGTCGTAATGCAATAAACTTTAGCAATGCCAAGCAGCTCAGGCTGCAAAAGAAAGATACTTGCCGTAATTTCCTAAGAGTGCCACTGGGGAGTTCTCTCTGTGGAATACAAATTTATTCTCTTTTTAAAAAAGAAGCAGTAACATTATGGAGATGAAAACCACTGCCTAGCTCTGACTGTAGTACAGTACATGAGGTGCAAAGGATGCCAGCCTAGAGGATCATTTAAGCAGTCAAAAATTCATTCGGTCTTTGTTTCCTGTGCCCTGAGCCACCAAGGGAGAGAATGTTTAAAATAAAAGCGTCAATCTTTGAAAAAGAAATGTTTTGCATCAGACAACTACAAACTCTTCAAACACACAATTAAGGAGCAACATTCAGAAAAATACATTTTCTTCCGTTCTCTACCCAGACTGGCTCTGATGTGGGTCTTCTGCATCTGTGCGGAAGAAGGCAAGAGGGTACAGAAAAAAGAAACAGAAGTGCCAAAAATCAGTAAGAATGCTGTTTATCACATATGCCAAGTAACATGCTATGCTGATTCTGTTGTATGTATACCAGATAAAACCAATGTGTCTCTCAACAGATATAGTTGACAGGGTTAATTAACATCAGGACATAAAAAAAAGCAGAAGTTTCAAAATAATTAGACTCTGGAATATCAAACTTTAAATTCCACATCTAGTTCAACCTAAATGAGTTCTGAGGAAAAAAAAATGTGCAAAATATACATATGCATATCAGGCTAAAAACAGAATTATACCTTTTCTAAAAATTAATCAGAAGTTACCAATTGTCTTGACAGGGTGCTGGATTGGGCTGTGAAGTTATGCCTTTTCTTCATAGATGTCAAAGATTACATAGTGTGTGCTTAGAATATCCTTGACCTAAAACCCCTCTTCTTTACCCAACCCATCATACATCTTCATACATCTTCACCCACACTACCACCCAGAATTTAGGCAACCCACTCATAACTGGCCAGAGACTGCTAGTACTTCACCTGTTAAAACAGAGTTTACCAACTATTACAAAGAGCTCTGTTTGCCCTCATTAAATATGACAGCACATTATTCCTTCCTAAATGAGAAAATCAGATATTTATAACGTATAACCAAAAGGGGGTTGCATCATAAGGCTTTTTCACTAAGCCTAGATTTTTTGGCATTTGCATGCTGAGAAGTAGGAACTTTATTTAGCGTGAACATCCTCAAAGTCTTCTGAGTGCCATTTCTGACACAGCAGCTGGCACCCTCAACAGCAGCACCTGCAGTAATTTCTGCTTCTGTGAGGTTGCCCTGTAGCGTTTTGAAGAGTCTTGATAATGCTAGGGATATACAAATCCTAGGTAGGAAACTTCCCCAACCTCATTCTTACACAGAAAAGTTCAGGTTTGGATAGTAGCTGACAGATATCCAGAAATTTAAAGAAGGGCTTCCAAACTCACTCTGCAAACATTCCAAACATCCCCTGCAACCTCACCGGAGGAATCCTGAATTTGTTTGGGGTAAAAGATGACACCTTTCATCACTGGGCTTTACAATCATATCCAGGTGGTGCTCTGTTATGGCATTACTAAAATGTATTTATAGCCAGGTACCACCTTTAAGGATGGCACTATATTGCAACACTGAGATCACAACACAGTACTGTACTAGCCCCACTTGACAGATTTTGTCATTCGCAATACTTGTCAACAAAATATTATAGAATTGTGGCAATCACTGTCCCAATTACTACTTGAAGATATAAGTATTTATTTTTTCAGCACATATTAGTGCGTATAATGCACTTAATTTCTTAGTCTACAATTACCTGTTGATCAGGCTTACGAGAGTGAACACAGATTATTTTCTGAGATGCTGGTTTTACTGAAATCCATTAGTAATTTGCCATCAGCCTATAGTGATTCAGGACTTCATCCACTACAGTGTTGGATCAAATCCATTACTGACAGACTGGTGTGAATTCAGAACCGGTTAAATTTGATTTAACCATGGCCTTTACAGGGCATTTTAATACATTTATGTATGTATATATATGAGACCAAGGGAAAACAGTTTGCTTAAAAACCAAACAAAAAACCCCAAACAAAACACATTTCATCCTTTTGAGACCATTTATCCATTTTTATCTTTGTCGACATAAATTGTCAACTGTCATTTCATAATTTGAGCACTCTAAAAGAAAAAATTAAAACCAAGTACTCAGACACCTATTGTTTGAACTGACTGCAAGATAAAAGTCTAGATTATTTCTTAAACTGCATTCTGCACTTTGATCAATGTCTAGGAATTCCCTATTCAAATACTGATTCCAGATTCTAATAACTCTTTTCCTTAACTACTTTAGGAATAGTATATTGATTCAAGAGAGGCAACTTGATGGATGTGGCAAATAGATGGGTTTAATAGAATAAAGGTGGTATCATTATATAAAAATTGTTTCTTACACATTTCTTCATTCATCTCAAAAGACCCCTTAGAGAATTTTTCTGCAGAATCACTGAATATCTCGGATTAGAAGGGGCCTTGGGGTGTCACCTAGTGCAACCTCCTGCTGAAAGCAGGACCACAAGAAAACTCTGTCATGAAAGCAAGCTGTTTTAAGACACGCTCCAAGACTCTTTGAGAAGAAAACCTGACAAACCTTAACTGACAAACAGTAAGGTGACAAACAGTACTACAATTAAAAGGCATCTTTTTCTGAGGTTTCCTTAATTGTAAAAAACACAATATGCATTATTCACAACTTACCTTGCAGAAACATTGGTGAAGTGCATGTATGATGATATGACTACGCCTATCCTTCCTTTTCCTCCCTGTATTAGGAAAAAGGGAATGATAACTTATTTATTACATTATTGGGCATTATTTTAAGACCCATACGAAACAAAACTTTAAGACAGGAGATTCAGAGAGTCCTTTTGCTTATGCATCTCCTGTGTTGTTGGAATTGTGGTAATGATGGGCAGCAGCCTGTCTATCTATGCAAGCTGGCTGACAAGTGACATAAAAACCACAAAGTAGGATTTCTACGTGCGTGCCTGTCAAGTCTTACTGAGAGGAAATTATTAAAAGAAAATAATCTTGACCAGTAATAGAAACACTGTATCACCTATCCTAATTTTATATTACTTTTTCCAGAGATCATTCAAGACAAGTCTAGACAATGTTGCAATTTTCTGGCATGAAATACTATAAAATACCTATTTTGGAAAGCATATGAGTTTCCGACAGGTTTGGGCATTGTTACCTCCCCAGCGCCTGAGATTTATAACAACTACTACGTATGACATAAATTCAGTACAATTTACTAAGCAGTAATTCTCACAGATTCCAAAACAATTTCAGTGTCTCAGCTGATACAAGTTGCTGTGTCTATCTTCGTGGCTGGAAACTTTAAAGTCATTACCAAAAGGCAATAATCAACAATATGCACCACCAATTTGTATATAAAATACCTAAGAATAATTTGCCCCCTCTTCTTTTCTCCTATGTATGGGCCATTCTCCTGGCTGCAGTCCTGCAACTAGTAAGAACTCAATAGCGTTTCATGCAATCATGGCATTCTCCCTGCAAACAATTCAGGACTCGGGACTATACAACCTGACTTAAAGAGAAGTTTTGGTCCCATTATCACCCTCATTCTGTTTAGAGTAACATCCGCCAGTAAGAGAGACAGATTTGCCTCGAGTGTCACCAGCACAGCTACCAACTCAGTTCTGAATTCATTTTATCTATTTAATTCAGGCTTTTCTTTATTTCTCTTCATCATGAGCAAGTAAGGAGAAGAAGTAACACTGCACAATGGTAGCTTTGCTGTAAGGCACTGCAATGATGCCAGCAGTTAGAACCTATCAGAAATACCGAGGAGGTACTTAACGCCCTCATTTCCTACAACCATAAGGCAGTCTAAAGGGATGATCTGTGATATGTTGCCTATCCTTATTCCGCAACAAAATCCATGAATGTCACGAAACATGAAAAGCTTCTAAAGAGTTTGCTACTGAGCTGGAAAAACCTCAAGCTTCTAAATACTCTCACAGAAGTAGCACTGACCTTTGAAGGAAGTGAACTAACATCACTGCATGCTATACCCAGAGCAGAGGCTAGAACCTTAGTTATCATAAAAAAAGCAGTGTGTTACAAGAATGCAGGGTCAGTGGATTTAAGCCTACTTAAATCAACTGAAGATTTGGCACAGTTTCCAAAACCGAAAACAGAGCAAACTTCTTTTTTTATTTTTTAAAATGAGTAAGAATAAAGGACAAGGTTTTTTAAAACGAATACAAACTGATAGATGACGTGTATGCACAAAGCTCACTTACTCTGCAATGGATCACCACCACATGTTGAGGATCATTGTTCAGCCACGACTCCATAGCCTTGCAGATGGTGCACACCTTATCGAGCGGCGGAGCATGGAGATCAGGCCACCCCACATCCATAATCTGCAATTAAACGAGTAACATTCACAAAAGACACTTTGATCCTAATACTGCATATTAAAATCTGTCTTCAAATAACTGTGAGGGTGCAGACTCTCCACATTTTTTCCAACCCCGGATAATCATGTCATTCAAATGCCATGATGTAACTAAACTATGCTTACAGGTCTCTTAAGCAGAAGAAGGGCATTTGTTTGTTTTTTTAAGATACTAGTACTTTTATAAAAACAAACAAAACCCAAACAAACAAAAAACAAACTCCCCCCAAAACCCACCAACCACTCACAAGTGACAACACTTCTGACAATCTTGATTTCTTAAAGAATTTTCAATTAGAAATTCAGGTATTTTATAACAGTAAAATATTTAGGAGGTCAAAATTAGAACAAAGAATGTTAACTGGCCTGGTCCAGTATTTTGTGATTTGCAATTTATTTCCTTCATGTGCAACAGATGTGACGTCTCAAAACCTTGTTCCTTTTTTCTATTCAACTTTAGTCACTATATAATACTGTTTACTCAACCTATCATTATCGTATGCATATAATACGTTAACCCTAGCAAAACCAGTCACCATGAGCAACTTAAATCCTTCACGATTAATAAAGCATTCAAAAGGTCAAAATTAAGAGTTCTTCTAATATTTTCCTCAGGTAGCACGTATCCCTGTAAATCTACTGCTACAAGTACACACCTGTGCTATACTGGCCTTACAATACCTGCTGAAAAGTACCTGCATATCATTTTTTACAACAAACAAATACAACACTTGGTGAGGAGGAGCAAAAGACAGACATCGATAGCTCCCTTCCTTACGTCTCTATTGTGCAGGGAAGCAACTATGAGAAAACAGTAAAAAAGGGAAGCCTATATCTGAACCGAGTTCACTAGCTTGAGCTATCAGACTGTACGTTGCAGTATATAACCCCTAGTATCCTGTGACTGCACAAAGGAAGTATACTTGGGAGTAAAATTTATGTCACTCAATAGGAATTTTTCAGTAGTCACAAGGGGCTTCAGGTCCTGTGTGCAAAGTCTAAGAAACAACAGGAACAGCTATGTAAAGCACAGACCTAACAGACACAAAACAGAACTTCGGAAAAAATAAAGAGGGATGCATGTGGGGTTTTTTATCATCTTCCAAAAGTTCTTTTACTCTGTGTCTCAACGCTTGCATCGCTTCAGGGCTTATCAGGCCATTTAAATTGTATTTAGCACTAGAAAGAGAAGTATGTTATGGAAGACAACCAATACCTTTGGGTTAAGCTTGGCAAGGTCGTATCTCTTTTCAGAGAGGTTTAACACCTGTTCAGAAAGAAAGAAAAAAGTATCAACCATCAAGACTTCATAATTTATGTAGTAAATAGCTGTATTTGAAACACATGATAATTACAAGAAACTAGAGTGGTAAGGCTTCAGGTTTGCCTACTGTTTTACTAAACTAAATTAACATTTGAAGTCAGGTAGCACTAGCAAATGTATTTTAGGTATTCAGTTATCATACAATGAAACTAAAGATGAAACTAAAGGCACATTTTGAAAAAGGACAATTAAAATTCTGCTACATTTTATTTATTTCACATGGCTTTATTTTAGTCAGAGGTATACTGAGAGACCTGGGCACCATGCAAAATAACTGCACAGCATTAGAATTAACAAAGAAAAGCCTGGGAGGGTGGTACAGTCTTAAACAATTGAATTTGAGTGCCTGGCAAGAAAATATTGGTCTGTCAAAATTTTGCAGGGAAGATGTGGCATAGCTATTTAACTATAACTTAGCCTGTGAGATCTTCCAACTCTTCTGCTAGCTCATTAGACAGTAAGTTATCATACACTTAGTGCTTAATAAGGAACAGTTAGAGAGATAGACTGCTAAATGAACATAAATAAAAATAAAAATAAAGCAATGTGTACAAGTATATCTGACTCTTTCATTAGGAATTACTTTAAAACAGTATCAATCAATAACAAAAAGCTGAAATATCAATACTCAACAACTGAAACAATGCTCCAGAGGCAGATTCTCTTTCATCATGTGGCTATTTCACATCACAATGAGTTAAGTACAGATAATATTCATAATCATTTAAAAAGTCTCATTACACTGCCAGAATGGGATAAACGGACCATAAATATGAAAAACAGTAAATATGAGGGGTAAGTCCATTATACAGTTTACTACTACCCAAGGACAATTTAAGAACCCTTTTCTGAAGCATATCATCCCATTCGGCATAACCAGCACTCTCAGCAGCAGTCTGAGCAAAGAAGCCAAGAACTGAACAGGCTACAGAAACTACATCATTTCGCTTCCAGAGCTGGTGCCTGCTGCTCACTGATGGGGTACTTATTTAAGTTGAATGTGCAACCCCACCATGGACACAGTGGAAGCAGGAAGGCATTATACTCTCTTTAGGAAAAAGTATACTTTTTGAACAAGAAATTAATCCAGAGAATGAAGAAACCCCAAAATTAACAAGGCACGCCAGAAAATAGCTTCTATTTTAAGCTGCATTAAGATTCTGGAATTACACATCATATTGTCCATAAAGGGTATATGCAACTTTTATTGACCTCAAACCCCAAAAGAAAGCATAAAACATCTTTATATGATGAGAACATGGTCTTTAGTCCAATATATGGTTTGCATTTTAAACGGATTACTGCTGAAGAGCTAAATGGCAATCAAAAATTCATATGTGCACTGTCCATATTATTTTGGATCAGGATGATGTATCAACATTTGCAATTAAGACTATAGTTATTATCCTTCCAGAAACACCAACTATAATTTAACAGGAATGAAACCAGAAGTGTCTTATACAAATGAAATGTCTGTAATTTTCTAGCAGTCTTAATATTTGCAAAACAATTTAGTGGAGAGTTGTACTTCTCAGTACAGAATTCTTAACATTAGTGTTAAAGCTGTGTTAAGAGATGAATTACCTAAAATTTTGCATAGAAAAAAAGTGCTATTTGGCAAGAACTTTATTTTATTCATCTTTCTTGTCGTATTTATATGTAAGATCAGTTTAAAATTCCTGTATGTCAGGATATGGCCCTGTTCGTGATGGGTATTTGTCACTGCTGGATGAGATGCCAAACTGAAGACGCTGTTGCACCCAAGTCCCTGTCAAGCTATAGAGTAGAGATCAAACTGAGATACTCCAGGAGTCCTATCAGTGCAGAATAGAAACCAGAAGGTACAGGAACCAACATTTCACATACAACAACAAAACAAGAGGTCGCAGAAGTCTTTGAAGAGAAGCACATGCTATAAATAGATGGTTAACTGCATCCTTTTTAGGCCCTTTTTGGCATATCCTAGGTCTACTTACTTATATTTTGCTATAAGAAAGAGGAGCATTAGCCTTTAGTTCTATGAAACTTAAATGTTTTTGCCCTAAATTTTAGGACCTCATCTAAAGAATAAAAATGAAGATAAAAGAAGTGGGAAAAAAAGAAACCCTTCTTTCTTATACACATCAGAGAGGAAACATCCCCCTCCCCCTTCCCATATGATTTTATCCTGAACTGGGAAGTTAACTCATACTATTAAGACAATATTAATTCTCCCACTCAGCTGAATGCTCAGCAACACCACAGAAAAAAAAAAATGAGAACATTGAGCTGGAGAAGAAACCTTGATAAAGGTATTAAAGGGACTTAGATTTTGTCTGCTCCTTAATCAGATGACCAGAAATACAGAATCTAATGACAAAGGACAGAAACAAACAGCATCTAGCTGGCAATTTTGGAAAGCAAAAGATGTACTGTGGTCATATGACACAAAGTACTGACTGGGGAACAATTCACCAGCCTACAGCCCGTTCCATTAAGGAGGAGAGACTGGGAGAGCAGGCAGGCAAAACTCTTCTACCAGGTGAGACCAAACTGAAAACAGTGGTAGCCTTGTGCTGCGTAAAGAGCAGGGAAAAGAGAAGGTGGCCAAAACACGACATAAACTAAAATTAACAAATAGTTCCAACTAGTAAAGCAACACCACCACACAAGCATTACCATATCATTTACATATGCAAGACCAAGAAAATGCACAGTAGTTACATTAGTCTAACCTAGTAACAAATATGTATATGCTAAGACTACAGTGTAACCACCGAAATATTTTTTATAAATTGTAGCAGTGGGTTTGGGGTTTGTTTCACTTTTAAAAAAGAACTGACCATGAAGTTAGACAATCGTGTTTACTGTCAGATTCCTAACGCCTATGACATAAACGAGTTACTGTTCATCAGCTGCTCTGTACGCCCCTCCGTAGACACCTCTCTAACTAATGAGCTAATTTAGAATAGTTTGCTCCTGAAAAAAACTTGATTACCTTTCAGTCACTGTGGATACAAAAACATAACTGCAGCACACTAGTACAGGAGCTGACAGAAATAAGGTAGCTTCCTCATTTTTCACTGCTGTAAATCAACATCAAGAGAACTGCTTTGACAACCGTAAGTAATAATCACTGCAATAAAACTTGTTAGAGGCACTGCAAAAAACATAAATATTTATCTGTTTTAAACACCAAAACATTCAGTTTTAGGAAATGAGCATAAGTATACAGACAAGCTTATAATGGATTTTTTTTGGTTAAAAGCTCAAAATATCTGAACAATTGAGCATTACTCCTCTCCTACAAACGCAATGCATGGCAAACTTTTTAGTCAAAATAGCATGACAAATACATTACTGATGAAGTTGATCAAAATGGTAACATAATGGTGAATTTATTTTTGCAAACTGAATTTTTCAGTTGACACAGAAATTGTGTCCTTTAAACTGTTTTTGCTTTTTGACAGATGTCTGCGCTGCGTGCATTTTGAAAGTAGTGGTGTAAACCAGCATTCACTTGGAATCAAGCCTTTGAATCTTGCAATAACATATGCATTCCTTTCTAAGCAAGAGAATTTGGGGGGGGGGAATAAAAGGATGCTTTGTTCTATCCTTTAAATCTCTTTACTATGAAAGGTTTAGGTTTTCAAATAAAACATTTGTCACAGAAAGAACCTGTCAATGAAAATACGCTGCAGGAAAGCAAACATATCAATGCGTTACTGTTTCTTGGCCACTTTAAAAACTATTTTCTAACAAATGTATTATGGAATATTTTATCTCTCTCATTTCTTTCTTTTCTCTGTCTAATCCAGAGATTCTTAATTCATGATTAACATAAAACAATAACTTAAGGACGAGAGGGAACAGCCTCAAGTTGCACCAGGGGAGGTTTAGATTGGGTATTACAAAAATTTCATCACCGAAAGGGTTGTCAAGCACTGGAACAGGCTGCCCAGGGAAGTGGTGGAGTCACCATCCCCGGAGGTGTTTAAAAGACGTGTAGATGTGGTGCTTAGGGACATGGTTTAGTGGTGGACTTGGCAGTGCTAGGTTTACAGTTGGACTGGATGATCTTAAAGGTCTTTTCCAAGCTAAATGATTCTATGATTCTATTCTATGATTGAAAAAGTCTTTTTCAATTTTTGACATAAAAGCTTGGTTGTTTTAACAGCCAATTTCTAAAGGCTATCAGCATTTAAAGAACAGGCTTTTACAACTACAGGAATTTTGACACATCACTGGATTCTTTTGGAGTAACATCATCTTGAATTTTTCAACATAATGTGATTTCCCTCTTGCTGACCAAGGCCACACACATACAAACAGAATAAACTGATGAAAGTACTACACGGACACTACAAAAATTCAGTTTTGAAGTTTTTCTCTGTTGGAGACTGTTGGACTCTGTTGGGGTCACGTTTCTTCTAGGAACCAAAGCCTTCTGGGAAGCTTTGTTTCTTTAGGACAACAAAGCAGACAAAAATTTACTGTAAACTATGGACAGGCTTCCATCTCTCCATAAAGGACTCTAGTCCTTAGACTCTCAAAGCATAATCCTCTGCTGTTAGAGCAAATGAGTTTTACTTGTGATTTTTTGTTCACAGTCTTCACAACAGACTCAAACAGGCAACAATGCACTCACCCAATTCCTTGGGTGTGTCATTCCCCTTCTCTGTCCTCACTATCAACTGTAGTGGCAACAGTTTAATATATGTAAAAATCTGGAGGGAGAACAGCTAGGTAAGAAATGCTAAATGCTGATTTGTAGTATATGTTCTGCTAGCTGAGACCCTGACCCAATGAAAGAGTAAAACTGTTCTCATCAACTTCAGCAGAACTGCTCACTTGCGTACCTTTTTTGGAGGGTTTGGTTGGTTGGTTTTTTGTTGGTTTGGGGGTTTTTTTTTGCTGCTATACACATGCCTCTTGAGCAGACTGAAGGGGGTCTTTGAAGCATGAGAAACAAATGATAGTTTAAAAATGGGCTCTCTGGATCTACAACCTGGCTGTGTTTGCCAGGTTACCTTGCAAATTTGCAGAAACATACTTGGAGCAGACAGCATCAAACTTTCTTTTGACCAAGCCACCCGATTTCCAAAGTACTCATTAGAATATAAACAAATAAATAGAACAAAACTAAAACAAAACCAAAAAAAATCAAAAATCCAAACTTTGCAAGAGAAACTGACTGCAATCCCACTTTGAGAGAGGGCACCCTAAACAAGACTTACCATATGTCAGATTTTTGTAATACAAACAGGTATTTAGCGAGATTTAACTGGACTGAGACTACAAGCTTATTTCACAAATACCAAAACACTGCTGTCGCATGGGAAAGGCCACTGAGAACAGGTGAATGTGAATCAGTAAAGCTTTACATACAGGTCACCTTCAAACTATTGCTATCTTGTGCCTTACAAGCTACCAGCGTCTGATGGAAGGGAAGCCAAGGGCAAGAAGGTGGCATGCGGAGGACATCAAACCACATTACAAGTATTACAAGGGCATCTTGAGGACAATAGCTGGTTCATAATGCATCTATGACACCTCGGTTTGTGAGTGAAAGACAATCTATTTAAATCATTAGGTGGAATCTCTCCAGAAACTCATGTCCACTGTGAGTCAAGTTCATAGTCCTGAAGCTGTGGATTTGATTCTAATAGTTTACACTAAAAGTTACTGCTAACTAAAGAAGACAGTAGAAGAAAAAAGTAAATAAAATACTGGCCCTGTTTGAAATTTGCCTTCATAGAACAAGCTGAGACAATACATGCCATAGGGTTTAGATGCACTAGCCCGAAAACAGCACAGGACATTAGCAGTTGGGGTCATCATTTAAAAAAGAAAAACTTCTGCACACGGAGCTTATTATAGAGTTACTTACAACTGAATTTCCTATAGAAAACTAAACAGCAGGAAAAAAAATGCATCTAAATCAAGTTAATGAGAACAAGCTGGACAGAATACAAAAACAGCAACCCTACTTTTATATGTTGTTTCACAATATATAGTAGAGACATCCAAGACATGATGGTGAGAGACCATCAGATACCCAACTGAGGACCCAGATGTAGCTAGCTGCTAGAAAAAAAGAACACACTCCACATTGCAGTGTATGTATCTTTTAAAAGCATGCTTTGGACAATGAAAACAGTCAGTGCAATTATTCTACAGCATTTGACTATGCGCTATCACAACAGAGACTGCAGTGCCACCAGCAGAAAAGTGCTTTTAATATCTGTCCTTGCCTAACAGCTTAAACCACTACTGAAAATCTTGCTCCTGCTTGCGAAGCTGTAAAGGTGGACCAAAGAAGCTTAGATGAGTGACTTTTAGTTTATAATGGTATACATGGACCTATAAGTGGTCTTCCTGCAGGACAGAAGATGATGTATCGCAAAAGACTGATCCTACACATACCAAGTAATTATCCCCATGTTTGGATTTGAGCATTCGGGTTACATCTTGTAGATTGTGGAGGTAAGTTTCCTCAGAACAGCTAGCAGGGAAGGATACAGCGATGATCCGCTCTGTGATGTAAGTGAGGTCAAGTTCATAGCCTTCCTCCATAATGTGATCAAAGTCTGCACTTCTGTGAAGAAATTAGATGTGGCAGTTCAGAGCAAAGCGGCTGAGAACAAGCATAGCATACTAACGAGAAGAAACTGCAACTTGGATTCATACAGTCAAGCATCTGATGTTTCCAATATTTTCACTACAATTACAACTTATTAAATGCCTACACAGCTCAAATTAATCAGTTCAGTACACAAATGGAGTTAGCCAAACATCAGAGTTCTTCACGTTAAAACTGTAGTGAAAAAAAATCTCTGCAACCAATAATGTAGAAAAGCAGTAAAATGAATACAAGCAATTTTGACAAACACTAGTGCAACAAATTTGGGAGTTAAATAGAAAACATATAGGTACTTATGTCTGCACAAATCTCTTTTTCTGTGGAATTCTGCAAATGCTTTACAAATTGGTAGATTCACCAGTGATCTGTAAAACACTGCAGGTGGATACCACCCTGAAATCTGCTCTGAGTAACACTGAAGTGAATCCAAAACCAGTCCCCAAACTGCAGCAGACACCAATGTCATGCAATTAATCTCACAGGTTAGTCTACAGATACTGTTTACTCTACCTTCTCCTCCTTTTCCAGGCTGAGGACACAACCAGGCACCTTACCTTGTCCTTCTTAATAGGATAATCAGAAGATTACAGTCCTTAAGTTAAAAGTAAGCTCATTAAATATGCCCAGTTGTTTTCTCAGACAGGGACTGTAAAAATGGTCCTTGCGTAGCAGGACTTGTCTTGCAGAAGACTGAACTCACAGAAATCACAACCACAAGTAACAAAACCTAAACCCACCACAGCAGTATGTGACACTACTACACAAAATATTGAAGAAATACTTACCGTGATCCTTTGTCACAAGTGAAAGAGGAGTTCTTCGAAGCACTACTGGAATTCTAGAACAAAGAAAGCAGAGCAGTCAATCCAGTACCTTCCTTGCTGCCACTGATGTCACTATTCCTGCCTTTTTTCCTCATTTATTATATAAAAACTATACCAACTATACCAACAATAGGATAAGAGAGGATCATCGCCTTATGTTTTGACCGCAAACACTGTGGTTATGGCCAGGTTATGTCAAACTCTTCATACAGACTCACTACTACCTCTTCCAACTCACTGCTGCCAGAGAAGGGCTGGCTGTCTTTTGTGCTCTTCTTGGTAACTGCATTAAGATTAGAGAAAACATTCAATGGACTTCTGAGAAGATAGAGCTTGAATTTCTGTATAAACCTGCAAAAGCAAGTTCCTCTCAAGTGATTCTCTTATAACAATATTGAAAAATATACTCAATTTATTCCAGTATCAGTCCTGGGAGTTTGAATAGAAGCCTGAGCTGCAATGGTTTTGCTTTACAAGAATTTAGTCTGTGTCTTTCATAGTTCCATTTGTTCAGTAACAGTAACTACGCATTAAAAAGTGTCACAATGTTCTCCCCATGAACCTTAGTAACAGAATTTTTCTCACTTAATTTTAGCTGTCTCAGAACTAAGCTCCAGTGTGATACTCACCCAAGCTCTCTGTACGTAATGAGAGAAACAGGGACATCTAGAGGGGCAGTATCCCTTCTTTCCAGGATATGTTTTTAGAAAAAGACAGCTATTGCCATACTAACATTAAATAAAAATAAATAAAAATATTTACTTTACATTTAGATATATCTTGTTATACAGAAAATCAGAAGTTCAATTTAGTATCATGTATCAGTAACTCCATAAGAGAAGGAGTATTCACTCGTCTTCCTGCCCTGAATTTATACTTACTACACAGAAAAATGCACAGAAGAGCTTATTAAGATGAAGGGTAAGAGCTGGAGAGCTGATAAACCCTATCTATTTTGGCTACACACATGACAAATATTCCCAAAGCAAATAAATTGTGTTTGAATGGAAGAGGCCTTAGAACTTTCCATACAGTGACACTGTGTAACAAAACCTGGGAACAGCTAGGACGCATACAAGCATGCAAGTGGCACATTTCCTTCCAAAATTTCTGGAAACGAGCTGTTTTGGCAAAAATTAAAGCACACCTGATAGCATAAGGTGCAGCTCACCTAAGTGTTTGGTCCCAGTTCCACTAGTTCCTGCCTTTACTTAGACACAGAAAACGAGGAAACTTCATGGTATTTTCAGCTTCTTTCTACCGAGTACTTTCTTAGGATTTTAAAGGCTGTAGGTAATACACCATGGGTGCCAAAACAAGTAAATAACTAATAACTGAAATTCAAGAAAAAGCTTTTAGCATGTTTTGTTTTGTTTTTATAACTAGAGAGCAATTGGCAGAACATGCCTCTCCCTCCACTTCCTCAGTCTCCGTTGGTCACACAAATGTATCCACTGCTTAAGGAGTACTTCCACCATTTTTTAGCAATTTTGTGACTAAACCTCCACGTAACCTGAATAATCAGTCACTTAGTGGCTTCCTCTGGTAAGAAAATAAGTGATAAAATAATTCTCTATTGCACACTGTTGTAGCATATAAACTAGCCTATAACCTAGTAGCATGCAGCATAGAAGCATATGAACAATAACATAATGCAAACCACTAGCAGAAAAAAAACTCTGTTAGTGAGATCTATATTTACCATATGCGTGCCATGTCACCTACTGAAATGCACAGTACTATTACCCTTTACTGCTCTGTGTACAAAGATGGATAATCCTGACAACTTCCATAATTCAACAGCTGGTACAACTTAAATTACCAGTGCTGTTTGAAAAGAAATTTTCCTCAAGTATCTATAATACAGTTTAAAACTCTAGCTGATTGGTTGCATGTATAAAAACATGATTATATCAGTTTTAAAGGACTCTTCTTATGAAATCTCACCTGGGTATCCCATTTCATTGCATGGTCTCAAAAAGCTGCAACGCTCTTCAGTCTGTCATTATGGGTACGCTTTTATACAAATTCTGGACAGCTCCCAAAATCAACAGAACCCTAACCATCTTCAAAAGATACTTTGATTCAGATCACGAAACTTCCCATTGCCTATCTATAGTGCAACAAACTACTAAATTTTACCTAATCCTTCATAAGGTCAAGGTCACCTTGTACATTATATGTTGACTACAGTCAATGCATTGGCAAACGGACAAACAGTCAAGGACATGCCTCTGGTTTTCTGCAAGTCCTCTAGATTATAGTCACTTCCCCCTCTCTTCCATGGCTTAATTATCTTGTAGCTAGCAATGCATTCTTTTTTCCTCAGTTTGTCTTTTTACTATTTGTTTTGTTTACTAATTATCAGTGACTACACCACTAACTTTTCCTCTCACAGCTAAAATATTTAGGAAAATCCAACAAAGACGTAATACATGACTTACTACAGAGGCAAAATGGTTACTGAAAAAGCTTTTAAAGGTTTGATGAAACACATACCATATATGCACACACCCCTAAAACATATTCTCAAACATGTGAAGAAGCTGTTAACAGCATTTCTCACAACAGGCAATCTGTAAACGTGAGCCATATCTTACCATGCTTCTGACTGAATTTGGGTTTAATAGTCAACTAAAATCAATCTTGAACTTCTGTGACTACCTCTCTTCTCCCCCCCCCCCTAACATTTCTGCATGGTTTCAGGGTCATTTCACTGATAAGAAGGTATTCTTCATTCTGGACCAAGTCACACACACCTACCAGCAGAATATGAGTTTCACCAAGCACAGGACTCAATGGCACAGGGCAGACTATCCATAAAGGCAAATCATCTCCATCCAGGTAAAAAAAACCCCACTATTTTCTGCCTCGCTGCACACCAGAGGGATAATGGCAAAACATTCGGCTAATCTTCCAAGACAGCAAATTCCACCTGGCATCTCCCAGGATGGACAGTTACACAGAAAATTTTGCAAAACTAGGTAAGATTTTCATTTTCTGTCAACCAACAGCACTAGAGAAGATGAAGGGGAACAAAAAATAATGGCTCAAAATAGGCTGTTTAACCACACCTGGCTAAAAATTTAGAGTTGTAACTCGGACAGATCCAGTGGAACTAGCACTTAAATAGTTGCCAGTAGGACAGACCACCCTGAGACTATTCTTCCTTGAACTTCTCCCCACGATTCTTGTTCACCTGCTTCCCTGGGACTGCCTGGCAATGCAGACAGTAAAAGCAGTCATTTGTGAAGCAGAGTTTTGAAAAAACACCTCCCATTTACCTATTCATTCAGTTTTAAGGAATTTTTATACCCTGAACAGATCAATCCCAAACAAGAACACATAAAAGTTATCCCGCTGTAAACAAGTGCAAAGACCCTTTTGGTCAGGCAAGTTTAGCTGCAGTTGTTGTATAAAAGCCAGCAGGGGGAAGCAATTGCTTCTCCAAAGCCAACTGTCTTCTCGCCAGCCACAGAATGTTATTAACGAGCAAATTCATTGCATCCGAGGTACGGCGCGATTGCCCTTTTCCAGCAAAAACTCAAGCCGTGCAACTCTGTCCTTTGACATCCTCCTTACTGCTTCTTTTACCATCCTGGGCTCCTGGGTCTAGTCCTGGGCACATTGCAGAGCTTGCTAACCCAACTTTCTCAAAAATGCAGTCCTCTGATGAGACCAGCCCAGAGTCCAGAACAGCCTAGGTGTGATATAGAAGCTAAGAAACAAGCCCGTATTTAATTCTACATAATTTTCACCAGGTCACAACAGTCACTAGGAGGTAAGTTTCCCAGCACAGCCTGCTGTCAATGGAAGCATAAGAAGTGGGCAAGACAGCAATAAAAGCACAGCTTGGAAGAACCAGGCTTTTGAGATCAGTCCTGTTCATTCACCTTCCTCTGACTCTGAAGTGCGTGAACCTGCTTCTGGATTACCTGCTCTGCCTCAAATAGCAAGCTTGTGCTGTCCCAGGCAGCAGGCTGCATCTCATACCTTTACAATCTCTCTTCCAGTCTCTCCACAGCTTCAGAGCAAAAACACGATGCAGGTACAGTACAGGCCATCTCACACAGTGTGGCACTGAGGTGGCATTGAGACACCTTCTGCACTAGTCCAGAAACAGAAGGAATAAGAAATATTCTCTCTGCTAAGCCTGCATCCCCTCGCCTATGATGAAAGAAAGGCCACCTCTCAAGGAAAGAAATGGGGACAATCAAATAAAAAAATAATGCCTAAAAAAAAAAAAAAGAAAAAAACCAACCCCAAAATAAATCATATCTGTAAAAAATCATGTCTCTCAGCAAGATGATCATCGTCAACCTTTCCAAGAACTAAGTAAGGGAACTTGGGTTACGGCTAGTAGGCTTACACACTTCATAGGCTAAAGTCCTCTGTAGTAGAGCTTCAGAGACCAGAAAGATCACGGAAGGGACAAGGGGTGAAGGGAGATCAATTTTGCCCCAAATAAATTCATTTGTGTTTTGTCAGTACACTGATTTACTATCTTTTATATGACAACTCTGGAAAAAAAAGTAATCAAAACCCTAGTATGTAAACTGCTAGTTTCCAATACCAAATTAAAACCACACATGTGGGCCACACATGGGCTTAGAAATACCAGGTGGGATAACGACTTTTGAGACTAGAATCAAAGGCAGGCTAAGGAAGCCAAATGAAAAATCATTCAGTAGCCTTTCCCAGAGCCCTGTTCCTGGCACTGAACTATAATATAATAATACAATATCTGCTTAAAAGCAATCTCAGCAGAATATAAGAACTACCGGTTTCAAGGACGAGGTTGTTTTAAACAGCTGAGACAGCTGTACATCAACTATATGCTCCTCCAAGGAACAGCACTACTGAAAACTCATGGCTCCAGGATCTGATGTGCATTCAGACAGCTCATCGATTTCTCTTCTGGACTTCTTGAATGGAAGCATTAACAAATGTAAGGATCAGTGAGTAGAAACTACAACTACCTGAAATGTAAATCAATAAATAATCTGTGACTTAAAGGTATCAGGACACGTTTTGAGAGAATGAGATGGATCTATTTGGGATATAAACATTTTATTTGTGCCTATTCTTAATGTTGATGTAAGCATCAGAAAATTTGATTAGCTAATCTGTCATAAAATTACATACATTTTACATGCTTTTAATTAGCTTATGAAACTTTTTTTCCACATCATTGTTCACCATTTAAACAGTCACAAATAAGAATATGAATAGAAAGACTGATCAGCGGGAGACCTGAATGCATTTTAACCAAATTTGTGACGGTATTTTCATTCCTCAAGCCACAGACAGGAATCAGAAGAAATTCTCTAACCTACTCTAACGCATAGTGTAACAGTTCTATACACTCCGGGGTACTGCAGAAAAGACAGGACAATGAACTACACTGATAGTTGGACTGCTCCACCATGATAATTCCTACTGACACAGTAGTTGCTTTTAGAAGCTACAATGAAACACATGTTTAGATGTCTTGGATGAGAACCAAAATTTGCATAATCTTTTGGCCTCTGGCTTTAGAATAATTCCTAATGTGGAAAACAAAGATTCAGGCCTTGTGAATACAAATGTCTCTATGTTACTGTGTATCGAGTCCTGCAGTAAATATTAAAAAATTAATTAAAAAAAAAAAATCTTTTTTGCAGTTGAGTGTCTGCAGAAGAGATTTATCACTATTTCTACTGCAAACAGCTATTTGTTTGGCTGTACGTTTTTTGTTCTGTATACTGTGTGCCACAAAAATAATCATCTGTTCCCCTGTGTAGTGTAACAGCAAGAGTCCAGAAAGATAATCTTCCAACTCACTTAGATTCAGAAAAGCAGCCCTGCTCACAGCCTGAAAGTTCCTGGTGCAGCTGGGTCTTCTATCCATGCTTTTCTTTTAAAAAACTGAAATTCGTAACAGAGAGAAGGCACATCGCAAATCTTTGCTACTAAGCGCTCTTTAGGAGAGAATACTGAATGCATGTAAAGTCCATATTCAAGAGAGAATGAGGCACAATTGAGGTTTTACTTCATATACAATTTTACAGATATACATATTCACATTTGGAAAACCATAATATTTCTGAAGCCTTAGTTCTACAAAGTCTCAAGACCAGGAGTTCACGACGAGCTTTGCGAGGCTAGCGCCTAGCCCTAACCGGTGCTGCGTAACGCTGTCTCTTGCACACGCAGAACAGGAGCACACCTGCCTGGGCGAGTTATTAGAGTCGTGCCAACACTCCAATGACTGTGTTCCACCGCAAACCTACGGGGAAACGTACTATGTCCGTATTTAAGTATTGCCATGTTAAGTGTTAGCCAAGGAGTTTACCTCAATGACTAAAATAATAGATGTGCTCCAGCTCCGGTTATGGCATAGTTTCATAATTACTCCAGAGCTTTGGAACAGCTTCCTGAATGAATACTACCCACAGGCAATGAAATTAAGCACAACAGACACAGTAAAGTGTAAAGGTTTCTGCATTAATTCACACCTACCACGTTAAGAGGCTCTGTGGAAGTCCTGTACAGCATGACTCAGTAGCACCTAATGCAAAGTTCCTGTATGTATGTGCTCTACTTCCTAACTCTGTAAAAAGACAGTGATGTCCACAGTGGAAAGAAAAAATGTGGTAGCAGAGGCAAAGACTTCAGAAGCAGATCTACCAAGTTTTTCTCTGACCTAGTTAAGATGCAAGAGATCAAAACTGTAGCAAACTTTCAGCACAAATTTAGCACCCTGTTAGCTAACAGAAAGTTATGTGCACGCAATTCTTGGATAGAAAGTGACAGAATCATTTCTGCCAGCCTTTAGCTGAAACAAGAAGCCTTATTTATTTGTTTTTAATACGTTAATATTAAGAATAAAATAAGATTCCAGTCCATAGGGGCATGGGGAAGCCCTCTAAGAAAATGCCCTGTAAGAAAATGCACTTCTGACTTCCTGAGTAAGAAAGTGTTATCCATGCCTCAGAGCTATCCCAAACATTAGAATTAAGCTAACAGAAGTTTGGTTCTGACACTACCTAGAATTCAAGCCAAACTCTCTTTGTTGATGTTTACACAGTTTTCCTATAAAGCAGTAAGGGCTGACGCTAGAAATATTCCATTAGCAGTCAAGTTGCTAGGAAAAAGCAAGAGCTTTTCTTTCCTGAACCAGATACCACGGAACAAGATGCAAAGGAGAGAGAGGAAGGGAGAAGAAATCTGAGAGCCAAAAAAGGCAGGTTAAAGCAGTCTCTTCCAATTTAGTTAATAAACCAAAAGGAGAACAAGCGCAGCACAAATTTAGAAGGAAGAGGAGGCAGGAAGACAAGGAACGCACCTCCCGTGAGCACTCCCCAGACGGGATGTGTGCGGCCGTCACGGGTCACAGATCCAGAGCTGCAAAAGTCTCACCCAGCCTCGCAGCTTTATACCTCCTCTCTTTTCCAAACAGGAATAGGTGTTCCTACCACTGTGTTTTAGTTGGGAACTTTCTTCTATTTCCCAATGAGCCCCTGCCCTTCATCCATGTCACCCTTTGCTCCTGGAGTATACCGGTCCGTGAAAAGTAACTCCCCAACATTTCAGGAAACTTGCTAATGGTCAAATAACAACCAACGCAAAATATAATAGGACGAAAGACACAGCTGAAAAAGCATTGCTTGCCATTAAGGCTGCTTTCAAAATGGCTGTGCACAAGCTACCACATGTACAGAAAAAAAACCCAAAACATATGACCTTGGCGTGTGTAATAAGCAACCAGTACAAACAGAAAACCCTCTAAGTATTCAGATGTAACACAATGCAGCTAAAAACTTCCAACTAACAATAGAAAATTATCTGCAATTATTTTCCTCACAACGTAGCTCATTATTTTGCTTCACATTTGTTACACTAGAAGCAGCTGTCAAAACCAATTATTCACGTGCAGATAACTAAGAAGTTTGCTCTATTCTGATTTTTTTATTTTAGTTAATTTGTCTAGTTAAGGAAGAGTGAAGGGAGAAACAACCTTGTCACTAGACATTTTAGCTGGTTTCAGTATCAAATGTATTCTAGCAACTTAGAAATAATTATAATTTTACCACAACAACGTGGATAATAGCAGGGATCCAATCACAGAGATGGCCTTGGTTGCACAAAAACATTTATCACCACCCCAAGTAAACAAACTGCACTGCTAATACAAATGCAACCTCTGTGAAGGTCTCCTGCCTATACGGGTAGTCAAGGATCGGCATTCTTCATGCCCTGCACAGAGCGGCACCAGCAGAAGCCTGCAGCGCTGAACCACGGACGGCATCGCAAAACAAACGCAACGTGCACAAGACTAACACTGTGAAATAGATGCTGATTTATTGCAGTAGAGAGCTGCTCTTGAATTCAACAATGAATCGGGTGAAGACCATACGCATCTTGCAAGTCCCTCCCTCCGCCCCTTTTTAAAAGTTAACTTCATCTTTACAGCGGTGAATCAAATACCTGTCTGCTTCACAGTTGCCTACTAACAGATAGTTAACTGTAGGCATCTCCCATGATTTATTTAGAAAATAAAGAAACTTGGCATCTCTGATAAAAGGCAACTGCAAAGGACTTCAAAAAGTGTTTTCTTCTTTGATTGTCTCACTTATTTCACAGAAATTATGCTAGAAGTATACTCATAAGTACTATCAGTATTGAAATGTGCAATACTTCCCATTTGCAGAAATTTCTACACCACTTAGAAGACTGGGTTCTATTGTACTTCAATAAATGTATTTAATATTACTTGTACCAGTAGTACTACAGCAGCAATAACAATGAAGGGTTGGGAGAGGGCATTTCGTTTGTTTTGTAAATAACATGGCACAGTTGCTTGAACAAATAAAGGCTAAAAGATCAACTGCATGTTGACCACAATACAAGAATTAATATTCTTGCTGCTGAAAAAAAAAAAATCTCGAACTTCTGAATTCCTTTGAATACAATCAGTCTATGAAGATTTTAATATTTCTCTTCACTTCTCCCCTGCTTGATTTAGAAACAAGGAACACAGAGTTCATTTCATTGTTCCTGGATAAACTCAGGGGTAAAAAAACACTAATTATCCTAATCAAAGGCTAATTTCACACAGTAGAGAAACCAAAGTGCGTGCTTTGAAAATGGCTAGCAACGAATGCTTTATGAAGATGTAATAAAAACAAGCAGCCACAAACAGGAAAATAAATCAGGCCAAGTAAAGGAAAAAGAAATAAATAAAATGGAATTACTTACAGTTCTGGTTACATGATTTTTAATGGCCTCATTGTTATTAGCCTGCAAAAGGAGAAAAGTTAACAAAACTGACTTTAATTTTCCAGATAGTTTAACTATATTCTAAGAAATCCCCTCCTAATGTATACACATGACAAATAAATCATTCAGAAGTACACGTATGTTCTACAGTATTAATAACCAAACTATCTTTCAAACAGATACAGAAAAATTGATTTTACATTATCATCCTGCGTATTCACGTCTTGTAAGCCAGCACTCAGCTACTAAGGGTGCTTACTCCCAGTTACAATATACATGGAGATGTATGCTGTTAACCATATACTCACTTCTGCTTTTTTTCCCAATCTCTCATTTTACGCTTTTTCATGAAAACAGACACTGGCATGGCTACTGATGAAGTGAACTGCCTAGGACTTTCTTTAAGCGCTATGCAAAATCTCTATTCAAGGCTTTAAAACATGCCAAGTTCTATCTGTAGAGGTTTAAAATAAACCTTTTAAAAGAAATGAGCCAATCCATTACTACGAAAATCTAACATGAATCACCAGAAGCACAACATTCCATCAGTGCATGCTTTTTTATTGATGACTACTATCAGCATGAAATCAAGGTAATGTAATGGGGAAGTACAGTGGTAAAACTGGGTAAAAAACCCTCAAAATGTTTGCTTAAGACTTCAACAAAGTCAAGATTTGGCATTTCACAGGAGAAGATACCCTAGATGAAGGATTTTACCATTTGGAATTATAATGGGAGAATTAACAGAAGTATTTCACCTTGAAAAACACTCTAAATGAGAAAACCAAGTAACAGTAGAATTAAGTCAGTGCTGTAGGTTAGGTAACACTACACCAAACTTCGGTGTTCCCCGTTCCTCCAGTGTGCAAAGAGTCCATTGTGCATAGAGCAACACCTAATGTTCAACTGCATAAAAATATTGCTTCAAAAGACAACTTCAAATTCTGTGCAAAAATCAAGAAGGTTTTGCTCAGAAGACATTAAAGCTAAATTGTCACAAGCTACATTGCCGCTGTAGCAACAGCATTATAATTATAGCTAACAGCCCACCTGCATCTTTACCCTGCAGAATGCAAAGTTATTTCACAATCTGGAAAACCTTGCATGCAAATTTTATACAGAACAGGAATTACTGAAATATATCCACCACTGAAATATAGACACCTCTGGAACAAAACATAACAGCCATTAAAACAGCACTCTGCAACACTTTGCAAGAGTTTAGGGTGAAAGTGCAAACCTTATGCAAATCGAACTTAATATTTACCTGGTACATTTAAAGCATAAACTAAAAGCGACACGTAAAAATGTATGATGAAACATGTTTTCCCTCTTCATAATCTTCACTGGCACACTACCACATACAGACTAAGTGACAGGTAAGAGAGTAACTTGTATTGAACCTTACTTATTTGGAGAGCACACCCAAAGGAGGAAAAAAGTCTCAGGAAACTGCTTTCTAATTCTGGGTAAACAACCAAGCCATCTTAAAATGGCACAGACAATAAAATGAAAACCCAGTTCTTCCTGTTGAATTGTTTTGCTGACCAGAGCTGGATTCTCCTGCAACTTCAAGACTGTGCAGTAACTTATAGCTTGGAAAGTGTTAAAAAACAACAAAAAAACCCCAAAAAACCAAAACCCCCAAACCAAAAAAACCAACCAAACAAACAAACGAAAGCTAAAGCAGCAGGTACACACAGAGGAACACAATGTTTGCCCAAACTAAGAATACCAGCCTCTGCCCAAGACAGATTATGGGTACCCCAGCATAGCTGCATGGCCACACAACTCCACCATGCAGTAGTGGTAGAACTGAAAATTTGACCCCAAAGCCTGCTGTGGGAAAGGTGCTTTGAACTAGAGATGCAGCTTTGTAACTGTGATCTCTTTTTTTGATGGGTCACTGAAGTTCAGATACATTCTAGTTGCAAATCTCAACTGGAAACATAGTTACAGATTTTCAGAGTGTAAATTATAGCAGCAACACCTTGCTTAATTCAATGAGCCCCCAGACAATTTACCAGGACATCCATCCTGCCTGCACTGGCCATAACCCTTATGATGGGAGACTGGTTCATGGTTAACCCTTGAGAGCAGGCTTTGACATTGTTTTATTTCTTGTTTAAAAACTTGACTTAGCTTGCCAGCTGTCAAATCTCCACAGCGTTAAACGCACAAACCCATCAGTCAGAAGAACTAACATATAAAGTGACCAGTGCTATTAATTCAACCCAGAAACCCTAAATTGATTGAAACTTCAAAGTTCTTCTCAGCAGATTAAAGGTGATACATAGGACAAATACCTGTATCACTATAACCTTAGTTACTACTATTTTACAGTCTTAGGACACTCACTGCTACTTAGCAGAAATAAAGAGATGCATACAGGAAAAGGCAAAACACACAAAATACAGATTTTGGATTCACTTGGTGGTCTCTGTAGAGAGAGACTTCATGGGCTCCATAAGCAGAGCGCTTGGGAAAAGGCACCACCTCTTTTGCTCTTCACCTGAAAGTTCATACACAAGCTGAACTCGGCACCTACCCTTCCAGAACAACTAAGCAGCTTATTTGTGTTATTGCACATAAAACAGAGACATGAGGTTTACACCTAATGTTTGCCAGTTCAAAGGGATTCTTCCTTGTATTGCTCAGTTTAGCACTAGACTAGTGTAGTCTGAAAGTTTTCCAGGATAACTACTAGATGGAACACTGAATAAGCAGCAAGAATATCCTCTTCTCCTCTTTTTTAATGTTTTGAATTTGCTCTCCAGCTTGTCGAGCCCCTGCTGAAATGCCTCATGTTCTCTCACTCTGCTAGAAGCAACAGCTCTCTCCGCCTTACTACAGAGAGGGAACAGGGTGCTAAAAGCAAAGGGCTTGACATAACTATTTCAAGTAGCAGGATCACACTGCTCCCTTCTTCTTCTGACTTAAGGGCAAGAGTGCCAAAATGAGTTGTGGTGAAAAAACCATCTCAGGTAAATATACGTGTTTGTATATACACGTGTGTATGTGTGTGTGTGTATACACACACACACATATATATATATACACATACACACAATAACCAGATGCCCAGCATCTAACCCCTTTCTTTCAAAACTGGTCCACCTAAGGATGTACACTCAAGTCTCCATACACTCCCTGCACAGCTTTAAAATGGTTGCCCACAAGCCAAATACTGCTACTCCTGCTGCCTATTCATCAACTCTAGGATTAAAATTACAAATAAAACTCTTCAGTGGCTAACTACTGTGGTACGCTCATTTGAGATGTGGAAGATCCAGCTTCAAGTCTCCGACTGGACACAAATGAAGGAGGGCTTTGAAAGTATATTCTAATATCCAAGCTAAAGATCTTAACCAAGACTATCAGCCACATTAAGATGGAAGAGCTACCTCTCAAATTTCTAAAGATTTTAGTGAAAGCTTGACATTTCTTCCTGAAACTTCATCATTACTTTCTACAGTGACCACTCTAAGACATAGCTGTGCCAGTTATAAATCTTCCTGTCTTTAAGTCCTAAAAGAGAAAAAGGAACAGAGATGGCAAAGAAGCCAGGCTAACATACGTCTATGGGACATCCAGGTGAAAAAAGTAAAGCAAAATAAAAAATTCTAACTGCAACAGCCAAATTCACTGATCTTACAAACTCCATAACAAAACTTTGAAAATCCTCCCCCGCTTCCTTCCTTCTACACGGACATCAATCCTATTTGCTTCATGGCCACTGCTTCCAGTTCCCAAGTTCTCTCTCACTCTTCTCCCCCAGTTGGAAGACACACTGCGGTTGGCAAAAAACCTGCCACTTCACAGGGAAAACATCACCACACATTGCAATATCTCATCACATCTCATTTTTGAGGTGTTTTCTCCCACTACTACCTGTAAAAGGAAAAGAAATGCTACTATTCTCCATGGGGAAACTGTGACCTGTATTAAGAGAATGACTTTCCCAGTGTAAAACTAGAAATCAGAGACAAAAGGATATTAGATGCCTCTCACATCTCATTGGCCCCATGTGCAGCCACTATACTTTGACCCAATATAACGTACTGAACACTGTGATGACAGTATATTATAGTTAACGTGCATTACTTGTGCACCTCACTAATCGTAACATTTCAAGAATATCAAACACAACACAACATTCTTGTCCGCACCTTTCCATAAAGCCAGTGCAAAGGAAATTAGATTCACATGGTTAGAAATAAAAACCACTTTGCTATGGAACAAAGAAAAATTGTTCCAAAAAAGTTGTCCCGCCTCCGTCTCCTGCCATCACAGAAGAAAACCATCACAGATTCCTGCCAATAGCTCCCTAGAAAAGCCTCTCTGAAGGAAAAATAAGGCCATTAAAGCAAAAGATAAAATGACATTGCTACTTCAAAAAAAAAAAAAAGTTATATTCCTTTTAGTAATTACAAACAAGGAACACACATCAGCCCTTAAAGGAATGCCACAGAAGATGCTCTACCCACTTCGGTCATTCAAGACACACAGTTTCTTCACCTTTGTTAAGGTTTTGCTAATCAGTAGGGCTATCTTGCCCTGAAAGCTTCTCATTTGGATTCCACTTTAAAAGCACCCAAAACCCAATTACCTCCAGCTTCCCTTCCTTCCTCCCCCAAATCTACCAGGTAGTGCTGTGACATTTTTCCAAGAAACAGGCTCTGAGCTTTGACCTCTCTCACTCCAGCATTTGATGACATTAAGTGAGAAGAATCAAAAGCAAGCTCATACATAACACTTCAGCTACACACACTTTGTTACTTACATGCAAGTACTAAATTTTTCAGCCCATGTGGAAAACATTAACCTAAAGCAAATTAAACCAGCATGATTTCTGACATGACAGTGAACTAAAACTGAATGGGATGCTAGGGAATGAAGGTTAGTTAAACAATGAGCAAACATGATCCACCATTATAGAACAGTCAGACAAAACATCAGAATTTAACCTAAGGAATCACATTTGCTTCACAGTTCTGTCTGAAGAGAGGGGTCCACATGGATACCTGTGCTTATTACAATGAATACTGACTATAAGAAACACTGATTTTTTAAATGAACACTAATGCATTTGTCTTCTCCTTTTGAAAGGCAAGTGGCAGTCCTCCATGACACTGTAATACTTAATGCCACAGTAAATGTTTTGGGGTTTGGGTTTGTTTTTTTCAATGTTCGGCTGGCACACTTTATAGAGATGGGATTGGTACTGTTCTTTCCTTTTACGTATTCCACTGTTGAGAAAGCATTTTCAAAGACTAACTAAAAGCATGTTCACAAGGGACATAAGATCTGTCACTCTTGAGATAAGAGAACATTATGCAGAATATCAGAAAAAACCTACCCTGGAGTGTGTATTTCCCTTTTCCAGTGTGAGCTGTCAAGCAGAATCTATGCAAGTCCATTTACTTAAACAGCAAAGTCAAACATACGTGAAAAGTTTCTACGCTAACTGAAAACCAATGATACTGAGGAGTTTGATACATGGATAATTTCCCTTTAGCTAAAAGAAAGCTGGGAAGGCAGAAAGAAGCAAGCTATACCTCACACTGCTGGATTTAGCTGCTATAGTAAATTGTGTCACATTCCAGAAAAACAGATGCTTCTACCCCACAGCAGTACCACACTCAGTGGTAAGGTTAGGAGTCAACCCAGAGAAAATAAAGAAACAAGCAGGCAAACCTGGCTCTGGAAACTACCAAAGCTTTCTCTCTCATTGATCCCCTATTTCTGCAGATTGTTTTTGTTCAAAGAAAACCTGATTTTCATTTCATTTTGGATGAACACCAGGGACTGAACACAGTGCATTATAACAAAACTTCGTATTTAAACTTTTATTAAATCTTGTAATTCTCCAACATTCCTAGAAACAACATGAGCTCTCCCTTCTGGCAAATATAATGACTGGCTTTTGAATTTAGTATACACTGCACAGCTCAATTCAGGATCACTACATTTCATTAATTTGGGGGAGTGGGGCATCCACATTCATGCAGTTTGATTCTCTGTTCCCTTTTATGGGTGTCAGAGACATTTGTGAACAAGGCACTGACTGTACTTTAAAATAGCACTTTTGAACCTCTACTCTGTAGACCTGTGGGGTCTATGGCCTTACTCTGGTAAGCACTTGGAACATAAAAGAAAAAACAAACCCCACAGAAATGCATTATACTGAGGCCCACATCAACCCCCTTCTAGGGATCTGCAGATCTAAAAAAGTCTGAAAAATAATCGTGTCAAGTGTTTCAATTCAGGCAGCAGCTCACAGGTTTTGTCAAGAAGGCATCTCATCAGTCTGTGCTTCTGCTATCTATGGCACTGGGGGAATGTGGCACTAACAAATCAAGAAACCAAGAAAAGTAGAATATTATTGGGTGATGAAGCTGGAAAAAAGGAAAGGCAGAAAAAAGCACAGCTCAAAAATTATTAAAGGAAAACTGAATAGCAAGAAAGAGCTAGCTTTAAGGGGAAAAAAAAAGTTTCAAGGCAACTTTGCTTCCTCATCAGTTCAGGAAAGCTGTATGAACCAGAAGTGGAGAAACATCATCTCCGTAACGGTTTCTTCAAAGCCCACTGATGTCTCCCATGGAGACATGGGCACTACGATTCTGAACGGTGACAAAACAGGAACTGAAAAAGCAAATATAAACCTCCACTGGATATTCCCACCCTTTGCAAACAAACTAGGGAAGAGCACAGCCCTGTCGCATTCCCCTTCCCGTGGCGTGCAGCACATTCACGAGGGAGACAGCTACAGCCCGCAGCACTCCCCGGCAGAACTGCTCTGGCGAGGCTGGAAAGATCATAGCAAGGGAGAGGTCTGGTAGACTTTGTGTGCCCTTTACCTCCACCAAATCACGCTGGCTATGTGCGCATAACGCTTGCTTTGTACGCATCTCGCAGGTCCTGTGAGCTCAAGTTTGCACGTAGCAAATGGAGAAACAAGTCCCTGTAAATAACAGAGTTGGGTGTTTTCCTAGTTTTCCATAGGATTTCCACGCTATTGCTTGAAAGAAGAAAGAAAAAGGAAAATCCGGAAACGGATTAGCCGTAAGTTACAGAAATTTATTACAAATCAAACCCACTTGATGCAATTTTCCAGCAAAGCTTTTACTGATTTAAGCCGGAAACCAAAATCGTAGCTGGCAGAGCAAAATCGTTGCATATGTCAGCTCCTAATTCAGCTTAGTCACTGTCACCGTACTCCAGGGTATTTGGAGGTCATACCTGATTAACCCAAGTTAACAATCTTGCGTCTTCTAGTGCTGAGGCCCCACTTAGAATGAAATTGGAGAATGCAATCCTTCATCTACATGCTCAGGCCTTCCCAACAGCACAAACAGTAATTCAGCCTCAGATTTCTCAAAAAATCTCTTGCAAGCTCACATTAAAAACAGATGGACTGTGCTCCATGGGAACAACAAACCGCCTCACTTTTTTTTTTTTCTTTTGTGGGAAGATGCCTTTAAAAAGTAAATGAATGCAGTAAGGATAAAAATACGGGTTGTGGTATCTACTGATCTTTCTCAGCCAAAGCATCCAGGGAGGACTTCATTCACCAGGCACCATGGAAAAAAAGAACAGGAGGGGGTTTTTGCTAAAAAGGACTAGTTTTCTTTCAAACACTGTTAGCGTACTGAGTTTTCTTGAGGTTTTCTGTTTTCTTCCTCTCTTTCCCCCCGTATATACTTGGTGTTTCATTTTTGTTTTTGCTTTCTATCATAATACATTTTCACAAAAATTCACTTTTAGTTTCTTTTGAGAAAACACTGGCACTAGGTTGGATACATGAAGCTATGTGTTAACTACCATAGATTTAAAGTAAAAATGAGATATGCAAATAGGATGAGGCCTTTGTGACTCCACCACTTGCTTCTTCAGCAATTTTTTCAAGGTATTCTCCCACTCCTTAAAAAAAAAAAACAAACAGATGAAAAACATGACACCCCCCCCCAAACCCTTTTCTCCCACAATTAGTTTTATTCTGTTCCCCTCCTCTCTTGAGACAGGCCAGAGCACAGTCTGACTCACTGTTCAAAATCAGGTTTTTGGTTTGTTAGGACGGTTCTGAATGTGAAAGTCTTTTATTTTTCTCTTCAAAAGCAGAAAAGAGGCTTGCAAACTTAAGGAAAACAGAGTTAAGCAAAACAGAAAAAGCAGAACCACTGCCACCCCTCCCCCCTCCCCAATTTCTATCAAAATGATTAAACTGCCACCCGAGACTTAGCAAAATAGCTGAAAAAACTTCAGTTTGAAGCGATGTTACAATAAAAAATAAGTAGCTGGGTAAGTGTCCACTTAGTCTTTCCACTTTATAACAGCTAGTTATGAAATGTGATGTTTAAATGGCAGCACTACAGGTATGCAGAATTCCTTAGTAACCAGTCAGAAAAAAAAAAGGAAAAAGAATGAAAAGCAGAGGGGAAAAAAGAAGGGGGGGGGGAAGAAGAAAGGTTATAAAGGGTAAATCAGAAATTTCTCTGGTAAAGATCACTACTTAACTGTGCCTTAAAACTGACAAGTCATGCAGCGATAAGCACCATTCAACCAATGGAGTAATTTTAAGATAAGAATCCATGTATGCTAAGGGGTTTGGGCCTTCACGCCACATTTCATTACCACAAGACATTTGGCGGGATATGTGAGGGGCCTCTGAGGAATTAAGATTTCATTCCCTTTATTCTTTCCAAAGATACACTATCATGAAGGATGGGAAAAAACTTTCAGTGAAGGAGACAAACTTACTGCCCTCTTGAAGCATCTTAAACTGTCCTAGAATACTTCCTAGAATCTAAAAATGACATCAAAAATAACATCCTTCCATTGGCATTCCCTTTATTTTTATCTTTTCAAAGTAATAGATGAAATTAAAAGTATTTGGAGCTTTAAGGTTAGGGCCTAAACTTTCTCTTCTTTTTGCAGCACTGGAGACAAAGACTTGTTTAATGAAAATGTGCGTACTTGTTCGCAATTTTTTTATTAAAAATGTTGATTTTAAAAAATAAGATCAACTGAATAATTGTCAATCTTTCAAAATAAGATACAATGCCAGAAAAGGCTGTTTAAACAGACTTGTCATCTTTGATTTTTATCAAATCTTAGGAGAACTGTTATATAGGCTAAGTCAGCTCTTGAATTAAAAAAAACATGACCATGGCACTTCCCCCCCCCCTCTTTTTTCTTTTTTAAAATCTTTGGGTCATGCTATACATCTCTAGAATGAAAGTCCATTGCCACAAATAACCCATTGCCTCTTCTTGAAATAAAATGAAGTGCACCAGAATAGGTCATCTTTGCTAAACATTTGACTTGAATTAACAGAGCTGGACTAACATCATCGCCCCTTTCACCGGTCAGAGGAGTGAGCATGACAACATAAAGTAGTAGCATTAGAACACTTAACAGCAGCTGGTTTGTGTTTTAGCACCTGAAACTCCTAACAGCTGCATTGAGTTGATATATGAGGGTCCTGATGTCATTACAAAGCTTCAAGATACATGGCTCATGAGAAATGGGAAGAAAGGGCCTCTTTGGAAACAGACATCCAAGCTGAAAATAATCAATGAAACCCACGTTCTGAAGAAAAAGAGCATCTGTGAGTTTCAGCAGGCTTCCACAGTCTTCCAACAAACATGCCACTGAGAGTTTAACTACAGTGGTTGCTATAAGCCACATTAAGGAGAGAAATACAGGCAACCGCTACATTGGCTAAATATATGTAGCACTAATTTAGAGCAGGCGTATGCATCGTTTTATTTATGTGAGAACTAAAAGGTTGGAATTCCTTGGCTGGAATGAATGGGGATAAATCTATGGTTCAGCAGCAAACTGCAATGCAACGAAGTTTTGGTTAATTTGAATACAGTACTGCCCTCCCTATTATCTAAAGATCTCAAAGTAGTTGTACAAGAAATTGCTTACAGCTAAGATGGTCACAGGTTATCCTCCTTCAGAACAACAGAACTCTTCACTAAACAGATAAAATTTACTTGTGCACAAGGCAGACTCCTAATCTCAAAAGGTCACCACATTTCATATCAAAAGCAAAACACATTGCTCAACCTCACTCTCAGTAATAAGAACGTATTGCACACTATGTAGTGAAAGTATTTCACCTACAGCTTTCCCTGCAAGAAATTTAAATAGAATTCCACCCTTTCTTCTGCCTAAAACTAGTAAACGTTTTATTCAGGAACTGAATATACCTCTGGCTACATCCCTGCTAGTGAACTAAACCAGGTTAGGCCACTTTTGCCATCCATACTGTTCAGCTGTCAGCAGGTCAGAGGTCCCTTGGGCCCAAATCACCAGCATTGCCCCATGTTCACAGTTCACATAAACCGAGTTCAACCAGAATTATTAATGGTAATGACTGGTAACATATCCCACAGGTTGCTGTATGTTTAAAATCGTTGCTGAATCACAATGACAAATTTTCCGTGTCAGAATCAATACACAGGTTGTGTGCGCAACGCAAAAGAAATAGCAACCGCTGTTGCCAGTATACATCTAATACTGTGAGCTGCAGACATAAGAAAGGGTTTCTTTTCTATTTATAATTTTAGCAGTAATGCCATACAGGATCCTCAGACTGTGACGTGGGTTAATTCATAAAATTACTGGGTCAAAATTAGGAGACACGTCCCATGAGTTGATATCCACATTCCTCATAATACCACAAATCACTTTTAGGTTTCCAGCCTTTCTTTTAAATGATAATAATTAAGAAAAGCATGAAGCAACACTTCTATAGCACCTTTTTACTTCTGTGGTTTGTATTAGGTAAGTATCATTACCTGTATGTTTCCAGCAGGGAAATCAAGACACAAAAATATGCAAAGTGCCTTGGCCAATTCACATAGCAAGGCAGAAGTGAGATGTAGGCTTCCTAATTGCCAGTGGCTGCATCACATACCTACAATACACAGAGTTCTTGGCTGGCACTTGGGCATCAGCTGTTGGCTGATTAGTCCTAGTAATGACACTAGCAGGTGGCAGTGCTGATTCAATAAATAACTGTTACACCCCATCCTCCAGACATCATTCATGTCACCCTTGGAGATAAAATAACCGAATTCAGTCATGCAAGTCAGAAAAGGCTTATCATTTTCCTATCCTGAGCAAGTGTGGGTTAACGTCCTCTCTTCCACCATCAACAAAAAATAACAGGCCCCAACCAAATCGACTGCTATTTGTGCTTTCAAGCTGACATGAGACATTGGTATGTTGAAGCAATTAATGTTGAACAAACAAAATCAGATAATGTAATATGGACAACTGCACATGGTTGCAGGCCATCCAGTCCAGTTTAAGAAGAATCCTAAACAGCAGAAAACATTTCACTCAGTTAATCCTTAGCCTTGCAAAATGCTCAGTAAAACAACCCAATCCCTGCACGGGACAGGACACAGTAACAAGCTTCAGGAATAGACCCTTGATTTGCCAGTCCCTCACAGGGGAAAGGTGATGGCACAGTACTGAAATAACAAGAGAATATAGGAGGCTACAGCAATAACCTAACCTATAACCTAATAAAACCTGATGGACATCAGTAGTGCCAAAAATACTTACCAGTTCGTAGTTGCTTGGAAAAAAGCAGGGTGTCACCACCTGGAATAAAAAATAATAATAAAATAAGGAAAAAAAAAAAAGATACTTCTTTTGGAGATGACCCAATGATTGAGCTCCCTCAAACACTGTGAAATCCAGGCAGAGTCAAAGGGGCACCAACCAGACCAGGTGGAGAATCTGAGTGTCCACAGCTGCTCTCAGCTGCATTGCTTGCTCTCAGCTCCCTGAAGAGTCAGCATCAGCTCAATGCTAACTCACTGCCCTGCTCCCATGCTGTGATCAGCGAAACAGGTTGAAGAGTAATGTCTTCCCTCAGGTCACATATGCAGGGAAACATAGAGGGATTTCTCCCCCGCCTCCATCCATCCTTTGCAGCATTCTTCTAGTATCATCTCAGTTTTAGTTAATAAGTAAGTATTCTGCTATTCAAGTAATCTAGAACTTCAGCAGTTCCCAATACCTTATCCTTGTTCTGGATTTTTTTTACAGGGTGTGGGCTGAGCAGAGCAAGCAGAAGAGATATTCTGTGGACTCACGTAATTTCAGAGGCTTGGCTCCAAGTTAAAACACTTCCTATGGAGAACATGTTCTGCACACATCACATCAAAAAAAGCCCAACCAACCTTGTTTGAATATTCAAAAACCAAAACACAAAGAAAGCCAGGAAAAGCATGACTAACTCAGATTACACGATGATCTAGGGAAAAGCAAGTGTTAGCTTCTTTCTACAGTCCCCTACAGCAGGCACCCTCAGACCTCACAGATACAGTCAAAAGATTGTGGTTCATCAATTTACAGCACTCACCTGAGCTTCAGTAATCGTGCATGCTCACTTTAACACACACCTTGAGGTTAACCCCAGTGAAAACTCTTTCATTTAACACGTTCACCTTCACAGTTGTGGCTCTCCAGGACAGACTCACCTCTTGGCCAGCAGAGCTGAGCCAAAAACTCCGTGGCAACACCTGGACTACGAAGGGGGAGTTTTCTCTGAGGAACTGCCGGTGAGCTGTCCTACCAGCTCTCAAGTCACTGTGCACAGAGTGGGTTACTGAGCAGAAGGGGCCTGATGTATCATTTATAATCCTTAGAATAATAAAAAGAAGATGCAGACTATGCAACAGAGCAAGCTGCAAGAACAAAAAGAAACATCAGTCTTGTCGGCAGCACAGACAAAAAGAGACAGACCTGACTGCACCAGGACAACCCACTCCGGTCTTAACTCTCAGGAACAGCTTTTGACCACTAGCATGGAAGGGATGGCGTTTGCCTCCATAACTGCTTGTGGAAAAAGATGTACCTCATTCTCAATGCTTCTTAAATCACAAAGTACTTATAAAAAGAAAAAAAAAAAAAAAAAAGTAGAACATTGATTTTCAACACCCAGCCTCCTTGTGATCTCCACATTACCCCTAAAGAAAACAGGACAGATATGAACACTTGAGGTTTGTCTGCTACACCCTCTGACTCCTCAGTGGGCTTGCAAATCCCAGGTCTTAATAAGCTGCATTTCTGCAGCTCATTTCATGACTGCCACTCATGATTCACTAGTCTATCCAACCAAACACCCATACTAAACACATGGAAGATGTTAACTAAGCTGTCATGATAGCATTCCTGTTGTTGAAAGCAAAGACAACATCTGCCTCTGTAACCTCCAGCCTGACACAGCATGTAAAACCTCGCATGCCACCTTCAATTACAACCACCAATTCTCCTTTCGAGCCCGAGAGGCAAACCACGAGGCAGAGCAGTGTGTAGCAGAAGAACCGAAGCCATGCACACCCTGCACCACCACCACGAGCAGCAAACACCGCATCTACGGAGGAAAGGCTGTCCCCCATCGTCCTGACCACGCAATTACATAGTACTTATTCTAAGCACTAAATATCAGTTTTTGCTAGCGTTTTCATTAGCAACACCTAAGGTCAAAATAGATAAAAACTGGAATTTCAACAATTACTTTTCTCTTGCTGCCTATACTAGGAAGAAAAGAGAGAATTAATGGAAACCCCAGAGGAGTTTGCAGGCTGACTGGGTAGTGCAGCGGAAAAGCAGAGATGAACTAATATTACATGCTCACGTAATTAATAATTGGAACCACTGCCAAATAAAATTGTCATCACTGGAGCACATAAATATCATCTCTGCTCTCTCCCTTCCCTCCAGTGTTAAAAACCCTCAAGGAATCAAGTACCTCCTTTCCCCTTGGCTAACCAAAACAAAACTCTGCTGTAACCTCCTCGATAATTACAGCTGACTTACTTCCTAAGAAAAAGAAAAATCCCCTACATGCTGACACAAGAGCACTGGGGACATCCCACTAGAAAAGAATTTCAGCAGAGAATTACGGATCTTTTTTGGCAGATCTGTGGCATCTTATTCAGGCAACTCACACAGACTCGGGGCTGTAAGAAGATGAGAGCTAACGTTACAGGTGACGCTTGATTTCTTCTTCTCTGAGCTTCACTATGCCTACAACAGCTGTATATAGCAAACTGACTTTACAGATAGACTCCATCTTCTCCTGGTTGCGTGTCTTTTGCACTGTCTTTTTACAAAGATCAACACCTTAGATTTAGATGGTACTGTTCTAGGACTACCGAAGAGTCACATAATACCCGTCCCGGTGTACACAGCAATTCCTTTGCCCTTGCACACTGCCACTTACCACCACATTGAACTGTCACTGAACTGCAAAGCACTCAAAATGCATCACACAGCTGAAGACCTGGAGGCATTGCTACTGTTTTCAAGCTACAAAACTCAATGCAAGACACACTGAATCACCCAAGGTGCACTGACTTTTTTTCCTCTGACTCCATACACACAAATAGCATATTTCTTCTCAGATGAAGCAAAACATTCAAGATCTCTATGTATCCCAATTTCAGTTCACATGAGCAGTTGCAACAAATTCTTCCACGGTTAATCCAGACACAGGTTAAAAGCAAAGGAGCTGACGTGTTCACAGATAACAGAGAGGCTATCATGAGGTCTAGGCAACCTAAGTTGAGGATATGTGAGCGGCTCCACCTCTTTTTCCTGGTTTGCAATAATCTGAGACGTGCTAAAAAAATCAGCATTTAGAGAAAAAGCGTAGACCTGGAAAGCAAGATTGCAGGACTTCAATCCAGTATCAATGCAGAGATAGAAAACGGAGTATAAATGTCTCATTCATTGGTTTAAAAAGCTATACACGCTGTGTACCAACTGCACAAAACAATAAACTTCAGAAAGACTTTTCAGATCCCCCAACTGAAGCTACAGCTAATCTTAAAAAAGACATTTGCAATCACCCGGTTTGTCAGCTTTCAATCATATCTTTATTCTTGTAAGAAATATACTGGATATGAATTAGTGTAATATTTCATAGTTCCACACAACCAAGGTACATTTAGCTTCTGTACTTCTGCACATTCACGTATTAACAAGCAATACCAGAATATGGGAATGCCTTGCCTGATTTTCAAAAACAGTCACCTCTTCAGTGCCCAGCGCATACATACACATGCATATAGACACGTTAGTCTACCCACAAATAACCAAGCAAATATTTGAAAGACAAACTACCTGTTCTTGCATACACAGTTAATATGGAAACACCTTCCCAGTGTGATACTTCCTGAATCAATCCTTAGCTTGGAAAAAGTCCCATATTGACAGAAAAAGATTTAAAAGAATTACTTTGATGAAGAATTCTGACTCCAGTGAATCTGCGGGTAATTTTCCTTCATACGACTGTAACACCACTCACATCAGTTAATGAGTAACCAACCAACATGAGATAAATGTTAACTCAAACAAGAAAAAATGTCAACAACTGGCAGGGTATCTGGCACTAAGGAAATAAAATCTGTCCCCACTTGCTGTAACAGACACACAACAGTGCCCCCCACTGTTGCACAACAGGTCATTTGCTGGCATCTCCGACATTTATATTTCAATGTTTTTTTTTACTCCCAGATGCATCTTTCATTTTTATCTTCCTTAGTTTTTATTTTATTCTTGTAAGATGTAGGTGATCTTTCAGAGGAAGAACCATCTTCAAAGAATAAGCCAGTTATTACCAAGGGTGCATTTCAAAGTCCAAATCTCTATCATATTGCTTTTGCAAAAGCAATTTAACCATTTGGCTGTAATGAATCACTTTCTTCCAAGCTACAGTTTTATCAAGTAAGAACTGCTGGCATGCCTGCCACAGGTTATGTGTAACACAAAGGATGTGCAGGGGGAGGAATCTTCATCAAATATATACATGACCTGCTAAAAAATCCATTGATTCTAGCTCACTACTAATCATGTTACAAAACTGATGAGAAAGGATGAAAAGAGCAGTAAAACAAAGCCACTGACATCCTCCAAATAATGTAAAGCTACAGTGATGTGAGCAGACCTTGTGACTGTTGCATAAATGACTGTCAGGAGTCCACATGGTAAGCTCATTGAAATATTTAATGTGTCTTTATATATATATATATATATATACACACACACTTTTTTTTTTTTTTTTAACACACACACACACTTATCTAGTTATTTACATCTAGAGCTTTGGAGTCAAGTCTTGAAAAATCTAAGAAATTTCTCTGCTTAGTTTTCTTCCTTTAACATGCCTGTCAGTTATCGTCCCCCTTCTCCAACCCACCCCTCAAAACACTCAAATCTTAAATCCCCTTACTCAGTAAGGAAACAAACTAAAAGACAATGAGGGCAGTATACCTTCAAATAACTCTGTGCTCTCAAGGATACAACTTGTAACATGTCAAAATTAAAAATGTAAATCCAAATTCTGGAATAAAAAGGGACATTATTGGGATATTAACTTGGGATTAAAAAGCTACAATGGTAATACACAACTTTTTTTTTTTTTTTTTTTTTAAATAGAACATCTCCAGTTGTGTGATATTAGTTTTTAACGCAGACTTTTGCCCTGGACATACCAAGTATCCTCAGCACTTCATGCCAGACAGAACAGCTCTAAAGCATGCCCAAAACCCACTGAATTTTCCTCTTCAAATTAAGCATTTTTGGACACATTGAAAACTGCAGCCTTAAAGGAAGGCTTAGGAAACACAGCAGAAACTGAAGCAGCACTATGCAGTCACTACAATATCGTAATAAACAAGATACAGTTGTGTTCCCCAAAAACAAAAAAGAGAATAGATACAGTAAAATCAGCACTGAGATTCAATGCAGCTATACATCATTTCCACTCTCACTTCAGAACAACAAATTCTTCTGCACTATGGAAACAACCCTTCTATTTGATTAGCGTGAAGCAGTTTAAGTTAAGTTTGGAAGAAACAAACAAAAAAATTGCACTGTAAATTGCAAAGACAACTACAGTTGAGAGACTGTTAATGGGCTTGGGTCATGAGTATCACTAAAATGCCAAGATTTATTCATATATAATGCTATCATACAGCAAGCAGAAGCTAACTAACATCAGAAAAGCTTCCTAACACATTACATTTTTACTGTCACCTAGTTCTGTGATAAAGTTGCTACAGGGAAAGACAGAATAAACACAGCCAGGAGCTCTGTGAATTCAAAACCAAATTACAACAGTGATATTTTAGCACCATTTTATTAATTTCTCAGCTTCAGTATTTTTTATTTGCTGAAACAATGGTAACACTACCTGCACCCACCTCATCAAGGTGTAAAGAGGATCAGCTGAAGCTTGAGAAACTCTCCATGAGTTTCTCAGCAAAAACATGTGAATAACTGAGTTCTGTAACATCTAAGCCATGTTCCTACAGCCCTGACCCATGCACAATGCCTTTCTGTCTACTTGGGATTATGCCTTATGAAACAAAGTCTGAAAGTAGCACCTGAAATGGAAAGTTACGTACCTTCAGGAGGGATTTCAAAATTTAGCATATTTATGTACATACAAATCCCCCTTTCCCAAGACAAAGCAACAAAGCTGTTTCAAACAAAGTCACTGAAGGAAAAGAAACCTTTCACAAGTAACTAGGAATGCAGTTATCCCAAGATACAGAAATGTATTGTTCCCGTATCTTCGCCACCTCAAAGTCTGGCTTTCTTCCATGCTGTGATATTTGATCTTGCAAAGTCACAGTCCTGACCTACGTTGTGAAAGTTGTTCTCCAGCTCTCCAAGAACACATACAGGGCAAGACATTTGGTACATAGGTTATTTGGGAAAAGGATAAAATAGAAGAACCTCTTCAAAACTCCAATGAAACAGAAGATTCCTTGAATAAAAAAAATGGATGAGTTTCTCCTGATAAGTGTAAACCAGTAACCAGAGATGAAGTCCTTTCCTTTATCAGATCACTGGATTTGCTCCAAGAGTTCAGAAGAAAAGCACAAGAAACTCAGTCAGAACTTGGGTGTAGCTAACAGGGGTTAAACCAACCAGCAGGAGCCAAGATCCTAAAACTAGATTTTTACTGGACTTTGCACTAGCCCTCTGCACTGTGGTTTAGTTTGCCAATCTGAACTGTAAATGGAGTGCTAGCTACCGTCCCTCCTGAGTTAATCTGTTTAACCGCAGGTTTATAAAGTAGGTTGAAATGATTTGATGCTAAATGAGTGCAAAAACATAGCATCTTTGCTCAAAATGTCTCATTTTTCTGCTTCTTTAAAGAACAGTTAAAAAAAATAAATCCTATTTTTGGCAATTGCATGTATCTTTGAGAGACTTGACTTCTGCTTTCTTTGTATCAGATCTGACCTCTCCAGGCTTAATTAAGTACACATTCCTCAGGGAACTATGTTATCCTTTCGGGATTCCAGGCCTATTTATTTTGGTATAATCCCCATGAGAAAACATGCTTCATTTGTGAAGTCAAACAAATCTTGCAACATTACCAGACAGGGAGGGCCCTAGCAAGCAACAGGAATACAGTTCCATGGATATTTTCCTCTCCCAAAGGAACAAACTACCAGCATGGACTGGATTTGCTTGAGCAGAAACAAGTGTGCACCAAACCTGTTGTACCTCAGAATTTTGGACTTTTAACATATATGTTGGTGTGATTTCTCAGGGTTTCAGTCTGCTTCTGACATCTAAGCAATGGTGGTAAGAGCTACAGGCATTATGGTTCCTGTGGTCACAAATGGCACCACACAGTCACCGGTATCAGAAGTTTTAGGAGGAGGAGACAGGAGCTTTGTCACGACAAACGGCAGAGATCACTGCTCAGCCCACAGGTTTCACTGCCTCCAGTGTGCCTCTAACACCTGGGACAGACAGGTGCCCATCAAAGGGAAGCATTAAAGATAACAGAAAAGCACTATTTAAACAAAAAACTTAGGTTAAAATAGGGAGGGGGTGTGATTTTTTTTCTTAATAGATATTAGAGAGAAGAGGGAAACATGGTAGAGGAGGGGTCCAGAAGGCAGCAACGCCAGTCTTCTCTACTCAGCATCACAGAAAGATAGGAAGGCAGAAGTCACATGCCAGACTTGGTGGTAACGAGTTTTGTGGTCTTTTTGTTTGTTTTTTGTTTTATTTCCCTAGAGCTGAAAACCATCCATCTGCAGGATGACTCTCTGCATCTCACTAAGGCCAGTTTAACGCATAAACACGTTAAATGACAAGAAGGAGAGACAGCTCTTTGAATCAGGCGATCCAAAGATAACAGGCCTGGTTTCAGTCCCTGACGGAAGGTCTGCAAGAGTCATGTCAAAGAGGCCGAGTGACCTCCCCAGCAGGAATTTTACAGAAATCCTTCGGGAAAGCTGTTGGGAGCACACTGCTCAACAAGCCAAAGGAGGCCAAAGTAGCCCAAAGGGTTGAGAACCGAGAAGGAACCCCCCACTTTCCCATCAAAATGTATTCTTGTGTTGTAAAGAAGGGGTCCCTCTACAAGGCCCCAGTTCACCCATTTTTGAGATTGAGAGCGCTTTGTTGGAGGCCGACATGAAGGCACTGGAAACACCTGAATTTTACTACAGTGTTTCCGACTTCCTTATATCACAGTCCCAACTTTCATATCCCTCTAGTCAGTTTAACAAATTTCCCTCCTCTCAAAATATATTAAAACAAAGTCTTAAACATGTACATTCCAAATATATCTTCAATTTTCCAGCTATTCAGAAAACAGATAATGCAACAAAAGAGTACAGAATGCTCTCCCTATGACAGACTTAAATATGTATTTTTTTATCATCTAAACTAGCTCTCCCAAACAGATGGTTTTCACTAAAACTGAATTTGCTTTATTATGCTTTAACTGTGGGACATATTTTAAATGTTTTCTTCAGCACAACAAGACAAGGGAAGCAGCCTTTTAGAAATAATTACTAGTAAAATACTATGAAATGCTGTGTTGTCACACAGAAGTAGTAAAAGCAAATTCTAATGAAGCTTAGACATTTCAGCTTGCTGATACAAAACAGTCAGGACTTCTCCTGGGATGGAGCTCATAGCCTTCAAAACACATAGTACTCACTTCATTCTATGTTTCCACAAAGTTGTGGTTATTAATGATGATGTCTATAACTCAGTTTCCATTCTTCCATCAAGTCAGTAAGGCAACTCCTTGCAATCTAAGGCTGGGGTGGCTCCAACTTTTTGAGATGCAATACTGCAAGAGGGAATTCAACCAGTTCCTAGGAATATGCACTCTTCATCAAAACCCCCGGCAAAAGCAGTATAGTATGACACAGCAACGGTGCAAAACGCTATACATCATTGGGACATCTTGCCTGCTACCCAATTACATCCACTGTTGATGTTCAGAGCACCCTTCAAGATGTTGCTATTGCCTTTAGCTGTAACAGTGGATGCAAAAGCAATGCCTCTTGTGTAAAAGCTAAGGGCATCATGTACATAAAGAGTAAACAACTTTTTATAACAGTAATTCACAAAGAAAGGAGTGGTATATTCTTGTAAGCTACTTGATTCCCATTTCCCAGAGAGAATGTGGCATGAACTATATAATGTGACCTAAGGGAGCATTCCAAGCAGAAGCAATGTAAGATGCATCATTCCTGAGTTCTTTGACCCCACTTTAAAAGGCTGACAAATGCCTTACTACCTCTCTTAAAAAAAAAAAAAAAAAAAAGTTACATGGCAAGTCTGTGTGAGATCTCATGCATCTATACAGAAAGGATCAGAGCTAGCCAGAAAATAACTGGACCAGTGAAGAGGTCCATCCCAAAATCAGCCAAAACAGGACATGGCATGGGAGGAAAAAACAAACAAAAAAAAGCCCCAGCTCCCCTAAAATGTCCTAAGATTTTCCACTGGAAAGTTCACATCTGTCATGAAAAATGTAACCTATCCATATTTTGGTGGTGAACAAAGAAAAGCAGAAATTGTTTTGTTTCCTTCCCTCACTAACATCATCTTATCCTCTTTTCCCCTTGCCAACAGCTAGATTTATTTTTAAAAGAAAATCAGCAAGGAAACAAACAAACCTTGAAGTTGTACATGTACCAGCTGGGTCTTGCACAACATAACCAGCTATCTGAAACAGTAAGTTTAAATGAGAGTTCTTATCTAAAAACACTAGCATACTTTAAAATACTTTTTCATTTTTGGAAAGCCCCAGCAAATTAACTGCCAAATACACAATGCTCCAGCACAGCACTTCTGCTACTTAAACAATGCAAGGTTTATGCCCATAAAAAGCAATTTCAAGTCCTCATGTCCCTCAGTAGCGTACAGTTCTGGTTGAATCCGAACGTTTCTTCATTACACAGTTCATTACAGTGATATTGTATCTAACAGAGGGCAAATATTTTGCAGACAGGAGGATCTGCAAAATACTGCTTCTGGGTACAGAAAAAATCTGAAGACCCCTTTGAGCTGCAAATATCAGTTACAAAACTCATACAGTAATTCCTTGGACTTCAGCAGCAAATATTTTTATTCTAGCCCAATGCCAGGCATCACTAAAAGGGTTGCATGCATGGTAATATAACATGCTAACCACTGCCTGTGAAGAAAAAAATCCTTGAAGTTTTCAGCCTTATTGAATGTGTTTGGATTTATGGATTCCCACAAAAATGCATCAACCGCAGAGGTTCATTCACACGGTTGCCTCCTGGAAACAACATGACACAAGTTTTCATTTAAGTCCTTGATTCCCTCTGCCCAAAATCTGAGAGGGTTAAGGAGAACTCATACTGAAATTAAAACCAAAACAAAACAAAAAAAACCAACCCTCATGTGAACCCATTTGAGAAGCAAAATCACCACAATTTGGTCCACTGCTGGTCATGATAGTTTTTATCTACAATTTCAACAGTGCCATATTAACTAAGGTGTAAAAGTTGACAGTATTTTTCTGATCGCAGCAAAGCAAATCTTTTCCAGGTTCCTCAATTGTTTTTAAAACTAAAAGAGCTTTACTTCAAAATCACTTTAAAAGAACAATGTAATGATTGACAAACCCTGGGCATTCAGGTGAAAAGTTTGTGGTATTCTGTTTGTGTCTCTTCCCCCAAAAGCGCCTTTATTTTTCTGAGAAAGTTTGACACATTATCTGCAGTGCTTGAAATGCAGCTGAGTGTAAGTATGAAACAAGGTTAGAAAGTTCAAGAGAAACACTGTGTTTAAATTGTCACTACCAAAGTAGCAGCCATCTCTTTAAAAAGTAATACACATTTTGACATCTTGCAAATCCGGCTTCTGCTCTGATTTTGTATTGTTTCAAACATTCAAAGAGGAATTCTTTCCACCCTTTTGAATACACATGCTGAATTCCCTCAATACCAAGCTGGTGCAGCATGCAAATCAGATAGAAAAGAAAGAAAGAATTATCACCCTCAAAAAGAAAGAGCATTGGCAATAGTTTGAGAAATGGTAACATCCAAGATACAGTTGCTTCCCTTTCCAAACTGACCAAATACCACTGTGAACATACTGGGCCAACCTTCACACCAATTTCAGTGCAGTAATTGAAGCAGCAGCAGAGATCAGACATTAGCAGAACACAGTAACCTTGGAAACCTCAGTGACTGCCTTTTTTTTTTTTTTTCCCATTTGAAGAGAAAGTGCCTCACCACCACTCTGAATTCAGAGTTCAGCCCACTGCTTACTCACTTCTGCTATCAGTCTCTTCCCCGGCTTCACCTTCCTAATGGAACTAGTAATCTAACAAGATGGACCAGGGTGCACTTATGTTAAATTCAGTTAATTTTTTTTTTTTTCCCAATCCCTTTGCCTGGGACTACAAGTCAAAATTATTACAGTGCTAATGGAAGTCTAGAGAGGTGCTCCTTTATGTACTTTACTCTTTAGCAATGAACCATAAAGTAGTGTCCTGCAATCAGGACATACCGTGCACTGCACACAGAGTGAGAAGTCACCACCCTTCTGCTCACATAACTTCAGTGCAATAGAGGAGCTAGAAGTGAAGAACTTTTAAACAGAAAGTCTTTCAAATCTTTCTTTAAAAAAAAAAATAAAATCAAAGAAAGCCAAGTGTGCACATCTGAGATTAAGATTTAAACCAAACTCCTGATACAGGAGGCATAAAAGTAAAAACAGAAGCAGAGAGGAAAATGTGCAAAACAAAAATTAGAGTCAGTATTCTTAAGATAAAAGAAGACTAAAGGTAAAATATTTGGGTTGGGGTTGTTTTTTTTCAGTTGGACATTATTTACATAAGTAGTAGAAAAACATGAAACTAATCCACAATCCCAAATGAAATATAGTTTTGGTTATTATATGACTAAGGAGAATGCATTGTCCATAACTCAATTCTGAACAGTCAACTGAGCTGTTTAAATGATGGACCAGGGTGCACTAATGTTAAATTCAGATAATGGTGAACTTCTCATAAAGTTCAGGGGACGTTCTGGCTACAATGAATTACAGTGCATTACATCAGACCTCTGCTTATAGAGAAGCCAGACTGGAGGGGGAAAAAAAAAAAAAAAAAAAAGAGTACCTCACATAGTTGCCTTGTTTGCGTGTGTGTGTGTGTGTGTGTATGTTACAGACACATATGAGAGGGGGAACATGAGCATGGGTATCTGTCAGCCACCTGGTGGGAACTATTACATTAGTCATCACTTGGGGAGTCTAAACTAAATTTCAGGAAAGTAAATGAAGCCATAGTCTGCATGACTTGCCTTGGAACTCTTGGCAAGGATTACAAAAAATACAGCACCTCTTTTCCTCAACCTCACACAAAAGTGAAAAGGATCTTTCCTTCTTGCTCTAAAAACACACAAGAGAAATTGTCATAGGGCAGTGCGCCATGTTTCTCTCATGAGTATGTGTCCCACTGGACTGCCAAGGGCCACCGATTCTCCTCTCAGGGCCAAATTATCTGCCCTTATTCCCATCCACTGCAAGAGCCAGAGCCCAGCCTTACGACCTTAACAAGGCTGCCCCAACTAAGCACAAGGTTTATTCACAAACCAGTCCAAGAAGCACCCAAGTGACAAAAGCCAACAGAGCCTTCTGAGAGCCAGTACAGTTTGTGCTTTAAATCTCCAAACTGAAAACAGCTGACCAATATTAGCCTCTCTCTATATACAGATATATAGAGATAGGTAGATGGGAAGTTTTTTATTTTCACAACACAAGCTGAACATGCAACCCAGGACTGACACCAACTATCACTCCTTGCTAATTTTTATTGCTATGATTACTGTCACTCTCCCTTCTATAATGCCACTAGTCATGTTTTTTACAGTAATTCAAGTTATTTTTTTGTTTATTTCCATGCATTTTTCTGTAATAATGTTCATATTTCCTAGACTGTTAAAGAGACTAAGAGAGAAAAAGATTAGGGTGTCACAAGGGACTATGGACTTAGGGGCAGTGGGGAGCCTTCTTTCAATCCTCTTGAATCAGTGACAGCTTAAACAGTTTAAAGAAAAAGGAGGAGCAGGGTCAAGGGAAGAATTACATTTTCTCAGATACAAATGCCTCGAAAAAAAGAATTAGAAAAAACATGGCCTTTGAGAAAAGTAGTAGGACAGTGTCACATCAGAGTTTATATCTTTTATGATTAAAAACAATTTTGGTGGCTTTATAAATGGTGAAATGCTGAAAACATACTATAAATCTGTTACTTCTCTACAAAAAATAAACTACAGTATTTGAAAGTAATAAATTGTTTGGTCTAGCTTTACCTGCATTCAAGTGGCACACTACAGCTCAGGAAACCAGTCTAAACAAGGATTTTAGACCATTAATACAAAATTTTGAAGCTTGGATTAAATCTGCACTCCACTGAGATGTCTTAAGACAGCTTCTTGAAAGCTGAAGGAGGAAGTGTGCTGAACTAAACCCACATATAAATAAATTAATCTTAATGGAACTGGAAAAAGCCATAGAGCCATCTGCCTATGATATTGGTTTCTTTGAAGCATCATTTCAGACTAGCAAAGAATCAAACTGTATTACATAAAAACCCCATCTTTTTGGCTTAAGCATCGCAAAAATATCTTCCAGGTTGAATTAAGGATACATGCAATGTTTACTAGGCAAAGGCATAAAGCTAGATCACACCTGATTCAGCAAATACTTAAGCTTACTGATTGTAACAGAATTCAAGCATTTGCTTACAAACTTAATAAAATCAGTCAGTTCTCAAGAGGGAGAATTAGCATACAAGAAACAGGTCAAGAAAATACGGTCAAGAGGTTCCCCCTCCTGCTTTCCGTCTTCCCACAGGACAGGAGATAGAAACTGGTTTTCAAATTCCCAGACGTCAAAGAACAAAGTTTGTCTAGAGTCATGAGATGATGCCTTTCAATGCCCCAGCTCTGTACCACATACCTAACTGACAGAGTAAAAGATGAAAAAAATGGTATCCCAGGACAGAGAGCTAAGCGAAAGCCTTGTGGTGGGACAAACAAGTATTCCCTACGTCGTATGCAGAGACACACGCCCCGAGACAAAGCTACAAAACAAAGGGGACTCAAGTTCCCAGAGCAAAATCCAGAGCAAAGCCCTGGGGCATTAGACATGCTGTAGCTTCAGAAACCTCAGGGAACGCTAATTAGATATGTACATCTGAACAAATAGCTATACAGAAACATTGCCAAGTTAAACACGCACGGACTGAGGCCATACAAGATAGTAATTACCTAAATGAACTCGGATTTGTACAGCAAAACAAAATTCTTTCAGAATTCATTCTTATGATGTTTTTCAGAGTGAAAACAAAAACATTGCCTTTTAGAGAGAGTTTTAAAATACAGTACAGGAATAGCAAACACTTTCCTCTAGAGTGGTTTTCTGCCCCCATCACTTTAAAGAAAAAAAAGCACAGATGACTAAAGCACAAAAAAAAAAAATTGTAGTAAACTGAGATAGTATTATACACTAGTATAACGTTAACAATTTGAAAGGTTGGCTTTAGTTCTAAATAAGCCTGCTGCGAAACCAAATATATTACAATAGCTTAATCTACGCAAAGTCAATGACAAGTTTATGAGGGCTTCCCATATTCAGAAGAGGCATCACTATGGTCCAGCAAGTTAACACCACCCCGGTACCGTTCAAGCAGGGCACCATTTTTAGACTCTCTTTTCTAACGACATGCGGAAAAGTACGGTTCATCAGGCCTCCCTGACGAGCACGCGTACGTGTCAGCAGGACACCACCTCACCGTGAGTACGTATGGCCAGAACACTAGAAAAGTCACATTACATATACAACCATGTGTCTTTCTATTAACACATATGAAGTTTCTGAGGGTCAGAGCAAGAGGGCCGTCCCAGCTCAGCACTGCCCACGCACACCACAGAAACTGGTGTGCAGAAACTGGGCAGATGGGCACAGAAGAGACCCACGGAGCAGTACGCAGGCAAAACAGCCGCCCCGAGAGGCTGTACCGAAATCAAATGCTTCTACAGCCCCGGTGCACACCAAGATCTCTGACGCTGCGCTGGCAGGGATGCAGCAGACAGTTTCACAAATAGGTTATGAGGGTTCACACAGGCTACGAGAGTTGAGGGACGTCTTCAGAGCAGACTGATCGACGAGCCCCTCCACAGCACAGCCCACTCAGAGCTCTGTCTCCCAGGACACGATCGGATCCCTTCAGTCCCGAGTAACCTCACTGCTTTTCATCTGAATAAACTTGCCTGGGAGACTTGTTCACATATTCGTTGCTCCCTGCGTGAAATACCGCTTCCTGACATCTGTTCTGAATTTGTGGATCCTTAATTTCCATTAATTCATCCCTGTAGCCATGCACCCGCCCTCCCCTTCAGGGTTAAATTGCAAACAATAACCTGACAGAGATGGATATAGCTCTTAAGGTTTTATATGCAGATGTCCACTCCATTAACTTTTTTTTTTGTTTTTTCTTCCACAGACAATTCCAAGACAGTGGAGTTTGGGCTTTTGGCGCTTCTTCCTTGTTGGGCTTTTGGGTAACTTTCTATTACAGCTCATCCCATTTTCACGCTGGTATCCATCCGCACCACACACTTAGCAGATTTATGCTACATAATTTCAAATGTTATTATCTTTCTGCAACTGATATAACGGCACCAAATGCAACAGCCTAAATTGGTGCAAGCTAATCTCTGCTTCTTTTGTTTTTGTAACTTCAGATTTTCTTCCAGTTGTGCCCTAGGTTTTGAAATAATACTACAATACTTGCCTGCATTTGTTATTTTGTACTCACTGTTATGTCAGGGGAAACTGGAAAACCCTCACAGAACCAATTCAGGGTTCATCCTACAAGGCAGCAGCTCACATCCTGAACAATTCCAAAACGTGATTCTTCCTTCATTTGTACCGTCTGATCAAATTCAGAGTGCACTTTATTTTCAGGTCTGCATAAAGTTTATTTTCATGGATGATTTATATAACAAGAAATTTTTGTTTTTCATTTGCAAGCATAACAGTGGTACCGTCTTGACAAACTCTTGAAAACCTGCATTGTAGCGTTGCCAGCGTAAGGCCTGAGCTGCTGTTTTTACCTGAACACATTTATGACATTATCTGTTTTGTTATGGGGCTTTACGGCTAGACTTGCACTTAATAACGCTTTTATGAACACTCATGACCCCAGTCGTCTTCTGTGCAATGCTTTACTGTGCTGATGCATTATTCTTTTCCAAAATGACTACAGATTCTCGTAAGCACAACGTTCTTTGTTCTCATTCACCCCCTTTCCACGTGACTGTCAGCTGACAAACTGCTTACACATTTTGTCTTGGGGGACGTTTACCTAATGCAAAAATAGTTACTCCCCACAAGCTGTGGACAGGGTAGTTTTATAGAAAATGCAGGGAGTAATTCTTGTCTTCAAGGTAAAATATATTCTAGGGAGAAGAGATAATTGTGGATCAGCTGGAGTCCATGAAACTCTTTCCACACACATGGATCTGAATGAGTGCATATGATTATGGCTACAGGCATCCTCAAGGTTGCCTGCAACACCCTTAGATGGTCTTAGCATATTCTCAGTCCAGCTTAAAACCCACCAGAATCATTCCTGCCTTAAACTGATAACCAAATGAAAATACAGACACATTTTAGGCAATAAAGGCCAAATTCAGATCTGAATCTGGATGAACGATGTAACAAGATTATATACAACATTGATGTGACCCTCATGTAAGTAGTCAGAAAAGACTCAGAGAAAAAGTCTGAATTAAGCTACTTGTTGGCTTAATACTTCTCTGAAAACCAGAAAAAAGCCTCTTGTTAGAAATAATTCATTATTAAATTTGGTCATGTTCCCATACCTTATTTTTCTGTCTTCTCTAATACATGCTAGTAATTTCTTTTCAATTATTTAAAAACCATAAAATATCCCAGTATCTCTATGATAGTTATGCTACCATATACTTTTGGCACTCCATATGTTAGTCTTTTCAACACTCAACACCCAAATGCCTGAGAGCAGAAATACTAGTTGAAATCTAGTTTCCCGGTTTTAACATATGGCCCTTGTATGAAATCATGTGTCTCCAAAACAAGTTTAAAGAATTTCTTAGCACAGTCTCCAGCATCATTTATGTACCATCACTTCTGGAAACTCTACATCTGTGTAGCACCTACCCAAGCAAACCTGCAAGCTACCAATGTTACCAACAAACCAGATTCTTCCCCATGGAAGCTGGCAGAATTCCATACTGCAAGTGCTATTTGGAGAACCACAGCTACTGTGCAAAGAGGGATCAATTACATCATCTGTCTGTCCTATTTCTAGACCACCATTACTATAATATTATTACTAATCATTATTGAATGCATATAGTTGATGAAAACCTTCTAAAGGTAATACCTTACTTCCAAACTTAATTACCACTGTGTGTACTTTATCATCTTATTTCATTAAAAACCAAAATTCTGCATTTATTCAGCATACCACATAACACAGCTATTTTCAAACGCACAAGTACCATTTTCACTCAAAATGGGAGATGCACAGCCAACTGACACTTGTATTTACTAGAATTTTCCCAAATGGCCTGACAAATCTCAGAGTTCTTCACTAAGTAGGGGTTCTTCTCTTGAATTTAGTCATATTTCTTGGAAGCGCTGAAACTAACAAATCCTTGCACAAGGCCAAACATCAAGTCAACAACACAGGTAGTAGGCCTAGATCTGTGGTCTCCAAAATCTCAGTGCTCTAACCAAAAAAAAAAATGCTGTCTTCATAGACAGCAAGTACTAATCAAAAGTTTTAGTTAAAAGCAGGTATTATTATCCCAGGAGGGTGGTTCTGGTAAAATAAAGCCAAGCCCTCCAAGACTGCTAGATTTAGACTGCAACACTCTGTAAATGCCTTTGATTTACACAAATCTAGGAATGGGGAAATTAAGTCATCTGAGACCATGGAAGTACTGATCTCACCTTGTATGAAAGAGACTCGGAGATTTTAAAAACTAACAAAAACATAGTAATGAAACTGAACTGGGCAGAAACTGCCCAGTAGACACTGAAAATAAATTAATAATATGGTTATACTTTTCATAATCCAGTACTAAAAGTTTGACTTTAAATCTCTGTTGCTGTAAAAATTTTACATATATATAGGTGTGTTTGTATATATATATATATATATACACACACACACACACAGAGGTGTATACGCATATAGGTGTGTACATATACATATATACACCTTATTCACTCAGATACAGTTTTTTCTTTCCTGGTAGAACTGTGTGGTTTGTATTTCACCCACTTAACTTGCTGTTTTCAACTTGCAACATGTCCTCCTGTGGGAGGAATGAGAAACTCAACCACTGGTGCAAATGTTTTGGCTACATAAGGACCTGGTTTTTATTAATGGCAAGAACAATACCCTAGGAAAAAAAAACATTCTTTTTTGACAGCTAGGCATCTGAATTAATAATCATCTTATTCTTAATTAGTTGATACAGCTTTTGTAGTCTCAACTTCAAATGCATGTGGATCAACAGCAAGAAGGGGGCAAATAAATATGCTTACCTTTTCTTCACATTTCCTGTGGCAGGCATACTTGCAAACTAAAACAAAAGCAAATAAAATATATGAGTAAAGGGTGGGTGGATTCTCCCCTCCATTTCTTTAGATCAGCTTTCTACTAGAGATCTAGCCAAACTCAAGACTGCATATATAAAAGTATTTACATACGTCAAAACAAAACAAAAACCCCTAAAAAGAAATGCATTTAGGTTTTGCTCATTCCTCAAAGATTAGTTAATTATAGTAGTGTTATCAGATTTGTGCATTCCATCAGCTTACGATAACATATGTCTGGTTAAATTTCATGGGCTGATTATCTTGACACCTACCTTTACATCTTCACATGCACCAGAAGCATTACCATCTAAATAACACAGATAGTAAGATCAAATTGTTCCCAATGTAACCTGTGAATCTTAGTCATATCAGCAGTTCCAGAAACTTAGGAAAAGCAGGGTGACTTCAAACTCACAAGCAACCATGACTGTTCAGACTTTAATTTCTGATTGGGAAATTCAGTTTACACAGTGTCACAAAGATTACTTCCAAGAGTTAAGCACTGGATTTCTTTTAAATTCCTGCTGACCTAAAAGCAGGAAAGGATGAATCATACTAGCAAGTTTAGATTCAGAAAACAGCACTTAACTTAAAAAGTGGCCAGATGAGCAGCGACGTAACTATGATGCAACAGCATAATAACTAGAATCCGACACAGGCTGGTTTTAATAGATTTTCCATTTATACACACTTCCTTCTTTACTTTGAAACTTGCTTTATTTCCATGCAGTCTCTATCCTTTGGGTTACTGTGAGCTAAATTGTATTTTAAATTCAGGAAAAATTTTCTTATTCAATCTCCAAGACCAGTACCACAGAGGTTTAGCTGGAAGATTAACTAGGGCCTAACCTTAGACCACTGAAGCTGAGAGCCATGCTCATTTCTTGGTGTTTCTCCCAAGAGAAAGATATTCTACCGCCTGACCCAACAGGGAAGATACAACTACCAAGATGCGACGTCAGCAAATACATGACCATGCCCGTTTCAGATTGAAGTGCATTGACTGCTGAATGAAAAACCCTCATGCTCCAGCCACTTCTCAGGGAAAAAAAAAAAAAAGTCTTACTGACCCATTTTCTCATGCAATCTTGCAGGTGCTATGTTCACTTATTTTCCCCAGGTATAAGTTAGGAACGAGTTCTTTCTTCATAATGCTTCAGTGGATCAAGATTCTTTATTCTAAAAATTTATTAGTGTTCACACAAATACACTGCTCTATCTATTAGCATTGATAATGATCAATAACCACATGCCACTTACAAACGCTATTAACCTTAAAGCAAATGGAAGATGGCTTTTAATGCATGAGGAAAAACTTCATTTTCTTGTGTGACAGCATGGGGGATGCCTAAATTCATTAAGTGATTTCATGCACCGGAACTGCGTATTTAGTAGAAGCCGTACTTTAAATCAGCATAATTAGCTTTGACTTTGCGAAAGGCTAACAGATGCTCTAAAAATATGCACACATATTGTTTCTTCTATAACCTACTTTGAGATCTCCTGCAAAATGGTGCAATTAAAAAAAAAAAAAAAGACACAATCACAAAAAGTAAAGAATAAAACAGTAAATCTGTCAGGAAGCCCTGATATTACAGACAAGGTTCTCATCTTCTTTACTGATGCTTCAGCCTGGATTTCTGGGGGTCAAGGTCAAATACAAAACAGAATTGCATTTCATTCCACGAGAACTTCCATGATTTTGCTACTCGTTCATGCAAAACCAATTCATGGATGTCACCAACAATACACAAAGTCTTTACCAAAGACATAGAGAAAAGTAAATGCAGTCATCGAGTGTTTTCCCTTTCCACGTACATGAAAAGTCAGAGTTTGCTGCTCTTGTGTAACACAACAGTACTGTCTTTGTTGGAAAGAAAGCACTGAAGTCAGATGTGAGTTTAGCCTGGACAGCAACAGGACCGAGTCTTGCAGCAGCATCCCATTCAAACTCATAAGCAACACAGAAATATGGCATACAAACTCCACACATAATTAAAGGAAGAACACTTTACAAACAAAGCATTGCTACATTTATGAGATTCAAAGGAAACAGACTAAAGTCTCAAGAGGTAATTAGCCAAATACACATCAGGCAAAGCTCTCTGACTGAAAAAAAAACAAAAACAAAGTGTATTTTTTCAGGTATTTAAATCTGTAACATTCTGAGGATAGAGATCTGATTCATTCATAAAGACAGCTTCACTCTTCCTCAGCATCCAGAAATACCCTTTTCATGTCTAAATCCAGCACTTTCATGGATTAGACAGAGTTAAGTCATTACCTTCTCTCCATCACTGCCTAATAAAGCTGATTATGATAATAAAACTGGATAGAAATAAGCACACTGAAATGAGATCACTGACTGTCCAGATGCTGGGAGCAAACAAAGCATTCTTTTGTGCTCAGAAGCAGAAAGGAGATTCTCCCCCTTCCCTCCTGGATGAACGTCAAACTGCTCATTGCATACGTTGCTCCTAAAAGGCACATCAGCTACATCCCAATAACAGAAATGGATCCCCAAGCGTAACACCAATTCCCTTTTCTTCACAAGTCCGAACTTCACTAGTAGACCAAATCTCTGCCCAGAACAACAAAACTTAAAACAACTGAGCCCATTTTGATGGGCTGTTCTTGGCATTTACCAGATGCTCAAGCGTTCAAAGTACTTCATGTAATCTACGTATGTCCCACTGAGGTACAGCAGGTGTCACAAGTTTTCATTTACCAATAAGGTAATATTTTTATTTATATAGAGATCTATATGTGTGTGTGTGTGTGTGTGTACAAACATTTACAAATATACATACACGTGTGAACATATGTATACAAATATATAAATGCATATGTACACATATACACACACTCCAAAAACCACAAAAGTCTTGTTTGTAGTAAACATACAACCACTTGCTAAAACCAACTAAAAAGAAAAAAAAAAGCTAAAAAGGCTGTTAGCATAAAATATTGCTTAGGAATTAACAACTGATTGGAAGAAAGTATACCGTGGATCACTAACCTCCAGCCAATTATCAATCTCTAGATGATAATTCCTACCAACAATTTTATTGCTGCTGTGGCAGAGTGATGAGAATAAACTTTGAGGTTGTTTTTAAAGTACAGATAAGAGTTAAGTCAGAGTACTTTTAAATGGATTTGTCCTTCTATTTTCTTGTCTCCTCTATTTCCTACATGCTCCATCCCTTCTCCAGAAGGGAGGGGAAAAAAATAAATAAATAAAAAAATATATATATACACACACACAGGGGGGGCAGCGAGTATCAGCAGCATTTGAAAGAAAGGGAGGTATCAAGAAAAGACCATGAATTGGGTATGAGGAAGGATGCAGGCACATAGAGCAGGAGTGAATGGAGTAAGGGCCGTGCTGCAGCAGCCACAACTCCCCAAGTATCTGAGCGCAGAAGAGTTAGTGGAGAGAAGCATCATTGCCTTTCTAGGCACATCCTTTTACAATGCAATTTCTATGGTTTTCTCCACTACAGCTGCTAACATCATGAACGGTGAGACATCCCTTCACCAACACTAGCAAATTAACTACTCGCCCACAGAGAAATATCAATTTGCTTGGTATTTCGTTACTTAGAATTTGTCTTACCACAGCTAATGCTACTACCTCGCAGAACTATCCCGCCTGGATGGTCGCACCCCCTCAGCCCAAGACAGGTTTTGCTTCAGCATTTACAGTACTTGCAAAGAGACAGATTACCTCAATCATTAGATTGCCAGAGAGCCTGAATCACATTTCAATATGCCAGCTGTTTTTATGGAAAGCCTTGAATAGTAGAGAGATACACTTTCAGAAAATTTCTAAGGCCAAAAAAGCAGTATTACACCACAGTCGTGCAACCCATACCTTTTCAGTGCAACAAACATGCAATGCAAAAACACATGAACAACTGAGCATACTCACGGCACATCAATTTATAAGGAAAATACATGCAACTTACAGTTAAAAGATCTCAACCAGCAGCTTCTACCGAATGCCGGCATTCTTCACGCAAAGCTTACAAGCGAAATAGCACTCAGCTCTTTTCAGGACTACAGCCCAAGCGTATTCGAATTTAAAAATGTGCCTGAAACACTCCGGAGGACTTAATCAATGTCACACTCGGCAAGGCTACTTCAGTTCTTCAACTGAACAGCTGAATGTCTGCATCCCACACATCAGCTCTCGTCAAATACCAGACTTTCCAAATTTGTGTTTAAGGATTCTGGCATCAGTTCCAAGAACAACTGTCCCAAGCTGGCTGGCAATGAAATGGAGGCCAAACCATATTTAGTCAATTTACTACACTTCAAAACAGTTCCTAAACAATAGCTCTGAGAACTCATTTTTTTTAAAGGGGGAGAAAGAAAGAAAGAAAAAAAAAAAAGAAAAAAAGACATTTCTCTGCATCAAAATGAAGATGTGTTAACTCCTGCAAGTTAACAATACTGCTGCCAGGGTAAAGGCAGAAGGACAAGCATCGTGAATCATATTTTTCAGGCTGAAGCTGCAAAATTTTTATGAAATGAAAGTTCTACTTCTTACATTCATGCCTGTAAACTGCTCTCTGAAAAACAGTAGCAATGTATTTACAAAGTAAGAGAGTACTTCTGTAAACTAACCACAGAATAATTTATGTTTACCAGGACAAAGAGCTTAAGTTTTTCTCTGTGTAGTAAGGGCTACTCACCTTATCACATTTTAGCATTTAATGGACATATAGTATGGCAATATATTCCACACAAACATTCTGTCACACTGTACATGCAGTGAATATTAAAACATGACTAGTTCATAAGGACAACCTCGCACTTAACCACAGCTTTTATCAAGCGATTCTCCACGGTGGGTTTTTGTGAGTTTGTTTTTAAGCAACTTTATGTATGGCAAGGGTACAAACAAGATAATTCAGAAATCCTCTTGGGGCAGAAACGTGCATACCAATAGAGAATCTAAGAGATGTAACTCAGTTTAATACCTTACCAATTCCTAAGAAAGAGCACTTGCTCCAAAAGCATATACTACACAGCTCGATACTCATTTTTAACTTCCTGGTGACAAATAATAAATTAGGATACTGAATCATAGGCCTAGCTGCTTGAAAGATCTTTCTTTTCCTCAGCATCTCCAACTCAGCTTCCCCAAAACAGACACATGCTATTACAGCTATTTTTTGACAGTAATGGAAGAGTCCTTGATGATCCACAACAAAATGTAATCTAAGCCAAGCATATAAAAAGATCTGTGGAATCAAGACTTGGTTTTTATAGTTCCCAATTCCAGTCTTCTCTGTTAATACCACGGAAAGATGGATGTCAGGGTGTCGCAGGAGTGGGAAAGCCCAGCCATTTTAGTAGCTAGGCTAGCGATACCACTGCTGAGTAACATCTCCCTCCTGCAGGAAACGTTTTGCACAAAATCCCAGGTCTGTCGCTGGCCCTGAAGAAAACACGGTTTCCTTTTTTTCAGAAACGAAATCAAGATGTTTTAACAAATGCATAGCAAGGCCACCACAACAGGGTCTTCTCCAGTCAGAGCTTGGTACAGAAAGACATCCGTGACCAAAATGTCCCAAATGGAGAGAACTGTGCAACTCGCTGGCCATTTATACATTTTGACAAGGGTTTAACAGCACTGTGATCAGATTATTAGAAAAAACTCTCACCGACACACACATGCTTTTCTGCTGACCTGTTCCTACCAGCTCTACAACTCAACTTGAGATAAAGATCCAAAATGAAAGCGGTACGAAAAACAGACACATGGAAATTATTAACTGCAGCATTAAAAATAAGATGGCATGCACTTTTGCATGGGGCAGAGATACCTTTGGATGGGGGGTGTCCTCTAGCTGGAAATACTGGGCTTTAGCTGCAAAAGTAAACACTTCTATTTTTAAGACGTTATCAGAGTCACATGCCAAAGATGTCGCAAGTCTAACAGCCACACTACAGCAACAACATCTGCTGGTGCATTTCCTGTGCCCCAAACATTTTCCTAGATTTTCTTTTGTTCTTTTTTTCATATTCAGCCAACCATTGTCTCTTCATCTGAATATTGCTCCCAGCACTTCATGACAGGGACTGCAGACATTGTTTTTGAAGATGAAGGCTCAAAGACAGCTATGGGAAATTTGTGCAAAGCTTCAGCATTTTTTAGTTGGGGTGGCTATACAGTAAGGAGTGTTGTGAATAAGCTTTCCTACAGATGAAATATTCCACTTGCTGCTGCTGACAACAGCAGTGGAAAATCTTTATTAAGAGAAAAATATTTTGGCACTACTGCTGCAATAGTATGTCTGTTCTTTTCCTTTACTCCCACCTTCTTCCTGTCTTGTAGGAAGAAACCTGACCACCAAGGGGGGGGGGGGTGTTGGTTAGTTTTGTGGGTTTATTTTTTTTTTTCCTTTGGAACGTGTAGTCTAACTTTATCATTTTAACTGCATCCTGAAAACTCCTGGGGGGGGGGGGGGGGTTGGTTTGTTTGTTTGTTTGTTTAATTTCCCATAGATGCTGTTACAAAGGCAGAACATTAGCACAGGGAAAATGTTTTCACATTTTTAAAAGTAAAGTATTCACACAGCAACTTTTTCCTCATCTTTTCAAGCTACACTTGCAAGTCAGATAGGAAATGATTAAACCTTAATCCAGTTTGGAACCAAAGGTTATTTTTAGACCTCCTCCCTCCAGCTGAACAGACAACCCCATGTTGAAACATTTCATCCACAAAACCATTTCAACCAGACTACGGTTTATTGTAGCCAGCAACCCGCATGAAACCAAAAAAATGGCTGGACTGTCTCCAGGTTTTTCTCGCAGCTGCAGACAGTGCAAGAACTATAAGATCTCGAAAGCTTCCATGCCTGTGATGGATGTTGAAAACATATCCTGCATAAATTATGCTAAGAGCAAGGTTCAGAGAAAAAGAAGAGATTGGCTTAAAATGGGTGATCTTCAAAAGCTGATGTTGTTAAAAACTTCTTTATTATGTGGATAAGACCTAACGGGCCTGGAAGTTTTGATTCACGACTGTTCTTAAGCTCCTACAGAAAATGTAAGTGACAAAGACCTTCATCAGAACAGAAAACAATATCATCTATGCAAAGGAGGTCATCAACATGATCCTTCAAGTACTTATACAGTCGTAGGCATGTCTTCCAAGGGTATTTTTAAAATCTCATTATTGACAGTAGATGGTGACCCTGCATAAAACCAGCTAACAACTCCCTCTCCTACCTATTTACATGGTTCAGATCATGTGTCTAAATGGAGTTATGTTTGTAGCCCAGCTTAGTTTCTTGAAACTTTCTTCATGTACCAGAACAAACTCTTCAGCATTACTTACAACAGACTGCTTCACCCATCTCTCTGTTTAAACTTTATCTTCCTATACATTATTCCTGTCTCCCATGGTAGTTCCCCCCGTCCTTGTTTTGAAGCCAATTAGAAGTGCGAGGTTTTAGCCAAATGCATCAAGATTTACTTTGATGTTCCTTTCCCCACATGGCATATCAAGTTCATCACACTCAAATTATACACTCTAATGATGGTAGCATTTCATTTCAGATTTTTGGGTTAGAGTAGATAATTCTAATTTCAATTTACCCTTAGGAATTTTGGGTCCTCTTCAAGTGGGCTAAGTTTATAAAAATCGCAGGTATACCAGATCACATAGCAGTCATTGGTTTTCCTGGAAAAATGCATGGGGGACCACACGGTATCACATTTACTTCACTTTTTTTTTTTTTTTAATTTATTAGCTGTAATGAACAGAAACTGCAGCTTTTTCAAAACCTTAGTGGTTTGAACTTTAACTTTAAAATAAATGTTATAACCACAGATCAAATTCTGGAGTGATTAAGTCAGTCCTTATGAGGTAAACAATGAGGGAACTCATGTTTCCACTACAGACAACCTTCTGAAACATCATCTAATATCTGTGATGCAGCTTGGCTGCTATGAATATTAAACATTCCACTAGAGGTTTTTGCCTTGTGTATTTTTTATTTTTAAATTAGTAGGAACTTACCTTACAGATGTCTGCCAAAACTCCTCCCCCAGTTCCCATTGGGGTAACAACATGCCATCAAAGGATGTCAATTTTACAGCTTCTCTCAGCTCCAGAGAGGGAGATTCAGTCAGGATGCTTATGTACCACTTGTGTAATGCCTAGTAATTACAGTGGCTTCTTCTGTATCTCTGTATGCTCCAGTAAGTCTTTATTCATCCTTCCTTTTCATGTCTTTGCTGTTGTTATGCACATAGCTTCCATGTTTCGCTATCTAAGCTCTGCGCTGAAATATGAATGCATAGCTTGTACAGCTGTGTTAATTAGAGTACATTTTACTAATCCGGTGGAAGTTGCTATTTACTGTGTGCGCCTTTTGTCTAGGAAAGAGGGGCTGACCTTCCCAGGCTTCTGGTGTCACAGATGGGCTGCAGTCCACGTTTCTCCTTGCAGCCTCCTCCTCCCCAGAACAGTACACTCAGTGTCACTCATGCCCAGGTCAACATCCACCCATTTCTGAGGGGTTCCTAAAAAGACTTCTCTGCAGTCACTAGATCCAATTCACGCAGTCTCCCTTGGACATCCTCCCAGATGCCTTTCACAAATAGGCTGACAGTCAAATGAGGTTTTATAGCAAGAGCCTGGGTCCCTACCTAACCCAACCTTGCTTGGACATTCCATAATCCCTCTTCCTTGGAGTTCACAGCAGCTACAAGCTATTAATCTGCTCTAGGGCCAACAACAGACCACGCTCCTTGGTCCTACAGCCTGCATAACCTGGTGATGTGCAGTTGTCGGTCTCTCGTATCATCAAATGTTGGTCATAACTGAAAACATACAGTGCTGTCAAAAAGAAATTCTAGGTCTCATTTTCTCACAAGTCCTTATACCTTTTAAATTTGGAGGCAATTAGCAGTTAATTGCTTAGGAAAATATTAAGGTTTTCTGGTTTGTTTGTTTGTTTTCTGCTATTTCTTGACAAGTCTGAGCCATACATACAAGAGATCCATCACTACAAATCTTAGAATTATTAACTGAAACAGTTATCTTAAAACCGTCCCAGGGAAGGCAATACAACTTGTTGGATCAGTGCTCAAGAAAACATGTAAGTGTACATACAAACATCATGCAAAAAGCAAGAGGGATATGATGAAAAAACTGCTTTAATTTGATGACAGTCTTCATTCTCTCAAAGATCTCCTGCATTACAATATTAACATAATTATATGAGTATGCCTATTGCCATAATTAACCATAAGATAGTTATGTTATAGTTATGTTAAAATTACAGTTAATATATATCTTACATATAATGTATTATAAGATCAATAGATGGATAGATCTCATAATACACCCATATAAGCACCTAGTAATACAGGATCTTATTTCACAAGGATCACTCCATGGAAACCAGGGTGACACAAACACCCCTACCCCACAAATACACATTACATGCTTCGCCATTTACAGTCAACTGTAATGCCACTGGCCCAAGCAGGATACAAATTCCTTTGGCATTTCTAGCTTTCTAGTTTGTCTGCCAGAACTGTAACCGCAGACGTGCTTTGCACATTATTAAGATACTAATATGTTATTACTGAACTTAGCACTTACTGAAAGACGGAGTATATAAAACCACCTGCTATCATATCAAATATGCGTGTATTTACACACACAGTATGCACAAACAAGCCTTAAGAACAGTTTGTCAGCTCCAAACGAGTCTCAATACAAAAACATATTTTGTCTTGCCAGAAGCAACAAACATTTGATTAAATACAGAGAATTCTTTGTATCAGCTAACTCAAAATCTCTTTTTGGGTTACTTGGAGTGGATCAGTAGCTGTGACCACAAGCACAATCACAAACAAGCAGGTGAATTTGAAAGGAAAATATCAAACTTCTTTAAGAAGAAAACCAGCTCCAATTGTCTTCAAATCCTGATCTATGATCTGTAAGCAGCTGGAAGCTCTTGATTAAACACAGATATTGTAACTTGATGAGAAAATGTACTTTCTACTATCCCTTCACACAACATACACAAGGAAACAGTCCAGGACTTATGTACCGAAGCCAATCAGAGACCTTATGTTAACATGACTTACAAGACAGAAATTATACAGATTAATTTTAAGTAAAGAAGGTGAATTGTATTCTTTATTACACTCAGCTTGCACACAATACCATGGTAAGCATTTCTCTGCTCACAATATAGCTAACAGTACATGCCAATGTAATTTAACACCTCTTTGGCTAGCATACATATATGGTTCAAAATATCAGGAAGAAAGTAAAACTCATATGTAGGCAAACCATCAAGGATAAAAGCTTTCAGGAAAAACAAAAAAACTGAGTAACTAAAATTCTACAAGCACTCCTACTGGGATTGCTCCAACACATGTTTCCAAATCCAACACATTCATGGCTAGGTTAGATTAACAAAGAGATACTCAGTTCATTCAGACTAACATTAATTGCTTTAAGTTCAAAATCTAGTTCACGGAATGCTTTGTATTGCATGTAAAGCCTCACTAGCAGCACCTAAACGTGTTAACTTAATTGTCAGCTGGAGGGGAGTTTCACCAACAGAAATATGAAGTGTTTCAATTCTTCATACTTATTTTACCCATCAGTGCTCTAAGAGCTAGAAAATAATACTGTGTTATTTAAAACTGCTCAAATTTCCCAAATCTGGTCTCTAGTTTTTAAATTACCAGAAAAGTACTTTCTGGAGATTGGGAAGATTCAGAGCATCTAAAAGGCTCTCTGTTCTACACTAACAGTCATTTGATCGCAACGCAACAAAGATAGATGATAATTTTAAAAAGCTAAGGAAAATAAAGTAAAATAGAAATATAAAGGAAATTTCTATTTTACATATATAAAAGATGCATAATAAAATAGACATTCACATGGAAAATATACAGAAATTACATCATTATGACAGCTTGTTTACAAATAAAGTAAAATACTGAATATTCAATACCTAGGGTAAGTAGCTTAAAAAAATATAAAATCAAAAGGCTTTTGTAACACTGCAGCCCTTGGGCTAACTATGTGAATGTGCACGATTAGGATGTATATCTGCTTAGCCCTGAATTAAACTGAACTGTACTGCAGGAAAGATCGAACCAGAGCTCAAAAGCATTTGAGTTTGAGGTAGTGCTGAAGAGACATGGGGAGTCACGTGGTCCTCGGTTTACTGCAGAATGTACACCTACTGTAGAAATCAATCAACAGCTGTTTGTCCTTTCTTCAAATTGAAAATTACATCAAAGACACAGCCAGCTACAAACATGCTTACCAGGCAGGGAGACAGCCAGGAGCTTCCCCTTCTTCAAATATGCCTTCCCTTTTTCCACTGTTTTTGTAGAGCTTGTTAAAAATAAATTCACTGTAACTGAGTATGCTTTCCTGAGGTGGACTGAACTATACAAGGACAAAGGGACATCATCATTCAAGTGTACCTTTCAGTCAATCATTCATTCTTCATAGAAAGCTTTTAGGCACTGCATTCAGACCTGGCTGCTAGCAAAGGACACATTTTGCAAGACAGGGCTAAACACCACACCCCCAAAATGACTGCCACATACTAATGAAAACTTATCTAACCAACACAACACCCAGTTATGGCTTTTTTTTCTTACAACAAGTAGATGATTCATTGGTAGATAAACAGCAAATACTACATAGTGACCAATCTGGAGCCTTTCCCCTTCCCTCATTTCTCTTGACATGTAACTTTCCTTTAACTGATAAGATATTACAGTCTGGAAGGAACCTGTAGTCTGTACAAAGAGCTATTATTTTCTGAGGAGAAACTGTTAAAAAGCAAGATTTTCTCATTAATACACAAAGGAACTTTATTTCTTCTTAACTGAAGGCTTTTCCTCTCCCTCTCCTCCCCCCATTGCCAACTTGCTCACTTTCATTCAGCCACATCAGGGAGAATTTACCAGAAGCAGCAGCATCAGGATTTGGCTCTGAAACAGCTAGTTTATTTTTCTTCATATTAATAGAGTTTCACAGTACTAGGGTACATTTCAAGTACTGCAGTGCTGGCAAGGGAACAGACAACTTTTAGTTCTATCTTTTCCAAAAGTCTGCTTTACAAAGCCCATGCTGTAAGTTAAAATACAAATGGGTTCTTATTAAATTGGAACTACTTGGAGTCATCACTTCAGTCTGCGCAACTCCTGGTGCTCCCATCTCACAGGTAAGGATCAAGGAACTAACAATCAAAATGTACCTGCACCAAAAAAGGATGGTGGGTCTGCCTGGTGCTCACATCAACAGAAGGGTCTGCGTGATACTATCAAGGGGCTCCTTCTGAAAATCGCACCCAGAAACCTAAAGAAAATTAGCCCAGACAGACTTAGATATGGACATGGATGTATCATAGCCATGAACATATTGGTTTGGGGAGTGTTGGAGAGATCCCAGTAGGACTGCTTGTAGTATTTTAGTTTCTCAGGGGTTTTTTGGTTTTCCTGAAAGCTTTTTTCCTTGATGGTTTGAATACATGTGAATTTTGCTTTCCTCCTGATATTTTGAACCATGTATAAACGCTAACCAAAGAGGTGTTAAATTACATTGGCATGTACTGTTAGTTTCTGTATTTGAACCAAAGCTATTACACATTGGGGCAAAAGGAAAACTTGCTCAGACTCATCCTAACCTCTGACCTGTTTAAAAGACACCCGGTAAAGCTCTTAGCACCTTTGGTAGGTAAGCACACTGACAGAGCTTTTGCGAATTTGTGACTTCCAGCTCTGGGCTGTGAGAACTCAAATCCAGAGCAAACTGGCAAACATTTTTTTCTATTCCCACCCCCAAGGCCTTTCCCTTCAAAGTAGTGATTCTCTCCTGCTACAGCGCTTTTTACACTGAACCTGATCAAGAGGGTCTTCAGGCAGTTCCTTCACTAAGCAGGCTTCCTTCCAACAACTCTATTTCTGCTAAGTCGAAAACAACTAAATCCTAACAACTTTGGAACCAACCTCCAGAAGGACAGACAGAAGAAATACGTTAAAGAAATACATACAGAATTACCACTCCTATGATGATAACTGTAATGCCGAACAAGCGAGGTATTTTACATTTAGCTGCTCATCTGCAAAGTCTGCACCTTAGCTCAGGAAACGGCCACATTCCTTCCACATCCAAATCTCTCACCTCCCTCTCAAACCCTCAGAGGGATCATAAGATGTCTGAAGAATATGGGGGGGCGGAGAAGGAGATCCATCTAGAACTGGGAAGTGGTACGAACACCTCTAAGTGAAAACAGCAACTACGCTTCAGATGAAGAAACAATAGCATTCTCTTACTAGGAGGTAAACCACGCATGCGGCAAGCATAGAGACTGTTTTATTAACGTGGAGTAACAGGAGTTGAACATTAACCAGGCTAAACCAGTACAAGGGATCAAAACCCCTAACCCTGAACAACTTGCAGAAAAGGACCTATTGAGCTTTCCCAAGATTTAATTCCTCCGTGGGATACCTGTGGTGAAGAAGCGAGTATGCTCAACTCCACACAGCAAGGGAGAAGAGTGAGGGAAAACAGCAGTAAGGAGCAGGCAGCAAATGCCAGAGGCAGCTGAGTCTCTGTAGTCTGTACACCCGGGAGCACGATCTCACTATTGTTTCTGAGTGATTAGACTGAAGGACTAAAGATTAGACAGAGCATAATGCAGCTGGAAAAATTAAAGTAAATAAATAGATGGCTGCTCTTGTGAGTTTTTGCAAATTAATGCAGAGAAAACCTTCATGCCTCAGTGAATGAGGCTCACACACTTCCTCATTTGGAGACTGAATTCCAGAGGCATCTGTCACCCACTGTGCACACATCACTCACATGCTCCTCAGAGAGCCTCCACAGGCACTGCTTTATTCTGGAACCTGCCTGAATAGCACAACGATAAAAACACATCATTATACAAGCCCAATTACCTACTACTGCACCCCACTCCCCAACAAAAGCAGGGAACATTATTGTACAAAGGAAGGAAATAAACCAAGGTAACATTTATACTTAGTCCAGGGGGAATTCCAGAAACATGGATTCCTAGAAACTTTAACATTAATATAAAATTGATTTCCTTTACACAGCAAGAAAGTAAACAGCGCATTATATGTTACTCACCTCTGCAGGAAATGCCTTGGCTATCAATTACTTGTTTGCAGATTCCACAAATTTTGGATTTCTTAAAAGACTTGGTTTTGAAGGTGTGAGACCTTGAAGCTGTTTCTTGAGGCTGAAAGCAAGGGGAATAACATCAGACCTTCCCTCAGCTTTTGAGTCATATTCTTAAGTGAAATATAGATAATTTTAAATTAAATATAACAGTAGTGTGTCAGTAGTATAATAGCAGTATGTCAAAGCGCTGGCTCGCTCTCTCTCATCCTCACTCTTATTGAATAACACAAACCTTCCACTCTCAGGTGTGGCATGTGACAGAGCGTGAGGAACCTCTCGCAGTGTCTGTGTCCTGATATGCAAGACATTTTAAATCATAACTTCAGATTTCACTCTATGACTTATTTTGTAAGAGGAAATACAGAATAATCTCTATGAGATGAACCAACAACCTTCTGACCTAAGGTCTTATCTACATAAAAACTTGCATTGGTTCAGCTTAAACTGGTTAAAAATAACGTAAGTAATGCCCTATCACAACAGCCAATTTAAGTCATCTGGTGCAGAAGACAGCTTGGGCTTTTCATTCAATAAATGAAAAGCATCCAAGCAAGCTGACTTTGGCACAGATTGCTAACTTTAAAATCACTTTTGCTTCTTTCCTGCATAAGAAAAGTGCACTAGTTTAAAGTAACATATTTCCACAGCGTGTCACAGTAACTGAAATATCATGTTAAAAATGTAACGCAATAACGAAATTTCTAATTGGGGACAGCACTGCACAAGTCAATACCGTATATGCGATGGATATTATATGGCTTCCATAACTTAGGAAACATTTAGGTAACACAACAGAGGAGGATACCAAAAGCCTGTGAGAGAGTCAGTACCTCCTCTGGAAGGGTGTAACGACCTTCACTTCCATTAGCAGACTTTTTGGAAATATTAGTTACCTATTCGAAAACAAAAGCACATTTCGCCAGACCATGAAACTCCCCAAAGAATTCTTCACGTTCCTCATTTCACATTTGCACCTTACTATCCTTAAAGTCAGCACTGCAAACGGGGAGCAACTTGAGCTCAACACGTCGAGCAACTCAACGTGTGGCTCTAGGCAAAACGTTTACTGTCTCCAAAAACGTCTACAACGCAGCTGCTCCCCAGGCACAGGAACAGCCATAAAAATCAATGTCGCCTTCCAAGTACTGCCTCCACATCGGCCTACCCGAAATGCCAGAGGAGCTCTGAGGAACGCAAATGGCGGCGACCGACCCCCCTGAGCAGGCCTGGGTGCTGAGAGGCCATGCTCACTGGTGGGAACGTGCAGTCAGCCTGACCTTGAGAACAGCTTCGGGAAACGTCGTTGGCCTTACCCACAGTGTAAAGCCACGATAATTAACATACTTCCATAAACACCACAGTAGAAATTACTTAGGCTGAAGGAATAAAACTCAGGCTGGAGTCTCAGGAAAATCTTTCCGCCAGGGAAGCGTATTGATCAGCAAAAATTAGTGAGAGAAATAGTAGAATGGCCCACGTCCTCAAAAGGCTGAAGCAGGGGATGAAACATCCGAGAAATAAATTTGAATTGTAATTACAATGCTTCATTAGTGTGGTGGGTTGACCCTGGCTGGACGCCAGGTGCCCTCCAAAGCCGCTCTATCACTTCCCCCTCAGCTGGACAGGGGAGAGAAAATATAATAAAAGGCTCGTGGGTCGAGATAAGGACAGGGAGAGATCACTCACCAATTACTGTCACGGGCAAAACAGACTCCACTTGGGGAAAATTAACTTAATTTATTGCCAATCAAACCAGAGTAGGGTAATGAGAAATAAAACCAAATCTTAAAACACCTTCCCTCCACCCCTCCCTTCTTCCCAGGCACAGCTTCACTCCTGGATTCTCTACCAACCCCCCAGCAGCGCAGGGGGACGGGGAATGGGGGTTACAGTCAGTTCATCACACGTTGTCTCTGCCGCTTCATCCTCCTCAGGGGCAGGACTTCTCACTCTTTTCCCCTGCTCCAGTGTGGAGTCCCTCCCACGGTAGACATTCCTCCACAAACTCCTCCAACGTGGGTCCTTCCCACAGGCTGCAGTCCTTCACGAACTGCTCCAGCGTGGGTCCCTTCCACGGGCTGCAGTCCTTCAGGCACGGACTGCTCCAGCGTGGGTCCCCCACAGGGTCACAAGTCCTGCCAGAAATCCTGCTCCAGCGTGGGCTCCTCTCTCCACAGATCCGCAGCTCCTGCCAGGAGCCTGCTCCAGCGCGGGCTTCCCACAGGGCCACAGCCTCCTTTGATTGCATCCCCCTGCTCCAGCGTGGGGTCCTCCCCGGGCTGCAGGTGGAGATCTGCTCCACCGTGGATCTCCCTGGGCTGCAGGGGGACAGCCTGCCTCACCGTGGTCTTCCCCACGGGCTGCAGGGGAATCTCTGCTCCGGCGCCTGGAGCATCTCCTGCCCCTCCTTCTGCACTGACCTGGGGGTCTGCAGGGCTGTTTCTCTTACATGTTCTCACTCCTCTCTCCGGCTGCCGTTTCTGTGCCCCAGCAACTTTTTTTCCTTTCTTAAATATGTTCTCCCAGAGGTGCTACCACTGTCACTGATGGGCTTGGCCTTGGCCAGCGGTGGGTCCCTCTTAGAGCCGGCTGGCATTGGCTCTGTCAGACACAGGGGAAGCTTCCAGCAGCTTCTCACAGAAGCCACCCCTGTAACCCCCCGCTACCAAAACCTTGCCACACAAACCCAATGCAATTAGACACTTCAATCACTCACTGTAGAAGCCCATCACAAATTCCCCCATATCCCCCACTGCTGACATCTGCAACCTATTTTCAGGTTAAAAATAGAAAGATGTTGTCAGAATTATGATTCATATTAAAAGTAAACCATAAAGAAAAAGAACAGCTAAACTCCAGTGTTATGTAGGAACATGCTTGATGGCAAACAGATCAAATTTATTATTTTCGAAACATCTCTGTCATGATTGGGCTTTTTGTGTTTGAAAATATGGGAGATGTTTTTGAAGAAACAGAGGTCTAGGAGGAAAGAAAAGTGTCACTGCATCCAGGTAACTCCACTAATCTGATGTGAGGAGGTTCTGTGCCATAATGGGTTCAGGCATCGTGCCCGAAGAGCTGAGAGTCCTTCATCTCCACTGCCTCTTTTACGTAAAAAAATAAGCAATGCCATCATCTCCACTGGTTGCTGCAGCTTCTCTGCTTTTTAGATATATAGACAACAAAAAGAGAATTCTCATTTTAGATTTTATCCACTCTTCTTCCCTGCAGATTTCTACTTCTGGCTAAAGTTTACAGGACATGTCTGTGAGACTCTGAAAAGGACAGTTTTGCAGAGCCTGCAGTTTTGAAGAAATTCACAGATAAATTTCACAGAAAGTTTATTCTGTATCTAGGCCCACTTCTTATTTCCTACCTCCCAAACACTTCTTCACAAGCTTTGATGCTTGCACTTTTCCAAAGCAAGACAACTGTCACGAGAACTTACTGTTTAGATACTGGAGTTTAGTGTAAGTAGGGCTTGACATTAATTGATCGGCTAGTCAATCTGTCCATGTCATTTGTAATGTAATCAAAGTCATTTTCCTCTGCAGAATTTTGGAAATATTCTGCAATGCAGCCTTGGCATCTGAATTAAAAATATGCATTTTTTATTCCCTGTTGTTCACTTCAAGTACATTCCACTACTGGAATTGGGCTCTCCAAGCAATTCAGTTAAACAGTTAATTTAGGAGATTCAGTACTCACAGCTGTTTATACAAGAACTCTGCATAATCTACTGTGAAACCTAGAGGAGCCTAGACCAAGGTTTCTTTGTTGTCACCTGGTACAGCTTTTGTGGTTCTCCACTATGGAAGATGCCAAGGAAAAAGAAGGAAAGGAGAAAAAAAAAGAAAGAAAAAAAAAGAAAAAAAAGCCAGGGGGGAGCAGGGGCAGAAGGAAGGCAACTCTGGCAGGCAGCAAGCAATGCTACTTTCATGAGGCTCAAGACTGGAATCTAAACTGCATGTAATTGTTAGGAGCAAAAACTGGAAGAAAACAGTGCAGAACCACAGGTTACAGACTGAGTTTTTGCCTGAGGAAGAGGCTGTAATTATGTCTGGTCTCAACTGGTAGCATTATGAAACTCTCTTTTGTTTACCACACAAGGAAATATTTTTGGTCATGCTCTGCTCTCTGTGGCACACAGAAATCTAATGAAGCTGAAAGTTTATCCCAGACTTGCATCAATTTAACACGGCAGACTGTGTAAAGATTTACATCTTTAGCTGGGCATCCTCAGCTATGATGAATTTCAAATACTCCTCATCACTGAGTATTTTCATTATGTATCAACATGCTGATCATCATGAGATAAAAAATTCACAGCAACTGTGTCAAAGACTTTTGAGACACATAACATTTTGAGAAGAGAAAGGCAGTTTACACCAAAAAAAAAAAAAAAAAAGCTCTCCAGGTCTCAATTAAGCCAATACAGACTAAAGCGCTCAAGATACACAACTTGGGTTTTGGCAATACTGATACAGCAGTTCCTCATTGGCAGAGACTTAACACTGGTTCATTACACCTATGGAAAAGGCATTCACAGTGTTATTCCCAAATACCATACTACATCATAACAGTTAATTATTCAATGAATAACAGAACAAAGCAATGTTTATTTCAACTTCATGTTTCCAACATGTAAACTGCAATTGTTTATGTAAACTGCAATGGTTCATTCTTTAAAAAGATAGTCACAGGGCTTAGAGCTTTTATCAAAGAACCAAGCAAATATTGTAAAATTAAACCCATTTAAATAATCTTCAAGTAAAGTGTATAACTATATTCACATATGTGCTCAATAATAAAAAAAAAAATAATCAAACTTAGCTGATCATTTATTACTTCTACAGAATCAGTTCCCTCCAAAGTCAGAGGCAGTGACTAAATTATACTTATGACAAAATAAAAGTCTCAACAATTAAGACTTTTTAAATTAAATTGTTAATTCCAGACGTTACTCTAGGTGGAGAAAAAAAAAAAGGCCAAAAACTGTTTGTACATTATTTCTCTATCTCCAAAACTTAAAACAATCCATGTCATGTGTTCCAGCTAAGAGAAAATTATGAACATACATGCAAAGCCCCATAAACTTTCCCTATATCGGACTCTACTCCTGCTGAATTTTACATGGCCCATAAAAACCCTCTCAGTACAGCAGCAAATTCATATAAAGCAAAGATACGTTTTGTTCACTTCCCGTCCATGCTTATGCAAATATGATCCCTTTTCCCTATCCGCTCTCTAAATAACTTACCAACCAATACCGCAATTTCCTGGGACTCTGTGCATTCTTCTACTCTCCAAGGTAGCTTTAAATCCACTGGCTGATATAATGCTTTTGACTATTATTTTAAATACATGGAGGGAGGGGCTAGCAGTGTATTAGCAGAATGGGTATCTCACCACCTTTTATGGGCTAGGGAAATGCCCATTGGGGATGTCCAAAAGAAAGTTCAAATAAGGGATGACTGAAAGTAGTCTCCATGAAAAGGCTGAGCCCCAGTTAAAAAACCTTTGCAAAACTAAGCCATGTATCTATTGCTGTAAGATTGCTCCAAAAATAAATCACATTACTAAGGAAAAAACAGCACAGCTAGCTGAGGGGAATGCCAGACAACTCACCCCGTTTCAGCCCTTTCTGTTAAGGTTACTCATCATTACTTCTGTCACCTCCCTACCTCCTCTCCTCCCATCTCTTGCACGAAGTCTGCACAGCAAAAGTCCCATGATTTTTGCACAGTTACTTAGAGCTCCCATGGAGAAATCAAAGAAGAAAATCCCATCAGGTTACCCGCAGTTCCCCATAACTAGTATTCCTGAAGCAAACACTGATGAGACAGGACTGCCCATGGTATTATTGATAACACAAAATAGTTTAGAGCTTTTCTCTTGCCTCCCTGTAGTAAACAGCATTGTTAACTTTCCTACTCCTGAACGTGTTCCACGTTTGCGGCAGGTTTCATTTCCAGAAAAATATTTAAGAGTGCCTACCATGCATACAGGCCAAGTAATAGGATTTTACCCATCTACCCTCTAAAATGGCTTTTAGAACAACAGGGCTGACCACAACTTTTTGGTAACAATAAAAAGTGATTATATCAAAAGCCTCACTCACGCAAGGACAAGATGAATGTACGATGAGAAATTTTCCAGAAATAGCAAACACCGTAAGACACGAGATTCTCTGCAGCTCTTCCATATGAGAATAATTTCTTGGAAAACATACTATTGCTTTAAAAGTAACACAGTATTTTAGCCAAATGACATTAACTGAACACATCACACACATTTAAGTACATACACAACTACCACCAGTGAATATATAAATTTTGCAGAGCCCATGCCGCATAACAAGAATACGGGACGGTGGCAAAAAGTGAAAACCACCAAAGGATTTTTACACAGACAGAAATAAGACATTTCTGGCTGTTTCACTCACATTCAGAGATTATTTCTGCAGTGACAGACATAGCACACGCATATATATGTATTTACGCACACAATAAAATGTACACAAAAAGCTAGTTATACTACGGCTACCATTTACTACTACCAAATAACTTCATAGGGAGTGCAAAGACAAGAGAGTATTTGTGAAACACCCCATTTACTCCCCATTCATTTGAGGCATTTCACAGGCAGACAGGCAAGCAGCCCAAGCTAGAGAAGAGAGATCTGACTTAGGATCACGCAGCCTGAGCTGGCAATATCCCTCCCAGTGGAGTCTGCTCCTGACTTGTGACTCAAGTGAGGGCACATGGAGATGTTGGTGAGGAAAAAAGTGTCCAATTGAACCAGCTGAGTAAAGTTCATGTCGAGAAGAAAAAGAACCCTATGATTTGGTAGTATGAAATTGCCTTACTGTATGAGCATAAGGGGCCAAAGAATAACAGAAAATGACAGAAAAAGAGTACTTTTTTCCCCTTTATTGAAAATATTTGGTGATATAATTTTAAGCAGCAGAAGCTTTTGTCGTTCTCAGACAAAAGAAATCAGGGGTCTTCACTGTTTCAATAAAAAACTGCCTAGGTACCAGGGTTTCAAAGCTATACGCTTTTCCAAAACAAAACTGAAAATGAAGTTTCTGTCTAAATGACCTTACGGGACTTACATAGATTTAAAGAGGTCAGAGATGGGCAAAGCACCTACATTCAAGATTTACTCAGTGCATCAACAGCCAATTGCAGAAAATATGGATCAAAACATAAGGTTTGCCTTACTGGGTCAGCACACCGTCCATCTCACCCACCCAAGCATTTCATCGCCATGTCAAAAGGAGACACAATTCAAACAGAGCAAGCCAGCCCTGCCCCTTCTGTGTCCTGCTCCCTCCATGCTCCTGCTGCACCAGGGATGCTGGAAGGTCCATCCCTGACCCATCCTCTTAGTATCTGCTAATGGACCTGTTTTCCACTAATTTTGTCAAATTCTGCTTTGAACATGCTGGTACTGTCTGCCCCACGACCTTCTGTGGCAGCAAGTTCCAGAAGGTCATACTCCCCCTTGCTTAAAGTACCTTCATTTGTTCATTTTAAAGTGAATGCCCACCAGTTCTGACACTTGTTAGTTTCTGCACTGTGGGACTGCATAACTAGTTCTGCCTAGTTCAACCTACCCACCACCTTTATGGTTTTGTAAAACCCTATCATATTTCCCCTAAACTCTCCATTTTCCAAAATGAAGAGTCCCAGTCTTTTCAGTCTCTTCCCAAAAAGCAGCCGTTCCATCCCCTTAACCATTTCAGTCATCCTTTTTTGCACATGCTCTCCTTCTACCACATGCTTTTATACCTGCTGGGACCTGATACATAAAGTTTCAAAGTTTCAAGTTAACAGTTGAAAAGAAAAGGATAGATTTGCTCCACAGCCCATTCAACTCACACAGCCTAGCACTTGGGTCTCTACATCTAGATTTCCAGGTATAGCTGCTTCTAATTCCAGCTGCCAGAAAAAAACACATTGGTCATGAGCTGAAAGGAAAATTGTACTGGCTCTCGCACACAAAGCTTTTCATCTTAGCTGTCTCAGTTACAGCTCTGAACTAGTAAGTTAAAAGCCAGACAGACACAAGGCAGCGCAAGATGCGACAGAGAAGCAGCAGCAGCACAAACCTAGTCTGCCACAGGGTTCTGGAACGGGGGGGCTGCAGCTTCAGTCGCCCTACCAAGTGACCCGCCTGGAGGTAGCCACGACTGAATATAACAGCAACTTCATCCCTCTCTAAGAGGGATGAACCAGACCTATGCCTCATGTACGATTCTTTCAGGCCACTTACATTTACATTTGTCATTTGTAGTCAGTTCACCTTGGAGGAGGTCCTTCATCTAGATCTTCACTTGCACATGCTCTTCTCAAAGCTTTAAATTCTTGAGACAAAGTGGTATCAGCTTTCTTTGAAAGATGGTTTCCACAGGATGCAGGGGTAATGTAAGAGAGTAAGGTGTTTGGAAAAGACTGATCATCAGATAAATCTCTCTCCCCACTTTAAAGATTGTGGTTGGCCACCTAATACTTTAAACAACATACAGGAACTTTTTCGTATTTTCCCAGACAGTTTCAAGTCCTTCCCCTTATGATCTGGCTGAGATTTCAGTCCAGAAAACAACAGATCCAGGTCTGCCTAGAGGTGGGTGACACCCGCTGAAGAAAAACGGCACCTAAGGGGGTCCGAGTGCATGCCCATTAGCGGCCCCAACATTCCTTCCAGCAGGATGCAGGCAGAGCAGCACACCGGCTGGAAAAAGGCAAGAAGGCTGCCTTTCTCTGGCCAAATCCTCACTGCTCTCCTTCATCCAAATGTCCCTAGGCATCAATTGCCTGTAGAGAGCAGTGGTTCATCCCCTCTCCTCCCAGCAGGAACAAACCAGGGGGGCCTGTGGTCACTCCTCACTCGTAATGTAAAATAGCAGCAGCTCTCACATTTTTCAATTTCATCAGCTCTTTGCATTTTTGTTTCACCACCTTCACTTCTCCACTGCATATGAATCTGTATTGGTGGAAAAGCAATTTGGAGACAGATGGAAAGTCCATTAAGACAATCGTTACTCCAGACACTGGAAAACTCGTCTTTTTCGTCCTCATCTCATTGGCAAACCGACACTTTGTTCTGTGTGGGAAAATACTGTACAAAGGAAACGTCTGAAAGCAGTAAAGGACTATGTGCATCATGAAAGCTCAGTGTTTGTCAATGGCTTTTTTCTTTTTTTGTTAAATGAACTGGCCTTGACATCTCTGAGGCTGCAACACTGCTTTTATTACATGAAGACTGGAACTCCCACATATTCAGGACTAGACATCTGAAGACTAGAATTCACATCTTTAAATAACAGGGGGGAAAAGGCTATTTCTGAATATACGTGGTTTATCTTCAGTTCACAGAAAAAAATGTTGAAGGGCATAACAAAAGTAAAAATTCAGAGACAGCAGGTGTCTACCCTTGACATGCTGACAGTTAAATTTTATTTTTTTTAAGTCATCTTCACCTAGAATCTCTAATCAAATCTCCTTCCACTGCAGATGAATTCTTGCAGGTACACAAAAATGATGTACATGCAAAGTACATGCTTCTATGCATATTTCCTCCCTCTGTCCTGACAGTCCCTAAGGAACCTGTTTACAAAAGCAGCAAATAGACAAAGGACTACAGCAATGCACAAACTAACCCTCCTATGACATGATGCAGTTAGTTATAAGGACAAACACCAGAGAGCTACCAAGAGCTATGTCTCATAGTAAACAATTTCTGGTGTGATAAGAACGAACCAGATATTAAAAAAAAAAAAACCCAAAACAACAACAAAAAAACCCACACAACACCAAAAACAACCAGGCAAGTTACCAAAATCTGCAAAGCAAGTGGAGAAAGGGAGAGCAGAAGCAAAAGAAGAGGTCAGACCCAGGCTAGAGCAAGGACAGACAGCAGCAGCTGTGTGCCAGAACACTGCCCAGGAAAAACAGCTGAGAGGGATGAAGATGCATGTCAGTAGATCAGTCACTGAGAAATGGAAGAAATATTATTAATACTAATACTACTAATGCAGTGAATAATTTTAGCAATTTCATATAGGCTAATTTTGCTACACAGCTTGAGCTTTGCTTCTTACCCTCACAATCCTACTTGAGACTGGTGTGCTACGCTAATACATACTCAATTTGGCACTTTAAGTTCATGCAGGTACTCTGTTGTCAGCACAGCTACCTTTCAGACATATCTTTTGTTTCCCCCCTATCCTCCAGAGAAAGTCAGCATCCAGGCTAGAAATACACACAGGTAGGCAAGCTGATAGTTGCACACTTCATATACACATGCATTTAGCAGCTGCTGTCCTAAGGAAGCATGCACACTGAAAGTACATGTATCAGGGAGGTATCAGTCATCAGTCAGGATCTGCCTTCTGTAACGTCACTACGTTACATCTTCAAGAAATAGAAAATAACATGCTTTCCAAGTCTACACGAAAATGTCATAGAAGGTGATTCAGTAGGATGGAAAAATGGCAACTTCAGTTCAGTTTCCTCCTCTCCCCACACACTATTTCAGTCCAGGCTATCAGTGTGGCTCTTGGGACCTACTGACACAGACAGTATTAATGACTCCGTGAAGTCTACCTGGCCATTGTACTTTGAAAGGCTAGAGTTACACTAAGCAGGGAACGTAGTGCAGACCAGCATCTGTGGCCAGAACACCTTCACTCAACACCTATGCTCCCCACCCCAAAGTACGTACTTCCATTTATTCCCCTAGCCAGAAGCAATAGTATTCCAAACACTCCTGATTCAGTACGTAAACAGCTCTAATTAAACAGGCAATCCCATACAGATTAACATCTGCACTAATGATAGTAACTCATATAGAAAACAGCACTCTGTGTGTGTGTGTGTGTATGACTGGAATTATGTCCTTAACTATTTCTTCATTTTATAAAGTTATCTTACTTCATACAGTTAAGACTGTTCCAATCAGTAATCTAAACCAATACCTTTTATAAAACAACTTAAAATAGGCACATTTGCTGCACTTCATTAAACCTGCAAATCCAAAATTTTTGGCATACAGAATTTTGTATTCAGTAATTTAAGAAGTGGGGGAGAACCCAATGTGGAACATAAAAATCTTCATTGTGCATTTTTGGGTGGAACTTCCTTTCTTTCATAGCATCTAGTTTCACTTTTTTGTTGCTATTTTACTGAAACTTTGCCTTTTTTTTTCCCCCCATCAAGTTATAATCAACCATTTTCAGGAAACAGAACCAAAGCTAGTATTACACAGACTTCTACAAAAAATTCTTATAGGATAATGTGAGTGCCACTCCAAAAATCAGAAATGTTTACTCAACAATCCTGCTCCAGGATGTAATTTCATTACTTTCATCAGACAGCAGACAACTTGTGGTTACCCATTTAGTTTGTATTTTTCCTGATGTTCCTGTGTGGTCTTGTCAGATGAATCTATGGGAACACAAGCTGATGAAAAACACTGTACTTGCAACTGTAGATTTTGCATACCTTCTATTTATTTTCCTCTGCTATTACCAGATTAGTTGTACCGACCACTCTGAACACATCTCTCAAAGCATTTATCATGTGATAACAGTATACCAAATCAGAAAGTCTCAATCATATTCCCATATTGCTACTAACCACAGATGATATTGTACGGAGTCTGCACTCACCTAAGCCCTAACAGGCAAATCAGAGGAAACTTTGAGAGAGCAAAGGCTAGTACTAGGTAGGTTTGTATTTTTACTGAAGAACACAAACAACACACAAAAAAGAAAAAAAAAAACCAACACCCAAGCAACAGTGTCAAAACTTCCTGGTTAAACCTATCATTCATACTACAACACCACTTTCATGAAGCATAACTATTTAAAAAAAATGCTACAGAGGAATCAAGGTTAGCCTGATGGCAACAGATACATCGGTCACTGTGGCAAACAGCAAAATAAGGCTCCTCTTCCGATTCTCACGCTGCTTCCAGCTCTAACCATCCTTCCCACTCCGGTACCTGAAGCAGTACTATGGAAAACAGGCTGTTCAGGCTCTGGCAGACATGTCTAGCACAAGATGCAGCCATGCTTTGCCACACAGAAAGAGAAAGCACTTGCCCTGTCAGATTCAAGCTTTGCCTTTGAGAGCAACTCACAGTAAATGTATTAAATTATATAATGTTCAGTTCACATATGCATTCTGATGTTTGGCCTGCAGCTCTGAGAATAAGAAAAATTCAACAGCAAAGCATACCATGTTACAGTAAAAGAATGCATCTATAGCAAGCTCATCATCATAATTACACCTACTTCTGCTGAACTGCAGATTTTTATACCTAAAAAAATTTGAATTAAGTTACCCTTACCTCCACCTTATTATTGTAACCATTTTCAAAGTCACTTCAATCCCAGCCTGGAGATAGGATAACACCCTTGCCTGCCTGTCCGGACGGTCTCCACCGTTCCGATTAGCTATTCCCATTCACACGTTAACCTCTAGTAGGAACACAAGAAAATAGCCATCTTGACAAATGACTTCAATTCCGGTCACTGACTAGTGCAGGCTGCTAGTAACTGGGAGCCTGTGTGCTCCCACCCAGCCACGAAAAGATTTGTTGCTACTGGCCTGAGGCTTGGAACTTCAATTCCTCTCCTCTGCCATGTGAATGAACCAGGATAATGTAAAATGGCTTAAGCACAAGGATCACATTCAGCTACAAGATCTAAAGCTCTTGTGGAAATCAAACACAACAGACATTTATAAAGTTATTATACAGTGCCTGCTCTGTAGCTGATTAACTTGCTCACTCACCCAAGGACAAATAGTTAAACTATTACGTTGAGAAAAACAATTACATAAAATGCAACTGTTACTTAACTGACCTGCTCCTTCCTTGTAGCTCAAAATAACTACTCACTTCCAATTTCCAAATAACTATCCTAGTTATTTCCCTGGCACTAAAATCAGGGTCTCTTATCACAGTGAATAAAGAAAAACTCACTAAAATGTATGTTGAACTTGACTTTCATGATCCTTTTTAAAGGCCCCAAGAATCCACCTGAAACCCTAAATTCTTCCTTCTAATGACCAGGAAGCTCCACAAACCCTTACTCTTCTTATCAAATACTCTCCCATTGCATCAGTATCACCTCATCAGGGTTCTTTGGTTTCCATTCTCTTGTCTGTTGCACCAAGGGTACCTTCATATTAGCACAATGGAAAAGTAATCTGTTCTCTCCCCCTTCTCTCAGAACAATGACAATTTCCTTTAAAGCATTTGTAATTTTCACTCTATTGTAGCTCAGATTTATTTTCTTGCACTTTTAGAGAATTTAATTCATTATCACAAGTTACTGCTCCCTCTGCCCCACAAAAAAAAAAAAAACAAACCACCATTCCTAGCACAGATTCTTCAAATAAAGCAAATTTCTAGATCACAACAATTTACAAGAGTAACAGTCCCATGGTACAATTGCCAAAACCTGAAATAATTTCATGGAACAACAAAATACAAGTGAGACTAGAGAACACTCATTTCAAAGGCTCATCCTGGTTCTGACATCCAATTGTTCCAGCATGTTCTTCATTATTACAGAGCGCATCATGTAATATATCAATATTGCTACTGAAATCGAATAGAACTTCTGAAGTATCTTCACTGCTTGGACATGTTTGTTTGCAGATCTGTTGACAAGGCGGATCTGCAAGTTTGTATTTTTATAAATGTTGTGAAGAGAAGACACAAATACTGTTTTTTCAAGACTTGACATGTATCTCTGAATGTCTATTAATGAAGAAGAGGTAATCTTTCAAAAGAAAGCTACCAAGTCTCAGTCCAGCCAAAAGTATTAGTCAGCAGGTACGCATCACTCAACAGATTTCACTCAAAATGCCACAACGGTCAGAAGTTTTACTCTTTCAGGATCTTTGATCTGGCAAAGTAGGCTTCTTCACAAGCAGCAAGCCATTTGACAAAACCAAGCAACTAAGTGCGATCAGCGATACCGCAGCATTGGGCAAATACAACCTGCAAGTGTACAGTTAGCTATTCAAGATTTGTATGTGGCTTTTTAGTATTATGTGACTTTCCTCATATAACGCAGTTCAGGGCAGCAAAACCTGTTAAATTTTCAGTCTTTGTTGTTCAACCTGACACTATATATCACTGTAGCCCTTTCCCTCTCCTTTACAGCAAATGTACAATTCCCAAACGAGAACCCACTTTTCCACAAACACATAAAGCCTTATTGACCAAACCACAGTCAGAACATACACTGTTCTCCCAAGCAAGAGCATATACAAGAGAAAGGGAACAAGTGAAACAGAGAACAACTGCCTCTTGCTAGCGTTCTTTCAGCAAAAATTTATAATCCCTTAATTTTGCCGTTCAAACAAACCTGATGCCTCCAGCCATGAAGAGCCTAGAGCCTGTTTGCTTGTTTTATTTGTTAATTTTCATTACACACAAGGCTTTAAGGCAATAAAATTGTTTATAGGCTGCAACCCTCAGTAGCAGAGAAACCACAAGGAATTCACAGATGTGATTACCTTCTTCCAAGTTAAAAGCACTACTTCAGAAACATCAGCATATAAAACGGGTTGAATCGCTGAGGAATGAACATACCTTGGTTTGTCCACCAGCCAAATCTCCAGACGAACTGCTGTCAGCCTGGTTTAAACAAAGAGTTGCTTTAATTAGTGAAATATTACTAACTGACAGGGCAAATTCCAAAAATACTTCACTACAATTAGAAACCTTTCCCCCCCCCATTAAAACAATTTTTAAATAGCATTTAACCCCTACATGGCCACATGGGTGTGCTCTAAGTATACCCATTTCTCCTCTGTACATCAAACAACAGTTAAGTAAGCAATACAAATGTTTCCCAAAGCATCTGAAAAAGCTTCCCAATATTATTACCAGAGGATCAAGGCAACTTTTCATTTCAGTCCTGTTTCAAATCCCACTGGGACTGAAGTTCTTCCAGTCTCGCTCTGCACTGAGTTTAACCGGGGGGGGGGGGGGGGGGGGGGGAAGCATAGAGGAAAGCAAAATGCCAAATGACTGTTCAAACCAGTTTTCAGTTCAGATTAAGTTCAATTCACAGCTTATTACTAAATTGACTGTAGTTGTCACCTTCCCCTAGCTGCAATTAATTTTCCATCTTTTCACTTTATAGAAACTGTTCGGTTATTCTTTCACCACCTTGAGCAAGCTAACAGGCCACGGTCACCACGCGCCCATGAGACTCCAACCTGTCCCCACGCAGTCCCCCCCACAACCACCAGCGTATTGTGTTTATGCACGATAGCAACTTGAGCTGCAGAAATCAAAATTTACTGCTGACAGAACAGGTAGTAAGACATCAATACCAGTGCAGATCTTTCTGAACAAAGAAATATCATTTTGCAAGCAAATAAAGGGTGGAGCTTAGTATTTTTTTCTTAGAACAAGTGATAAAATCCTTTAAAGTTAAGCCAAACCAAACCCTGGGATTTAGTAACCTGAACTACTGTACTCTACACACTCAAGCACAACAAATTCAATCTTTTCCATGCAAAACATGCACATATACACAAGATATTAATTGTATAATACCTGTATAACAACATAGAGATGCCCTTTTTGTTCTTGCTGCTTGCATGTGCTGCATGTACAGACAGATGCCTTCAGACTAAATGAAATGTCTTGTCATAATGACACTTTGCAGAAAATTTAAGATCTTTCTATTACTCTGCCTCTGTGTTTAACTGTCTGTCTGTGACTGAATGTAGTCACAGGAATGTCCTCCGTGAAAAGGAGAGGACAGCTTATAGACTTCTCAGTTTATGTGAAGTATTCCCCGAACGTAAGGCTCCCTGAACTGAGATTAAGATTTGATTCATGCAACTCAGTGTTCCAGTGACCCCAGTCCCAGGCGGGAAAGGTGATCCTGCAAGGTCATCTAAGTGAAAATTTCTAGCAGAATCAGACCACCTGGAATTTAGGCTTACACTTACAGTTGTCCAACTCACGCCATTATTTATAGCAGCCATAATTTCCAAGCATTACAGCCAACAGGAGCTTGTGTAGCTTATAACCTGCAACAGTGCTTACTCACATCATGACCTATGCTATGACTTCCTCTTCACTGTTGACTGATCTATCTAAATCTAGAAGCAAATAATTCCAGAGACAGCAACATGCAGTCATCCTCCAAGGATCTCCACAGATCCTCATATCGAAAGTCCTGATATCTAACAAAGTTGTCAAAAAACTCATTTTTGCAGCTATTACACAGTTAGTTTTCTTTCACTCACTCAACTTGCTTTAGTCATGAACAAAAGCTGATGAGACATTTATTAAGAAAGCAATTCAATCATTAGGAACCACTTAATGCTCCTGTAAAATGGTGGGATTTGTCGATCTTTTTTTTTCTTTTTTTAAACAGTACCGTATCACCTATGGAAGTCAAGTGCAAGACCTCTCAAACATAAAAAAACCCCACGCTTTACTTGGTTTACTCAAATTTAACCTCAAATGCACAAACTCCTGCTAGCAGAGGCCTAGCCACCAGCGGGTGACAAACAGTCACCTTGAGTTCAGGGGGACTAAATTGCCCCCAGAGTTTCTTTTAAAAAGGCCTCTGTGACGTGGGTGAGAAGAGCCCTTGTACTCTTTCCTCAGGACCCCAAAGCAGCCAGAGTGAGCCACCAACTACAAAAGCAGAGAGACAAGGGAATAGTGTGGCATCTAATCAAAACTGAGGACAGACTTCAATTATTCATCCTGAGGCAGAGGGGAGGCTGAGAGCGCTACTGAGCAATTTTACTTCCCTCATCCTGCAGAATACACGGTGCTCTGGATGCAAACACAGATAGATTAGTGGCCGTTTCTTCAAGAATCATAGCTTAAATAATGAGTTGTGTAGCCCTGCTTCCCATCTACGTTTTTCTTGCATTCCCTCTATCTAGTCTGGAACTCCAGCTCAGCAGACAGAGAAATGTCTTCCTGCAGGCAAGAATGAACAATCTCTCCCCAATTACAGAGCCATGTGTGGGCTATGAGCAATTTTCCAAACATAAAAGGAAGGAGGGAATTTGCTATCCATATATTAACAAGCTAAAACAAGCCAACCTGCAGATGGAAAGGATCAAAGTGTCTGTTTGAGTCACCTCAAAATTAATCCCCTCCAGGAATGTTCACCACCTCCCCCCCACCCCCCAACACACACACACACTACGTCCCCCCAGTCCCTCCCAGAGCAAAAAGTCAAGCTCAAAGAATGCATCTAGCTCTTTCAGATTAATATGATACTCCCCAGAATACACACACCCTCCTTTTCTCTTTTAAAGACCATGGTCTTCCCCCTCCATCCCCAGACATGCACACACGGATAGCTGAGACAATTTTATCCCCATTGTCTATCGAACATGATACTATGCTTCAACAAAAAAATTCACTGCAGGTTGTTAGAAATGGTACCTGCATCACACCAAGATATGACTGTCCCTTCCAAATGCTAAAACAGCAAAAGTAATATTTATCATCCAGACCCTTTGAAGCAAATTTGCTTTATAAACAGGAAAAAGTGAGTGGGAGAAGCTAAAGATATTAGGAAAAGCAAATATATGCATTATGACAGGTAGTTCTTCTAGTATTTCCAGGATATTGTTCACATTTGAGCTGCCACTGCTCAAATGTATTTTACACAATACCTTAGTTAGATGTCAAAAGGGCATCTGTGATGTCAAACTCTTCTAAATCTTTCTTTTAGGGAAGCTGAAAACTACCATGATTTGGAAAGGGCCTGAAGAGATTCTTTTTCTGCTAAACTATGGACAAAAAAAAGCTACATTCGTCCCCCAAAAAGCCTAAATAAGTTCAGTCTTAGCATAAACAGCCCAGTTTCATTCCTACAGAAATGTCAAAATTCCTGGTTTTCGCAAGAAGTGTTAGAAACGGGAAACCTAGTAGCTGATGGGGTTGGTAAGAGCTACAAGAGTAACATTAATACAGCCGATTCTCACCACATCCGAACACTGGCCAGGTTAAGGAGGCAATGACACTGGGAGTTTACAAGCAAATCTATCCTGCTATCACCCACGTTACATCCATCAGCTCCACTATACTGAAGAATATATAATTTGGGAAATTGCCACGTACAGAACGTGCTCCAACAACACATGAAACAACACGAGTTGTGCCAGGCAGCGTTAGTAGGAAGGAAGTGATGGACTGGGAACAGGGGCTTTACTTTCAAATTCCACCTGCTAAATCCATCCCCAGGCTTTGAAGTTCTCTCATTTCATTACCGCTCACAAGTCTGCCACTGCCTCCTTTGCAGAGAGGCTATACACAAAATTAGATAAAAGGGAGCTAACACACAAACCATTTCAGCTACCATCCCGCCATTTCGATCGTGGAAATGCCAAAAATGGAGATACCAGTATTTTTAAGACTGGGATGATGTGCAGCTAAGTAACTTTGAGAAGGCATGTAAACTGTCCAGATACCACAGTAACATATAATGTAACAGATGGGAAGGAAGGTTAATTTATTTGTGCATGAACATACTTGATATGTCAGCAGTAATCCAGTTTCACTTCACTTACAAAAGAAAGCTAGCAATAAAGGGGGAGGTACTCAGAGGACTGGTTTCTAAAATCATATCACATTTTTGGAAGCACTGCTGTGTATATGAGCACCAGAATTAATAGAAGAAAAGGTTTGGTTTTTTTCTTCAGTGAGCTAGTATATTTCTCTTTCCCCTTTAGAAAGATTCAGTCATTTGGATAGGAAACAAATTTATATACAACTATTCACGATTAATCATAATCTTGTTGCTACAACATGGGTAACTAATAGAATACAGCAAACCTTAAAAAAATTATTCAACTACAAATAACGAAGAGAAATACAAAAGGCATCTTGAAGTGCTTCACCACCTGGTATAGACCTTATAGCCAAATAATATATTACTCTTCAGAGTATCTTGCTGAAGTCTGTATGTGTAAAGTTCATCTATCATTGCCCCACACCCCCCCCAATTTATTCATTACAAATACCTCACCCTGAAAATTAAATCTTGATTCCTAGGAAGAGACAAATAACTAAAAGAGCCAAAGCAGAATCACAAAATGCTCCTTCTACTCCTGAAGTACAGAACAGTCTGGGTTAAACAAAACATAACTCAGGTCTGCCAATTCTTAATTTCTGTCAACACAAAGGCAAAACAGCATATGTAGACTCTCTGGCCCCAAAGCGATCTCAACTGTTGCATTTCCCAGGAACTCTATATTCAAAGACCTGTGCAGGTTGAAAATATCACCCCAGAAATGCTCTTTCCTTTCTTCTCTAGGCCTTTTCATACCACTTTTAAGCAGGAGTATTTTCATTTTATCTCTGCTTTCCCACTGACCACCTCTCTCTTGAATACCTTTTCTCTTGCTGAATGCTGCTCAGCAATAATTACAATACCTAGGAAATTGTCTGTGCCTCTAGGCAACGTGCCTGAATCTGTGAAATCCTCAGTTTGTATTCCTGTAACCTCAGTCAGCTGAATTCACGCTTTTCCCAGTCATTAGATTTCTTAACTAATGGATCCATCTACACCTGAAATAATTCATTGTATGAGCCATATCACATTGAAGTTGCACTCAATCTTCACGTGAGTGTAACACCTTTCTTTCGGAAAGTGCAGGAGAACTTCAGTTCTGAATACAGTAAGCCAGAATTACTTGAATTGAAACTCCCGAATCTATTAGCATATACAGCAAATTTCATGGCCATGGTAAACAAGTGAAACTGGTGCCCAATTTAATGTCATTAAGAAATAAATGGAGCAAGTTCACCACTCTTCAGAGAGCTGTCAAAAGATAGCTAATGACTCACAGAAAACTTTGATTTGCTCCGTACACATGCTTCATTTCCCTTACCACTTCAAGTACAACGAAGTGAAAAATTTTGCCTGCTTGAACACTCCTAATCTATTTTGAAATGTTTTTCTTTTCTCAGCTCTACAGGTCTTCAGAGCACTTATCCATTAGGGAGCAACTACAAATAACTGTAGCAGCACCTACATGGGTAAACCAAAGCAAGTAAACTGAACAACCCAAAAATGTTAATACAGGCAATGCTCCCTCTACAAGCAAACTGTGAAAGAAGCATCCATTTCCTTGAAAGACTTGAAGCAGAAATTGTTCCAGGATGCCCAAGAAAGGAATGACATTCACAATACTCAGAATGGAAGCTGAAAGCAGAGGAACACAACTCAAAGCTCGTCAAAGTGCCATCAGCAAAGAGAAACCGCGTTTTCCCGCTGGCAAGGGTCTGATTCTCAAGAGTGACAAGGCCCTCCAGCTCTCAGCTCTTCCTAAACTCCAAGCTTAAAAGGAACCATGAGGGCTTTCTGCTCGTTAGGAGCTTGCCCACACCCATTAGCAGAACTGCCCACCCACAGCCCTGCTCTACGCGCGGGATCCACAGCTCCGCCTGCTTAAGCAACACCAGGCATCACCGTGCAGATGGCACCCGAGAACCTGAAGTTGCTTTGCAAGAGGTAGGAACGATTATCGCCTCCAGAAAGACAGAAAATGGATCCCAATGAGGCTGAGTGTCAGACTCTCTCACGGTGCATCATCTTACATTTCAAGCTATGTTACTGATGACAATATCAGCATGAGTCAGTGACACGGAGAACGTGTAACAGTAAAATCTGTTTTGCTTGAATTTCAGCCCTGTGCTCCAAGCATTAGTCACCATGTTCTTTAAAAACAAAATAAAACCAATTAAAAAAAAAAAAATCTATTAAAAGGAAGAAGAGCCATGAAACATAAGTAATACCAGCTCAGTCTAACCATGTTTTCTATTAAGCAGAACAATTACGTTTTCATAAAATCTCACACCTGCAGAGAAAACAGTTTCACTTAAAAGCACACAGATAAGGCACTAACCAGCTCAATTCAGTGTTTATATGAAGTGTTAATTCATTAAGCTAGGGAGGACAAGGTGCTTTCCCCTTCTCAAATGAGCACAAGCCATTTAAAAACAATTCTCAGTGACGCTTCTGATTATTTATCAGTTCCTTCTGGCAACATGTTTCTTTAACCACACTATTGCTGACTATTTTGATACTATTATCTTAAACTAGACTATGAGTCAACATTTCAGTCCTGGTTTTCCCCAGAAGCACTGTTCTGTACTTGCAGATTCCAGATGTCACAGCTGAACACAGCCACTCTCCCAATTAGATCCCAAATTTTCTTTCTTGGGGAGTAGCACACTCTCTCCTGCAGGCCATAATCAGAGCTGGGGTGCCACATGACCTAGTCTCTATGTTTCAGGAAAGGTCAGCTTGTTGACAAGCTTTATGCCTCTAACGTACAAAAAGAACAGCTACTATCTCTTCAGAACAGAGTGAGCATCTGCATTCCAAAATAAAACTGAGAGTAACAGCATGTACACACACAGGAAACAGTCAAAGTGTTTCAGTGACATAGAAATAAAAAGTTAAAAAGGTGTTTTTAAAAATTACTGTTTTCTTCAAAGTACCTTTGCGCAGCAGAGGAAGCAGGTATTTGACAAAAGAATACTCAGAGCAAAAGCCAAAAGATTTTGGCACGCTACTCTTGTGCTTCCTGGGGGATGGAGTTCTAACTGGCTTCTGGCGTAATTCATCTAGAGATTAGTTTCTTTGGAGAGAACTACAAATCCCATGATGCATTTCATCAACTGTAACGATAAAACCATTGTGCTTCAGGAAAGCCACTACCTGGAGAAAAGTCCAGTGCTTACCAAGGGGTGTGGGGGGCAGTATCACAAACGAAGCACCACAGATGTAAAAGCAAAATATTAGATTGAAAACACAAAATTTTTAAGCTTCAAAAGGCAAGAACTCTATGGAAGGATATTAAGTTTCCAGCGAGAATTAAGCCTCTTTCTTCCCCTGCCTCATAATTACACATCTTGAAACACATATATAATTTAATACGGACAGACAAATCTTAACATAAGATTCAAGCTTACACACTTAAGTATGCTTCTGTACAGCAGACAAAGGAGTGGCAGGATAGCTCCAAAATATTTTAAGTAACGACGGTATACAAGACTGAAAGAAATAAGACAAGTAGAGGAATATTTGCACCCATAAAAATACTGCAGAACATGAAAAGCTCTCCACATAATGCAGAACAGCTGGATTCAAGCTGCAGCAAGGCCACTGCTGAGTATCTGCTGAAAGGGAACACCTGCAAGGTTACAAAAAGCACAAAATATGGAGCTCTTTTTTGAAAACGACTACAGAATTATTGTCAGTCACTTCTTTCCAGAGTCATAACTTATAAAGAAAGTGTATGAGACATACCAATATTTATTTGTCATATTTTGCTTACAGATTGAAGATGCACTTCTAAAACAGGTATATTGCTGATATTTGAAAAATACAATTTTGCTTTCAACGAACCATAATCAACAAGCAAGAGCAGCTAAGATAGAATAGCAGTTTTTAGATGTTTATAACCTTACAGCTAAAAAAAACCAATCCAGTATTTGGACAAGACAGGAGAAAGCAGAGAGGAATTTTAAGAAACAGACTAATAACAAATCTCAGTGTTTTGACTGAAATCTACTAATCTAAAAATTTATTACTTAAAATCTAGTCTACTACTAAAGACGTACATCCTCCCCCAGAGTTTGATCTTAAACACCCTAATCTATTGAAACAGCCACCGGAAAAGCCAGGTGTCCCAGAAGCTGCAGTAATAGGTCATAAACTGTACCTGACTTTCCATCTTCCAAATCAAATCTGGCTCAACTGAAAATAAAAATAATTCTGAAGGCTGAGAGTTTCTGATAGCTGCAAGAATAAGTGAATGACAGCAAAAAAGATAGCACACCTCAGGAAAGGCTTATTTTTAATTAGTGAACCTTGTGTTCATAAGGAAGTGTTTTCAGAGGTTTTTCAAACACAAATTAAATTGATTACACACTAAAATCAACAGCAATCAATTTAACCATAGACCTAGTCAGGTTCCAGGCTCTCACTTCTTGACCATAGCAACAGTCTGTGTGTTTATGAACTAAAATCAGATAACAACTCCTTCATCAAACCCAAAGGGAACAGTTTGTTACTGAAATCCAGGCAGCTGAAGTTTCTTCATATATATATAACACAAAAAAAAAAAAAAAAAAGGCAAATTACCCATAACCTGGCAAAAGTACAATTACATTTGGATTGCAAACACTATAGAAAGGCTCAGATACACCAGGTAAACAAAACCTAACACATATGTTCAGGAAATCACAGGTTCCCAGATGTACAAGCACACAATACCCACAAAGATATTCTTTGCTCTCATAGTTACTATTTTCACGACACTGACTGCTAGGGAAGTATCCTGTAACAAATGACTCTCACCTATTAATCGTTAAAGCTAGACAAAACAAAAGCTTGGATGCACACAAGTTGGGTTTCCATGACTAACTCCTTTACAATTTGGGGAAAACTCATGTAAGGCTGTGGAAGACAGATCGCGCCTCCCTTTTCACTAGCCCCAGGAAAGGATGCCCACGATGTAGTACAGAGCCTAACGCTCCTAGAGCTACGTGTTACAAACCACCCCACCTCCAGAAGAAACCTCTAATGGAGTAATCCATCAGCTTGTGGTTGTTATCAAACAGCCGGGAACGCTTCAGCCATGCCTGGCCAGAGCACCTCTCAGTCTCTCCTGGTACAGCAACCTCTCCCGCCTCATACCAAAGCACCGAAGCAGGAAGGGGAGAGCCTGCACGCACCGCATACGAAGAGGGAAGACCACAGGACCCCTCAGCCGGTACGCAATCCCGTGATGCAGAAGGCTCCGGTTCACGCTCCTGCTCTCCTTTGCTTCCACACCGCAGACGAGCACCCCGAACACAGTGCTGCAGTACCTGGCTCTGTGAATAGTGGAGTATTTACTACAATGGTCTAGTCTCAGATCCCAAAACCAACTTTCCCCCCTCCCTCCTTCCCAGTGGGATGCCCTCAATTCCCCCCACTATCAACTTTTCTGCCTGGTGGCAACAAGCCATCTCCGCTGGCCACTACGAACCCAGCTGCGGACTTACGCTAGCCAGCACAGAGGACCGAGCTACTGACGCTGCAGCGGCCAGGAGGAAGAGGAGGCAGCCACTTCTGCAAGGACAAGAAGCAACAGCAGCAAGCTGACACTGACCAGCCGGCTGGAAGGAGGTGCAGAACGTGGCACGCAGCTGTCTGGGCCCTCCTCATCCCCTCCAGAGAAAAGGTGGCAAGCCACATGGAAGTGTCCTCCGGGCCACTTTCAGCTGCAGCCACCTGCTGAACCACTCAGAGATACAGAAACCTGAGGGGAGAAAAAAAGCCTCAAAGTGTATTAATCAGGATGAATATGGGTGATTAGGACACAAAGGCGTCCTAATTTGGCAATCAAGCAGCCTTGTAAAAACCTGAAGTTTTTGTCCTGAGATATTTTCATGCTAAAAGACAGAAGGTACAACATGCTTGATTTTTTTTATTGGTGCAAAGAAGCACTGCTAGAGAAAATATTTCTGCAGAGACCCTCACATTCAACAAGACAATACTATGCCAATGCAAACAGCCCTCATCAAATTACACGTTAGTGGCTTCTTTTTTCACCTTACCTTCTCAAATGAATTTTAGTAGTATGAACTGCAGAAAAAGGGCAAGTACAGAAAGACCTGTGGAAGAAGGCAGCCAACCCATTTTACTTCCAACTAAAAAGACAGCTGTAAATACACTTCTTCTACTGATCAGTTGGGCTGGGCATACAAAACATACAGTCTGAGAAATGGTAGGCAAGGGGCAAGCGGGCAGGACGGTACATTGAAAGTTTTATATAAGGTCTAATGATTTTTTTTCAACACAAGGAAGAACTACAAACTCACTTACATTGTGGGATTCCACGGTTTACCCAACTAAAATTACCTCCTTCAAGAAAAAAAAAAAAAAAATACAGCATTTGAATTGAAAGGAAAAACATATGTCTGCAGGTGAAAGTCACAATCACTCACTTTTTCACACTGTCCACAAGCACACAGCTTTCAACAAACTGGGAGGAAAAAAAGATGACCTCAAGTCTACATTTTTTTGTTCATTTCTGTGGTTAAGGCTTAAAAGATACCACCACCGCCTTTGTCTTTCAGTGAATCAATGCAAGACTGATAGATTAAATTAAAAAGCTAAGCTCTACAAGTGCCTCCTGAATATGTAAACCTAATAGACTGCTCTCTAAACACCACCATTCTCTTTCTAATTCCCCCAAATCACAAATACATTCCTAAATGGATTAACATCCTCCTTCTGCCATCCCCAAAGCTAAGAGAGTGTCTATGTAGTTTGAGGAACTACAAAGACATAACAGCATCTTCCCTTCCTCTGTCTCCGAGGCTGCTTCATTTCCTCAGATCTTTTCCAGTGGAGGTGCACTGGAAGCAGGCTGCATCAACACACCTGTCCATTAGATTACTGCAAATCAATCTGTCACCCTACGCCGCAAGCAATTCATTATCTCAATTCTGTTATCACACAGGTCTGTACCCGCAGGGTAATTAGATAGTAGCATGGGCAGGAAAAAAAAAAAAAAAAAGAAGAAAAAGAAAAAAGAAAGGTGAACACCTAGTCCCTATGAAGCAAGGCAATGTTAATTTCCTATCACTGGCAGATCACTACAACAGACCCTGCAGGCTATGGAAATTCTGCCTTAATACATCAAGCACAGAACACCTATACCCCCTTCCTGAACTTAAGAAGTCCTGAGTGCGCAAGTCCAGTTATATTCTTAAACTATGCAAAAAGAATTAGCAACTTTAAAAGCACAGTTACATGGTGAAATATATCAATACAGGAGACTACCAAATCAAGTGGGGGGAAAAAAAGGGAGAGAGGGCACTTACAGACACAAAGTGCATTACCCTTATCGCTGCAGACTCTCCCACACTGCCATAAAGATAGTTTAAACATAAGAAAACCTCCCCACTCTCTCATTTATTAGACGTAGCTTATTATGTTTATCCTGCCATTCCAAGCACAGCACTAAAGGATTAATTTTAAAAGCCAAAAGGAATACAATGAAGTACACTCCTGCCAGAGTGCTAGGGGTGTTGCAAGGAGCAGGGTAGAAGACTGCTCTCTCGCCAGGTGCGAAACATCATCTTCCAGGCTGTTTTTCTGAAAGTCAGTTTTCATTCATCATCAAATGGCAGGCCTCACTTTGGGGACATTGGCCTGCCAAAACTTTAATAGCTTTGACATTTCCAGGATGCTCGCTTCCCCCCACCTTATACTCTACCCCTCACTAAAATAAATTGCTGCTAAACACCTGCAAATACTTATATGCTAATCCCTGTTACAGGCCTGCTGTGTAAGAAACAATTAAGCGGGGACCAAACCGACTGTCAGAGAGGCTGTACAGTCACCTGGCTTGCTTCTCACCTTCCAGCCACAAAGGTACTAAGGCCGGGAGAAACAAACAAACAAAACCCCCAAACAAACAAAAAACAACATCAACAACCAAAAAACAACAAACAAACAACCCAACAAACCAAAAAAAAAGCCTGAACCACTAACTCACTCCCTGTCCCCGGCCTCTCCTATCACACGCATCTTCCTTCATGGCTAGAGAGCCTCCACCAAGAGGGATTTTCCAAGAGAAGGTTCTTCAGCAATAGCTCAGCTGCACAGCTGATACATAAAGACTCCCCTTACGATTCGGTAACTTCTGGTTACATTCAGTCCTGCATTTGAGCCTGCTGTGTGGAAGGCAGAGGAGCTGAGGTTAACTTGACCTGCAAAGGTGGTTCTTTTCTAGGCTTCACTGCCTTGTTGCTGGTCAGTCTTAGCCTATGGATGCACTGTAGTGCTAAAAAGGTCTGACATTTCCGAGTGGTAAACATCGGGAATTGCTCCACAGTGCTATTCACTCAAGCAATTCATTTTAATTCTTAAACCATCAACGTGAGGTAAATTACCCTACTTAACATCTGGATAAACATTTCCACGGTCATCTTCCCAACTTTAGCCAGTGACTCAGTGTCAGAATCAGGAATCAGACTACCCGTGCAGTATTTTAGGTTGCACTTAAAGTGCAAAAGTGTGGCAAAGCTGTACTTACAGCAATACATGGCATTTTTCGTATCACAAGAACACAATGACGAACAGTATCGTGCAAGCTGTTTCAGTACTTTTCTTTTTCTCCACCCAAAAACATAAAGCTGTAGATTTCTGACAAGCTTTGTGAAGCTTATGGATAAGGCACATTCAGCACTCGTTACTATGGTAGGAATTGTACATTCTCAATAGGTACTCAGTAAGGGTCAGGAGATTCTTCCAGTGTGCCAGTGAGTCAACAATTTGATTCTTCCACTGGCAACCAGAAAAGCACCGGTAGAAATTCTCACTAGGAATAAAACAGAACTCTCAGCCCTAAAATTAAACGCCTAACCAACCATTATGCTTCTTGTAGTACGTTTAGTGACTTCTAGATTAATTTCCTTGTATTGCAAATGTTTGACCACAGTTGGTTTTCCTTCATTACACCTGTATGGCAAATTTAGCACTGCTTGCTATTTTGGTTACCATCTCTGTTTTTGTTTTTGTTAAAGAGTATGTTTAGGAGACACACAAGTAATTATACTAATAATGTTTTACTTTTATAAGCCTCACTGATCTCTCTAAAATACCACCTCATTCTCTGTCGTTTTGGTCATTTCCAGAGAAGGCAAGTCAGACACAAAAGAGATGAAGAAACTCTCCCTCGGTTTTGTCAGACGCAAAAGAAAATTGCTTCTAATCTTCTGCACTATCATATCACCATCTCAGTGATACCACATCTTCTGCCAGCTGTAGAGCTTATGGTCAAAGAGAGAGATAAGCCTAAGGGACGGACTCATGTGCCACTCTGCAAGCAGCACAGCCAGAGAAAGAACCCACAACAGGAATCTTTTTTTTCTATGTTCCAGCTATAAATATTTGCTGCATCACCAGGAAACAAGAGCAGGCCAAAGAAGGTAATGCCAACGGTAACGATATCCCAAAATATCAGAGTTGTTCAGTAAAACAAAGTGTGAACTGCAGAAAGGTACTCTGGGTTATGTCAGAGATTGCAAGGAACACTGATTAAACCACTTGTGGACGCTGCCTTCTCTAAATAGTCGTTCCCTGTGGCACATACACATCTAAGCTGAAACGAACTGGATTGTTTTAATTTAACTCATGGAAAACTCTTGGCAATGCAGCACTGATTCGTGAGCACCTGTACTTCCAACAAATTAAACGACTAATTAAGCCTCCCAATAAACATTAGTTACTAGAAGTAATCAATTTAATCACAACAAACAAAAAACCCCCTTTTTGGCTACACGGGATGAAAACCCCACTACTTCCAGGACTTCAGAGGTTCTATTTCACAGCTTCAAAGTCATCAGAAGTCTCATGAGTTTCAGCAAAAGCCTCAGTTGGCCTTCTATACAATAAACTTGACTAACTAACTGCAGCAGTTTCTTTTAAAAATTAGCCAGCTTAAGACATCTGTAATCAGTCATGGTGTTGAGCAGCATCCAGAAGTTTCCTATCAAACATCACATAAAATAGACCCAAAGTCTCGTTCGTACAGCTATGGCCCTTTTGGCTCTCGCCACCATTTCATTCCGTACCTAGTAAAATGTAAACACTGCTATCACAAATGTAACGACTACCACCAGGCGCTCCTCAACACAAAAAAAATAATATACCGTGTAACACGTAAACCGCATTCCATTTAAAAACAAAAAAAAAAAAGAGCATTTCAAATTACACAAAACGCTGTAATTATCACCTAATCCTAGGCTTGGAAATGAGGCGCTCGGTCGAGGCACGACTCCTTACCGCTCAGGGGATCGCCCCGGCTGGGAGGACCGGGGCTCCGGAGCCCGAGCCGTCCGGCCTGCGCTCCTGCTCGGTGCCGATGCCAAAATGCGTCTGTGACCTGGGCGGTTGTCAGGAGACACACAAAGATCCTGAACCTCGGCCTTCCCAAAGGACCGCTCAGCTACGAAAAGCGCCGGCGGACAGCTGGAGATTGCGACCTTTCTGTGAGACAGCTGCCACTTTTAGCCAGCCGTGCCGAACCACTGCCCGCAGCTACAAGCCGGGCGTCGGGAGAGACCCGGGTGGCTCCCCCAAAACTTGTCACGGCCACCGGGCAGCCCCGCAGGCAGCGCTCCGGGCCAGCCCCGGCGGCCCGAGAAGCCGAGCGGACCGCCTCAGCCCCGCACCGGGGGCTCCCGCCGAGCTCCGCGGCTTGAAGTAACTTTCCGGGAGAGAAAGAGACCCAGCCCGGCTGGAAGAGCGGGGGGACCGCCTTCCCGGCGCCTCGGCCGGACCCGGCCCGCCGCCATCCCGCCACCTTCGCCCTTCCCCGTACCGCGGACCCTCGGACGCTCTCCCAGCGGGCGGCGTTCCCCGACCCCCCCCCCCCTCACCTCGCCTCGGCCCGCTCCGCCGGGCACGACGTCCCTCCCCGCCCTCAGGCGGCCCCGGGGGGGGGGGGGGGGGGGGGGTGAGAGCGCGGCCCCCTCCTCAGCGCCCGCCGCCGAGCTACCGCGGCCCGGCCGAGGGGCCTCCCTCCGCCGGGAACAAAGCCCCGCGCCGCCACTCCCGCGGTTCCCCGCGGCCGCCCGAGTTTACCTCGCTCCCCCACCACGGCTCGGCGGCCGGGCAGGGCGGGGCGGGGCGGCTGGAGAACGGCAGCAGCGAGCCCCCCCCTTCCCCCAGCGCCGCGCACCCTTGTTTTTATTTCCTACGGTCCCTCCCGCCGGGGAGAAACCTCCGGCGCCTCGATCAAGGCTGTGAGGAGGAGGAGGAGGAGGAGGCGGGGAAGAGGCGCGTAGCACCGCTGCCGGCTTGGGGCGGGCAGCCCCGCCGCGGCCCCGCGCCCAGCCCGGGGAGGCTGGAGGATCGCTTGGGGCTGAGGGGAAGCGCCGGCACCCCGCAGGGTCCCCGCAAGGCTGGAGTTTCGCCAGCCCGTCCCCCGGCGGCCGTCAGCCGAAGCGCAAGGCCGGGAGGTCGCCGCTCCCGGGACGCGAGGGGCTTTACCTCTCTCTGCGGGGCGGCCGCAGTAAAGGAGGCCCCGGGGGGGGGGGGGGGGACGACGGGGGGCCAGGACGATCCGCGGAACCGCAGCTCAGCCGCCGCCCGAGGCCGCAGGTTCCCCGCGTACGCGCGTTCGTGGGGACGCGGACGGTGTTTCCAACGCCGAGGATCGCCTCTCTCCCTTGAGGGAGCTCCGGAGAGGGCAGCTCCGCACCTGGGGCTCCTGCAGGATCCGCAAAGCCGGCACCGTCCTCCGGGCGCGCCGGATCGCAGCTGCGATGTAAAAAGGCAGCCGCAGGGCAGGGAGCGAACGGGGGTACTGCCGTCCTTCTGCTCGGCACTTCAGAAAGCGGAGGTCTCGCCCCAGAGGCAAGAAATGAGAGCTTGTGTCCTTCCTGCGGTGAAGAATTTCATCCTCGGTGTTACCCTGAAACTTAGCTGAAACAGGCATCACCTGAGGCTCATCCCTTGCATTAAAAAAAATAAATAAAAAAAAATAAAAAAAATCAAATATTCACTGAATCAAAGCGGAATTTAATTAATAGGATTGAGATACCTAACCCCGACCGCGCTATCAGCTGATAGCTGGGGCCTCACCTGAGAGGTGGATGCATCTCACTAGAGAGAAAGGAAAGGATTTGAACGTCCCTCTTATGACTAGGACCCCACGTAAAGAGGGTGTCCGTACCGACGTGGCCTCTTCGTAGCTCGATCCAGAAACAAGCTCACGGAAGTGAATCCTAAGCAGGAATAGATGCCGTAGGCACTCTTAGAGGCAAGACTTACAGCCAGCCCGTTGTGGCCCTAGGCATTTCCCCCTGGCTGATTTAGGCAATGCAGTGGTTAATATTTGCAAATCCTTTGCACTGAGGAGGAAGGAACCCCAAGAAACGGAGATCTCTAGAGATCCCAGAGCTGGGCTTCAACATTCAAATCTAAGTCTGTTCTTTGCGGTGCTTCATATTATGAGAATAGGCAGACAGGTGACCATACGGAAGGCAATGACGTTCAAATACAGATACGTTACTTACCAAGAGATAGCAATATAATGAACACTGAGCGAACAGAAGACAAACTAGCAGCAGACATGCTTAGCATCTCACTTGGACAAGACTATGTTGTATTGCTAGGAAAGCTCCGGCATATTTAAAAGCCAGACATAATCAAAATCCTTTATTCATCATCACGTCTTAAATCTCTTCTCCTGTGTGCCAAGCAGAGAAAGAGAACACGTGTTACAAACCTTTCAGACATGTGCATCCCACTGTTCTCTGGGACACAGTTTCTCTTAAACTTCCTGCTGGATCAATGCCATCTGCACGACCCCGCTGTCTGGCTCATATTTAACTAATACCTAATATGTCCCTAAATCAAGCCAGGAGTGTCTGGGAACGGGATCAAGCTCTTAATCAGCAGTGCACAGGTGCACACAATCAGCACCTTCAAAGCCGCACAACATTTGGTGTTTTTCTTAAAGCCCCATCGCATGGATCACGTGATTAGCTGAAACTTTCACCAGCAAAACAAAAAAAGAATTACAATCAGCTTCTAGCTTTCAAGCAAAAGTTTCAAAACTTGAACCCCAAGGAAAGAAGGCAGAAATTCTTATATTTTTTAAACATTTTAAACTATCATGTGATTTAGCACTCTCACATGATTTTGAAATGCCTGCACTTTGGCAATGCTTCATATAGATGCAGATACCAGCTCGTGGATGCACGTATTTTTACACATAAATGACACTAGCCGAAGAAATAAAGTATTTATTTTTGCATACCACCTGCAATACAATGTGAAAACTCAATGTCAGGAAGTTTAGTACGTAGGGTTACTGCCACAGTGTTAGCTTAGCGTAACTGCATGTTCTCTACATTTTAAAACACATGGCTTTGACAAACAATATCTTCTTCTATGTTTACATCCCTAATTATCACCTCTGTATTCTGAATTCCTCACAGGCTCGCTTTTCCTAGGAATGGGGAAGAATAGGAAGGGAGAGAGAAAATCTGTGTCTTTTTCAAGAGCTTTAAATGTATTTGAACCTGCCTAGAGGTGTAGTCAGCAACCAAGTTAAACATTCATCTCAGATACACACTTGCTGAATCAAGGAATCTGCTGTGTGAAGGGAGTTGCTACGCTAACCTGCTAATCAAAATAGTCTTGCTTTCTGCTTTAACGACACCACAAACACTTTTAAAAATTCCAAAGAATGGAGCAAGAGGAGTGATGGTAGTGACTCATACCTTTTACACGCTGGGGGTCACTTGCCTCTGATTTTGCATAGTGCTTTACTCCTACTGGTTTCTACAAAGGACCCAAATTTGAGTAATGTATCAGGTAAACAAATAAAGCTTTTAAATCGGAATGAAGAGGGACTGCTTATTCGATCATCACTGAGCTGAAACTAACCATCCACACTTGTCAGCCACCACGAACTTGGAGAGCGAGTTATGCAGAAATCAGGGCACAGAAAAATGGTTTTCAGTCCTATCTACCTGTTGCTATTTTGCTTAAATAACACAAATCCAAACCAAAACAGTATTCTTTCACGTGCATAAAATATATACAGTGATGACCTATGCTGTTTGTAACCACTCGTAAGGCACACAGATACACATCACGTTTGTGTCAAGAGTACTTGACAGATACCAAGTTTCCCTTTAGCAAGGCTCCTAAAAATCGGTACACCCTTTCAAAGCAGGCCACTTAATACAAATTTGTAATCCGACTTCAGTGTCAGAGATGACAAAATAACAGTTTCTTTGGAGCCACTTAAAGCTATGTAACGTAAACAGTAGCATAAGAATTTACAGTGTTTCGTAAATGTCTCCCCAGCAGCTCTGTATTCTGGCATGAACAACCACCACTAAATCCCAGTCTGTACTACAGGCTCAGTATTCTTCATGCAACACTTATTTTGCTGCAATACGATTTTACCTTTCATTGGTAAGGCCTCTTCCCAAGGTAACAAAGACAGGCAGTAAACTTTTAACTTTCTGCTAGAGTATTTTATAATGGAAGAGTTGTAAAATAAGTAAAGTCCTTTACAGAAAAAGCCAACATAAAAAACCCTCCACATGGTAATATAAGAGAATATTCAATTGATCGGCCCTGATTTTCTTAAATCTGATCTAAAGGAAAACAATCGGTTCCCTCAGGAAAAGAGAAAATGGTTCATGGATTACTCTGCTAATACAAAAATAAATTATAATCAGTACCTCAGAGTACTGCCAAAATGTGCATTAGTTTCCCACATAAGCAGTTTACCAAGTTTTCTTGCAGGGGCACTTTTCTATGTATCTGCAAGTTAGGCAATTCCTGGAACCTACTGCTCTGTTTTGCAGAAGATTGCTAGGAAACTATCTTACTCAGATGGTAGCTTAATCTTAAAAAAAGACAGTGAGAAACAATTTCAAACTTAGCCTGAACTTCAGAGCTTAAAATTATTTCCATAAGCAGTCAGTAAAAAAAAAAAACAAACCCCCAGATTAACAATGCTTATATTTTTATTTTTATTTTTATTTGCAACAAGAAAAAAGCAGAGTTCTTTGGTAACTAGGTTTTACTGTCTTCTTTCATTTTTAATAAAAAAAAAATCCTTATAGCTGCAGTGCTGTACAAGTAATAATCATCTCATTCATGTACTGTTTACAGAACTGCCCCTGCATATGTCAACTTTGGGCACTAAGCCACAATTTCACATATTTTCAAGCTACCACACCAACTGACCACATTTAACCCCATGTTCCACGTTCTAGAAATCAACCCACATGACCTATTTTTCATCACTGACTTACTGGTACGGAACATGGTATCTGTGGTGGTCAAAAACCTCACATTAAATCTGCTGACAGATCAAACACACCAGTGGTTGTGTTACAGGTGCGGCCATGAAACATCAATCCACATTAACCTTCTGAAACATTTAATTGGTACAAAACCAAAAGAGAAATACAAAATCGCTCTAAACCATATGAATAACTTCAGTCCATACCTACGGTGTGCTGCAGAAACATCTATCATTAATCTGATTCTCATTTGGTACTCTGATTCTTTAGGAAGAATGGACAAGGACAAGAATCTCACACAGTATTTACAACACTTTCTCCTTGTACTAATTTACCACATTTTCCTAATAAATGCTTGCATTTTGCAGGTTATCAGCTTGCAAGGCAGAAGTAAGGGCACGTCTACATCACCCACTACAGGATAGTATAGGCATGCTGAAAATAACCATAAAAAGTAGAACTAGGACTATGCAGTTTTAAGGTAGGCTCATTTATATTATGATACAATGAGCACTGTATGTGTAATTATTCATGTCATCCAATACTTAACGCCCTGTGATGCAACAAAAAATGCCTGGTACTTAACATTATCCGATAAACATTTTGCTATTCTCCAGTTTCCTAGAACTGTTCCTCCTTTTTGTTTTTCTTGAAAGAACAAAAAAGCATTAAGAAACTAGTGCAATTGGCAAGTGTAAAAGTGAAATTGTGAAGGCTGCAGAAAAGCCCCTAATGCACTGTATAACTGATGCTTTGTGTACACACACTAGCACTACTATAGTCCAGAAAAAACTCCAACTCCAGAAGATGCTTTCAACACAAGTCTGGTGGTACTGAGTGAGGGAAGTCAAGTGTTACTTGATACAGAGAAAACTTGTAGGAAAGAGATCTAAATGAAAAGTAAAACAGTTCCTGCTTTTTACTCTTCTCAGAACTCAGTCAGTTCCTCTCACAGGACTCGGACAGAAGTTCCACACACAGGGATCAGTTGCACAATTCTTCAGCTCTTGTGATGAGAGGCAACGATGAATCAAATGCCGTGTATCATATACTCAGCGCAACGTGACTGGAAATTTAGTGCAGAGCATACAAAAATTGCTGCAACTGGCTACCCAAAGTTCAAGAAAACAGAGAACCAAGAGCATGATGTTGTAACACGCCTTATCAAACCTCAGTGCATCGCTCCTTGTGTACTCTGAGCACTGGCAACTGCCTTTTTTTTCAGTGGCATGGGAGCTTCAAAATGATATATTACTCCTCCTCCACCTCCGTTCTTCGCACAGTGAAACAGGGCCCAACGCAGAACAATGTGTAGAGGACATTTTATTTTTGAGATAACAGCTCTGAGACAGAATCTGCTGTACATGTTGTGTGCCTATGAAAACATTACTACGTATATACACTAATTATTGCTGGAGATGGGTGGACTTCCTTAAACCAAACAAGAAAGCAAACTTTCTCCAAGCCTGTGCATAGCATCCTACCTCCCAGTTACGCTCCAGTAGTATCAGCTACCAGTTTTCTGTGAAGCCATACAATACCTTGTGGATGAGTAGCCACCATGTCCATTTAGACCCTTCACGGACTGCAGATTAGCCACCACTGCCTTCTAGAATACGGAGCCAGAGAACTGGGTTTTCAGGCATTAATTTGAAAATAAGATTCTTTAGGTAAGGGTAGATAGAGCCACGCTCTTTAAAGACTATAAGCAGGGATATTCAACCAAGGGTTTCCTTAGAATTATCCCTTCTTAAGCATAGTATGCTATGTCTCTGTAATACATAAAACCAATGGCTGTGCCCCAAGGAGCCTAAATCTTTGTCCAGTGACTCCACTATTGCCTGGCTCCTTTTTACAGCCCGACATACCATCTCCAGTTTAAGGAAGTTTCCTCAGCTTTCATTACAATGTCAGCTGTACAAAAGCATTAAGGATTTGAACGGCTCATCTATCATTCACTTAGATTATAGGGCTGGTAGTTACTCTCCTCAGGGAATATGATGTCTTCTTTCTAATTCACAAAGACATGATTCAAAGAAGAGGTCCCAAAGAGTAGAACCTAACCTGTAAATGTACATTATGAAAGGGAGATGCAACAAGACCAAATTCTTTATAAAATATCTTCCTGTGAGTTGATGGATGTTGGCCTCCAGGGTCCAGGCACCAAATCCTGTTTCAAAACTCCTGTATCCTTTGCCCCCCCCACTCCACAGTTTCTAAAACAAGATAGTCCTTTCCTCCCCACTTTGAATCACATGGGGAGCGGGGAAGACACCAATTTCAAGTCTGGCGTGGGCTTAAGTTGTCCAATGACTTCAGGAGAGTTGCAGTAACATAACTGTAGTCACAATGAATTAGGAAAATATCTCCAATTAGCTATAACAAAATAGAACAGAGGAACAGCATTACTCTGTGTGAACAAGAGACACAAATAATCCTGTTGTATCTTCCCACGACTTCCATTCAACTCTGCAAGACAAACCAAAACTGTGAGAGTTGAATGAGGAGGAGAAGTTTTAGTATAGCAGCAATTACAAAGCACAGGGGATGACATTAGCTACTTGTGCAATACCAAATCTCAGCGTAGCACCAGCCAAGAAAAATTTAGGATAGAAAACAAAAAATTATCTCATTGAAATCTGTCGTAGGGATGGAGAACGTTTTAACCACCACATCTTTGGTACTCATATTGTCTCGTTGTACTCAATGAAGACAAAAAACCACCTTCTTACAATTCAGCATTCCCAGGAGAAGTTTCTAAAAAGTTGCTTTCTGCCTACGTATTAGATTATGCCTCTCTTACGCAAGTAGAGACAAAGGTGTTATTGACAGTAAGTGGCAGGAAGCACTGGCACGAGCTGTTTCTGGGAAAGCCCTTACCTTCTTGGGCACAGCTTGGGAACCACTGATCGGTGCTACCCCACACTTTTGGGCCACTTATGCTGACACAGCTTCCTAGCGCAGACTTAGTTTGCGCTGGCCTGAAGGGTCTCTTCTGCCACTAGAGCCATCTCACCTAGTCAAACAACGGGAGCCGCACACAGAGAATTACTCTTCTGCCAGGAGGCCTCCATCTCCACTGAGGCTTTCTCAGCAGTGCTCCATCAGTTTAGAAAAAGGGATTTTTCCCTAAAAGGATTCCCGGTTGACATGGCTGGGCCAGTCCAACTTTACAATGTAGAGCAAGACAAAATTCCGAGACTAACTCCCCGTTCATCCATGATAACCTTCATTTTAATTCCTTTTCTTTGCCATCTGTTCTGTAAGCCTGGAGAGTTCACATTTTCAAGCTTTTATCCAGAACCGGGAACTTTCTTCATAATTAAGGAAACTGAGATTAGCATATTATTTACTTACCTTCAGAACGTGGACTTTTATAAAAACACCAAACTATTGCAAGACTTACAATAAAATGAACAGTACAGCTAAGCACATCCACTTTCTCAAATCTACAAGCAGAACAAGACATTGCCTAGAACTACAGAAAGTTGCTATGGGCGAGGTGTATCTACTTGTTTGCCTATGTCAGCAAAATTCATACAGAATAGCTGACGTATGTCAAATTTACAGACATCTCCTGATCTCACTTTATTCCAAAAGCAGCACCACTGAAATGCGCTAGGTACAGTGCTTTTCTCTCTTCAGTACGGAGAACAGAACTAAGCCTAAAATAAGGGACGTTATTTCTTGTGCAGTGAGAGAATTTCTCTTTCAAGCTCTATCAAGCTTATGGCTATTTTGGATCATTCCTATGCCTGCTGCAATAGCAGACAAATGTACAGTGGTAGCCTAACTGCATGACTCAGATTTTTGTGACTGCTCTTTCCAAGGCTTTTCCCCTTCTATTCTAACACTCACCACAGCAATGCTTAATGTGGGAGGAGAGAAGGTCTAGAAAAGGAAACTTGGTGGGTTTCTAAGGTTCTATTTTAAACAGCCCCCATAAAAAGGTACAAAACTCAAAACAACGTGAAACACACCAAAGACTGCGTTTTGAGATCACAGTGTTGTGCTTATAACTTCACAGAACATCTGAAGCCAAGTTACCAGGCCACCACGATGCATGCTAGGAGTAAGTTAACAATATGAGCAGCAAACATGTCTTAAGACACGTTAGTTAGCACCTTAACAAACTTCAAGAGGACTTTGCAGTCACATTCAGATAACTTATCTGAGTGAACGTAACTAAGAAAGCATAATTCTTTGGCTCAACAGAAGAGAGCCTCTTACTAATGGCTCAGCAACAAGGCAACTGTTGACCTTTAACGATTTATTCGTATTTCTGCCTGGGGATAAATTGTGGGTATATATTTATACACACACACAGAGACACACACTTATAATCCTTGTACCATTTAACCAGATTACACAAAAAATGTTCCCCAAGGGAAGCAAGATAAAAACACAACATTTATTGTTTGCAAATGTGGCCACAGAAACCTCAAGTGCGCACACCATGCAGCCTTAGCTCTTGTGCCCTGAGGAATTCTACTAACTACCGCTCTGTAATTTATAGGTATAGGAGTGGAGGGGAGATCTCATGTTCAACATTTGGTAATAATATATCTGAAACTAAACTCAAGGAAAGAAAGGGAATGCCCTTGTCCAGAGGAAGACCGCTTTCTTTTCCTTGGTTTAGATCCCAGGGCCAGGTTTAATTAGCAGTGCAAGTGCAAGTACCCTACTACTGTTCTGCCCAGGTACTTCCAACAGCAGAGGTTACTGAATAGAGAGGTTGCTTCTACCATCAGCCCATTCCTTCTCATTTGACCATTTTGATGAAATGTCAGCATTTTGATGAAATAGCTGAAATGCCAAAAATGCTAAATAAGCACCATTTCAGTTCGGGTTTTCAATAATCACTCAAAGCAGACACCTGTTCAGTAAGAGCTGTATTAAGGTCACAGCTTGTTTTGCATAGATCACGGAACAGTACTGATCGGACAACAGCATTTGCTTACAGCTAATCCCTAGCTGCACTAGAAGGGGGGCAGGCGGGGGGGAACAGTTTGTCACAATACCGGTGACTTGAGGTAGAATTAAATCCACGTCTTTTTTCTTACATCCAAAGCACCTTGCCATTTTTCAGTGAGTTATCACTGAAAGTGATACACAGTGAAGTAGACTGAATTTACAACAACATACAACAATTTTTCCTAGCATAATATAAACCCATGCCCAGGTCTTGTAAGCCCCATCCTGTCAGCCACTGCCTTCTCCATACAAAGAGTAAGAGGAACTTCTCTACATATTCATTTTAGGATTCTTACTTCCATTCTTACTTTAGGATTCTTACTTCCCAAAATTTCAGAGATAGGAATTTTTGTCCCTTTTTCAGAACATCCTTGGTATGGATAGAGAAATCAGGGAGTCATGTAAATAACTACTTTGGAGTAACTGACTAATTGATCAATTTTGAAGAGTGCTATGGTTTGAAATAAGGTTTACCCAACAGCGACTCTTTCATTTCTAGTGGAATTCCCTGCTATACTTTTTGTCCTTTCCACTTCGAATACTCTTTGGGATCAGTACTGGTCCTTATTTCTTTTGTATGTACTATGTTTCCTTTCTTTATGGCACCTTTTTATTATCTTCACCTTTGATCACCAGGTATGTAGTTGCTCTGAGCTGATGTATATAAGCCTGCTTTACTTTTGCTGGTGTCCACCTTTTTGTCAATTATGAATGTGCCCATCCTTTAGTTGAACAGCACAGTTCATCCCAACTGGGCTCCACTCCCAGCTTCCTCCTGCCCTGCAAGGCCAGCAGCCCTCAGAACCTGGGGTGCCTTTCTGCCACCAGAGTATTTGCACATAAACTCTGGGTAGCACATAAAGCAGAATGACATTAGTTTCTATCTGTTTGTTTTGTTTTTACATCTGCCCTTTTACTTAGCAGAAGCCTTTGTATTTCCATAAATGCCTGTATCTGCACAGTCATTTTACATCACCCCCCTTTGCAAACTTTGTAATTTTCTTCTCTTCATTCCATTTTTAGCACTATCTCCAGATCGTCAGATTTCATATTTAATTCAGATTTATTTAAATTCATATTCAATGTCCATTAACTTTGTTTTTAGCCATAAGGCTAACTCCTGTTTAGTCTGGGCTTTTTGTAGATAATACCTTACAAAAAGTTTTTGCCAGCGTTTAGAGGAAGGAATCTAGCAAAAGTAACTAACTATAACAGATTAGAAACTTCCCTGAACACTAACATCTTTCTTCAGTACAAATCTTTACAATGGCTTAAATAATTTGCACACATTTTGATGATGTTTTGGTCTTGAAGCATTTATGCCACCTCTCTTTGGACTTCAGCATCCACAGTGCTGCAGGCAGACAGCTGTAACGCTGCCCGCAGGGTCTGGCTGTCCCACAGATAATTTGTGACACCTTCTTCTGCAGCTCCATAGGCAGCTATTAAATGTATGCAACTTGTGCATCTTAAGATACATCACTGTATATCTTAAACCACCTACTTCCATTCAGCTCACACCATAGCCTCACATACACCATGCTCCCTTTCATGTCAATGACCAGGGAAAGACATATTCAAGACAAATGTGCCTAGTGCTTCACTGTGCTATAGGACGACAAAATCACTGCAAATGAAGACTGAGAGGAAGGAAAAGAATTTAAAATTACACGGAAAGATAAAACATCAATCACTTTTCTTATTCTATTCACACAAATATCTTTCTCACCAAGAAAACTTGGAGATATAAATAACAAAGAAAGAAAGTAGTGCCAACTAGTAATAAACCCCCCCCCCATACTTGCAACATGGATTTAGCCAGTGACATCTGGAATACACCGTGAGCCTGACTAGCTGTGTCTCAGCTGATTATATGGGAAACCATTGGCAATACACCAGTGACCGTAATACAAAGGACACAATCAACAGTGTATCGTGTCAAAGCGTTCACCTTCTCCGTACAGTGGAAATGCAGACAATTATGCCTGACACTTGAGAAAAGAACCCCCTTGAAAAGATTAGTTGCAGTGACTCTGGCCCTTCTCCTCCAGTAAGGCCATTCAGATGTTTAACCAAATCATCCTAATTTCTGAGGCTGTACTGAGCATTTTGACGCAAGAGTTTTCAATTCCTGTTTCAAGCTTGCCAGTCGACAGCTTTCTTCTCCCTGAGGGATAGCTGGGTCAAATGCCACCTGCCTCAAAAGGTGAATCTTTTACTGTCTCTAACAATCAGCTAGAACAGTTAAAATCAGAGTAAAATTACTTTAAGTTTTATAGTAAGATAAAGATTCCAGTAGCACTTCTGTCTGTAACCTGGATATCCTTTATAAAAAATGTTTAACAGTAATAAAGGTTTAATTATCATGAAAGAGGATGTAAATGTGTTGAATTTATATATACACCTCTTAAAAAGCACCCCTCAGTGGCATGAGAACTGCCTGAGGTTTTTAAACATGCCTATTGCAGAGCATCCTCATGCAAGTTTGCCAGATTTTTCTGACTCAGCTTTGGCTGGAGCTGTTCATTTATTCCCAGAAGCCTTCCAGCTTACTATAAAACATGTGCTTGTTTAATGCTTGTGACAAGCTGGAAGTTCACAGTAAGCTGTAGTGCGAGAGGCAGCAGATCCCAAACAACTAACTGCAAGAAAGCAGGCTGCGGTGGCCTTGCACGATGCATTTGTCTTTTTTTTTATTTTTAGTTTGGTTTCGTAATATTACTTGTGAGTACAAAAATCCCCTAGCTTTAGATCTCTGTCTTTAGTGTCTTCTCTAGCAGTTTTTAAACTCAGCAACTTCAATCCTGGACAGTTTCTTCAGGTTTCCTGAAAACAGGAGTTAGCTGGAGGATGCAAACTATACTAATGCCTCCATCAAAAGAATACCATCATGAGAGCACATCCTTGCTCATCAAAGAGCCCACTCAGGAGACTGACCTCAAGACACTAAAGCACAGGAAAACATATTTAATTCACTTTGTTGCTTATAGAAATCTTTGTTTTAAATGCACTTACTACTTCTCTTTCCTCCTTTCCCAAACCAAAGGGCATTCACTTAATTGCCTCTCCACAGCCCAAACCACAGTAAAGAAACACAAGCTTCAGCATCTAGAGCACAAAAGAGAAAAACAATGTTTGCCAGAGCTGAAGTCAAACTTAACATTGTCCTTAGGTGATAAGAGAGACACACATCAACAGAACAGTTCTGCCTTTCACAAAGCTGCCAAAAATTTGGCCTCTGCCTGCCCTCTCCCTCTTGCCAGTTGCCCTGTACCATGGCAAGGCTCCATTAATCACCCCATTCCTGGTCAACAAGGGCTCCTTCCCCCTCACTACCTCTCCCTCTGGAGGCATGATGGTAAACCGGGTGAAAACACGGGAGAGTATCTTAAAGACAGCTGAAGTCCTCTGATTGAACTCTGTGCTAGTGAAAATTCTCCCATTCTCTTTTTCTTCATGTTCTAAGCAGAAGTTAGCATTGAACAGCAACCTTTGAAGGAAATCTTCACCGCTTATGTTTGTGTGTTGTGTTGACCAAGACCCACATCAAATTACAAGCACGCCTGAGGGAAGAAGCTTTTCTGTCTCTCACTCATTTCCTCTGGATTACAAAAATACTATGACATCTGAAACAAGATTCTCTCCGTCAGTGATGAACATGCCATCTCTCATGTTTTCCTGCTCCTTTTCTAATGCCGGGGGAATCAAGGACCAGTCAAACTCACAGCTACCAACTGAACCCCAGCAGAGATGTACAGAAACCAGCAGACGGAGACTAACTTGGTTAGGGTCAAGCGATGGCCGTGGTAGCCCAAGGGAGGGGATGGAAGGGGCCCTGGGATTCACAGCAGTGTGCAACAGCTCCTTCCAACTGCAGAATAGAGCCTTGGAAAATGTCACACTTGCTGTATATCAGAGTCAGCCTGACAGCTGACACAACTTATTTTATGGAGATAGCTTGCTTACAACTTAAAAATCAGCAGGAAAGCAAGCTGGAAGGAGTAATAAAGCAGGCATGTAATGTAGAATATCTCTGTGCTTGCAAGTCATTCAAAGTCACTTCCCCTTTCTTCAGCAGTGCTGCAGTACAGCTTGAAATGGCTCCGAGTTTGACAAAAATGAAAGTCGGGCTCTTTGGCATGTGGCACCTGACCCAGGGAGACCTCTCTCCCCAGCACAGCCAGCTTTCATCACAGGTAGAAGGAAAGAACGCTTGGTATAACCAAAAGCAGGGTGTATTACAAGAACTATCATTACCACAAGTGTTTCTGTTTCTGGGAACGTTTATAAAATTTCTGTTCAGGTTGCGGTCTGACAGATCCCAGACTTTCTCTTTTAAGCACTTCCACTTTCAGCAAAGAAATCATCAAGTTAAATAAATACACGCTCTTCAGGTTGCAAATTTATTTAGGATAGCTACAGGTCACAGAGGAGCTATTTATAGGCCTAAGGAAAAGATACTTGCATTTGTTCTTGGTGGTGAGTTTGGGGTTTGGTTTTGCTTTCCTTTGGGTTCTTTGCGTGCGCATCCTTAATATGTAAGACAATAACCATTACCTTAAATATAGGTGGTTTGTATAGGATTGTGTTATGGCTTCATTCTTTTATTTTGGTTACAATAAATAACACAATACGCAGTCACCCCGAAAAGTAAGGATAAAAAGGAATGTAAAAGCATATACAGGGAAACAAGAGGCAGTGATGGTTAATTAGGGAGAGCGAAAAGGATGGAGCAGTAGTGAAAGGAGATCAAGTCACAAGCTGTTCATGGTAACCGCTACGAAACCATGTAAACATGTAAACACTGGAATACAACTAAAAAGAGAGCCAGCTTAATTAGCCCTAGAATGAGAGGAGCTAGCTTTTTTATGTTTAAAAAACCCCCCAAACGCACGCTTCCTCCTGAAACTTCCAACTATTTCCCAGGAATGAGGCCGTGCCTGGGAATTGCCCGCGGAGCGGGAGGATGGCAGTGCCCTGCCGCTCTGCTCTCCGCAGGCTGGGCGCCCACGGAGGGGGCTGCTGGGGGCTGCCACCTGCCTGGGCTGCCTCTTCCCACCGCCGCTGCGACAGCAGGCGACGGCCGATACCCCAACCCTGGCAAAAACCACCCGCCATCGTCTAAACCTTCAGTGTGCAGGATCCAGCACACGTGCGCGCAGTTCATTTTCTGCAGGCTTCGTAATAAAAATCGCCAAGCACGGGGCTGGAATCATACAGGAAACATAGAAAAGGCTTTTGGCTAATCCGCGTCGGGATGCCTGCTAGGCTGTACCGTGCTAATTTCGTTTGTGCGGTTCAGTCTTCAGAGATGTAGAGAGGAATACGGAACATTTAATCCCGAGGCCATATATTCCAGTAGGTATTCTTCTTTCCTATGTAAAATTTTGTTTGCCTATTTAATCCTTTCACTTCCCACGGAAATATTCTATATCCTTCTACTTTTTTGGTGTTTTAATCTTTCACATACACACAGTAACCACATTGCTTTTTTTGTCTTAGCACAGCCAAGGCAAACATGACCATATACTTCTGGCTTTCCAAGTAAGAAGGTTCACAAACAGAGTCAATTGAACTTAAACCCCGTGATGGTCCTAAGTGTCCAAGACCACTTGCAGCATTTCAGCAAAATTATTTATACTCTGACATTTTCTAGTGGGTCCCTACTCAGAGGCTCAAGACTTTTTCAGGAAAGCAAAAGGAAAAGTTCCTAATACTTTACTTTGAAACAACCAGGACTGAGAAACACCTGCACTTGCAGACACACATTTAAACGTGGCAGAAGCACATGCGTGTGTGAAAAACTCTTCATTTCTCCCCTCGAAAACGATTAGCAATGTTTTTTCCACAGGCATCCCAGATTAATGCAACTGAATTCAAAGCAATGCTCTCCCCTTCTCAGCTGGAAGACAAGCCCACAGCTTTCAGTGCTGCTAGATAAGTAATTAGAAGTCAGATGACAAAGAGACACATTAAGAACCCTTAATTCACACTGAATAACAGTAACTAAGGTTTATATTCTCAGTCATGGGAATTGAAGTTTTGGGAGATCATAATTGCAAGTGTGGAGACTGGGACAGCTTATTAACAGGATTAAGTTTTTTATGTAATCACAACTTTCTCTTTTTTTTTAACCTCCATTCTAAGGTGCTGTGCTCAGAGACTTCTCCTATACTTACATTTACACCCTCACAATTTGGCAAGATCTCTAAAAAGCTATTAGAGTTGATTCTTTAGTGATATACAAAGCAGACACACAAACCAAACACTGTTATATTCTTCACACACGGGTGAAAAGAATGTATAAGCGTCAACCAGATTATTTTGACCTAAACAATTTTTCCTTTTGACCAGTAAGAGTGCTGAACTACAGTTCCATCCTGATCCTACAGGAACGCCAAGATCTCTTCTCTCTAAGAAAGCCACATCTGTCACAGTTTTTAAAACAAAAATATCCAACTCTAATAGAGCAAGTGGAAATCATTTTACCAAACTTTAGCCAGCTAAAAGCTGGCCTTCCAGTTTAAACTGTCTGAGCTCCCTCTGTAGTCAGCAAAGAGCAGTAGCCAATCTTAACATGGGTTGAATAAATCATCTTCTGGGATACTTAAGTAGGAAGCCTGGATTCTTAACAGCCTAGATGCATAAATTTTAGATAAATATTAATGTAAGGCAATACACACGTATTACAGAAATTTATGCAGCTTGTGGTAAGTTCTCTATTCTTGGTTTTTCAGCTTTTGCTCCCTCTCCCCGTCTCTTCCCCACCCCATCTCTAATTTCCTCAGCTATTTTTCTGTTTCACTTCTCGCCCACTTTTCTTTGCAGCTCTTGCTTTCATATCCAACCTCTGGTCCTTCCTGTTCAAGATCTCCTTTGCTCTCTCCCTTCCTTTTTGAACCTCGACATACAAATCATTCACTCCTGCCTCCTACTTCAGAGTCCCCCCAACTCTACCCTCTCCGTTCCTCTCTCCCAGTCGCCGAAGGTTTAAGGTCAAGACAGTGATCAAGCAGCAGCTTTGTTACACAGATGGGGTAGGAAGAAAGCAGAGGGAACAGTAATGTCTGTTAAAGATCAGTTTCTCCTTCTGCTGAGAGCCGAAAAGAGATTGAGGACTGAGCCTGCTTGCACAGCTACCAATCGGTAATTTAATCAGTAAAATCTCTGGCCTGACAAAACGGTGATCCTTCACAAATCTAATATAGGTGCAATTAAAGAAGGCATGTGGCTTTGGATGTGTTAAGTTTGTTCTCTAATTCCTGATGCCAAAAGACCCTGAGTAAACATAAAACGTCTGCTTCTCTGGCATCTTTAGATGTATAAACCTTGTTTACATAAATCTGGCATGGCTGGGTGGACCAGCAATCAAAATTGTGCGTTTCAGGAGGGCACCAGATACCAGCTTGCAGGCAGATCAGGAAGTCAGGAATAAGATACTCTTCCTGTAGTAACTCACGGAGTACAGTTACAACAGCTGAAAAGGAAGGAAATGATTAAATATTTTTTTCACTAAAAACTCAAGTCTGCTGGAACGGAATGTAATTTTAAAGCAAAAAAAAAAAAGAATTAAGTTATAATAAAAATTAGTTAGAAACGGAACAGAATTTGTTTATTCCTTCTGGTTTATGAATATACTGTAGTTCAGGGTCCTTTTGTTGTTGTTGTTGTTCCTTCCCTCAGTACAAATTAAACTTTTAAAACAGGAACAGCCAACCTTTGGGTAAATGGTCACAGTTTCGGTGAAACTTTTCTCAGGATCTCCAGAATCAGTTTGAGAGCGATATCTTCTAACTTCCCATAGCAACACACTTGTACATCACAACAAGCAATCCCACAGCAAACAGCGTGTGCATTGCAGGGGGGGAGAGAAAGGCTGCACAGGAGGAAGGCGGCAGTAATGGGACTTGTTTTCCTTTGTTCTTCTCTGACAAACTGTCGTGGCCAGGTATTAGACCTAATTAAAGCATACAGAAGACTTGCATATTTGTTTCCATGGCTATTTCCCTTCACCAACCACTGCCGCAGGGTTTGGTTAGGGCGGACCACATCGCACACAAAAGCTGGGGAACTAATATAGTCTTCAGTGGCCCTAGACCAGTGTAACTCCGACGTTCCCTTTTCTTCTTGTGGTAGTTAGCCTTGATTAGGCCAGATTAATTGCGAGCTGAAGTGCTGGAAAACCTTCTTAGGACTCTTGTGGAACTATTCTTAGGACTCTTTTGCGTTCATCTGCTTCCCCACGAGCCAGTCCTTCTCGGACTTCATTCGCTCTGTTTTCACCTGGCGCTTTCGAGTACAACCAGACGGATGGCCGTCCAGCTGGCTCTCAACCCACCCACCCCCCCGCTACATCTATCTGGAACCTGAGGGGGAGACGGGAGCAAACGAATAAAAAACACAATTTCTGTGCCACGTAGCAAGAGGCCACAGCGCAGGTAAGAGGGTCCTCGGTCCAAGTACGCGCGGTAATTCCGAACGGCCCCTGCGGCCACGTTGGGTTGCAGGGCTTCCCACGCCGTCTTCGTGCTGGACCCACGCTGGTCAGAATCGCGGGCTGCTGCTACCACTGCACGCCCCGGTTTCATAAGGAAAGCACAACGTTCTCAAACCCACACCTCCTTCCCAGCACTGGAAAACTTTCACCGCCAGCAATCCACGTGGCAAATAAGATACTGCGGCTATTCAGGGATATCTGGATCAGTAACAGCGGGAGCAAGCAGAAGGGCAAGGACCAGTTACAGAGAGGTCTTTCCTCATGAAAGGTCTGGGGTTGATGTTCGGGCTCTAGCAACCCAACCAGAGATTTGCTACTCTGAGGGAGTCAGGATTTCAATCCCCCCTTGATCTTTGTACTTGTCTTCTAGATAGATTTGACAGAGGCTAAACAATAAAATAATTCTCATCTCCTTGAAAATTATTCTTGCCCCTTTGTAAACACCCGTCCTTTCAGATGGTCGTAACACTAGGAGAATGTGTGCGAAGTGCCCTGAGGCAGAAAAAGCCGGGGGGCAAAAGCCAGAGCACTTCTTTGCTGACATTGATTATTCAGCTCCCAAGGACGGTGCTTCAGGAACATACAATAAATGCAGTAAACAACATCAAACTGCTGCACCAAATCTTTTCTTAAGTCTGTCGGAAAGCAAGACATGATGTCGCCTTTTGCACTTTTTGCAGCTGACGGCACCATATAGTCTCAAAAGCCTGAACAATCTTCCCAGTTAGCACTGCGGCTAAACCCAGTTAGCCTCACGCTGCCTGCACCGAATGAAAATACATCCCTGTGAACTGACTTCTGGGTGCACTCTGCCAGTTATGTTTGCAACCTATGATTTCTGCTACATCCTCAGAGTTGTATGTATCTGATGCCGTAATTATCAACTTTTTCCTCCTCTTGCACTTTAATCTGAGGTCTCGGATGTCATCCATTTGGCTCAGAAGCCGCCTCTCTCTACAGCAAGGTTTCCGTTTTTCCCACACTCTGCACGGTATTCAGCTGTGAGAACGAGGCTTGCAAGTATTCCACAGCTCACGACATTATGTCCCAGTTAAACATTTTCATATGTGATTTAGAAGAAAAACAAAACAGGTTATAATCCCATATATAGATTTGTACCTTGTCCTAATGTCATTTGCTTCTCTTGTGTAGGTTTTTGCATGACACCTTTCCAGTCAAGTCAATGGAAGTCAGAATAAGTGTGCCTCAAAATATACATAATCCAGCAGCCCACGAGACTACATTATAATCCACACTTTGAGGTGCTCCTCCAGTCACCATAATATCATGGCCAGGACACATAGTTACACTGAGTACAGTATTTTTCCTCAACCCCCCAATCTCTGTGTGGCTCTGAGGAATGTACAGCATGACTCCAGCCAAAGGAAGAAAGCTCCCTCTTAGGCAAAAAAAGTCCCGTTAAGAATTTCTAACCCATGTAAGCAAAGACTGTACCCCAGAGTCATTCCACTAGTGATTTAGACACTACCAGATCTATTTGATCTAGCCACTGCTAAAACTGGACATACTGCAAAAACTGTGAAGGGAGCACTCGGTGCATCCAGCCCTCTCCAGCAGCAAGGCAGACTCTTAGCAGGACTTTTTGGGAACATGGTTTTGGATGTTGGCATCCCAACTCCTTAAGTTAAATACCTGAGGTTTGAAAATTAGTTGAAAAGCCTCTCCAAGAGAGTAGGCTATAAGCCAAGCAAGGTAGACAGATGAAGTATTAACTGATGCTGCAAGTATCATTTTAATCTGCATGTCACACACATACAGAAAGTATTTCTTACCTGGTGGGACCAGAAAATGGATAGATGGGTTTCAAAATTATTGTTATTGTTGTTATCAACAACAGCAGCAACAACAGCAACTCACCATGTAAAAGGTACTTGGATTTCTAATCCACTGCGTCCCCAACACCAACATGTACACTCTGAGAGTCAGAACAGGGCTCTCCTGTAGTTTCATTTAAGAGTAAGATATAAACCCCAACATCCTGATGCTGGATATTGATGCTGAGGTTTCTGATTTGTACATCTGATATTCAGTATAGACATTATAGACCACATATACTCTAGAAAACAAATAGCTAAGCTAAATCTAGAACACATGTAAGGAAGCATATGAGCTCAATGCAAAGATCTTCCTTCACCACTAAGTGATACATCCCCTTTTGTCACTACCAAAAACTACAATCACTACTGCTGCGTAGTCAACCTCTGTCTTTTTTCATGCAAAGGACTGAGACAGCACAGAAAAAGGACAAAATATGAGGCTAAACCAGGTCCCTATAAGGACTCTATTATTTCTCAGTTGTTCTTCTCTATACTGAATCTCTGAACCATCACAATGTTTTCATTTATTTAGAGTTTTCAGAAAGAAAACAAAAAACACCTCAGAAAAAAGCCAATAACCCACCTTATTAACAAAGCAGTAATACTTTACTGGCCCTCCTTTCCTAAGTAATTTGATTTTTATATCCAATAAGATAACTTATAAGAACTTATCTTCAGTGGAAGCATGATGAAGTGAATAGTCACTATGTGTCTTGCTGAACACCCTGAACATTTCTGCAGCTCCTACACTTATTAGATCAATATTTAGTCTACAAGAAAGAGCATACATGAAAAATAGCTTACACAGAGCAGGCAAAAGTCATGTGGAGGGCGAAAATGCAGAGCCTTTGAAAAGTATTAGCATTATTTATATAGTAAATATTTCTTCAGCATGATTTTTTGTGTTTTCTTTCTAAAATGTAGCTTACAGCAAAATTATCCCCCTTCAAATAAGGAAACAGTGTTAATATTTGGATCAAGTGAGATTTAACTATAAATTCCTCTGCATTCCAGAATCCAATTATCCCCTCAGCTAAAAGGACAGTATAAAGGGTGGAGTGGGGTTGGGAAACCACCTATGTAATACGATTTCTAAATTTTACCTTATATACTGAGGGCAGTCAGATTTCTTAGCATCTAGGAGAATATGATTCACAGCTCAATGTCCAGCTTGCAAGTTTTTTTTAAATCTGCAAGTATTTTCAGAAGAATGCTTTCAATGCACTCTGATTTTCATAGAGTTTAAGGCCACAATATGAAAGTAATTAGAAGTGTAAGTCTTCCAGCGACACCAGTAATATTTTTCAGCTTTCTATTTTTAGGATTTCTTGGCAAGGTTTCCTCTCTAATCCTGGCTCCCAGTTTCTGTACAATGGCCCAAACTGCCAACAGGATTTTAGAGGAGGAATGCCTTGTGGCAATTTTTTCTGACTTATTACAGGAAGGGCAAAATGTGATTCTCCCCCCACTGTTAGCCAAAAACGGAGGTTCAAAGAATTTTCAAGAATCCAGCAGCCAGCAGTCCATTCATCTGTGTCAAATCCCTGTGAATTGATGCTTATTCAAGTTGGGATCCCAGCTTCATACCACAAACTCCCAACTCAAATTTTTCTTCTCAGTAAACATAGACTGAAAATGCACTTTTCATATTTGTCCTGTCAGTGTTTGACAGGTATAAGCCATGTTTTAGTTTGCAGTCACATCCGAGATACAAAAGTGTTGAAGGCAGCAATTCAATTAAGTAGATCTTTAGCTTTAAAAAGTTATGGTGATAATTGATCAAAACACTGAAGATAGCACTGAAATGCAACTGCTGTAGTATTCACAAAGATTCTTGCTGTTTATTTATTTATTTGTTCCTTGCTTTTATTTTTTGTGACAAATTATAATACATAAATTTCTCAATGAAAATTTCTACAGTATGGGGAGGCAACAGAGAAAATATGAATACTTATAAGGAAATCAGTAAATCCACCCTGTATTTCATAACCGCTACCGCTTAAAGTATTTTGTGCACAATCCTGTGCTAAGGTTAATCATTCTCATCCTGTTTTCTCATTCTCACCGTGTTTCAGCCAAAAGTTAAGACTGTATTTTTAAATCTTGTGAGACAGTCCTTTGCAGCTAACTTTATCTGAGTTGGAATTAAAAGGAGTGTAAAACAATTTAAACTGAAAATACTGTTCTCTGGTGGGTCCCACATAATGCATTTTTCCATCTAATGCCCTCCGATATTGCTGAAACCAGTTCAGGTTTGCTATGTTTTTGAATGACATTCCAATGCTGTTACACTGACAACTTCAACAGAGCTGCAAAACCCAAGCAGCAGCAAGCATTGCTGGAATCTCAGGCAGAGCTGCCTACAGCTCAGCTTCTGCCCTTCTAGAAGAGCCTCTGCCTCTCAAGATGGGGGCCATCCACAATGAAACCAAGTACTTGGTTCTGGTCAATGAATTCTACATTTTAACGAATATTTAGCATCAACTGCCGTTCAAGATCGATTGCAAGGGAGAAATAAGATGAATAAGGAAAACATCGTTTTGCTTTCAAAACAGTATTCTTCCATTTCTCCTTTTATGGATGTTCAGAGCACTCCCTAATCCCAGCAGATATGTTAAAAACATGCTCCTTTTTCTGTGAGGAAAACAGCAAAGTGCCATGGTTTGGTGACGCAGAGGCTACCCCATCACTCTTTTTGAGGGTTCTGTCAGTGTTCCTTTTGTCTAGACCCTCATATCTTGAGAGTCTTCAGGCTACATGTGTAAACTCATTCCTAAATAGGAATTCTTTCCAAATGAGGGCTGAGGAAAGAAAAGCCATCCCCATACTGTTCCAACACAGTTTCGCAGTGAAGAACACTACAGCTTTTGCTTTCAGATCACTGGTTTTAAAACACCACAACCCACAAACCCTAAAATCCTTCAAGTTTTGTTCAGTTTGAGCCAACAGATTCTCTTCTTTTCCCAGGTGGGGACACACTCGATGCAACTAAAACTACCCAGAAGTCAATGGGAAATAAGTTAGGACCGACTCGGGGAAAAGTTATGGGTCAGATGTCTCATAAGCCATTAACAGAAGACACACTTTTGTGTCAGAGTAACTGCGAACCTCAGCATCCTCCTACTTAGGCAAGTTACAACCACAGGACCTCAGGGCAACAGCTCGGGCACCAGACGTCCCTCTGCATGACTTCAACCCTCCTCAAGTTAGCACTGCCACTGGTGCCGTAGTGCTGGAAGAGCCGAGTGAACTGCTACGCTCACAATCAGTATTTTCGCCTGAATATAGTTCTTCTTACAGTGCCCATCAAAAACACGCATGCACAAAGTAGCGCTTTCCCCTGCCCAAGCACAAAGGTGAGAAAAAACTGCTCCTTAACCTTAAAGACAGGCTAAAAATGCAACCCTTTGTTTAACCACCCACCAAAATTACAGCTGTATGAAATCCTGGTCAAAATCCCCAGGTTGAACTCACACATCTTCTGTATCATCCTTCCTTCTCTCGCGCACGTGCACGTGGGCGCACACACGCGCACGTCTAGGTCCTGGTGCCACTGTGCAGATGCTTAAATGAAGCCCTTGGACCACTGCATTCAAGACCACCACACGATCAGCCCATCGCTGAAGCACCATACTGAATTCACGCACTGAAAACCCATGAACTGACATTGCAATAAATCTACAGAGAGCCTTCATAAATCGTACAGGGAGCCTTCAAGGACAAAGACCCGAATGGTTTTAATTTCCCTCTAAGTGATAGCCATAGTTAATACCAGATTTGGCAGGAAGCAGGCATTCCATGCCCGTTGGGCTTATACGGACATGAAAAAGAGTTTATGTTTGACATTTGCTTTAAAAACATAATGAAAACCTTTTGCTCTTTCAAGTCCCAAACTTGCATTAGTTCCTGAGAGTCTATTACTTTAAAAAAGCATTTGTTGGCTCCGATTGCTTGGACAACTGACAAAAAAGCATTAGGAGTAGGCTCTTCGTTAGTGTTCTGTAGCTGGATGACAGAGAACAGGGAGCAACAGAATCAAGATGCTGAACAGCACATTCACCCTCTGTCCCTCTTACAACTGTTTTTGATAAATAAGAAGTGGCTTACAACATCAAGCTCTGATTCATCACTGGCAGCTCTCCATCAATTAACAGAAAGGAAAGAACATGTAGTATTTCCACATACCGCCCCAATTCTCTCCACGTGTTTTCTCCCCGAATGTCACATACAGCCGTCTGGCCGGCGCGCTGGTGGCACAGCCAAACGGTATGGCAAGTACTGGTCAACAGCAAAAAAGTAAAAAAGCAAAAGCAACAGCCCCTTTTCCATCAGCCGCGCTCCACCTTCCTGCCAGCCGCGTAATGGAAGGCGAAGGCCTCCGCAGCGTTAGATGCGTTTGGGGTAGGTCAGAGCGGGAAGGTTTGTGGATGGCAGTCTTCTCAGGGCTGAAGGTACGAAGGGGGAAGGCCAGCTGGTTGTGAGAACGAGAAGCAGCAGTTCAATAGAGCTCTTGCAAGTCCTCTAGTCAAAACATAACCAACCCGGTCCCTCCGTCCTGAAATGTCGACGGGAACCAAAAAGATCCATCTTGCGCGATGTGTCACAGCTCCTGAAAAAATGGCTGACTTCACGCCATGTGTAAGGCAGTGTGTATAAAGGCATAATTCAACTGTTAAAAATCATGACCTCGGGAAAGGAACAGCTCTGTGGTGTGCCCTAGATCCATCATGATCATGACTTACTGCTTTATGTTGCATTACTTAAAATTAATACACTACCAGTTTAGCCATGTGGTCACATACATTCTGGGGTTCACAAGTAACTTGAGATATCAATAACAACCAGTGTGGGCATGTGAATACGTTCACACATGTACTCTCACACGTACACATGCAGATTACGTGCTGCATTTTGTAAAAACATATGTATTAATTTTCTTTAAAACCTAAACTCTTGCTACAGAAACTGTACATATTCATACCCAGGGAGTAAAGGTGCAATTAGGATTATCATTATAACTTAAGTGTCCAAGAAGTGACAGAGAAGTCCTAGCTTTGGTGACCTCAAGGGGGATCTGGGACATCAGTAACTTTTCTTAAAGCCCACAGGGTCCAAAAGGTTTTAGAAAACAGTAAGTCGCCTCCAGGCGAGTCTTATATTATCAGCTCTCCTTGTATTACCAGGTGGCTGAGGTTGGAAGCCAGAAAAGACTGGGATGGAATAGGGGTTGGCCCTTCCACAGAGGGAGCAACTTCCATGACCAGCTGGACCAGGGCCAGCGGGAAGATCTACAAACCAAGTACAGCGGGATGACAAATCCGTGGATTAACAGCAGCATTGTCAGGGAGCAAGGCATGCTCAAAGCTGGTCATCACACAGGATTTGGGAATGAACTCTATTTTCAAAAGCCAATTCAGAAATACCAGACTGAACCACCTCCTGACCATCATGATTTGAAGTGGTCATCCTTGCCGTAGCGAGCTTTGGAGGTTCGACAACAGTCCTTACAAGAAAATGTACTGGATGGCTGCTAATAAGTAGGAATCTCAAAGGCTTCGAGACAAAATTCACTTTACCCTATCACCCTAAAGACTTCTTCTTCCTTTAGTTTTATGTATCTGTTATAAAATGAAACAGGCCAGGAATGAATGAGAGCGCCTGTTCACTTCAGTTAGCTCTGGCTTCATTCAATTTTCTCTCCCCAGATGTGGGACAGCTCTGATAAACAATACTGGCAGTTGACTCTAAAACATTTCACATCTATGTTATTTGTGATAGCTGAAACAGCTATTTATGCCCTTAATCCAAAAGGGAAGATCCACAAGGCAGTGGTATTTGGCTTTAATTGCAAAGACCTTATAATAATTAAAAAAATAGCCAGGAACCCATTATTGTAGAAAGCAGTATTGACTGATGGTTAAAGCACAGATAAACTGAACTAAAAAGATCCCTTACAGGCTGTGCTACCAAGTTTTTTTGCTTAAATGTCTTTTTACCATTCCATTTATGTCATTACAGCCAAGATGAAAAAGTGCTGTGTTGTGACAGAGGCAATGGAAAATCTGCAAAATTGCAATCAAAATGATAACTTAAAAATTCCCATACTTTTTACAAGTGACATCTGAGGTTGTTGTTTGCTTCATTTGAAAAAGAACCTCTAGGGCTTTACATACAAGTTTTATTTTGGATATGCTACTAATTTTGAAGGTAGAGGTATTCTCAATGATCAGCCCAACAGATTTCAAACAGAATTTTTAATTAAAGTAATTGTTTCAGACATAAAGCATAAAGGTGTACATGTACATTTCAGGCGATTCTCATACTTATTCTTGCTGTCCTTCTATGGTGATACAATTTGCACTGTGCTGCCTTCTATGTCAAACTTCCTTTCCCATTTGATCTTACAACTGGCAGGTCATTGAACAAGAAAACAGGGTTTCATAAACACACTCCATAGTAATTCTCCAAGAAAAATGAGCTACCAGTTAAGCAGAATAATAATTTCTGACTCAGCAATTGGTGGAATAGTAGGGCAGAGACTGTGTAGAACGCTAGACAACAAATGCAAGAAATCCTGGGCTATTTTAATGCTTTTTTCTAAGGACAAAAACATTATTCAAGTCCTAAATGGGTCAGCTGCCAAACAGCTCGTAATGCCTTCAGTTGTCACAACGCGGAGTCAAACTCCTCTCCCCACCATCTTGCAAGGAACTACAGAGGGCACAAACTAAGACAAAAATAATCTCAACCCCTCACACACACTGAGAAACACCCAGCATACACTCAGCACTGGGCACATGCTTACTTTTTACATTCCCACTGTGTTTACTTGAGTTAGCGTGGCAAAATCGTGTTTAGCTGGAAAATCTAATCCTGCTTATTTTGGCTCTTTATGTATTAAAAACAGAGCAGGCTGGAAGGAGAAAGGAAACAAAAAGTTAGTGCACTGCTGTCTTCTCTTCATCTGTTTTTAAGAGAAGGCCACTTCACATTTGGGGTTTTTTGGCCATGTGGAGGGGAAAGGTTTTTCCCAGAAGTGATCAGTTATAGAAAGTGGCAGGTCACATAAAATGAATTCACAACATGAAGGGAGCTGCAACATCCAGCCGCTGAGCCTCAGTCTTGTCATGTAGTACATACCATAGCCTCTTTCCTAACGGTCAGACCTAGATAGTGGGAATTCACATAAATAAAGCAGGGGTACAGCACATGAGCTTACAGAGTTTCTTGCAAGCTGTTAGCTGGCTTCTAACTTAAATCTCCTTTTCCTCCCTTGGTCCTTCCCATGCATGCCTTCCCAGCCCAGCCCATATATAGGAAAGTTAACATGAAGAATATTGTTAACTACCACCCATGCTAAAGATGAAAAAGCTCCCTGAAATCTAAGTTTAATTTTCTGCAGGGAGTTTGTATCTTAACTGCCAGGGCACTATATCCTGTATAAATTACTTCCTGGATAAGAGGTATCTTCACTTGCCTGGAGTTTTTGAGCAGTCATTATCAGCTTTGCGTGAGACTGAACCAGGATTCTTAAGCCTTATTTATGTGTTTTATGTTGCACCAGTAGTGTCTTATAATGCTGTTCAGAGATTGACAAAGAGCTGGGTTCGGCATGGAAAGTTTTGTTGCTATAAGAGCTATAAAATCAGAGCCCAATTCAGCAACTGCCGATACTTAAACCAGGGCCTGTATTACACATAAACAACTAAGCATGTTAAAGTATGAAATATCAGGGTTAAACAAGTGAAAATCTGTACCAGGATAGATCTCGGATACAGTTTCACGCCCAAGCATCATGTGATCTATGTATATTTTCCCACATCAGGGGAAAAAGGAGGGCAGTGGGCAAGAAAGCTGTTTTTCTAAGGGTATCTGAGAGGATGCAACAAAGCAAAAGGAAGTATCAAGTAGTTATCTCTTTGGAGGAAAATATAAGAGGGCGTAATGGTAAGCGTTGTTATGGTTGCAGAGGAGGGGGATATTTATCACATCCAGCACCGTACATGGGTCACTAGGGGATCAAACATTCCTAAACTTTAATTCAGTAAAATATCTTAAGTCACCTTTAAAATTCATTTTCAATTTCTAGAGATGTCAAGATCACACGAGCCTGTAAGTATTTTATTGTATGGGAACAGGCTTAACAAATTGCTTAATGTTCAAGTGCTTTGTTGAACGAAGAACCCTGCTGCTGGAGCTAAGTACACATTCAACCACAGCAGACTCATGATGATTCCTCAACCTCTTACATGAGTAGAGCAGAGCTGAGGAGGAGGGGAAATGCTGCTAACGCTTTACTTTTTCATGAGAGAGGCCAGGACTGCTCAGGCACCAGTGCTACTCAAGCATTTATTAAAACCAGCAGGAGCTCTCTGCTGGTGGAGGGCCATGGGATCTGCATCAGCCCTGAGGTGAGGAGGAAGGACTAGCTGGAATGAAGGAGAAATAGGAAAAGGAGCATGACTCTCATCCTACATATCATAAAAGAACTCCATGTTTTGAATAACAATTATGATCATTTATTCATTGGTTTGGATGATTAAACAATGTGTATCAGTGATGGAATTGTGATCTGAACCAGTTGTGCAAAGAAAACAGCTTTCTCAAACGGTGGGGTGACTGAAACTATTTAACCTCCTTGCTTTTAACCAGCTAGATTTGAAGCAGATTGTACCTACTTGTGTTCAACACATTCGTTTCTCCCTCACTGTTTTCTGAGACTTCTATTCTATCAGTTTTCTGGATAACCAAAGACTGTCCACGATCCATGAAACGTCCCTATTTGGATTTGAAAAAAACAGAACCAACAACGAATTTTCTTTTAGAATAATACAATTTAACATTCATAGTCTGTGGGAAGAAACAATTCTGAAATTATAAAGCAACAGCAATGCTCAAAGTAACCCACAAACTCTAAAAAAAAAAATTTGTTTTCTATTGTAAGCTTCATGGGAAAGTTGTTCATCTTACGGGACGTCACTTGAGGGCAGTAACTGAGCCATTTGGGGAACTTTCTCCTTCCTACTATTCACTTAATATGCTTCTGGAAGGAAAAAGTGTTTTAAATCCTTCTTTGCTTATCAGTTCCTCTAAGAAATTATTTTTGTTAAGTTTTGAAGGTGCATTTATTTTTCTAAAAAGAATCTTTACTTCCCTCTTGCTGAAAACCACCATAAAACTGGATTAAAATGACTGAAAACTATCCAGCCCATTTTCCACAGGACATATCACAGCTGTCAGACACAAGGCAGGATACTGAAGTGCAGATGTAATTCTTTCCAGTAACAGCCATTATGTTTCAGTGTACTTCACCTGTCTGAGAACACTTGGAAACCTAACTGATAGAGCAGCTAAAATTGCTTGAGGTTTTTGAAAAGCTTTTTCCTCTCCTTGGTCATTAAAAATATGATAGACAGCTTGCACTTAAGGAACCAGACATTGTGCTGAAGACCCTGGAAAGAACTCCAGTTGCATACTGTTACGTAGCCTGTATTAGGCTAGCTTCCACTTTCCCCAAGATTCTCACATACTAAATAATGTTAACGACAGGGACATCATTACATGAATTAACCTGACTGGTTAAATAATAATAATGGAGTGGGAACAAGAGACATAGTCTAAGGGATTTTCCATCTACATACGATAATAAAAATGATGCCACTTTCATCTTATGAATACATTCTGGAGGAAAGAACACATTTTTTAACAAAAGGGTGATTGGCCCACAAGATTCATCAGCTTCTTGAATAGGATTTGACTAATAATGCCCCCACTGGCTGGGTCTTCTACAGTTGTCATCACCTTGGCCTGCAATCTGCACAGAGGACCTAGCACTGGCAAAAAAAAAAAATCATTCTTAAGGATTCTTGTTGTTTTATCCTGACTTTTCTGTTGCGTAACACAATACAAGGAAACGATGCTAAAGACTTCTGAGCTCGTGGGCGTTTGGGGCCAGTTCTGCTATTTGCTTAGTATTCAATCCAAAAACCCTTTAAAATCTTTCTTCCTGGAAGAACTACTTTTCTTCCTATTCTTTCCATCTGTACAAATAAGTCGTCAGTAGCAGAAGCCAGAATATTCCCGCAGGGAGATTATGGACTGTGTAATATTGGTGACTACTCTCTGGTGTAGAGTAGCATCCTCACATTTGCACACTTGCATGCAGAGTCAGAGACACCAAGATATAATATGGACCCCTACTGTACAGAGAAGAGAGTATGGAGATCCATTTGGACTGTCCTTTTTCCTTGCTTTGCACAAGTGACAACTCATTACTTAAAAAGTAATATGCTTCAGTGGAAAAGTATTACACTGAGGATCAGGAAACCTGAAGTCTTTTATGTATTTGCTGAGCTACTCTGAAAGAGTTACTTTATTTACTTTACTTTGCACTTCAGTTTTCACTGTTGGTTTTTTGCTGCTGATATGAGAGAGCAGGACTGATATACTTTTTTTCTTTTTCAAGAGAATATCAGCAATGCAAAACACAGGTGGTTTTAATCATAAAATGTTATGAGCTGTAAAAAACATCAGTCCCTGAAATCATCAGAAACTATATGCAAACAAGTTCCTATCTCTCACACTCAACTTCCAATGGAAAAAAAAAAAAAAATCCCAAGAATTGCTCCTCTAAGAAGTCTGAGCTCACTAAAGATCGTTTAGGGAGTCTGACCTCTCTTATTACAGTATTATACACAAAGAACAAGAAATTTAAAGACGTGGTTGAAAAGTAAAGATGAAGACAATCAGTTTTCAGGTAACACTGGGATCTGCTCAGGAAGGATTGCCTACAGAACGTGAGCCAGGGCGGGTGCTTGCATTCAGTCCTGGCTCCAGTCCAGACTGAACAGGGAATTCAATAGTCACTGTCACAGCAGCCCCTCACAGAAAGCTGACAAACTACCCAAGGATGAGGCCTAACCAGAAAACATAATTGCATACCTGTGGCATTAGTGCCAATTTTAACTTAGTTTAATTCTATTGATTCCAAGAGGAAAACACTTGTCTAGTGTAATCATACCAGAAAAATCTACACACCCCCCCTTCAAAATACAAAACAAAGAAACCCCCTCACTCTTTAAAACACCTTCCTAGAGTCAAATTTATGCTATTTTCCCCTCAACTTTGTGTTAAGAGCTTTTGGCATATTCTGAGGCAGAACGTCTAATATTACAATTATTTCAACCACCCAGTGGTAGAAATTCAGATGGCCTATTGTATAATTATATATCTTCCTGCTGGAAGAGAAAGATCAATAGAAATTCAACAATATAGAAAGCTCATACTTTAAGCTGTTGCTTGTTGCCTCCTTTTTCATGTTCCAGATGTAAAATAAAGCCACTGATGTTAATACATCCTGCCCACATGTTTTCTGTTCCATAATAGCAGCATAAATTGGAGCCTATGCCAGCTTTGTAGACTACTCCATCATTTGAACTCATTTTATAACCAATATTTTGAGAATTACTGGCCCAGCTTCCCCTATCACTCATACTAACTTAAAACTGATGAAATGCAATTCGTTTCAGAAAAGAAACTCTTGATTTGTACTAATATATAATAAGAGAAGAATGCAGACCGTCCATTTCATTGAACTTGGTATGAGGGTGGTGAAGCTCTGCTTAGCCCCAGCAGTCCCTGCTATATCCCTACGGACTGGTGCTAAGGAAACTACCAGACTTCTTTATCTTGTTGCTTGGTGTTACCCTCTCCCTGTCCTTTTAAGTGTCACAGAAAGAGGACTTTAACATCATTCAGCTTGTTCTCTTGAACCTGAGCATTGAACCCAGGAGCACTTGACCCTTCAGGATATCTTAACAAGGAAAGGAAGAATCAAGAACAAACTTGGAAGTAAAATCTAGCTTAAAAGGCGTTACTCCTAAGCAATATTAATTAGCTGGAGAGCCCTCTGAGCAGCGGACTCTCAATTAGCAGCCCCAGGCAGCCACAAAGAAAAGCAGGAACCAAAGTGTAGTGGGGCAAAACTGTCATGGTGAACAGGTACTGCAGCAGCATGACACCGTTTCTGAGCAATAGGGTTACCCATCCCTAAGTCCTGGTAATGTAAGTGCTGGCATGAAAAAGAGAACAAGGCATGGCTTTTGCTCCCTAAGTCATATAGCGTGGAACATTTTCTCAATGTTCAAAGCAAACCTGGAGTCCTGGTACCAACTGAGTCACTGAGCCATGACCAGTTAGTAATCTTCCCTCTAGTAAAGCATGCTCCGTTAAGATTCTAAAATCGGAGCTAAGAGTTACTAGAAAATTGATATTTATTAATCCCTGGGAAAAAAAAGTTTGTTACAGTAATTTCTCTTTCCATGGTAACATTATGATTTTCAGGTTTAATATTGTGCCTAAGGTCACAGGCTAATGTTTCTTTGGCAAGAGATGACTGGAGATCATTGTATATGCTGTCAAATGGAAAAAAGCTCCTTCTTCTAATTCCGAGAGAAGGCAAAAAATTCAGCCCTTTAAATGAGTCACTTGTCCACAACTGAACGCTGGCCATCTTACACCTCAGAGGAAAGCAATTCTGGCAGGAAAACATACACTCCGATATCTCCTTGGCAGCTTTTTATAATAAAACGGTTATTTGAAGCTGCTTGGCTTGAAATGTTAGACACAAGAGTGATGGAGATGGTTTCACAGATAGAGTGCACATGAGATGGTCAAAGGGAGCTTTCAGTAAAGATTGGTTAGTGCATATCTCCACGGTTTACCACTTGTGTGGTATATTATTCACGAATTTCTGGGAAACTAATCCTAAAAGGTTTCAACAGAAATGGTATGTTTTCAGAAGGGGTTTGAAATTAAAGAGGTTGCTCGCTTAAGCACGCGAGAGGAGAGGGAGGCTGCCATAGCGTGCCGAACCCCAGGCAGCAAAAACATTTAAACATATGCTTAAAATTAATTTAAATCCGTTGTTGAATGAAGCTTTCAGAGGTAACCCAGAAGGAAGTGCAAGAAACTTCAAAGGTCCCGAGGTTTGCTTAGCAAACCAGAAATAGAGACGCCTGAATGAGCCTCTGGAATGAGTCGCGGGGCGCGGAGCCTCTCGGCTAATGCTCCAGAGAGGCTGCCGGTCCTTCCCATTTGCAGCTGTGCCGAGAGGCCGCTCTTTTGGCAGTTTCTCCGCGTTCGTCCGCAGTCAGAGGGAGCTGAGATCAAATGGGCTGAGACCCCCGCGCTACTTCAAGCGGCTCAAACCCTCATTCCCCTGAAAAGCTGGTACGCGTGCTTCAGGATGACCGGCCCCCCCTCCGTTTTTGGACACCCGTTTTCCCTAACGGTCCCCCAAAGCGATTTAAAGGTGCCCATTCCAGGGGAACGGGCAGCATCTCCCGGCAGGCACACGCTGCCACCCGCCCGCCGCGGTCCCGGGCAGCCGCAGCGCGCAGCCCACCTTGCCCCGCCGGCTCCCTGCCGCCACCGAGCCGGGAAAAAAAAAAGCGAGCCGGGCCCGAGCGGAGCCCCGGGCCGCGCCGGGCCCCGGGAAGCCCCCGGCGGGAGTTAACGGAGGGCGCCGAGACGCCGGCGGGCACGGCCGCGCCTTCGCGCTCCTCACCGCCGCGGAGACAGGCGCCCCGGGCGGTGCGGAGCCGGAGCCGCAGCCGCAGCCGCAGCCGGAGCCCCGCGGCCGGGCCCAGGCCGGGCGAGGCTCGGCTCCCGGCTCCCGGCTCCCGGCTCCCGGGGCCGGGCGCAGGCGCCTCCCCGCGGCCCGCCCTTCGGCGGCGGCGCCGAGCCCGGCGGGGGTGGCGGCGGCCCCGGCAGCGCCCCAAACCCGGCCCGCCGCCCTCCTCCGCGCCGGGGCCGGGGAGCGCGTCCCGCGTACCTGAATCATCGTCTCGCCTTCTTCTTGCGGCGAGCGGCGGCGGGGCAGGGGCCGCGGCTCCCTCCCGCGGCACGCCAGGCTGGCCCGGCCGCCCATGGGGCGCTGCCGGCCGCTCCTCGCCTCCAGCGCGGCCCCGGGGGCTCTGTGCCGTCTGCCCGCTCCTCACATCGGCCCTGCCCGCCCTAGCGCGGCCGGTGCTGGGCTTCCCCGGCCGGTGGGAGCTCCCCTGGCCGCCGGCCGCTCTCCCGGCTCCTTCCCTCGCCGCTTCCCCTTTTGTTACCGGGCTCCCGAGCTGACCACACCGTGCCCCCTCCGGGGCCGGGACGACAAATCAGAGAGCCGGTGCCGAAAGCTCTGTCTCCAGCTGGGGAAACTTAGCCTTCCCTATCCTGGTGGGAGGGTTTTTGGATCACCGAGCGGTATGGATACAATAACAGCGAAAGTCGTAACTCGCAAAACAGCCTGTTTCGGAGGGTGCGCGGCTTTTGTGCGGAAGGAAAGCCAGCTCCCCAGCGAGCAGTCTGTCGCTAAAGCGAGCTGGTGGTACCCGAGTAACTGGAGGGAGAAAAATGGGCATTTAAAGTCGGCACCGCGAACGACTTTGAAAACGGGGTTCAGAAGGGGAGAACCCGCAGGCGTTTCCTGCTTCTTTGTGTAATCTGCCTGCCTGCGTACTTTAATTAATTCCCTTTAGCTTTTAACAGACCTTATTTTCCCTGCCTGCAAAGGGATGCGTACTGCTAAGGGGCAGGAAGGACACCCGAGTGATGGAAGCGCGGCCCCGCAAGCTCGGAGGCAGGGGCTCTGTTTCCCCCTTTGCCAAAGGCGTTTGCTACCCCGTGCCATTTAAGTTTGCAGAAATGCGCTGTACTTTTGCACGTTTTAATTCTTACATCTCCAGCTTTTGCAAAGGCACAGCTGCTTCGCCCACAGCGCTGAGAATCCGTAGCTCCCACCAGGACCTAAGGGCGTAACACTGGGTAACTCTTGCTACCGTAACTAGGGGATTGTGGGCCAAAACTTTCAGCTGTCTTCTCCTTGGGTTTCCAAGTTTCCTCCTCTGCGAAAAAGGACGCAGTGCTTCCCTGACTCTGATGTGTCCTGAGAAGTTCAAGACACATTTACTTGACTGTCATGCCGTAAAAGATGTCTGTAACTGAACAGCAGAGACACTTCATTACCAATTTCCAAACATTCGAATTTCCGTGTTCTAGCAGAGTCATCTTAAAATAGATTTGAAGGAATTGGGTCGATCAGTTTTGTTTTTCCTCAAGGAACAGAAGAGATGAGAAATAATTTCTGGACACTGGTGTTGTGATAACATCTGGCATGTTATGATTTAGGTCAAAACAATATGTCCTTTATACAGCTAAAACAGAAAATTAATTAAATAGTTTTTAACACTATTATTAATTATTTGTACCATTTGGATGTTCTAAACTTGGCCCCCATTATGCCAGGCACTCGACTTCAAGTGACTTTAAGTCATTTTACTTCATAAAATGAGCGGATCTTGTGCATGAAGGAGTTCAGGTATACACTGTGTAGCCTATGTGGGGTCATTTCTGGGCTGTCAGCTTACTTTCAGTGCGTAAATCTTCCCGTGTTTCTCCCCCCGCCTTCCATTGCCTGAACTCTGTGTTCAAAGAGTCTGAATGCACAAATGAGTTATTTCTGCAGGATGAGGAATAGATTAGGGGAGAAAGGGTCATTGCACAGGAAGAACTATTCTTAGATAACTTGAAGGTCTGATATTGTCATGTAAGCTTTTCCTTGAGAAGTCACAAATCATGACTAATGAGCTGTATTTGAGATATCCCAAACTGACTGAAGTCATAATATGGGAACGTGTACGTGAAGGTGACTTTTATGAGCTAGTCAAAAGCAACCTCTCCGACTGGCAGTTGTGCTGGCTCATCCACTCCCAGGGGAGTTCATCTGGTCCTTGTTGACTGATCCACAAATAAAAGGCAGGAAGAGGAGAGAACTTAGGTCAGTGTTGTTACTTTGACAGTATAGGAATGGTGATTGACAGGTTTAAAATCCCTCTGCAGAAATGAAATGGTATAAATGTGGAAATGTCAGCCCCTTCTGAAAGACTTTTCACTGTTCTACCTTACTGGAATGATCGCTTCCATTGCTTTAGTGTTTTGACCCTACTTTTAATTACTGTCATCTTCTAAATACGACTTGGTATGTGTGAAAAGGTTTGCAAAGCTTAACTAATCAAGCCACTGTTCTGTATGGCTCTGCTGCTTGTGCTGGTTTTCTCAAAACCAAGATAGAATCAAGAATTAGAAGGGGACAGAGTCATGCTGCTGGTAGATAACTAAGGTTATAGCTTTCTTGACTAGTACTACCACTTCCCTTTGCGTATAGATTCTTCAAATGCAGCTGGGCAGCTTATCAGCTAACCTTGCAAAAGAGATCACAATGTTTTTACAACTTTCTTTAACAGAGGTAACCAAGAGCATTTGGGGGCTTAAATGCCAGGTTCCCCTCTGGATTAGTCCTTGACTCTGGCACCTGTATGCAAAAATACTCAGTGGTTATTTGTTCATAATTAGAAGGGAATTTTATCTGTGGGTTCCACAAAGTGGTGACCCTGTCCTTGACATGTCAAATGCTCTCAACTTCCATTAATTGGTAGTCCAGGAAACTCATTACCACAAACATGATCCAGTGCAGTACCTGCCATGAAAGGGGTGTCTTTTTAAGGAAAGTAGTAAATGTGGTTTTATTTATAGGAGGGGCAGGCAAGCATTAATGACCCATCATTACTCAAGTAAATAGGAATGGAAGAAAGAGTTTCCTTAACTATTCAGTCCCCCTCCTACTTCCTCCGCCATTGTTAGCAGTTAGAAAAGATGGGTTTCAGCCTTGTCACTAGCAAAACCAGAGGGAGGTTGGGGAGGACCAAGATGTGTGGGGAAAGAAGTAACAAAAAATGCACAAATGTGTAGTGATTTGAAATATTAACTAACTGTGGCTAAGACATAGATCACTTCCTAGAGAATAATGACCACAGCCCGAGGCAAAGCTGTATTGGCATCAAGTCCGCCATTAACTCTCCAGGAAATGCACCAGTCTGAAGTCATTAATGAAATTATAGCCAGTTATTTGGTGGGAGAGGGATTAGTCAGGCAAGAGGAACATTTTCCTTGTGGTGCCATTATTTTTACTGAGCAACACAAAAATTATATTCATTTCATGACCCCGCTTCTGTGTTGGAACATCTACAGAGAAAAAATGGATTGCACAGAAGTTATTCAAAATTCTTTCAAAAGCTCAGGGAATTTTTAGCATTGTTGCAGTGGGAACAGGAGCAGCTCCTAAATTTTGCACATATTGTCAGGGTTGTGCAATTCTCAGCCTTCTGTACTTAGCTTCCCCTCTGTACTGAACAGTTTTGTTGTTCCAGTGTATGACTGCCAAAAGACTCCCATTAGCCTTAGCAGTATGTGTTAACGGGCTGTTTCTTATTATTCAGATTATCTGGACATAACAAAAACTATGTTTTTAGAAGAAAAATGGCAGCCAGCTCCTTCTGCTTGGGCTGACAGAAAATAAGTATTAAATAGGATAGATCAGTCTATGCCAGTTTTGAACAGAGCTCAATCAACAGTGTTTTCTGAGAGCAATAATACATTGCATTTAATGCATAGTGCTTTAAATGGCACAGTCTAAGAGCCAAGCAAAAATAAGAAGGAATGTGCTCTTCTATAACACTTCACATTTTTCAAAGTCTGCACAAACAGTACTGCTTTTCGGTAAGGAGTTTAGAGGTAGTGTCCAGTTCTAAAGACTGAAGAAACTAAGTACTCTCTTCTGGAGGAGGTGAAATTGTACCTCAGCTATGCCGAGCAGTACCTAGACCCTCTGACACCGGTGGAATGACAGTGATGCACTGGTGCCAGTCACAAGCCCTGATAACTGTGCAAGAGCAGCACTGCTGTTAATAATTTTTCCAAAACGCTGTTTTATCCTGAGAAGGAACATGAGCATGCAGAGTTGAGGGAAAATTAGGTTTATCGGGTTTAATATTTCCAGAGTGAATTCCAGACTCAGTATAATAATCATTAAATACTAGCTTTCCACAGAATCACAGAGTGGTTGAGATTGGAAAGAACCTCTGGAGGTCATCTGGTCCAACCTCCTTGATCAACCAGGGCCACCTAGCATCAGTTGCTCAGGACCACATCCAGACAGCTTTTGAATATCACCAGGGATGGAGATTCCAGCACCTCTGTGGGCAACCTGTCCCAGTGCTCCATCACCCTCACAGTAAAAAAAGTGTTTCCTGACGTTCAGAGGGAGCCTCCTGTGTTTCTGCTGGTGCCCATGGCCTCTGGTCCTGTCACTGGGCACCACTGAAAAGAGCCTGGCTCCATCCTCTTTGCACGCTCCCTTTAGGTGTTTATAGACATGGATGAGATCCGCCCGAGCCTTCTCTTCTCCAGGCTGAACTGTTCCAGCTCTCTCAGACTTTCCTCAATGGAGACATGCTCCAGTCCCTTAATCATCTTTGTGGTCCTTCACTGGACTGACTCCAGTATGTCCATGTCTCTCTTGTACTGGGGAGCCCGGAACTGGACACAGTACTCCAGGGGTGGCCTCACCACTGCTGAGCAGAGGGGAAGGATTGCCTCCTGCTGGCACTACTTGGCCTAAGGCAGCCCAGGACACCGGTAGCCTTCTCTGCCACAAGCGCACATCGCTGCTTATGTCCAACTTGGTGTTTTTCTGCCAAGCTGGTTTCCAGCTGGGTGGCCCCCAGCATATACTGGTGTGTGGGGTTGTTCCTCACCAGGTGCGGGACTTCACGCTTCTCCTTGCCGAACTTCCCGAGGTTTCTGTCAGCCCGTTTCTCCACCTCGTCAAGCTCGCGCTGGGTGGCAGCATGTCCCTCTGGCCCATCAGCCACTCCTCCCAACTTTGTGTCGTCGGCAGACTCGCTGAGGGTACGCTCTGCCCCACCGTGCAGATCATTAGTGACGATGTTGAACAGGACAGGACCCTGTACTCACCGCTGGGGTACACCACTAGTTACCAGCCTCCAACCAGACTTTGCACTACTGATCACCACCCTCGGGGCCCGGCCATTCAGCCAGTTTTCGATCCACCTCACCGTCTGCTCACCCAGCCCCGACGGCAACAGCTTGAGGGGCCACGAGGCTCTTATGGGAGACAGTGCCAGAGGCCTTACTGAAGGCTGGGTAGACACCAGCCACTGCTCTCCCCTCATCTACCAGGCCTGCCATTTAATCATGTAAGTTAACCAGGTGGGTCAAGCATGACCTCCCCTTGGTGAAGCCATGCTGCCTATTCCCGAGGAGTTTCTTGTCCTTTGTGTGCCTGGAAATGGGTTCCAGGATGAGCTGCTGCATCACCTTCCCAGGGATTGAGGTGAGGCTGACCAGCTTGGAGTTCCCTGGTTCCTCCTTCTTGCCTGTCTTGAAGGTAGGAGTGACATTTTCTTTCCTCCACTCTTTGGGCACTTCTCCCAGCCGCCATGATTGAGCAAAGATTATTGAGAGTGCCTTTGCAATGACATCTGCCAGCTCCCTCAGCACTCGTGAGTGCTTCCCATCAGGGCCCATGGATTTATCTCAACAGAAGTTACAATACGTTACACTGGTACCAGCAACATTTTATGCCAATAGCAGTAAAAGCTCTGCCATGGTGGGGCTGATACCCTGGCTATCCTAGTCAGGTTCCGGATCTGAATACAGCATGAGTATGAGGGAGGTGGAATAAAATAAACCTGAATCTCATCTTGACACACATATGGGTGACCTGTACATTACAGCCAGAAATGGAAAGTTCCCCAAGACAAGCACAGCCTCTTTAAATTGTCAGAATCCCTCTAATTCTTCTGTTTCTCTAGTAAGTAACATTATTATTGAGGTGCTTTTTAAAAAACTGTTCTGAGCTTTGTTTAGAAAAAAACTGTGTGAACGTAATACCCATCAAGAACTAAGAACTGAATCTCTATGACCCACTTATCCAAGACCTACAACTACCCTTGGTCACAACCCGAGACTAGCATATGCAAATAAACTAATTCCTATGGATTGTTTTGGAGAAAGAACTGAACAAACTTCACATGTCAAAAAGAAACACTCTGGCCATTCTCTTATCCACTACTTCCATTAACCTCTCCTTTTGATACCCCCGAAATAAAACCTAACCAAAAGAATTTTTCCCCCAAAGGGGCCAGTGTTAAAAGCCTTCAGAAAAGATGTCATTTATCGTGCTCTGCTATTCAGCTGCAGGAACACCCCCTTTCCTGCTCTGCCATCCGATTATGGGGGAAACATTGCTCTTTCACCCCAAGCCAAAAATGTGGGAGGTCGAGAAAGGACAGACAGATGTGGCAGACTTAACAACTTCACTATGTCTGGGAAACATAATGAAAAGACATGTGTTTTATAATCCCAGTATATGTGCCTGGAAAGATTAGAAAGAAAAGGGGGTTATGCTAAACCATTTAAACTGCTCCCCATATAGTTATGTCCTTAACTCTCCCACCCCAAATAAAGCCTCACCCTGAAAGTAAATAAGCTAAGAGTATTGTCTTTTGTCAAAAGCTGCTTTACAGTGGGACTCACACAGTGGAAAGAGAAAGGCAAACCTCTGCATAAATGCAGATCTGAATGAGAATTGTTCAGGTTTTGTGTTTGTTCTTAAATCAGCTTAGCTATTCATTAAAAGTAAGAACACATACTTAAAACTTACATTGTCACAATGATGAAAACATTAGCCAAAAGCTCTGGTGGTACCTTGAAAAGAAAGGAAAGTTAAAAAAGCCCAAACACGTTACATAACTGTGCCGGATTTCCAAGAAAAACACACAGCCATGCAACAGACAGTTAATGTCTGCAAAATTCCAGATTTTTTTTTTAAATGCCCTCTGGGGCCAATTTAATATTTTCCAGACCCTTCCCCCCTCCCACCCCTGCTTGCTAAAAACCAGCAGTGAAATACCAGGAAATGGTCCTCAGCTGCGGTAATGTTTTCATTTGCCCGGTGTCCGAGCTTTTGAACAGTTCCCCAGCCCCTCTGCCCCAGCCTTGTGGTGCTTTTGGCATTCCAAAAGCAGGCAGGTGACTTGGGCTTGCTCTCTGCCAGCCTTTCGTTACTCACAGCCAAACTCGGCTCTGCAGGCTGCCTTCATAAAAAAAAAAAACAGCCAATGTGTGCAAAAAGAGCGGCTCTGCAGAACTGGGGACAGTTTATAGAAGCTGCTCCCTCCAAGTATCCAATAAACTTTCCCCTTGCAAGGCTGTCTCCCCACTCCTAAACATATCGTCAAAACCACCCTTTCTCCTAAGCATATGATCAAAAACACCCTTTCCAAAGACATTTGCTTGCTTGCACTAAAGGAAAACTGAAAAGCTGTGTTTGACATGGTTATCCTGTTATTTTTAAAGAAAAAATATTTGGTTCTACTTGAAGGTATTTAGCCTTTATGGTCTCCCATGGGTTGTTGAACAGGTGATAAGATACGCAGGTCCAGAGCAGCACTGCTAATCAAGTCTTACAAATGTATGACAATAAATACACAAGAGGAGGAAGGAGAGAAAAGTGAGATTTCAAAGTAAAACAAAAGTAGCTTTTAATGGACAAAGTATATGCATTATACTGCAGTCCCCAAACTGCAAGCGCTTACACGTGTGGGTAATGCTGCTCTTGAAGTAGGTTCCAATGCCAGCAATCCTGGTAATTTAATTTGTTTGTGTATTCATATGTCTCTTTTGCAAAGCTGTCAGGCAGGCTCCTTGATGTGGACAGCAGAAAAGCCACAAACAATGGGGTCTGATTAACTGTGAAGGCTGCAACCTTAACCTTTGAAAGTCACTCTTCCTCAGCTTTCAGTCACCCCGGAGTATAGCAGCAAGTTTGTCTGTGTTACTCTTTCTTGCCACCAGTCCCCTCTCAAGAGTGACAGCTAAAGAGGCTGGGAGGGCCCCTGCCCTCTCCACACTTTGCCATCTTCTAGTGAATCCCAGCTTGATGCCAAGTCTTCACCTCTGTCTTTCACTTCCCCAGAAAGGGAGATGGAGGAAAGAGAGCCTGATCCGTGCCAGGCCAAAGGGTGCACCTCATCACCTTGGTTCTGGAGACTCGAGCCACACAACACTCTATCTGTGCAAACTAACTAGGTTTTATGTGAATGCACATGTGCTGGCTCAAGGGATAAAACTTCTGCCCCCTCCAATTTTACCCTTGTCTTTTCCCATCTTTGTAGTTTTGCATCCAAGTCCCTTCGACCCATGCAAACCAATCTGGTTGTATTGTCTGTTCCTATAATCCATATGTTCTTGAATTCTCCCAGATCTCTTGCCCGCCAAATGTAAGGTCAAAAAACTTTCATTGCAGACACAAAAACTCAAGGTCACTTGACATAAGGGTATCAAAAGAGACTATAGCAGGCTATGTTAAAGATGGATGCGCCGATCTGAAAGCAGTCCATGTCTTTTAGCTGCTTCAACTTTAATAAATTCCTAGTGCTAATATGTTAGAAAACAAGTTTTGCAGAAAAATGAGGAAAACAAATGGGGATATGCTTCAAAGTCATACAAACAAGCCCCCCATCCCCTCATAATCCTAGTATCGCAAAATTCTCAGGGCTGATCTGACGGTATAACTGCAGCCTGGGGCATTTACTCACCACTACTAGAGCAGCAATGCCAACATTTCTTTAGTTACTTTATTCCCACTGTCAAATAGCAAAATGTTTAGGCTTTTTGCACATGTTAAAGTAGATGAATAACCAATCAGGTTATGTGAATAATGAGTTTTCTATCTCATGCAGGCTATCCATTATTTCTAAATTTGCCTGAATTCCAAATAAAAAACCCAAACCCTACCATGCCCAAAAATCTCCATGAAAGCAAAAAAAAGCCACATTTTTATATATACATCTTGGGGGGGGGGCTCAAAGTATGGTTTTTTTCAGCAGAAACAAACACTGTCTTCCGTTTTGATTTTTTAATCCCCAATGGGAAAGTCAATGAAAGTGCAAAGTCTCTCCACAAGTAAGAAGTTAAAATGCTGAACTAAAAAAAGTCCAAAGTCAGAACTGTAGTTCCCAAATCAAAATTCCAAAGAAAATTACCTACTTTTATTAAGCTTTTAATTTAAAATGTAACCATGTGTCCTCACACAGCAAGACTTTGTCAAAGGTTTAACTTCTAACTTTGTACAGAACACTTAATTGTCTTAAAATTTTAAGGGTAAAAACACTGATTAAAAATCATTGATTATAGGCAGACTAAGGTTTTGCAGCCACACTGTGTCTAGATCTAAAACAAAGAAATAATTAAGACTTTGAAAGATTTTAAGGTTTTTTCCCCTAGCTGGTCTGAGACATAGAGACTAATTTTGTTGAATGCCACTGTGATCCGAGAAGAAATAGAGTTAATTGCAAGTGTTCACACAAATTCCTTACTGCATCTAATTTTAGTCTGGCAAGCTTCACATTAGGGGGTCACATCCTGCATCCCTTGTTCCCCCAAAAGCTCATTGAAGTTTCCCTGCAATGCTGAATGACCTGATTCTCAGAATGTTTAGATATCTGGTTGAGTGCAAATAGTAAGCAACATATGGAAGTGAGTTTGTATTTCTTTGTTCAGTTGTCATCAAAGATAGATTGGGGTCAACCACCTAAGACTTATGTTCATTCCAATGGTTAATACAGACTACGTTTTTCCTGCATGCCTGTATTTAGACAAAGTAAAAAGAATTAAAGAAGATAATAAAGCCACTAAGTCTGCAGAAAATAGCCTTGCTGCATCTCTTCTTACAGTATGTTCTGAAAATGTGTTTGGAAAGTAGTAAAACAATTATTGTGAACAAAAAGATTAATTGCGAAAGATGAGAAAAAAGCATTTAAGTATTCTGTTTCCTTTTCAGTGGTTGGCCAATTCAGTTTTATTAGTGGCCATAAGTAGATACTCGTAAAACTTGTACCACTACAGAGGGCTTAGACCTTCTGAAAATTGGACCACTTGTTAAGATGTCTAGTTTAGTGATCCCCAATTTTGTGTTGAACCCTTCTAGTCTCATTTCCTGTTTTGTGAAGTTGGCATAACATTGCAGTATGTTTCACACAGTAAATACAGTTAAGTTGAATTAATCAGTGTTTCCACAACACTTTGAAAATTCCAAATGATAAAAATACTCTGTAAAAACAAGAATTAGTTATTCTTGCAAATCCATTAGTATGCATCCTTATGGATCTGAAAGTAGTTTTTAAATCTGTGTGGCCTAAGTGAGGTGGCGAGGGGATGAGGGGAAGGAGGTTCAAAGGGTTTCTTTTTTGCTAGTTTCTTATTCCTTAAGACCTCAGTCCTCCTACCATTAGTGTGTGTAAACATTAGTGTATATACTTATGAACTAAAGCTTCTGTGAACACACCGAACAGAAGAGGATGATAGCTAGCATACTGTTCAGCGGTGTAAAGAGGAATCTAGTTCACATGGTTACATGCCTTCAGTGGCTGCAAAAACCTAGCTTCTGCTATTTTCTATGGGTGCGTTTTTAAAGGGGCACATGCCTTTTTAAACACATATACAGCTGCTGGCAAAGGAGGAAGATAATGCATTTTGCATGTCCCTAGTGGACGACAACAAGGAATAAATGAGTTTAAGCAGCAGCAGTATAAATTGATGTCAGTCATCAGGACAAATTTTCTACTGATAAGGATACTCTGGACTGGACTAGGTTGTCAGGGAAAGGAAGGCAACTGGAAGTCTTTAGAAACACATCTGATCAACATCTGCCAGAAGCAGGACCCAGGTATTCCTGCTTGGAGGCAGAGGCTGACCTACAGAGAGGAGGTCCATCTCTCCCACATTATTTCCTATTGCAGGTTGCACAAAATGCTCTTGCAGGGAATACTAGAAAGATGGGATATATGGAGTATTCCCTCCCCACAGAATAATCCTTGTCTTTGTAAGGATAGCATAATCCAGTTCTCCCACACCAGGTCTGGACATAAAAAGACAAAGTTTTGTTCTCCATAAAATATAAGCATGAGACATGCAGTTAGACTATGAACATTAGTTAAGTCATCATAAGATACACTGGGCATCGTTCACTATGTAGAGATTGTTTATGGTGTAGTTTGGCTGAGCATTCCACTTACCCCCACCCCAAACCACTGAACCAAAAAGCAGAAGGTGAATGTCCTGTAGACAAAATATACTTCTATTAGAGCATGCCAACACTTGGATTTTTCCCCACTGGAAAAGTAATATACTACTGATGATTTTTTCATCTCAGTACCTGTCCTACAAAATACTCTAAAGAGCCTTTAATATTCACTGTGCTCTATTCTCTTGGCAGCTTTAGAATCAGAAAAGATTTTTGGCACATCAGTACAGAAGGTATGTAAACATAGTAGGATTGAACGATACATTAGTCATTTGGGGGCAACTATGTAAAGGATGATACAGCACCCTGGGGGAAGAATGGTAAACACAACCAAAGGGTGCAGGAAGAGAACAACCCAAAGAAAGAGAATATAACCTGGGTGATTTTCTCTTTCCTTCCTTTCTACTTTGTTCTTAGATATGTGTAGTGTGTGCTGGAGAAGCGAGGGGGGACATCTGGCCACCTGCAGAAAGCCACCACCATATCTGTGCAATAATAAAGGTTTTCTTGGAGCCCAGGTGATAGCAATTTTGGCTGTTGCCTGTACTGTAATACACATGATAATAAGCCCTCTCCTGCTGTGTCTTCAGCTGAGGTTAAACTCATTCCAGTGCAAAAGATAAAAAGCAGAGGCTTAAAGAACCCATCTGCCAACACTCGAGGTACACCTACACAAGACGTGAGACCTTCTGGTTTATAAAAATGACCATGTCAGCTGGTCTTCTGTTGGAATGCAATTTCTAGCAGGTCACAGGAAGAATCTCATTTTGCAGATGCATGGCCATAGTGGATCTATGTTGCAATACTATCATCAGCAATATTTACTTGCAGACCTTTTGTTCTTCACAAAGAGCTAAGACGTACGGCTACATGCTCCAGACCACACACATGCAGTACCACCAGAGAGATTCCTCTCCTTGCTCCCAGAACTAGAATGGGCAAAAACAAGTTATAAAAGATTCATGTGGTGAAACGTGGCAATGATTTCAGAGAGGAAAAAAATATATGAGATTATAACTATTCACAAAAGAATGATGCACTTTTGCAAGAATACCTTGGAGCCCCATGAAAGAACCAGTGTTATTTTGTTGGATTCTTCAGGCAAAACTAAAGCTGTCACTTTTGCCTTTTTAGTACACAAAAGCACAGATATCCCAAAGGCCTGAGTCTTAACCATAGGAAGTTTTAATAATAAATGACATACTTGTGTTCATCTGTATAAATGCTTTGCAAGGTCAAATCTCAAAGGAAGCAAGAGTATGTACTATAATAGAAACACAGTGTATAAGAACAATGGTCATCAAACTATGCGAGAATTCATTGTTGCCTTTTAAATAACTTGTAGAGGGGGGGTTAAGACCAGGACAGGCCCTTATGCTTATAAGCAGCTGTTCTTAATTTGCAAGAAACTGTAAACAGTTTTTAATCTCCTAAGCAAAACAAGAAGTAGTGAGGGCTTAAGTACTCAAAGCAATGTCTGTTCTTGCCTTTCTCCTCACTTTTAGATATTATTTTTTCTAAGTGAAACCATCAACCTTTTCTATTCTAAGTGAAAACTCCATGGGATTCTCTGGCAGGGAGAACAAGATCACTAAGCTCTGCCACATTGCCTCCTGAATGGTAGAGCTGGCCGTCCTTCTGGGCATCCCCTGCAGTCCAAGCTGGGATTAGGTCTGGAAGGTAGATGATAGAAGAAAATAGGGAGGGGGAAAGAAGACATAATTCCCCTACTTTACCATATAGAAGTTAAAGATGGAAAAATACAGCATCCTATGGCTTGAATGGAAGTCAAGGGGCTGTGGTTGTTAGGAATAACTATGAGAGGCTTTCTTCTTCTATACGGTAAGGAGAAAAGAAGCAAAGTTCCCACAGGTCATATATCTTATGAAAGGCAATATCCAGAACCCTTCCCTGAGCATTCATTTAGCATCCCAGCTATGCAGAGCTGCATTTAGCATCAACCACAGACAGCTTGCTTTGATTTTTGTTATGCACATTTTTCCCCTGAAGATGAAATTGGAATTTATGGTTTCATAATTTTTCCACAAAAAATACCAGAAGCTGATAATACCTGCCATGCTTTTGCTAGCACAGATGATGTTAACATGAATGGAAAATCTAAGTTATCTATGGCATAGCTGCTTGCTGTGAAAGACTCAGTTTATATGATCTTACTCTCATGCCTGAAAAAGTCATGTTATCAGGTTAACATTATTGAAGAACACAAAGGCGGAATTCATCCCTTTATTACTGTTAAGTTAGCAATAATGCAAGGCATATATAAGTACCTAAACAGAATGACAATAAATCTAAATATAGCAAAATTTGTTCAGGAGGCACTTTTCTCGTAGCTACACGTTATTAATCCTGTGCATTAAAATGACATCCAAGCAGCAAGTCAGAATGAAGGCTGATAATGCTAGGCACTGGAAAAACCCTGCAAAGTAGCTAGCCCTCAAAAGCTTACAATACAAATTGACAAAGAGAGGAGGCATGGGGTAAAGAATGGGATAAAAACGCATGATTATGGCAGCAAACATTTGTTTCAGTAGTGGTTATTTAAGATGGATTTAGTTAGTAGGTTAAAGTTCAATCAAAATGCATAAGAAACTGTGCATTATCCCACTATCATGCCTAACTTACTTAATTAACCACTACATTTCTCCATCCACATTTTTTTTTATACTTGAATAAATACATCCAAAAATGTCGCAAAATGTTATTTAAAGGTCATTTAAAATAAAAGACCATATCAAAATTTGGCACAGCAAAACCAACCCTGTCATGTTGAAAAAACATACTTTTGTACATCTGGAAGTTTTGTTTGGGTACTTTTTTTTTGGGGGGGGGGGGGGGGGTAAAAGACAAGCCTGCATTTAAAAAGAGATTCCCATTGAGTCCTCTTTGATGAGGAAACTACTAGGCACACACAATTGGCCTCGGCCCATCAATCCAGCCTGTCTAGATCCCTCTAAAGAGGGATCCCTCGAACAGATCAACACTCCCACCCAACCTGGTGTCATCTGCCAATTTACTGAGGGTGCACTCGATCCCTGCATCCAGATCATTGATAAAGATATTGAACAGAACTGGCCCCAATACTGAGCGCCGGGGAACACCACTTGTGGCTGGCTGCCAACTGGATTTAACTCCATTCACCACAACTCTTTGGACTCGGCCACCCACCCAGTTTTTTACCCAGTGAAATCACATCTAAAAAATAGAGATGTTTTTGTTACTGTCATTACTTTTATGAATCAGCCCCTGTTTCTTGCTTTCAGTAAATGCTTTATTTTTTTAATCTTTACTAATATTATATCCCAGCTTAATGATTTACTACTGGCAGAAGTCTGCACCTGTGTCTGAGCTTTTAGCCCTCTAGACACTGAGATGTGGGTTAATGTGTTTGCTTTGCACTTGTCATTGATCAAAAAGCATGCAAAAAGTCAGTTATCCCAGCTCAGCCGAAAGGCAATGCTTTGGTTCAACCACCATATCGCAGTTGTATGTCTCAGTCCTACGTAAAAGTGTAGAAGGTGGTATGGGCTTGCCCCGGACGCCGAAGGCTGCCAGGCAATGCATCTTAGAGTTTCTTAGGCAAAGAACAAACAGGTTTCTCCTGAAATACTCAGAACAAGCTCCAAGCCTGGGAGCAAGCCAAGTAACCAAAGGACTGTAAGATCCAGTTTTATTTCACCTATGGCTAACACAGCGGCAGGGGCTTTTACAAGATGAACCAGATCAATCAAGATAGGTTTGTAACAGGAAATATATACAAATACTTATACAAGAAGGATGTAGATAGGACCTTCTGTTATGCCTTGGTGCCAGCATTAAGAATTCTGGCAGGCACCTGCAAAGACCCCTGGAAAACCTTCACAAAATATATCTGCACTGGGATCTCCAATCAGCTGCTAATTCTGCAGGTCTTGGAATCAGTGTGCCCCACTGAGGAGCTGAACTGCTCCTCCACACCTTGGAGGTGTGAGCTAACCCTTCTCTTTTCACCTGAAGGAGGGAAAGGGTAAGGGGCACATCCATCTCTCCTTTTCAAATGAAATGTCTGCTTTTGGGGGTTTGGGGGGGGGGGGGTTGGGGGGGGCGGATACATCTTAACCTGCACTAGACTTCTGTGTTTAGGCAGCTGAATTGCTTCCCTAGAAGCTGTCACAGTCCCATATCAGTCCTTAAGCCCAGCTTTGGAGCTGGACTGTAGCCCTCTTTCTTTTCCACATGTCATTTCACAAAGCAGGCAGTTCCTGCAGGTTCTAGTACACTATTCTGAAGCTTTTTCACATTCTGATTTACTTAACAAATGCATCTGCTTAATTTAAGTACCAAATTAAAAACTAGTTTAAAAGATTTTAAATATTTGTATGTGTATATATATTTAGAATCTAATGTTTACGGGAAAGGACTGTAATTTCCTTACGCATAAAGAAATTGCATAGCACAGTGATCTTTCACTGGAACCTTTAAGTCATTTTAAGATCTAAGAAAAAAAAAAGTGAATAGATACTGTTCCAAATTAGTCCAGTTTATGTATTTGCAATGGGGTCTTTCGGTATAATACTGATTTTGCGCAAGTGTGAAGCTGAACTATTTCCACTAGTTTTAGTGCATTCTGGATTGCCATTGATGGCACCAGAATCTCAGCCTTACATTTTCATGTTCAATATTCTGAACATCAAAAGTTTATGTTTATGTTGAATTATTTGTTGAATGTATCTAATTAGTTACTAATTATAGCCTTTTGAAACAGAATATCTCCTTGGCTCACTGAAGGCCTATGCAGTAAGCCACGATCTTTTCAGTAATTTGGTTTTCTGCCTAGGATTATTTGGCTTCTTTTATTTAAACAAATGGAAAAAATTGTGAAAAAATGCCTAGAAATTACAGCCAAAAGTCTTTCATCCAGTTGTCTACAGAAAGAAATAATTTCAGAGAGGACAAGGTAAGTCCCATATAATCAGAGTCTACATTATAACCCAAACTAAAGTTTTTTAAGCTATATAGGCTAGACTAAATGACAGTCTGACATTTAATAAGAAGCCATACATAGCTAATTAATGTCAGGACTTGACATTTTTTTTCAACACTTTTGTCTTTTAAGAAGAATAAGACCACCCATCCAGACAGCACTTAAGCACTTGAAAGAACAGTTGTAGTTTCTTTAGGACAAATAAATAGGAAGAACATTAAAGCTAATTCAGAAAAGGATAATTAAATGATTAAAAGCAGGTCTAAGCTTCTATACAACAAAACTGAAAGGGATAAGGGCCAGGAATCTTATCCAAAGAAATGGGTGATAAAACCACCAGTGACTGCACTGAAGACAGGACCATCCTCCAAATCTTGCACAATTTTCCCATTTGATTACTTCTACTAATGCCAGTGATAAAGCAGAAATCTGATCAGACCTCTTAATCTCCTGCTTCCCCTTCTTGCATGTTAATTAGAAACAAAGTCCACCTCCAGTTACATATTTCGCGGTATTTACCTCATTTTTCTTTTTCTTGCACTGTAAACTAAGACGTTTTTCAGAAACTTGTAAAAACATGTCACATAAAGGTTAAGACTTAGCCAACCTGTATGGAGTCAGATGAACCTAAGCTTTCACATCCTGTTTCCTATGTTTACTTAACAAACAATGGCCTATGGAAAAACAGGGTAAACCTGGGAGTGGTGCCATCTCTCTCATACTGGAAGAAAATGTGCTTCAGTGGCCATGTACCCTCGCCTGCCTTGAGGATTGCCAGAGTCACCTCCTGCACGGCTGGGAAACTAGAGCTGGGGGGAACTGCCTTGCTCTAACACAACTGCTGCTGGGCAAGAGGTGTGAGGCAAATAACTTCTTCAAAGCACGGAGCTGAGTTTTAAAAGATTTCAAAGGCCCCTCCCAAGTGGTTACAAATTTTTCCTGTGAGTTCTCAGTATCCTAACATATTAAGAACAGGTTTTCTATAGGGTAGGAATACTGACACAAGAGAGAGGGCAGGTCAGAAATTTTCTACCAGATTATTTCCTCACAGAAAAAGTGTATTTTAGCTTTGCTGATTTTATCCAGTGCTATGCAGTTGGAATAAAGTATTTTTCTTTAGACTGATTTGGCCTAAAGTGAAATATTTCTGCTTGGCAACTGTTTTATTTCACGCTATTTCAGTGTTAAACTGCATGACCTTGCAGCGATGTGTTGGCACACAGGAATTGTGCTTCAGCTGCCCACTGCTTCAGACCTCTTTTGCCCTGGGCACTGGTGTCCAAGAAGAATCTCCTACAAGCTGCAAGGATTCAGCAGGAGGTTCACTCCCATCCCACAAATTTTACTGCTTGGATTTTTCTAAGACCGAAGGTCATATCCAACTTGTCAGTCTTGTCCAAAATTCTGCACTGAGATTTTGTGGTTGGAAACACATACCACAAAGCCAACTGAGAAGTCAAGATCACAAATACGTTATCTCTTTGAACCAGTGAACTATTCTTTTTTTCCTATTTTCTCTAGTTGATGGTGCAGCAAAGCTAATAAACTTCTTATAATAAAGATGTGTACTCAAACTTCTCTGCTTTCATCTATTTTTCATTAACAATAGTTTACAGACAATTTTTCCACAAGCATTTAGTACTGCTCTACCTCTGGTCCAGATGAAGTCAACAGGAGTTTTTACTACTGATTTCCACAACAGCAGAGTTATGCCAAAAATGAATACATTTGACCACTCATCTGTTACAAAAATAAGCTATTAATTTTTAAGAATCTGTGTCTAAAGATTAGAAAGAGTTGAAACCATTGAATTTTATAAATGGACTGGTTTGCTTAAAGCATTTCATCTGTTTTTATTTTCATCTTGCAACACCAGTTAAAACCAGTCTGCTCTCTTTCCAAGTTACTGCTCAGAAGGAAAATGAGTACACAGAGAGTCAGAAGAAAAATCTCTGGGCAGTTATCCTGGCTACAGCCAGCCACAACAGGAGCACAAGGGGTGTAACAGCTGGGACTTCACAAGCTCCTCAAGATCTGGTTGAGACTGTGACTCTGTATTAAGACACACTGTGATATAACATGTAGGACCTTGTCAAACCAGCAAGCAGCCCCGCTTCCCCAGCACTTCTCAGTGGTCCCATGAGGCAGCATAACTTTCATGTGTCTTAAATACTCCTCTAGTCTCAAAATATCTTTTCTGAATATCACTACTGAACCCTTCACCTTCCACTTTCCAGACAAAGGAGGCAGCGCATGACTCACAGCAAAAAGATTGAATCATCTGTGGGCGAAAGTGGAGAAGTGGTTTGGAATAATCCCCTCAGCACCATCAGTGCTTGGTTTCTTTACGTTCTAAGCTGGTTCACTTTGCATTTAGCAAACATATAGGCAGAGCAATCAAGAAAGGGGGACGATCTTTAAAAACACCAAAGGCAAGACAGTAAAGCAGAAGCAGTGCTAAAATCTTTAAAGGCACTTTAGCAGCTTTCACATGTATTTTAGCCATTCAGCAGGCTCAGGGTACAAGACTAGACATCTAAGGAAAGCCTTTGGTATGCTATATAGATGCACAGATTTCAGCAAATTTGCTTCAAACCAAATTACAATCTGCAACTTTTTCCAAAGGTTCCTCAGCTTGCTCCAATTGTTGAGCAGCCTGTTCTCACCATTTGGCATCCTTGCACAATTAGTATGTTTTCGATCTAGTTGCATTATACAAGTTCCTGACAGGTCATTCAATAAGATCATCCTTATAATGTATAATGGCTATTTCAGGCTATGAGATGCCATTTCTTATTAGTCATCAATGATAAATATTCATTTGGAGAGAGGGTTGTATGCCATACAAGGTACCATTGCTAGAGTTCATGTCTGTCCACTTAGAGAGAAATGAACTGGAAGAATAAATCTTTTGACCAATGTTACGGCTGTTTATAAATTCCACTGGAGAGAGTCAGACTTGTAGACTAAAGAGAGGGCTGAATGCTCAGCAGAACAGTCTAAGATGTCAAAGAGCTAGGTTCAGATTAATCCCTTGGCCTTTTCTGTGTATCTCATGACTAAAAAGGACAAAAGGAACTTGCCATTAAAAAACGTTTCATAAAGCAGGGCAAGGCACAATGCCTCATCCTATACCGTATGCAGTTTAAAGCATCATATGAAATGTGGCAGGTCTCTTCTGGAGAGCTGTTGCCTTCTGTATGCACGTTAAGGATCATATGCTATTGTACCACTTGCACATTAAAACAAATCAATATTTTCCCTGGTTCTTAAAAGTTGTGAAAATTCCACCCTGAATCCAAATATTACTAAGTGTAAGGAGAGTTATTATTATTCAATTATTCTAAAAAAGAATATGCAGCAAAAACTCCTTGAAGTTGAAACATCATAACAGAAAAATTAAACCAGGCTGCTGTTGAAACCTTTGAAAGGTACAATCCTGATTGAATCTGGGATTTTATTCAAGTGAAATTTTACCTTTTTATCAACTTTTCTCTGGGCTTAAGGGTTGTTGAAAAGAGGCAGGGATTAGGTTGTTTTCTTTCATTTTTAAATGCCTCCAATATATCCCCCTACTACTGCCCTCTCAAAAACATCTGCCCCCTTTCTCTCTGTCTTCACAGATAAGCCACTCTTTTGGCAGACTAGACTTTAACGATCTGCCCAAAAGCTGTCTGTAAATACTTTAGGAGAACGGAATAGGAAATCTTTAAGAGCAACTTGAAAAGCCAAAACATTGATACCCAAAATATAAATTTACTTCCCAGTCATCTTACACGTAGATGAAATAAAAAGTTGAAGTGCGTTACAGCTTCAAAGCAAAATCTTAAAGCTATGCAGTCAGCAAAGTACCTATGGCTGGGGCTGGACCTTTAAAGCTCATTGTCATCAAACATAGTGCTTATCTGTTTTGAGGAGCTCTAATGACTCCGGAAAGCTCACTTACACTGGCACCCTGCCGCTCCTGCTGATGTGGGCTCTGGCATGAGGGAAGCTCTCAGTTTAGGTAGTCACCATCTGGGTAGCCCATCCTTTCAGCAAATACCCTCTCTTATACATTGGTTGCAGATGCTGGCCTGGTTTCAGAAAATCTGGTCATATGCCTGGAAGGGCAGTTACACTGTTTGGAAGTCCACATGCTGGTAAGGCCTTTGTTTAACACAGACTCACTTAAAGAGCCTGCCTGGGGTTGTGACTAAAAAAGCACTTGAAATGACCTGCTAGCCCACCAAATACTGCCTTTCCAGCAGAGCGAAAATTATTTTAATGCCAAACATATGAAGATGACCTGAGTAAGAGGTAAGAGACAAGTTTCCAATGCTGAAAGGAAGCTCAGATAAGGCTCCCTCGTCCTCCCTGGCAGCAAGTAGGAATGATGGCTGTTCCTCACTAAACCGTCTCAGAAGCGCTCTCCAAGAGCACAGAAGAGCTCCCCCTTTACTTCTGCCCCCATCCTCTGTAAGGCTGCCAAGCGCAATCTTCCACCCCGGCAAAGTGCAGAACTATGGGAATAGTTATCACATTAAATAATAAGTAAGAGCTCTCATTAAGAGTTTATGATATGTATGCACTAAACAAAAACCAACAGGAGTGAAATATAATGGGATACAACCAGATCTCTTCATGCAGGTTTCGTCAAAATGGATTTGTTAAGGAAAAAAAATTAAGATATGAAGTCTTTAGTCATGTCTGTGACTCTGTCAATAGACAGAAAGTGTCACAGTTTCTCCCCAGACCACTCTTTAGAGTGAAGCAAGTAAGATTGTGAATTTGAATTGCAGATGTAAATGTAGGTATGCGTGAAGTAAATTACATGCATGGATTGGGAAATAACTAGATTAAACAGAGGAAAGGATGCAGAGAAGAACAGTCATTATTCCTATTTCACAGAAGATGATCTAAAGCCCAACGTGGATGAGAACCTTCTCCAAGAACACACAGGCAGAGCCAGGGTACAAACCCACAGTGTGTAATTCCCAGCACTCGAACCACAGGCTCATTCTTCATCACTGAAGAATCTTTTCTCCCAAGACTTCAGCCGTTCCTATTACCTATGCCCCAGTTAAGCCATAAACTTGCATACAAAAGCATGACTTGAATTTCTGTTCCTTTCCCATAAATCTGAACATTTTTATGGCAGGCACCAGAATGCTGTAGCTGCCTGTGTTTCAGCTAGAAAGCTTTTTCTCTGGTTCAGGCCTATGGTAGACAAAAGAACTCATTCTTCACCAGAAGAATATTTATTTTTCCTACAGGAAGACCCTGTATTTAAAACACTTTCAGAAGAGGGAGAGGGCTTCTCTTCTCTCTGAAAGAAATTTGTTCAAATTCAATTAAAAAAAAAGCATCAGCTTTGTCAAATAGTTTTCTTGTGGCAAGTATCAAGACTTGTGTAATTTTTAGTAAAGAAAATGTGTTAGTGACATTTTCATTAAGTGCTAACACTATGGAAAGATAGAAATATGCATATATTGAGAGAAAAAAAGCTTTTTCTGCCACTTTAAATGTCTTATAAAGTGGTTTTGGGGTTTGTGGTTTGGTTTTTTTTTTCCCTGCAAGTAAACCGCCCTCTACTAATTTATTTGGGTGAGTTGTTTTTAAAAGATTTCTTAATTTCCTCCAGCCATTAACATAATCTTTTCATGCATTTTAAGGTAGGAAATAACTTACTTCTTTCAAGGTGTTTAGTGGCATTTCCTCCAGAAATCTCTGACCAGGTGCCTGATCTGCAAGTGCTCTTTATAAGAACTACTGTTCTCTTCAAAAGGAGTTTTGAAAAGAGCTTAAACCCCAGTTTCATAGTCCTTTTAAAAATTGGGCTGGTGTCTACATCTATTACTGGCTTTCTACACTGGGTAAATTTCACTGATGATTTGGCAGGACAAGGTTCATGAGGATTAAGTCATGACTCCACTGAAGTCAGTGACAAAACCCCCACTTGACTTCAGCAGAGCCAGGATTTCACTCCTGATAAATATTAATATAATAGGATTGCACTATCTGATGGTATCTCATGTCAAATCTTCCATAAATTATAGATGCCTCTATGTTTATTCCTCTGTCACTGAGAGATATATTGGGCCTGTTGATTGAGAGGTGTACAACAACATGTTACCATTGTGTGGGCTTGAATCACAGCCAGAACAGCTGGCACACGTTCCCCCACAACTCTGGAAGATGGGTTTGGAGACAAAAGACACACGCTCCAGGGCACTGCTGCCTGTGCGTGAGCTCCTGCTCCTCAGAAACAAGTTTTCCAGCATCCTACACCAATTCAACTTGCTGCTTAGAGCAGCTGAGTGTTCATTCATGAAATTGTTTATCATTTTACTCATTCTCTATAGGAAAAGCTAAGAAGAAAAGCTTTTTTCATATGCATATAGGATGCATACAGGATATGCATCTCATATTTCATTTGCCATCCTTGAAGCATTTTCAGCAGTACGTAACCTTGGAGAGGCTTACATGTGTTTATTCTTTTGTTTGGGTTCCCACCACAAGTTTTAGAACATGTTAGGTTCATGCTGCAGGCTGGTGGTTTAACTGATATACAGAGCGCCAGACTGAATCACAGGACATGGCTCAGAGAGCGTCATCTCAAAGGGAACACACAATGATGTCAGCAAGTAAGAGGATCCTCTTAAGATAATACGAGGGCAAAAACTCTTGTGTCCTCCCCAGGATATTTCATCTTCACTCGGTTTGCCTCAAATCTTGACATCCCTTATTATCAGTTATTAGCTAATAACAAATGACAAATTATCAGTGCCATCTCACTGGCAGAAAAAGAAGAGTGTTTTTTGCTAACGCCAATCACTCTTTGTGATCACTCACCACCATTTGGCAAACAGGTTTTGCTCTTGCCATTCACCCGTGATCCTCCTCCTCAGTGGGTCTGATATCACGGCCTGCCTGAAAAGACAGACAGCATCTTCACAAGCTAAACCTCATTTGTGTCTGCTCAAGGAATCACTCACACCATGATGAACCATCTCTTGGAGCAAATTAGGCTAAGCAGAAATATCATGTATAGCATAGCAAGGCCCAGTTGCATATGCTAACTGTACTTAAAGCCATCTCTCGCGTGCTCCTGATCCTAAAGATACTTGTTTTGGGTTTGTGTGGTGTGGAGGGTTTTTTTGGTACCGGGGGAGGGTCCGCAGGGCCGGCTCCTGCTGGAAGCTGCTGGAAGCTCCCCCGGCTGGGAGCCGGACCCGCCGCTGGCCCAGGCCGAGCCCCTCCGCGACGGCGGCAGCGCCTCTGGGAGAGCGGAGTTAAGGGGGGAAACCTGCAGGGAGTCAGGGGAGTGGGCTGTGAGAGGAACCCCTCTGCGGGTACCGAGGTCAGGGAAGGAGGAGGAGCGGGGGAGGCCACGGTGAGGCGGCAGGCTGTCCCCCCCAGCCCATGGAGGGGAGCGGGGAAGCGGAGGGCGCCCAAAATGGCCGCGCCTGCGTGGCTGAGGCAGTCTGTGACTGAAGGAGTGCGCCCTGTCTGTGGAAGGGACCCGCGCTGGAGCAGTTGGTGAAGGGCTGCCTCCCGCGGGAAGGACCCACGCTGGAGCAGTGGGTGAAGGGCTGCCTCCCGCGGGAGGGACGGACCCCACGGCGGAGCAGGGGCCGAGCGCGGAGTCCTCCTCCCCCTGAGGAGGAAGGAGCGGCAGAGACCAGGGGTGAGGAACCGACCCCAGCCCCCGTCCCCTGCTCCCCTGGGGAGAGAGAACCGGGAGTGGGGCTGAGGCGGGAGGGCGGGGGGGAAGCTGCTCTCGGGTTGGGGTTTACTCCCCAACAGCCTTGCTTTGGTTTGACTGGGAGCAAATTACATTGATTTTGGTTTTCTCTCCCCCAAGTTGAGCCTGTCTTCTGTCCGTGACCATTAGTGGGGAGTGACCCCTCCCTGTCCTTGTCTCGACCCACGAGCCTGCCTTCATATTTTCTCCTCATCCCACCGTGGCCGTGGAGGAGTGTGAGCGAGCAGCTGTGTGGTGCCTTGTTACCGGCTGGGCTGAAACCTATAGCTGAGTGCAGGAACCAAAGGGAGTTTGTAAAGATGTTTTGACAACAACACTTTGTAGAAAGAGAGTGGTATTTAACGAAATCAGAAACAAGAAAGGATTTAAGGGTGACGTACAATAGAGAAAAAGGTGAATTGTGGACAAGCAACAACTGAACAGAAACCTGGCTCTGGGATACATAGAAATGACTGTGCTGTCCCTGGGGTCTTCATGAGCAGTGTCATACCATCTCCAACACTGGCAAGAGGCTTTACGGCTCAGCCCTGGGCCCCTCTGTTTGCAAATACAGCTTGGCCGTATTGGCAGCACCACACTTAACACTTCTGGCATCCCCCTGCCTGTGAAAGTACCACATGCCCAGCCCCTTAGCTATTTTACTTACTGGAGAGTCAAGTTGTGATAATTATTCCTTGTTTATAGCAGTGAAGAGCTCTTTTGCTATAATTACAGAAGCTACTAATAAAATAATTGCATTCCAGGTATTCTAGGAAAGATAAGAATTTCATTTTATTTTGATGGAACATGTTTTAATAGCTGTATTTTCTTAAACTTGGTATTACTGAGCAAACAGGCTCTGGGGAAAAAAAAAAGGCAAATATGTACAAAAACCTCCTCTCCACACTGAGTGTCAGGCTCGCAGGAAAAATGCTTCAGGGCCCTATCATGCAGAGCAGAAGATTGCCCTGGCTGGCCTTCTGCTGACAGATTGAGACTCTGTCCATCAGCTTCCTTTTCTTCTCAGGAAGATCTAAAGCATTTTGCCAATTAATGATGATAAAACACTGCAGGGGATCATTTAGGGCAAGAAACTGGAGCAGCTAATTATGATGGGGATTATCCTGTTCTGTGAGATAAAATGGTAGTAACTAATAAGTGGCAAGATTAATCAAACATGCTGGACTTGGAAAGGGCAAGAATGCATAGTGAAGTACGGGTCCATTAGTAAGAGTAAGATTTGGGAACAGCAGGAGTCTGGGCACTCTCTATTTGTGGTCCCATCTTTCCAAATACAGCTATTTATGTGCATGTGGGCACTGACCGGGGAAGCCTTCACTGGCACTGTCAGTGAAAAGTCTGAAGCCAACCTGATGCCTTATTTATCTTCCAGGATTGTGGAAGGACTTGAAACACTGACTAGCTACACTAATCAGAACGATCAAGATTCATGAATCCCTTAATCACCATTTTTTCTTAATTCTGCAATCGTTGTTTAAAGGTAACCTGATTATTTTGTTTTGTAAAATACTTTCTTTTCATTTTAGTTTCCAAACCTTTGACTGCTTTGTGAATACTCACTTCTTAGTCAATTTTTTATCTCTCTCTATCAAAATCAAAATAGAGGGAGAAATGATCCATTTGCTCATGGCTAGTGAGCTTTGCTAATAGCAGTACATATTGACTTTATTTCATTACCTCTGGTTTAAAGCTGTGGTATTTCCTCTAGCCTTGCTGCTGAACCATTGCAAGGTCTCACAGTAATAAGGCTTAAGCCAACAGACTTTAAAAATACTACCCTACATATATACCACCATTCTAAATGCCAGGGAAATCTGTGTCTTCTTTTAGCCACGTATTCATGCAAGGCCCATGTAAGGTACCTTTTTCAGTAGATATTTAAAATATGGGAAGAAAACTGAGAAAGCTGAGACCCCTGCAGCTATAAGCTATATGTTTTCTTTTTCCTGAGGTCATACGCAGTTCTGGACAAGGCAGTCCTTCCTTGAAGGGAACTGGTACAGATGCTTAAGACAACTGATTCTGTGCTTGCCTTATGAAAAGTTATTTAAACTGAGATGTCATTGAATTTCGTCGAATTGCCTGAACACTGTTCTGTGCCTGGCTTGCACAATCCCCTGAAAGACTTTTCAAACACATTCAAAAAGAGGTCTCTCGAAAAAAAAAACCAACATAGATTTGTAGTCCTGACTATCTGGAGCTGTGATGAACCCGTTAAGAAAATAAAAGCAAGCAGATCTTTCTATTTCCTTACAGATACATGTACGAAAAACCCTTATCCTGGCTGATATGTCAATGCAGAAGCAGTTTTTCCTTGGAAGGCAGCAGGTATACAAGCGTGTGTGTGAATGTGTAGGGAAGGGGAGCTCCTGCTTCCAAATAGCTGAGAAAGATGATGCTACAACAGATTTTAGCAGTCTGAAAAGATGTGTTTGGTCTGATGGAAAGATGCTGCTCACATGTTATGCAACATAGCAAAAAATACAGTTTATTCAGCTTAGAAATCAGATTTTATAAATGTGTTTTCCTTCCTCTAGTGCATTACAATTTAATTTCTATTATCCTTTCCAGAATTATATTTTTTATAGTCTTCTAATACAAGCTGAATCGTCCCTCCTTCACTGTATTTGCAGTATCCATAGTCAGTCTATGTGTATGTATCCCTTCCTCATATAATCAAATGTTTAAAAAAGTCTCAAGCTCATGAATATAGGCCTGCAAGGCTTTAAAGAAGATGCTTGATTACTTCAAAGTCACCGATTTATCATAATGCTACTTCATGTTGCCATATCTCTTCTGGGGGGGGGGGTGGGGGAATTTGGTTTTGGGGTGGTTTGCTTTTTGTTGTTTGGTTTTTTTTTTTAACTTCTGCCTGTGCTGACTGATCTCCATAAAAGGAGACCCATGAGAAGCATTTAAATAGCTTTGCAGTGCCTCATGGCTGGATAACACTTCCAGAACTCCAGACTTCCTGAAATGTAATGCTTTCCAGGTTGCATAACTGTTCGGTTTGTTTAAGCTCAATATAAAAGAAGCCCTGAAAAGGAAGTCATTGAGCACAAAGTTCTCTCTTCCCTCCTCCCAGGTGCTGTACATAGCGATTGAGGAAGGAATTTTTTTATATATAAGCATTCAGTTTAACTTCTATATTTCTTTTATGTGATAATAGCCAGTAAAAGCATCCAATCAACAAATTACTAATAGCAAAAATGTTACGTGTAACATTGCACAGCTTCAGGGGGTGGGGAGGAGGGGGCAGTAATACTAGTAATCGCAGCCAGAGAGACTTCTATGGCAAAATTTCCATCTAGAGTGAGATACCCAGTCGGAGACTAACCTGACTGTACGACAACGAGTCCTCCTCACTTTTGCTCCAATATTCATCTTGCATGCAATATTCAGCAATATTTTCCTGAACTTGATTTCTAAGCAAGGAAAATTAGATCAGTGTTACTTAATTTAATAAAACCTGTATCTTCCTCTTATATTGGAACAGGCAGAGGAAGAACAACAACTTGTTCTTTTAATCCATTCTCCTATTACAATGTAAACATTTTTTGCCTTCTCCTCCATGTATCTGGGTCATTATCCATCATCAACTGCCCTTGCCTGTCCTCTCCAAATTCCTTTCATGGTAAATGAAACCGGAAGCATTTTTCAACCCTGAAAACTGGACCTCTGCCTTAACTAAACAGTCTCTTTATTAGCTGAGGCTTTTAATTTATGTCTCTGGGCCATTACATGTGACCTTTGGGGAACTCCAATGCATAAACTATACCTCTTTATATTAGCAGCCAGCTGAAAAGCTGACATTCTTCCAATGTCTCTGCACACATTTATTGATCAAGTGTTGCCACGCATTTAAGTGTCCTTATTTTATTACCATCTATACTGACATTGTTTAGGGCCACCTTAGCAAATAAACTATTCCATGCAATGTTTGGTCATGCAAACAAGCCTGTGTTTTTCTACAAGTTACAAAGTCGCTTGCTGTTATTTTTCCCTGTGTATCTTTTGCCATGCAAACTAAAGCCTGCGGCCAGGATTTAAATACTTGTCTGTGCTGAGAAGGAAGGTACTGAAAAAAAGATAGATATGGTGGAATTTTTGGGTGAGAGCATTCCTTTCCACTACATGTACTCAGAGGTACTATCTAAGTGTTGAGAAATGTGTTTCTTCCACTGTTTTTCCCTTACCTTTGGAAATTTTGACACATAACTAGATTTGGAAGGAAAGAGCCCTGTAGTGGAGGAAGCATGCAAGGAATTATTTTTAGAATGCTCTTTCTAATGATGAAAAGTATTTCTGCTTTACTGACTCCTCTTTCCAGTCCAATTTCATTTTAATCATCCTGCACTGAAATCAAAACCCAGAATTATAATACAGACACTGTTTTTTAATTTCTGGGCAAAGTATTCGCTTAGACTGGCTCAAGGACAGTTAAATTTGAGAGAGGAAAATCTAGTCCTTTAGCGTGACTAGATCAAATAGGAGACATAGGTAAATAGGAAGGTAGTAACTATGGTCTAAAATCTAATTACTAACTTAATTAGGCAAAAAAAAAAAAGGGCTGGTCTGCCCTTGGAGCTGATTAATGCTTGATTGGCTTCATTCTGAGAAAGCAATAATCAATACTACGTAATGACCCCATGATGTTCTCTCTTCCATACCAGAGAACATGCCCCAACCTCAAGCACCTTCTCAGCAGAGCCCAAAGACAGTAATGGCATGGAGATGCATACACTACGGAGAGTGCACAGAGGGACATCCAAGAGTGTTGCCCTCTCGCTGTCCTGTGAACCAGGCAGGCACAGGACCCTTGGCCTGCTTGCCTGTCATGTTGACACTTCTCATGGGATTTTGCTATTATTTTCAAAGACTAACACTGGAAGAAAGCACTGCTTAAAAATGCTGCACCTGAGTGTGTCACATTCTGGCTCAGCTGCAGCCTGAGCCACCCCAGCCTGGCAGCATGGAGGGAACACCTCTGCTGCCCGCTGTTCTTCGTGGTCCCATCCTGGGCCAGATTATTCTATATCAGACTAAATGTAGGAAGTATTAAAAATGTACATACATACCAAAAGTAAAGTATCAAACGTTGCATTCATCCTGTCTTTCTTGAGGGAAGTTGCATCATTTACCTTGTAGCATTTACTAGTAGTTATAATTACTACAGGGTGTAGTAAGACTGGTTCACCATTTTCCTGGATCTCCGGTGGTCATTTACACTGGGTGGTGCAAGGCATAAGGAATAATGAGGCATAGGTGTCTTTGGAAATGAATTCTGTGTTTTTTCTTTTAAAATTTATTTCAAGCTCATTATATTGAACTAAGTATAGAAACCAAATTACTGAGAATTACCACATCTTTCTAGACAGGACTAGCATTTGAGCCAAATATCAACAGCTTACATGTCTTAGTTTTTCTTGATTTATTTTCAGATATCAATTTATTACCACATTTTCTTTTCTATTCACTGAAAATTGTGACTTTAACGTGTCAGGCACCTGACCAAAGAGTATCCTCCATACTACAGATATTCTCTAAGAGAGAAAGGACATGGAGGAAATCAATTCTGGGCTGTGAAAGGAGGTGAGCAGTGGGACTTTGGCTTCTGCACCTAGAGCTACATTTGGAAAACTGAAATGGGTGCTCCAGTGTCACATTGCACCTCAGGTCCACCTCTAGGATGACCATGAGAAATAGGGGATTTGAATTTCAGCTCACTGCAAACACCACTTGTCTTTGGAGGTTTCTCAGGGGACATGGAAACACATTCTCAGTAATTATGACTTGATCGCTTATGAAGAACAGCACTTCTAGAAGTGTTTCCTATCAGTTTACCAAGCAAATGCTTTCCTTGTGGCCTGCCATCACCTTGAACATGGTTAAACTTTACCGTGGAAAGGCTTCAGATGAGACAACAGAATAAACAAATATTCATTCTTACACAAAAATCCCCCAGGAAGACACAGATACTCAAATGCACACAGCTGATATCTCTGGCATAGAACTGCCCTCTCTGAGCTTCACCCAGCAAATGCAATATATAGCAGGGAGAGGTGGAGGCTCATTGAGAGGCTCCTTTTCATGCCCTGAAGCAGCCAAAATTTTCCATGCAAAGCATTTACTTTATCTCTCTGGCCTCCGCATTTAAAGCCAAGGAGAAAGCCAGACTGAGGGAATGGCAAGGTGCCACGTGTTCAGGTGCCCAGTGTGGGCTCGGTTGCAGACAGTCCCTTCTGTGCTGATGCCTTGAGACGTCTCCCCTGGGGTACTGAATTACCCTCTCCCCTGCCCCTTATCCTCCTCCTGCTGCATCTTTCCATCCTAGCCTGCACTTAGAGAAGTAATTGACATCTGCATCTTGATCTAGCCCCAGCCTCTCTGAAACATAAAGTTGGAAATGATATCAAACAGTGGCTTCTGCTTCCCACCTGTTCCCACGTATGGTGGAAACCCTAATCGGATATCAAAGCAGATTTAAACATATTGAGTAGAAATTAGCCAGACTGCTGCTTGCCGAAGTCAGGGAAGAAAACAAAATAAAATACACACATTTATAAAGCAAATAGAAGAGCAGTTAGAACTGCCAGTATTCCATCTCCTAAGAAAAAGCTTATACAGAGAGATCTCTATGTACGTGTACGCTTGTATCTCTTTGTATGTGGCCCAACATACTAATGCCTACCATATTGTATCTTTGGATACTGTGTCCAACATGAAACTTAGAAAAGATTAAAGATACCAGATATATCTGTAAGAAGAAAAGGTGTAAAAAATTTAGGAAAAATTTTAATTTCAAAACATTATTACTATCACTTATTATTGCGATAGCATCTTAAATTTGCCAGGGAACCATAGAGTTACTGTATACCCACAAAGTGAAAAACAGACCTTGCTCTTTGCAATGTACAGTCTAAGGAGATTAAAAAAGAGCCAACACAGTGAGTGGCACAAACAAGCAAATTACTGAAAGGACAGGTACGGAATAAGATGGATGACAGATGTTGATTTCTGCTGTGTTGCAGACATTTTCCACCAGTCACATTGAGAAGAAATTGTGTCAGTATTATGTTTAATCAAGCAGCCACCAAACAATGAATGATTAATGGTGTTTCATTCCATAAGCAAAAAAAAAGGCTTACTTTGACATTAACTCAGCATAAAAATATTTTTCTGCCTTCTACAGAAACATTTCTCAAGACTTTTGCCTCATTTTTTTTCACTTTGCTTTTGTTATAAATCTTGTGATAACTGGTTCCTCGTTTTCCTTTCTGTAAAAACTTCAGAATTTAATATAAAGCCATATCTTTTTATAGATTTTTATTTAGCATGTGTAGGATTTAATAAAAAATTTGATCCCTGCTCTCAAATTCAATAGGCTGGTTCAAAAAATCCCAACACAAAAGATACAGTCTTTATCCTTAGGTTTATTAAACTGTAGTGGTTCTATCACTATTACATTCTGTAGGCTTTGTTCATATATTCTGGATTAAGGTCTTCCAAAACCTCTCAGAATCCATCTGGAAAAGGAGTGTAATGAAAATTACCAGGCTTAATTTATATTTTGCTTTTGTTGTGCTGGATTCAATAACATACCAATCACAAAGAGTGAAAAACAAATAAAATCACAGAAAAATGTATAACTGATGTGACTGAGAAACAAGGTTTTTTTGCTGTACTGTCATTGTACTGTGGTTGGAAAATATTAATAAGTTAGACAAGAATTTATGGAAGTTTTTAATGGACATCAGCCACATAACCATGATTTGTTAGTGTTAAACATATGGGAAAATATTAAAATCAACGATGTCTGAACTGAAGAGTATGAATTGTGCCCTAGCAGTACAGAACTGTGATTAGAGGCTGACAGCAATCCCTCTCATTTACAATTACACACAGAAGCATCATGGTGTGTGGGGGCATATGGCTTCAGGGAAGAAGATGGCAGAAAAAGAAAAGAGCTTTCTGTCTAAGTCCTAAGCAATCCTAATGACATCTCCATCACTTACCAAAGAGGCAGCCTGCAAGTAAGCGATGGTTTTTTTCAGATCTTATCTTATGGGGCAGGTAACCAAAACTAAAATCTTGAGAAAAACTCTTTGCTTTAATTTCCATTACAAACATTTGAACAATTGCTGTATACTTATGATTTTTTTTTTCTGAATCCAGGAAATTTGACTAATTTTTGTCATTTGTACAAACTTCATTTGTACAAATAAATATACAAAGCTCAGCATTCGCTATTCTTCTCTCTAAAATGCTTCAGACCTGTAAGAAACATTTAGGCAATCAAAACAAACCAGAAATAACTAAGAACAAATAACTAAACCAAACAGCTGAAGACCAGTGCATCTTCTGAATCAATTAACCATGTCAGGTGGCCAAACACTAATAAGAGAGATCCCTGTCTCTAGTTCAAGTGGGTGTTTGAAGCCAAAGATTTTCTGAGGGAAGTTTCCTGCAGTGCAGTCATATGGTTGAAACACTGCTGTCTATAGTGGAACCATTCTGCTACTGGTACCATGCAATATGGCTATACCGTACAGTACAAGAGTACTGTACAGTGTGGCTGCCTTAAAAATTTGCTGTATGAGTACCTCAGAAGACCTCTTATTGCACCGTAACTGTCCACGTGACTGCTCTTACCTGAAGGTGACTGCACAGCAACTTATCCCTCAATAAAAGTGAGCCATGTTTACGATAAGATGAGGTTTCCAGGAGCTACGGTTAGCATTTGGTAAATCTATACAGTTGCTTAATTCACAATCTTTTGCATGTACTGTAGCCAGAATCAGGTAGATACTTGAAGGCTTGAAGCTATTTTACCCTGGGAAGGATGAGGTTTTGTGCAGGCTAACCAAAGCACAAAAGCACAGTCTAACCAAAAGTGAAGTAAAAATAAGGCAAAACTTAGAATTGCAGCTTCAGGGTACAAACCCTTAAAGCATACAGTTCTTTTGGAATATCTGACTTCTTAGTCTATCATATGAGGTGTTGCAGTTATCACGTAGTTGCATCATTTTTTCTGAAACCTTTACACTATCAAGATCCAACTGCATCTATTACAGAGAGCCTTGGAGCTTGCAGTACCGCTCCACTGGCAGAAATGTTACCTGTAAAGTAGTTACAGAGCTGAAAGTGGTAAACAGCAGGAATTGCGAAGCTGTACTTGAAACCTAGATCATTAATGCCCTGAAAGAAAAGAACATCTGAGTGTACACCTTGTGCTTCTTGAAGCACTGCTTTTTCTAACCCCTATTAATTAGAATCTGATTGTCCCCCAAGGGAAAGGGGAAAATGTGAACTAGAAAAGATAGACGGCATCTGTTATCACCAGGAGAAACCATGATCCTGCAGCTCAACCTGCCCATCTCAACAAACTGGCCCCAGAATGCATGGCACAGAAATGTACCAAGATATTTACCTCTTTCCCTAGATTTTGTCTTCAGGAAAACCCACTTGGAGTAAAAGAAAAACATTCTGCTTCTGCTTTCTGAAGTGACAGTATACAGACAGAACTAAAAATAGTATTCCAGTGATTAAAAAAGTCACTTTGGTTCCTTAAATGTAGTTACAAGCTCATCTCTCTCCTCTGTTTAGCAAAATGTTCAAATATTAGAAGGATGTGAAGACTATTATATTTTAAGTATTTGGACTTAGCCTTGGCTATCAATTCTCCTCTCAACCAACACTTCAGTGAGACCTGGCACCACATCCAAATGAAGCCAGGCCTGTTTCTGTGAATCTGGCCTGCTGATGTGAGTGGTTGTAAGGATAGGAAGAATAACTGTAAGAAATAGCCATAGGAAATTGAAATCAAGCGCAACCATGCATTGAATGTGTTCATACGGAAAAAAGGGGCTATGCACAATGTATCTAGCTAGTAGCTGTAGAGTGTTTTCTGAAATGTAATCCTAGCCTTGGACTGCCATGTAAAGGTCAGATGCAGCCACAATATCACCACCAGGTAGGCAAAATTACAGAAGGAGTAGCCCTCCTACCTTCCCTGCCAGAGTAGATTTGACCTTTGGTCAAACTCTGAGGTTAGCCTTTCAAAAGCACTTGGGAGTTTGCTGTTAACTGCTAGAGCCAGACTTTCACCCTGGTCACAGTCCGTGTGATTAAGTGAACACCAGTCTAGAGGCAGCCTTCACAGTCCAGTCAAAGCATGGAATTATTTGAATGCGATCAGATTTCCTTCGTTTTATTAGACAATAAGAAAACAAAAATAAACACCAAAACCTACTCCAGTTCAGAATTTCTTGAGCTAATTCATAACTCTTATCATCAGTGGGATGCATCCCACTTCCCTCTAAACTGGGCTCTATAGCTGCAACCAAAGCATAATCTTTATTGCAGAAAAGGAAAAAGGGACCAGTTCATTCAGCCTGAATTCGGCACTCCAAAGAGTGAATGCCCAACAAACTGCTCAAAGCAAATACTGCAGAGAAACCCGCAAAATATAACACTGCTACAGCTGCAGCCAGTGGGCAGAGTTTGGTCTGGATCCCTCCCTCACAAAGAGAAAGGGTGCTGGCAGCTGCTTATTCTCAATCGAGGCCCCAGGAGTCTGGAATGTATTCCTTTCCTTTGGTTCAAAATAGCCTCAATTTGATGTACTTCCAGGCACACTGCAAAAGCTATTTGTTTGATGAAGTGGGGGTGGGAACGCTGGGTGTTTGGAGGCAAGAAGCTCTTCTGGAATGTTTCTCTTTCTCGTGCCAACTGGCTGAGGGAAGCTCCTATGTCCATGTAGTCACTGAAAGCTTCTGGCTGGCAAATTAATTCATCTGTAGGATACTTCAGAACAAATCTCAAGACACACAGGGGCCTGGCATTGATCTCTTTTCAATGCAAAGATGAAGAAATAAAATCCAATTTGCAAGAAAAGTTGTTTAAGCAATTCTAAACAGAAAACAAATTTTAAAAGATCGATAGACATTTGCTGGCAAAGCAAAGCAATTAAGAATTAAATATTATAACTAAAATCTTACCAGTGAAGCCTCCAAGACTATTTTATTGTGTCAAAAAGAGGTAAAGATATGAACAGACACTGTGGAGGTGTGAAATGAGGGGGAAGGATAATGAGGATCTCCCCCAGTTCATTGCACTGCTTAGCAGGCCCACAGTTTGCTCTCCTGTGCCCTGGAATTCAATCTTTGAGGCCTGCAAATTTTACTGCATCTCACATGTCCTATTGGGCAGGGGGATATGGGCAGAGCTCCATGTCCTTGAGACTGTACAAAGAAAGACTAGTCACTTATGCCAAGGGCAATGTCAAGCCTCAGGATTAGGACAGACAATAGCTTGGACTAAGTTGAACAAACTAAGCTTCTCTGCTCCATTTTCTAGTATTTCAGCAGCAGCAGGGTTTTTTTACCACCAGGTTCCTCTGTGTGGAAAAGCAGCTGATCACTTATTCCACATGTAGATATGCCAGTAACGCTGTATAGTAAAACACATAAGCAAAAGCAGTGAGGGTTTTTGTAGCACTTTTTATCATTTCTGCTTTCCAAAAGCCCAAGGTGTGTGACCTTGGTTTTGTTTCTGTTCAGAATGTAAACACCTCTGTCTTACAGAGATGATAACGTAGACGGAGACTAGAAGAGAAGGTGCTTTGTTAGTGTGCTGCTAAGGAGATGCAGGGACCTTGCAAAGAACCAAAGCCTTCATGCAGGTCATTTGACCTTCTAAATATCCTCTGAGATACTCCAGATTTGGAGGAGGAATGATTTCCTGGGCAATTGCAGGGAAATTGCAGGAGGCACTGGCCAAGGTGATCAGCTCTGGTGCCAGCTTGGTCCGCAGTGGTGGTGTGCAGGGGGGGTTCCTCAGCCAGGGAGCCCCCAGACGAGCTGAGCGAGGTGCCAGGAGCCACCAGCTCTCACAAGCGAGGCTGACGAGACCTGGGCAGGACAGAGCAACCGCGGCCAAAACCCCACGGTATGAAAGGCAGCCTAGGGAGAGCTAGCGACCAGGGCATGGTGCGGCGGTTCACCCAAGGAGGACCACCCTCTCTTCCTGTTACTGGTCAGCTCCATCTGCCCTTCTTAGTGGAATGGCGGGCACTCGTCTCAGAGCGAAAACTGGGGTTTCTGTAGCAACAACCCCCGAGGTGTCCGATGCTTCCTCCCGGACAGAACTGCTAAGGAAGGAGATTACGGTCCAGACCTCAGGTTGCCACAAGTGTCCAGACCTTCTTCCTCCTGAGGCACAAGCAAGTACCTGCGAAAGATGCAAGCAGGTCGAGGATCTGTCACATGAGATGGCAGTTACAGGAGACAGGGAGAAGACTGCGCAGTGTTAGAGGGGCTGAAGAAGAGACAGATGAGTGATTTCACAACCAGTGTGTTATGGTTGATGCTACTCAGAACAAGGCGCCGTGGACTCTGCTGACCCACAAAAGCAGGATTCTGCTTCACTTTCCACCCTCCTGCATAACAACCAGGAACAGCTATGATGTCTTAACAGCTGAAGACACCTATGAGCAAGCTCCACAGGGAGAAACCGTACCAGCAGCACACACTAGAAACCACAAAAAGAAACAATGAGTGCTCGTAGTGGGTGACTTTCTGCTAAGGGGCACCAAGGCACCCATTTGCCACCCTGACAGGGAATCACGTGAAGTTTGCTGCTTTCCAGGTGCTAGTCTGGGATGTTACTGAGAGGATGCCACAACTTGTTAGAAACATGGACTGTTATCCACTATTACTCTTTCATGTGGGCACAAATGACATGGCAAGCCAGAACATGAGCAGAATCAAGCAAGACTACAAAGTTCTGGGGTGCGATGGAAGGGGATTGGTGCTGACGTTATCTTTTCCTCTATTTTCCCAGTTAGAGGAAAGGGTGCAGGCAGGAGCAGACACATCATGCAAATCAACATTTGGCTACATGGCTGGTGCTAATGCCAGGATTTTGGCTTTCATAATCATGGGACACTCTTTGATGACTATAACCTGCTAGGGAGAGATGGGATCCACCTGACTAGAAAAGGCAAAGGAAACTTTGCCAACAGGCCAGCAAATTTGGTGAAGTGAGCTTTAAACTGACAGGCCTGGGGGATGGGGTCCATAGTGGTGACATACGTGAAGTTGAATGCAACAGGGTAAAAAGCCAAGCAAACCAGAGCAGCAATGAAAGCTCCTTAGCTATCTCAGGAGGGGTAGGGGATGGAGATCCACATGACAGCAAAGACACAAAGGTTGTTGATGCGTTAGAAACCACGGGAACACCTGAGAACAGTCACATAGGAATTAGGGCTTCACCCCTGAAAAAGGTGGCAGGGTCAATAACCCAACCGTGGCGCATCTACACCAATGCACGCAGCATGGGCAACAAACAGGAGGAGCTGGAATCCACTGTGCAGCTGGAAAACTATGATATAGGTGCAATCACGGAAACATGGTGGGATGACTCACACAACTGTAGTGCTGCAATGGATGGCTATAAGCTCTTCAGAAGGGATAGGCAAGGAAGGAGAGGCAGTGGGGTATCCCTGTATGTTAGGGAATGTTTTGACTGTCTAGAGCTGATGATGGTGATGAAAGGGTCGAGTGTTTATGGGTAAGAATCAGGGGAAAGGCCAATAAGGCAGATATCGTGGTGGGAGTCTGTTATAGACTACTCAACCAGGATGAAGAGACAGATGAAATATTCTATAAGCAGCTAGGAGAAGTCTCACGATTGCTAGCCCTTGTTCTCATGGGGATTTCAACTTACCAGATGTTTGCTGGAAATACAATACAGTGCAGAGGAAGCAGTCTAGGAGGTTCCTGGAGTGTGTGGAGGATAACCTCCTGACACAGCTGGTGAGGGAGCCAGCTAGGGAAGGTGCCCCGCTGGACCTGTTGTCTGTGAACAGAGAAGGACTTGTGGGTGATGTGATGGTTGGAGGCCATCTTGGGCAGAGCGATCACAAAATGATAGTTTTCAATTCACAGAGAAGTAAGGAGGGTGGTTAGCAGAACTGCTACCTTGGACTTCTGGAAAGCAGACTTTGGCCTGTTTAGGAGACTGGTTGACAGAGTCCCTTGGGAGGCAGTCCTGAAGGACAAAGGAGTCCAGGAAGGCTGGACGTTCTTCAAGAAGGAAATCTTCAAGGCGCAGGAGCAGGCTGTCCCTATGTACTGAAAGAAGAGCCGGTGGGGAGTAAGACCGGCCTGACTGAACAAAGAGCTTTGTCTGGAACTTAGGGAAAAAAAGGGAGTTTATAACCTTTGGAAGAAGGGGCAGGCAGGTCAGAAGAACTACAAAGATGTCATGAGAACTTAGAACTTAATCTGGCTCCTGCCATAAAAGACAATTAAAAAAGTTTCTATAAATACATTAACAACAAAAGGAAGGACAAGGAGAATCTCCATCCTTTATTGGATATGGGGGGAAACATAGTGACAAAGGATGAGGAAAAGGCTGAGGTACTTAATGCCTTCTTTGCCCCAGTCTTTAGTAGTAAGACCAATTGTTCTCAGGGTACCCAGCCCCCTGAGCTGGAAGACGGGGACAGGGAGCAAAATGAAGCCTCTGTAATCCAAGGGGAAATGGTTAGTGACATGCTACACCACTTAGACACACACAAGTCTATGGGGCAGGATGGGATCCACCCCAGGGTACTGAGGGAGGTGGCAGAAGTGCTCACCAAGCCACTTTCCATCGTTTATCAGCAGTCCTGGTCAACAGGGGAGGTCCCAGTTGATTGGAAATTAGCAAATGTGACACCCATCTACAAGAAGGGTTGGAAGGAGGATCTGGGGAACTACAGGCCTGTGAGCCTGACCTCGGTGCTGGGGAAGGTTATGGAGTAGATCATCTTGAACGCCATCACACGGCATGTATAGGACAACCAGGTGATCAGGCCCAGCCAGCATGGGTTCATGAAAGGCAGGTCCTGCTTGACCAACCTGATCTCCTTCTATGAGCAGGTGACCCGCCTAGTGGATGAGGGGAAGGCTGTGGATGTTGTCTACCTGGACTTCAGTAAAGCCTTTGACATGATTTCCCACAGTATTCTCCTGGAGAAACTGGCTGCTCATGGCTTGGACAGGCGTACTCTTTGCTGGGTAAAAAACTGGCTGGATGGTCGAGCCCAGAGGGTTGTGGTGAATGGGGTGAAATCCAGTTGGCAGCCAGTCACAAGTGGTGTTCCCCGGGGCTCAGTATTGGGGCCAGTTCTGTTCAATATCTTTATCAATGATCTGGATGCAGGGATCGAGTGCACCCTCAGTAAGTTGGCAGATGACACCAGGTTGGGTGGGAGTGTTGATCTGTTCGAGGGATCCCTCTTTAGAGGGATCTGGACAGGCTGGATCGATGGGCCGAGGCCAATCATATGAGGTTCAACAAGGCCAAGTGCCGGGTCCTGCACTTGGGTCACGGCAACCCCATGCAGCGCTACAGGCTTGGGGAAGAGCGGCTGGAAAGCTGCCCGGTGGAAAAGGACCTGGGGGTGCTGGTCAAGAGCCGGCTGAACATGAGCCGGCAGTGTGCCCAGGTGGCCAAGGAGGCCAACGGCATCCTGGCCTGTATCAGGAACAGTGTGGCCAGCAGGAGCAGGGAGGTGGTTGTTCCCCTGTACTGGGCACTGGTGAGGCCGCACCTCGAGTCCTGTGTTCAGTTTTGGGCCCCTCACTGCAGGAAAGACATGGAGGGGCTGGAGCGTGTCCAGAGAAGGGCAACCGAGCTGGTGAGGGGCCTGGAGCACAAGTCTGATGAGGAGCGGCTGAGAGAACTGGGGTTGTTCAGTCTAGAAAAGAGGAGGCTGAGGGGAGACCTTATCGCTCTCTACAACTGCCTGAAAGGGGGTTGTAGTGAGGTGGGGGTTGGTCTCTTCTCCCACATACCTAGCGATAGGACAAGAGGAAACGGCCTCAAGTTGTGCCAGGGAAGGTTTAGATTGGATATTAGGAAACATTTCTTCACCGAGCAGGTTGTCAAGCACTGGAACAGGCTGCCCAGGGAAGTGGCTGAGTCACCATCCCTGGAGGTATTTAAAAGACATGTAGATGTGGTGCTTAAGGACATGGTTTAGTGGTGGACTTGGCAGTGTTAGGTTTATGGTTGGACTCGATGATCTTAAGGGTCTTTTCCAACCTAAATGACTCTATGGTTCTATGAAATGGGGTAGGGCTTGAAAACCAGTTAATAGGATTTTTAATAAAGAACAGAATTTAGAAGAGAGTAAAATGATTATATACATGGACAAAATAAGCCTTATAGCTTCTGGCTGGCACGCTTCTGTGCGGCACACCAGATCATATATTTTTTTTAATAGCACTAGCCATTTTCTATGTTAGCACACCTACACCTGAACACTGAATGCGTCATTTTATCATTGTCCTACCACAGATTGACATCCAACAGGCTGACTGTCCGATTTAAGCCTATCCCAGGCTCAGTGGCATAAATAACTTTGATTATCTTGCTACTGTCTTTGATTTGTAAGTCATTAATGGTTGAATTTCTCCCCCCAGGGAGCTCCAGCTTGCAAGACAGCAATGCAAATCCCCTTGTACAAAAGGATGACCCTGCAGTCATTCTTTGCTTTTCCTCAAACTTGGCCATCTCTTCAGTTTGATTCACTGTGTTGTATCAATACTGATGTTCTCAAGGATTATTTCAGATGTTCAGTTTCATAGCCACCCATATTTCTAGTTTTCCTGGTGATTCTCACATAATCTTGCTATATCTTCCGTGCTGAGAACTGCAGAACAGCCTGTTACTGTGCTTTAACTGAGCAAAGGGGGTCATGAAGTTTATTACTAAGACATCATAGAAGAAGGAAATTCTGAAACAGATTTAGCATTAACCTGTTTTTGAAAATAAGGGTAGTCAACATGGGAAACAGTACTACCCATCTTAAATTTTGAAAAAAACAAACAAACAAAAAAACCCAACCCAAACCCCACAAGATATCAAAGAACTCTCTTACCATTATTTTATTTATCACTGCACAAAAAAAATTGGTTTTTTCTATCTGCTTTTTCCAAGTTACTCAAGATTTTTTCCTACAGCCCTACAGAACACAAACACTTTTTTTCAAAGAGTTAGGAAAAGGTTCATATAAATTGCAGCAAGAGTTTAAGAGAATCACTAGCCATCATGGTATCAACATGATGGGATCAACACAGTCAAAAGGGCAGGGTTATGAAAAACTTGAGTTCTGTGAATAACTTGAGTTCTGTGAATTAAAGGAGGCAGATAGGAAAGCTTTTAGATAACAATGGGGGCAACAGTAAGAAATGATTACTAGTTGTATTTACACCAAAATATTAAGAGAGAACAGGGCTTCCATCTGAAACGTTATGTGGCTGACAGTATCAGTTGTTTTAGTAGTAACAGAATTGTCCTTTTTGAACTTCTGACAGTTCCCAATTATGGCTTTATTGGTCATGTTATTTTTATTAGTGGGCAAGCAGCTGTAATAATTAAACAGGAAAATTTAAGTTATGTTGTGGAAGCCACGCAAAGCCAGTTTGTTACTCAATTTGCATTTAAGACCTATTATAAAGACACTATTCTGAGGGGCTTTTGCAAAGAGGGAAATTTGCCCTGGAGAGGAACCCAGCATTAAAATCTCCTTAATTGCAGCTTGAAAACCTGTACTTTTAAAGACTTACCAATTTATGGCTTTATGAATGGCTTGTTTGAAGTAAGTCATGCCTCCCACTGACCTCTCTTCATGGCTTTAATAAGGCATCACAGCGAGGTAAGAATTATCCCCATTAGCCTGGTTCATAACAAGCTTGTTAAATTTCAGGTACTACATCAACCTTAGCACAAAACCCAACAGGAAGCAACTACATAGCTACCTGCAATCTGAGCGCCAGATCCAATGTATGCATTTATAATAGTAGATTACATGTAAGTACATGTATAACATTGCATGGAATTTATGATTTTTAAGAACATCTCCTTTGTCCCAAAATTAAGTGGAAGCTGAGACAGTGGATAAATAAACCACCCAGGTGATAACAGCTGCACCAATACAAAATGTTAGTTTCCTGAAATAAAAGGGCACAGAGGCCTCAGGGGGCTGCATCCGAGACAGTATGGTGCATGCTGCAGTTTGAGACTCCTTCCTAAAAGTACAGCTGAACTTCGAAAAGTAAATAAAAGTGCTGTGGGATTTCATGATTATGACTGGAACGGTGATTTTATCCTGCATGTGCACAGCTTGTAACTAAAGAACTGTCTTCCCCAGTGCCAAGCCTTGTAAATTCAGCCTGCAGCTAAGAGCCAAAGCTGCGTTCATTCATTCTCATGCATCACTGAGTATAGACTTTCTCAGTATATGTCCCATTAAAGCAAGACTGCAGTTCCATTGCTGTCACTGGATTTACACATGTGTAACTAGCCATAGCAATCGTAGTGAGGATATCAAAGAATATAGTGGACTCCAGCTCCTGCTTTCTTAAGTGCACGGCTTAGTCGTACTAAAGGAGTCAAAAAGTTACCACAAAATGTTGTTATCTAGCATGAAAAGTCTTGACCCAGGAAGACAGGAGGTGCCATTTCTAAATAGAAATTTTATCACAGAATGTGGCTATAACGCCTTGCCAGTCTTCAAGTGGGGACAGCCAGGCATTCAGGGACGGGTCCCGAGAAATACCACAGCTTCTCTGAGGAGACACAACCCACATGCCTTTGAATCTGCATTTTTTTTGTCTCATGTGGCATCATGCCCCCAAAAGCATCTTTCATTGTACCTATTTCAAGTTTCCATCAATGAAGTAGCACTCAAAAAGGCAGGAAGATAATTTAACTTTTATTAAATGAAATAATGAAGCAGCTCAGAACATGTTTGCACACTGGCATGGAAAAGGATTAGTGTGGTTGAGTTTAAAAGAAATGTTGATTCAGGAAACCCACCATCACTTTGTAAAATAATGACAACAGATGTGCACAGTCCTCTACAACAAAAAAAATGTGGGTTTTTTTTCCTATCCTCTCTGTTACAAATCATTGTTTGGGTGTCGTGGGCCATTGGGTGGAATTTTGGGTGCCGTGGGCCATTTTTTATGCTTCTTTTATTATTACAAATGATGTCATTCACATAATATATAAATAAAGGCTTGCCTCAAACCTCACAGGAAAAACTAGCTTTGGTAGGGCTGTTCATTTGATGAATGAGACAAGTAATAGTGAATGACCATCTGTGCTAGTTAAGCACTGTCTCTTTGCTAGTGAAATTGTATTGTAACCAAGTAACTGCAAACACTAAAGTTGTACCCCAGGATACACCCTCCCAATAGATGGAAATGTACAGCTGATTTTTCTGAAGGATAAAGAAATGAAAGCTTATGTTACTGTGTTAAATTAACTTTTAACATCAACATGGTAAATATCCTAGAAGACTCCTATGCATTTGCATACTAGAATGAGATTGGCTACAAACCATGTCTGGATTACTTTAAAGGCAAAAAAAATTATTATCTTCACAAATCTCAAAACCCAATGTTAGCAGGGCTTACCAGAGCGTGCATGAGAATGAATAAATATAACAGACATAGGAGAATTCTTCATATAGTCCATAAATAATATCTCAATCTGGAAATTTAGTTTTTTCATTGCTAGTTTTTTCTAAATACTAATATTTCTTTCTAATATTTTTTTAAATTAAGAGCAAGTAAGAAGACCTTAGGAAAAATAACTTAATCTAGCTACATTGTACACAGTGAAATTCACTGTTTAGACCATCAAAATGTTTCACAAATATGATATTAGCAGCATAATTTCTCAGAAAACTCAAATGAATGTACAACTTTATTTTCCAAAATAGCATCAAGAATGAAAACCTGTTCAGGTCAAAGGCAAAACTCCACTGACCTTTAAAGGTATGAACTAGAGAAGAGGGGAGAGAAAAAACTTACTATTGACATCGGCTTTTTGAGTTGAGATACAAATATATTTGCTTTCCAGTTGCTGTACTGGGAGCTTTGAATACACACTTTTAACTCACACCTTTCCCACCTGATTGACAAAGAGGAGAGCTCTAGTGTCATTTAAGGTATGTGGCACACTTTCTGGAACATAGGTATCTGATGCTTGTTTTTAGAATAAGTCTAAGTTGATGTATCATGAGCCACCTCTAATTCCACAGCTTTCACTTCCTTCTTTCATTAGTGTGGGATCATTTTAATTAGTAGTGCAGCTGAGGAGTCACTGTCTTGGATGAAGACCCTGTTGCATTAGGAACTAAAAAGGCACAGAGAAAAGATTGAAGAAATATTAAAAAATCTTATTAGTCAAAACATGGTTAGCTCCAAAAATGCAGCTTTTTTAAAAAAAAAACACCACCATGATTTTTCTTAAGTCCATATCTGTCCTAAATCACAGAACACATTGTTCGGATGGGACGTTATTTTGTAGAATGTTTCCAAAGAGCTCATTTCACAAGTCTGGCATATACCTGCATATAATTCTTACAGCACATGAGAGCCCTCTCAGATTTTTTTTGTAATTTTAAGATCAGAAAAAGAAAGTTGGGAAATTTGTGAGTTACCATCCCAGGTATGGTGCTCCAAAGCATTCCCTGGAGTTGCATAGTGAAATACTTGTGCAGCTCATCAAAACACATTGTCTCATCACCACTCAAAGTGAGAACAGGCAGAGACAGGTTTAGGTTATGTGTCATTCAGTTAAGGATAGGGTGCACTTTTTGAGTGGAGTATTCAATAGATTATCTAAATCCACTCATGCCAGGAACTTTGCTTTCAAGATCCCAACATGTGGTGCAGTTGAGCAATAATTGTAACAATAGCTGCACAAAATCGAAGCTTTACTTGCAGGCACAGATGCTGATAGGGAATTTATAATTTGGGAATAGTTATCCTTCAAAAAAAAAAAAAAGAATTAATCAAATAAGATTCTGTATTTTGTTGCAATGAGTCATTTTCTTATAACAAATATTATCGATTATAACAGCAGTGGAGTTGAGAGGCTTGGAGAGCAGAAACTGTGCAAAGTATTGCATTATATAAAGATTTGTTCCTAAAAATCAAAATACTTCTTATGTATTCATACTTCATATGTGCAGCTATGTATTCCCAGAAGACGTATATCTTTGAAATGTTACCAACTCTGTTTTTAACCACGATAACATCTAACCATCCTGCTTAGTTAAATGTGTGAATGACGCCTACTCTTAGAAAGGAGAAAAAGGAGAGAGAAAAATAGAATCTATGCTGTATGGAATAATTTTTTATTTAACTTTTAGGTGAAGACCAAAGAAACATACCCAAAATACACCCAGAAAGCCTGCAGTGTAACAACTGGTTTTTATTTTCTGTAAGAGGGTGACCAACAGATGGAATATCTGGCAAGCACAGAAACTGCTGTAATAGTTTGGGACAACATACTGTGTATGTGCCCATGTAAACATCATCATAAAGAGGCACAAATATAAATACTGTTAAAAAATTCTGTAAACACACATACTATATAAGTTATACACACACTTATATACATACAGAAGATATTCCAGTAATGTGACTCCAGCTGCAGGCATTTCCTTCAGTATTAGTTTGCTAACATCCTGCACTAGTAAAAGCTGAAGCAAGAATAAACTTCAAGAAAGGTTGTAAAGCCTGGTACTCTAAATTACAGAAGAAAGCGGATCCACCATTTCTCCTCACTCTTGAATATAAACCTTCAGCTAGAGATAAAATGAGCAGCACTAAGACTAGGCATGCTGTAGTGCTTATTTGCTAGTGCAAACACAAACTCCAACAGCCTGGGGTGCAGCCCTTATGGTGAGCATCTTAATTTAAAGGGCTGCTCCGACATTATTCTCTCAATAAAATCCCACCGGCAAGTCACACTGCCTTCTGAGAAAATGGCAAACCAGAACCGCTTTCTCATTCTGCACGACCTTTTCTCTCTCCAAATACTTCTGCAGGCATAAGAAGAACAATGAGTTAAATCTTTCATTCAGCATCTACTCTGCTGTTACAGACAGCAGCAGCCCTACACCGCTATGCTCCCTCGAGAGCAGACCGTGCGAGATGTACAAGAGGAGAGAGAAAAGGGATTATCGAACGTCGTTTAAAACGCTGAGATGTGGATGTGTGGGAAGTACAGCCCAACGCAAACCCACGGCTGGGCTCTAGCAGAACCCTCGTTACCAAGCTGTCGCTTTTGCTGCCAAAAGGGAGGAGACGGGCAGAGCCCAGCGCACAAAGCTGCCGAGGACGCTCTCCCCTGTACCTGTTTCAGGCTGGGTTCCAGTAAAGGCAGAGAACGCTCCAGCGGGAGCTTGCTGCTGCTCTTCCTGCAGCAAAGAACACTAACCCCTCGCATCTTCTCCGGGGGGACCCCGCATGCAGGAGGGGACGCTGAGGGCTGGAGGAAAGCCCACCCTTCCAGCGCAACATCCTAGTCCATTCTGGGTGGTGCTGGGCAGTGGCCTCACCTTCTGCTGGCTAACCAAGGGCTGTCAGCCCCCATCCCAGCCTAATCCGCCCTGCCGAGAGATTGGCCGGCTCCCTGACCCCGGGGCATTTCAGATGTCACCACGCATTTCCAACACGTCGATGAGCATCCGCTTCGGAGAGAAACTCCACGCATTGCCCTTGCCGTAGCTGCCCTGCCAGCTGCGTGTGGCTTGCCCCCGTCCGTGGGTGCCCCCGAGCTCCTGAGCACCCCATGTTATTTAGATGAGGCAAGAGGGCTTAAAATTTAAGATTTACTTTCCCACTGGTGATGTTGCTTTTCAAGAAGCCTTTGGGTACTCACTGTTTTCTGAAAAATGGTAGAAAAAAATGGGGCTGACTAGCTGTGCTTGGTTTCCAGACTGGGAATTTTAAAAAGATCCTTCTTTTTGGTAAGGGTTTGCCAAATTTGTATGATTTTCACAGCCAACATCTGCTAGATTCATGTGTGCTGGCTTTCAGGTACAGATGATATGGCACACAGAAGTGCTTCATTTTTCAGCAAAAAAAAGCACTATAGAATGCCCGGTGTGCATGCGTAGACAAGAGCAGCATAAACACCACACCAAAGTCCTGTCTCACAAGCAGCGTAAACACCGCATTAAAGTCCCTTCTCAAAAGAGGCTATCATGGCAGCAGTGAAATTCTTTCCTTCACCTTTGCCTACCTTTCAGGTTTCCTCAAGAAACGTAGGTTGCAGCATTCTGACTGGCAGTTCTTCGTTTTCTCACAGAAAATCCTTGAACTTACTGTGAATTTAACAGAGCTTACCTAGCTTCAGTTATGGCTATGCCACTGCAAATAAAGAACCTGCCAGGAACTGTACAAATGCCATTGCCATTTTCAGAGTGCTGGAGTCATAGCATATACTGTAAAAAGTCTCACAGACCATGAGAGACTGCACCATGAAGTCTACTATAAACAGTGACACAAATAACTAATGTGATCTCTATTTACCACTATTTGGGGGTTGAGCAGGTGTCAGAATTTCATAGAGGAGCTCTTGCCTCAGGCTGTGACGTAGAAATGACCACTTTAACGTCCAGCTCAAGATTAAGAGGAGATGGAGGCCTCATCTGTAAAAAACAAGCAATAGCTTGTGTATTTTTCATAAATGAACTAGTAAGCTAAACACGTTTCCACTTTATTTTAAAGTGGCACCAGTATATTAGTCTCTTGAAAGGAGGAATTCAGAGCTTTCCAATTCCATGGAGAAGTTTGCAGCTCAGGCAGTTATGTGCATCCCATAGCATGTGCTTCTCTGCCATTTATATAAGGACCACAGGCAGGTACACATACATTGACCAAGTTCCTCTTAGGATGTATTGGTTACGCCACGTCACAGGAGCTGGCTCCCAAGCAGCCTTAATGATAAAACTCAGAGTCCTAATTCTCTGCTCTTGTGGTGCCTGAGCATATAAATTTGATGGATTAGTGAAACACTGTGGAGTTATTCTCTAAATTAATGCCAGGCAACCTGAAGGTGGTATTTGTTGGGCTGACATCAAATGACTCCATTCAGAGCAGTCAAAGACAAGGGGGTCAGTCTGAGGCTACCCATGTAATCAGCATTATTCATGCTTTAGCTGATTACTGATATTAAATAGATTTGCTCTAACTAAAATGTCTGCCTAGAGAAAATACTAAGAGCTGAATTGTGAGCTTGCTCCCGTGGGTGTGAATTGGAGGAATCCTCTGGCTTGGGAAGTTAAATATTGTGTTTCAGACTGTCAGAATTTGAGCTTGGCATGTCTAAAGCACTCAGGTGAATTGACGTCATTGGAGTTTGCTGCCCAGTTTATTCAGTTTAAATCCCAATAGGTACCTAAACACCTTTGTGAATATGGCCACCTAGTGCAAAAGGTCCTTGTTTTCTGTGATGTTTTTACGCTGAACAGTCTGTTGCTTGCTCAGGAAGCATAGTGAAACAAATGATGTGGATAACATACCATATCATCTAAGAAAGAATAGTTTGCCTCGGTGTGCACTCTGTTCCTGAAAAGAGCGTGCTTGGCATTATTTACAAAGCACAAATACTTAGATTAGCAGTTGTATGCATCTGTACTTCCTGCATTTTTAATTTCAAACTCTAATTTGGATATCTGCTTAAAATGAAAGTGGCTTCTTTTACAAAGAAGAGGTTGGGCAAAATATCTAAAAATAAAGACAGGGGAAAATAACCTTGCATTTTTAACTCGACAGAAAGATAAAAGAAAAGCATAGCATAGCTTTTAAAAAACTATTCTTTTTAAATTTGATCCTTCTAAATTAAATATACGTGACTCTGCTTATTATTTAAAATTCCTGTTGCAGCAGGATGAGAAACTTGCTCTGTTAAGGAATGTTAAACATACTAGTGCTGCCAGACAGTTTAGGGTACTTTTAGAGAATTCACGCATTCTGGCTTCTTAGAAAAGAAAATGAAGATGTATTACAGTATGTGAAAAAAATCTATCATCCCTAGAAAACAACAGAAAAATTTCATTTCAGTGGAGCTAAATTTAAGACCTTTTTCTGAAAGTATTTAGTGTGGCAAAGCTGCAGTACCCCTAAAGCCATGTATATTGCATAACAGACTAGGAAGAGATTATTTATATTAGTTCTTGAGCTACAGGAAAGCTGAATCTATTAAACTCTAAACACCTGTGAAGACTTTTTAAAGTGCTAAAGAGGAAATGGGAATCCAGATTGCTTCTTTGTATGAATGGCATTTAAAGAAGAGAGAAAATGCACAAAATAAATTGATACTTTCTGGGGTACCTCAGAAAGCAAGCACACCGTCTTTTCTATTTTCTGGCAGACAGTGGAAGGATCAAGGGTTTTTTTATTTCCTACTCTAATTTTAAGTAATTTGGATTTATGATGGGAGAGAAGAACTTGGCCTCCCACCCTCCCCAGCAAGTTTTGAGGTAAGAGACCTTCAGTGCTTGAGTCTTGGAGACAGACTGTCACTGTGTTATTTTCTCCACTGAAGTGCATGCGATACTTGCTAAAGACCCACATGTGGTGTTAGACACATAAACTGTCAGCTGCTGCAATTATAGGAGATACAAAGTGCAAGGACAGCTACTCATATGCCTTTTGCCAAACTGCAAGATATCCTGTTCTTTCCTGCAGTGATCAGACAAATGCACAATCTAGGCTAAATATGCTACGAAAAATGACTTAGTGTCCCTGCAGCTAGAATCTCATGAGAATGGTAAGTTCAAAACCCTGGGAATGACAGGGAGAGAAACAGCTCAGGAAGATGGTTTGGAAGTGGCCAGGCTGTGTGCCAAAAATTGAAATACATATAGAGTGGTTGTCTTACATGAGGAACTGTAAAACCTGCCTCTTTTTGAGAAATACCAGCTACTACACAGAAAAGAAGAATGAAAAGCAAGCCCTTACAAAATGGCTGAAGCTGCTTTCCTAGGTCATCTTTAAGGGGACAATCACAGAAAAGCGTATAGGAGAAAAACAAGTCCTTTAAGAAGATAAATCTGCATTAATGAGAATTAGTAGAGACCAAAGAAATAGCAAAAAAAAAAATGGTCTTCAGAAAGAGTCACTTCTGTGTTTTCTAAATCTTCCCCCTCTGAACCCGTGTACCAATACTCCTACACATTATTCAGTTTTATTTTTGTATTGCCTGGCTTTTCATATACTTCAAAAAGGTTTGTGCTGGTGATAGATTTTATTTGCATGTGTGTGTTCATTTTAATGTGTGGCTAAACAATGTTAGATGAGGGTGGGTTGAGAGCTTGTGGATATTATGAATGTGCTATGTTTGGCTCCAGGACACCACTTAACACCAGAAGGAATATGGGTTAGAAATCATTAGAACGCAGTTTTTCCAAGCATTTTTATAAAATGAATTAAGAAGAGAGGAGAATCTTAAACTATTCCTAGCAAGCTGCTCTTCATTTGTCAAAACCAGTGCTTCCAGTTTGGCAGTAATTCCCAAACACTGTGATGAATCTAGCACAGGGGCAGAGAACAGATATGAAGAATGATATCCTTCCTGAGAATTGGAGTTAGCTTTGGTAAGTCAGACTGAAGCAAAGTAGATCAGCCTTTGATGTATGCATAGAATAGAATAGAGTAGAGTAGAGTAGAATAGTTGAATTGGAAAGGACCTGCAACAACCATCTAGTCCCACTGCCTGACCACTCCAGGGCTGACCAAAAGCTAAAGCATGTCATTAAGGGCATTGTCCAAATGCCTCTTAAACACTGACAGGCTTGGGGCATCGACCGCCTCTCTAGGAAGCCTGTTCCAGGGTTTGGGCACCCTCTTGGTAAAGAAATGTTTCCTCACGTCAAGTCTGTACCTCCCCTGAGGGACGCAGCTTTGAGCCATTCCCACACGTCCTGGCAGTGGGGACCAGAGAGAAGGGCTCAGCACCTCCCTCTCCACCACCCCAGCGTAACCTCTGCTCCCTCGTTTTTCAAAGCCTGTGTTATTTCCATGGGGGTCTGTTGGCACCATCCATCCCAACCTACAGCTCTGGTTACGCTTTGGCTTTCCTCCAGGCTGCGGCTGCCAAAATCATCCTCCCCCCCCCCCCCCGATAAAGGGTTTGTGTCCAGCCAGATCAAGTCCCCGCTCCTCCTGGCTGCGGGGCCTCATGGACGGTAGTTCTGGCGCAGAGAAGGGACGGCTAATAGGGGTGGTCTCTGGGCTGCACGCTTGGTTTCTGCCATGGCCCGAGAGAAGAGGAACGGCACTGGGTTTGTCCGTGGGAGCCGGGTGGTGGAGGATGCGCCAGGGACACCCAGCAGCTGTGCCCAGGGCATGGCCACCCAGGGCAGGGAGAGACCCCCCGGCCTCCTGGGCACAGGGACTGCCTCGGGGCCAGCACCCCAAAAACCCTCCTCCGAGGGATGCTGGCCGGAGGGACGGCGGACGGGGCTGGGCACGGGGGGGACGCATCACCCCCAGGTCACAGTGTCACCAGCCGGCACCGCAGCAGTCACAATGCCCCGGGCAGTATAAAAGGGGCAGCATCCCCTGTCCCACTGCCGGAGCTGGTCCGGGGACAGCCCGAAGACATCCCAGAGGAAATCCTTGAGGAGCCGGTGGAATTACTTGGGGGGGGAGAGGGAGGAAGACTGGAGGCTGGAGGAGGCTGCTGGAGGGACGATGTTCAAAGCTCATCTGATGGATGGAAATCCTTTTCAGCTGGATAGCAGTGGCCAGACCAAGGGAATGCCTGCTTGAGGAGCGCTGCAGAGCTCGCCATGCTCATCCCCTGCGGAGCCAGCAGCAGCAGCCGTAAGAAGTGGGATGCAGAGATGTTGCCAGGGGTCCCGGTGCTTTGAAGCACCCGCTGGTGCCCTGCCAGGCGCAGGAAGGATTCTTGTCCCCAAGGTCCATCAGGCCACGGGCATTTGGCCACTCTTGGAAGCCCTGAGATGGCTCCAGGTTGAGGGAGAACAGGGCTCGGGCATCTTTTGGGAGGCACGACCAGCCTGTGGGACCAGGAGGCAGGTCTTGCTCACGTGCTCAGGGAATAGCCGATCGCCAGCTCTGGGGTCAGGAAGGAATTTTCCCCCGGGGCAGATTGGCACTGGGCCCCGGGGGTTTTTTGCCTTCCTCTGCAGCACTGAGCAGGACCACTTGTCAGGGCTCCTCCGGTCCGTTGTGGCTAGGTTGCTGCCTGCTGCTCATGCACCACGAAGATGGCCTCTCGTGCCCTGCAGCTGGGGGGAGGAAGGCTTTTTTTTCCCCCACGGTGGGCTAGCGAGTGTCCCCGGGGGTTTTTTGCCTTCCTCTGCAGCACTGAGCACGGCCCCTCGCCAGGGCTCCTTTGGGCCGTTGTGGCTAGGTGCCCGCTGCTCGTGCTCCACGAAGGTGGCCCTCGTGCCCCGCATGCGGGGGGAGGAAGCTTTCTGGCTCCCACGGCGGGCTCCAAGGGATGCTCCCGGGGGGTTGCTTCTTGTCCTCTGTAGCACTGAGCACAGCCCCTTGTCAGGGCTCCTCTGGGCCCTTTCGCCTAGGTCCTTGCCTGCTGCTCTTGCACCTCCGAGGCACCGCTCGTGCCCTGGCTCTCTCGGGCTCTCTTGCCCAGCGCAAGTCTGGAGCGGGAGCGAGCTCTGCTCTTCCCTTAGCTCCATTTCCCCAGGGGTTCTGGCTTGGGCAAAACAGCCTGTGCTTGGAAGGGCTCCAGGCTCGCTGCCCCATCAGGAGCTGCCACTTTCCAGCTCTCCCTGCACATAATACAAGCGCGGGGCACGTACGAGAGCACTTTTTGTGCATCACTGGCCAAGAAGCACAGCGGAGCAAGTTCTGGAAGGCAAAAAGGATGCTTGTCATCGATATGTGTCCTACTTTGGAAAATACCGCACAGTACCACACACCTCTTCTTCTTCTTTTGTGTGTGGTTGGTCCTGATCCTCTTCCTTCAGGTTCTCACTCTTCAGGAAGCAGGGACTGCTTGGCCTGTATTCCTGCTGCTACTTTCTGTAGCTCTGTGACTTGCCTTTCCCAGACTGCAAGGGATGTTTTTTTCAAGCTAAACTGAAGAACGCATCAGCCTGCTCCCGGCTACACAGGCACGTTGTGTAAATGCTTGTGAGCATCGGCTCTGAACCAGATTCAGAAAAATAACATAAAATAAGATAAAACGACACAAAATGACAAAAAATAAAATCTGAAAACAAAATCCCGTTTCCACTTGTACCCCTTCTGATTTGTGTCCTTGAAAGTGTTTTTGGAGCTGAATCCCCCCCCCAGCTTTTCAGGCAAATAACAGTCTCGTCATTAATTGACTCATGGTGAGTGGAGGGAATGGAACGGAACGGAACGGAACGGAATGGTTATGTATGTTATGCCTAGAGTTCTTCATGACAAGCTCTGTCGTATGTCTGAGGGCTCCGTCCGGGAGAGCAGCTCTCTGCAGAGCAGGTCCCAGGCCCATCCAGCAGAGAGGGGCAGAGACGGGCACACCTACAAGATGGCCCCTACAGCAGGCAGGGACCGGAGGCCCCCGGCAGAGCCGAGACCCCTCGTCCCCTGGGCCCTTGGCAGAGGACGGTGGGGCTGGGGGCCCCGGGGGAGGCCGGCCCCAGCCATTGAGGCCTGTGAGCACCCCCAGGACCCTGGCAGGAGCGGACCGGCCCTGCTCGTGTGCTCTCCTTCCGTCAGACATTTAGGGTTGGCCGCTTTGGAGACCAAGTATTGGGCCAGAGGGACCTTCGCTCTGGCGGAGTACTGCTGCTCTCTGGGTCTTTTGTTTTAGCATGTTTTTCCAAGGGAAACAGCTCAGGCATTTCTAAAAATGAGTACAAGGGAAAATAAAAATCCACAGGGAAACGAACAGGTATTGCTCTCCTCTAAGAGGTTTGCAACCATCTAGTGCCAGAGCACTCCCTGCTTCAGACCGAGGGCTCGGTCTTTGAGCCTCGCTAGTGTCAGACATGTGGTTTTTTGCCATCCTGTGGAAATCTAGCTAAACTGGATGAACATAGAAGACTTTCAAAAAAACCGCAGTTCCCATATGCTTTTTGCAGATTTGTTGAAGTGATCAAATGATCTCGAGACGATCCACAGCTCTCATACCCATCAGAAGGTGCATGCCTCCTCCCCAGAAAATGACAGAGCCGATGCCTGTGCTGGGACATGATTACCCATTCAATCCCTTCTGCTAGTGCAGGGCTGGGAAGAAATGTCATCAAAGATTCCCTCAGCTTGTACTGGTAGGGAAAGAAGGAGGGATGAAGAAGAGTCGAATTGAATCGAATCAAATCGAATCAAATCAAAGAATTGAGTTGGAAGGGACCTACAACAATGACCAAGTCCCACTGCCTGGCCACTTCAAGGCTGACCAAAGGCTAAAGCATGTCATTAAGGGCATTGTCCAAATGCCTTTTAGACACTGACAGGCTTGGGGCATCGACCACCTCTCTAGGAAGCCTGTTCCAGGGTTTGGGCACCCTCTCGGTAAAGAAATGGTTCTTCATGTCAAGTCTGAATGTCCCATGGTGCAGCTTTGAGCCATTCCCACACGTCCTGGCACTGGGTACCAGGGAGAAGAGCTCAGCACCTCCCTCTCCCCTTCCTCAGTCCTCAGGACGCTGTAGGGAGCAATGAGGTCACCCCTCAGCCTCCTTCTCTCCAAACTAGACAAACCCAGTGTCCTCAGCCGTCCTCACAGGACATGCCTTCCAGCCCCTTCCCCAGCTTTGGTGCCCTCCTCCTGATGCATTCAAGGACCTTCATGTCCTTCTTAAATTGTAGGGCCCAATTTATGGGATTGCATATGTTCCCCCACAATACAGGAATGCAAGTAGTAGAGCTGTAGTGAATTATTTCAGGATGTGCTACTTCAGCATGCGTTTGCCTTGTGGGGCCCTTTGCAAAGAGAAAAGTATGGTCTTAAAATGCACTGGCTACCAGTTCATTTTCAAGTGTAACTCAATACATAGGTTTTAGCTTACAAACTCCAGGTTGTTTGAAATCCTTGCTCCTTAAAGGCTATCTTCTTCCTAAAAGTCGTCTGGACAGGGAATCCGTCTCTAGCCTCACTGTGCCTGCTGATCCATCAGATCCATGTTTGGACACATGCAAGGGCCGGTTGTCTCTCCACACTAAGCTTGCATCAAAATGTTGAGATTCTTTAACTGAATAGACATAGGCTGGCAGCTTTCTGCACTAATTGCACCAGCTTTGCAAACTAATTACCAAGTGTGTGCTAGAAGACTGTTTTTCATAGGGTTTTTTAGCAATTAAAAAAAAATATATATCCTTTGTATCTGAATGTCATCAGTAATTTTGTCACACCAACATTCTCTGGTAGTTTCAGGTGGACGTATGAAAAGCAAACTCTTCAGCCCTTCTTGGCAGCTCTCTTACAGATAGGATGGGCCTGGGATCCAGTCCCTGCTTCTTTGTATATTGCAATTTTTATGCTAATGAAGAACTGGATAAGACTGAAATGCGTGTAATAACCAGTAGACTGTTCCAAGAAGCAGTTAATAGTACCCTTTGGAAGCTGAAATGGCTTCTGGAAGAGGGACCGAGTAGTTAGAGCAGACACATGATGCAAAATCACCTTCCCTCCAACAGCAAGTGAGAAACAGATGGTAAAAGCGTCTAACCCTAGAAGGAGGTACTGTGAAGACTAGTTCAGACAGATGCATCTCCTTGAAACTAACTCTAATACGAGTGTACCAGGAAAGAGGACAATTTATAACGCTCCTTTATTCAGCATTTTGTTTTGGTTGAGCTTGGCAGCTTCCTGTACAGTACAATCTTAAATGTGTTTACCTTTCTCAGGTTCGCTCACCTTCATGTATTATGCAGGAGGTCTTTTTGTATCCCCACTCAGCAAAACTTCCACTACTTGGTGGTACTGCAAAGAAGGGAGGTATCTTGCTGGAGTGCGCAGGATCAGCGCACCAGCTCCGTGTTACTGTGTTGTCAGTCTAAACTTTGGAACAAAATCAGAACCTTAATTAAAATGGTATAAAATATATGCCATGAATTAGAATGGGATACACGAATTCAGGTGTGTTCCCAGTGATCACAAACAAAGCTTGTTACATGTCACTTGCTAATATTTATAAGCAGGAGCCAGCAGCAGCTTTGTAAAAGCAGAGAAGAGGACTAGTGTGAGATGATGCTGATATACATCATTTGAATCTACTTGGAGGTCACTGCTAATGCACTTACCTCTGTTTCCACAAGGCAAAACAAAAGAAAGGGTTAAAAGGGACTTTTTTTCTACTCAGGCAGGAAGGGAAGCAGTTGCATATGCGGAGGAGAGAAAAGTAACTAACAGCAACACTTTGCCTGCTAGAAATTGCCATTTGCTGCTGGCTCAGGGAATGCTGCCTTGGGAGGAGCAGCTAGTTATGGAGCTGCTCCCCTCTTGGTGATGGTCGGACATCCCGAGAGACGTCCCCGTGGGAGTCTGAAGATCTGTAGGAAAGGCAGTGGGGGAAAGAGATAGCTGTGGAAGGTGAACCTCTTGATTAATAAGAGGTGAAAAGGATACTGACAGGCTTAATTCATTCGCAGCCAGACATGGAATCACGAGACAGACCACAAGCTGGAACAGAAACACGAAAAGTAGTCAAAACAGAAAGGGGATAGTTTGGTAAGTCTTCAAAAGCACAGAGGTATTTTTTACCTCATTTTTCTGTGCAAGTTTGAGTGCCTAGTAACCCCTTACAGTTGAGACAGGTTCAGAATCAAATACTTATGCTCCAAAATGAAAACATGTTGGAATAAATGGTTTCCGTTCCGCTTCATACATTCAAAGGGACCACAGCCAAAACTGGCAGTCAGATTTTGAACACCCATAATACATGTGAATTTCAAATACCTCTAATATGCATGGATTCCTATTTTCTAAATTTGTCTTCAAACTGCAACTAAGCCTTTAATTTTATGTAATAGTTTCATTTTAATTGTTATTAAATTGCTTATGTATTATATAATTACTTATTTTAATATGTATCTTTTTTTGCATTAGATATATAACACACTCCTTTGCACAAACCATTTGGCATGAATGGTCTTTCAGACAATTGCTTGCTTATTTTGTTTGAAGTACGGACATGGAAAAGTTCTGCATTTGTAAGAACCTGTGCTGCTTCCTGTGGCAAAACCCCCTCTCTTTACGTCTAGAGAACAGGCCAAGATTCTTGCTGCAGACTCTCAACAATGTCGTAGTGATTTTCTACCTTTCCAAACTTGCCTATTTCCACAATTTTTTTTCTCACTGAAAGTCAGGTTGTTTCAGCTATCTGCATGCATCAGCATAGAGATGCCATATTGTTTCTGTGATTCTCATTTCAATTTCTTAGAATCATAGAAGCATTTAGGTTGGAAAAGACCCTTAAGATAATCAAGTCCAACCATTAACCTAGCACTGCCAAGTCCAACACTAAACCCTAAGTGTCCCTAAGCACCACATCTACACGCCTTTTGCCTTTTAAATACCTCCAGGGATGGTGACTCAACCGCTTCCCTGGCAGCCTGTTCCAGTGCCTGACAACCCTTTCATGACTGCTAAGTTTAGATCCCCCCCATACAGCTACATGAAAAGTCTGTCCATATAAGCAGTCATTTCTAGCACTAGCAACAAGTGTGTACATAGTCTTAGATTAAGTCTACCTGGTGCAAAAATGCCAAAACCAGGAAAGATTCTCTGCAGCAATCACATACTATCAGTTTTCTAACAACTTCAAGTATTAATTCTGAGGTCTTTTGGTTGCTTATTTACATAAAATGCATACTCCTTTTACTGTACTCTGTTACTTCTAATACTGTAATTTCAGAGAGTCTTCTTGGGGATCACTCATGAGACAGACTTATTAGGAGAGCACTTTACACAGCTGGCAGAGATCTACAGAGTCAGTCAACCCTGCTCAAGCCTGGACTCCTGCATACTCTTTGTGTCCATGGGGATTTAGGTATTGCATGAGTCCAGGACTCCTGGGGTTTAAGCTTGCAGTGAGATGGAAACTTTCCTGTGTGGATGCAGGGCATTTTTGAGTTTGAAATACTGTAAGATGCCAGTTCTAACATCTGCTTGAGAAATTCATTACTTCCTTCATTGAGGCCATCAAACTGCCTCATTTCACCATAATCACCAGGGTATGCTGGCTGCCTGTACCCCAAAAGGTGGCTTTCTTTAGGATTAGCATCCACACTGCTCTTCTCACCTTCTGTTGCTTGAGTGATCTGCGTGATATTCAAAGATGTATATTTTACTTATTTATTGAAAGGAGAGCTTTCAGGCAGGAAATGCTGCCTGGGAGCCAAAGTTAAGTAAGGATAGGGTATTTAATCTGCACTGCCCACTTTTATTGAAGAGATGGAGACAGAGGGATTTCAAGTGACATCTCTACCACTTTTAAAAATCAAGATATATAAATAGATGTAGATAGCCAAACAAATATAAATCAATTACCTTCCCTATGTATGTTGGAACGAATTGAGGAGTGTGGAAGAACACACATACTTTGTACAGTATTATATGATACACCTCCCTATACTCGTCACATTGATAGCACTGATACATTCTATTTATATTCTTATGTAGAAACAACTACTCTTTAGTTCTATTTTTATTCTGCTCTTACTAATATCTACCACAATTGGAACGCCTTTGCTACCTGGCTTTCAGGATTGCACCCATGCTAATCTCCTTTTCTTTCTAGCAGTTGTTCCTCAAATCTTCTTATAGTCCCTGAAAACACTGAAATGCATTGCTGGCTTTGGTGTGGGGTCAGTGGGACTGGCACCCATTTTCCATAGCCTCCCTCCAGCTTGAGCTCTGCAATAACATGCTCATGCCAGGTCTCAGCCTGCAGAACATGACAGGGAGAGAGCTGAGGGATATTTAGGAAAGCTGGAGCTTTACCATATCAGAGGATGTGTCTTTAAAATCCAAACAGGAGGAAGTTTTCAGGCAAAAGTAATTTAGTTAAAGGACTAACATGCCAAAGTCTCAAGCTCTCTTTCATCCTATGTTCAAGTCTACGTTAGCCCTGAGTTTATTTTAAGATCATGTCATCATTAGTTAATTGCTCAGAAGATTACTCTACGTTTTTCCCTACAGGTGAGTGAAGATGACTCAAGTAAGATGTAAAATACAAGAGGTAAAAAAGCTTAGTATGACTTGTAGTTAACATATATAATTAACTTCAAGCTGCATGTCATTTTACTTCACCTAACTTTCTGCTGTAGATGGCATGACTCAGACTGTCTACGCATACTTACTTAGTTACATTCTTCTGTACATTTTGAAAGTATATATTAAGGATCAGATCTGATTTAGCCCGCTGAAGAGACAGATTACATGACTGTACACAGACTTTAAAGCAGATCTTCCACCATTTGTTAGACAAATGGGAAACAAGTCAGTGTAATGAAGCTGCGTCTTTCCTACAAGGCAGCCGGGGTGCCCGGGCAGGCAGAGTCCCCCGGGGGCTGCCTCAGGGACTTGGTTATTAAATCACGACCTGCGACAGAGCAGAGACCTCCGAGTGTCATTGGCTCCACCTTTTGGACAAAGTCTGACTGTGGCTCTAAATGTAGAATCAGTCAGTTAACATACTTATTAATAGTATTAGTAGACTAATCGTTAGTATACCAATTGATAATATAAAGGCAATAATTAACACATCAGGGTAATAGAGGTATAGTAGTATTTATATACTATAACCAAACCCAGAGCAGTAGCAACTCATACAGAAATGACTGGTACACTTCCTCCCTGCCCTGGAAAGTAGCCAAATTTTGTATTGGATCCTTTCTGTTAAATATTGTGATTGGCTATACGCAATGGATTGTTAAGCTGGCATCGTGAAAATTCTTAAGAATATGCATACCTGTACTGCTATAACATTGTTTGATTTCATGATAAAATTTATGCAAGGTTTGCGCACCAAAATACATCAATTTAAAATAGTCTTGGTACTGCATTGAATATTTCTGACACAGTTTTTGCCATTGCCTGTTAAAAGTACTGAGCTAAAAAGAAAAATTTAACAAAACGCCTACAGTAAGAAGGTCTCTAGTTCTATAGTTTAACCTTAACCATAGGTGAACAGAAAAGCAGACGTTGTTCTTAACTCTTTCCCATGCCTCCTTTCTCCGAAGGCAAGAAGGCCAAGAGCTGTTCATGTAGGATGACGTGTGTGCAGAGGCTTGCCCTCCCTGCTCCAGTGGGGACGTGGCGCTCCTCCATCCTGCTGATGCTCCCAGGCTGTAGCACAAGCACAGCACGAGTTCAGTTGGTGCTCTGCTCCAAGCTACTGCTTTCGCTCTGGACAGGACACCTCTTCATCCAAATCCTCTTCGCTTCTCTGTGCAGCATCCATTAACCTGAGCTGTCAATACGCACAGTCCCTGCACGCTGCTCTTACTGGTGGAAGAAGCTATGGCTCCCTGCTCAGTGTCACGGCTGATATCACATCTACCAAAGGATACCACCCCTTTGATCGGCCAATTTATTTAAAAAAAAACCAAAACAAAAATCCCAAACAAACCTGCATTAGCTGGAACAGCCGAAATAGTAAATCTGGGCATGTATGGTCTTGGCGAGTAAGTAGGGGTTGGTGCTCTCTCTAACAGCTTTGCCAGTAGTTCTGGCAGAAAACAATGACAGATTGCTCTTGGGTATAACATCCTTCACTGGCACAGTTAGATCTGGAAGATGTTCTTTGTTCATTTATCTAGGCTTTTGATGAATTATTCTGTTCCTCTCAATGGGGTTTTAATGTTGAAACATAATGAAAATTTAAAGACATCGCTCCCAAGGACCCTAGGCCTATCCCTACGTAAGGAATTTGCAAGCTGTGCTATTGTTTCCTGACTCCCACACTTTCTCTTGCCTATTTTGCTTTGCAGGTAAATGGTGGCTTTCCACTCACTCGTGGAATTACAATGTCTACCATTACCACAACAAGCAACGGTGTAGTGCAGATGACCCAGGATGGTGATTCACTTTTTGAGGGGGTTTTTTTTGATGTTCTAGAGCAGTGTTCAGCAGAGGAACCATCCACGTGCCCTCGCCATGGCCGTGCGCTGTGAGGAGCGCACCCCTGGCCAGGGCAGTGCCGTGGGCCTCCAACACGAAAGCGCTGCCCCGGACGCTTGAAGCAAATGCCGAAACATCCCGAATTGCCCTGGGTGTTTACTGGTGTGTGCCACAGGCAGGAACTGCGTGGGGAGCCTGAGAAGGGCACAGGAGATGGAAGGAGCCTGACTGCAAGTGTACTAACTCCAGCCCTTCGACCCAAAGTCACCGGGAAGTGTTGCTTTGATGCTGGAAGAGGGGGCTTCCAGCCATCTTCTGGAAGCCGGGAGTCCCAAGAACACAAGAGAAGACACTGGGGACTGGGCAAAGTCCCAGTAAGGCAATGGGTAGGAGGGTAAGCACAGCCCGTTGAGCAAGATGGTGTCTAGCTGAGCAGTGACCCGGTCAGCGCACTGGAAATAAGAGAGGGATTTGAAGTATCCCGTTTCAGACTCCTCTGATGCATAAACAGAAGAGATGACTGTTCTGTGGTATGCAACTGTTGATGAATTGCAGGGAACTTTGGAGGACGGGAGCATTGGCTGGCTAGAGAAAAAACATAAATCTTGTATGATGAACCCTAAGTTTCTGGAAAGATTGCCTGCAAAGGTCTTCACTAGGGGTGAGGAGATGGCCTCAGTGATTTTGGGGCTCCTGCCCACACATCTCTGGCTGGGGTCACAAAAAAAGCATGAGGCAGCTGCTAGAAAAGATACAGCTGCCATTTAAATACATGCAGGATGCTTTTGGCTGACTGAAAACTTCCTTGTAATGCCCCATCATTTAAATGGATCTCTGTAAAGCAAACAGTTCTATAGCAAAGCAAAGAGTTATATAACTCTTGCTGGGTTATAACTATAGTATTTTATCTATAATCATTATACTATGATGACTGATTGTATTTAAACTATCTGCATCTCTGCCAGGAAACAGTTTGGCAAGCTGAATTTTGTACCAATGTTTTAACTCACAAAATTATGGAATTAAAATAAGGAGTTATACGCAACCACCCATTGTTGGTCAGTATGAATATCATAAGTATGCTAAATCTATGAAAAAGCATAGTGTAAAAATGTTGCTACTGAGCCAGAATTTTTTTTAAATAAAACCGCAGAAAATCTATTTTAGCACTGTACCAATACTTGGTAGGAATAAAAACAATTTGCTGTGATTTAAGAAAATATTATGCTGGTTGCATTCCCAGAGCCAAATACTCAAAGATTGTTCTGTATCTGTGTGTGATAAGAGCTTTCCTTGTCTTCATTGGCAAAGGCAAAATGGGCCTGGGCTGGTTTGGCCCAGGTCTAGCACAAGGAGCACCCCAGTGCTGTTTGAGAGGATCCATTTGTGAATAGGATTGCCTTTAACACATGTACGTTTTTCTCCTTTTAAAGAAAAAAGGAGAAGAAGCAAGGGAATCACTATTACACCCAGAAGTTCATCTACCTGCGTGAACTGTGATGCTGTAAGGGGCGGAGTATAGCGTAAAGGTACTTTTCTTGCTCTGTCTTAGCAATGTAACAGCTTTCTGGGATGCTGCTGTTTCGTAGCAGATCCAGTTATACCACATAGCCCTAATGTTACTTTATTTCATTGCTAATATATTTTTGTAAGATAAAATCCCTGCTCTAGAATCCCCTATTCTTTTGCTCTGTGACTACCTGTAAAGGCAGCACTTTCAAATAAAGGGGGAAGGGTTGGGATGCTGACATGAATTAAAAACACATGCATCGGGAAATGCATGGTTGAAATTAATGGCGTTTCCCCTCTATTCCCTTCCCTGCTTCTTGGTTCCTGTGACCCCAACCTGCTCTTTGAAATACCGACTGCATTCCCCTGGCATCACGCTTCACATAGAGAGTGTACTGAATTGAGCGCTCATGAGATATCCATGGAAAAGTGCAAGCAAAAGGTGCATTTCCCATCATGCCTGGAATGCCTGTCAGAAGGAGAATATGTCCTAGGGACAGCTTCACATCTCCTGCTTTAGAGGCTTGCCCCACAGTCAGCCTGCTGCAGACCTCTTGTTCTGGCGGCTGCTGCTTTCTGACCCTTGTCCTGCTTCCCTGTTTCCCTGCTAGCCTGTAACTTGGCTTCATCACATCGCTGGTCTCTTCCCACAGCCACCCAAATGTCCCGGACGATCTCTACGGGCAGATCAGGCAGGAGCAGAATATTAAGCGATTGTCTCTTTTAATGTGAAACCAGAGCTTTCTGTTCACAAACACAGATTAGAAAGTAAAGAGAGATTTTAAAGGGGGGGAAAAAAGACCGGCATGATGTCAGATAGCGTCATTAAGTTTCCAACCTGTGTCAGGAGTGGTCCGTGTTGACACGGGGCGCAGGATTGCTGAGGGAAGCATGCTGCAGCGGCCACGGACAACTAACTGTTAGCATTGCACACACCAGCAGCAAGCGCGTCTTGGGCAGTAAGGTAGTGTTATTTCAAAGGCAGAAACACCCCTTTGGCCGGTTCACGTTGCCATGCATGGATATTCCCCAGCTGCAAATTTTGTAACGTAGATCAGGCTTGGGGAATGGTGGGAGGAATACAGGAACATAGAGAAAACCACCGCAAGTTTCATTACCAGATAATCTCAATGTATAGCTTTAAAACGTCCCTTTCACTTCAGTCCCCATGATGGAGAAGTAAAGGTCATTTTGACACGGTGTCAAAAGGAAGCGTTACATGAAGTACAATGCCATGTGCAGAGGGCATAAGACATTTCTGCATTAAATTGCTGTGACAGCATGAGCTGAAAGTAATCAAACAACCTGAGAAACCAAAGAAAACTGTGGAGAGAAAATGGTAGAAGAAAGTAGAAAAACATTCACCTCTAAAAATAGATACATGTAGGCAGTATGATTCTTTAGCAATGAGCTATTTGGAGAACAGCCGGAGTTACCCAGAGGTGTCTGTGGTACACCGATACCAGCACTGGTTTGCTCCACGCAGCACCCAAAAGTAACTTGGCTCTAAAACTTGCGTTCCCACACCATTTAGCCCAACACACCGCTCTCCTCCAGTAAATCAGCTCCGGGGCGGTGTTCCACTCGGTTAAACCTCCACGCCATTTGAAATATTTCTTGTCTTTAGAATGGAAAAATACCATGGTGTGGTCTAACACCACGCCATGGTAACTTACTACTGGTTGCATTAACGTGGCTTTTTGGGGCCTCTGCCAGAGAGCAGAGCTCCTTTGTTTAAGGCGCTGTATAAACACATCAGAGCCCGTCCTTGCTTCAGGGAGCCGCGGATCCATGCTGACTCTCAGCGGAGTAATGACTACAGCTCTGCCCTGGTATTTCTCTCTTCCCTTTGTCTGCTGTTGTCAAACATGTCTCAGAGAAAAAGTGCTGCAAAATAAAATAGGTTATTTCCAGTGTCCTGTCATATTGCAAAAAAAAAAAAAAAAAAAAAAATTGATCTGATGCGCTCAGCCTGTGAAATACATGTGTACTTGATTTCAAGCTTGTGAGTCCTATTGATGCACTATGCTTCTTCCAAGCACACGGTTTGTATTAATTGTTAGCTATTTATAAATTTGGAAGAGGGCAATTACAGCATAAAAATATTAAATACTCCTTAAAGAGAATAGGTAAAGGGTTTACAGGTAGAAAAATCATTACTCTTGACAGTATTATAACCCAGATTGGTTTGCAGGAATAGCTCACTCCTCTGAGAATGAGATGCAGATTGTTGTAAGCAATTTTTGCTATTTTTTTGAACAGGTTGATTCAATAAAGGTGGAAAAAATATTTTTCATTAACAGAAAAAGCAGCTGTTGCTGCTGAGTCATTACAAGACTGGTTTTGCCCCCTTTTTCTTGGGGAAATCTGCAGTACAGTGTCCTCACCTGGAAAAAAATAGTTACCAGTACATGAAATGTCATCTTCATTACACTTCAGAAACAAATCCCACAGCAGGTCTTTCATAGAACAAAATATTATTCTCAGCTGCGTTATTAACTGGAGGGAAACTGCGGTGGCTACACATGTATTTCAGGGGGTCCAAGTCTGTAACTGGACTCTTACATCACTTTTATAATACAAATGAAGTTTTACATGCTAATACACATTCCCATTGTATTTGTACTAGTTTTATTTTAATGATAATAATAGCTGGTTAAATGTGTAGCTCATGAAAATAGGAAAAGTAAAGTTTCAGAGTTTAGACTTCAAAATCTTAAGTTCTTGGCTTTTGGATCATCTACCTTTTTTTCCCCTCACTTCTTACAACTTCTGAAAACACTGAACTAAGACAAACCCTGTGTTGAAACAGATGAAACCGCCAGGCTCCCGGGTGCCTTTGGTTCATCAGATGTGACAAGTTCAGCAAAGCATAGGGACCTTGACATTAAAAGTGTGTCACTCCCTATTTTCTGTGAGATGTGACAGAAGCTGGGCCAATTAACTATTATTCTGCACTTAGGTGGTCATTTTGTATGCAAGCTTACTGAATTTCTACATACTTCCAGCAGAGACTAACCTACCCAGCTTGTGCAAGCGGCTCATAGCAACAGTCAGTGAAGGAGCTGAGCCTGTTAGCAAGCACTGTAATAATTCACAGACCAGAAGCGGAGCCTTTTTTTTCCTCCTGCTGCTCTCTGCTGTGAGCCACCCTGATAGCTTCTCAAGTTCCTTTGCTCCAGCAAATTCTCTGCCCTGCGCTTGAGCTGGAGCGAGGGGGAAGACAGACTTTTGTCTGCTGTGCCCTCAGTCCATCTCCATGGGAAAAAAAACATTTCAGGAAATGAAGAAAAAAAAAAAAATGTAAGAAGCAAACACCTGTGGAGACAGCTAAACTACTGGGGTATTTTTAAAGGTTCAGAATGTGGAGGCTCTAAGAGGTTAATCACAATCCTTGTTATTTTTTCCAGTGCAAATGCAAGAAGATGTGCATTTAAGGATATCTTTATAATCCTCCTCCTCCTTGAGAGAGAAGGCTGACATTTATATTTTTAAAATTGAGTGCTTCAACTACATTCAGATTTCTCAATAACATAAGTTTTCTGGCATGCCAGTCCCATGATACCTCTTAGATTAATGCTGGAGAGGTGACTAATTCTGCTATTCCATAGCAGTTAGTATGTGACCTGGAATTCAAATTTGAGCCTTTGTTTTGCAGATTTTTGTCTTTAGTATTCGCAACAGGGAGATAAATAGCTATGTTTCTGTCTCTTTTCCCCAGATTGATCTGCCAAACTACTAAATGTATCAATATGCATCTACTGAAATCATCTGATCCTAAATTTCAGATCCTGTAAATTATGTGGATAACTCGAATCCGATGCACTTTAGACAAGCCACCATTTTCTATTAATGTTCATTTCCATCTGTTAATGGAAAGGATCAAAAAAACCAAGAATACCTACTAACTCAAGGCCTAGTACTTCCAAATATTACGCCTCACAGGTCCTAGGTAATAATCGAGAATGTGAAACCAAAGGAAGGATTTACCCTTTGCATCACCCAGGCACAGATTTCACTGTCTACTGTGGCATTTATAACAGATAAATGCACACAGTGATACTGAAGAAAAGAAGGAGTAGTGAATTTACATCCTGAATCTGTCTCATAAAAATCAACCCTTATGTTACGCTTCGTTGTCATGCTGTGACATTTCAAAGAATTAGGTGGAACAAACTTCATGTTGTGTACACTTCATTGTTTCACGGCAATTTAGGAGCCCAGCTTTGCTCCAACAGCAGGTTGGCATTCCACACAATTTTTTTCTCAGGATTCTTTAACATGCATACTCAAACCTCAAAAAAAAGGACCTGTTTTAACTGTCAGCCCTGTTGACCCCCTTAAATAAGGCTGTGCAGTGCTTTTGGAATAAAAATTCTGCGGGATCAGCTTTTCCCTTATTTACATTTGAGTTTCTCAATAGAATTTCTTGCATCTAAATGAGGTAAGGCTTTGACCTTGTGAATGAAATGCAATAGCTGCAGCATTGGTGAGTTCCATGGAAGAGGCTCCAGCAAACTCTGCCACAACCACTGTGGTTCTGCGCTACTGAGAGGTAACATTTTTGCTGCTAACTGTGAATATGCCATGCCGCCGGTAGTGTAAGAAAATGGGATTACTCTGTAGAGCTGTTTCAAAGCAGAACCTGCTTCTTTAAACCTGTGGGTCCAGAATCACACCTGGGTTTACCTACTGTCCTGGAGAGAATTCAGCAACGCCAGTAACATTGACTGGAATGAAGTTGCAACGCAGAAAAGTGCGAGACACAATAAAATAAAAGAGTTACTGTATATTACAAAATATTTGATTTCGAAGGGAGGGAAAGTTTCTGAGTGGGAATCAACTTGCTCTTCGGACTTGCCTGTAGATCCTCCTGGGAGCTCTGGAGAACCCTGCCACCTCACTGCCGCATCCGTCACCCAGGGCGTCTGCCCAGGGTCACGTCTGTCCGGCTCTGCTCCTGCCGCTGCTGAGCCAGGACAGATGACGATGACAACGTCCAGACCTTTCCCTGGCACTCTCCCACCATGTCACCCCTGTTTTGAAAGTTGAATAGTGATGATGGGCTGTGTACTCAGGGTACCTTCTCACAAAGAAAACATCCTGCTTTGTCACTTCCACTCGACGCTGCAGTTTGCAAAGCCTTTCTGGAGGCACAGAGCAAACAGCAAGGTTTGGGGTTTTAGAGCAAACACTCAGCAAAAAGGGAAGTATGTTATTCCAGGGACAATCCACTGCCAACCCAGCAGTGCTTGTATTAACCCCAGAAGCTTTTCAGGGAAAACTGTTCTGTTACATACTCTGTATATTAATTTTACTTCTACGGGTATTCACATAAAAACACTCGCTCTGTTTCAGTTTAGCTGCCTCAGTCCTTGCTGCTGCCTTCTAGGCCTGGCACATCCCATAGCTCTGCCACTGCGCAGTGGTGATGGCTGCATCAAACCGGGGCTTTTAGGAATGCTGGTACCCGAGTGAGCATCCCTGAAGACCCCCTGCTTTGATTTTTCTATCCAAACCACTCCGCTGATGTTTGCTTCTAGGTAGGAAAGGCAACATGGGAAAGTAAAGAGTACAAACAGCTCTATTGAAGCAAATGGCTGATCAAGGAGGAATGAAAGCAATATTTACACTTAAATTAGTTAGAGTTCAAAGGGAAAACAACTAGGAGCAATGTCAGCTTCTGTGCTTTGAAGCACAGAGTGATCATCAGGTACTGGCAAAAGCCTTCTTTCCCCAGCAGCCTGTTGTTCTGAGCAGATGCACGGTGAGAGGAAGGAAAGGGATTTACTGAGCGACTGCAAAATACATCAGCTCTGAGCAAGGTGGGACGATCCTCAGGTTTGCTCCATCCATGTTTTGTAAGACCGACTCCACCAGTCTTATAACCAGGTGCACTGCTTCTTAAAGATTTGAAAATACTTCAGCAATAGCTTGAGATTTCCACACCTCCCCCCACTGGCAACCAAAAATTAGATAGGTATTTATTTTGATGATTGATTCACTCCTTCACTTTTTTTCTCCCCAGTCTCCCTTTTCCATCCCTTCTCCCTGTCTCTCTCTTCCTCATTCTTTGACTTCAACTTTTCTTTCTCTCCTGTGGGAAAGCAAGAATGGTATAGTGAATATTACATTTAATTTTGAGGGTGTCAGATTCACAGATACCTCTACCTCACAAGTTAACGAGCACTTAGGTTTCCTGAGAATTGGAGCAGCAGAAAGAGGCAGCTATTCCCAGGACATTCATCCTAGCAATATTCAGGCTGAGTTGACTGGATGCTTTCCATCTGCCTGGGAAATTCTGGTATTGAGTGAAATCCAGCTTTTGCGGCAAAGCCAATCTTATCAGCTAAAGACTGAGGTGCCAGCTGCTTTTGGGAAAATGATGTGAAAAACCATCCATGACTAACTATGGTACTTCATTTTTAAATATAAACATTTGTATGAGGATGAACTGTTGTAATCTAGCCTCGAGATCCACAGAGGCCTGATTATTACCCTTATTTGCCAGCTCCAGCCAACCCCCACCCTGGAAGGAGAAGTCGTGTTTGTAAGCAGCACCGTTTGCGCTTCCAGGAAAAGCCATGGGTTCAAACATTGCCTGCAACTTTAGAGCAAGATGAAGAGCTGAGGACAGATACTCCTGGGAAAGCCTCGGCGTGCGCTGAACTCAGTGATTAATCCACCAGAGCAGTTTAACCTCCATCCAGGGCAGGAAAGGAATCCCGGGATCAAATGGTTTGGAAGCTGGGGGAGAAGTATTGTTTCTCTACTGTTATCTCTGAATAAAGACAAGAATGTAAAATGAAATATAGTTTCACTATTTCCTGCCAGTGTATGGATCTTGTGCTAGCTTTTCCTTGCTCTCTCTGGTATGATTTTCCATCATTGATTGTCTTGGAAAAACTGTCTGCTTCATCCCGGAGTATAAAGAACACCAAAACTAATGCATATCTAAAAGCAGTGTTATCAAACTTCCTTTCATGGTAGTTTACCAGCTTTAGTATCTCTCTTCTGCACTCCAGGGAACTTTTTACACAGCCTTTCAGCTTTTGATTGTTGACTTATACTCTGTCCAGGATGTAAGTTGCAAAATATGACTATTTTTGTTGTGTCGTTTCAGATAACATCATGTACGAGGTGCAGACAGAAGCTGTTGCCAACTAGAATTGCTGTTGCCAAACAGAATTGCTCAATTACAATGTGGTGGGTCCTTCTACCAGCTCCAGCACTACAGAGATAACAGAGATAGGAGACATTCCACCTGACTTCCCACCGGCCAGCTGGATCATTGTTTGCAGGAGAAGATATTGGCCCAGATCTTTTCCTGACTAGTCCATTTTTAGGCTCTGAAGCACGGGTTGCTTTGTGGGTTTTACTCACCAAGTTCGAGCGTTTCTCATCTTTTCCATGCTCATGGAACTGCGGGGTGGGATCAGAAGGTCTCCCAGAAGGGGACTCATTCCTTTTTCCAGCTCACCCCATGGTTGTTGCCTACACACCAGGCTCGAGGGAAAAACTTGCCTGTAGTTCCCTGACAAGAGCTCCACGAGACGATGACTGCACATGCTGGGGTGATCGTGGCTCTGTCCCAGTATGTGCCATCAGACACTTGCTCAAAGGCAAGCATGTGCAGATGCCGCTTGGGGCGTTGTAACACAAGAAAGAAGTATAAGGCATATAGTTTGGAAACATTACTCAGGAATCACTATTCCTGCAATAGTCAGTTTTCCCCTACTCTCCTCAATTCCACGCTCTTTCCATCAGGGACACTGGGTGAAAAACAGTAATACCAGAGCACAAATGAAACAATGTAATAAAGTCTTATTAAAAAAAAAAAATCACCCATACTATTTGCCAAAGTCGACAACATCACTGACTTCAGGATAACATAGCCTTTCCTCTTCCATTGCTCCGATCTTACTGCACCTTAACGTCCCTTCGTTTCCCAGGGAGTCCTGCAGACCAACTTGAAAAATCGTAGGAAATAGGGCCAGAAGAGACTTTGGGAGTTTGCCTAGTCTGTCTCCAAACTTCATGATACATCACTACACCAATGTCATTTTGGAGAGATGATTACCTAAGCAGTTCTTGAAATCCTTAATTGATGAAAGTTTAACATCTGCTCTAGGTAATCTATTTTGATGCTTTGTCACCCTTACAGCTAGCAAGCACGTTTTCTAATGTCACAGCTGGGACTCCCAAGTGTTCTATCAAGAAATAAACAAATAGGAAATTTCTAAGTAGAAAATATTTCTTCTGTATCCTGTATGGATATAGTTACCAAACAAGCACTGAAGAGAAAGAAATACTTACTTTTACCAGCCTCTTGTAAATATATCTCACTGTAAGGCACCATCTAGAGAAAATAACAGATTAATTTAGTCCAGCCATACTTTCAACTGTGCTTGAAGTAGTCGAAGCTGTCAGTTACTTAGTGCTTTCACGCAAATACTTAATGAGAAAACAAGGTTTTAGTGCATTGTGATCTAAAACATTTCTCAACCACCTCTGTAAATACATATGCTTTGAGACAAGTGCTTTCTAGGTAAGCCCTCTGGGCATTCCGGGCAGTGCATCAGCATCTCAGAACGTCTCAGTTATGTGCACGTGCCCCTCGGCACATTGGGCATTTCCAAATACAAGGCAAATCTAACTTTTTGGCCACGAGCATCACAGTTTAAACGACAGTTTTCCTTGCAACCCTAAAAAGGTGAATTTAGTTATCAGGGCAGGAACACAGGCATCAACCTTCAGGATTTTATAACAGGCAAGAAATAGCTTAAATAATTATGACATCATGGCATGAAAGGTCATGTAAAATTATAGCACTGCCAAGACTACGGTGCCCTTGGGATTTGTTCACCAGATGTGGAAACCAGACAGCAGTGGAAGAAGATTGTTGCCATCTGAGAAGTTGAGACACTGCTATTAGCCTCGGTCCTGCATGCTGCTGAAGGAACAAAAGAGCAAGGAGAACAGCCTGGAATATTAAATTAAGCAATAAGGGGTGGCAGATTGGGTTTTGCAGTCACCACTCTTTCCATGTGTTGCAGGAAAACAACCAAGATGAACAGTTGCAGGTAGTCCAGGTGTGAAAATGTCTGCGCAGGCCCCATCTGTGAATGCGTTAATGCCGATATTTTGAAAAGGGGAAAAGGCCTGTCTGATACAACTTATATTTTAATTTATGTATTGTGTTACAGGGAGCGTCCTATGTCAGCTTAAGCAATAAATATTAAACTCCCGATTTAAAGAAGAATCCAGTTTGTAACTTAATTAAACAACCCATTCTTTTTGCTTGTTCCCATTTTATTATCTGACTACTCTTTACTCCAAGAGGAACACAGAATGATGTGCTGAGATACCCAATGGGGAACTCTTCTCTCATTTTCAGTGAAGAGGCACTTGCAACTGTAGGTAAGTAGTGCTGATACATCCACATGCATGAAAAGCAGGAATTGGGACACATTAAGTAAAAAAGAAAGTTAAAGGCTTCTCTGATTTGTCTCATGGTTGTTTGCACCCTGGATCATGATTACAAAAGCTTATATTTGCAGTAACTGAGTTTTAAATTTAATATTAAGTACTACGGTCATTTCAAGCACAGACCCGATATGGGGGTGTGTTGTTTAATTAAAAAAAAAAAGTCTTTGCTTGTCACTGGCACAGAAATATCCTTTGTCCATACTGCATATCACATAGAGAGAGATTACTGTCATAAGATAGTCACTGTCAGATCTGGATTTTATGTACATCTATTTCCAAAAATAATTGCAAAAGGTTACCCCTTTTACTTCAAATCCATAATTGATTGCACTAATTTGCACAAAGAACCTATGTAATATTTACTTTTGCTGTGACTATATTCCCTTAGCTTTGTCTGCAGATTAAGTTCTCTTCACACTTACACAGTCCTAAAAAGTAAATTGCCTAATGGATGGGTGGATAATTTTTTTCTCCTCTGTCAGGTACCAGATGTTGCTGCTGGTTGGAAAGACCTATGAGGATGATTTATTGTTTCAGCTAATATTTGAGTTTGTCACATACTTTATGTATTTTCACATGGGTAACTTGCAGCCCTCTAAAATACCATTTCTTGAAGATAAGTAGTCACACACATACATAACCTGTTGCAGCTGTAAGGCTGTCCTGGAGGAGGCAGCTGTGGATGGAGATGCCTCCCTAGCAATCTTAGAAGGTTGCTGAAGTGGAGGCAAAGAAGAGTTGAAGATGACAGGGCAAATGGTGGATTTACAGAGGACCAAAGACCGGGATATATGGGAACACTCCTGTGCAAGAGAGGGTCTCCAGTAATATTTCAAACCTTGCCTACTGTTGAGGAAAAAACTGTTTGTTTTTTAAAATATGGGTTATAACCATGAAAACACAGCAATTTGACAACACAACTGAAAGATACGTGTTCAGAAACTTTATTCTCTGTTTTAGGCTTTGTCAACTTCTTTCAACTCCTTTCTCTGTTGTACAATTGCTAAAGCCTACTTAGACTTTTCCAGTTTATCTTATCTTGAACACAGTTCAATTTTTTAATAAAACAAAACAAGCACTTGTTAATACACTTAGATAATTACCTCTTAACAGTAAAGAGTTCTTTCATTCCATGTTAGTCAGGATACAGCTATCACCATCTTCCTTGTAAATAGTACATCCAGTATGCTGAAGTGGTTTTACACCATGGCTTAAGTGTCAAGACTGCTGATACTTCAAATTGCAATTTACAAGTTGCCTTTCATTTTTACCAAGGTTTACATTTTGGGGATGATAATTTTTATATTTTATATCCCCTCAGACTAAACTTTCCTGAAAATTTTCTGCTATTTTCGAGAATTAGAGGGGAAAACCCCTGTTAAAAACTACCTTCTCTATAGAGCTGAGTGGCCCTCTTTGAGGCAAGCAAACAAAAAAATGTCTCATATGTGCCTTTTATAGTCCTTACGGGAAAAACAGAAAGAAGTTTGCACGTTGTTAGTTTGTCATATTGTCAAGAATTTCCCCATCTATTGATAATAAGCCAGCCTTAGGATAAGCAGGGATTTTTTTTTTCCATTGAGGGCTGGAACAATGCTGGACCGAAGTCAGAGTTATAGAATGAAGAAGACTTGACCGTAGGAATCTCGAAGTTATGAAAATAATGATGTAGAGGAGTGCACGAAGAGAAAAACATCACATAATTTTATAGATTCTTTGAAAAATTATATTCTGCTTTGGCCTCTACCAGAGGAACGGCAAGGAGTCAAAGATGCGTAAATCAAACTTACCTCATGTGGTCACTAATTGCCATCCTTATTGGCTGAGTATTGAGCTGAAGACATTTCTGAATTTAAGACGTGGAAAAATTCCCAAATGATATTAAATCCTCTGGAAGCTGTGCTTTGAATATATGAATGGCTATTACATATTCCCTTGAAAAAGCAGGTCTTCAGTGTTCCTGACTGGGTGCCCAAAAGAAAAAATTATAACATGAATCTCTCCATTTGCTTTTATATCCACAAAAAAAGCTATCACTATCAATAATAATAACAATAACAATAATAATAATAATAATAATGAGGTTTTACAAACTGTACTGATGGCTGCCTTTTTAAAAAAACCCAGTGAGATGGTGAAATAATTCAAACCCTGCTCTGAAGGAGAACTGATGTACAGTAAATAAAAGGCAGGGATTTTGGCCCCGTATAACGAAGGTGGCCAGAAATAGTACTTTACTACTCCATGAGTGAGCAACTTCTGTCCATGTACTGGCAGGTACCCAAGGTAAACAGTGGAACTCAGTGATATATTTATTGACTGTATCATAGTACACGTGTACAAACACATAAATCAGTATCGTATAGTACCTCTAAGTCTGCCATTGCTTAATTTAGGTAGGCTGGATTTTGTAATCTTGGTAATGCTGTTGTAACCTGATTTTGTGCATGTATTTTTGCATGTGCAAAGAAAAAGAAGAAAGAAAAGAAAAAGAAAAGTAAAATAAAAAAGGAAAAATAAATGTAAAAAGAAAGAGGAAAAAGCTTTTTCAGTAAATAGCACCAGGTAATACAAACACAGACTGTTTTCTATACCAATAGGTTTAAACTGTTGGGGGAGTGCGAGTTGCTTTTCCTCTACATTACGGTGTTGAAAAGTCCTCTTTCAGAACATTAATAATCCCATTTATTTCACTGGTAAAGTTAGGGGTTCCGTGGATATGATGTTCTTGTGTGGGCAAGGAAGAGAAAGGGGTATTCAAAAAGGCATCCCTGGTTTCTATGGTTTCCTGTCAGGTAGAGGACAATTTCTAGACATCTGGTTTTTAATTTAACCTTTGTGGATCACAAGACAAGTTCTCTCTAGACCACCTGTTTGCAAAGCAGAAGGGAATTTCTATACTCTTTCCTTTCAGAGATTTGTGAGACTAAATTGCCTTCAGAAAAATAAATTTCAAGTGTTTCTTTGGATGGAAGTTGTGTTAATGGCAGTGCCGCCTTCTGCAACAGTTTGACAAATACCTAATGTCAAAGCCACGGTACAAGGCAAAGTAATTGCTCAGGTGTTTTTTTTCAAGCTTCCAACCTTTGTTTTACAAAAAATGGTAACTACAGGCACAATTTCTTTTAAAACCATACAAATCCCTTACGCTTTCCAGCTTCCTTTGAGTTGCTGAGGGAGAGGGGAAGGTAAGCTGTCAGGGTATGCAAAAATTTGATACCATGTTAAGCCATGGTGATGCACTGGAAATACCCCCCTGCCATTAGTAACAGCATGCTTTATCCTGAATAAAGAAGATGGTATTATCTGCCAGAAATATTTTATGGAATTGACTTACATTTGCTTTGGCCAAGTTATGGCTGACTGAAAACAAAAAAACCCTCAAAGCATTCCTCAAATGTATTATATTTCTTGTTCAGAAATAACTGGGAAATAAAGTAGGAGCAACTTCTTTACTGACAAGCACCAATGATTTGATGGCGTATTCAAAATGCAGCGAAAAATTTTTCTGCAGTAGTATTATTTTAACAAAGAAAGCACTGAACTTTCAAGATCTGTACATATAATTGACAGTCACAATTAGTCTAGACGTTGAATGCTTTTAGGATCTCACAAAGCTCTTTAGAAAGTAAAATTGAAGTTGCAGATTCAATGCAGGTACACTTGCCTTTTTTAATACATGAACACCCTCAAAGGAGACAGTTGATAAGTAGATGCTCAATCTCGCAACTGCTTTTGATGCTATCAGAATATGTAATAAAAATAATAATTTATTAATGTATGTTTTACAGTAACTAAAACTAGCACTGATGTTAGCCTTCCCAAACACTGGAGAGCTCCAAATCAAGATACAGGTCTGAGGATTCACAGAAGGGCAGAGTCCCGAATATTTCTCAGACTGGTCCAAAGGGTGGAGTCAAACTGGAAAGAACTTGGTAAAAGTTAGTGAAGCTCACCAAGACCAGCAGTAACATAAAAGATCAACAGCCAATAATGCCTGAATAAGTACAACGTTCTCACCTCATCTTGTCTTCTGAATAAATAAATATGAATTGTCTATAACAAGACATTTTGAGAGGTGGCTTTAAACACTATAATGGGGATCATGCTGAAGTATGGTGCAGCTGGTATTTGAAAAACATCACAGCACAGGAAGAAACTGTCTGTTAACCTCAACATTTCAGAAACAATTTCCCTCTCTTTCAGATGGAAAGCATGCCTGCAGAACTGAGCGTGGAAGCAATTTGCTTCAAAGGTGCTGCTCTGTTACAGGTGACAGAGCAGACCAGGAGCAGATCTGCAGAGCTGAACAGCGTTAACCGTTGGTATTGAGAACCTGGCATCCTCACTGTGCAGTTTTTAATATGTTGCGTTAGGGACAGGGCATTCCCCGCTCTTGGACAAGCTTCAGAGGGGTCCCAAAGACCAAACGCCCACTTGCGATTGAAGCGCATGTCTTCTTACTTAGCTGCATCCAGAAAGAATTCAGTTGATGTGCTCCGAGGCCACTCCACGATGTGAACCGAAGTGCTGTAAAAGCAGGTTACCAGGAGATTCACATCAAGAGCACCTTCCTGATGCAAACAAGCAGACTGGTTTTTCTGTGTAATTACAGATGGTCAGAGCACCGCAGCACTCCCTTGGCATTTTGGAAGGTCAGGCGTCATAACTGTAGTAGTAATACTTCTGGGAAGGGCTTTGTTTTAAGACAAAAATGATTTCCCAGCCACTATTAGCCAAAAATTTAATAATGCTCCTCCCTAAATATCACTATATTTTTATAGGAGTTTATTTTATAAACACTATGAAAGTATTTTCTGTAACACCAAAATAAACACGATGCATAGATTTACCTTTTGTTTGTCTATTTAGTAAAACAAATGATCTATAATCCAGTCCCTTTCAGTTACAACAGAGCAGTGCACTGCTGACTGATGCTCTACAGCACAAAGACTGATTTTATGAAACTAATTTGTGTGCACGTGTGCTAAAATATAAAGCCTCTAGTACTGCAGGCTGTGGGTAAAATGCTGTAGGCTGGGTGCAAAGCCCCTGGTGGGGTGCTGGAAAACAAGGAGGCCAAAAAGTCAAGTCCAAACCAGGTAATGGGCTCCCTCATTACCTCTTAAGATCAAAATCTGAGTTTTACTCCTGATTTAGAAGAGGATATCATTACCACCAGACTGGGTTATTGGTACAATTCAAGATCAGCCAAAGGTCACATATTGAAAGCATCAGAATCAGCTCCTGTGGCACCTTAAATTTTTCTTGGAATTCACCCAACCAGTCCCAGAGAAGGTTTAACATTGCTTGGGATATGAGATCATTATAGCCCAAGCCGGTGTGACAGCAGACCGTAATAGTGATGTTTCTGAAAAGGCAGATTGGGAAGAGGAGACTCATAATCCAAATAAGCCAGTGATAAAGGAGCTTGTTCTTCTTAATAAGAAGCACAGAATTTCCTGTATTAAACCAAATTAGTAAAGAGATTTCCATCTGGGAGACGATGCTGTGCTTTGTCCACATTATTTAAAAACAGTCAAATCAAATATTTAAAGTCAGAAACTTGTCTGAAGTCTTATCTGCAAAAAAAATTACGCTGTCTGCAACAGGACATAATGTTCTTCAGGGCACAGTGTGTTGCAATAGTACCTCTGCCTTTTTGAGTGTTTTAGCTACTGTCACATGTAGACAGTTGCTAGTTTTCCTATGAGACAGAATAGAAACAGGTGTTGCTGCCAAAAAAAATTTAAAATACTTTTTCCTAATAAGTCTTAAGCCTGTTCTACTTGTCTCCACTTTACTGAACTGACACCGAGAGCCACAAAAACATTTCTGCATCTCTGGATAGTGTTCCTCCTGCCCACCCTCATATTTTTAGTTCTTAGCTCTTCTTCACCTGTAAACAGCTAACCTACTTTGAAGGAGGGCTTCTAACATTCTGATGTATCACTACTCACTTTAGGAATAGGGTGCAGCAAAACTTATCATCCCTGAGAGCAGTGAACATCCTCTGGCTGGTCTCTGTGGAAAGGGCTGAGGCTCATGTCATTGACTCCTTAGTCCATCTGGATGGAGGTTAAGCTACAGGACTGAGATAGCTGCGAGCGTTTGCCTCTACCATCGCTTGTTCTGCAGGAGGAAATACTGGCTGCCTTCTCTCATTATTTCCAGGACTTTCAGCCTCCAAAACTAGCAAGGTCAACCTCCTATCACAAGGACTAAATGAAATACCAAGGAGCAGGCTGTGTAAAGGATTTAAGTGTTGTGGGCTAAGTGACACCACAGCTAGAGATGGTCACTGGCATGCAGCTTCAACGACCCCCCCAAACAAGTTCTGTCACACAAATGGCAAAGCTGTTGGTAATTGCAGTGTCTCAAAGTGTGGAGGGGTATCATATAGCTCATGGCTTTTGCCTTAATGTTTACTACATCTGTAAGGGGTGGGGGATATTATTACACTGATAAAAAAGAAATTACGTATTCCTGGAAGACTCCTTAATAAAAGGAAAAAAAAACCCAAACAAACCACCTTTGTAATCAACTGGCAAAAGTAAATCTGGTACTTCCTCTATTTCAGACCCTGAAAACTGACTGAAGGAGGGATGGGATTTCTGTTTCATAAATGTATTAGCAGAACAATTATGATTTTTTAGCATATCTGTTTGACTGCCCACAAACTGGATGTGGCTTTCTTTGAACTTGGCCCCAAATCTAACAGAATCCATGCTTTTGTGGAGTTTATTACCCAGCAAGAAGATTTTGTTTTCTGTCTTCAGGGGTTGTTAGATTGTTTGACAGTTCCTTGCAGGAAAATCTTCTAATCTCTTTGTGTACTTCAGCCCCAAACAGCAGCTCCAGTGCACACCCAACTTTGGAAGAGGCAGTCAACATTGGCATCTGGAGGTCTCATTCTGCCAGCAAGAGCTGGCATGGGGCAACAGCTTTGTCCTCTGGGTCACTGCTGCAGGTCAACAAAGCCTTGGGGTACCTTCATCAACGTGATTTGGACTTCAGACAAAAAACAGCTGGTAAAGAGCGTCATGGTGACAAGTAACATAAGGTGCTCCCCTTGTTTCTTTCTTATTTAGGATAGTTTAAAAGAGTTCTGTAGTCTTCCTTAACTCTGAAGTTATCTCCATTGAGAAGATATTTTAACAGAGTTAGGATGTTACAAGTGGAAAGGCAGACAAATTATTAATATTTTCACAGAATCTGGGCCTATTAGCAAATCTCAAAAAGGGCTGAGGATCCAATACATGCTAGTAAAGTCAGGGAGACACACACCAGTTACAGCAGGCTTTATATCAGCCCCTTAATGCACACCAAATATTTAAAATGAGACATTCAGTTTCTCACGAGTGTATCCCTCATATGTCAAGTATACGACTAAGTGCTACACAGAACAATTTTAACAATACCATTCCCACACTTATCTGGAAGTAACATGTGCCTTGTGTTACTTCAAGCCTCAGATGCTGAAAGCAAAAGCGGTTTGTCTGAAAAGAAAAAAACCCAATCTTTTTCTCTGCAGATGGTCTGAGCAAATGGTGTCTGTCAGCATCTCGGTAACAGAAACCAGATGCAGAGTGGCCATCCAGTCCTATAAGTTTGCCCCCAATTTATGCTGCAGAAATTACATTAAAAGAAATTTCTGGAATTGTTTAGAAATGATGTAATTGCCATCCAAACACAGATTATAACTCTTTATTACTGTTATTCCTGCTAATGCAATCATTCTTGGGTGGCTGCGTGGATGCATCAGACATAATAAAACACGGTAGAAATAGCTATTTTCCTGAAATACTTCAGCAGCTGTTATAAACTTAGTGTCTTTTGAACGAAAGGATTAGATCATGGAAAGAACTGAAACTGACTTTCTAGGCCTTTCTGAGGCTTTAGGCCTTTGAAGAGAAGCTGAACCACTCTGGCAACAGCGTGTAGCAGATACAAAGGGCATTTGCTTTGGGTAGGAAAGGTAACCAAAACTGGTTACTAATACTTGAAGCCCATTGGACAAGGTCAAGATTTTGCCTTCAAATATATATAATAAACTTCTATCAAAAACAAGGTATAAAAAGAAAAGTTTTAATTTCGACAGACTAGACTTTTGGGGGAACTGGTCTTTGAAAAAACGTTTGACCACCTTTACCGACTCCATCAGAATGAAATCTCTGTGCTGTCTTGTGAACAGGAAGCTGCAGTCAGTTTTCAGTAAACATGTGAGACCCACAGCAGTTTAAACAGAGCATGAGAAGCCAGTGAAGAGAGGAAAATACCATTATCCCAGTGAAAGGTGTAGTAGAGCAGAGCTCTTTCATTAACGGTTTGTAATTCCCCATGGCCAAGGACCTGTGGCCGAAGGAAGAATCATAATTTGTCTAAGAGACAAATGTCTTTAATGAAAACAGACAGGACTCCAACATCAGCCCTAAAATGATTTGTTAGTGGTGGACAGGCAATTGCTGTGGGAAAGACTAAGCAAAAAAAACCCCAAAGTTGCAGTAAAACAGTTACAGAGCTCACAAGCTGCTACCTTTTGGAGCCTTCTGAGACACCCCTTTGATCTCTTGAGAGTAGAGGACATGCATGACACAGAGACCTGTGGTTACATTTCTGCACAAGGAAGGTGCTGACTGTGATTTTAAGGAAACTACACACTGCTGTATCTGCCTGGGAAGACCTTAGTGTAACTAAGGACCAGTAGTTGTTGATTCTGCAACAAAAATACCCTAAAACCTGAAATGAAATAAGTTCACCTATAAAATCTTTCGATCGGCCAGTCCTGTTTTTTCAGGGCTATGTAATAACCCTAATCTGATCTTTCTTTCATTGAAGAGAATACAGGGGAACAGTGTGGAATGCTTTATCACTTACAGGCAACATTTCACACTTTTAATAAATTTGTGTGCAATTAGGTTTTATATATAAATTGAGTTTTATGACATCCTAAAATATTGAGTATTAATAAAATGAACAGTAGCTTTTTATTGATACCAGTAGAATGGATTTGTTAAAATGTGGAAATGATCATCCCACTGAAGCGGTCATATCATTTATGAAGCATGTGGTTGTTCTCATGCAAAACACAATATATATTTTAAGGAAAGGAGAACAAATTTACAGGAACTTGGATTTAGTCTCAGCTGTTTCCACTGGGCTGGATATCACTGCTTCTCTGTGATAACTGTGCTTATAAAATCCCAGCCAGCCCCCATTAGCCTCCCCCCTCCACCCCTGCCCCTGCCACTAATTTAGCATTTATACATAGCTTGCATTTCTATAATGAAAATAAATTAATTAAGATATATTGAATTTCCCTCTAGAAACAGGATCTACTTAAAAGGTAAACAAAAAGGTATAATCAATTTAACTTCTGTAGTATAAATGCTCCAGTGCAGTTAGCTGGACATTGAATAGTAAAAAGACTTGGTCCTACCATCCATTCTAAAGCTCCTTAATCACTATACCATATAATAAGGTCATATTCTCAGGTTTTGGGTATATTTGGATATTTCCCATAGGCTTTAATGGAACCAGACCTATATGACCATAAACTAAATCCTCCCTCCCTTCCGCGTCTTTAGTGAATCTAGATACTTTCTGTTCATTGTATGTTAGGGTTTTATAAATAGTGAGTTTTAATGCCTTCTAGCTTTCTTTGGTCTAAAATGCTCAAGACTGACTTTTTCCAAGAGATTTGCAGAGCTTGAACACATACTGTGGGCTGGCACGAAAATCCCTCCATGAGCCTGCAGAGCCTGTGTTAAACTGCGGGTCTGACAGGACAACGGTAACAGTCTCTCAGTGCCTGAAAAAACTGCAAATTTGTAGAGCGTACAAAGAAATCTCATTGACTGATTGTTTTCCGGCATTTCTGGGGCAGAAGGTAGGAACTCCTTTCATCTCTGTAGTTTAACTTCATATTACTTTTTTTCCCCAAAGTAAAAGGTCACAGATGCTGCTTCAAGCAATCTGAGCAGGCAACATTGTAGTGAGGCAGGATAAGGGATATAACTAACCTGATCTGACTTAATGGGAGGCAATGAAGATTAAAATCGGCTTCAAAAAGGGAGCGAATGGAATGAGCAGTAATCACAACTCCTGGGCAAAAATTAAAGCGAGGTAACAGGAAGTTATGGCAAGAGGGACATCCAGTTACCTTCACCAGCTGTTGCTGCTGTTTGAAATACATGCAAATTTGCATTTTTGATCCCACATTTCACCACAGTTGTCTGCTGAACCTCCACTAAGGAACTCAAGACAACAAAGCACCTTGTGATCTTATCAGCTGAAGACATTTACCTCCCAAAAGTTTCTATTGCTGCTAACTGCCTGAGATAAAATACTTCTCAAGACTGTCAAATTCCCAACTAGGAGCATTAAAGAAAAGCATTGGAGATTGAACCACCCTTTAAATTCACTCTGGATCTTGGCACAGATAGCCTAAGAGGCTCTGGAGCTAGGCTTCTGCTTTGACCCATTGTTTTCTCCAGAGGGAGTGGGCTGATGGATGTGGCACTCACCTGAAAACCTCCACATCTGAATTTCACCTTTTCAGCCCCTGGGGTCTCTTGAGATCTCATCTTCTTCCTGTTTACACATTTCAAGTAGATTCACAGGGCTTAATGAAAATGTAAGAGCATTTACATCTGTGGAAATGAAATGTGATTTTTTTTTTAATAAATGAACGTATTTAAATAAATTGTGAAAATATTTTCACAAGAAAAAAAAGCAAGCAGGGAAAAGAAGCAAGGGCAATGAAGGCCAGACAGTGAAGACAAAAGTATAATCAACTATTTTACATGACAGCATAAAATTAAAGGTCCCCTTTTTTACTTTTTCAGAAACTTTTTTTTTTTTTCAGTTTGGAATTCTGAATTTCTTTTTTCTGCTTGGAAAAGAAAAAGTTGCTGTGAATACTACCTCCCATAACACCCACTAAGATAAGCTGATTCTGCTTTTCCCCTGGCATTTCTGAATGCTGCCCTTATTCAGTATGAGGCTGAGCCTGTTTCCCTACATCTCATAAGTACTGAAGGGAGCAATGCTTGTCTACATATTACAACTCTGGGAGAAGCTTGCAATTCTGAACTGTTGGTTACAGGAGTAATAATTGTTAATTATGGTGAAAGGTGACTCTAAATGTTCTATTGAGGCAGCTGTTTGAGGAGGACTGGAGTGCACCTCTCATGCCAGGGTGGGAGGAGTAATGGAAGAGGCATTTGGCTCTGTTAATCTGGTTACAAGCTCTATCAAGTCTTGGTTTTGTCTCCTTAATTTTGAAAAACAATCATGATGTGACAGGGAAACACGCCAGGCAAAGGTAACCTGGCATGCAGTCTTCTGTCAAGGCAGGCAGGAGTGTTGGTGTTAGGTTTTGACAGGTTGACCAGACATGAAGAAAAGGAGAAACTCTCTTGTTGCTTTAATTGAGTAAGTTCTCCCATTCCTCACTTCAATTTGTCAATGCGCAGAGAAGAAAGAAACAGAGAGACAGTTCTGCTGCAGCTTTTCTGTTCTTCAGTCCTTGAGGAAGATGAGGAAATCTTCCATGCTTGGTCCCTTACCTACAGAAATACAGTAATTGCCACGTACGTCAAAAGACCTCTGACCTATTCCTCTAGCAACTGAGTAAGCTTCTTCCCCAGCAATGTCACTGCCTCCTGACCTAGGAGATGGAAACTTACACTCCAATACCAGCAGGTTATTGAGAATCACCTTTGTCAACACGGTAATAAACGCCTCAGTACTGCCTGCTCTGAAGACATCCCTGGTTTGCCATGAGCCAGGGTTGGGGGCTGTGAGATGAGGCAGGGTTCTTCAGCATCTCAAGATAAGCTCGGAAGATCTGTCAAGATTAAGAACCAAAGTCAAGGTCTAAAACTCATCTCAAGTTCTCTGTGTTGCCTCCAAGCAGTTTATCCCAAGGGAAAGATGAGATATAATTGAGTTGTCCTGGCACCATGTCCTGTGCTTAGTCTTCTAGTTAGCAGTAGCTCATTTTCATTATCTTTATTTCATTATTTTTTTTCATGAAGTCATTCACTGTATCTAAATGAAGTGGGTTTAGATCATATAAAGAAATTCCAGTGCCTTTACCTCTCTCACACCAGCTTCAGCATAACAATCCCGTAGGTCTAATCCTGTAAACCATAATAGGAGAAACTGAAACATACCACCACACAAGATAATTCCTACTAATAAAACACGTCTCTGTCTATGGGATTATTTTTCAAGACTCCAGTTTCTAAGAGTAACTGATTGCATTTAACAACCTTCTGCTGCAGCAGCATATAGTTAAGTAAATTTCTCAGTTTCATTACTTTAAAACTTAAAATATCAATATCTAAATTTTACATATACAAGTATTTTTGAACTAATTGTTCAGTCCAGAAAAGGCTGAAAATCCAGATTTAGGCAGGATAATATAAAAGGTCTGTAATAAAAACAAGCACAGGTTGGTCACCAACCAAAACAAAATATGTAAGGTGCAGACAACGCCACTTTCTTTAAGAACACAAATTAAAATAAAGTGCAGGCCTCTTGACGTCAATATTACTGTATTTGTTGATTTCTGTCAAGCCATTCAGACTGATGCGTTTTTGAAAGTATACTTCATTTCATTAAACAAGTTCATATCGTTTCTCTTGACAAGAAATGCAAGATAATTGGAACAGGGGAAGCAGGAAGTAAATAATAAACTTTAAAAATTAACTAAACTCCAGGACATTCAGCCCTCTGTAGGATGTTAAGCTTTTGTTCCCTGAGCAAATGGCTCTAATCCATAACGCTTTAGTAGTGAATGTCAGTTAAAATCATTCAGTCTATTTGGGATATGATTTCATCACCATTCATGATAGGTACAGGAATCAAACTGCAGCCAAAAGGTAGGTGTACTTATGACAGCCCATTCAGTTGAACTGTCATCTTCACCACAGAGCTAGTTAAGTAGTTATACAAGATAAATGATACCTAGATCATATTATAGGGGGAGCTCTGACAAAACTGCTCATTTGCATGTCATCACTCATCCGGTCTTTACGTAGTGAATTATATGAAAACTCCTCGTCTGGCCTTGATGGCAAGGCATTTGAATATTTCACTAGAAATACCCTGACATACATATAGATATCTTAATCTGAATTATGATGGAACTAAACTAACACTGGGAGAAGACCAGCTTTCTGATGATTTTTATTAGGGTGATATACCTCACTCTTTAAGCAGCACGTGTATTTTCAGAGTACTGCCACAAATTATCCCTGGCTTTTTGTCTTGTGCAATCTAATGCAGAGTTTCATCTTGCCCCTGAAGTCGAAACATTATCTGATTATTTTTAAGAAAAAAAAAAGAAGCTTTTGTAAAATTTGCCAATCAGGTGTGCATCATCATAACATTATCACAGAATTTCTCCTGGAACTGGGAGGGGAAACACAGTTATCATTCTGGTGTCTAATCCTCAGATCTGCACCGGTCCTTTGCTAGTGTGAAATGAGGATAAAGGACGATACATGTTTTAAGCCAGACTGTGAATACAGTTAAGGAATGGCTGTTTAGAGAAAGAGTACGGTGTTCTACAGCATTAGTGGTGTTCTGCTGTTATATTATTTTTGCAATAGTACATATCCTTTTCATGCTGAAGACATTTTCCTTTCTGGTATATCAAAACCAAACATTATTTGGAAGAATACTTTCTTATTAGAAAAGACATAGAAGAAACTTGGAGAAATTATGCTTCAAAAGATCTATTTTCCTGGACACACACTGGGGTGAGAATGACAGAAGCTTCTTATTATTTAATATATTTGAAGACATTCTAATGCCTTTGAATAAATAAACCATTTAAGAACACACTTAATTGGTTCCTATTTCTCTGTTTCTGTCAGGCAAATGTGACATCTAAGTTTTTATAATCAAAGCTAAAAGAGGAATTTTTCTCCTGACCAGGAATTAGAAATGGTTTGACCATCAAATCATTCATTTAAATTGTGACCGATCTCCAACTCTCCAGTGAGGTGCCAAGCTTCGTTGTACAGATGGGGAGAAAAGACATAACATACTCACCTGAGAAGCGCAGAAGGGACCCCGCTGACCCGGCATCTAGGCATCTCCAGGACTGTGAAGAGTTTTTCTGCCAAGTGTGTATGCCAGAGCTCTTCAAAATAGCTTTTCAGGGCTCCATCCTCAGTCAGACTCCAGTTCTTTTACCAGCCTAATGATCCAGTCACAACTACTTGCAAAGCCCTCCTCATCCCAGAAAGAGGCTCTGAACACGTTCTATAAATGGGTAAAAGACAAAAATATAGTTTGATGATTTCACTGTTTTTACCTCAGAAAAATGCTAGAATCACTCCAATTTCAAGAATAAGCTGAGTCATGGGAAAACACAGGCAGGTAATCAAGACCCAAGCATAAAAGGATCTAATAAAATGTGGGACCCACATACACTTCATGAATTCGGGAAGAAAATTTTGCCTACACTGAAAGGGCCTCTTTGTTAGAAAGCTGGATTATCTTTAATTAAGTGCAAGTGCACACATTTATGCAGAAAATTTGATTCCTGAATTCTGTTCAACTCTTTAATAAGAGTTGCCACCGGCTGGGTACGCACAGCTGCGGCCAAAGGCAGAGCGGGCAGAGCTGGGCTGTGAGTTGTGAGCAAGTGGTACAACTGCAACTCCATGGCACACCCTGGGAAGCACAAGATGCACTAACAACAAACAGGCACCAAACCTCCTTATAACGCTGCCTTCGTTTATGATGTTCAGGTGTCCGTGGGCGGTGGAAATGCATATAAAGAGTCACCCAAGATACAAGTGAGGTAAGCGCATAACACAGCCTCTGCACTGAGCAGGAATTGATCTTGCAAGTCAACAAAGTTCATTTTCTTTTCTCTCAGAGTTGTAAAGATCAGCAGAACATCAGTGATAACCAACACAGTTTATGCCACAGGGATTAACGGGATCCTCATGCCAAAGCAGTTGTTCGTCACGTGTTTCTTAGATGTGTCTCCTGAAATCGGTAAAAGTAATTTGGCGGAAAATCACCAGCAGCCTACACAGGATCAGATTGCCATATGCTCTCTTATCCTGCTAATGATTTTCATTCTTAGCATAAAAATGCCTCGTGAATAACAGTGAAAAAATTATTTTTCTCTCTGAAGTAGGAGTCTTTGTTCACAATATGATCATAAATATTTTTGGTTTCGTGATAACAACAGGTGATATGACTCTTGGTAGTGGAGATTAAGACAGTTACACTGGGGCAAAAAGTTTGTTCATAATTGCAAATCAGGAAAAAATATTTAAAACAATGACAGTAGTCTTGAAGTATGGTATGATATAGTCTAATAGACAGCCAGCCAACACAGTTCTCACAGATGCCAGGGGGAGTTCTGTTACTGATTTAAATGGGAACAAGATCAAATTCAAGTTCAGACAGAAGCAATACAGTAAGCCCTCACTATTTCCATTACAACAGTATTCTGGATGTATAGCCCAAAAAGCAGTTTTATTGGGAATAAAAGCGATATGTGGGAGTGATAAAAATTAGAAGTTTTATCCATAAAAAAATATAATAAAAGGCAGCATTGTCAAAGGTAAATCACCATTGTCAAGCAGCTTGAAACTATGATGTAAAGAAGAAAGATACAACATGTGGCTTTTACCACTAGGGAAATGCAAGGCCAATTATGTGGTACAAACATCATTTTATTGTGCAAAATAGGTGAGGAAACTGTTCACGTCACAAGCAGATGCCTTCTATTTCTAAAGAAAAATCAGCCTGTATCTTTAAATCTTGTGTGGAAAACAAGTGCTTAAACTACTAACTTGAGCACTCTTTCTTTTTTATAAATGACTATATAACATGAAAGTGGAACTCTGAAGTCAGTGGGATGTTGCTGAAGGACAATAAAGCCTGGATCTTCCAAAAAAGTAAATAAGTACATCCTAGTGAAACTGGGGGAACGCGCTAACTGCACGGCTAAAATATATGCATCTTCCTGGAAAAAGGTCAAAACGATCTTTACTGTGAGATTTTTACCTTGACAAGTTGATATCTCTGGTTGAATCCACACTGCAGGCATAGGGGGGAGCGGGAGATCTGCAAGTCAGGATGCGACCATTTCCTCGTGTCCTTTTAACGACGCCTAAGCAGACAGGCAGGAGTCTGTGGTGAACTCTCATACTCTCCAAGTTAGGGGTAATGAGAAGGCATCAAGGCCCGCAGCCTTGGCCATGGAAAGCCTCTGCCCTATGGTAAATCCTCAGCCTACGCAGCTTATGGTTCATGGAAAAGCTTGTCAGTCTTGAAAATTATGGAGTCACAGGTTGCAATGTCGAGAACTGTTGCATTTAAATTGCTGTGTTCCATGAGAGTCTTTAAAATGTGGATGCAAAGAAAAAGTTACTAATTAAAAACATCAGCTATGACTTGGGAAATGCATTACTCTAAGCTTTGCAGACTGTGTTGTAAAGCAGTATGTAAAACCTAAAGATGCCGGTTATGTGATTTCATGTTAGAGGTCATCAGTCACTGCATCTCACATTTAACCTTCTCGGAGAGAGGAAGCAGAAGTACGACTTGCATCCTGCAGATAATTCTCAGCAAAGATAGCAGACCACAGTGATGGAGCATGCTTTCAAGGCAGTAACTGTGATACTACCCTCTTTGCAGCTCTAGGCAGAAAGGGCATATCTTGGGGAAAAAGAGAAATGGTCAGTGGGTTATTGCATTTTGTTCATGTGCAGCTGCTGAAATGTTTACAAGAGCACAACTAACCAGGTACAAATCTGAGAAATTCCAAAACCTCTAAATCTCTTCAAGGGATCAGACCATTCCTTCCATCCAGGGACTAGCAAAACACAATTTCAATTGTTTTTCAATTACCTTCTCTCTCTGAGATCTGTAGTCCATGCAGCACAGTCCCCTTCACCTCATTGGCATGGGATTTAGCCTTTCCAGCCACTACAGCTGTACTTTCTGCCATCCTCCCTCGAAGGCTTAGATCCTCAGTGGATGTAAATGAGTGTCATCTTACTCATGTCTGAGGGACTGTGCCACCTTGCAACAGCTGAAGGTCCAACCCATCCTTCCCGAACATAAGCTGCTTTTGAAATAAAATTTTGAACTTTGGTGTGATTACACTTTCAACAACTGTGTTAACTATTATTAACAGCATCTTTTTGCAAACCTAAGCACTTTCGCGTGGCAGCTGGGCCATGCAGGTTAGGGGTTTCTTGATGCAGAGTATGTTCCTTGAGGAAAATTCACCAGTATGTTAAATAGCTAATCTCAATCTGTTCAACAGAGCAATCCAAAATTAGACCTCTGGCCAATCTTAGCTACTGGTATCTAGGGCAAATCAAGAGAGATGTTCAAAGACCTTCCTCATTTTCCTTCCACACATGGGGGTGTGGGGAGGTGTAGAAAGGGAAGAAGAAAGCTAGCTACAGATCACTATTCCAGAACAGGAGCCAATCTACCAGATTTTCAGATAGGAAACAAGAATAAAATTAAAGTAGTTACTTCACGAAAGACATTCGTACTTAGCAGTCTGTGGTAAGCAGAGAGAAGAATTTCTCGTTAACAAAACCAAAATGGACTGACTGACTATTTTTCAGAATGAAAATTAAAGACAGATGTGAAGTGCCAGTGAGAAGGGTGCAAAATCATCTACTGATTTGAACAAGTTTGGCTGGAGTGAGAAATGGACTTTGTAAAACACAAAGGAATTTCAGAGGTGTTCGATACTACAAGTGCTGAATAATCAGTGAGATTTGTTTAACAATTCAGCTATTTTACATATCTCCAAGATGAACGCTTCCCTCTTCTGGGAAGATATGGCAGATAACTTAAGAAACCTACAGACCGTTAGGGAATATCGCAGGGAAATCGCAGGGGTTCTAGATACATTGCAGTTCCAGCAAGTCTTTAAATAAGGCATTACATAAACTTATTTATATAAGGCAGTTGAATCTTGACTAAAATTGAACAGGTCCAGGCTCAGGAGCAGAAATCTCTCCCAGTGTTCCCTACTTCCATTAAAGCTTCAGAACCCCTCTTCAGAGCGGGAAAGCCAGTACCGCTTGAGCAGCAGTTTGCAGGAAGATTCAGGGTGCCCCAGGACCTGCTGCAGACAAGATACTCACCAGCAGGTTCTGCCGTATGTGGTACAGCTGCCTGGGTGATCTGAGTCCAAGCCAGACACATTCCTTCTGGGTTTGCTACGAAGTAGACTAACGGGAGAAATACAGTCACCCTGTGCAGGCCTCCGAGATGAGAGAAGGCAGAATTTTGTTTTAGTTTGTTGCACTTTGCATGAATGGGACCAAACAGTTTCTGTATGTTCATAATGAGCAGATTAGAAGTTCTGGAAAAACAGTTTTCAGCAGAACAGGTCAGACAATGCATTTCTTTCCCTGACAAAAATGTTAAACTTCGCATAAAGAATTTAAAGGGGAAATATTACAAATCTGATATTCTACAGAGATCAGCAACAGCTGCAGTACCTTACAGGAGGGTAGTGCAGACTCTGTGCTTGCCCTGTCCCCTTCCCACTCACTTCAGGCTCATTGATTAATTAAAACTTCCATTATATAGATATACACACACACATGTTGGAGCTTCCCTTTCTGGTAAGAAGTTTTGCACTAGGAAAGAAAGTCTGCGCGAGGAACCTGACCTATAAGGGAGAAAAAGATCAGAGGCAGAAAAAGTACACATATTTTACAATTTTCAGGAACAAAATAGCTAGCATTTCAGATATTCATATTTATAATTTAAAAAATCATAATTGAAAATCTATTTTTTCATCCAAAAGTATTTTATGCTGGAAATTTTTAGATGGCTATTTTTAACTGCTAAGCACTATTTTAGGCAATAATTTAAACATTCAGGTTTCTATACTTCTGGACTAAATACCTCGGTCAGTAATATATCTACCACTGACACACAAAACTAGGGAAAAGATTTGCTCCCCACAAGAAATTGCAACCCATCCCACACCTCCCTCACTCTCCTTTTTTCTCCATAGGTTTTAAAAGAGATATTCTTCCGGCTACGACTAAAATTAGAGCTTTTCTTATGATTAAAAGACATGCAAGCATAGCTTTTAATTTTAGGTTCTCCAGCAATTCTCTCTTACAGTTTATAGAGCTTTTTCTCCAGTACACTTGTGGTGAGCAGAGTTCTAACACAAAACCATGCACACAGGTATTACTTGAGTGTTTTTCTGAACACACACACACACACCAAGAACAATCTGATTAATTTAAAAGCTTAAATTAATCAGAAGAAATAAGCCAGGGATAAGAAAAGTACAGTGGGATAAGCTACATAATTACTAACATACTAATCACCATGTGGTTTACCTGCTGCATGTTTTTTACCTTGATGAAATAGGCATTGACAATATGCCAATTAATAATACTTACAGCACATCAACATTATAAATATAAAATACACAACAGGAAGAAGCAGGTCAAATCCAGGAGAACTGTAAAAAAAATCCCCAATCATGAATCCAAAATTTAACTTGTTATAATCACTATATTTCAAGACAAAACAAAACCCTTTGTCTATTATTAGGTGCTTGATTCTGTGAATAGCCAGTTGCTTCCTGGGAGATGTTAACCACCAGGAGAATCCATAAACTGCCAAACCCAAGTATGAACCGAAGCTCACAATTTTAAGGAATTTTAGATGGGTACGATGAATTTCCTCAGGATTTGCCCAGTGTACTTAAGATATCCCATTTTTTAACCACTGTTTAGTGTCAGAGTATGCTGTACGAACAATGCTTGCAGACATTACAGTGTTTAGTACACAGGACACTTTTCCAAGCTAGTTAGCTTCGGTAAGCCTGCCCCCAGCCCAACACCAAGACTGCTGAACATTTACTTCCTATATGAAGGGCATCACTTTGATCAAATTAAGACATCAGAAGCAGATTAGCCTTCATAAATGAAAAGACAATAAGCAAAAGCTGTCACTGCTGTCATTAAAACTTTTAAGATAATAAAGATGACAGAAAAATCTAATTAAGACCACAAGTAGAAATAAATCTTGTCTCTGAAACCGTGACAATTAACTGTGTAAAGAATTGATATGGTAAATACTGACATTATAAATTATGACAGAGCACATTCTCTGACAGACATTTTAGCTTTCAGAAATCAGGTAGGAGAGATGAGGTGCTAAACAAAAGGAGACACCAGAATGTGAAAGTGAGGGAAATCTGTTATTTTTTCACAAAGATTTTTTTTTTTATTATTATTAGCTACGCTGCTACTGCATACAGTAAAAAAAAAAAAAAAAAAAAAGGAAATCTGATAAAGAAACTCCCAAAGTTCCTCCCAGGGTAAGGACAGTTCAGCAGAAACCAAACCCGTCCGTGGGTGTAAGTCAACTGACCTGCAATGAATGCAATAGAGCAGCACCAAATTACACCACCAGAGCATAAATTACCTCCTGTTTTTTATAACTTAGATGGTATAAATGATTAAGTTTTAAACAGTTCGTTTGCTGGCTTGGTCTTGCTAGCATAAATCAGTTATTATATCAGAAAATTAATTTTATCCCAGGTTCTGACAGCTACTTCCTTCCATCGACTAAGAAAAGATTTACTGAATTCAAAAATTCCATGAAAGGATTTTTGTCATTTTTGTATAATACATGTAACAACCACCAGCAGTAGGAAGATTCAATTCAACCCCCTCATTCTAACTCATTGCATGACAGAGTTCTCTGACTTAATTTAACAATGAGAAAATTGTGAATAATCATCTCCACCATTTCGCTGACAGGATTGCTATAGCATAGCACAAGCCAAGTATACAAAACTTTCCCGATGTACAGAAGCTGCAGGGTTTTTTTGGCGGGGGGGTGGTGGTGGTGGTGTTGAATCTTAAAGTATGGACATGTTGGCATAAAGCTTGAGAATGACACCAGCAGAACAGATTTCTTTCCACATCCATGAAATTTTCTCCTTTGGCATTATAGCAACAATCCTCCTATACCTTAGTAAATGAAATAAAACTCTTTCCAATATTTTCTTATTCTTGTAAAAGCTCTTTACAAAAGTGACATCACCATCTGGTAGTATTCCTTCAGTCAAGTCTGAATGTGTGGTTTACACTTCGAAAATGAGGGAAATTATGTCAAAGATGATGTTGAACTTCCATGCTGAAGTATTTCAGGACCTTATTTGGCAAAACATTCAGCCTGGCAATAAATTCATTCCTAACTTGAGGTGTTCCTTAACTCTCATTAAAATCAGTGGACTTCCTAAGCATACGCTTGAACTGGGCTAGAAAACAGAATGTGTTGAAGTCCTTTGAAAAAGCAACACCCTACAGATCCAAATCGCCCACTTACATATTGTACAGGTGGTTTGAGTTTGAGTACATAGCACATCCACAGGGAGGGATTACCTCGCTCTGCTTCAAGCCTACAGTGGTGGGGATCAGACGGAGCACCCTGTCCGTGTGTGACGAGATTTCCATGCCACCAGTGCAAAGTAGCCAAATAGAAGCTCATTCCTCAACTGGTCTAGTTGTGAGAAAGTGGTTTTGTGTAAAAGAAAAATCCAAATGAATAGGGTCTCTGCAGCCTCCTCTCTCCTGTCTGTAAATACATTCATCCCCTGCAACTCACAGGTATCGCAGATTGAGGGAACTAAGTTTTTGTGGTCATCTCTTATCAAAATATGGGCAACTGTAGCAACATACACCATACTTGAGGGAGTTAATCACTCATTCCCCCTCTAAGGGGCCTATCTTCTATGTGCGTTCACTATCTTCTGCGCTCTTGTAGTATTTAAGGGCCCATCTGATGCAAACTGTAATTTCTCTCATGGAAACTAACAGATATTCACCCATTGAGACTTTAGCCTTAAAGAGTCAGATCGTGGACTTGCAAACAAGGGGAAACGTTCAAAGACTTGGAAAGGAAGCTCACTCACGGAAACTGTCCTGAAGGCACTCTGATACGATACATACAGAGTAAATTCAAAACCCCTTGCCTATCTCCCAGAGACAGAAAGACTATAAGGCAGATGGGAAAGGGTCACTGTAATGACTCTCGTTCTCCAAGAATCCAAAAACAATACAGAAATTGCCTTTAACAGCATTGGTTACAGACGCAGGACACTTGGCTTTCCTGTCCTCTGGCTGACTCGAGCACTGAAGCTGTAGCCAAATTTTTGGACGATGCTACCAACCCTGCCTGGAGGGCTGGAGCTCAGTTGCCTACATTACATGAAGCAGGCCAAAAAGATACAATTCTGAGAATTATTTCCAGAAAGACTTGGAGTCAGCATGGCTCCATGGCAGAGATTTAATGAACCATAATGGTCTTCCTTATCTCTACTTTTTTAAAGGTAAACATTTGAACTTCCCAAATATGTGTTGTCTCCCAAAAAAGAACCACCTTCAGAACATAATGAAGCAAAGAACGTGTCGCATGTGCTCCATGTCTCCTACTCCTACATTACCGAATGCGTCCCTCCTGTCCAAAATGCCCTCTTGAATCTCTGACTCCATCAATCTGAATGACCTCTGGGGAGACAAGTTTTGCAGGCAGCAGCCCTACCTCCTGAAAAATGAGCGCTTCACCAAGTCCCAGCCCCTGAGAGGAAGCAGTGGAAAAACCTTTGGCCATCGTGAGTCGCCTTCATCTTGTTGGGCACACTAGCCGAGGTCCAAGGCAGGTGCTCTGTGAGTTTTTTGTCTACAAAAACTGCTGCCAGGATGAATTTTGCTCTAGAGGAACTAAGTTCCCTCCATTCTGTTAATATTCAGTCTTGTGCTGAAGCCACGTAGGCTCACAGACACCACAAATCAAATAGCCACCATTGGCAGGGTAGAAGCCAAGCCAAATCAAAACAAAACCCCATGCCAATGGCATGTCGATGTTTGTGTTTTCATCAGAAATGCCAGCGCCTTCTGGAAATTCAAATGTAATGACTGGAATTTGGGATTTATTTTCAGCTTCCAAAAGAAATGTCACAAGTGAGATCTATGAAGAAGGTTCCCATGACCGCCTCCCTGATCTGAACTACTGAAAGCTTCACAAAGTCGTATCTTTCAGCTGGCATAAACTGGCATAACTACTGATTTCAAATGAACTAAGCCGATTTATGCCAGCTGAGAGCTGGCCACTATAAATTAACAGGTATTTATGAGCTGCTCAGAAGTCTAAGACCTGTGTACAAATTATTCCATACTATTTCATAAAATTAGAGATAATTTCTTGAGTTGCCAGTTTGCTTCTAGGTTCTTTAAGGAGTGATAAATTCATGAAAATGACAGGGGTAAGTGAAATTTTTCTAGCAATTACTAACGTTGCCAGTTATTTTGAGTGAAACAAAGGCTAAAGTTGTTCCCAGTTTCTCCTGCAAATTATACAGGTGCCAGCACATGACTGGATATCGCTTAAAATGCTTTAAGATCTGAGTGTGATTTAGCTTCTGCTTGTATAACATAAGACAATTCTTTCCTGTCTGTTTTCATTTTTGGAAGAGACTCCTGCCATTTGACTGATTACATTTAGTATCCCACAGTTTCCATTGCTGGAGGTCTATCTGATTCCTGAATACCAGAATAAATTACTTGGAACTCCAGCTTGGCATCTTCCATAGTTACATGACATGACAGTAAACCATACAAGCTCATAGAATGCAGTCTTTAAATCTGTTAAGTGTAAGAAAAATCAACTAATTAACCGATGACTTGGTACAAAAAGTAGGGAAGTCCAACATTCCTGTAGTGAACTGCAATAAATTGTGCTTCACATTGTCATCAATAGTACATCACAAAGTGAGAAATTAATTAATTATTACTTAACTATGAGTTGAACACGTGTCCTCCCACCTAAGGAAAGGAGAGCCAAACATTTACGGCACCAGCCCACACACATTCACACAGTTTGTTTCCCTGATTATTCACTGAGACACGTGCATGAATAAAGAAACCCCTGAGTAAACACCTATGAAGTGAAGGCTAGAATTTAGACAGGCCTCTATCAGAGAAGCCAAATGCACTGGAAATCCTTCATGCATTTATTCACTACATATTGCACCCAGCTGTACAGTACAAGGATTCTTGTTTTACAGATGAAGCACCGAAGTACAGAGAGGCTTAAGTCCAGATCCTGTAAGCTGTTTAGCCACCTGATCTCATCTGAGTTCAGCATCTCTCAGGGTCTGTGCCTAAATGATTTGACCTGGGTCACTCATGATGCTTGCTCTAGAAACAGTATTTCTTCCATAGCTTACAAAGTTTAAACAATTCCAGTCTTACCTTTAGTCACTGGCAACCTGCCCATTCGAGAAATGTCATTTATGAAAGACTATAAAAAAATCATACCCTCTCACAACTGTTAACTGAGGTCTGCTGCTTTTTCCTAGCTTTGTTTTTCTTAAGAAAGCAGAGTAATACCTTTTTCCACAGCTCTTTAGCACCCTCTATTGTTTTCTTTTTCTAATCAAAATTTCACTCTTTTTGAATTGCTGTGCCATCAAAAAAAAAAAGAAAAGACTTTTTCTAAAGCAGGATAAAAATAAGGATCAGTAATATAGTAGTGTGTAACTAGAACGCAGTGAAAACAAGAGAAGGTTATAGGTAAGTTTCTATACCAATTCACTGACTCACACAAAAATGCTTTCTTAAAGGCAGAGAGATTTTTGCTACCCACTTCAGCAAAGAGTAGAGCCTATGACTGCAGAAGTTTTGTCTAACAAGACCTGAGTAGTGGCTGCAGAATTTAACCTTATAAATGTAAACTGGAAACCAAAATACTTAACATTATACTAGGACAACTATAAACAATGTGAAATAGGTCTAAAGATTCGTTAAGTGTTTCCAGATGCCGAACCTGTAAGATATAAGTCTGTTTTGGATGGTTACAAAAAGTGCCAAATGGATTCAGTTTGTCAGACAGTTATTAAGCCTTTGCATGGCTACACATCAGTATTACTTGCTACAAATTTCAAGGGGGAGCAACCAAAAACCCCAACACACAAACCACACACTCAAAGCAAGATTTAACTTTAATTGGACAAAGTCTGTTTGCATGTGAAGAAGTACAATTGATCCGAGGATCTTCTAGAAATTCCTTAAATCTCTGAAGCTGCTCAAGAACAATTTTCAGGGCTGCCACTTAAAATGCTTGTTTCAGTCGAACTCACAAACTTGCCATCATTCTCTGAATTAACTCTTATTACCTTCTAACTGAGGAATATAACCAAATATTAAAGTGGCACATGTAAATTTGGATAGATCAAAAATTTAGAACTTGATATCAAGTTTCATGGAAGATATAGAGAGTCAAAAATCAAACCCAGGAGTCAGGAAGGGCCTGAGCTCTTTAACAGCTATTGTGACTCAATGCAAAGATATAAAAATTGTTTGAGGCCAGACAGAGTTCACTGTGGAGGTCAATTTAAAAGCAAGTACATTTGAAAAATCAGGAGCAAGTCAAAAGCAATGTAACATCTATCTTCTTCCTGGGCTTTCTCAACAGGGCAGAAGACTTGCCAGGGACTTGCTTGTATAAGGCTGCTCCACAGAACTGGCTCATGCCAGACCAAGACAGATGGGATTGGATGTGAGGGATGGAGAGCATCTTCTGGTCTCTGGGACAGATGGCGGGACAAGGCCAACATCCTGTCTAAATCCCCTGTCTTATATTTAGAATTTACCCTTTGACATTTTGTCTTCTCTTGTTATGTAACCCTGACAGAATCTTGGGTGTTCCAAATCAGAAGAAATTTGATTAAATGGAAGTACTGCTAAATGTCAGACCAGAGCAGATACTGCAGTGTCTGAACTCTATTTAGCCAGGAGTGAGATAGTATATGAAATGGGAGAGCAAATAATTTTCCGTGTTAATCCCGCAGTGCCAGAATGAAATAACTGGTAAATAAAGTTATTTTTCATTACTATCGTAGCAGCTGGTGGTTGGTTCAGAGAGTTCTATGCTCTCACCCTCTTCAATGCTCCTCTGAGACATACTTTGAAAAAAGGGATGAAAATAACACAAGGTAGCAGATGTTGGTAGTATATCCAAATGGACAGTTTAACATTTACATGTAAAGATTTCCTGAAAACCAAGGCCCTGCAACAGGAAATTAATACAGTGTCTGATACAAAATGGGTGGGGATATCTTAGGCAGTATCTAATGGCAATAGTGACAGATTTCCACTAGTTTTCAAAAGATCAACAGATAGATCAATATTACAAGCTTCTGTAAAAACCTGTTTCTGTGCTCCATAAATAACTTCCAATCTGCACCGCACCCAGAACAATTGTTTTGATTAATGTTTCTGGATAATACTGTGATTTAAATACAGATCAATGGCAATCACACTACTCTGAAATGAATCCAAAGAACTACAGTCAACACAGCCAGTCTACTGCAAAAAAGAAGCAAAACTAGCATTTCAGCATTTTTCCTATTTGCCTCCTCTGTTTTGAATGTGAACCACATCTGCGCTAGGTTTTCAAGCTCTTTGACTGCAATAAATGAGTAGAGACTCTTTAGAAGAAAAAAAAATCATTAGTATTTAACTACACTTTGTTGTGCTGGGACACATCCTCCACTATCTTGGAACTTTCATTTTGTGAGAATCACAGCTGCCATCCCACCCATTTCACCCAAATAAAAGGGAATGGGGAAAGAAGTAATAGCTCTTTTTCATTTATCCCTTGTGTCGTGGTTTAACCCCAGCCAGCAACTAAGCACCACGCAGCCGCTCACTCACCCCCCCCCTCCCCCAGTGGGATGGGGGAGAAAATCAGGAAAAGAAGTAAAACTCATGGGTTGAGATAAGAACGGTTTAATAGAATATAAAAAGAAGAAACTAATAATGATAATGATAACACTAATAAAGTGACAGCAGTAACGATAAAAGGATTGGAATATACAAATGATGCACAGTGCAATTGCTCACCACCTGCCGATCGACGCCCGGTTAGTCCCTGAGCGGCGATTCCCCTGCCCCCACTCCCCCCAGTTTATATACTGGGCATGATGTCACATGGTATGGAATACGCCATTGGCCAGTTTGTGTCAGCTGCCCTGGCTGTGTCCCTTCCCAACTTCTCATGCCCCTCCAGCTTTCTCGCTGGCTGGGCATGAGAAGCTGAAAAATCCTTGACTTTAGTCTAAACACTACTTAGCAATAACTGAAAACATCAGTGTTATCAACATTCTTCACATAGTGAACTCAAACATAGCACCGTACCAGCTACTAGGAAGACAATTAACTCTATCCCTGCTGAAACCAGGACACCTTTTAAACAAACATTGTGCAATCTGGGGAGAACCTCACCAGAAAACACGACAAGACTGTTTCTTCCATTGGGTGGGAAGCAGGTATGACGGAGGGTGGGGTGCCCTGCCACCGCTGGGTGCTGTCAGCCTGCCTGCCTGCCTTCAGTCTGCAGCAAGATATCCCTGCCACCACATCATACAACCCTCTCCCAGTTTGGGGGCTGAGTAAGGTATGCCCTGTCTTCCCTTCTCTACGCCAGAAGAGACGCTCCCTTCCGTAGGCCAAGCATGGAAGTGTGGCGATCAACTCTCCCTTGCACCCGAGCACTCTTCCAACACGTTTTCCTCATGCCAGGTCCAGCACGTCCCAAGATTCATGAGCCAAGGTCTAACGTGTCCCACTCTCCACACACACAGAGGCACAAGTCCCACGCTGAAAGCAGGCAAAAACATTACAACGTAGTAAGAAGCCCAAAATGGGACGACCCTTCCACGGATGGGATCTGCACAGAGTGCTGCACACTGGTCAGAGGCTTGTCTGAAGCTGCACAACCCAGTGTTCCCAGTATCTGAAGGGATGTAAGATTATCCATACGAGCCTCTCTTTCTTTATAGTGTTACCTTTAATAAATGGTATTTTAAGTGGTACTTTACAGTGTCTGAGTGCCTTTTTTACTGGGATCATAACAAACCAGCACCTTCTGGTGTGAAACAGATGAAGAGGACAGGAGAGCTAGAATGCTATAAAGAGAGAACTGAGTGATCAGAAGGACTAGAATTACATACATGGATGAAATTTGAACACAAACCCAGCAAAATGCAGCACTGTTCCCTCAGGAAGCAGAACCAAAATATACCAATGCAATGTAGGAACTTGTCAGTTTAAAATGACAAAAAAAGCACAAGCTCTCAGCTGCAGAGGTGTTAACGTAACAGGTGTTGGATTAAAATTAAGGCACAAACTTCCAGTAAACATACAAAAAGTACACACATAACCTTGTGTACCACATACTCATGTTCAGGAGCAACTACTCCAAGTATGTACCAGCACAGAAAGATGTCAACAACACCACCTTCAGCAACAGAGTAAAAAAATCTTCTGTTGTATTCTGCTTAGCAAAATTAAGGGAGCATAGGCATACAAGTGGCTTCAGTAAACATCTTGTGGTATAGAGGAGAGCTTTTCTTACTAAGAAGAGGGAAAAAATAAAACCTATCTCTGTGAAAGGGAAATTATCAGCAGAAGAAAATACACATATAAGGCCTTGGTACACAGGTTTATGCCACAAATCAGAGGAAGGCCCTAAGAAGAGAATGGAAAAGGCCCTCAGAGGTGAACAAAGTTCAGAGGGAATCCGAGGAGCTTGTGATGCAGCTTTTCAGAGTAACAGAAGTTAGCACAGAGGTACAGCAGCTTCCCGCCTATCCCTCAGTGCCTGTCTCCATCCTCTCACCAGGGCATTAACCAAGAATGCATGGATCTGGCTCCTCAGTAGGAATTAAGGGATCTGTTAGATTTTACAAGGCAGGGACAGCAGCACCCAGAATCAGCTCCCCAGCTTCAGAGAAAGAAAAGTTCATCAGCATGTGTACTCAGGGGAGGAACTGGGAAAGCAGTGAGCACCAGGTGTTGGTCAGGGGTGGGTGAGCAGCCTCTTCACGCCAACTTTGCAGAATGCAAATCACTTGTACTATTTGGCAAACTATTCCAATTGCACAGCTCTCCTAAACTAGAGACCTAGACTCAGTGATTTAGAGTGGCAGATGTTAATCCTCTTTCTCCACATTCTTATCTTAAACCTTGGGTCTTTCTGCAGATAATAAAACAATACACAGGAACATCATGCCTGTTCTACAGATTTTTCTAGTACACAACAAAACAATGTTTTAAAGCAACTTCTCTTGGCAAGACTGCTCCTAAACTTCTCTTTACAGCTGCATGGCAAATGCAAGAACAGTCCCACATTAGGATCCCAACTCCCTCACCAGCCCAAAAAGCTTCCATTCCAGATTACTCATCTGTTAAATGCCTGCCTTCTACTGCACTACTACTATTTTAAATGAAATACAACGTCAGGAAGCTAGAAATCTCTCCAGAAGCATAACTCAGCAATTGCTCATCTCAAATACAAATATCAGGATAACTAGAAAATATATGTTAAGTTTTCGACTTCCAAGATTTTCTGCCATTGGAGGCAGAAATCTTGTCCAATCGCTTCCCAAGAGCATCATATTGAGGCCCCCAAGCCCATGGCTTGAATGCTGCCTGATGCTCAGTGCTGCTTGAACTCAAGTCAAAACAAGCAGCAAATGCCTTCCGGACTGTAACATATGGTCATCTCACACCTCAACTCATTTTCTTTTCTGACAAAGCAAAAACACTCAACCTGAAAACCCAGAGCCTGAACATCCCACACATTCAAATAAATATTCCTAACGAAGAAGAAAAGAAAAACCCCTCTTGTCCTTTCTGGAGGCAGAGTTATGTACAACCAGCACCATTAGGCAGATGAACAATTACACCTCAAATTTCTGCAGACCTAGTGACTCAACAGCCCAAGTGTCAACTGGTTGAAAACAACAGTATAAAGCATACATTTGCCTGAAATGTTTGATTAGATCTTAAAATTTATGAAATTAAGACAGTGATCCTTTTCCCCCACCCCATCTTACAGAGGGATACAGCAAGACTTACAGAGCCGAATAGTCTGTAACAAAAAAATCAGAAATTTATATATAAACCAAACCAGTAACACCTGCAGAATTGTCTATCCCCCCCCTCCCAATACTGTTGATGCCTCAACCACATAAAATTAAATTACGTCTAACATTTGCTGATAGGTTATGGAATGCCAGAGGATGTGCAACTCACTTGTTTGAGGGAATGGTGCTAGACGCAGATGTCAATATCAAGAGAGAATTTGAGGTTGTTATTTGCCTGATACATTTAGGTGTGATGCTCAGTCCCTGTGCTTGGCCCTCCAACCCAGACACCAATGTCCTTTCACATATTCCAGCAGTAAGTCTAGAGCATACTTCTCTGCTGAACATCATTATCTCACTTCCATTCTGGCAATAACTGTTTATACATTAAAGTAAACCAATATGGCTCAGAAACCCAAATAAAATCTCTTTTCTTTGGTCTCATTTAATAACAAGGCAGAAATGGGACTACAGCTTGAAAAGTATATGGTTCACATCAATATAAATTGTATTTGTACTGAACTGTTTATCCTGCCTACCAACATCAAGTTGTCAAATTTTCAATCCATAATACAGATGCTGAATTTGTAGAGAAGTGTTTCCAAGAGACATTCTCCAAAATCAACAAATATTTTGAGGAAGGCACCAAGTAATCAACTGGGATCACTCATATGAAGTATAGAATTGCTTGGGACCCATACTAACAGGTATACTTAGATCCAACAAATGTGGTCCCAAAATGAAATTCAACAATACCTACCACTCACCACCCTCAGTATCCATTACCACAGCGGATGTGCAGCACAGCCTTACACAAAAGAAGGAGCTCCCTTAAAAATGGAGGCGAAAAATCCCCTCTCCTCCCTGGTTTTGATTTTTGGGTCTAGCAAGTGACCAGAGGAAGTCAGTGACTTCATATACTCTTCAGTAGCCTTTAGCAGGGGTTTCAATATGTATGTTATTCATGCAAAATAATGTGTTCACAAAATAACACTTACCTAAAACGTAGATCTGTGCCTGCACAGTTTTGGGAGCTGGTATCCCATTGACTCACCAAGGAAGAAGTTGATTGCTCCGGACAAAATTTTAAGCAGAATTAGGCCAAACACATTACAGAATTTAGCCTTAGCCCCTTGTTTAACCATGCAAGTCTTTCACCCAGTGTACTCTGTAGACAGTAGATGATAACTAAGCACAAATTATCTACTGTCAGAGTGAAATAAAGTAAGTTTGTTGCCGAGCATGTATACACGCCTGTGTGGACACAGCAGGAGTAAACATGATGAGGCAGGAGAACAGAGCTGGCACCAGGGAGCTCATGAAGCAAGAGCCAGAACTAGCCAGCTGCTCCCACCTACCTGCAGCCTCAAAGAACCTTCAGTGGGAATTTCAGAGACAGCTACAAGAAAGCAATTGTATACAGTCACTTGCAAGCATTAATACCCACTTTCAGAATACCGCAATTAAAAATTAGGATCATTTAAGTATATATTTTATGATAAACCATCACCAAATTCTGTTTCGATACAATCATTTGCTAGTCTTCAGAATAAGAAGGACGAAAGGATGGAAAACTGCAAGCGTATGTGGTAGAAGAGTGCCCCTTTAAGGGTATCTGGTCAAGGACCTTTTCAGTGCAAAAAAGGGCTAAGAAGAGGAGGAAACCATAAACAAGAACATAAAGGGACACAAAACTGATGGACAAATGATAAGAGAGGCGGTGTATGTGGGAGTGTGAGAATGTTTATTCCAGCAGGTTATCTGACTGAGCACATCCTATATTGGGATGATAAGGAAAAGGAAGGGGACAAACACACAGATGTAAAACCTGACCAATTAGCATTAGCAAAGACAATAACCAGAAAAAAACCCAAACCCTGGTCATTCACACTAATTGTTGGGCTGTCAAGAAACTGCAGGCTATATTGCTTTTGGCTGGGATAGAGTTAATTTTCTTCACAGTAGTTCATATGGTGCTACGTTCTGGAGTTGTGACCAAAACAGTGTTGATAACACAGGGACGTTTTGGTTACTGCTGAGCAGTGCTTACCCAGAGCCAAGGGCTTTTCTGCTTCTCCCCCCAGCCCACCAGCAAGGAGGCTGGGGGGGCACAAGGAGTTGGGAGGGGACACAGCCGGGACAGCTGACCCCGACTGACCCAAGGGATATCCCAGATCATAGGATGTCATGCTCAGCTGGAGGAAAAGAAGGAAGGGGGGCACGTTCGGAGTGATGGCGTTTGCCTTCCCAAGTCACCAATACTTAGCGTGATGGAGCCCTGCTTTCCTGGAGATGGCTGAACACCTGCGTGCCGATAGGAAATAGTGCATGAATTCCTTGTTTTGCTTTGCTTGCATGTACAGCTTTTGCGTCAGCTATTAAACTGTCTTTATCTCAACCCACGAGTTTTCTCACTTTTACCCTTCTGATTCTCTCCCGCATCCCACCAGCAGGGAGTGTGCGAGCGGCTGCGTGGGCCTGAGCTGCCTACCGGGGTCAACCCACAACAGGCAAAATGTGACTTTGCAAATGATAAAGATGCAAACCTCAAGGACCAGCATGCTAGACGGGGTGGGTGGAGATACACCAACTGATGAGGCAATGTGCAGGGCAAGGGGGAGCAGGGAGGAACAAAGGGGGAGTAGGCAGACAGTCATATAAGAGGGGTCAGTCAATACGCTCATCGCTGCAGTCTGTCCTACCTTCTTACTAAGTCCTTTCTTCACTATCTCTGCATAACCTCCCTCTCTATCCTGTGTGTCTACGTGCTGCAAGGACTGGGTGCCAGTTACAGAAGGAAACATCATGAGTGGGATCGGTGCCAGCTACTGGAGTCAGACCAGGGCTGTAGGAGCCCCAGGGCTGTGGTGTCAGCTACTGGAGCGAGTGTGGGGGTCCTAGCCACCAGCCACTGGGGTGGGAATGGTGTGTGTCCCCAAAAAATCAACTACTGGGGGGGACTGGCATGAGTGAGGCAAGGTGCAGGGCTTGGTGCCAGCGGCTGGAGCAGGACCACAGGTCACAGCCCATGTACCTGGCGCTGGCTGATGGGGGCTGTCTGTGTTCCCCAAACCGTGTGTGTGTGGGGGGGGGGGTGTTTGCTGTCAAACTTGAAGCCAGTGAGTACGAGGGCCTGGGTCAGGGCTGGGGTATTAGTCAGGCGAAGGGTCTGTGCTTATATCCAGAGGAATCCGTGAGTATGGGATGCCTCTGGGACGAGGGTGTGAGTGCTGCATGTTTGCTCGCGAGCACAGACCTGGATGAGCCAGCGAATAGGGGACCAACAAGGCGGGTAAGAGGGCCAGGATCTGGGCAGGGGTACTAGGTGGACAGTGCCAGTACTCGAGGGATCTACAAATGTGTATGTACTTATGAACCTAGAGAGCATTGTGTGTGTGCCTGCACTGGTGACCTTCTGTCTCTGCCAGATGAAGAGGAGGAAGGGGATGCAGCTGCCTGTGCTTATTTTACGTGGGTCCTGTAGGTAGATGCAGTTGAAGGCATGGCTTGTCTGTGGCAGTCCGTGACCAGCCACAGCAGTGTTCTGTGTGTGTCTGTATGTGTCTCTGGGACACAAGCTCAGCTTCACTGCTGGTTGAACCTGCAAATGGGGAAGCAGCAGCTACATCCCTCAGCCCAGGGCATACACATCCCTGGTACCCAGGTACCTGAGGCCGGGCTCCAGTAGCTGTGCAGGAGTCGTCCTCAGCCAGAGCTGCTGGAGGTGGTGGTCACCCCTAACATCCTGTAACAGACACGTGCGTTAGGAGAACAAAGTGTTGGAGAAGCTGCATGGTCTCACAGTTATTTTGTAGTCCCACCAGTGGCTCGTAACACCATTTTGTCTTGGTGGCTTAAGCCACAACAAAAATTTTCTGGCATAAAACAATTGGTTCGTCACGTGGAACCAGCTAGGGCTGTTAATGAGAAATGTTTTCTGCTCATTATTGGTGTTAGGGAGCAGCAAAAGTGAGGCTGCTCCAGGAGTGAGGAGGAGCCAGGAGCAGAGGGTGGCCACAATGCAGGCTAGGCAGCACCCCTACAGCTGGGGCACAGGCCCACAGAACCTAAACCAGGCAAGCAGAACCAGGTGGTGAGAGCAGCAGCTCCCATCCAAAGCCAATCCACGAAATCCAAACATCAATTCAGGAATAGGGCTGGGCCCAGGCCCATCTACAACACAGCTTAGGAGTACAGGATGCCACAGCCTGAGCTGAAATAGGACCTGTGGGCCCATGGTCAGGGTGGGGTGGGTGGGGGTCCCTGGTGAGGCTGCTTAGGGCCATTAAGACCCAATACTGCCCTCAGGGCTCTGACAACTGGATTCACAGCAGGATGACAGCAGGTTTAAACCTGAATAAGTATTATTTTCCCTGTGATCAGCATGTATGTGTCAACTGGATGGCAGAGCTGAGCTGTATCCTTGTGCTGCATTTAGGTGGGAAGAGCAAGAAAGGACCGGGCCCAGAGAGACTTCACCTCTGTTGGTCCGTCTTAGCCTCCTCCCCTCCAGAATATGAAATGGACATCTCACTGCATATTTGTGACCTGTACCAGCATCACTCCCACTTTATTTTTTATAAAAAAAAAACCACAAAACCAACACATTTTCTTGTAATTATAACTTCTGATCTCTTTTTAAAAATAGCAGTCACAGAGCCTACATAGCTGAGAGGCCATTAATACTAGTTCTTATGCTATACCAGAAAAAGCCGTTTCCATCAGGTTATACAGAACGCATTTTTCAAAGGAGAAAATCCAAAGATTTCAAAGACTACTTTCATAGTGCATACTCTGTATCATACTTTGACAGTTTTTCCCCTCTCCTCAGGAGAAACTCCAGGAATATTTACCACACATCTCTTACCATGCACTTGCTGTAACTTGGTGTACAGCTTTTTTCATCTTACACAGATTTTTTTGGTAATTGCAGTCACCGATGAAAACTAACAGGATTTGGAAGATGCTTTCTGGTTAGTCTGATAGAAATGGTGGAAGAAGGCAAACAAGCACAACATTGCCAGGCCACTGCCTCCCCTCCAGCCTTCTCCTGACCACTTGCATCTGCAAGAACAGAAAGATTAATTTCTCCCTTAACCTCAATGTCCCTTGGAAAAAAAACCAAACCAAAAAACCCCAATGATTCTGCCCACGACAAGAGTTACCGTCTAGCAGAAACCCGCAGTCCCACCTGGCAGCAAACACTCACTATTTCTCAAACAAGAAGTTTCACAAGATATTCAAAACCCTGTGGAACACCAAAGGCTATATGGAACACGGCTGGCTAACAAATACAATCACACATGGAATAAAGAAGAAAAGACCTCAGAAGATAACCAGGTAGTAGAAGCAGTGGCAGTACTCCTGTCAGTGAGACTTAGTCATGCTCTTGGCTGCTCGGCATCAGAGCCTAGATGCAATCTCACCATGTCTGATGCCATGACAACACAGGTTGTACAATGCTTTCCATCTGGAAAGGGGAAAAAACGTGGTCCACAGATAACCTGCCCTTTATTTCACACCAGTTGTTGTGTTCACACGTCGCCATACGATACTCATTCTGTACATACATAGAGACCTTCACTGCCCACATTAACAAGATAATTCAGACTGTTTATCTCATCCTCTCAGGCCAAGAGCTAAAGACATCAGTTCAAACACTAACAGAACTACTGAGGTATGTTGGAGCAAGTCAGACCAAAAGATACAACCAGGTAGAAACAGATGCTGCTGAGCCGTTGGTGCTCCTTAGCATCCGTTACGTCCCGTTACATGCTGGCAACCACAGGAAGCTCCTCTGCCTCAGACGCATTTCTGCTGCACAACATGCAGCAGCACCAAGTCCATATACATCACTGCTGGAACAGAAGTCAATCCAGTACCACTTCAGGAGAGCTGTGCTTACCTGCCCAGGCAAATACCAGTCTGTCAACCCTGCAGAGGCCTCTCCTGCTCCATGGAGGTATGACAGATTGCTCGGAGATCTCTTAACTTGGAGCTGCATTGTCCAATACCAAATACAGCCAGCAGCAGCTCCAGAGGTCAATTCTACATTTATGTTTGTTGACGAGAAAAAAAAAATACTACATTGCCTTCGCCACAGCTCAAAGCATCCCAAAAGCACATACAGATTTCAGGTTTGCTCCCCATAATGCTCAGATGTGCCAGCTCCCCAGTGTTGTGTCCTTCATAGCACGTAACTTCACAAAAATGGCCTTCTGGATGAGGAGGTATTTTTAATAATTTCATAAATATGGAAATAACATCCATCTGATGGCTGCGTCTAACAGCATATCATGTGAGAGTACTCCAGCAGCTCATGAAAGTTTTCAGGCTTCATAGAAAAGGCCTTGGGTTGGAAAATGACCGAGATTCCAAAACATTCAGGCAAGTGCTGGAATAAAATACTGAAGTGAAACATCCTCATGGAGCAAGATGATGTGGACAATTCTTTTGCTTACAATATCTGTAAAGAGAAAATAAAACCCCAAAACGCAAATCCAGTTTAAAGCAGGAAAAATACTTTAAAATTACATCTTCTGCAGAATGTCAGCATAAGAATACAATGCTTCTACCACTTCTGACACAAGGATGACTAGACATATCATCCTGTAATATTTAAGTCCTCAAGGGTCTATGAAGCATTACTAAAGAGTCTATGAAAGCTGAAACAAAAAAGGAAATACGTAATGTGTAGGCCTATGATGTTATACCCCTGCACTAAACCATAACAGACAGATGTTCTCAGGAAAAGCATACAGAGTTATCAAAATAGGATATAAAACTCTGCACACGCTTCTGCTGGAAAGAACATATCATTTCTATGGTTAGAAACACTAGCTGCATAAAAAGCATTTTGGTATTAAAATCAATTTGGTGCTGAATGTAAGAAAGCATCTGAGAAAAAAAAACCAAAACAAACATGTCAACAAATCCCAGTTTCTCTCTTAGAAACTAGGGGCTTTTTTTTAAGACATTCAAAAAATAATACCTCAAAATAATAATAAAAAATAGTAACTTCAAAACAAAGACAAGACGACACCCATGATTAGTCACACTGAATATTCACCTTGATACTTATAAAAGGGCCTGGCTTTTTTTTTTTTTTTAATTTTTTTTTCTTCCCCAAATGCCTAAGGCCTGAAGCTTACTGCCTAAAACAGAAAAATAGTCAAGTTTCAAACAGACAAAACAGAAGACTCACTGTTCTGCCAAGACTACAAGTATGGCAAACATCCCTCCTTAACTGGAGCTTGCAAGCAGAGCTGTTGAACTTACTGCACAATGCTTTTGTGGGATTGACCTGCTGTCCAGCAAGCAGCTGCAGCAGCTTCTTGATGTCTATGCGTGCCTCAGCCATGCTTTCCAGATCTCTGCTTTGAGCAGAACTTTGACATCCATCCTCTGATGCTAAAAGCATAAGAGCACAACACTTTAGTCAAAACATCAGAAGGAGTTTCAACACCACTAAGGACACATCTGATAATCACTGAATAGCTGGTACTCAACTGGGTTGTTTTTCAGGAACAGCAGTGCAAGGAAGAGAAAGCCCAGTTTTCCTGCAAAGTTGTCAAGGATACTGGAAGAGATTCCCCCCACAAACATGAAACAGCCATTGGCCACTCTTCTTCTTAAGGTTTCATTTGACGACTTCAAAGTACTTGATGCTATTTTGTAAGGACTAACAGAAGGTAAGTACTGTTGTCAGCATCACACTTAAGAAATGAGATCAGACAGACACAAGAGGCAACTAACAGGGAAACTTACCCCAGGGAGGATTTCCCAAGTCTTTAAAATGTGTTGTTACAGATACTAAGTCAGTTTCTATTTTCAAGTTCATTTCTCCACTCAAGTTTGCTTCAATCACCTGCAATACAATCAATCTCAATTTTAGGCAAGCCCCTTCCGCACTGCAGAATTACAGAAGAATAAAGTGCAGCTCTGTTCAAATATGAGCTTCCAGAAGTACTTCAGTGCCTTCACAGCTCAACTGTACTTTTTGAACATGGTTTGAACATTTGAATGTTCAGCTACAAAATGCACTTCTCATCATTCCTGTGTGAATTATCCTAGACCGACCTCCCTGAAATTATGAAAAGAAATTCAATTGTTCTCCAGTGCTTTTAGAACAAGTACTGGCTTTGGGAAGTTCATGTGCTGAGGAAAAGGCTTTAGAATAAGAGACTGAAGCTGGAGAAATGCAAGTGTTCCTGCATTTCCATCCAACTTTTTAACAAACAGAAAGGCACCTACACAGTCCATATGACACACAGAAAACGGGATGCACCAAGAGCTGACCTGCAGTTGCAGTGTCGCTTTCAAGACTTAAAAAGAGACAACAGCTGCACCAGAGCAGTAACTCCAAGCAGGACTTTGAACTGCTAGAAATCCTGGAAAAGTGCTGAAAGCTTTCAAATTCTATCCTGACAAAGCGTCCAACCAGAAGGAGACTATATATGATCATACACAAATCCCAAGCAGATCAGAGGATTCCTAAAGCACATCTAAGCACTTCATTTCTGTGATGAGAAGAATTCTCAACAATTTTAAGAGGGGCTCATATCACAACCAGAATCTCCTGTCGAATGGGAGACGCCCACAGATGAATGCTCCCAAACAATGGCCAAATACTATTTGAAAGAGCTTCTAAGCCCTTTTTGCAGCACTGATCTTGACCAGTTTTACTACCAGGAAGAATCTAGCACAAATATTTAATTGTACCACTTGATGTTTTTGCTCTTAATAACAGGAAAGCATGTAGAGGATGCATGTAGTCTGCCTCCTCCCTCAGAGCTATCAAAGCCATTTCACAGAAATTTATTTATTTTAGTGCTTTGGAGCAGGAGGTAAGGAACTTAGGAAGGTGGGTATGCCCACTGTTGATATGCTACCGCTTCTGAGTGTTGCTGAACACCAAAGTTCAATCCCATCACACAGCTATCCCGTGTGAGAAGAGATCCTCAACTCTGGAAACAAAGCAGTTATACACTGTGCTTAGTCATGTGTAAGCACTTCCACTGAGGACATGGGGAAAGGAAGGAGAAAGAAAAAATAAAACCCCCAAAAAACTGACAAAGGAGAAGAGTTTGAAGTGCTTATTCTTGTATTTGCAGGATGACTGCCATTTGCAAAGTTGCCAGAAACCCAGGGTAATCTCTCAACTCTTCCAAGCCTTGGAAGACTGAGACTGTCCCAGTTTCAGGATTCTTAGTTTACAGAAAATTTCCCATTTATCAAAATTGGTACGAACACCTCCAAGACCAAACTATTCCAAAGCTCTATGCTTACTTACTAACTTTCAAGTCAGTCAATTCTGGCGACTGTGAGCAACAACAACTGAAGAAAACCCAAACAAACCCCTTTTCTGGCCAACTGCAGAGGGCTTCTTTCAGTGGAAGGCCCACCAGCACTCCAGGAACCCAGGGTGGACTGGAAACCCACCCTGTCAGAGTCTAAAGCACAGGCTGACATCCAGGAGCTGCTAGTAGGATTTCCTTTAAATCCTACCTCAAGTTTACCTAAAGTTCATTCATACAGATACCTAACACAAGACTCACTTAATAGGCATTTCTTCAATGAAATCACCTGGAAAGTCTCCAGCTAGCTTCCTGAAGGACCGCAATTTCTTACCAGCTATAAGGAGTGGCTTGTAGCAACACAATGCCATGTTCTTTCATGGATTCAGTACAAAGAGCACCACTTTCTGGGAAGCCCAGGACAAGCTCTTCGGTGTAAATCCTAAAATAAATCCCATCACTCTCTTCAGCCCTTACACAGTCTTCAGATGCCTTTAGTTCAATGGCTGACCCATCCCAAAATAAGATATAACACCAGTTTGGGCAACAGGGAAACATGCTATGTCCAAGATAAAATAAGGTCTGTAGGACACAAGCCTGAAGTGCCTTAACTTACAATGGAATTGCTGAGATTCTTCATTCTCTCCACAACACTCTTCATTGTTTTCAGCACTGGTAGGTAAATACTGACCTAGAAAGACATAAGAACTGCATTTACACAAATATTTCATGTGTGACTGGGTTGTGATGCATTTATTTCTCCCTTCAATTCTATCTTATTTTGGACTCGGTTATCTATTGAATGCAGGGAGCACAATATTTAACTGAAATCAGCAAATGACTCAGGAACACAGTCCTCTTTCCCATTATACCAAAAGGCCATCGCTCCAGCAATTGCCTCAGACATACTATCCCAAGTCTGTGCTCGAAATAAAGCAGAGACAGGTTTTTTCAGATCAGATGCTCACATGACTCCGCATTTGTGTTACTGAGCAGTTAATAGTTACTATCGCCAAAAAGGAAAGAATATGATTCCCATGGTACTGTAATCGTTTCTGTAACTGCATCAGTGTACATCTGAAATAACAAAACAAAATACATCAAGTTTCTACTGAGTCATATGTCTTCAGAATTTAAATACTCTTAGCTATAAAGGTAACAGACATCTGTAACCTCATACAGGAGCACATTTGCACAAAGACCTTTCCTTGCAAGTCTGCTAAAAGTCAAAAAGGATATACAGAGAATTTATAAAAATCAGGAGGAAACACATATATATCTAACTCTGCCAGTTAGGCCCTGAATTTCAGAAAGAACAGATTATTTGGGCCACTTGGTACCTAGGTGCTCCGGCCTAAAGCCGTTCAAGTCCTTTGCTCCTCCCTTCCTCCACTCTGAGGAGTATCACAGCAACAACTGGCAACCACCTGCTCCGGTTTTACAGGTTCTGGACCCTCTTGTCAAGATGGAAGCCACGTCCCATCCCTCTCCAAACCTCCAGCCTCCAGCCTTCCCCTCTTTCCTTTCACCTCCTCTCCAAAACCCACCGGTAGTATACTCAGCAGCTATAGTATTCCACTTGCAACCTCCCCTTTCCATACGGAATATAAAAACAGAGGCTTACATCAAAGTCTGGTGCACTGGGCTCTCTGAAGTCATTCCATAATCTTCTGGGAATAACCCCCACAGGAATGTCATGTGTCACCATCCTACTGCTGCTTGATAAGGAAGGCTTGAGGGAGAGAGAGGATGCTCTTGCAGTTAAAAACAGGATGTGAATTCTAAATTCAAATTTTTCAGACCCTCTCTGGGAAATACTGTAACTGAGTGCCCCAGACACTCAGTTCCAGTTTTCCATAGGTTCCTATCAGTCTGCTATTAAGCAGACTTCCCTTTTGAATAAGGAAGAGGTTGTGAGGTGTCAGTCATTAGTATCTATAAGCTATCCTGGGAGCTGAAGGGGTGAATCAGTGAAGACATATTAACAACAAAAAAAATTTGCAAGACAGCAGTTTGAAGTGGAAGGCAGGACAATCAAAAGCAAAACAAAGAGCCAAACACTACACTGAAACCCAATGGCTTCAATGAGAAGGCAATAATCCACAGAAGATTTAGAGAATGAAGGAACAGAGAAAAGTAGACATTAGAAAAAGGAGCCTCAATCACATAGCTTTCATTCTTCTTTCACCTCTTCCTTGCCTTTTGGAAAATACAAAGCTGATTCTGTGTGCTACCAACCAGGACGGCAGGGAAGGCTAGTGAAATGGAAAACGGCATGATTTTTCTTTATTTAGTTTTCTAGAATTACACCAAAGACTACCAATGCTTCTATCTGATCTTAGGAAAAGCACTTAATTTTTAAGAGTGTTTTCTTAGTAATGAAGTTAAAAGCATGGTTGCACTTACTAGCTCCACAGCAACTCTGAGACAGGGACAGTGTTTGTTAGTCAACTTGATCTTCACTGCCTTAGCATTCTGGGCAGTTTTTAATGCTCTCGACAGGTTCTCAGGCACCAACTCTAAATAGATTTCATTGTGCTCTGCAGCAACTCCTTCCATCTGAAATTCATCGAAGAAATTCCCCTACAATTTTTGAAAGTTGGGAAATAAAATAAAGCAAATGACAAAAAAAAAAAAAAAGACAGAGGGGCAAGTTTTAGCTATCAGGCCTTAAGCTTAGAACTGCATGTGTACAACGGGAAGCTTTCCTGCGCCTGGCATCACCCGCAGGAACCAAGAAGGCCCATTGCTTCAGGCCAAACCTACTAATTTCAGATCCTCCCCTATCAGTCCTCAAACCAAGGGGTACGATGGGTGAGTTATGCTCTCCTGTTTCCAGTTTTGGGCAGGCCCCTGCAGGCCAGCACGCACCGAAGCTCGACGCTGAAGCGACGGCCAAGGTAAAGACGATGTCTGGCCAGAAACACCAGGCCCGCGCAACTAAAAGGCAGCCCTGCCAAACAAGAGTGCCTTCGAGTGCCTCGAGAGACCCAGCACACCTGGGGCGAGGGCTACGCGCGCGAGAAACGCGGCCTCGCGCGCCAGACCCAACCGCCCGCTCTGGCTGTCAGCGGCGCGCGGTTATCGAACCTCCCCGGGCTTACCTGGCACAGCTCGCACCACATACTGACGCCTCCATTTGCGACTTTATCGGAGAGGATGAAATACAGCTTGCTGACGGTGAGGCGCAGGGCGCAGGTCTTGGCTAACTTGGCGATGGTGTTAATTACACCTGGCGGGGGGGGGGGGGGGGATGTTACCGCGGTAATCGCTTCACACCGGGGCAGGGGAGAAACGTTCGGTCCCCAAAAACGCAGATCGTGCTGCTGCGGGAACCCCCCCCCCCAACGCCTCAGGGCGAAGGAAGGAAGGAAGGCGCCTCACGCTGCCTTGCCCCCCGCGACGGGCCTCCGGGCCGCCGGCCCGGGCCTCGGGGCGCCCACGGCCCTTCCTCTCCCCGTTCCCCGGCGAAGGCGGCCCGGGCACAGCCCCCCTCCTCCTCCTCCTCCTCCTCCTCCTCCCGCCCTGGCCTACTCACGGCTGAAGTGGTTGAGGCAAGCCAGATCCACGATCTTAGCCCGGAATCGCATGGCGGCGCCCGGCCCGCCGCCTCAGCACCGCCCGCCCGGCCGCCGCAGCCCCGCCCGCCGGGAGCGGTGAGGCCGAGGGCGGGCCCGGGCGGGAGTCAGTCAGGGAAGGAGCGGGCTCCGGCTGAAGGGCCGCGGGCGGGCGGCAGCCCGGCGCAGGCGCTCTGCCGGCGGGCGAAGCGCTATGGCCGAGGGAGGGAAGCAAGGCTGGTGTAGGAAAGTAGAGGAGAACGGAGCTCTGCGGCTCTCTTCGCCATCACTCGCCAGGCCGCCCAGAAAGGGCCGGCCACCCGAAGTGTTCCCGGGAAGGAGCTGCCTTGTCAGACCGGGCGCCTCATGCTGACAGGCTGCCTTTGCCCGGGGCTGTTTCAGCCTCGAGCACGGCGTGCGGGGGTTTTGGCAGAGTGTGGAGTAGGGTTTTTTGCGGAGACTGGAGTAGTTCAGGGGTACAAAGCGAGGGAAGACCTCGCTCTGCCTGCGCCTGGCCGTGTGCGCCGTGCCTCTCTCCTACGGGACCTTTGCCTCTGTGGTGGTGTCGGTCCCTTGCAGTCCTCGAAAACTGCCGCATTTGCGGAGACGGTTTTCTAGGGCTGTCCTCTTGGGTTCCTCAGGATTGTCGGGCGTGCTTTTGCCACACCGCAAGTTCCCCAGGTCAGCTAAATTGCCTTTCTGCCATTTGATTTTGAAATACTCTTGGGATGCTGCTCACAGTGCCTTGATGCTGTCTTTCGAGACAGTCATTATGAAGAAAATTAAAGAACAAAAGAGACAACTTCGGGTCTACGTACTGACAGAAAGAGCAATAGTTTCTGGAGAGGTTATTCTCTGGCTGTGTTGCTCCCAGGCCGTGGGCACTTTGCAGAAATCAGCTGAAGATTTTCCTAGAGAAACCACTCCAGTGCAGCAGGGTTAGGCAGAATCAATCCTTATATGTTTTCCCCTAACCTTAACACTAACCCTAACGCTAACTCCTATTCCTCAGCCAAACCCTAACCCTTAACCCAAACTCACACCATAGAAGAGAATCGTAGAGTCGTAGAATCATAGAATGATTTGGGTTGGAAAGGACCTTTAAGATCATCTAGTCCAATCCCCCTGCCATGGGCAGGGACATCTTTCACTAGGTCAGGTTGCTCAAAGCCTCATCCAAGCTGACCTTGAAAACTTCCAATGATGGGGCACCCAGAACTTCTCTGGGCAACCTGTTCCAGTGTCTCACCACCCTTATCATAAAGAATGTCTTCCTTATATCCAATCGAAATCTACCCTCTTTTAGTTTAAAACCAGTGCCCCTTGACCTGTCACTACAGGTCCTCGCAAAAAGTCTCTCTTTGTCTTTCTTACAAGCCCCCCTTTAAGTACTGAAAGGCCACAATAAGGTCTCCCCAGAGCCTTCTCTTCTCTATGGCTGAACAACCCCAACTCTCTCAGCCTGTCCTCATAGGAGAGGTGTTCCAGCCCTCTGATCATTTTCATGGCCCTCCTCTGGACCCGCTCCAACAGGTCCATGTCTTTCTTGTACTGGAGACCCCAGATCTGGACGCAGGACCGCAGGTGGGGTCTCACCCGATCGGAGCAGAGGGGCAGAATCCCCTCCCTTGACGTGCTGCCCACGCTGCTTCTGATACAGCCCAGGATGTGATTGGCTTTCTGGCCTGCAAGAGCACATTGCGGACTCATGTCCAATTTTTCATCCACCAGTATCCAGCCCCAAGTCCTTCTCCACAGGGCTGCTCGCAATCCATTCATCCTCCAGTCTGTATTGATATTAGGAATTGCCCACACCCAGGTGCAGGACCTTGCTCTTGGCCTTGTTGAACTTCAAAAGGTTCACATGGGCCTGCTCCTCAAGCCTATCAAGGTCCCTCTGAATGGCATCCCTTCCCTCTAGCGAATCAATTGCACCACTCAGCTTGGTGAGGACTTAATTCCCCCACTCTCTGCCTTGAAGTTCAGGGGCTTGAGAGATGTAGGAAGAGGGATCACCACTGAAAACTGAGGCAAAAAAATTGTTGAGTACCTCAGCCTTCTCCATGTTGGTTGTCACCAGCTCTCCTGTCTTATTTACCAGGGTGGGTACATTTCTTTAATCTTCCTTTTCTGGCCAGCATACTTGTAAAAGCCCATCTTATTATTCTTCGCATCCCTTGCCAAATTCAGCTCCAACTGTGTCTTAGCTTTCCCGATCCCATCACTACACATCCGGGCACCGTCCCCATATTCTCCCCAGGATACCTGTCCCTGGTTCCACCGCCTGTGCGTTTCCTTCTTACGCTTCCATTTGACCAGGAGGTTCTTACTCAGTCATGCTGGTGTCCTGCCTTCCTTGCCTGATTTCTTACATGTGGGAGAGGAGAGCTCTTGTGTTTTAAGAAAAATGTCCTTAAAAAGTGCCAGCTCTGTTCAACTCCTTTGTCCCCGAAGGCAGTTTCCCAGGGGATCCCATCCACTAATTCCTTAAACAACTGAAAGTTTGCTCTCCTGCAATTCAGGGTTGTGACTCTACTCTTCACCTGGCCCATATCCCTCAAGACTGTGAATTCCACCATGGCATGATCACTGCAACCCAGGCTGCCACCAATTCTGACACCTCTAGTTCTTCTGTGTTGGTGAGCAACAAGTCCAGTAACACTTCTCCTCTGGTCAGGCTGTCTATCACCTGGATTAAGACATTATCCTTGACACAGTCAGTTTAACACACTACTTTCATTCTTGTCTGACTCTTGTGCTTAAAAGCTGAGAAACCCCCCTCATGAAACAGACTATATTTATATGTTTTCTCACCTCAACCTGCTCCCTTCTCATTCATTTCCAGCTAGAGTTTGAAAGTTGCAATTTGACCTCTCCCAACCTATTTAACACAAAGGGCTGTTTGTTACGCACTGCCTGTCTAGCTGTGTCAGACTTTTACCATACAGGATATTCCCAGAGCTAATGCTGAAACAGATGAGATGGTAATCACTTGGCAAATTGACAAGCTAAAACCAGCACAGGCCAGGACAGTCCTGAGACCACGCACTGTCAGGTCAGTACAAAATTTGTGGCCTTTAATTAGTCATGGCAAAAATCATATTTACTAGGCTACACAGGCTGGGATTACAGCATCTCTGGTAAATTTACTGTCCCCGAAGCAGAATGAAATAGACCGTTGCAAAAAAAATATCCTACTGCTTTTCTGTGGTATGTGAAAAATAGTTAAAATTGTGGATGCTGACAGGTGGCAGATAATTGGGTATATGTGTGTTTGTGTGTGAATTTCTGAAATTGAACGTCTGCACTGGGCACAAGCCCACTATTTGCTAGCTACAGCCAGTACAGGCTGGTTGTAAATTTTGATGAGACCCTGAGCTAAACGGAAGTGGCAAGTTCTGAATTATCCGATTAATAAAGAAACGAGAGGCAGAACCACCTATTAGGAAACTCATCATGGATTGTGTTTCTGCACATAGATTTAGACTGGGAAACCTGGGGCTGGGGGCTTGCAAAGAAGAAGGTGAAGATCCTGGCTGGAGGAAAGATCCTGGAAGAGAGAGGAAGATCCTGGAAATGGGGGAGATTCATGTAGGCAAATGCTGGAGGATGCCCAGAGTCCTTGGCTGGTAATGCCAGCAAGCAGTTGCACAGCATGAAACCAGCACAGCTTTCTGGCTGACTTGCCCAGACCAGCAGCAGTCTCCCTGCTACAAAGGGAAGTCAGAACCTAGTGAATATAACTTGGGGGGAAAGGGGAGAGGGACATGAGAGAGTGTGTGATGCAATCAAGTAGGGTAAGAGCTCTGATCTTGTTTTTTCTTTCTTAAATGAAGACCAAATGTCCTGATCCACAACAAGTTGTCACTTACTCTTTCTCACGTGTAACACCTTTGCACCTAAGGGACTACACTACCTCACTAGCACAATGTAGGCACTCTGCTCCTCCCTTGACTGCCCTGTGCCCTGTACTCTCAGATGGGCAGCCTCTTCTGAGAGCTTGGTATCACAGGACTCTGCGTATGCTGCTGGCGCCTAACAAGAAGCTTACCTTGCTGCTCCTGCTACTCCTACTTTTGCTGGTTTTGATCATGCCTGAGCAGCCTTTGAAGCTACCCAAGGCCTAAGTGGTGGCTGCTTTCTTCCTCAGGGGCAAGCAGAGCTGTGCTTCCTGAAAGCCCCACAGCGAACGGGTCAGGTACCCGATGCAGGACTCAGCAGCTTAAGGCAGAGAGGAAATGATCATCAAGGCCTGGAGTTCTCAATCCAGGCTGATGGAAGTAGGTAGGGCTGAGATCTTGGTCCTCAGCCTTCCCACACCCCTCATCATGGAGGAGATTCGGAAGACCGCTTCCTACTGATGGAAAAAGAAGGGGATGATTGGCAGAGGGTGCAGAACTTCTGTCTGTAGAGGGCCATCACTAGGGCTCTCTGCAAGGAGCCGTACTGCCAGGACTCCCACCTTTTCTGCAAACCTGTTCAGATGGCTGATTCCCTCTGAAATCTCATTACCCCAACCCTCAGTGGCTGGAGAGCCACTTGTGATGTAGCTGGTTGCTATGTGCCTGTCCAGGAAGGTTAGAGTTTTTCTAAGAGTGGCACCAAGTTCTCTGACTGAGGAAGCCTGATGTGAGGCATCAGGACAGTGCTGGAGGACTGTGCCGAAGGGCCATGTCAGAGTAACACACTCTTCTGCTACAGAGTTCAAAATGACCTAGGAAAAACTTAAGGTCATGAACCTCAGAATATTCTGTTGAATAATAAAATACTTACAATTTATCTGCAAAATTTATTGAGAGTTTGAAGAGAATTGGTGAATCAGACTTTCTTTCTACATCTAAAGAAAATAATAAAAACCTTTGGTTTTACTGGAAAGATTTAAGTTCATCTTACAAAATACTCTACCAACTCTCTCCATGGGGGTTGGAGAGGTGGTCTTGGGTCTTGATGCACAGTAGTGCATTCTCCCTGAGTGAGTGTTTCAAGTACACTGCATTACCCGCAATGTGCCCTAAGTGTCCTTAGTTTTAGGACTCAATACTGAAAATGCTTCATTGGTGATTAGTCTGCTCAAATTGTGGTGTTGTTTTCTGTGATCGTTTTTGGCACTCACAATCTGCTTGTTCCAAACACTTCTGGACATGTTCACACCTCTTGATGACTAACTGGTTGTTTGCATAGTTTGGCTGTCTATTTTCTTGAACATGTTTCTTGTTGTTTGGGACAAGAGATTGGTTACATTTTACCTACTTCTAAAACAGTCATTGAAGTTCATAGGCTTATGCTAACAGCTAACTAGGCTTAACTCATGCTAGCTGCTACATAATATGAAAGAGAAAAAAATCTGTCATAAGACCTAGAGAAATTAAACTGTTTGCAAATGTTCAAAGATCTTTTTCTTTAAAATCACAGGCTATTTAATTTTTATCACTTTGATTACCCTTCAGGATATAAAAAATGTAGACATAGATTGCTTGATTTTTGTTAGATGTTCAGGTCCTGTATCATCCCAAGATGATATTCATGACACTCACCTACCACTCAAGTTATTGAGCCCACCACAGACAAGTCAACAGCCTTGTTGTGATTGGCTTTATAATGAAAGAAATGGGCGTAGAGGCCAAGAGTAGGTAGGATGAACATGAGATGACTTGTCTGGAAAATGTACTGATAAAACTTGGTGTGCTGGTTTTGGCTGGGACAGAGTTAAATTTCTTCATAGGAGTTAGTATGGGGCTGCGTTTTGGGTTTGTGCTGAAAACAGTGTTGATAACACGGAGATGTTTTCGCTACTGCTGAGCAGAGCCAAGGCCTTTTCTTCTTCTCACACCACCCCACCAGTGAGTAGGCTGGGGGTGCACAAGAAGTTGGGAGTTGTACCTACAGTAATGTTAATGTACCTACAGTAATGTTAATGTATCTACAGAAGTCGCTTGTATCTAGAGTAATGTTAAAATCACAAAGCGTTCTCATACAAACACAGCCTTTTCCAATATATAGAAGTACAGTTTCAGGGGTTTCATCAGGGTGTATTTGAAAATGTCAAACATTTTGTTCAGTGTAAAGGCAAGTGTTGGCAGGCACCAGCTTCATCCCTTTAAAACATCAAAACCTAAAATATTTTCATGATGATCTCTAATTGCAAAGTGAGTAGTCGCCATTCGCTTCTCGCCTGGGAGCTGTAAATTGACCTCGGCAGACAACACTTGCTCCATTCACACTGGTAATCTTAACTCTTTGCCATCCGGATCACATGCACAGCTTCTCGGCATCTTACTGTGTTAATATTGAAATTTGTGCTCCTGTATCTATTGAAACTTCACCAATTGTCCTTGAGGACCAACTGGAATTAAAATGTGTAGGCCACCATCACTTAGTCACTGATAAGCGTCTGCTTTCCAGACAGGCAGGCCCAATTGCCTTCCAGACATTACTTATTTTTTTGCTTCATGCCCTGCACTTCCTCCCTCAGGGGGAGGAAGGGGTTGTCTCCCTTTCTGAGGACTGGCGCCAGAGGAGTTGAAATATGCTCCTTCCTTTCAGTGTTATCTTGTTTCTGGAATGCTTCAGTCAGACTCAAGATTACACCAGTAGGCTGACCTTGAATCACAGCTCTGGGAATGCCTAGGGCTAATGCATTCCTCCATCATTCATTTCTCCATCTTGAGAGTCTGTTTAAGAGTTTTTAATTTTGTTTTCCCTTGATCTAGTTTCTGTTCCCTGTTTCATGGGTCTTACTTTGTGATCTTCTCCCCGGGGCTTCAGGTTTTGTTTTTCAGCTGGTGCATCATTCCAGCCTATTTCATGGCTCTAGTCAACAGTGCCATGCATTGATTCTGCCCATGGAGGGAGTTGCTTGTGGGCATTTTGAGCATTATCACCTAGTATCTTGCAGATAACTCCTTTCCCTTTTCCATCCTTTGTGTGGCCCCTAGTTACTTTTAGGTGCTCTTCAATGGCTTCCCACTGATGCCAATTGTCATGAGCCCATTCTTCTGAGAAGTTGGGACTCAGATTCACTCCATGCCTCTGTAAATAATCAGTGATGTTACTTGCCATCCTGCCGACTACACCAGTTTGTTGTGGATGGAGTAATGCACTTCACTTGTAAGTGAGAAGCAACAATATACTTTATTGATATAAGACAGTGAGTTAACAAAGTTCAATGGTAAATGCGACAATGGTTTAACAAGACTCGATGGCAAGGTACGCTTGAGTATTTACTGCATAGAGGACAGGGTCAGACAAAACTGCCAGGGAGACCCTCCCGTTGAGTCACGAGGTTCAGAAAGGACCCCCTTGCGATCTAAACCCTGTCTCAGAGGGGAGTTTAGGTGCAGCTGGATCCAGACTTAGTCCCAGACTTGGTCAATAGTTTATGTCTAAAGGATTATATGTGCGCAATCAACCCTTGCTATCATTTAGCTAAGATTTCAAAGTTTCAGGGCGCTCATTCCCAATTCATTTACCGAGTACCTGACGCGATAGGGACTCTCTCAACCTCGAGGAGTAACCTTGAGAGCCGTCCCTACCCAAGGGGAGATCCTGGTGTGCAGCCTGCTGCCGTGCAGGAGAGCTCAAGGGGCCCTGGGCTGTCTGGTTTGGAATTACGGCTGGGTTACGGGAAATGCAGGTCAGGTTGGGGTGGGGTGGCAGAGCACACCGTCACAAGAAGGTACACCTCGAAGCAGCTGTGGCTGTGGATAAGTCCATGCTGCAGCAGGTACACCTTGAAGCATCCGTGGCTCTGCATGAGGTCATGCTGGAGCACCTCAAAGCGTGTGGCCATGGATAAGCCCGTGACAGAGCAGGTACACCCCTGGAGGGACTGCAGCCGTGGGTACGGCCGTGTTGGAGCAGGTTTATTTCTGAAGGGGCTGTGGCTGTGGGTAAGGCCACGCTGGAGCAGGTCTAGCTCTGAAGGCACTGTTGCCCATGGAGAAGGCCATGCTGGAACAGGTACACCTCCGAGCGACTGTGGCTGTGGATAAGTCTCTGCCGCAGCAGGTATACCTCTGGAGAGGCTGTGGCTCATAGATAAGGCTCCGCTTGGAGCAGGTACGACCCTAAGGGACTGCAGTCTGCGGATAAGTCCAAGCCAGAGCAAGGGCAACGGGAGGAGTTCATTGCAATGTTAAACCCAATGGTCTGGTCCAAAGGAATGGAAATACCTTTAAATTGTTGTAACCCAGGATTTGAGTTGCGTGTTATGGAAATTACTGTAGCAGGAACCACCTGAACCAATGGAGGACAAGCCCTACAAGAAGCAGTGCAAGTGCAGCAGTGACCCGACCTGAGCTGGCTTTGGTGCCCAGTAACTCCACACAACACACCATCTCTCCTGTCCTGTGTGACCACCATAAGAGATGGAGCCCAAAGTCACAGGCTAAATGAACTCAGTGGACATTTTGTGGACATTTTATGGTCATTTTACAGGGGTGGTCCATAGACTAAGGGAATGATATCTGTGTATTGTGTTAAAGGATGGGAAGGTGGGGTGGTTAATGAGGTTGTATTGGACAGTGTGGGACCTAAACATGATGTAAATGGCATGGAATAAGGGTTGACTCTCTCACCCAGAGCCAAGGCCTTTTCTGCTTCTCCCCCACCCCACCAGCGAGGAGGCTGGGGGGGCACAAGGAGTTGGGAGGGGACACAGCCGGGACAGCTGACCCCGACTGACCCAAGGGATATCCCAGATCATAGGACGTCATGCTCAGCTGGAGGAAAAGAAGAAGGAAGGGGGGCACGTTCGGAGTGATGGCATTTGTCTTCCCAAGTCCCCGTTAGGCGTGATGGAGCCCTGCTGTCCTGGAGATGGCTGAACACCTGCCTGCCCATGGGAAGTGGGGAATTAATTCCTTGTTTTGCTTTGCTTGCACACACAGCTTTTGCTTTACTTATTAAACTGTCTTTATCTCAGCCCACGGGTTTTCTCACTTCTACCCTTCCGATTCTTTCCCCCATCCCGCTGTGAGGGAGGTGAGTGAGCGGCTGCATGGTGCTTGGTTGCTGGCTGGGGTTAAACCACAATACTTACTGCAGAAGATATAGCCCTGATGGTCTGAAATCCCACGCATCTAGGTAGATTCACTGCATCTTTCATACTTTGGTAACACTTTGCAGTTCAACACACTTTCTGTCTTTCACACGCGTAGTTTCAGACTGCTTTTAGTGAAATGCTTGCTATATGAAGGTTATGTGGGATTTGTGGAAGGAAGGTTGATCTAATCCCTTTAAAGTTGTCACATCCTGATAGGTGTAGATCGCAAATGGCTTAACAGATCCATGCTGCTTGCCTTTTCTGCCTTTGACTGTTTGTCATATGCTCTCCTGAGAAAGTGAACACAAATTTATTCTCTAGCTTGTTTTCTAGACATGGTCTGTTTGTTAACAATGCTTTACTACCTCTGAAGGTTAAGCCACGATGCGAGGGTAAAGTTTACATTTTCAGACAATTATTTCTATCATTTGCCCTAAATAATAAAGAACAGAGAATTAATAACCAACTTAGGTTATCAGAAATAAATTATTATATGCTATATATACACCTAAAAGCCTGCAAAAAATGGCTTTGTATTGCTCTGTGCTCTCATCAGAACTGACTAACTGGTGTTGCGGAATAAACACACGCTCTGCTTCGGGGGTTCAGGCCAGGCAGGAGCAGTTTATTGCTATAGCTATAAGAGAGAAGGCAGAGCAACAGGCGCTCAGCTCTCCATCCATACTGGCTTAAAATAAAAGTGAAGGAGCCTGATACGGCAGAGCAGCGTCTGCGCAGCAGGAAGCCTTGTCACAGCAGATGTACCCTCTGCTCCACATAACTTGGAACCTGCAGCGCTGTCCGTGCATCTCCTCAGCCCATCCTGCTCTGGCTTGTGACACTGCTGTGTCCTTGGCCAACTTTTAGACCTAGTGAGTCCTGCTGCTGCACAGTCACCTGTTGTGATCGAAAACAATTTCACCCACAGTGTTTGTCTGGTTAAAGTATTTTTTCCAATTTTTTCTATTATTTATTTACATCATAAATGAACTATACGTGCACATGAAATCACGAGTTCTATGTTTTTCTGCCCATCTAAATAACTTTAACTATACTCATTCAGGGAAGAAGGCATTCACACTGCGTAACTGGGAATCTGCCTTAGGTTGCTTGATGGAGAGACGGAGAAAGTGAAAGAAAAATCTGAGAATGTCAACCCTGAGAACCAGAGGGTCACTGAGAGGGTGAGCATAGCATAACACCACAGAAAAGGGATAGACACCAGGAAGGGCTCTTTCTCTGTGTAACAATTTTAACCGGACTACTGAGGCCTTTCCACATTAATTTGAACTATGAGTGGGTATTATTGTAACTGATCTAATACACTGTATTGGGTTTGCATGGCAAGGTTTTGGTAGCGGGGGGGGTTACAGAGGTGGCTTCTGTGAGAAACTGCTTCCCCTATGTCCAACAGAGCCAATATCAGCCAGCTCTAAGATGGACCCGCCGCCGGCCAAGGCTGAGCCCATCAGTGACAGTGGTAGTGCCTCTGGGAGAACATTTTCAAGAAAGGAAAAAAGCTGCGGAGGGCACAGAAATGGCAGCTGGAGACAGGAGTGAGAATATGTGAGAGAGGCAACCCTGCAGACCCCCAGGTCAGTGCAGAAGGAGGGGAGGAGATGCTCCAGGCGCCGGAGCAGAGATTCCCCTGCAGCCCATGATGAAGACCACGGTGAGGCAGGCTGTCCCCCTGCAGCCCAGGTTGGTCCACGGTGGAGCAGATCTCCACCTGCAGCCCGGGGAGGACCCCACGCCGGAGCAGGGGAAGAGTGTGATGAGTCCTCCTCCCCCTGAGGAGGAAGGAGCGGCAGAGACAAGGTATGACGGACGGACCCCAACTCCCATTCCCCGTCCCCCTGTGCCACTGGGGGGAGGAGGGAGAGTATTTGGGAGTGGAGTTGAGCTGGGAAGGAGGGAGGGGTGGGGGAAGGTGTTTTAAGGTTTGGATTTACTTCCCATTATCCTTGTTTTGATTTGATTGGTAATAAATTAATTTCCCCAAGTTGAGTCTGTTTTGCCCATGACAATAATTGGTGTGTGATCTCTCCCTGTCCTTATTGTGACCCACGAGCCTTTTGTTGTATTTTCTCTGCCCTGTCCAGCTGAGGAGGGCAGTGATAGAGCGGCTTTGGTGGGCACCTGGTGCCCAGCCAGGGTCAACCCACCTCAAACACTAACTAGACTAAGCTGACAGCACGTTCTTAGTTCCATATACATGCCCATACAGGTAGTTGCATATACACCCCCTTCGTCCCAACAAGAGTTGGAGTGTAACAGAAAGGAGGACAGAGAGCTTTAATTTACCAGGCATTCCCCCTGCAGCTCCCATAAACAGGCAATTGTTTGGCTTGAAAAGTCTGTCAGATCTGATCCCAGTCTGCTGAAGCTCTGCTCTGAACATATCTATATCACTGGACTGAGGAAGTGGTAGGATAACTTCAAGCTTTTTTTGGCCGTTATGAAAAACTCCAGTATTTTTTACATAAATGTGTTGAAACTGAGCACTGCTTTTATCTAGATGTTAAGGTTAATCAGAGTTTCTAATTTGAAATTGGACACTGAATGAAACGCACCTTTCTCATGCACTCTGTTCAAAGTTATTAGCAAAAACCCCTGTGTTAAGTGGTGCTTTGAGCAAGAAATTAAGTACAACATAAGCCTACACAGGCCGCAAACCAATGCTCAGGTTCCAAATACAGTCTTTAGCACATTTTTTTTATGATATGGTTAATGGATCCATTGTGATGCATCACAAATAAAAAAAATGGATAGTAATTTAAATATGGAAAAACATAAAAAGTGAAAAAGAAGAATAAAACACAACCTGCAGTTTCTTACTGATGAAGTAAGAGAACTTCAAGCTTTATTTCCTATCATCTTCTACACAAAACTGAAATTGAAGTAGTTTTGAATATATGGACAATCGCAAGAAACTGTTTTGAGGTAAATGACATAATTTCACCTAAAACAAGTTGTGTCTATTTTATTAAAATAACATTACCTTCAGAATCCTCAGGGAGGCAATGCTTGCTCCTTTTTGTACATTCATGGCTAAATCATTCCCATTCATTTTCAATTTGTGGACCCCGTCTATATGCTCCCCACATGCTGTTTTACTTTTGGGTTTTAATATCGAGTGAATCACATAGAACCTCTGGTAGGAAATCCTACCAGCCTGCAGAGAAAACCTACCAAATCAGAAAATAATATGCCAAATCTACAGACAGGCTGATAGCCTGAGAGGCATCTGTCTCCATATTTGTGCTCGTGTTTGTTAAAAAGAAGGGGTATATGGAGGTCCAAAGAGAGACTCAGAACTTTATTAACATATGTAGGGATCTTGTCTTCAGGCAGAGATTTGCTGTTGGGCCAGTACTCCAGCAGTGCTATGAAGCTGCCTATTAACACCACACTACTGTTGAAGCAGTGAGCAATTACAAAATCTCAGAAGAGCCCTAAATGAACGCTATACATTGGTCCCTAGCATGCTGAGATTTAAAAAAACAAACCCAAAACAAACAGGTTAATGCCTGTGCAATCAATAGAGAATCCACCATCATCAACAGCTCTCTGCAGCCAGGCTCACGCCTGTGTGTGAAGCCCAAGAAGACGGGTTGTGCTGAGTACTGAGCTGTCTCCTTCTTGATGCTTAAACCATGTCAGAATTCATTCTGTCCCAGCCAAAGCATGCCAATAAAAAGCAGGTTTTATTTAGAAAGCCCAGGCCATTTCCAGCAGTTAACATTTAGACATCTCCAGGGTGATGTGGCAGCTCAAGGAATTTGAGCCACCTAAGACTACAATTCAAAATAATCGAAAACCAGTCCATTTGCGTAAATATCTCCCTTATTTTCTTTCTAACTCCCATGAAGTACCTCTTTGCTTCATTAAGCTCCAGAGAATGATTTTTAAAAAAATTAAATTTAAAAAGTGCAAAAAGTAATTCCATAAAGGGAGTTGCATTGAGTGCAATAGATGGACTCAGAACACCCAAAAGCATTAACATTTCATGGATCTATAAAACTGTGAACAATTAAACAAGGTTGAGAATTTTGCAGATGGAGACCTCAGCCTACTCAGTCCACTAACAAACAGTGTCATTACAAAGCCTGTCTCTGAAGAAACCCTCTCTCTCTAATTTAAGTCTTTTAATAGTAGCCTCTGACTTTTCTTGAAGAGAGAAGTTGGGCAGGGTGGAAGAATGTGAAGCTGTGTGGTGATATTCCAAACTGACGTACCCACCTAATTTCAGCTCCTGGAAAACAGATCTTCGGGTTCTCTGATTGGTTTCTGTTCATACGTGCAATTTCATCAGTGAAAACTGAGGGCAGAGCATGTAATTTCATTATTCATTTCAAACTGGAAAACTTGTAACTGCTTTGGCCTTTTTAAAGTGCCTGCTTCAGCAATCCTTTTTGTTCAAAACAGGCAGGTGAAAGCAGAAGCTAGGAAAGACAATCCATCAGGGTTTGAGGGTTTGATAAAATAACTAGAGCTTAATTTTAAACAATCGAGTCCAGACCTTTCTCTTTTATGAAGACAAACCAATTCACACCAGAAAAGGTTTGCTACTATACCTAGACAGGTAGAATCATCCTGGAAAATACCCTGATGGTGTAACAGGCCAACAAAAAATGGGAGCATAGCTCCAAGATGCTGCTTTTTGTAGAAACATAGTTTAAAAAAAGGTACGTACGTCCAAACTGAGTATTCCAGCAAGGGATGGCTGTATGACTGAGCGTACAGTGGAATACTTCTGCCAATACAGCATGCTAGGATACACTCAGAAAAGAACTTTTAGTATAAAGGCAGCTATACAAGTAAAATAAAGAAACAGTTTTTCCTAGAATAACTTATTCCAGCATCCTGTTCATCTACAGGCAAACAGACACAGTTAAACTGTTCCTCAATACTGATGACAGGTGTCTTCTCCTGGAGTAAATACTTGTTTGTCAGGGATTTTTCAAATACCTGATAATGCAGCTATGAAGTCAGAAGCCTGTCCTAAGAAATAAACAACAGCACGTTTACTGTCTCCTATATTTGGGTGGGGAGAAGTGCTAGAGCTGAGTATTTTAACCTGAGATCAATTTTGATGGCGAGCGGTTTGTCTCAAAAGGTCCTAGATTGCTGGCATTAATTTCTTAGCAGTTGAGGCAGCTTTTCATGTCTTAGTTTAGGTATCGGAGAAGGTGTGGAGGAAGTGAAAACTTGAACATTCTCTGATACACACAGTTTGGGATGGGCCACACGGTCGATGTTCATGTGAGAACACAAGAGAGCAAAAATCTGGAAATGATGACAGAAACCTGAAAACCCCTGTTTTAACAGACAAAGTATTTCACACAAAATAGGATTTTAGTGTTTAGAACGTGTCTGGATGAGAAATCTACTTATGCAATTTCTGATTAAGGAGAATTATACAGATAAAGCTTTCCATATGGTGAAAATCACTATACTTTCTTCACCTATTTATGGACATCGACATTTTACAGCTCTTTAAATACTGTAAAATTGACACTGTGTGTGGGAGGTACAAGTATTATTTTTATACAAGTGATGAGTATTTAACAGAAGCAAACACCTTCAGCTATTAATGATTCTGATTTTGCTTATTCAAATGCAGTTTGATTGGACAGTAGAGAGTAACAACAGAATTAAAATCAGGCTCACATTCTGGCATGAGAAAAAATTATTCTTAAACTCACATTAGCAGAACAGAAGATTTTCCATGTAAATGGCTTAGTGGTTTGGTTTTTTTTTTTTTTTTTAATTTTGTTTCCAAATTAGTATAGCTGTAGATTTTTGGTCTTGGAAAGCTCTGCTATTTCCCCTGTGAATTTCATATACTTCAAATGTCAGTGTTTTATAAAAATTCTAAATGCAACAGGATTTTCTGTTTGCTGTGAAGATTTTTGGGTTGGAATGTTTTTGCATTGAAACATCTGGGATCCTCTTCTCACATTGTAACTTTTTTTGTTTTCTTTTATTTAATCTATTTCCCATTCATTTTCTTTACCAGATTTATTATCAGTTCTTCTACTGTCAAACTTTGCTTACTTTTGTCCTTCTTACACCCCAGATATTCTGTGCTCATTTTAATGCAAGAAAGATAAGTAGAGTCTATACATAAAATCCCCATAGCCCTCACAATCACCAAAATGCCCAGCGTCCCAGACAGCATACAGCTTCAACCTGCGGCAAATTAATTTCTACAGAGCCTTAACAGAAGCCTTCGTGATAGACATCCGTCGCAGCGCCTGCTGCGCACAGGTATTACCAATACTACTAGGCATTTTTCATTGACCTAGCTGGCTGTGTTGGACTCACTTCGGTCCATGTGATGTCCGGAATGCTAGCAGCTGCGTCTGCAACTGGAATCAACGGACACTTTGCTCTGCATGGTTTCACTTCAGAGGAGAGAACCTCTGGGAGGGCTACGAGACCGCATTGGTAGTCGGACTCTGAAAAGGCACAAAAATCACAATGCGTATCAACGCCAGCTCTTTGCACCAGAGCTGACCCTGCCAGCAGCAGAAATGAAGACAGAGTTGAACGCCCCAGGCTACAGAACTAGCACAAAGTTGGAAAAAGGCTAAAGGCCAAGGCAGCACCAAAGAAAAATCAACACTAAACGCAACCAAAGCCATCGCATCACTGGTGCTGGCAGAAAACAGTCTCATAAGGTTTTGCCTCAGGTGTGGCTGGAAGGAACAGTTGTCAGCAGTGATTTTCTTGGTGCTGAAGGATGGCCTGAATAGCTAGGCGTTAGTCCGCAGCAGTCACCAAGGTCTCCAGAAATGCAGTGTGCTGGAATCCAGAAAAATCAGGTAAGAAGGCTAGATGGCTTGTAAGGCACTTCTCGCTTGGTCTTTCTTAAGCTTGTAGCTTTCAAAGATACCAAGGACAAGGCAGAACGATCCGGCACAGATACAACGACCCAGCCTCCTGGATCTGAAGACTTAATCCTTCTGGCATGAAGCCCCACAACTTGAAAGTGATCTATATCACTTCATCTGTGATATAGATGAGCAGTGGAATTTCTCAGGCATGTTGTTCTAAGCTGTGACAATACAAATATGTCTGGAGAGAAAGTCTTATGATGCAACATGACTACCACAAGTGGCACAGAAATATGCTTTTGAAATCAAAATACAATCAAAAGGAGTCAGACACCAAGTATTGCAATTCAGTGAGGAAATGAGAAGAACTGAAGGTTCAGCGTACGTGTTACCCCTTATGTCACGCACAGAGCATAAAGAACATGCCAGCGACAGATACTGCAAAGACAGTGGATGGGTGAACTAAGAACTTCCTTCTATAGATAAGCAACAGAGTAAAGCAATTTGATTGGAAACCAAGTATTTATACAATATTTTGTATAAATTCTGTAACTACACAAAATACACAATTTATATTTTATAAAATGCGTGATTTTGCTACAAATTTTGAACTGTCGGTACCAGCTATTCCAACCCAGAATTTTACATTTCCAGTGAATATTTAAAAAATGTTAGTGAATTGATTTTACTTCTTGGGTGTCTTTATCAGGGAATCTAGAATAGGAGGCATAAGATCTAAGGGAGGTTCTTATAAAATTCCATTCACACCAAAACCAGCCAGTAGGTTTTCAGACATTAATCTGAAGTAGATATAAGAACAAACTGGCAAGGCAGAGTAAGCTAAAGCTTGTGTCTAAATGAAATTTAAAGTATGATGCTACAGGCACGGATACAACAGGCAATACCAAAGGCAGCGCGCATCCCGTCTATTGAAGACAGCAGCGCCTAATCAAGCAGAACTGCAGGAAGGGGATGACTTTTCTTTCTTTCATGAGCAACTCAGCACGCTGCAGAGCAGAACCTCCGGGAAACATAAGATCCAACAACAAGAGCTGAGAGCCCGCAGCTCACACAGCAACTCAGAAACTGTTGAGAGGACCAAGAAACACAACTTGGTCTTCAGGTGCCAAAAAAGTTTACAAGACCCAGAAGAAATTGTGAAGTGCTTGCTGCAGCTGAAAGATACTGAACTGACTGAAGACAAGCCCAAAAGCGTAGATGTGCCTGCAAGGACACAACACACAGGAGAAAGAATTAGGTGTAAACTGTATGCTGTCCAATTCACTCCCAGTTAACGATTTCATTATCCAAGTTTACAGCTGCCTTCAGCAGACTAAAAGCCTTTTGACCTTTTCATGATCAAAAGAAAAGGGAAAAAAGACTGACACCACATCAAAGCTCTGGCAGAGTCTAGGTCCCACTACAATGAGAATCTGCATTGCAAAGCTCACCCCTTCATGTGGTTATAATCAGGGGGTGAAAATAGAAGTTTTCAATGGATTTTTAAAACTACCTCCCCAGCCCCCAGCGCACACCGGAAAATTCTGGAGAGATGCAATACACCCTCGTTCCAGCGGCCAGAACTAGTGTTATGGGCAGTTCATTTAGTGAAATGACCTCATCGGTAATTTCCTCCTGCCTCCCAAAGTAGTATTTATATAAGCTAGAAACAACAGTTCATTCTGCGTTATTTAAAAAGACCAACAAGAACACAATGGTGTTTGCTTCTTTTATTATGAAAGATACAAAAACACAGAGTGTAGTGAAGCTATCATTAAAAACGTGAACTTTTGTTGAACCAATTTTCTATTTACATACACAAAATTCCCCAAGTGGAACAATATCAAATGTGAGACACATTATCAGAATATACCATATATACAAGTTCAGAGATTTAATATCTCTGTTACTCTATACATGATTGTTACACAAAAAGTCAGTTCCTACCTGTCTTACACAAGTATTTTAAATTAAGCTTATGAGACTACTCAAGCAAAATAAAGCAGAATCTGGGCAAAGTTCTGCTATCTGAACAGTTACTTTATAAATATAGTACAAAATAATAGAGCCAGGTTTTCAGCCAGGCTCAATCTTCTGTTGTGTCAATCAGCCCATGCTCCAAAATCATGGAAGTAAAATAATGGAAACTATTACTGATTTTTATTGACATCAAACCAGAAATATCTCAGAGTCAGATGCACTGGTTTTCAGATCACTGACCAGTTATTACGAAAAGCAAGTCTTTTAATCTATTTTTTAAAAACTCTTCCGTCAAACAGAAAAGCGAAATAAAATACTTGAGCTTGCTTTGTGTGATCAGGCATTCTGTTAAAAAAAAAATTAAATAAAAGAGGACACACCACTTTGTATTGTTTTTAACTGGAACCAACTACTGCTTAGTAAAATAAGGCACTTCTTCCTTTAGATCAGTCCACTTCCCTAGACTTTAGTTTAGCTCCATTTTACACAGGGAAGTGATTTCAGCTATGCCACTTGTGACAGCAAAAGGGATGTTGTTAAGAACTGTTGCTCTCCAAGCATGGATGGCCTCAACAATACCTTCCGGATTGCTTGAACCCAAGTCACAGAGTGAATATATGGCTGCCAGCTGCACGCCCCAGGGAACACCTGCAAAAAGTTAACACAAATCACCTTATAGAAACTTTGATATGCAATAATGTTTTTGGGGAAACCTGAATCTAAAGAAACTATTAGTTCAAGAAGTGGAATTAAAACACATCAACAATTGGGATGCCTAAAACCAGAAAGTAGCAAGATGACAACCTGCACACAAATTCCGTAACATCTCATTTTATACTAGCACTTTGCACTTTATTGAGTTCAGCAGGTTTTCAGTATTCAAAGGGCATAAAAGATGTGAGCATCGAGTGATTTTACTCTAGTTAAGGGTGATCAGACTTTTACGAAAACAGTCAGGTTTAGACAGAGTCTGAAACAGACACAGACATACACCACTTACTTGGAACAACTTGAGACTGCAAGGAAAAGAAGCTATACACGTGGTTCAAAACAGCTCCCTAACATCAACCAATGCACTTTGCAGTCTCACTGCAAAATATACTTGACATCCAGAATAACTTAGCAATATAGATCTCTGCTGCCCTAATTGCCTAGCTTTGTCTCAGTCAGGAATCCGGACTGTCTTGCAGCCCCCTCCCAATACAGCAATCTTGCTGCTCAGGTAACAAATTAGCTATTTACTGCTCAAGTTAAGATCACCCTTTAAGTTTTCCGAGGCAGCTGGTATGCTGTTACATGAAGCAGTGTAATTCCAAGGTGGCTGAAACTATCTCAGAACTGTTCTCTGTCTCAAACAGAAGGTAATACACATGCTTCATTAACTTCAGAAGAGAAAGGGACTGAAAGCGAAAACTTGTCCTGTTATGCACTAACAAAACTGCACAAACAGGCTTGTGTTTTGGCATGTGTGTCTCAATTTGTGTGTGTTCTGTTTACATTGGCAAAACTTCACATTGCAGATGTTATACTAAAGTTCCTCTAAATAAGCATTACCTTCCTCTTTTGCATGCTGTACAAACAGTCCTATTACAGAACTAATATTCTTCACTGCAGCAAGATATCCTTCCTTCAAACCTATTTGGCCCAATCGACCTGAAAGAAAAAAAAGATTATTCTGTATCTGACATTCAGACAGTCAACTTCCTAATTTTTAGACTTACTGATTGTCTGTTGAAGTACCAACAGAAAATGCAAATGTCAATTACAAAAATGAGTCATTCTTGTTACAATGTTGTCTTGGGAACAACAGTTGTCCTATTCCTTTTGTGACTAAAGACCCCAAGGAATTGTTCATCAGATTGATCCAACCTCCCGCAGGTTTACAATCTGTAAGTGTAAAACTCTCAAGGAATGCAATTTCTGTTTAACAAACAATATTATATAGCCTACACACTGAAAATATCAATTGAAACCCAAAGTTTATCTATTTAACTTGGAGGCCATCTAGATCCCAAATAAATGAATCTAACCTAAAATTGCAGAAAGAGGTATTATGTTGCATATAAAACATTATTTTATACACTTTACTATAAAGCCTATGTAGCTACAGATGATTTCATTTTAAATACAGAAAACATGTTGGTATTTGTTATTGTGAAATCAGAGTAACATCTCTCAAAACTTAAGTACATGCTTTCCACAGGTTGACAAACAGAAAATATCTGCATAGGATTGTAAAAGTTTGGCTTTTAAGGTGAAAATTTTTGAAGAAAGTGGAAAAAAAAAATAAATCAAAAAACCTGCAAAAATACTTCAATTCACTTTCCAGGCAGGCTGACACTTTCAAAGGACACACTTAGACAAAGCAGAAGTTCAACCAAGAATTTAGATTACTTACCTATTAGCCTAAGTGTCAATGCTATAACACTATCTGGAATGGACTGAGCAGTTTCATGCCCCTTTCTCTTCTTTACCCATTTATCCATAGAAGGCCAAAGCACTTTGCTGGGAAAGACAAAATGAATTTGAAACACTGATACTGCATGAAGGGGTGGTACAATATTTATACAATACTGAATGCAAATGGTTCTTCTGTTTACCATGTATTTCCATAGCTCCACTTCCATCTTTAATTCACCTTCTAGGGAAACTCATAATATTCCAAGCATCCACAACTCCGAGTAATGTAAAGAAGGTTTTAAACCCAAACAATCAAAGCTAACTTTCTGGAGGAATCATTCCTCTTTAGAATAATATTCCTGTTCATCTTCCATTCATTTCCCTGCAACATTCTGCATCTCTACCTAAAGTCAAGAACTCACTCCACTGACTTCACAGATGTATGTGAAATCGCGTTACTTGCAAATGTCATGCTGAGATGTTATGCAAGCTCTTTATATGACTGAAAATTCAGTTTGCATGTTACAAGTAGGATTTGATGCTTGTTTTTAAACCTGAAAGGACCTGAGAGAAGACTTTTTTTGTCCTTAAAATGATGCTAATAGACCTAGCTACCTGTTATCAGCACAACTCCCAACACTCAACTCTGTATGGCTTTACTTAAAATGACATACCTTTCACTGAAGCTAATTTCTATTAATTTTAAAAGTATTTCACTAAAAATAACTTTACTATTTGAAAGCATGGAACTTTTATAGAAGACTTGATGATGGTTTTAAGTTATTTGCATTTACTTTATACTCAATGATTACATTATGTCATAGTTAAACAAATGCCATATTTTTTGAGATTCTACTAGGTTATGTAACCTCTACATAGAAAATAGAGGCTGTCAGATCAGTGTAGGTATCAAAATGAGGTCTTCCAAACCAAGTACGGTAGCACTCCATGCACTGGATTATAGAGTTCAAAGAAAATTTAAGACACTGAATCTAAGTATTACAATGATTTTAGAATTAAAATCAGACTGAAATCAGGGTAGTGTGCTAATGAGTATGGTTACATTTCACTTTCAGCACTGAAGGAGTGCTATTTACACATCAAAAGTTCCACCCTCATGTTCTAGTGATGGGGGGGAGGGGAATTCAACAGTTAAGTTCAGAGAAAGACAATCAATCATTTTGCTTCGTTGACAAACGATCCATCTCAAAATCTTCACAACTGTCCACATATAGCTATTTTAAAAGCAATTCTTTATTAGAATGGTTCAAACAGGGTTAATTTCTTGGACCAGTACCATAAAATCCTACATCTCCTCATTTTAAGATAGAATGAGTAATCAATAAGGCACACAAACACAGCAGTCTAGGTCTCATCAGGTTAAAACACCCTCATTTCTAAGTATCTATGCAATGTTTTATTATGTTAAAAGCAAATCATAAAGTCTCACATTTGGAAAAAAAAAACCCAACACCAAAACAAACCACAAAAAAACCACACAGGAAAACATTTGAAAGAAGTGTTTGCCACAATACCTTATAACATTGTCATGTGTCCAGTCCCACTTCAGGCGAGAGCAGAGTAGATCAACAGCAAATATGTACTGCCAAGCATCTTCACTCAGATCTTCTCCATAATGCTCACTCAGTTGAAATTCTACTTTTGGACATGACTGCATTTCTAAAAGCAGGTTTGAGACCATAATACCAGCATCTAAAGAGGAACTCTGGAATTTTAGAAGGTGATTATCTTAATGCATGAAAAGTTACCAACCCAGAACCAAACTCTTTACATATATTTGATTCTGACAGTCCACAGCATCTTACACCATAAATTCAACTTTGGCTTTGACTTCACACAAACAAAAGGAGTATATAAACTAAAATCTTCAAGTACTCAGTATTTTTTTTTTTTAATGCTTTTACTAAAAGGAGAGTTTGGAAAAAAAAAAACAAACCACAACAAAACCCACAAACCCTACACCCACTCTCTTCTCTCCTCCTACAATTTGGGGATTTTTGGTTCTCTCAATGAAGCTTTAAGGTCAGAAGAGTGTTTTCCAATGCAAGAAGATTAGACTAGTCCTGCTCACTTTGTAAGTTTGGAGGTTTTTTTGTTTGGTTTCTTTTTAAATGATTTTCTGATGCTGAAATTTGTTACTCTTTATTGTTCATTAGGGGCTACTTTCCAAGCAAGTACTTTCAATAGTTGAGGTAGTAATAACTGAAAACATGTCACGTGAAAGAATTCTGCTAATTAAATAGCTAGGGCAAGCAAGGAAATTTAAAAACAAACATCCTTTGAATATCTGAAATATTAAGAAAAAAGTCTAGGCTTATCACATAAACACAGTGGGTGCTCAGCATATCTTCTCGGTACAAAACCTCATATCATTGGCAATTTCTGCAATGGTGCAAGTCACTAAAATGGCATACTTTGACCAAGAACTAAATACCCATTCTATATGAGCTTTACTTTCATAAGTGGAATAATATTCTCATAAAATTATATGTATAACAGACTGTCAACAACAATCCACTTGAAATTTTGCCCTGTATTTCCACCTAAGTAAAACACATCTTACAGATAGGATGATGTCATCTCCTATCACCAATACAGAAATTCCTGAGGTCCTTCTCCCCTGCTGCAGCAGCTCTCATATTTCATAAAGATCCATAAAGAAAGTAGGTAGTGCGAGTGCACAGAATTAATACTTCCAGGAACATTTACTGAGGCCTACTTATGTACTCTATTGGCATAAGATTGAAACCTGTGACCTAATAGAATGGAGAATACAAATTCTTTGCTAAACAGGGATTACAGTACAGCATAACCCTGAATACCAGAGCTTAATGCTACATCAGAACCATGATTGTATCAAAAAAGAAACATATACAAATCCATGCCCTCTTAACTCACTCCACTGTAAACCTGCACTAAATCAGGAGGTTTAGAGGGGCTGTAATTCCAGTGGTACCATATTAAATTCAAAGCTGGTTTCAGACCTTAAAAAAAAAAAAACCCAAACATGCTTTTTTCCAGTGGGTAAAACACCTAAAGGCTATGCTGACAGCAGTAAGCCTGGCTACAGTCCCCAAGGCAGTTGTGGAGTAGCATGTTAGGATAGGGAATAGGTGAGCTATGAATCAAGATTATTTTGTTCACTTGATATTTAGAGAACTAGAGCACTTCCACCAAGCAAGCCTGGCATTAATATGGGGTTTTCAAAACTACCGGGGCTCTAGCCTTCAAGCAAACACCCAAGCCTGTTAAACAAACTCCTTCTCCAGAAGCAAAGTACCTCTGGCTTTCCATCTGTGTGATATAAATTTGCTCCTACTGATATCAAGCATGTCCCAATTCTTCCTCTTTGCAACATCCCTTTCAGGATGGTAATGTGTGCCTGCTGACAACTGACAGAAATTAAATGACTTGCCCAAGGGCTCGAAGACTTGAAGTCAAATCTCAAAAGTCCTTAGGTCCTTAACATTGGTCATCCTTCTGCCATCACTGCCGTTTTGTACTGATCATGCCAACTGCTTATGTAATTAATTGGCTGATATTTTTTTGGTGATAAATGGATATTTACAGCCTACCTCACAGAAAGATCATGAGTAAAAAGAGACAGGCTCATCTTGAAATCAACTGCGATAAATAATTACCTATTACACAGAGAACTATGAAAGACAGACAAGCCCAATACATATTAAAAAACCCCAACAAAACAAAACAAAAACACCACCTCAAAGAACATCAGTCACAGTTCCACAGAGGGACAGAACTGCCTAGTTCAAGAACACTCCAGCCAGAGTTTGAAAACAATATTCACTTTTAATGTTTCATAGAGGGATTAGTATTTAATAGGGAAAACAAGAAACGTGTTGTGTTCTAGTACGGTCTAGACAACCACAGGAAGAAGGCCAGAAGCAGCATTAGTTGTGCAATTGCACAGACTTCAGGGGAGATTCACAGGGTATCTTCACACCCTTCATCAGAAGTAAGCTGCTTGATTTGATTGAGCCAGCAAAGCGACCAATGCAGACAAAAGCTGATCCTGACAATGAAAGCAGACCATACCTGTTCCCAGTTGAGATAAGCACTAAAACAGGCCAGCATCTCGTTGCTTGCACTCTGCCTGACAACTAATTGCATAGCTTTGTTAATTGCACCTTGGAAGACAAATATGTCAGACCACACATTTATGATAAATAAAATCAATTTTTCTGAGTCTGGAAAGTCTAAGGAAGAAAAGAGAGAACAAAGTAAGTTTTTTACATTTAAAACCAGAAAAATATATACTCAGGCATTAAAAGCTAGTAATAAAAGCAAGATAACTAGGAAAGAAGGCATAGAAGTCACGTAACAACTGCAGCCCAGGGAAGGGGAGTCATATTAGCACATCTCAGTCCCCAAATTAAAGACCCAGAAAAAACCCCCACATTCCCCCCCTCCCCCCTTAAGCCACCTCCCCCATTGTAATTTCACTCTTTTTTTTAAAGGGGGGGCGGGGGGGGAGGAAGAGGCTTCCCTGGACTTCGCTGTGTAACAACAGTGCAAAAGGACCGTTCCTTTAACGTTTTGGGGTTAGTCTGCCTTCATCCTTCTTACCACACTTCAGTTCACTAAGGAGAATGGTCTTGGAGCATTGAAACTGGATTCTTTTAGGATGAAATTAAACTGGAAGATGCACTCCAGAAGCCTACCTAATACACTCCAGTCACAAATGAGCACTGTGATCACTGGATCAAACTAGAGCTAGTCCAAAAGAAAAAAAATAATCCTGAGATGCATAATAATGTGAAAATAGGGTCTTCAGTACAAATCCACAGTACTTGCTAACACCTTGCACCCATACACCTATGCAATTCACACGAAAAAACCAACACCAAAACCTCTGCAAAGAACTTTCATGCAATTCAAATATGAAATCTGATATTGCTCAGCAGTTTTCCCAGACTCTGTCAGGGAAATTATACATTATACAAGTTATAAGTGAGCGTATATGAATGATGCATGTCAAAATTTATATTTCCATAAACACAAAAAGTGTGCTACTGATATAGTTGAAGAAACCTCATTCATTAAATTAATTCGGAGCAAGCATCTGACAACTATATATCCAGAACTATACAAGTAAGAGAGGACAGAGTTCCAGGCCATCAAAGGGAAGTTAATAGACCCTTCTGAACACCAAAGCAGAGATCTTCAAGGCAAAATATTAAGATAAAACATGAGCGTGCAGACTGCAAGCAATAAAAAGCACATTGGAATAAGCAAGAAGCAGCTATTACTATCATGCATGAAATGCAATACTGCAATACATATGCCTGAAACACTACTGTCACTATAAAAAGCTATAAAAACCAATGAAAACTGAAAAGCTAAATGTGTCTTCCCTCTTCACTTCAGCATGACTTCTACATTTTTAGAAACATCTTAAGAACTAGAGAGCATATGAAAATACATCAAATCAAGAAGCTTTAATGGATTCACTGAGCATAAAGAATTTATAGAGTTCCACCCAGTGTCTTGGATGGACCTTCTCTACTCTGAAGCCCCTCACCACATGAATGAAGAATGAACTTCTTTTTTGTCAGAACAAGGACTGTTGCTAAACTAGAATTATCTACATGCTGCAACTTGAATTGCCTGCCCATGAATTTGGAACATTTAAAAGACTCACTCAGTGATGAGTAAGAGTTAAAGGGGCATCAACAGAAGAAAAGAAAAAAAGAATAAAGGAGGGGAACAGAGGAGGGGTAAAAGGAAACATAACCAAAGAAAGGTAACATTGAACTTATAGTCATTTAAGGTAGAATACCTGAAAGGAGAACAGAACAAAAAAGGATAGACAAGAAGTCAAGAAAACAGATTTATGCCAGTCTAATGAAGTAGTACTGACTGTTTATAGTCAATTTGGCAATTGTGTAGCTGGCACGTAGCTCACGCTTGTGTTGCCATAATTCTGGTGGGAATTAATATGTGAAACTACATGAAAGAGAAAACCCTAAAATGAATGCATTGTAATCAAATAAAAATAAACAAATTTAAAAAAACAACAAACAACGCTTAAGATGTGTTTACACCTGTTCACACTCAAAAGATAACAATAAAACCACAAAACAACCACAACAGGAATTCATGCAATTGAAAGTATAGAATAGAAAATCATTCAACAAAAACCTGCATTTAGCTACTGAAGTTTGGATTTTACACAGAAAAAGAAAGGAAAAAACCGGGAATGCTTAATATTTGCAAGAGCCCCCAAAAAGACAAAGTACCAAGGCACTGCAAAACAAAAGGCTTAATTGTTAGTTTAGACTAAGAAAAGATATCTGACAAGTAATAGTTTGACATGGTGCAGTATTAAAACTATTAACATGAAAAAAGTGAAAGGAGAGTTATGATGGACTGCATGAAGGACAGAAAAACAGGGGAGGAAACAGGAATTCCAAAAAGAACCCAAGCAAAAAACCCCGATCAAAAATATCCCAACCCAACAAAAAAAAGATAATTAAGAACAAAATAAAATCAAAATCGTTAGTAAGATGAAAAAAAGAGAAAAAGACAGAGATGTTATATGGAAGATAACCACTAACTGAAGCAATGAAAAATTGTAGCATTTTGCTCCCCAGTGCTCTCAAATTTTATTTTAATTTGAAAAACAGATACCAGTATACTGTTTTGAGCCCTGGACGGGTCGGTATTTTCAAACTAAGTGAAGTCCTTCCAGAACTAAGACAGACTCTTAATTTAGTACAGTTATAGTATGTATGTATTACCTTTGTTACCAGGAACAAAAGGAAGGGGAAGGAGAGGAAGGGAACCAAAAATTTAAAAACCTCTCAACCAAGCGAGACTTTGGCTAATGGGAAGTAATAAAACTTTAAGAAGGACATTTTGTACAAATGCACTGGTTCTTGATCAAGGTATTGTTCAACTCCTGACACTATTTTAAGCCAATACATGTTTTTAAATCACACTTGCTTTATCAGTCAGTGCTTACTCAGTTAAAATAAGAAAATACTGATGAGCAAAAACTACGAAATTCCCCATTATCATTTTGGAGATGGTGGGGCAAAAATGAAAGCACAGAGGATCCTAAATAAAATATTTCTTTGGAAAAATGAGACTACTAAGAGCCCAGGTCATCACTAAACTGAGACACAGATGTGGAGGAACTGTGAGAAGGGAAATTTCTTCTAGAACAGTCTGTACTTCTGCACTATACAAAAAAGTTCTAAGGAAAATGTCCCGTTCACAGGATTTTTGTTTGTTTGTTTTTACAAACATAATCATTCTGGAACACTACAGCAAAGACACACACCATATTTAAGATACAAGACCACTAAGCCATACTATACCTTCTTTAAGTAGGCTATAGCAGAAAATGCGGGCTCTTTCCAAATCTCCCAACTGTCGACAAATTCCTGTATAGACTCGACATAGAGCCTGATTGAAATTGTAATTTGTGGCATTCTTCTGAGCCTTGAGTTTATTGAGAATAACATGCAGCAAGGACTCTGCTAAATGCTATAAGGCACAAAAAACATTGTTAGACTATTATATACTTGACTATATTTGATAGCATTATAGCAGTATGACAAGTAAAAAGAATTACTATCTTATTTGCAGGAATACTGTTTGCATACATATAAAAATGCAGAAAAGTAAATCAGAGGCAACCAGTGAAAGAGAAAAGAGTGAGGAGCAACTTCCCGGAATAAACATGCCTTAAAAAGATGCAGAATAGGACTACTATTCTTGAAATATAAATTGTTTAGTTATGTGATTAAAAACTATCTTCCTTAAACAAAAAGTGAGGGCAGGGATAATGACAGGTAGAGGAACCCCAATAACCTAATCAGAGCAAATGGAGCACCCTGACTCGGCTAATCCCAGAGCTACCACAGGAGGAAAAACAGCCCCTTGTCCAGGCGTGGGACTTACTAGATGAGTCAACGGCAGAGTCTCTCCGCAGATCCCCCTACACACTGCAGGAGTGGGGAAGGGGTGTTACTCTCTGCAGTAACATGGGACTCAACATGAGGTGCAAGGAAGGAGAATATTGGGATTGTGCAAGACTTACTCTAGGATGTTTAGAGGGAGGGCTAAAAGTGGGGAGTAGAATGAGAGGCTTAGAAGCCAGGTGCTGGAGAGGCCACGGGTTTAGACTGGGTACCTGCAGACACCAGGGAGTCTGAGTGTTGGCTTCGTGAGGAACCAGAAGGTCCAAGCCAAGTACCTGAAAGACCGGGGGTCTGAGAGTCAGATGCAGGTCAGGCCATAGGTCTGGACCAGCTACTGGAGGGATACGTGTGCGCTTCTGTGTCTGTAAGTGTCAGCACGTGAGACAAGTGGGCAGAACAGGAGTCACCCACAGGATATACTGAGTGTCCAATGTTAGCTACTGGAGGGATCCATACTCTCCACATATATATATACACATGTATTTTCTGCTACCAGGCTTTTACCCTGACCAGCCACAGAAGGGAACAAGATTAGGTGCACACTGTGTGCACGTGTGCCTATTAGGAGTACGTACTCGGCCTTGCTACTGGCTGGACCTGGAAACATTAAGCTGCCGCAGCCTCGGTTCTATGAAGTTACCAGATTTGCAACTCCTAACAAAGATGACCCCAGAACTTGGTAGCAACTTCTGTAGAGAACTTAATTACGTTCAAGAACTGAAACAGGGCAAAATGCTGCCATGCATCAGTTGGTGAATTGCTCTGCTGCAGGCCACGATTTATCTACGAGAAAGACGGCAATTAAAGTACATTTTTTCAACACTGATGCTAAGCACGTTCTGAGAAACAAACTAATGAAAGATTTTTCCAATAAAATTCATTTTAACAACCTGATGTAGAATAATACAGGTAAACATGGAATGAAAGGGTATGTCACTATTGTATATGCAATGCAGTTGATCTTATTTAATTGAAAAAATAAAAAAAGGTAATTGAACCTTACACTTTTAGAGGAACTCCTATAATTGTTAATGCTATCCACTACAAAAAATGCTGCAAAAATCAAGTGGTTTATGCATACATCAGGAAAGCAAACCTATTTACAAATGCAGTTTTGCATCTTGGATACCACTGAACAGTAATTTCTTGTGAAGTTCTGTATTTTCTGAAGTTATACAAGTTCAGATGTCTGATAACGTTTCAAGACTACACTTTGGCACTGCAGATTGCTTGAACAATTGAGAATTCAAAAACTACATACTTATACTCTTTTCATCTGCACGGAAGTCATTATTAAAACACAAAATTAAAAATTAGGCTACTTACCTTGTTTTTTATACCAAATTCATAGACAACTTCTTTCTCTTCATCTCTCATTATTGGAATCTTTGAGATATTGCCAACATACACGTGACCTTTAATAACTGGTAACAAGTCAAAACAGGATTCAGCAATTTTCTTCAATGCCAAAGAAACTTTCTGGCAGTCAGGATCAATAACCTTCTTTACTGGTAGTGATGCTTCTAAACTGGAACTGTGTGATGAATCACTGATTTCACAGCTTTTGTCGTGGAAAGCCTCCTGCGTATCAGAGATTGTATTTTTAGGATCTTCAATAGCAGCAGTATCATTGGGCTCCAGCTTTGGTGGTTCGCTGTCCAACCTCAGTCTCTTTGCACTTCTTGGCATAGATATTGGCAACGGTGTCCGTTTTTCAAGATGATTTGATGAGCTTGAAAACAATTGCTGATTTTGCACATCTTTATCTTGATCTTTGCTACTATCAGATTTCAAATTGCTCCCAGTTTTAACAAAAGCAGTTGATGTAGATGCAATTGCCTTGAACCCACCTATTTGAGCCACAGGACCCGGCAAACTTTGGCTGTCTGAAAAAGCACATCGATTAAGCTGAATATTGCCTTTCAGAATGTTTAGTGTCCTTGCCCTTGCAGACAGCTCTGGATACATAGTGTCCAATATTTTCACAGAGTTCTCCTGAGGAGCACCTGGAGCAGCACTGTCGGCTGCCAACAGAGGAAATCTTCCTGGGACGGGAAGCGCGTGCTTTGGAATGGAAGTACAAAATTTCAGAGGTGAGGAGCAAATCCTTCTACCTACTGCCATTTCTGAGGGTGAGGGAGGAGAAAATAAAAGAGCAGATTTTACTGTTGGAGTATCTCTTAACGGAGACATGAGAGGAGGAACAGGGGTTTCACGTAGTGGGGATATGAGGTCATCAAGAGGGGAAAGCAAAGAGGATCGACCAGTAGAAGACATTACGGGGGACATGGTACACGCAGCTTTTGGAGGAGTAGCAATCAAAGGCAGTAGCAAGGGGGGCAGAGGAGGACCCATCTCTTGCCTAATTTTATTTATAGTCTCAGATGAGCATTTTGTTGGCATAGAAGTATCAGCGTTTGCAAGAACTGGCTGAGTTTGTCTAACTTTGAGAGTCTTTGTTTTTCTTTTACCTTGAAACAGCCTCTTTGATAGCTTGGCATGCATTACTTGTGCAGTTGTCTTGGTTGAAACAGTCAAGATTTCAGATGGTTCTTGCTCTTTGCACTTCAATTTATTGCTCTTTTTGAGAGTGACATCCACACAAGACTCCGACTCCAACATACAGAGCTTCTCAAACGCTGTTTTTTGTGGCTCAGGAGGCTGCCTAACTGTCTGACAATTGCACTCGACATCAGATAGGGCTGGATTTGGAAGACACTTGACACAATTTTTTTTTCTACTGCTACCATCTAGGATAACATCAGTGTTGTTTTCTCCCATGTTGGAAGCAGTGTGAGTTTGATTATGATTATATTCTTCAAACACTGAGACCCCCATATCAACACCGTGTAGTAGACCTTGCCCCACATCTGACTGAAGTTTTTCAGAATCATTTTCTTCTAAGAAATTGCCAAGTGCTAACATTCTTGAATTTAATTTACTGTCTTTTACAGCCAGTCTGCAAGTTTCTGGGAATCTGGTTAACGTCTGGCATAGTGGTAATCTATTTTTTGAAGCATTTGGCATCACAGGGCTTTCTTTTGATGTCCCAGTTTTTAACAGACTGTCCTCACTGTCATTGATGCATCCAGCTCTGTTAGAATCTACCATGCATTCATTAGCACCCTCGGTATTTTCAGAGGTTACTACTACATACTTTCTTTTCCAAGAGGCTAAGTCTTTAGGATAACCCTCCCCAACCACGTCTGACAACTCATTTGCAGTATCTGGAGAGCTGTTTGTTTCACAGCGTGTATACATATCCACCACAGTGTCTGCTTTTGTATGACTAACTGTCAAAGTATTTCCTGGGTGCATTGTTGAATGAAGTTCACGTCCTTGGTAATCAGCATCAACAATCGCACCAGTTTCCAGAGCACCCACTGCAATTCTCCTGGAAGCTCTCAGTTCCTTTCTAAACATGGGAACTTTTTGTATGGAACAGTCTTTCTCTTCAGATTCATTGCTCTGCTCTGGCATATCAAAACCATTTTTAGACCTTTTTATGGCATTTTTCCCAAGTGGCTCAGAACTATTCAGTTCTTTGCTTTCTCCCCCAGCTGTTAGTGAACCAGTTGCAGAAGGTTCTGTTCCAACTTTCCACGTAGAAGTCCTGCATCCTGATTCTTGACATTCAGACTTTTGAAGAAAAGTATTCTTATTATAAGAGTTTGGATCCAGGATCTGTGATTTAACAGGTGCCTGAGGTTCTTTATCTACTGGCTGCTCCTTCTCAGATGGAATTTTCACTTCATTCTTGTGTACGTATTCCCTCTCAGGGCAGTCCGGTTCTTTGCACATGTTGTCTTTTTCAGCAGATAGGATCTCAGCACCCTCTTCCAAGCTTTCTGAAGAACAGTTAAATGCACTACCTGTAACACAATTTTTATCTTCTTTGTTTTCCCATATATGGGAAAAAGCAGCCTTTTCTGTGAAATCAGTTTCAGCAAAACTGACAACTTTCTGAAGATGGAAATTTAGATCAGGAGGCATGGTGGATTCCAAGCCAGTTCCCACTTGCACAGGAGAATCTGTTTCTTCAGTATTTATACAGCCCATCTCCAAGTCCCCTTGAGCAGAAAAAGCCAAGCCACTATGAAAATCCATTTCTGAATGGCAGATGATCTCTGAAGCATTATTTTTCTTCACAACATTCTCTTCCCAGTTAAATGAAGTGGAACAAGTCTCAGTCACCAATTCCTTGCTTTGTTTATTTAATTCCCCTTTTATTTCATCACATTTAACATTTTCAGTTACCGAGAACTGATTCAGAGGTTTTGCAAACTGTGCCTCAGAAGTAACATTACTTTCTACTAAGACAGATTCAATGGTATCCACTCTTTCTAACAGCTCATTGCTTTCCGCTTCAAAATCTTCTGGATTAACTTTGAATTCAGTCTCTTGAGATTCAAACACTCTGAAGTTTTGAGTTTTGGACAATCCACATTCTAATGCACTACACAGGTTTTCAGGTTGTTTTATTTCACCTTCTATTTCTGTAAAATCTAACACAGAGGATTCACACTTAGCTACACTGCTTTCTACATCAGTAATGCACGCTGTCTTTGGTAGCGCAAGTACACTTTCCAAGTCTGACTTCCCTTGCGATGAATTACTACCATTTTCTTCCTGGTGTGGTTTGCCTTTTAAGTATCCCCCCTCCCTTATATCTACTAATTTTCCATTTTCTGCACTATGGAGTATCTCTGATGATTCAGCTATTTCTAGAACACTTTCTCTGTTAAATTTCATGGCTAGTTCAATAGTCTCAGGTCTGGTTATATTCATGTCTTCAGTTCTGAGCTGTGCATCATCTTTTGGAAAGGCTGACAAAGCAGGCCTCTCCATACCTACATTTTTGTCTGTGTCATCCATAGACAATAAATTTCTGATTCCTTCAGTAGCAGATACAGGTAAGTAATGTCTAGAGACTTTAACAGTCTCTGGTTTGCATTTTCTGTCCGCTTCATCTTTTATTGTTTGAACACATTGTTTCTCCAGTATCTCTTCACTGTCATGTTTTATTTCAGAGCACTCGGAGTGTGCAGACATCTCAATAGCTCCAGTGTCTGCCTCAGTCTCCATAATTATTCCCTCCCCATGACGCTGTATCACTAGGTCTTTAGAACACTCCACTTCACAGAAGGATTTTAAACTACTGAAATCAGACAATACATTTTCAGAGAGCTCGCTCTCATTATTTGCCTCTGCACAGAGTCCTTTAATCTGTATGGCAGCTGTTATTTTCTCCCCAATTATCACTTCTTTTATGTTTTCCCCTACATCACTTGCCATACTAGTTACTTCAATTACATTTTTTGATTCATTTTCAACCACTTCATTCTGTATCAACACATCAGATTTCTCCTCAGAACCTTCACTTTGAAGCACAATGCATTGCTCAGGTGGCAAATGAGTAACATTTTGGGGAACAGATACTGCCCTGGGAGTTTCTCTCTCTCCTGATAATCCATTGCTTTCTGCTTTCATGAATTCACCATGCTCTTCATGTGTACCCTCATAATCAACAGCTCTGATTAAGATTACATTCTCCTCTGTTTGCGCTACCTCACTACATTTTTTCAACTGATTTTGAGGCTTGAAACTGTGTAACATAAAATCAGCCGAAGAACCTCCCTCTTCACTGCGGATGTCCTCACCATCTCCTTTCTGTTCTTCAGTGGCTTCCAATTCATCTGCTGTTGCTTCAGTTAGTTCTCTCTTCTCAGTTTCCATATTCTCAGAATTCTCCTCCAAACAATCTTTGTTAGTTTCTGTGTTTGTAATTAAAGCAGCAGCTTCAGCCTGCTTTGTTTCAGCGTCTCTCTCCTCCTTGCTTGACATCTGTGGACCAATATGAACATTATTTTCATTCCAACTCAGGTTACAGGAGATTTCTGCATCAAGACCTTGCTGGCATGATTTGCTCTGTCTCTTAAACTCCTCATTGTGGCTGAATACATTACAACTTTGAGGCTGAACTTGGTCTTCTTGTAAAATATCCTCCACTGCAGAAGCACTGCAATCAACTTCTTCATCGCTGGAACCTGTGACTTCTCCAAACAACATATCCTTTAATGAAAAATACAAAATTAATATTCCAAAGCCCAGTATCAGTTTTAAGGTCTACTTCTCTAAACAAACACACTGGTGGCCCTGACATGCAGTGGTTTTCAGAGATTAAGGCTGACCAACAGAATTACATCTTTCTCCCTCATTGTTCTTCATAGCAAATGGAAAGTACCTCTGTGAAAAGTCAGAGACTTCTTTACCTACCTACTATCATTCTAAGATTACTGGGAAACAACATCTGAGCAGGCTCCCCTTGACTTTCAAGCTATGGAATTTTGCTATGAAAGCTGTGCTTATACCCAACAGGAGTCGGGACTGTAAGCCTGCAACATTGGGAAAAGAAATTATGACAGCAGTTGAGACACAGGTGACTTTGTTTTAAATATACTTCTGAAAATTATGTTTCGCCTCCTTCCACAGGCAGTATGCTAGAAGGTAAAAAAGTATCTATACGGATCTAAACACTCACACAGAGACCCTTTCAGGGCATGAGTAACTAATACTGATACTCAAAAAAATAAAAAAAGCCCAGGAATATCAAATCATTATTTTTGCAGTAATTATATGACCAAGTTAGTGCCAAGTCAGACACATCCTGAAACTCACCTGTGTAGTTGGTGGTGAAAGCTGTACTGGAGAAAGCAGAGCAGGGAGAGGCCTGGCCCAATTCAATATATCCATCACATTTCCACCTGGGCCCTTTTGCTCCTGATCAGAGAAGTCTGAACTGCTGTGTGCCCCATCTGTCTGTATTATCACACCTACAGTTTTATCTTCACCACTGCGCAGACATTCTTCAGTAGGCCTGTTCTCAACACAGTCACCTCCAAAAGGCTCAGTACTCGCTTGAAGTTGCATGGCTGTTAGAGAATTTTGCTTTCCAGCACTTTCCAGTGAAGAATACCAAGGTAGCGTTTTGCCATCACACTTCCTGATTTTTTGGTGGATTTGTACAGTTTCTAAGACATAAAAATATTGTTAAGAATTTTTTCCCCTCCCATTTTTCTTTATAGAGATAATACATCATTAGTAATAAGAATGCATTACCATCTTTTCAAGTGATGTTCCTATAGACTAGTAATAAGAAGCACTTAATGTCACTTTCAGAAATATTTTCCTTACAGAGATCAAATGTTATCATTCACAAACAATTCTTTTTTCATGAAAAAGGTATATGTCTGTGCAAACAGCTCCCCCCAAACCACTTTCTGACTTGGATCATTAAGACTATTCTTACCAATTTTTCTTATCAGGAAGGGCCATACTGGGTAGGACTGAAGGTCCATTCAGCTCAATGATTTATTTCAGTTTTAGCCCAGTAACTGATGCACTGACATTCCCCACTCAGGCTGTAATTCTCAGCTTAAAGCAACCTGCAGCTTTGAGCCAGCAGCTGCACTTGCAGACCAGTCACAATTATACCCTGCCATAAACACGGTACGGGAGTTCTTAGCTATATTCCTAGTTTTATGATTTAATACGCATACGCTTTTAAAGTGTTTGTTCTTTAAATTCCAATATTGAGTCTAATCATACAAGATTTTGTCTTTAATGGTGTGACTTAAAGCTGAACCCTTAAAAAAAAACAACTTTCTTAAAAGTGAGGTTCTCCCTGCAACACACCTATGCACAAAGGAGTTTGAACCACTAAGACAATGAAAGATACTGAGCAGCTGACAACCCTTTCAAGATAATATCAACTATACCAGTTTTATACAGTCATTCTAGTAGCAAGAAAGCATGTCCAAATGCTCTGTGTGATCCTTTGCATTGTACTTTTGGTTTGTTCCTTCTCAAATCACACTTTTTATTATTACACAGTAAGCCATTTCTTAATGCATGCAGACAAAACACATTGCCCCAGGAAAGTCTAAACAGTAGAGACAAAGAATTTAAGTATCAATTGTAATTGTGCTAGATACTTTTAACAGTGAAAAGGTGGCCCAGTTTTCTGAAATTTAAATTCTATGATTTTATAAAAAGAAAAGATTACCTCCAATAAAACAGTAGAAATCAACAATCCCAAAACCCCAGTGCACCACATGGAACTAGAACCTACTCTGTAGCATTTGCAATTCTTATACGACATTTGTACGTGTGACCTTGTTTACAGTGCTCACAAACACTACTGGACGCAATATCAGCAGTATTCAAGCAAGAGATCAAGCCTTTCTGTGTACATCCAAGTACCATCCCACAGGATAAAGAACAGCACATGCACAAAATGGTTTTGAACAGAGCGTGTATTGATTTAATTGGCACAACTTGCATTCTGTTGGAAAAATAAAAAAGAATAGTGTGCTTCATTATTGCTGTCGGTGCTTATCCACTACTATAACTTGCAGAGATACTCCTGAAGCAGCATCAATGGTAGCATCAGATTCAAAATACTAATTTAATTCAATAGGTGAAAATGACCTCCCAGAGATCTGTCTCCCAATAACCTTTAAGCACGTCCTGATGTGTTGGCTCTACTAAAGGAGTTAGTAGGAAAACTGATCAAAACCCCTATTTCCAAGATCCATCTCTCTCTATCGCCTCATTTTCCCCCAAGGTAAGTAAGCTCTGATATCTCCTTTGGTCAAAGCAGCATCTTACAAGTTTTAAGATCCAGGCTGACAGATGAACTGACATTCTCTGGAAAAGATGCTTCAGCAATACTACCATCAAGATGATTTGATCTCTAAGATGAAACCATTGTAATATGGGACAAGAAATTAGGGCAAACTCATTAAGACCCTTTTTTTTTGCTAGAAGATTGCATCTGTAAACATAAGCATTTTGCTATTATGAATCCAAGGTAATGGCCACTTTCATGAGAGGCAGAACAACAAGATGGCTGTCCTAGACTTAAAGTGGGGAAAAAACCAAAGCAACAGAAAGTAAGATAAATTTCTACGATATCTAGCCACTCCAACAAAAGCAAAAGAGGGACTGACTAGAAGAGACTGTTATGGACAATTGCTTCTTTTTGTGAAAGTATTGTAGTTTCCTTGAGAAGATGTGAATAGTAAAAGATGGGACAGGATGCCTGGAACCTAAAGTTCCCCTTGTGGTGGATGGGAAGGGGATGACACTAGAACCTGATACCCCGAAATCACCCACATTTCAAACTCTTCAGTTTTTTGTGCTTGTTCCTGTCATTTCATTGACCCTTGATCAAGAAATCAAATTCAGAATCTCAGGGGACAACTGTCTAGCTCAGTTTTGGAGCTGAAGCCACAGATCTGCTGGATTAAACTGGTGGAAGTGAGGTTGATAAACTGGCTTATGAGCTGGTCCTTATATTTTGGCACCTCTGAAGTGGATTCCACTGGAACACAGTCTGAAATTAGATTCATTGGGATCTACACTGGTAGCAAATTTTCAGACTTAACAGGGTGGGGAGTCAGGATAACAGTTCACCTTCAAAGCTCTTAATAAGGCAGGGGACTTATCCCAGACAGTATCTCTACAGCCTGAGTTACAGAAAACTGAAGTAGTAGAGAAAATAAAAGAAAAGTGAGAGATTAATAAGCACACTCTGGAGAGACAACTAATGCAGTTTCAAGGCACCTATTACTCTTGAGGGCAGAAGGAAAATTACATCTGTTATGTGAAGTTAAAGCAGTTCAAGTTTGCTGTGAATCTGCATGGGGATAACTACTCAGATTATTTTTTATTATTATACTGAATACCATGTTACAAAATTAAAGCTATCACCAAATTATACGTTTTGTTTCTCTGTATGACTGTCTTTTAATATGAAAATTAATGCACCGTTATCTATTATTATTCAGGCAGGAATGAATGAAGAAAATGGTGGCAACAGCTTCTTAAATTTTACAATCCAACTATGTTACCATGTGTTTGTTTCAGACTAAAAAGAGTGCTTGCATCCTGTAATTCACATTATATACTGTAGTTTATAATGATATAATAATTAAGGTATAAACATGAGAGGTGAGTTTTGACTACTTAGAAATAGTCAAAGCAGCTGATAGTAAAAGAATTTGATTTCTCAATTGCAACAGCAGATTACAACAGCTTTCCTTCAGGATACCGTTCCAGTTTATTTGGCTGTTCAAATTAATATTTGCAATTATTTTCAAATATTCTAATCACACATGTACTTGGCCAGGCAATCATTAAGGAAAGTATTTAAGTCTGTCAAAAAAAGTGTCATGCAAACGGTACCCAACCTGATGATATCCCAGTAAGACTAAATTAAGGCACTTGCATATTAATAAATTCACATTTACTGGAACCTACCTTCTGTAACAGTCAGTCTTCTTTTTTCAGGCCATGCCTTATCCTGAATAGAAGCTGAAAAAATGTACCAATATTTATTTTTGGTCAGAAAAAGAGACCACCTCAAGAAAATTTCAAGACTTTGCATGCCATCTCACCCAAGACAGGATCATTTTCCTGATTCTCTCTTTTTCCTGTTGCACTGTCAATGCACATCCAGAGTTCTTCTAACAAGAGCTTTATTTTTTCTGTTAAAATAAATATTTTTATAAATTGAGGAAAACTTTGATTGCTCAGAGAGCTAAGAATTTATGTTTCTTTATTTTTACTCAGAACACATACATGCCTACAACAAAATACAAAATACACACAACAAAAATTAAGACAAGGGACATAGGGGCATTTTAGCTTCAGAGAAAGAGAAATGCTAGATGCAACTGAGAGAATGGATCCTGTATTGGCCATAGCCACACAGCAGACTGAAGGAACCATTGCAGAATGCTTTAGCTTTTCCTTTCTACAGTGAGGGTTGCAAAAAGTTGTAGCAGCACCCAGAGTAAAACGTAAAAGCAGATTTGAATGTAGCATTAGTGAAATTAAACAGCATTCTAAAACAACTCAGGTGACATCAACATAAATGGGGGAGGAAATCTTTTAGGAGAAAAATATCACATTCTTTATGCGCACTCAGTAGTAACTCATCTTAGTCTTATCATGGAGTAACAGCACATTAAATATAGCTCAATTAATTATCAGGCCACAACTTTAGTAAACATTGTCTGGAGTCCTAACATCACCATTGCTTGGTGATGCCAAATTACCTAGTTCCGGAACAAGAAGGGCAGGTAGAGAAGGAGAAACAGACCAAAAACTCAACTAAATACACAAGCACCTCACCTGCTTGTGCCAAAACTATCATCAGATCCAACAATCAGGAACTGAGACTATTGGTTTTGTGCCAATTCCATAATTCAAAGACCACTGCAAACTGCTACTATTTTATGAAGAGACATATTAAAAAACCCCTCAGCACATAAGCAGAAAACCTGCCAAATTTTCCATGACAGCTATTAACAACAGTAACAATTTCTCACCAGTAATAAAGCCTTGCTGCTATTTGAAGTTCAAATTAGAGTTCAGTTCTTAATTTTCCCATTTTGCCATTAATTAAAAATTAAAGGACTAAATTGGGTACCAATTTAGTACAATCCAAAAGGCAGTAAAAATATACCAAGACACACAAGAACTGACAAGGTCTACCTTTTTCAGAAAAGTTTAATTTTGGCAACGAACTTTATATACAAATATTGCAAAGCAAGAAATAGAACAGGGAAGTTCTTCTTTTGCCTGAAAACTGCCTCCAGAATTTCTAAAGAATTCAAAAGCAATACCAGTATTTTAAAAGACTGCAAAACTGCAAAAAATAAATTTGCTTAAAGTTTGGCCTCAGTACTTTAGAAGAAGTTTAGAAGGAATTTTCTCCATTACACAGATTCAGATAAAGTCAATAGGATAAGAAACAACTACTTCCACTTGATTTACAGAGCCTCACACAGAAATTGTAGCAGATCACACTCCTATCTTGTGTCTTTTGCTTTGCATGCTTCATGATTTCAACGAGCTTCACAGACAATGGGATTGTTTGTATTTTTCTCAGTGTTTGCATTCTGTTTAATATTTGCACATCAATTGATTTCACACACTCATGGTGTAGACTAGTCATTTTAATGACTCAAATATTTTCCTTATTGCAAAACTAAAAATAGTAATCTATTACATTAGTCCTTCATCAATGTAACATATCTGTATCAACCACATCTGCTCTTACAGCATTTCTGTCAGTATCCTCTGTTTCCAAAAACGCAACTCCATTAGAGTAGCAATAAATTCATAATGGTTGGTTCTGCACAGAGAAGGGTCTTGCAAAAAATCTTACCTTTGTCTATATCTGTTGTAAGATCTTCACTTGAACTCTGGGTCTCTGCATGCTTAACTATTAAAAAGAGGAGAGGGGGGAAGTGAAATGTTCAAATGGAACAATACTACACATAAATCTGAAGGCAATCAAAGGTGAACACTTACCTTTTCTGCACTTCTCTTTAAGTACACCGTCAAGTTTTCCCTGTTAAAATTAAATAATACTAATTTTTCATGCCATACATAGTTTGTAGAGCATCTACTCTTAATTAGCATGAAATCTAAATCAGCATTTCAAAGGTCATGCTTCAGTTGGAAAATTTCTATCTCTTAAGGTGAATTGCTATGTTTAGTTACTCAATATCCCCAACAAATGTAATTTTACTATTTCAGTATCTCTATTACTAGTAGCTTCCTTCCCCCCGCCCCTGCAAGAAATACTAAAAGAAGCTTCATCCAAAAGACCAGGAAAGTCTTACTTGTGCCTTCTTTAGCTCCTTTTCAAGCCTTTTCTTTTCAGTTTTCAGTTGTCTGAAGTCCTGTGTATGCTTTGTTGCAGCCTCTTCAAGAAGGAGAACGAAAATGCAAGTTAGAAACTACAATATATAAGGGACAACTAATTTAAGTAATATTGGTCACCAGTTTGCAAATCAAATTACCAGAAAAATAATATAGATAGTGTGAAATACAAATCTACCAAAGTTATATTTTGGCTCATTTGGACAAAAACTCGTGCATACAAGTATGTCATCTTCCACTGCATAATTACTGTTCTGAACTACTGAAATACATTTATTAGTTTTCTCACTTACATGCAAGAATGAACAGTGGGTCATATTGTAATGATACTGTACTGTAGAACAATATACAAGTGAAAAAAGGGAATAAAATTAAGAATGAGGTGCAATGTTTTTTTCATGTGTTTTATTCTCTTATTTAAAGGAGGGCTCTGGTTCAAAGATGAAACACTACAGCCAACTGCATTAGAAAGATGTAGATAGCACTCAGGACTAAAAATCAGAGAAGAGTACCATTATCTCTTAATGTCTAACACACCTGGGAAGAGTGCAGATGGATGGGAATCAAGAGTACAGGGCTGAACGTGAGGCTCCTAGGGAAATTCTTAAGCAAGAGAGATACTTGAGAGAGCTCCTGAGAGATCAGCTTAGTGACTTATACATGGACAGCAGATAAAAGACAGATGGAACTTGCCTGCTGATCAGATCATGTCACAGAAGAGGGCATATCAAAAGAAAGAGCATTAAAAAGGCAGCTCAGGTGGTAGTTGACAAGAAACAATCACAGGAAAATTTCAGATTGACAAAAGATACCAAGCTAAAATACAGGGTCTGGGATATTTAATGAACACAGAAAAGAAAAAAACAGATAAACTAGTCACTCAAATTGGACTTACTGCAAACTATCTCACAGTATTTTGTTCTAACCCTGCCAGAATTTGAGTGTTGAGGGGCAAGAGGGTATAAAAACCTTGCTGCCACATAATGGAACTCCAAAATGCTCATAAAAATAAACACCCTGTACCTGTACTTTACAGTAGGATTTGTATCTAACACCAAGATACAAGTCACTCAGTTCATTGTACTTTAAACTGTGGTAAGCACAGCTGTAAGTGTGCCACAAATGGAAATATTTGCCTTGCCAACTAACAGTACAGCGAGTTAAGTATCAGAATGCTTTAAGCATATCCACCCTCTACTAGCAAAACAAGAAAAACACTGTGCCACGAGGCCAGTGCTTTATCTTTACTTAAAAACAAAACAAACAACCTAAAACCCAATTGCCAGAATATTTAAAAATCAGAAAACATGTGTCAGGATCACTACATATTTAAATATGATCATAACCATGACTAGAAGAATCCTGCTAAGATTATAAGAACACTGTAGCTCCTTTGAGGTTTTCATGACGAGAAGTCCCCTTCCAACTTCATTTACACCATGTGCCTAAGATACTCAACAGAAAACATTCTGCAGGAGGGATGATTCAGAGACTAAGTCCCATGCATAGCACTGCCCTATCTTGCTCCTTGGGGCCTCAGTTAGAAAGTTGCAGTTACTTCTTTGGATAAAAAAAGGAATCAAGAAATGGAGTAGGACAACAGCACAGCAACACAACGTAGAAAGTTACCTTCAAGTTTCTTCACTTTTGTTTCCAGTTTCTTTCTCCTGTTAAAAAGAAGGCATAAATACATCATTTTTGTTAGAATTATGTTGCATGAAAAGCCAGAAAAAAAAAAAATCTAGCCATTTCAGAGAAAACACTTCTTAGACCCAGGACCTGTGAGACCAATGTGTCCCTGAAGTTGAAAACTTAAATCAGTGGCATGTTGCTAACATTCTCACAGAAACAGCTATATCTGTTGCAGAGGTAAGAGTTTGCTCTTAAGAGAGTCAGTCCACTAATCCAGGCATATAAATATACCTTCAGCTACAGCTTGGAGTTACAAACACAACCTGAGAAAGCTAGCTTCTGGTTTTCGCATTTCTATGATGTAACACAGACAGGTTAGTTTTACTCCTTAAAAACAATTAAGCCTTGCTTACAATCAATAAGACCTAAGCAATAAGATAATCAGGATTAGCCTTCAGGATCACTTATGTCCCACAGCTTTTTGTTCAGAATATCCAGGTGTTTACTAAAGCCAAACCAAACCAAAAAAAATTATGCATCCTGAACAATTTTAATTTCAGCATTTCCAACTCTACCTTATATGTAAAACACACAGAACTGGAAAATAATAAAAAAAAGTAAACACTTCTATTACTTCCTTCTGTTAAACTCCAGTATCCCAGAAACAGTTTTTAAACTCCTGTGATAAGTAGAGAACTCTGTCCTGACAAACACAAGCTCCCAATGCTCACTGATCACTTTCATGAAGAACACAATTCATCCATTCCTCATACTAAAACTTGTATAATAGATTGAGATTTACAGCCTAAGCCTTTCTGGATGTGTAAGCTTTAATCATCACTTCAGACATTAACTGGAATACATTTGAAAACCCACTCAAACAGGATGATTGACCACCTTTGGCATGGTCAGTATCAAAGCTTTTATACTATAAAGTCATAGACTGATGCTCTTTGGCCTTCTCAGCCTGAACAGGTTCATGCTTAACTCTCTCTATACTCAGATGATAGCTTTGACAGTCAAGGTGAGAATTTCAGAAAAAAATCCTCATAAAACATCTTTGCAGAAAAAAAAAAAAGGCGGGGCAGGGGGAGGGTTGTCCTTTAGAACTCTCTGTAGATTATCTTCTGACCAACGCACAGAAGTGCTGTATCTACAATGTATGGACACTGGAAGCAAGGACAGGCAACATGGGAAAACTACAGAGATGCTGTTCACCATTGAAGCGAGAAGATTCGTGCAGCCAAAGCTCAATTAGAGTTCAAGCTGGCCAGTACTCTGAAGGACAACAAAAAAGGCTTTTTAAAATATGTTAACAGCAAAAGGAGGATCAGAGATAACACTGGTCCATTACTTGATGAGGTCGGTCACCTCGCAAATAGGGACATAGACAAAGCAGAGGCATTTAATGCCTTCTTCACCTCTGTCTTCAATACCAATGATGGCCCTTGGGACCCTCCTGGTGCCATGTGTTGGAAGACCATGACTGGGGGTGTTGATAAACTCCCAGCCAACTCCAAACTTGTTCAAGACTTGCTGCTCCAGCTGGATACATGTAAGTGTATAGGGCGCAATGGGATTCACCCCAGGATACTAAAAGAGCTGGCCAATGTCATCACAGGGCCTCTCTCCATTATTTTTCAACAGGCTTGGGCATCTGGTTCCAGTCAAGTGGAAGCTGGCAATCATTGTCCCAATTTTCAAGAAGGGTAGGAAGGAAGACCTTGGTCATTACAGGCCTGTCAGTCTCACATCAGTGCCAGGTAAAGTTATGGAGAAGGTTATTCTGGGATTTATTCTAAAAAGAGACAACACAGTCATTGGTCATAGCCAGCATGGGTTCACGAGGGGGAAGTCCTGCTTAACCATCTTAATTTCCTTTTACGACAAGGTCACCCATCTAGTTGAGCAAGGGAAGCCAGTAGATGTGGTGGGTTTTTTTGATTTTAGCAAAGCTTTTGATATTGTCTCCCAGCACACAGCTAGAAAAGTCCATAATACATTGGGTAAGCAACTGGCAGAGGGGTCGGGCTCAAAAAGTTACAGTAAATGGGGTTACATCAGGCTGGCGGCCAGTCACCAGTGGGGTTCCCCAGGGCTCAATTTTAGGGCCAGTGCTCTTTCACGTTTTTATAAATGATCTTGACGCAGGAGTCAAATGTACATTAATAAGTTTGCTGATGACAAGAAACTGGGAGCTGTAGACTCCCTAAAGAGTAGAGAGGCCTTACAGAGCGATCTGGACAGAGTGGAGAGCTGGGCAATCACCAACTGTATGAAATTTAACAAGACCAAGTGCCAGGTTCTCCACCCGGGACAAGGTAATCCTGGTTATACGTACAAATTGAGGGACAAGAGGCCAGAGAGCAGCCCTGCAGAAAGAGGTCTGGGAGTCTGGGTCGATGGCAAGTTGAATATGAGTCAACAGTGTTACCTGGCAGCCAAAAGGGCCAACCATGTCCTGGGGTGCATCAAGCTCAGCATAGCTAGCCAGTCAATGGAGGTAATTGTCCCACTCTGCAGTGGTGTGGCCCCACCTCAAGTGCTGCATGCAGTTTTGGGCACCTCAATATAAGAAGGACACCAAACTATTAGAGTGTGTCCACAGTAGGGTGACAAAGATTGTGAAAGGTCTCAAGGGCAAGACTTATGAGGAGAGGCTGAGGTCACTTGGCTTGTTCAGCTTGAGGAAGAGAAGGCTGAGGGGTGACCTCATCGCTGAGGGCTGACCTCATCGCAGTCTGCAACTTCCTCAAGGGGGCCATCAGAGGGGGAGGTGCTGATCTCTTCTCTCTGGTGACCAGCGATAGGACACGAGGAAACAGAATGAAGCTGCGTCAGGGGAAGTTCAGATTGGACATGAGGAAAAGGTTCTTCACTGAGAGGGTGGTCGGTCCCTAGAACAGGCTCCCCCCAGGAAGCGCTCACAGCACCAAGCCTGTCGGAGTTCAAGGAGCATGTGGACAACTCTCTTAGTCATATGGTTTAGTTTTAGGTAGTCCTGCGAGGAGCAGGGAGTTAGACTCAATGATCCTCATAGGTACCTTTCAACTTGAGCTAGAAATGCTATGATATAAACAACTAAGAATCTGAATAACCAGACAGCCACTAAATGCCAACATTTACCATTGCAATGATATTTGCAGCTGAAATAGTTACTTTCACAGGTGCAGTAGTATGCTGACTAACATCATCAACGCACACAATTACATTAAGAAAAAAAATAGGCAGTAACTCACAAAAAGCAAGGCTTGTAGATGATGCATTGGACAGAACTCCTCTTACGCTATGCAACCCAAGCTCCTATCTGATCTTTAAGATGCATGCACAACTGCGGCTGACAGAAAGCTATGCCAACAGAAGTTGCATTCAGAAGCAGAATACATCAGTGTTATAATACACCCAAGCTACAAAAACCATAATGTGGTTATATTTGTAATACTCAGAAGTTGAGAAATATAAACACAAACAACAACTGCGTGTGTCGTATTTATTTCATCCTTAGAGAGCATGTGATCTTTTAATTTAAATGAGCAACCTTACTTCTGGAACAGTCTAACATTTTGACTACTTCTTTCAAAGCTTGTCTGTAGAAGCGATTTCATACCTAAAACCTTCTTCACAGTGGGCACAGACTCAAGTTACCACGCTTGTTACAAGCTCAGAATTGGGGAATTGCCATGCTTGTAAATATTCAAAACTCAACCAGACAAGGTCCTGAGCAACCTAACTTTGACACTGGTATATGAAATAAGCGCAATCTGGCAGAAGTGACAACAGCAAGTGACAACAATGCTAGTCTGCTTGTACAATCTTTTGGATAATAGCAGCTTGCTGCTGTGCCTGTGAGTACTGTATGTGTCACAAGCCAAAGATAGTAGGCTATCTCATTTGAGAGATGCTTCAGTTGATTATCTCCATGGCCCTTCGCTGGACTCTCTCCAGTGTGTCCATGCCTCTCTTGTACTGGGGAGCCCAGAACTGGACACAGTACTCAGGAGTGGCCTCACCAGTGCTGAGTAGAGGGGAACGATGACCTCGACCTATTGGAAACACCAAAATCACTTAGGAACACCAAAGTTAAAAATGATAGCCAGTTTACAAGGAAGGAAGCAAAGAGTCACCAGTGGGAGTCCCATTGGGATGTGTGCTGGAACACATCAGAAATAAAAGCTGACTACACAAAAGAGCAGAAGGGTCTTAGAATTCCAAATGACTACAGAGCAATTATTGGTGTTGATAAATGAAAAGTGATGCACATGGAGAAAAATAACCACAACTACAAAGTCATAACACCCAGCTGTATATTAGCTGGTTCTCTTCTGAGAGCATAAGTACCTTTCCATACAATACTGAGAAGTCACAGTTCCCCAGTACAGGTGATTTAGAGGCTAAGAATATAACAGGGTTAAAAAGCAATTAGACAAATTCATTAGAGAGTCCATCAAGAGCTGTGAGACATAACAACACACACATACGCTCCAGGCAAGGAAGCCTTTGAGTGACTGGTTACTGAAAGAACAAACTTTGGGAATTACTAAGGCACAGCTTCACAATATTCTATACTATGGCAGCAAAAATGGCTTCTGCATTTTTGGTGCCAAATCCCTCCTGCCCATTTCTTCCAAATATGGTGGACAGTTCAGGGCCTGCTGAGCTGTTTCTTTAAAAACAATTATTTTAAGGACTGATTTTAAGTGCAGATCACTTTGGCAATATCATTTATATATTGGCCTCAGAGACTTATCACCACAACTGCAACGGACTGCAATAACAAAAAGCCAAGAACCACTTAAAACTGGAGAAACCACAGCTTCTTCTCCAACCTCATCCTGTTCTTAAAAACCTTTGCTAAACAACCACCAAAAGCCACTTCAAGACAGGATAATAATTAAACTAATACTACCTTCCAGAGTGTTTGCTACAAAATTTAAGACCATTCTTCCATCAACTCCCTGTTTTAAGAACCCATAAGCATAAAAAGTTTAGCAAAATGGAAAGCGTAACTAGGTAAGGTACAAGACCAAGTTCTGGAAGAGGTAAGAGAGGGAAAGGAAGGGTGTGAAAAAAAAGAAGCATCACTCACACAGCATCACTGTTTACTATTTCTTCTTTAATTTTAACATATTCCAGTTGACTCTCCCGATAAATCTTGAGAGAACTCTGTGGAGAAGGAAAGCACAGTTAAAGTATGTTCTTACTGAGGGCAAAAAAAAATAGATGGCAGACACTTTACCTATTCTAATGAAAACAGTGCATAACCAAAAAAGTATATTCAATGAGAAAACAAGCAAGTTGAAGTGTCAGGTGGTTGTTTTTCTTTAAAGGCAAAAGTTACAACAAACAAACAAATAAATATGTATCTATCTATCTATCTTTTGAGTATGTGCCTCCAACACCTACCTGGATAGTAACTCAAAGGGGAAGTCAAGAGCATAACTATTATACACCATACATATAATCCTGCTTTTTCTGAAAAAGTGCCATCAGGACATCAGCTACTAATGCTTGCTGAGGGAAGAGGATTTAAAAACCACTTCTAACATTGAAGAAAAACTAGGTACAGTGACAAGACAAATGTTAATATCCTACCTTGTACCAGCATGAAAAAAAACTACAAGAAAGAAGGTGGGCTATTTTTTGCAGAAATAATAGTTAATGTCTAGGAAATACATATATTTAGGCAATTTGAACCGCCAAAACTTTTCTTCTGTAGACTAAATCTCACCTAAGGGATGGGAGAGAAATTAGGAATAAACTCAAGTTGCTAGTAATGTAAAAGCTTATGTTCAAAATGGTAACAGAAGCAAAATCCTATTCTGCATCGACCCTCTTTGCACCTTTTTAATAGTACAAGTTCTAGAGGGTTCAGTAATCTAATAAGATCAGAACAGAAAACCAAAGGAATTTGAATGTATCTCCTTCCTTCCTAAATAAGGAAATAAAACCCAAATCAAAAATCATAGGAACTACAAAAGCCTGAACTTTTTGCCTACTTGAAACCTGTTGCCATTCAATTAATTTCACCTAAAACCAGAGCTGCCTGTCCCAATGAGTTGGAAATAACAATTAGGCTCATTAAAGCCTGCTTCATTAAGATGAGCATTAAATACATACATTTCCTTCAACAGAGAAAGTGCAAGTTATTTAAACCTTACAAGCACACCTTTTTCTCTTCCAACTCTGCCTTCAAGGAACCCAACTCTTCCTGGCACTTTTCCAGAGGCAGGATTTTCTGTAGCATCTGCTCCACTTGGCAACGAAGAGCAGAGATCTCTCTGAAACAGGAAGTGTAATTAAAAAAAAAAAAAAAAAGTTGCCAAAACCATGGGTACTTTCAAACTTAATGTTCTGATTCTTCAGGCAAATGTCTGAGTATGTTGCTTTCCCCTAAGGAAAAACGCTGTGAGAGATACCCAAAGGCTTTTAAGAGTCTATGCATTCTCATTTTTCCATCCAACGTTTTACATTCAAAGAACATTCAAGATCTTATTTAAAAACATTAAGCTGAGCCTAAAGCTAGATGCAAGCTGATGGCATATGCCACACAGGAGTACTGCCCAGCTGCCTACACTGAAGCATCAGGTATAAGTGTCTCTACATAGGTAGCGCTGTGAAATAAGAACAGAGTCCAACTGCAGGATTTTTCGGCAGGCAGGATGGAGTCTGTAAAGATTATATGCTGCCTCTTCCTCTATAATCAAGGAGAGTATGCAAGAGCACACAGCCACAACTCTAAGACAAAATGCTTTATACAAATAGGGCTGCCCCAAATACACTTACATTTAACCACCACCAAAAGATGAGCTATGCATCTCCACTTGGTCACTTTAGACTCCTGTGTAACACAGGGCCAGGAAAGAATTTCACACAGGTAGTGTGGAAGAAGGACTGATTTCTCTCCTCAGCAAGGATATCTTTGCTAACTATGGCCTAGGAAGCATGGTAAAAGAAAGGACCATATTAAAAGCTCAGCCTAGACCCAGCGCTGCTGCCGTTACATCCATCAGCAGACTCCTAAAACCACCCAAGACACAGAGAACACAGCATCTTTAGTAAACAGTTTAAATCAAACTTACCGTTCAGCAAATTGAAGCTGTAATCTCTTGTTAAGGTAGAAATTAAAAACAGTTTATCAAACATCCTTAAGTATATTTCAATACAATCACCACTTGCAAAGAAACATCTAATAAAGACTTCTACCCAAAAAACATAGGGCTTGCAGAACTAAGTGTTTAATTGAAACATTTCAACATGTTTGAAGCAAATAAGCAGAGCTTCTTCTGTCACATGAAAAAACTTGAGTCATTCTCAGCAAGACAGATTTCAAATAGTCCATATTAAGCCATATATTACACACAGCCAGATCTTAAGTGAATAGTTTTAGTTCCAAAGCCCTACTTTCTTCACAAAGCCCACCCAGTCTCTTCTTTACTAGAGGCATCATCTCTTAACTTAAACTTTAAATAAAAAGACTCAAGCCCTCTTATAAGAAATGTTGATATACTAATTCTGTAAGCACGCTAATAGAAAAGGATATCAGTGCATTTCTGTTGATACTCTGTCAGCAAACGACTGCAAGAGAAAGAAAAAAGACATTACTAATTTTCTCACCTGATTTTGACAGTAATGTCTTAGGATACCTTTCCTCTTGCTTTATAGATAAATACAGAAAGTGTACGATGGTTTGCATTTTCTGATAGTAGTCAATACAACCCTTCTATTTCATTAAGCCATTCAAACCTCAAATCAGGCTGCTTTAAAATAGAAAAAAAAACCCCACCAACTGGCAATTACATTAATTTGTAGCCATTAACTATTTGCAGCTTTAAAAAAAAAAAACAAAACCCAAACATTATTTGATATGTTATGTAATATACATATAATCAAAAAATACATTTATAGTCACAAAATCATATCCTAGTTCCCAAACTTAAAAAGACGTTTTCCTAGCAAAGAACATATAAATGTAAGAAAAAATTGTTCAAAAGACCCAAAAAGGCTTTCATCTTTACACTATTCTCCTAGCAGCCGTAAGAGGGTAACACTTATTCTGATCCAAGGTGTACAGTGGGCCACGGGACAGCACCAAGGAAAGCTATTCTCCGCTTTCCTCAAATGTTATGGTTTTGAAGAATAGAGAGAAAAAGGGATAGGAAAGAGAAATACTGTAGCAGTTACTCCAATACAGAGGGGGCTGCATTACTTTCTCTTGTAACAGTTAAGAGTAATCAAGCGAGGCAAGAAAGAAAGGGGCTGAGCTGCAAGTAGTTAAAGGAGAGGTAATTCCCACAAGAAATGTATGCACTGGCGGAGAGAAGAGGGACACAAAGTTTGGAGGTAGGAAAAGGAATCTATGGGCCTAGAGTAAAGGAGCTTTGAAGAAAAGGGTCCCAGTTAAGACAGTAAGGGCTCTCTTAAATACTTGCTGGAAACTAGAATGCAGGACTGGAATTTAGACTCACTAAAGCCAGACTGACACGTATCTGGGACATGGTACAGGAGAAATAAACCATTACAATTAGGAGACATAGCAACGACATTAGGCCATAGCATGGAGGTATACATGATGTATCTCAATACGTTATTCCATACAATCATATGTTGATGGTTATCGAGAACAAGTGGAAGCAATCACAGATGAGAAAGCAAACTATGAGAAGCATTTCAGAACCTTACTGTTCTGACCTATGTTTGGCCTCTTTTCATATTCTGATATTTAATGCCAACAGCATTTCACACCCTAATGCTCAGACTAAATTCCGTTGAAAAGGTTCGTATACACCTGTGCACAACTTTTAGTTCTCATACTATATTCTTCAAAACAGAAAAAAATGAAATAAATCTCTTCAAAGAGCTGCCTCTGCTAGTATTCGTAATAACATATAAGCTGTTATAGCTAAACAATATAGCCCTGTTTTACTACAACTACACACCAGTGTTTTAGGGCATAAATTAAACAAGTCTTACAGTCTAGATTTAGGACCTATTCATGAAGAAGTTACTTTCATTTCGAGGAGGACTTTGTTTTGTCCATTAACGAACATCTACATTCCACAAAACGTATTTGCTGCATTGCTTTAAGAACTTCAGAGCGATAAAAACCCAAACAAACAGACAAAAAAAGCACTTGCGCAATTGTACTTACTCTCCATCAATCATTTTTTGCTTCAGTGCAATTAATGCGGCTACATATTCATTTATATTCTGTAAGGAAGAGTCTCAAGTTGGTAAACAAGTTTCACCCCAAAAGCCAGTACTGTACACCGTAAATAACGCCTGAACGGATTGCTAATGTTCTACACAATACAATAATCTGTCGTCTTTTTTTCAGTTCTCTTAGCGAACAAGTTACTAATTCGACAAAAATACATTCAGGCGAATACATGTAGAGAATGCAGGCTCCGCAGGAAAGTATGCATACTTAGACGAGGCCTTACTGCAAAAGCTCTTCACACTTTGCCTTGGCGGTAGGTTGTATACTAAAACCCCCATAACTTCTTCTCTCAAAACCAAATTAAGCTTTGGCAGCGTATTACCAAAACCCGGCACCTAGCTCACTTGAGCCGACCGATCTCCGAACTCCTTCCAAGCCCTCCTCCGCCCTCCGGCCTCCCGGCAGGGCCTTCCCCTCCTTTAGAGGGGAAACAAACATCGCCCAGAGCGGCAGGCTACGGGACTACACGCTCGCTCGGCAGCTCGGAAGAAAGGAGCCGCGGGATGACACTCCTTCCAGTGCCCCGCAGCGAACGCCGGGGGACACACGCCCGGAGAGCCGCCCGCAGACCCCGCCGGCCACGCCGCGCAGACCCCGGCCACCCTCCCGCCCTCCGCCCGGCGAAAGCTCGCCGCTGCCGCTGCTTTTACACAGCCCGTTCGCCGCATCCCCCGCCCCAGCTCCCGCCGCACCGGGAGCGCTGGCGGCGGCGCCCAGCCCTGCCCTTCCTCCCTCCCGCCCACCGCGGCCCCGCGTTCGCCTCCCTACAGCCAAAACCCGGCCCCGGGCGCTCCCGCGGCCCCTCGCTACCTGCTGGAGAACACCGCAGTTGGCGCAGGCGGGGCCGCCGGCGGCGGCCGCGGTCCCGGCCGGCGGCGGCGGGGTCTCCCCAGGCATCATGGTGACCGCCGGCCCGGCGGCGCCTCGGCCGCCGCGCCAGCGCCTCAGCAAGGACCCGGCTCGCCTCCGCCTCCTCGGGGCTGTCCGCGGGGCTGCCTGACTAGGAGGCAGCGGGGAAAGGCGGCAGAAGGCGCTCTCGGCGGAGGCCCAGCGCCGAAACGAACGCCTGCTCCCGCATCTCCAACACCCTTCTCCGAGGACGATTTATCTTTTATTACTATTATTATTATCATTTTTTTATGTTCCGGCACTTCCGAAGGGCGCCGCCGCGGCCCTGGCGCAGGCGCGGGCGGGGCCAGCTTCTCTCGCCTGGGCGGGACCGCTGCTGGGGCGCGGCCCGTAAGGGGGGCGGGGCCTGTCCGGGAGGGCGGGGCCTGCCCGGGGGGCGGGGCCTGTGCGCAGGGTGAATTATTTTTTTATTCCGCTGATGCTGTTGGGCTTTATTTAGCCACCGGTCTTCGCAGCGTTGGGGCTGCTTGCACAACGTGTAGCCTACCTGAAACTTGCTCTGGCTCAGGGTTTATCCAGGCGCTTCAAATTGCTTTTTCACCCTCATCTTCCTCGTAGCGTGTACGGATTCCTCCGGGGAGTCACTATTCCTCTCTAGGTCTGCAGAGCCATGTGAAATCTTCCTTCTCGCCAACAGCAGTGCGTGCGGCTGCACGGTTAACTGGACCCTGATGAAGACGTTGCCGCCTGTAACTCCTGCATAAGTGCTCTGGTCAAAAAATATTTCAGGCTTTCTCAATCTTTCTACTTTGAGAGCTCTACGACAACATAATAAAATACTCATTAGAGCAGGAGTAGAGTTTAAGGGACAGCGTCACCGGAATGAATCGCTTCCTCTGGGGTGAGTGAGTTTCCCGAGCGAGGTGCCCTTCCCAGGGAATGGAGCTGAGCACCACTCGGTTTAGATCTGAGAGGCTGGGGCTGTGGTTCGGTCAGGTAACAAGGCGCTTAATGAAGGGAGAGAGTTAAGAACAGAGTTCTGCAGAAAGAAACTGCGCTCTATCAGAAAGAAGTGAATAGAGAAGATGTTTTCACAAGAGTTCAGTGTTTCTTGCGACCGTTCATGCTTAAGTGCTTAAGCTCATTACCCTCAAAATTGTGTTTTAACATTGAAGATGCCCAAATTTTCTAGTTGTTTATACATCTTCTATAAAAGTTTATAACTTTCAATGCTTCAGACTCTGAATACATGCAGAAATAGGCAAGCAAACTTATGAAAATTCAGTACTGCCATTTTATTTTTTATGTTAAGTTCTCGTTCCTTGACAAGAAGAAAATTTTTTAAAATTCTGTTTTAACACACCCTACAAAACTGGTTATTAAAAGCATTTCCTTCAAAAAAATAAGAGATTTTAAAATTCAAAACAAAGAGTATGAAATAATAATGTAAACTATATGCTTTTTTTTTGATTGCGCTTAGCTTGATTAGGCCAAGAAGAAGGGAGATGGTAGCGCCTGGAGTTCCGAAGTTCTGCTTCATTATATCTCAAGTGATGAACACATCAGAATTCAGAGAGGATGCATGGGGATGGGAGGGCACTAGGAAGGGCAGACAAGATCTAAGAGAGGAGGGTTATAAATCTGGTATTTAAAAAGCCCTGTGAGTTCAACACTAGACTGATACAGGGCTAAGATGTGTGTGCTGTGAGGTCTGAGTCACAGAGACTTTGGTCGCTTTTGTTGATGATGAAACAGAAAATCGGCCACTGTTGATAGCTGTAAATCTCCTCATTGCTGAATGGGGCCATTTAAAAAGAAGGAAATGATGCCTGCAGGGTTATTGTGTTTATTTAGCAGAATTGAAATAGCCGGCAGCGCGTAAACACGATTTCTTTGCTGTTGTTCATAGAGACAACAGAAACTGTCCTTCCTGATTCTCATGAATGAAGAACGGAAAGAATCAGACGCTGATGTTCCCCAAAAAGTTCTGCGCAAACAAAGCTCAGGTGGGCATTCATAGCACAACAGTGTCGTCCTCTCACCACCAGGAACTGAAGGCAATATTGATGATAGGTGCAATTAGAGAGGCTCCGCAGAGGAAATGCAGATGCCCAGCCATCTTCGCAGCTTGTCAACGTGACAGCACCATGGCTTCTGGCTGTCTCAGCTTTATAGCAGAAAAGTTTATTAACTCTAGTAAGCTTGAAAGAAACTCGTATTAATCCAGCACTATAGTTTTATTTCCACATACTCCCCAGAGAGCTCTTGCATAAACAAAGACTTAAAGGACTGGATGATGTCATTGGATTTACTGTTGGAAGCATCCTAACGCAGCCTCCAGTTGGGACAAACTTAAGGCTGATTTTCATCATTAGTTTATTAATTGGAGAAATTATTAGTGACTATCATTGCCATGAATAATACCACTTTTTTTTTACATTAGTTAAGAACTCTGAAATTCTATTTCATTAAAAAAATGTGTAAGTGCTGAAAGAAAGCAGTAGAGAAGTACTGCCACTTACATAAAATCAAGATGTGAACTAGCAGAATGAAGCAGCCAGAAATACCTGCTGCTACCCAGAAATAGCAGTCAGAGATTGGAACATCATATTATGAGCAAATCAAACCCCAAAAATCTGCATGTTGGATTTCAAGCACCTCTGACTCAAAGGTTCTTGACTGATAGGAGGCAGCTGCTTGCAGAGGGAGGCAGTCCTGAAGGGCAAAGGAGTCCAGGAAGGCTGGATGCTCTTCAAGAATGAAATCTTCAAGGCGTAGGAGCAGGCCGTCCCCATGTGCCGAAAGATGAGCCGGTGAGGAATAACACCAGCCTGGCTGAATGGAGAGCATTGGCTGGAACTCGGGGAAAAAAAGAGAGTTTATGACCCTTGGAAGAAGGGGCAGGCAACAAGTGATAGGGTGAGAGGAAAAAACCTCAAGTTGAGCCAGGGAAGGTTTAGATTGGATATTAGGAAAAACTTCTTCACCAAAAGGGTTGTCAAGCACTGGAACAGGCTGCCCAGGGAAGTGGTGGAGTCACCATCCCTGGGCGTATTTAAAAGACACGTAGATGTGGCAGTTAGGGACGTGGTTTAGTGTTGGACTTGGTAGTGTTAGGTTAATGGTTGGACTTGATGATCTTAAAGGTCTTTTCCAACCTAAATGATTCTATGATTCTATTCATTATTAGGCCAGCAGCCTCCAAACTGCTCCTGTCTGGGGTTCTGTGCAAAGAAGTAGAAACTATTTCAATATACTGTGTCGCCCATACCTTCTTCCTAGATAGTTTTAGAGTTTCATCAAAGTGAAGTTAATGAAAGACTCCTGCTTATTTCAGTAGGTATTAGTTCTTGCATGTTACACTTCTGGTTTGTAGTTTTCTGGAAGAATAGCTCAAAAAGTGGAATATTTCAAATAACTAGAATATTTTCAACCAACAAATTCTGGGTTTTTATAGACTAAGTCAGTTCAAATTCTCTTGGCAAACAGAAAATTTTCCCACAGTAAGGCTTCAGTTACATATTATTCCTGGGTTAAATACTTTCTTTAGTAGGCAAGGAAGCCCTGATTCTTTAATAAATATTTTTAAGAAAATATAAAAAAAAATATTCAAAATGTGTTATGTAAGCTGCAAAATTATTTATTTAGTAAGTGTTTTGAAAGATACTTGATTTCATAGTAGGAGTCTTGGTTTTATTTTAGTATTCACAGCCAGTGCTTTGATGCCAATGGCAGTGTATTGACTGTGCTAGAAATCTTTTCAGCAATAGCAAGAAAATAAACATTAAAAGTGGATTGATTCAGTCAGTGTTTTGAATTGCAGTTGTTTTGTACTTAGAACTTGGGTTTTGTTTCAGTCCCGTCATAGCTAAGTTATAATAATGCTTATTGTTTACAATTGGCATTCAACAGATATCTATCGTAGTGTCTTGGGTTTGTTTGGCAACGTTTTGGTGGTAGAGGGGCTGCAGGGGCGGCTTCTGGGAGAAGAGACCAGGAGCTGCCCCCATGTTGGACAGAGCCAAGGCCAGCCGGCTCCAAGACAGACCTGCCACTGGCCAAGGCTGAGCCCAGGGTCATGCCCCTGTGATAACATATTTAAGAAAGGGGAAAAAAATGCTGCACAGCAGCTGGGAGAGAGGGGTGAGAATATGTGAGAGAAACAACCCCGCAGACCCCCAGGTCAGTGCAGAAGGAGGGGAGGAGATGCTCCAGGCGCCGGAGCAGAGATTCCCCTGCAGCCCGTGGTGATGAAGACCACGGTGAGGCAGGCTGTCCCCCTGCAGCCCAGGGAGGTCCACGGTGGAGCAGATCTCCACCTGCAGCCCGGGGAGGACCCCACGCCGGAGCAGGCAGGTGCCCAAAGGAGGCTGTGACCCCGTGGGAAGCCCGCGCTGGAGCAGGCTCCTGGCAGGAGCTGCGGATCTGTGGAGAGAGGAGCCCACGCTGGAGCAGGTTTTCTGGCAGGACTTGTGACCGCGTGGGGGACCCACGCTGGAGCAGTCTGTGCCTGAAGGACTGCAGCCTGTGGAAGGGACCCACGCTGGAGCAGTTCGTGAAGGACTGCAGCCTGTGGGAAGGACCCACGTTGGAGGAGTTCGTGGAGGACTGTCTCCCGTGGGAGGGACCCCACGCTGGAGCAGGGGAAGAGTGTGAGGAGGAAGGAGCAGCAGAGTCAACGTGTGATGAACTGACCACAACTCCCATTCCCTGTCCCCCTGTGCTGCTCAGTGGGAGGAGGTAGAGAAGTCGGGAAAGAAGTTGAGCCCAGGAAGAAGGGAGGGGTGGGGGGAAGGTTTTTTAAGATTTGTTGTTATTTCTCACTACCCTGCTGTGTTTAACTGGCAATAAGCTAAATTAATTTCCCCAAGCTGAGTCTGTTTTGCCTGTGATGGTAATTGCTGCGTGATCTCCCTGTCCTTTTCTCAACCCACGAGCTTTTTAATCTTATTTTCTCCTCCTGTCCTGCTGAGGAAGGGGAGTGATAGAGCAGCTTGGTGGGCACTTGGCAGCCAGCCAGTGTCAACCCACTAGACATATGTAACAAGCTAAAAGATGAATATGGTAATTAGTGCAGTATTGATAATATGTATCCATTATTTTAAAGACTACAAATCGTGTCTGTTTGCAGTGCTAACACTGTGACTTTGAATGTAACATGATGCCAAATTGAACTTGCATAGTACGCAACGAAATTCTGTGTCGTGTCCTTATACTCCTCCACGTCACTCTGTCCGTATTAGACAGGAGTATATGATTTTGTGCAGAAGGCTTTTTTTCCCCTTTAAACAGTGGATTTATTCTGAAGGAGTACTAGCTACAGTTGCAGTAAAAGATCTCCTTACAGCTACCCTGTTTCTAGAAACTGGTGGTCCTGTTATGTTCATCATAACATTATGATTTCTCAGCCTGTATACTACAAGCTAAAAATAGCACAAGCCATCATCTCAGGTTTTGAGGGAAAGAGGAGGTCATCCTTTGTGTTTTCAAGACACATAAGAAGTCCTTTGGCAAAAATCAAACAGAAATATTGTGGCCTCTTCGAAACATGAGCTATGAAATTGCTGTCTGCTGAGAAAACTGTGATGAAACCGTCAACAGCAATCACAATTTAGATGTTTATTCCATTGTCCCCAAGTCTGGACTGTCTGCCAGATTGCACATATATGATATTGTCACTAGCTTAAAAATCGGGGCCAAGTCTCCAAAAAGCGTAAAGTTGGCTCAAAAATTATTGTATGTTCTAAATCAGTGTATGAACCTTTTCTTTTTCAAGGCTTTAGGGAAAAGTAGTTCAAACCACAGGGAGAGTACTTTCATTTCCTAGCATCAGAAGATGCTTTGGATGCCTCAGAAGCTCTCATCATTGAAGATTCCTCTCAGCCCCAAATTTCTTAGGCTCTCCGTTGGTCTTCCTTTATGTCCTATCTACCTCTTTGAACCATAAATAGGAAAAGTTTTCCCATGAACTTGCCTTCAGTCTCATTAAAATCAGTGAGTGGCAACCAGCTTTATTGAGAATAGCATCACTTCTGTCAATGCGCTGGCAGAATTTAGGTACATTTAGGTAAAGCCATCTTGCTTGGCTGCAGCCTTTCTGCTAACAGCAAGACGCAGCAGCCATTTTTATAAAGCAAAATTACAAGATGACAAATTTCACCATTCAAGAAACTTTCACCTTTGCCTTTTCTCCCTCCCCCAGTTAGCAAGTTATAATGGGAATTGATCACAGGTAGGTAGCATCACAATTGTCCCTTCCAAGGGACAGTTAGGCAAAGGATCACTTTATGTCTTTTATATGAAACTGTTACTGCATAAATATAAAGTCTTTGGAGCATGGACCAGAATATTCCCTTCATGGATAAGTGTCCGAACTATTCATTCTTCCCTCTGCCCCTCTCCTTCCTGGTCCTGTAAGCTAGGGAATAAAGAGATTTCTCTTCTTGTTATTTACCCAAAGAACCTTACTTTATTTTTCTGTTGGATGGTTTGGCAGGAGAAATGTGACTTCACCGCTTTCCTTCCCAGTCCAGGGTAGCAGCTAGACTAGTGATCGGAATACTGAAAGCAATTTAATCTCAAGGAAAAAAAATAAATCGTACTGACATAATAACTATAAGATAGTACATGCTAAATTTCTCACACTAGTGTTTGTACTGGTAAAAACCTAAGACTATGACTTAGCCTATGATATTATGAGAACAAGACTACCCTGTGTCCTTTTTCAATAATTTCAAGATCCATATGAGTTTGTATTTTATCCTGTCTAACTAGAAACATACATAAGAAATAATTGGCAGACAAATATAAGTTTAAGAGACTGGAACCGAATCTCTCATATGAGATAAGTATCGATTTTAGTGGACGGCCTCTATGACTGGCATATTTAAGATCAGAATGCAAAGTAACATTTTTAGTCTGTGTTAAGTTTTATACTAATCCAATGTCAAGAGTAGTACCTCAGCTGAAGTCACTGTATCCAGTTAACAGAAAGTTTGCTGAGATCTCATTCCTCTCCCTAAACTGTATTTCTCTTTCATCTCCCCCCTTCCTAGATTTATTTCTGCCTGTTTCAAAGCTATTGCAGTGCTCAATTTTCACAAGGTATCTTCACAGCACATCCAAACAGTTCTCAAGTTGCAGGATTTTGCGAAAATATCAGCACTTTTCTCCCTTTTTTCTCCTCTTACCCATTTGTTTTTTGGTGAGTTTTCTGTCTGGTTGCTTGGTTGGTTTTGGTTTTTTTACTTGTGGAAAGACTACATTTAGTAGGTTTTTCAAATGGCCATAGAGGCAGTTCCATCACATTGAACTGGCTGCATGAATTTGTGCTTACAAGTTCTTTCCTCCTTACTCAAGCTCTTGTAAGTAATCAGTCATCCATTTAGACCACTGAACATAAATGTTTTGGAAGCCGATCCTTGCGTTAAAAGGGAATGGAAATGAGGGGAAACTTGTGAATTAGCAATACACTCTAATGCAGTGTAATCTCTGTTAGTCTTGCCAGAGATGAATTAGCTTTCACACTTATGAAAATACTTCTGAAAACCAAACATTTGCAGTTTCAAATGAATATGTTTGGCTCTAAAAGGCAGAGTGCTAAAAATAGAAATTATATTCCCTGACACATACCAAAAGTTTTTGTTTCCCCTGTAGCAAGCAACCTGAACTATATGCATTGACTAAGCAAAAAGGCATTTAATGCAAGTCTGTTCATCATGTAATATTGTTTACCTCTTTGGTAATGGTTATGAGAACGTTCAGGTTTAAATAAGGAAACAAATAACTAATACATTCACAGTTTCTTCACCCACTCCTTTCTGGAAGCAAATCACAGTTTTCTTCCCTCTTTGGAGGAGATTATTGTGCATACCTTGCACAGATGGAAGCCACAAAATAGCTCCAGTGCTACCAGCTGCTCTGCCAGTTTTCCAGAAAATGTCTTCCAAGAAAATGCTTCAAATACTGAATTTCTCCAGGAAAAATAGTTTTTACCTCCTAGGTACCAATGAATGTTTTTTCAGTATCATTTTTCTATCATGGGTCATTTCTTTTTATGTAGTACTGTACTTGACAATGCAGTGCATGAGAGAGTCATACAAAGAGCAGTTTAAAAGTTCAGTAAAAAAAGGAGGCCTTCAAAAGTGTCATTCACATGAAGCATACGAAAAAATGCCTACATAGATGTGATAATACAAAGGTAAACTGTAGTCTAAGAGTTAAACTCATAATTGAGCATTCTGTGGTGAAGCCTAGATCAGGTAGATTCGCTGTTGCACTTCAAAAAATCAACCCTTTTTGTCTTTCTGTTTCTTACATGCTCAATAAGGGAAGAAAGAGTATATCATGCATGAGGGTTGCAAGGCTTTCTTCTTAAATGGGCAAAAATTGTTCTGATGGATAGCACAGTAAAATGGTTTTGCTTTTATTAATGTTGAAAATCCTGCCATTTATTCGGTATTTTCAAGGAAAGGGGTACCAGTGCCCCTAGAACATTTTTTACAAGTTCTTCAATCTGATTTTTTTTTTCTTTTGAAATCCCTGTTTTTCCACCTGTGCAGGTAACAGCAGTAATTTAGTGGCCTAAGTGGTTACCAAGCCACCTGTTTTGCAGGAATCCCAACTCTTTCATGTTGAACTATCAGTTCATAGTGAACAGTCAGTTTATATATTTTCTTGAGGTAGAATTTACATTGCAGTTGGGTTATCATTGCATGTCTTCAACCAATAAAAAAATTAGATGCTTTCCTCAACTGAATTTAAGTCATATTCCCCACCCAACATTTGCTGTGTTCCACTTTCTATTTCTTTTGCAAACTTGAATTTAAATCTATATCACGAACGGTTTCAATTAATTTGCATTCAGGGGCCAATAAGAGAACAGTGGTTTTGTTGCCAATTTTGTCTGTTACCTAGCTTTTAATAATATTTATTGTAGAAGTGAAATATTTTTAAAATGGAAGTGGTTGGCGATAGCTTACAACTTTCTGATTTTCATCCAAATGAACACTTCTTCCTGAAGTGCATAGTGGTTGGCGTTCAAAAGGTAGAGTGTTGCTGACAAGCCTGTAGAGAAATGCCCTTTAGTTCACAACAGGGTATTAAGTTCAGGCACAGGACGCTCTAAGGAAGGCAGGAAATGTAAGAGTCATGTTCAGTGCCAGTATTCCTGGAAAGTGGCAGGATTTATATCAGTCTCTTATATTCCATTTTGTACTTTTCCCTTCTCAAAGAAGAATATAATTTTTATTTGTTTCTCCAGAATCCCTTGTATCTGTTTTTCTATACCTTCCTTATATACTTATTGTTACTTCCTTAAATACAGTGGCTACTCTGAGTGGAAGCCATCCACGTGCAAAATATGTTATCTAGGCTCCCTTGACACTCATTAGAGAGGACAGGCACATTTAGAATGCACTTCATCTGACCTGTTTTAGAGGTGTAACATAGAGTAAGATGAATCACACCATAAAACCACTTTTTTCTCTCCATAGATTTATAGGAATCCAGATGACAAGTTCAGATGTAGATACCTACACACGTGGGTACATGAATCCAAATGTAATGTCCCCCTCCCCCTTTTTTTTATATTCTCTAATGTTCCCTTTGACAATAACATCAGGAGTTTCATTTTCAAGTGCTCATTTATTTTCTTGGCATAGAAAATGAGTGATAACTTTATGTATCAAAAGTATTCCCCCATACCACAGCAACAAAAAAAGCCCTGGTACTAATGTAGATATTAAAGAATATATCAGTTTTAAACTACATACCCAGATTAAGAGGAACAAGCTAAAATTATGTTCTATAACTAAATCAGTCCTGCACATATATTTCCTAGCTCCACATTTTTCTCAGTTTGTGTGTTATATTCCTTCTGCTTTGGTACCGGACAGAATCTGTGCCTTCTCAGGGAAGAGAAGATTCTAGGGACTGCAGTGTGCGGCAGGCAGGCAGGAGTGAGAGCAAGCCTAGGCTGAATGAAGTAATATTTTCTAGGAACCAGGGAAGACAAAAGTAAGAAGCTTGAAGTTCATAGAAAGTAAATCTGGAAGCAACAAACCCATCTTCAAGGACATAGTGCATGGGGAAAGCACCATTTATAAATCTTTTTATTTGTGTTATGTGAAGTTATGTGTTCTAGTTGATACTGCATTAAAATCTGACTTTCTTGAATTTAAAAAGTCTGTTGGCCTTTTTTGAGGAGCTCACTACTGGCAAATAATCTAAACATAACCACCACAAAATGTTGGCACTTAAGACATTCTGTTTCATCACCGGATGCGGTTAGTATTATTGAAAATACTGGGAAAGCATCAATCTGATAAGATTATTCAGAAGTGGGCTCAGGACCCATGACGCTTTGTTGAGGATTTTGTGGCTCAACAATAACATCCAGCCTAGATCATATGTGACCACAGCATTAACAAAAAATGACAGCAGGCTTTAGATGCGTCTGAATTTTTACTGATTAGTTTTCCTTCTTGTCTGTTTTCACTGGCTGTAGAAATGAAAGAGTATGAATCATTTGGGCTGTAACGGTGGCATTCTAGGCACAGACTCATTAAGTTGTGTCAGCGCTGTCAATTTGGTGCAGCAAGTGTTTTGTTCTTCACTCCCTGGTCAGCTCATCCTCTGTACTAAATACAGACTTAGGTGCTCCAGGGGTCTCGGCAGGTAAGTGGAAGAACCAGCTCATTTTAAGAGGAAACCATGGCACATTTGAGATTTGCTCAGTGTCATTCTCGCAGCCGACAACGTGAGCATGTGATATGTGAAGTTAGCTCTCTCCGTTCTGGAGAGCCCACTCATATTTTCCCTGCAGATTTCTTGCACGCAGAAGGTGAAGAATGCCTTCCTCTTTTGCCTTGGCTATTTGCCGTTGGCTATACTGTGAAGTCGCATTACCTGTGAGTCACAAACCGGCCGTCTCAAAATTTTGATCCCTTGCCCATCTGTGGTTTCAGCTTCTCTTTGCTCGTGCCTGCTGCACCCTTGCTTGGGCAGTCACAACGTCGGGCTGCGGCAGGGTGGCACAGATCACCAGCAGCTGCCTCGCAGCACTGCAAGCCCCTCAGCTTCTTAAAAGGTTTTCTCCATGACGCAGCCCTTTAATACAATACTTAGATTGTATCCTAGGCCTCCACTACCAAGTAGGTTTCCAGTTCGAAGCAAAAAAATTTTGCAACCACCTCATAAAAGTGGAGATGGAAAAAAGAAAATCTCATGAAGGTACAGTCATAATGTAAGAGGCAAAATCATATATACAAAAGCTACTATTTCCATACAACTTCTGAGGTGCGTGATACTGGATTGCCGTGTCAGAAACTCTGTGAGGGTTTCTGGTTTCACAGGGTGTGTGGGTAGCAGATATTCAGCATAAAAGACAACAGACAAGTGATAAACTAAACACCTAGATACATGAACCCTAACGAGCAGGAGATTACAAGAGACAAAGACCAGAACTCTCGGTTCACAAGTTGATGGGCCTTTGAAGGGACCACTCAGGCATAACCTTGAACAGACACAAACAGAACTTTGTAACTGATGAGAAGGAGGGAAATAAGATTCTCATGGAAAATTTATTATGCGATATTTGAGAGGGCTTGTCAGAGTGTGTGAAAATTAGTACGGGATGTGTTAAGGGGTCTGCATGGGTCTTAGGATATTTAGGGAAAGGGCCAAAGGCAAGGAAATGAAGAGGTCGGAGTGGTTTGGGGAGGGAAACATGGGAGAGAAGTGAGGATAAGAGGATCTGATCACAGTAAACAGCTGTTGGTCCATATGTTTGGCTGGCCAAGTCCTGGACCTGGTTACAGCAGTCTATTCCGTCTTCTTATTAAACTCTATTTCTAACTAGAGCCATCAAATAGGAGGAGACCAGCATCTGGAAAGATGCAAGGTCTGAGCTGGACTTTGGATAAATGAAGCCCCAGATCTGGGCATGGATTCTGGGTAAACTTACTATCTGGCCTAGGATTTGAGGAACCTGCATGTGGATAAAAAAATGAGTGAGTGTATGTCCACTAGTAAACTTCAGTCCTGGTCAGCTACAGAGGAGGAATAGGACGGGGCTTTGTGTTGTTCATGTGCACGGGAAGCACGTTCTGTGCTTGTGTGGCTGCTGGAAACGGCGTTGCTGTCTGTGTTGATTTCTGCAGCCAGCCGTATGTATAGGGTGTGCGTGTTTGTACGCTTGCGATGCGTGTTCAGCCTTGCTACCTGCTGGACTGTTAGCAGACAGGGCAAGAGAGATCCCATGGGCCTTGAATTTCAGCGGGCTCACAGGAACCAGTCTGTTCCTGACAAGTTGTAAACCTCGGTCTTAAGATGCAGGTATGAGGGAAGGCAGAGGACAGGTAGCGGTGTAGTTCCATGCGTTCACAGTCACTTCAAAAGACTTATAGGCGTGTAATCCTTATTTTCAACATGAGATTCCTTACAGAAAGGGACGTGTGAACTTGAGGCAGAGGACAACCAAGCAGCTTCTGCTGAGAAGCATCCTGCACATACTCTGGAGTAGCTGGAAATGATAGCTGGAGCTGTTGGAATATCTCCATCTGAAATTTGAGTGTATCCATGCCCCAAGAAAACTAGCAGGCAATTCTTTGAGGTCCACGGGGACCCACAGAGCAAGACAGGAGAGAATAGAAGTGGGAGTGCTTCTCAGGCTTTGCCTAGCCATGAGCCTCCTGCTGCAGAGAGCTGTTGTGATAGTGCATTGGGTTTACATGGCAAAGTTTAGGAAGTGCGGTGGCTGCAGGGATGGCATCTGTGAGAAGAGACCAGGAGCTGCCCCCATGTTGGACAGAGCCAGTTCCAGCCAGCTCCAAGACAGACCCGCCAATGGCCAAAGCTGAGCCCATCAGCAATGCTGGTGGTCATGCCCCTGTGATAACATATTTAAGAAGGGGTAAAAAATGCTGCACAACAGCAGCAGCTGGAGAGAGGAGTGAGAATATGTGAGAGAAAACAGCCCTGCAGACCCCCAGGTCAGTGCAGAAGGAGGGCAGGAGATGCTCCAGGCGCCGGAGCAGAGATTCCCCTGCAGCCCGTGGTGATGAAGACCACGGTGAGGCAGGCTGTCCCCCTGCAGCCCAGGGAGGTCCACGGTGGAGCAGATCTCCACCTGCAGCCCGGGGAGGACCCCACGCCGGAGCAGGCAGGTGCCCAAAGGAGGCTGTGACCCCGTGGGAAGCCCGCGCTGGAGCAGGCTCCTGGCAGGACCTGCGGATCTGTGGAGAGAGGAGCCCACGCTGGAGCAGGTTTTCTGGCAGGACTTGTGACCCCGTGGGGGACCCACGCTGGAGCAGTTCATGAAGGACTGTCTCCTGTGGGAGGGACCCCACGCTGGAGCAGGGTGCGAGAAGGAAGGAGCGGCAGAGACAACATGTGATGAACTGACCACAACTCCCATTCCCTGTCCCCCTGTGCTGCTCGGTGGGAGGAGGTAGAGAAGTCGGGAAAGAAGTTGAGCCCAGGAAGAAGGGAGGGGTGGGGGGAAGGTTTTTTAAGATTTGTTGTTATTTCTCACTACCCTGCTGTGTTTAACTGGCAATAAGCTAAATTAATTTCCCCAAGTTGAGTCTGTTTTGCCTGTGATGGTAATTGCTGAGTGATCTCCCTGTCCTTTTCTCAACCACAAGCTTTTTAATCTTATTTTCTCCTCCTGTTCTGCTGAGGAAGTGGAGACATAGAGCAGCTTGGTGGGCACCTGGTGGCCAACCAAGGTCAACCAACCACAGATAGCCTCTGTTAGAGAGGATCCACCAAACCTTACTGCTTCTCCCTTTTATGTAATCCACTCCAGTAGCATCTGGATGCAGGAGTCAGTATAATCATCTTCTATAGGAGTAAACAGGGCATATGATCATCCCAGTCATTTAACCGTTTGCACAATGCTTTGGGGCTGTATTAGCCAACATTCTTCCAAACATGCCTTGGCTAACTATTGGATAGCTATTGGGATAGGACTGAGGTAGGAATGTGGACAAGCGAGTGCTGTTTTGGCAAGTACCCTTTAAAATGGTCCTCTTGGCATGCTCTGGGATCAAAGACACATACACCCTGTTACACACCATACCTGGGACATCATACCATCAATAAAACAGCACAGGAACCCACTTGGAGAGGCTATGAAAAAGGTCTGTATGACTCGTCCGGAGTGTCTACGTGACAGTGAGGCAGAAGGACGTAAGGGGAGGTTGCCGGCAGAGCCCCAAGGGCACAGGCAGGATTTGACCGCTCGGAGCAGCGTCACTTGAGACCTCTGTACGTGTCCTCTGCCCATGGAGCCAGGAACTGCATTTAAGCTCAAACGTGAGTCTCCTGTCTTTGAATGAGCTATGCGTAATTGTAAGGGGGGGGGGGTGTGTCCTGTGGGAATTGTGATCTTCCCCTCGGTAGTGTGTGGGCTTCAGAGCTGACTTTTTCAAGGGAGATCGCAAGAAAAAGTATATTCTGAGTTTTATCTGTTTGAACCCTCAGTACCAAAATTTGGATCCAGCTTTCAGTCTTCCTATAGCATCTATGCAGTGTCTCATGGACCAAGTGTAAGAAAAGCTGTAGTGCCAAAATGACAACTCTGAAGTGCACGGTAGGAAGGGAATCCCAAAGAATAATCTAGGAAGGAGGAAGTGGCTCTAACATAAAACATGAGATACCAGGTGCTAAAATAAACAGTGGAAACTAATGCTGCTGAAGAGACCAGTGTCAGCTTTGTAAACTGTAGGGCTATCGTTTAATTGTTTTTTTTTAGTAAGCCATAGTATATTACATTGCATTAGATAATATAGGAAATTATGCAAAATACTAAGGAGCAAGAGTGGAACCCGAGTTCTTCAAGGGACAAAAAGGTGACACTAGACATACGTATTGTTTTAAGCAGACAGAAGTAACTTCCGTCCTTTGAATCCTAAATGATTCACAGTTTGTGAACTTTGCTAATAACCAATAAAAATCTAGTTATGATAAAACAAGTTACCTGCATTTTGAAGGAAATTCAACTTTATTGCTTCATTCGATGTCAGAGTAATGACATTCTGTAAAATAGATAAGTGAATGGGTGGTCTGCCATCAAAGGAATTTTTCTCATATATCTTCCGACATGAGTTTCCAGACATCCAAAACTATGTATTCTACAGTTGGAAACATTGCTGCAATAGATAAAAAAAGCATCCTCTATGGAAACCTTAACATGATTCTCTTAAGTCATTTTAACTTAGTTTCCTGGAGGGATGAAAGATAGGCAGTTACGCTGTGTGCACCATCCATTCCCTCATCGCCCAAAATATTTAATTATTTGAAATTGTATTTGGTGGTAGTAAGCAGAGAAAAGAAATTATCACTAAGCCACTGTATAAGCCCACCGCATGCCTGCATCTTATATGTTGTAAGCTGTTCTTTTTTCCCTCTTCTCACTTCAGCAGTCTAAAAAATGGTGCGGGAAAATAACAGAAGATTGGAGAGGAGGATTGTAAACACACTGAAGTGACCTGCAGCTGAGGTATCGAAGAACACATGTATCATACTAATTGTTGTTTAGCCTTGTGTGTTGGACAAGTAGAACATCTGTGTTTTGATAACATTGGCCTGTGATGTTATCAGAGGCACCCTATCAAAGATGCTTGAGATTCCTGCCCTACTGTGGGAAAGATCAAAGCACGGTGGTAAACTACGCCTGTGTGAATCCCTGAAAAACAGGCACAAAGAGCCGGTTCTGCAATCCTCTCGCATGGACTGAGCTCCGCAGTGCCTGCGTCCTGGCTTGTGTGCCTGGGTGCTGCTTCGGGGACCCCCCGGTTGGCGAGGTAACGAAAATAAATTTGCTCTTTGCATTCCATCCGTGGTTTTGTGGTTGTTCCTGCACCCTGCCTGTGCTAGCTTATACAAACGGACACAGCACAATCAGAATGATTCAGAGAAGGGTATAAAGGAGAAACAAAGGTAGGTAATACATGCAAGAACATGCAAGAACTCTGACAGAAGAGAGGCGACCAGGGTATTTTTATAAAAGCCTATCAGAACTTGAGTTGCACGAAGGACTGTTTACTTTGCCTTCTGATAGAAGAACTGAGGACATCAAATAAAGTTGCTAAGTAACCATTTCAAAAAAACCAACCGAATAAAAGTAGTTCTTCACATAATATTCAGTTAAATGGGATTCCTTGACACAGCATACTACAGATGCTAAAAGTTTACTCTCCCAGAGTCATACCAGGTTGCTCTTTGAATCAATTTTACAGCTGTCTCTATTATGAGTGACAATTTCATACTGCAAAAAATGTGCCCAATGGGAGGAAATTTTATATTAGATCCCATCTTTGAGGAAAGACAAATGGTTCACAAACTTAGAAGTTAATGCCTGCTCAGATGATCATACTTTGACTATATTTGTCAGGAAAAAAAAGTAAAAATTGTAATGTATGCATGCTTTTGTTAATAAAAGTTTCACAAAACTAAAAAACATTTTAAACTAAACAAGGGCAGAGGAAGGCTTTAAACAGAAAATCAAAAGGGATTGCCATGATGATTTCATCATTAAATTTAAGTGTAGGAATCTATCAGAAAAGTAAATTCCTATGAAATTACTGATTTTGTATTTCAATTCACTGACAGAAAACAGAAAAGAAAATGTCATTGCTCATGTTAAAGGTATTGGTCCTGAATCTGGTTTTACTCCTGTAAATTTCTGAATCTACACAAGTAAAAAAGCCCTCATTTTGAACTTCTAGAAAAATGACACTAGTTTTGATGAGGGTAGTAGGGGATTGAGACACTTTCTTCTGAAGCTGCTGACTAATCCACAGCTTATTATCTTGTATCATCCAGCAATTGTAGATTAAACTTCATATGATCTGAATGAGATGTCTCAGTCCTCAGCTTCACATAATAAGGCTACCAGTCAGACTTTACCACTGAAAAGAGAAGGGTGAATTTGTTTCGTGCATACCAATTCCTGTGAAGCTCAGAAGACAGCATCAAACTTCCCAATTTTTTTTTCTATAGCAATCAGAAAAGAAAGCTAAATTTTCATGTTGGATGAAAAACTGATATGTGAATTACCAATGTTCTTCCTGAGTTACTTCTACTCAAGTTTAGAACAAAATGTTCAGACTTGCAAGTGAGGATGTTCTTAAATCTCTATTTTAGAATAAGAACAAGGTTCATACTATTATTAGAAATGCGTCTTTTGTAAAAGGGGCTAGGAATTCTGTAAATTTCCTCTACGGCCTTCCAGTCACAAGCTGCTAAAACTCATGAGATTTTCAGTGTAATTGAGAATGTCTTTAGGGAAAGGTAGTTACTTAAAGCTCTGCTGCTCGCATACAATACAAGGAAACAAATATTTTTGTAGGATGAGGGGGTGTAACTCTTACATAAAAGCTTTTTCCTGGCTAAAACTAGTGACATTAGTTAAGAAAAAAAAATTACATTCTTACTGTATTTTTAATGCTAAGATAATATATTCCAAGCCCTAAGGAAAAAATATCACCACACCCAGAAAGTTGTGTAGGCTCACATCATTCGGACTGTGCAGCCAGATTTTGTTCTGTTCACATGCTATATAGAGAATACAGAAAAAGCCAGTATTCCTTTCTGCCTCCTTCCAAAGAAGGGAAGTCTTTCAAAAGTCTAAGAGTGAATGGGTTTGGGAACAATGTCAGAGCGCAGCGAGGATCAGTTACTCCCCAGGGGATGGGAGCCAGGGGCTGAGCATGATAACAAGCCTGGCAGGGTTTTTACCCCAAGCAAGCAGGGCAGACCCAGGGCTGGCAGCTGGTTTCAGCCAAGAGTCCACAAAAAACCCCCAAAAATCACAGTGACAAGGCAGGTCTGAGGTCAAGCTGGGAAAACAAGTCTACAGGCCAGGGTCCAGATCCATGAAGTCCATGGCCAGGCACAGGCATGGCGGTGATGGAGCTGGAGGCTGGTACTCCGGTGACGTCACGCGGGCAGGGGTGAAAGCCCAGGCATGAGATCAAAAACATGTCCTGGCACCCAACTCATTCAGTCCCACCAAATGATTCCACAGTGAAGAGAACACGAGAGTGATTGACAGTGATAGATTCACCTGTCTTAAGGAGATTTCATCCATTTTGGTACCAAGTCCAGTCTGGGATATCAAATGGTGACCATCTGGGCCTGTTCCTTTTCCATAATGGGGAAAAATGTTTTAAATTGTGTCATCTATGTCTGTCATTTGTTCCAGAAGAAGAAGGGAGGGCAGCTCTAAACACAGAAGTAAAATAACACAAAGTTGCAACTGCTTAATCAGAACTTTTGTCTGGACAGTGTAGAGCTATATTTGGTATTTTCACCTTCAGTTAATTGATTGATAATCCTATAATTCTGGTGTTTATTGTTCATCTCCAGGTTACTTTACCTTCAGAGAGTCTGAGCAGCTATAGTTTTGTTGCCAGGCAGCTTCTCTTCAAAAGCCTTCTCTGATTTAGGTGTCTCAGCTGACTTTGAAAACTTATTAATGTAATTATGCACACATTTATCATGCAGTAAATCCCAGTGAGGTCCATGAAAGTAACATTCGTATAACTGAGAGTACAATTTGTTTATGTTAACCAAATAAACATACAACTGTCAGTTATTTAAAAAATCATTTTATAAAATCTATCTGCAAAGAAAATTTTAGTCACAGATAAAAACAAATACTACATGACTGACCTTGAGTAAGGTAAACTATTCAAAATGTGAATAGTTTTCCCTTCTTGCAGATGCCTTGGTTTGACGTGTCCAGAGGAGAGCAACCAAGTTGGTGAGGGGCCTGGAGCACAAGTCTGATGAGGAGTGGCTGAGGGATCTGGGGTTGTTCAGTCTAGAAAAGAGGAGGCTGAGGGGAGACCTTATCGCTCTCTACAACTACCTGAAAGGGGGTTGTAGTGAGGTGGGGGTTGGTCTCTTCTGTCAGGTGGCTGGAGATAGGACAAGAGGAAATGGCCTCAAATTGAGGCAAGGGAGATTTAGGTTAGATATTAGGAAAAATTTTTTTACTGAGAGGGTTGTCAAACATTGGAATGGGCTGCCCAGGGAAGTGGTTGAGTCACCATCCCTGGAGGTATTCAAAAAGCGAGTGGACGGGGTACTCCAGGGCATGGTTTAGGGGGCATGGTTAATGGTTGGACTTGATGATCTTGAAGGTCTTTTCCAACCGAAATGATTCTATGATTCTATGATTCTATGACATTCCAGAACTTCAACCAGCAATGAAGTATTCTTGTTGTCAGCTTTGACGCTTTCGGCATATGGCATTTGAAAGCTCTTACTTTCTCACTCTACTAGCGTGCGTGTAATCTTTTCCAAGTTATTACCACGGAGGAGGAAAAACCGTATTGTCCTTCCGCCTCCAAATTATCAGCAGCATGAAATGCTTATGTAAATTTCATCACTCAGCCAACACAAGGATCATCAATACAGTTACTTAGACCCATATTTTTTTGTACTCCCATGACAAGTTCAGAATAGCCATGCCAGTTGCAATCTATCAACAAGCAGTGGGAATGTTACAGCTTAGCGCAGTGATCAGACTTGATCAACAAGATGATCTGGGAAAATTTTCTTGAGTAGCATTAAATGTTATTATGCTATTATTAAAATTTATTTTGGGCCATGGCTGATGACATCCCTGCTCATGCTTCATGCTTCAGTGACATATTACTGCTTCCAGGTCATCATACAGTACTGGATTTTATTACTAAACTCTTGACAACGTGATGAAGACAATGCCACTGAGAGATATATTGGTGGTAGTTTATGACGCCACCATGTATTCATAATTTATATAGAAATTAGAAACATGGGAGCTGGAAGAAATCTGTTGAATCATTGAGTCAAGCATCTTGCAGTCGCATGTAATCCTTTACAGCAATTACCAGCTATTTAGATTTCTTATGCTGTCTGTTTATTGGGAGCTGGTCCAGAATGTCACTCCCTGATTGTTAAAAGCCCATTTTTAATTTTCAGTTTAAATTTAATCATAGCCAATTCATATATTTTTGTTTTTCTGCCAATTATTCTGTTACCTTAAATAGTTCTGCTCACTTCCAACTGTGTACCCCTATGCTGTATTTCCAAAGAACAAAACCAAACTCTATCTTGACCCTGTCCTGTTTTGTTTTGGCCTCTGACAGGCTAAGCAATCTGAGCTGGTTTTGCTTTATGTCTTAGGAGAACTCTTCTATTCCCTGAATTGTGGATCACATTTTCTTAAACATAGGTAACCGGGGATGTACACGAATTAAATTCCAGATGAGGAAATTCCAGATGAGTTTTACTCGTGCTTTGGATAATGGCAACTCAGTTTATTTAACTTGCAGACAGCTCATCTCCTCTTGCAACTGAAGATCCTACTTGCCGCTGCCTTCTTGAGTTTCTAAACATTGCGACTGGTTTGTAACTATTGGCCTGCCCTGGATATTGAGCCATTACCTTTCACTGAGATGCTATCACTTCATTCTCTATAATATCTAAGTAGTTCTGTATGCTGTTGCAGTTCCCCATGGACAATGCTTAGTGTCCTCAGAAAGTTCTATTATCATAGACTTAATCTGATGTGAAATCCATTAATAAAAATAAGAAATATTATTGGACTGATTATTAAGGATTTATATAAATGAAGTTCTTTGGCCTGATATCCCCCTCACCTGGTTTTGTTTTTTCTCCCCTTTAGCCTTACACACCTACAGTTCTTGGACCAATATGAATTTTCACTAGTATAACTAATGCTTTGCCTACATTAAACTCTTTTAAAGGCTTTACTAGCATCCAAATGTCTTACCTGATGTTGAACAAAAATATCAAATGAGTAATATTACTCCATGGAGATATGCCACTTCCACCTATCCCAACTGTAGTGACATGCAGAGGCACTTCCTATGCAGAATTTCTATGCAGTCTTTCAGTGGAATCTCTTGTTTCAGCTGCTCTTGCTGATTTCAGATTCTTGTGGTGTTCCCCTATTGACAGTCTAATGTACAAGGTCTCTGAAGAACTTCGCATTCCCAGAATGGAAACGCAGACAAATAGGATCTTACTCTTCTCACTAAAGAGACAACACTTGGGGATGGAAGTGCCATCTTCACTTTTTCTTGCTTCCAATCCCCAGTACCCTGGGATGCAATAATGGTAAGGAAACAACTCATTTAAGACAGACTCAAACCAGCTATTTTTAGACATTAGCAGGCAAGGATATTATAATTTTATTATTATAAATAATATTACAGCACCATAGAAAAAAAAAAGCTTGCAAGGGACCTCTGAAGGTCTGTAGTCCAACCTGCTCAAAGTGGATTTAACTACAGGCTAGATCAGGTTGCTCAAGGCCCTGTCCAGGTGATTATTTTAAATCTCCATGGATGTAGATCCTACCATCTCTCTGGCCAACCTGCCTAATGTTCTAAGAGTGAAGAATCTTCTTCTCCTCTCCAGTCAGAATTTCTGTTGTTTCAGTTTGAATCTGTTGCTTCTTGTCTACCTGTGCATGTCAGAGAAGAGCTTGGCTCAGTTTTCTCTATAAACCCCCTTAGGTAGTCGAAGGTAGTTGAAGATGGCCAACTACCTCATTTAGTCTTCTCTTCTCTTGGCTGGACAAAGCCAGTTACCTCAGCCTCTCCCCATACATATTATGAGGCCCTTGGTGGCCCATTCCTCCAACTTGTCAAGGCCAAGCTGAATGACAGGCCTGCCTTTGAGCAGATCATGCACTCCCTGCAGTTTTGTGTCATACACAAACTTGCTCAGGGTCCTTCCATCCCCTTTACCAGGTCATCGGTGAAGATGTTAAACAGTGTCAGCCTCAGTGTTGACCCTTAAGAAATGCTATTTAATTAGGCTGCCAGCTAGATGATCACTGGCACTTAGTCATAGGGGAGTCCTTTACCTTTTGTCTATCAACTGGTATATCCAAACTTCTCTTCTTCCTGTTTTTCTTCTCTCTCTTTCTCTCCCTCACTCTCTGTACAGATATGTACACGCACACACACATATTCTGCAGAATTGTGAGTTTCTGTTACATAAATTGACAGTAAAGGAATTTGAGACAGAATAAGCTATTTTTTGCTCTTCTGAATGGCTCTATTTTCACCTGCTTTTTCAGGTTTTTCCTCTAGTGTAAGACCCAGATGCACCAGTTGAACAGTACACTCGGCATTGTAGACTCATCTGCTGCGTTATCACTGCATAGTATTCAGAGTCCTGACAACAAATATATAGGAATTTTTTTCAGGTGAGTGTACTACAGGACACAAAAAGCTTCTGTTTCCTATAGTCTCATGGATATTGTGTAGGCATCTGGGTGAGTCAACCCCCAGTTCAGGGTGAAAATTATGTGTCATTCTAATCTCCCTTCTCGGGCTTTCTCCTCCTTTACCCTATTTTCTGAGTGCTCTGTGCATATTTCTTCAGTACTGCAATACCTCTTTTTTAGATCCTTTTTTTTTCTTCTCCTCTGATTTGTCAGATGTTGGAAAGCAGCTCTGTTGCCACAGGCTGCTCATCAATTCAGAGGTACAGTTTCTTCTGATTATGAAAATAACTCTGAGAGGGGCTCTGATTCTTTGTTCTGTTACCATGACATCAAAGATTTTTTTCTGTATCATTCCTGAAGTATCATTCTTCGTGCCTCTTCTCAGTATTGGGAGAGCAACCAGGTGGTAAATTATCTGGCACGGTCCCCCTGTCTACTTCTACTGCGTGCAGTGAATTCTTTTACTTGTTTGCCTCTGATATTTGAATGGTTAAGTGGTAGAGGAAGGAGACCGTATGGGTTACAAGGATCTATTTGAAATCCACCATGTTTAAATTTTAAGATCTTTCTTTAAAAAAAAGTTTAAACTTACTGTAGTAAATTGGGTGACACAACATTGGTAGAGTCCTCTTGTATTCTTTTCCTTGAAATTATATAAAGTAGGAAAGGCTGACTAGAAATCACAGGGGTGTGACTACAGATCTACTGCATGTCACCTGTACATGTGACAGGTGCACTTGGAGCAAGTGCCTTGTGTTCTGGTTAGAAGTATAGCTAACTGAGAAATATATGCATGGTAAGCCCAGTATGTTGGATTTTGCATGGGCATTGGAGGTGCTTTGTATTCATACTGGGGACCTCACCAGCACATAATACTACTACTCATCGAGGTTTTCCAGATAGAAGTATGGATGCTCAGAAATTTTGTAACAAGATATAGTTTATGTTTATATAGCTAAATTCTTCTTCTCCCAAAATAGGGTGTCTGCTGCATGCAAATCAGAAGTTAGTTGCCAGGAGTCCTTTAGCATAAAGGCCTTTGGTCCTTATTGCCAGCATGTCTTTCTAGTATGCCATGCATATCTCCCTTTCCTTACCTCCCTATGGACGCCGTTCTAAAACGATACTTACTCTATACCTGCAGACTGGTGATCTGCGCTTAGTTCCTGGTAATGCAACATGCTGTGTGTGGGCGATGCACGTTCCTACCTCATATGCTGCTTGTGTTCATGCCAGACAGCTTTCACCACCTGCTTGGCCCTGTGCGGGGACCTGCCTCTTGCTCCCACCTAGGACAGCAGAGCTGCTGCTTGCTGGAGGCTCCAAACCAAGATGCAAGCTCTAAGAAGGAGAAAGCCTGAGAAGGGAGATTAGAATATGACACATAATTTTCACCCTGAACTGGGAGTTGACTCACCCAGATGCCTACACAATATCCATGAGACTATAGGAAACAGAAGCTTTTTGTGTCCTGTAGTACACTCACCTGAAAAAAATCCCTATATATTTATTCTCAGGACTCTGCATCCTATGCAGTGGTCCAAGTATCTCAGCAATGTGTAAAAGGGAACAGTTGCTGTAGGCAACCTCTTTTTGTCTGTGTAAAAAGGCTGTGTGGGCACTGCAGAACTTGTCCTCCATAAGCTGTTCATCAGAGAGAGCAATGTAGGGACCTGGCACACCAGGACCGAAGGTAGGATCAGCTTGTGCTATGCACCTCAGAAATCAGAAGTGGGGACAGAATTTCAACATGTGAAAAGTCATCTCTGAGACTCCCTACTGGGCCACTGTCTTTTGTGATCACATCACTCTGGGAAGAAAAGAAGTCACTGGAGCCTTCTTATGTCTGACTCTTACCAGCCTGTGGGAAGAGTATTAGGTGTTGGCCAGCTCATGATAGACAAGAACCAGGCCTTTTGGCCTACCTAGACTGTAGCCAAAAATTAAATAAATAAGCTCTGATTTCTCTCTCCATCTGCATCCATATGCTGGCAAGTTCTGCAAGTTTCCCCCCGCTCCCTTCCCTAGCTGCGTTCTCCACAGACACATCCAGTTTCTTCTCTCCGTTTCTGCCTCTCCAATGCACGTGCTGGCAACCACAATTTATATCCACAGTAGCCATCTCACAAGATGTGTCCACTTCCACATCATGCTGAGACTGTTGATGTCTTTCTTCTGCCAAGTCATACAGAGCACAGCTGGCTTTGGTGCCGAGTGGCTGACTGCTCCCAAGAGTTGAGCCTTCCTGGACTGAGGCTGCAGGAGGTAGTGCTGCTCTGCGGTGTTTGAACAAAACGGGGCACGGAGATCTTCCAGAGGAGCCACTTGTCTATCTGTGGCTTGAGCTGTTCCATCCGCTAGAAGAGTTGGCTGCTGAGAATTGAGAAATTCTGCTAGTGTAGAGCTGAGAGCGCACAATGCCACAGCACGTCGGCACTGTGTCCCAGCTGCTCCTGAGGTAATGCCTGCTCTTGATCTTGCCCCTTCCCTTGTAAGAGCCCTTCCAGGAAACGGGTGAAGAGTCATCAGTTTCACTCCTACCACCTTGATCAGGGCAACCTCTACCCTCATCCCAACTCCTGTGGTTTCCAGCCTCAAATGCCCCTGTGGAGAAAGAATATTGGGAGAGACAGGTTTCTTGGTGTTGTCTGGAGATACACACTACAGCACAGCATTTCCCATATCACTCCTCCCTGTGGACACCAGTATTCCAAGCCTTTAGCTTGCAACAGAGCTGGAGGAGGCTTGAGCTAGACTTGTTCCTCTGCAGACCATGTCCCAGGAGAACTGCCAAGACTCATCTTTTGTAGGCCCTTTCGGCCTTGTCCAGCTGAGTTATGAGGGAAGTAGAACCCTGTTGGAGTTGTGTGAGCAGATCTCCAACTTGCAAGTAAGCATGAAGCACCTGGTGTGGCTGGATGACTTCACAGGAGGAAACCAAAGTAAGCAAAGCACAGAGTCTGCTGTGTAAATATATGGATGTTGTTAGCATGGGCAAATGCTACGAATAGGAAGATGGTGTCCCTCTCATCTCTGGAGAATGTTACTGGAGGTATTGGTCCAGGATTTGATTGATGTTCAGTCTGATGACTTGTCTGGGAGATGGTACAAGGAGAGGTGGGTTTGCACTTGGAGAAGGCCCATAAGCTCCATTAAAAACCTTGCTGTTAAATGGGCCCCTCGGTCACTAATTATGCTGTCTGGGAGGCCACGGCATCATAACACATGCTACAGGAATGTAATTTTCTGAGGCAATTGCCAGTTTTCCACAGCCAATGCATAAATTGGATTGTCTAGTCAGTAACCACCTGGCTTCCCTGTGGGAGCTGGCAATCACAACCATGGCTACGCATCAATGGTCCCCAAAGACACCACTTCGAATCAGTGAATAAGGCTTCAGGGTTCTGGAAAAGTGTCATTGCATTTCGAGGTGACTCAATCCAGGTCCACCCTGAAAACCAGGAGATTATGACTGCAGAGCAGCTAGTATCTATTGCCTTGGCTGTAAAGATTAGCCACATGTGCCTAATAAATCCCTGAACCCTCACCTGATCCCCACTGAAGGGAGCTTGGCCAAGCTGGAGGCAGGCGATGTTAAAGGATCCTGCAGGGCTGTGACGCATCTCTGCGTCCTGTCCAGGGTTTGGAGGTTGGCTTGGAGCTGTCGGGAGCCATTGGGTCTAGCCCCTGCACAGCCTGAGGGCCTGGCCCCATGGTGCTCAGCTCAGAGTTCAAGGAGGCTTGATCTTGTGGGACTGCTCCACAGGGGAAGACAAGCCAGGACTGACCATAAGACAAGGCAGGGGCAGTGATCTCACCGCTCACGGTGCAGTCCTGCAGTACCCAAGCAAGGCTGGTGACAATAACAGGCTTCATCAACAGCGATCATCAGACACAGGCGAGGTGGTAAGTCAGATCTGAGGTCAACCCTGAAATCCAAGAGACAGAACAAGAAACAGGAGACAGAAGTGGACACAAGTATACCTGTGGTACACCTATGAGGTAGCTCAGGCGAGGGTCAGGGACCCGGTTCTGAACTTAAATGGACCTCCTGGGCCCATGGGCAGAGCGTGTGGGTGGAAGCCTGGGTGAGGCTGGTCAGGGCAAGTAAGGTCTATTGATGCACCCATGGCCTTAATTTTCCTGTGTGGTGCTTTGGGATGGATGCTCAGATTTTTGAAACCAGACTAGCCATTCTGTTACTAGTATCATGTTATTAGTATCAGTATCCCACCATTATGTTTTCTTTCAGCTTCTAACTTGGTTGGATCATCAGAGCACCCATACTTGTTAGGTCAAGTGCAGCTTAATCTTGACATTTTACCTTCTTTCAGTGCTGCCTGGCCAGGACTGTAAATGATCTTTAATTTGACATCACCTGTCAAAGGTCAGTGCTCAGTCTGTTTCCTCCCTCTGTGCTGCTCTAGATTTTGCAGACCTCTATCATATCCCCCACGACACACTCTTTTCCAGAAGGTTTATCTCAGTCATTCTTTGTACAGAAGCCATTGCATGCTTATGATCCCTTTTTCCTTGCCCTTTTCTGAACCTTTCCCTGTGTCTTCGTACTCTTTTTGAGATGGAGGACCCATACTTGCGTATAATATTTATTAATTTATACACTGTCTTGATGTTTTCTCTGTTTTATTCTTTACTCCTTTCTTAGCAATGTTTAATAATTGATTTGCTTTCTTTCACACTGACTGGGCACAAAGAAGACACTTTCATACAACTACCTGTTATAACTGTTGCAACAGCTCAGAGCTCTTCATTTCAAATGTGAAGATAGGATGGTTTCTTCCCATATGCGCTACTTTACATTGAAGTTCCCTAAATTCCATCTGCCATTCTTTGCCTGTACAGTCAGTATCCTAAGACTCTTCTGCTTGCAGTTCTTCTCAGCCTGCCGTTGCCTGTATTTCCCTAAATAACATTGTACCATCAGCAGACTCTGGCACTGCCATTTCCAGATCCTGGAGAAATACGTTGCGCAGATCAGGTTCCAGAACACGTCCTTGTGGGACTTTACTGACGACCTCCTTTTACTGTGAAAACACACTATCGACTCCTACTGTCTTATTTCCTGTCTTTCAACCAGTTATTTACCCCTGCAATTATTTATTTCTTGGCAGTGTAACTTTTAAGAACTTTTGATGAGTGACCTCTCCAAATATCTTCCAGAAATCCACGGTCAGGATTCCAGGGACTATCTCCCTTAGCCACAAGCTTGTTGACTCATAAACGTTTCAGTAGGATTGTGAGGCAGTTCTTCCCTTTACAAAAGCCATTTTGACTCATCCCTATTACAGCATCTTTATGCATATGCTCACTAATTCTATCTTACAGTTTCCATTAAATTGCCTGCTACAGACATCAGGCCTGTACTTTTCTAGATTTCTTATGGCATCCTTTTAGAAAATTGACGTTACAGCTGACACCTGTTACCAAAGCAGTTTTATACTAGAGGTTGTACAGGACAGTTTGTAGTTCACCCTTGAGTTCTTTTAGAATGGCTGGTTATATACCATCTGGTCCTTGTGATTTGTTACTATTAATTTTGCCAATGTGTTCCATAACCTATATGTTCCATACTGACTCTTTCAAGACACAACCCCTGGTGAGTCCCCCCATAAAGAAGAGCTGGCTTGGGAATCTCATCCAGCTCTGCTGTAGTGAACACAGATGTAAAGAATTAATTTAGAGTTTCTTTTATTTTCTCTGTATGCTCCTTTAAATTTCTTTTAATTTTCCTGGTGCTGCAGACTGTCTGGCAGGCTTCCAGAGCCTGAAGTGTTTAAAAAGGGATTTATTATTAGATTTTATGCCTTATGCAAGTTGTTCCTCAAACCCTTTTGGCCTGCCTCATGGTGTGGTTTACTTTTCATCTGTCACAAGTTTGGAATCTATTTTCAATTTTAGGCCCAAATTTAGCTTTTGAAGGGCTGCTTCTGAAAAGCTGTCCCCAGCAACAGGCTCCCTCTTCCCTGCTGCTTAACCATGGCAGGTTCCTTTTTCCCCTTACAAGTATTTGCCCCGAGCCTCCAGTATGGTAACCTTAAAGTCTCCATGTAACCCTCAAAGACATAATTATTTTAGTTGCCCCTCCGTTTTTAACAAGCTTGCTCATTTTTAGGTAGCTTCTTTTTTTTTTTTTAAATGAAAGCACATATTGGTGGACTTTTTTTTTTTTTTTTTTTGCTTCTCCATAAGGGCTTTATGTAAGGAAGGAAAGGACAAGAGAGAACATCACTGTGTGCTGCAACGGACTGTGCCCACAGCATCTTATAACTATTCCCTTGCCTTCTGGAGGGGTACAAAGTACTGTATTAAATTACTGCTTCTGGCTGCAGGGATTGTAACCCCAATGGCATTTGGAAACACCTAGGAACAGCTTCTTTAAAAATCAGGAACTCCAGGAAATCCTTTGCACAAAAGGGTATGGTGTGTATGCAGGAGACTCGTGCTGAACATGTAGACTTGCAGTTGATTGGCTGTAGTCCGTTTTGTCTTCCTCACCAGAATCTCAGCATCAGTGCAACCTTGCTCTCTTTGCGTGAAGGCATCTCCTGAGAAGTCACTGACCCCACCATGGGCTGACTGGTCTTTAAAAATGACTATACCATGATGCCAACGCAGGAGTGAATATATTTCTATTAGCAGATTTATCTTCCTTGGCATGCTGGCACTGACAGTCATGGCTAGGGATTCCCTTCCTTCTGCTTCCCCACCTCATCTCCCCTCTCCCTTGAAGGCAAGGCTGTTTACCAGCATCCCTGCTGCATATAGGAGAGATCTGTGACTGTAAGGGCCCTGAGTACATCTCCCCCGTGTCCCTTCCCACCATCCTGGGGATCTGTCTGAATGGGATCAGTGCCAACTTTTGTAAGTAGCTGTCAGACCTTGAGAAGCTTCAGTGGGTGCCTGCCCCTCATTCTTTCCCGTGCTGCTTTAAAATTCCTGCTCTTGGCCTTAGTGTCTGCCTGAACTCTGTTGCAGGTATGCTCGTGCCTACCCTCTCTGATCCTCACCCACCGGCTTGACTTCTGGCTTGAGCTGCCCTGTCACTACAGGCTTGCCTGGCCACCTGGCCTGGTGCCTGAAGCGTCGGTGAACCTGCTCTGCTCTTCTTGCTCAGGTATTGTGGAATTTGCTGACTCTCAGCTCCCAGCTCTACTTTCCATATGGAGCAGTCTGTCCCTGCTGCTTCCTCACAGTCGTACTGGTCAGATGGAAAAAAGCAGCCACTGAGAAAAGAAACGAGTGATAAATAGCCAAAGGATGGGGAGTTAAATATTCAAGCATGACAAAGTAGAAACAAAAAATATGTTTTAAGGAAGGGTGTATGACACAGTGGGGAGATCCTTGCCCCTATCCCTGCACTGAAAAGGAGAAATGATGAGGAAAAGATACAAAGACTATTCTGGCCAAACTAAAGAAGAGAGTAAAATCACATGCCTGTACAGAAATGCTGGGCAATTAAGTTAGGCTATCAGGAGTGGATGGGGTTGGCCCAATGCAAATGTAAGACAAGAAAGGAAAAAAAGCAGAACTGTTTCGATAAAAAGGGAAAGGGGGGAACAAAGGAAAAGCTGTATAGACCTAATCATTGGCATTTGTGCAGCAGCACACACAGGTGCAAATCCCTAGAGTGCTTTCTGTACCACAACTGGTTTTTTTGGTGGTAGCAAAAAAGAGTGCGGATACTGAAATGGTAGTGCTGTGGTATTAGTGTAAAGCAGTGTTAAAAATTTGTAGTAGTTCTACGTGATTGTTATGGTCACATCCCTACAGTGGTGACAGAGAAGTCTACGAGAACCAGAGGACTATTGCAAGTGTCTTGACAGCAGCAGGAAAACCAAGCGTCACCTCCGAAAGGATGCCACTGCCACATACCTTTCTTTGCAACCTCAGACGGTCACAATGTTTACATACAGCAAAGCACTTTGAGCAGGCTCAAAATCCATGGCAAAACAAGTAGCATCTTCATACGCCTGTTGCCACACTGGTTTGCAAACTTCTTTTGCAGCGGTGGCAGGAGTCTGGGGTGCATTTCAACAGCTAGCATTTCTGCAGCAAGCCCACTGGTTGTTTAAGGGCTTTGGAGCCACGAACTTTGCCCACTAGGACGGGAAGATCTATGCACCAAACGGCACTTTGATCTGGGAATTTCGCCAGGCGGGTGTGGAGGGCAGAATGCAGAGACTGTGTGCAGCAGTGCTCCTGAGGTGCCATTCTTCAGAGCTGCAGTTGCTACGGAACCGCGAACTTAACGCTGCAGCGCCTGAGAAGATCAGCAGCTCTGTAAGGACTCCGGAGCCACATCGCAGCCGTAAAAGCACAGAACTGTTCTGTAGATGTACTGTAACCATGGCACTGCAAACCTCTGCAGGGAGGTGTGAATTATACAACGGTTCAACACGGGTGCTGAAAGCCGCAGTATGACAAAGCGCGCAGTTCTTCGAAGCGCTTGTAGCTGGAGCGTGACAGGGTTTGCCTGCAGCACCAGCCGTGGCCCTGGAATCCTCGTGTGGGCTTTCCAACAGAAGCTGAAGTTGCAGCACCCATTTGGGACGACAAGCGTGTGCCTCTGCCCCCTCCCTAGAGCACTGCATGCGGGATGCCACAGACAGCCCGACGGCACCCCTGACTTTCGGCCCTGCGCCTGGACAAAGCGCCTCTTTCACCACAGACCGACGGGCCGTCCTGCCCCCCCCCCCCCCCCTCGGCCCGGCGGGGTCGAGCTCCCAAAGGCAGCCGGTACAGTGAGCCCATAACAGGGCCGGGCGGCAGCAGGCGAGCCGATGGCTAGGGAAACGGGCAATTTATCGCCCGGGCTGGCATCTCCTCGCCGCCGTTAGCTCGCCTCCCTCCCTCCCCCGCAGCATCAGACGAGGCTCCCTCCCTCCCTCCCGCTGCCTGAGGCAGCGCCGCGCGCCCGCCCCGCCCCCGGCCCCGCCTCCTGCTCCCCCGCTCGCGCTCCGGGCGCCAGGGCGGCTGCGCGCTCATAGCCGCGCTCCGCCGGGGAGGGGAGGGGCAGGGGGGTGTGGTGTGTGTGTGGGCGCGCGAGCTGTGCGCATGCGCGGCCGCCGGGAAGCCGGACCGCGGAGCGCAGCGGGGGGGTGGGGGGGGTGCGTGCGTTGCGTTGGCATGGCGGAGGCGCGGCCCGGCGCAGGTGAGTGCGGCCGCTGGGGTCGGGGCGGAGGGGAGGGGGAATTCGGGGAGGGGGCCGGTGGGGCGAGGAGGAGGAGAAGGAGCCGTCGCGATGCTGCCGGTTGGAGGGGTCGCGGCCGAGCGCTGGCTGTGGCGGGGCGCGGGGCTGAGGTACCACCTGTTGCTGCCGTCCCGCCCCGCCGCAACTTCGCGGCGCCTGTGGGGCTCAAAATGGCCGGGCTGGCCTCTGCCGCAGGGCGCGCTCGGGACACTTTGCCTGAGGAGGAGGAGGAGGAGGAAGGCGCGAGCTTCTCGTGTGTGACAAACGAAGGGGAACGGCAGAGAAAATGCAAAGAGCCGGTGGGTTTTGTGGAAAAGTTGCCGCGCTCTGCCCACCCGTGCCGCGAAAACCCGCGGAGGCGGGTGTGCTGCTTGCGCAGGGCAGCCTGACCTCTCCCAGCCCCCCCCCCCCCCCCCCCCCCGGGACGCTGTGGAGCGGGGGTCTGGGAGCAGAGGCCTGGGGCTGTCTCGAGTGGGTGGCCTGGGCAAGGCCCGACGGGTGGAGAGCGGCCTGGGGACCCGGCCTGGGGTGGGGTTGAACGCCGCAAGTGCAGGAAAAGATTCTTTTCCCTTGTTTGTTTTTGCCTGCTGGCTTTTATGGTGGAGGTGCAGCTTAACTTTGGTTTTACTGGGTGTGGCTGCCGAGGAGGAGGGGGAATAGCCTTTCAAGATCCACATCCCAGCCTCACATTTAATGATTTATCGTGTATTACGGGCACTTAACGATAGAAGAACCTTTACGTAATTGTGTCTTGAGCGTTTAACTGGAAATAACACTGTTGCCCAGAGTCATTCATGATATTTAGTGTTTTCGTCACATCTCTTGATTTTCTTGCAGTCTGGGTAGACTTCTCAGGTAGTCAATGTCACTTTGGGGTCACTTGATGAGCTAACTCATCTTGTTGTTTGTAGTTAGATTTCTGCCAGGAAGAATCCTGGACTTCTGTGGCTGGAGTGAAGAAGAAAATACAAACCTCTGCTTTCGCAGCATGCGGATGTTAATTCAGATTAATGTTATCATTAGGCTATATCCTAAATAGCATCCCCTGTCTCGTCTCTGTTCTTGGCAGCCTGGCTATCATGATGGAAAAGTTTTTTGAGTTCATTTTTTGATGGGATGAAAATGGGTCCACAGCAGCCTTGTGGGAAGTGGAATGGCCTGGGTCATGGTTCAGAGAGCAGAGACTGATAGTTTCAGTAAAGAGAAGCTGGTGCACGCACATGTCCGCTGGCCTGTTTATCTTCCACGCTGTCAGGCTGCGAGTCAGTGCTGGTCCTGAAACCTTTTGTACAGTGTATATGTATTGGAATAAAGGGTCTTAAATAGGTATATTGAGCTAAAAATAGCTTTACTGAAAAGCAGTAGATTAGTCTGGATGGTACACCATTTCTACGTTTGCTTTATAATACTTAAGCTAACACGGATATTGTCACATGGCATTCAATTTTGGAGTTCATTCCTTGTTATGGTAGTGCATACTATGTTATCAAGAACCATCTCATCGGTAACTTTCGAATTGTGCTTGTGCAATATTAGGATGGGAACTGGCTTTTGCTCTGCAACTTCATGGACAGAGGGAGTGTATGATTATGAGAGCTTAAATATGAAAAATATTTCTGCTGTCAGGGTAGATCAGGGGAAGCAGTTGCGGTCGAAGAATGACAGTTTTGGGTCATGGCAGATGTGTAGCCCATCCAGGATATTTTGCCAATAGTGAACGATGCAGGGAAGGAGTATAAGAGATAAAGGGGAAGAATATAAGAAACAAGGCAATTGTAGAATGATTATTCACATTGATATACCTTCCTAGTTTCCAGCCCTGTGCACCTAGAAGGGATAGGTGGTATTTGTATTTAATAGCCATTAATGGAATTTTTTTTTCCCCCATCAGTTGCCATAATTGCTGTTGAATGTATTTTTAGCTTTTTTGCCTTCATGATGACAGCTGCGTCATTATATATGGTACAGTGCATCATTAAACTGAAGATATCGGGGAGTTGCCATAAAGCATTGAGTAGCACACTGTAAGAGTGAACAGGAAAGTGAAAACTTATAATACATTTATTCTCCTTATGCAAAATCCCATTCTGTAGTAGATACTTCTCTTAGGATGATGAAGCTACTCATGGCGAAGTTGTATTGCCCTACTTTTATATTTCTCCTATGTCATCTTGAAATGGGCTAGCTAAAACTTCATGTTCTGTTCAAAATGTGGATGCACAGAATTTGGACAGTAGCATAAAAAGACAAAAACATAGCACTATGCACCAGTATACACAGGGGGCTAAATAGCTGGAGAGCAGCTCTGCAGACAGGGACCTTGGGGTCCTCGGTAGACTATAAGCAGACTGTGAGTCAGCAATGCACCCTCTCTGCGAGGAAGGTCAACAGTATCCTAGACTACATTAGGAAGAGCATTGCCAGTTTGTCGGGGAGGTCCACCTTCCTCTCTGCCCAGCACTGGTGAGGCCATCCCTGGAGCGCTGTGTCCAGTTCTGGGCTCCCCTGTACAAGGAAGATGTGAACATACTGGAGTGAGGCCAGCAAAGGGCCATGAAGATGATTAAGGGATTGGAGCATCCCTCATATGAGGAGAGGCTGAGAGAGCTGGGGCTGTTCGGTCTGGAGAAGATAAGTCTCGGAGTGATCTTAGTGCTGTGTACAGGTACCTGATGGGAGGGAGTAGAGAATATGGAGCCAGATTCTTCTGAGTGGTAATAAGTGAAACGACAAGAGGCAACAGGTGCAAATTAAAACACATGAGATTCCATCAGAACACAAGAAAAAGGCTTTTTACTGTGAAGATGGTCACACACTGGAACAGGTTGCTCAGAGAGGTCGTGGTCTCTCCATCCCTGGAGATATTAAAAACCCAGCTGGACACAGTCGTGGGCAACTTGCTCTAGCTGACCCTGTTTAAGCAGGGTATTTGGACAAGAGGTCCCTTCCAACCTCAGCCATTCTCTGATTCTATGGTAGTGATGATTTTGCGTGTTAATCTTTCTCTAATAATTTCTGGCAAGAGTTGCGGGAAGGGAGTATATCTTTTGTTAGGTGAGCTATTAGAGTTGGAATAAACAACCAGTTTTGGGTAGGCAGATTGTTTTGCATAAAAATGGGTTGCACTGCTTGAGTCTTTAAGCCTGAAACAGTGTAACTCCTGTTTAGGAAGAAATGCAACCTTTTGTAAATCTGTGTCTTCTCCTGAAATGATAGGAAGCTGTAGGTGAATATATAAAATGATCAGAGAAGACAGAAAAGATCAAGCTTAGTGTTCTGTCAGGAAGAGGTTTAAAGCTTTCAATGCTATGGGGAAAGCCTCAGATTTCCATAATGTACCATTCCTGGGTTTTTTTGTGGTACAGTGTAATACAGGTACTGTAAGACCTGCAGGGAGTGTCTTCCCTATAACTTGTGCTTTGTGTTCAGCTGACTGGACCATTTCTTGTCTGGATGTATGCAGTGCTGACACAAACAGATTGTTGTGTATGGACTCTGTACTGTTGACTGTCTTTAGGTGAAAGAGTAGGTTATTTGAATTGCTTTAAAACTGAAGACATCTGTCCTGAAATTACCTTTGTCTTCTACTGAGAGCCAGTATATAAACAGAACATATAATCATACAATATCCTGAAGGATAGTCCCAGAAGGGGACTCACAAGGGTCATTGAGTCCAAATCCTGACTCCACACAGGACAACCTAAAAGTTAAACCAGATGTCTAAGCATTATCCAAACACTTCTTGAACACTGAAAGGCTTGGGACTGTGACCTCTTCCCTGAGAAGCTTTTTCCAGTGCTTGACCACCCTCTCACTGAAGAACTTTTTCCTAATAACTACCCAGTGTGAATTTCCCTTGACAGAGCTTTAAGCCATTCCCTCATGTCCTATCACTGCATCCCAGGGAGAAGAGATCAGCACCTCCCTCTCTACTTGCCCTCATGAGGAGGCTGGAGAGAGCAATGAGGTTGCCCCTTAGCCTCCTCTTCTCCAAGCTGAACAAAGCTAATATTCTCAGCTGTTTCTCCTAAGTCATGTCCTGTAGTCCTTTCACCATCTTTGTTGCCCTCCTTTGGACACTAATATTTTTATATCCTTCTTGTATTGTGGAGTCCAAAACTGCACACAGTACTCAAGGTGACATTATTTTTGGTTGAATTTATGGGTATCTCAATAAGAAGTGGTCAATTAAAAAATAAGTGCTTGTCCAGTCAGAAGGACTGGTACTAATCAGTGTTGTTTATTTAGTTCCAGTTTTGTATTGATCTGAAGCTTCAGAAGGAAAATAAGGATTCTTCCTATCTAGTAGATAGAGCTGAATTCATTTAAGAATAAAGAAGTACTACCTCTGACACCTAAGGGGCTACCCTGTGGACTCTTGTACCCATTATATTTTTTTCTGGCTGGACTTCTTCGATATATTTTTTTTTTCTTTCTTATATTTATTCTTTAATTACCAACTTCATACAGTCTCTGCCTAATTAAAGTATGTTGTTTAATGGTTTTTCAAAATCTAATTGAATTTAGCTTGCTGAGACCATGCTAAGAAATGTCACTTAGGCATGATGTCTTTAAGTGGCATCTTCAAATGTCATTATTGATGTCTTCATAAAAGAAAGTACCCAAATTATTAAGTTTGGCTGTACTGTTCCCCAAAATAAGCTCTGGTTTTGAAGCAGAGCTTGTACTTATTAAAATGAGACATGTACTTACTAATTTGCTTCATATTTTTAAAAGTCTCCTTATGAAATTATTTTTCTGAAGGATGGTTCACACAGACTACCTGACTTTGCCAGGGCATTCTGGCTCTGTCCACAGTCAATGCTGAAGGGGTGAATGGCCAAACAGGCATGAAAACATATAAGTTTCATATGTTTGGTTTTAATTCACATTCAAGCTCTTAGGCATATTAAAATCTGCAATGTAGAGGTTGTTTCTAAAGGTACTGTGATTTTCTTTGTTTATTTTATAGAAATACAGGCTGGAATCTAGCTTTGGAGGTTCCCTTTTTCTTGGGATTTTTGTGTATGTACTTAAAACACGTCAGAGGAAATTTAAGTCAGTGTTACCTACTGATTACTACACTTGTATATGTGTTTTGCTGTTTCTTGTCTTGGCTGACAGAAATCAGTTTTAGTAGAACTTACCACTTCTTTGGAAATTTTTTATGATGTAAAAGCTGACAGTAAGAATAGGAATCCTGTTCCTGGGTGATATAAAAAGTCCTAATGAATTATTCATATTTTGGAGGTGCTTTTAAATATCTGAATCCTGGTTTCCCATCTGTTTCTTCAAACTTAATAGATTATTTGGAAAGTGCTTTCAAAAATATCGCTTCCACAGCTACATTTCCAGTCCTGGTTATGCTTCTTGGAGGCCATGCTCAAAAGTCAACTTGACTGTATTTTAGAAAACCAGCATTTTAAAGCCATGTCCAGCATGTTTTTATGTCAGTATAAGATAGTATGTTTTAATGATCTACAAAATATACTTAGCAAGCTTATTTACTGCGTTCATTTGAAAGCCCTCTGCAGCAATTTGTTTATAATTCATGCATACGTTTTACATACCACATCTCATAACCGAAGAAACAATGGTCTTTAATGATAGAATATACTTTTTAGAGGCAAGCTGTGCGATTTTTTGAAAAACATGTTTTTATTAAACATTAAGAAGCTATTTGGTTTACCTTCTTACATCTATCCATCAGACTTTTAAATTTTAGGGTGTACAAAAGAAATCTTCAACCAACTAATAAAATGAGTTGTTTCAAATCAGGTTTGTATGTAATTATAGGATTGCATCCTGTCTTCAAATCATCATACGTGAAATTCTATTTTAAGTAATCTATACTGAATGAATGCTGTTTACATTATAATGTAAAAGGACTACAATTTATGTTTGTAGTCCTCTTTATTAGTGATAGAAAAGAAACTGGCAAAACAGTGGAAAAACTGAAAGTGTAGTTGTAGAAAGTAAAAAGGACAACTTTATATTTTGAGTTCTTTACAGGATACATGTGCTAAAATGAGAAAGATAGAATGTTTCCAGGGAAGCTGCTTGCAGTCCAGATTCTTTCAGATATATAAGCCTAATATTTTGGTCCTACTAGGTTCTGCAGTCCTAATGATAGAATAGGATATTTCAGTTAGAATGGACTACAACAATCATCTAGTCCCACTGCCTGACCACTCCAGGGCTGACCAAAAGCTAAAGCATGTCATTAAGGACATTGTCCAAATGCCTCTTAAACACTGACAGGCTTGGGGCATCGACCGCCTCTCTAGGAAGCCTGTTCCAGGGTTTGGGCACCCTCTTGGTAAAGAAATGTTTCCTCACGTCAAGTCTGAACCTCCCCTGAGGGACGCAGCTTTGAGCCATTCCCACGTGTCCTGGCACTGGGTACCAGGGAGAAGAGCTCAGCACCTCCCTCTCCCCTTCTCCTCCCCTTGAGTTAAGATTGATTCTTAACTCAATCCCCAGCTGTTTTGAAAGACCTCTCTCTGGAGTTCTGATTCTATTGTCTCAAAATCAGGTTAGTATTACAGGTTTGAAAAAAAAAACACAAAACCCCAACCAACAAACTACAAACACTTTGTATTTACCATTTGTATCTAGTGTAATAATAATATGTATTCTATAGCATAGCATATAATAATATAATATGCTATGCTATATTAACAATGTATACTTTATTATAATATTAACATATACTATAATTCTAATACCTCTTAATATATTATAATATATAACAATACATAATTATATATATTGTCTTTGCAAAGACAAGAAACCAAAGTGATTTCAGCTGAGTCTCTCTTTAAAAACAAGTATGAATTAGGTTATGTGTTTAAGAACATCCTTAAATGTAATTTTAAATTCCTAACTTTTAGTAAGCTTAAAGCTTCACTTCCAAAAGTTGTATGTTATATTTTTTATTTGGCCACCAAACACCTCATAGTATTTATGACCATTCCTAGAGGTTTAAAAATACTCTTTCATTTGAAAGTAAATGAAATTCACTGAAAAAACCCCAAACTTAATGCTTGGAAGTGTTCTGGTTCGTTCTTCCCTTCAAAATGTTAATTTCCACAGTCTTTATTGAAAAGTTAAAATAATAGGTAGTTGAGAGACCAGATAGCATCAGCCTTTTGGAGAGTCTCTTAGGTTCATAGCCCAAGTGCTTGATTCTTTCTTCGAATTGTTCCGAACCAGGAATAAACTTCACCTGCCCTGCTGTCAGAGGTAACCTACCTAATCTGTAAAATGGGCACTACCCCCATGAGATTTTAGAAGCCTCTTCTCTTTTTTACACTACTGTGTAAGACTTAACCAATCTGCCACAGCCCATTAAACTGTCCCTGATATTCACCTGATAATTCCTGTTGCAGGCAGGCTCTGCTGGCATGATGTGATATGAAATTGAGCAACATAGGATTTCTAACATGCACCTCTTTCTTTCATCTAGAGACACAGAAATGATAGGAGACCTCCCAAATAGAAGCATAGTTCATGTTGATGGCCTCATAACAGAAAAATAATTTTGTTAGGCTGCCCTGGGTAGTCCCTCTTCCATTTAATATGTCTATACGTAGAACAGTGTAATCAGAGTTCATGCAAGCATTTAGTATTGCTACTCTTTGGCTGATGGATTTTAATTTATATTCAAAGTTCTGTGTAATATTAAAATCTCAGATGTAGACATTGTATTTAAAGGACCCCTTTTTCTTCAGGTTTGTGTGTGTATGTAAACATGCTAGGAAAAACTGCAGCACATGTTAAGCACTGATTATCACACTTGCATGTCTTGTATACGTACGGTGCTGCTTCCAATGTTTTCTTCACCTTATGTGTTTATATTCTTATCTTAACTCTGGGTCATCACAGTCTTTCTCTGAAGATGACAAGGGAAGGTAACTTCCACAAAGCACTGTATGATTCAACTGTGGTTTCTGGAAACTTGTTTGCAGTTGTTTTGTCAAGTGTGGGATTGATTGAACTTCTGGGCCTTTGCATGCATGGTAATTTTGCTGAAAAGAAATGTTTACTGTTTAATAGTCTTACACGTATGTTTTTATTTTTTCACGTTTTAGGTGCATTGAATTTCCATCCTGATGCTGCTGATTCCATTCCAGGAGAAAGACAACCTACAGATATAAACTGGGTAAATAAAGATAGGAAAGACTCTAACAGTAATCAGAATAGAAGTAATTTACCATTTCCTAGTCTGTCTTCTGAAAGAGGTACAGATTATGAAAGCTCTTCCACAAAGCATCATGGCTTTTCTAACCCAGAAAGTCAGTATGGGAATTCTGAAGACTTCCACCAATATTTTGGTACCGGTAAAAGTTTGAAGAATCGCAACTTGCAAAGCCAGAGATGGCACAGATCAAGAAACGATAGCACATGTACTAGAAGTAAGATAAGGCAAAGTACTGTGGATGCTGCTGCCGGTCCAGGAATTTCTGATGCTGCAGTAATACCTGGGAGAAGAGCACCTCCTAGGGGATACAATGACTTTCTCTCCTCAGAGAGTGACAGGGAGGTACCTAATGCAGATAGCAGAGGAGCAAAGCCAAAGAAAACACATGTGATGCATGCATCTGGAAGGGGTTTCAGGGAGAAGGGAAAGCAAGTACATGACCGGGAAAAGAGAGTGAGCTCTAAACAGAAAGTAGAGCTGTTTGAAAATGTTCCGTCTTTGGATATGACTCAGTCTGACTCTTCAGAATCATCTGTTGGAAAGGCATTCTGTGATGCACCTGTCGGTAGTGGGGATGAGCAGAAAGGCTACAATTACGTAAACAAAAGATATCCCCGGAAGCCTGTGTGGAATAAACCCCCAGTAGAAAAGGAGTGTCAGAAAAGACATGATTCTCACCGTAGTAAAAATACAAAAGTAGGTAAGAAGTCTTCTCTTGCATATACGCCAAAAGATAAAAATGAGAGGAAGAAAGAGCTCTCTGTTCACAAAAATGATGAGAACTTGACCAGTGAAATCAGGCATCAGTTGTCCGATTCTGTCAGATGTAATGGAAGGAAGTTCCTTCTGAAGGGGGATCAGGCACCTGCACTTCATTTCAGCTGGACCCAGTACTGGAAAAAGCAAAGTGATGTACCAAAAAACAAAGAAACTCACACAGGTAAGCTTCCTAGATTGTCCTGTACTCCTGTATTAAAGATACAATCTTGAGTAGTTTAAACTGCCTTCACATTTGACTAGCTGAAGGACCTTATTATTTCACATTAGGTCAGTATCGGTTTCAGAGGGTAGAATTATATGTAAATGTGTGGTTTCTGAGCGGGGAGGTGTCCTGTAAGTTTACTAGGGAAGAACAGATTTTGTTTATAAAGTTGTTTTTGTTTTACTACCAAACTGCAAATGATGGCCTTGTTAGGCACCATGTTAAAACATGTATGTTGCAGGAGTGGGGAGTAAAATTCTGAGCATTCTGAACAATGGGACTTGGAGGGACAATCTTAAAACTTTTTGCAGAGTAAGTTTTCTCATGTTTTATGTAGCAGTAGGAAAATGCCAGATAGAGGAACTCTATTCTGCTCCTAACTGGATTTTTTGCTCTTTTTTTTTTTTTGCAACGGTAGTATCAAAAGGTAATTAGAAATAGAGAAAGTCTCTGGATACTATTTTGGGAAGTTGAGAACAGAAACAAGTGCCACTGACAGTGTAAAGCAGACCCACAGGTTTTGACTGTTGGGAGTGAATTTTGTGCCAACTCATACCATTAGGGACTTAAAACATTAAATGGAAATCAGCTGAATCTCTTCAGTGCCATGGTGCTAGTTTCTGTTTCTAGACAACCTAGGTAGCTTTTTCTTACTGCTTTAGATAAGCTTAACTGTGCACTGAGAAAATAGTCTCATGTTATTCATAGCACCCAGCAGAAGTCCTGTTTTCTTTCAGAGGCAATAAGGAGAGATTTTTATTTTTTTTTTTTTGGTCCCCTTCCAGTTGAACAAACAATAAGAATTATATTTAGTTGGTTTTTACAAAGCATCTCAACCTGATCTCCTGCTGCCAAGAATGATAGAGAGGGGTAGACTAGTTCTTGTTACCTTAACTGTGGTATTGAATCTTTTGAAGATTTTTGCATCTTGGTGTCTCTTCTCTTTCAGAGCTGAGAAAGCAGTAGCATAATCAGGAAGCATAAGATAGCTCCAGTCAGAAGCTTTGTTCCCTTAGGAGAAGCTCAAGGATCAAGATCTTCCTTGATCCTTTCTAACTTAAACACATGCACTTTGATGCTCCGGGGTTCTACTTGAATCATAAAATTAAAGATACCTCAGTCTTTCTCCCAGCATTATTATTAAATGAAAAACATCATACGCAATAAGCAGGAAGAGAAGTAGTAATCTTTTACAGGGAACTTAAGGAACTTCCCCCTCCAAAATGGCAGTCTTTCTTTGCATGCTTTAGTTGGGAGCTATTTTGGAAACACTATCTGCCACTATTTTCAGGGGACTTAGTCTGTGCTTTTTAACTATTTATGGGACAGCTATCCTTTCTGAGTATGGTATAGCTTTAGTCTTCTGGAGAAAAGAAGTATTTTTTAAGTGGGGATGCTTTCTTTGCAGCAGGTAATATTCATGGGGTACTGAAAACAGAAATGACTGTTCATTCTAAAACTTGTGGTGCTTGATGCAGCGGGGTTGGAAAAGCAGCTTGAAAGTGCTTATATCCTATTAAGGAGGGGAAATGGTGTTAACACTTCCAGGTTTCCAGGCATCCATGGGCTTGCTTTCAGTCATGTGTGGTCCAAGCACATTTTGAATTGATAGTCATTTTTCTTTTGTTATTTTCATTTTTTTGTCCTTCATTATGAGTTCTAACTTCCCTTGTATTGGCACCATCTAAAAATGGTACATTTTTACACTTTATGCTTGTAATTAAGATATTTTAAAATTCTGTGGGCATAAATCAAATAGCATTTCTAAGGTGTATTTGGTAGCCTTACTGCGATGGGGGAGTTAATCTGGTGGAACTGAAGTTATGTGGTGCCTTTGTTATGGTTGCACATCTAACTATGTTTTCAGGCTGTTTTGTCTTTCATGTGGAGTTCTTGCTTTATTTTCAAAGTATTTTTTCCATGTTGTTTCATATGGCTCAAAAGGCCCTGTACTTTGACTATTGTTTCCCAGTAATTCCACTCCTAAAGCAGTCAGTTTGAGGGGTTTATTTCTGTAATCTAGGTACTTCACTGTTAATATTTGTTGTGTGGTCTTCCAGGAATACTCGAGGATGGGAATTAAATTTAGTTTTGGCTGAAACTTCTGTAGTTAAGCGCTTTAAGATTTTTGGTTTAAACTTTATGCAAAAAGGTAAATTTTCTGTGTAAAGTGATGAGTAAAGTCTCAAACTTCTGCAAAGTTTAAAACTATTAACTAATTTGTAAGATCAGAATGATTGCTACTCATCAACAGGAATTATTGTTGCCACTTTTATGGGAATCTCATACTCCTTTTCCTGCTCTGAAACTAGAGACATGCATACTGAATATCAAACTGGAATCTTCTGGGATTAAACTAATACCTTGCTTATAGCCACACAGGAAAAATAAGTTCTGTTATAATTTAAATGAAATCTTGGCATTTCACTTGAATTTTGTTTCTCAGCTAGCTGATGTTTCATGCACAAATAATATATTTTATTTTCAGGGTCGTTGATTGAACAGCTGACCACAGAGAAGTATGAGTGCATGGTATGTTGTGAGGTAGTCCGAATAGTAGCCCCGGTGTGGAGCTGCCAGAATTGTTACCATGTATTCCACCTGAATTGCATTAAGAAGTGGGCACGATCACCAGCTTCACAAGCTGAAGGTTGGTATTCTCTCTTGCACACACTTTCTCTCTCAAATATATATAATAGCAAAGTTCATGTGTTTCTTATGTTGGAAAGCTACTTATAAATATTGTCTAAGGTAACCAGTAAGCTGTGAACACAGCAAGTTTTAAATAAAAAAAATTTTTTTCAGTGTTCTTTGGATGCTTTGTATAATTCTCTTAATTGTTTTGATTCTTTCTAGTATTCTAGCTAAAAGTAATTTCCAGGTTTGGATAGATAAGTGTAAGATCACTCTGAAATCAGTGCATCAAGATGCAAAGCTCCACGGCTGTGTTTCTACACACCAAGAAATGTCTCATCTTCTCTCTTCTGTGCTTGGCTGAGCAGTCAAACATAAGCAGCACTCCAAGCATTAGTTGTCTGCTTTTAGTCAACCACTTCTTAGTTCTGTTCTCAGATAAAGTACTCCTGAAATGTCACAGATGCCATGCAGTGAAATGAAATTCAGAGAAGACAGAAAGCTTCTGCCTTTGTCATTAGCTTAAACTGTTTCAGATTCTTTGTGTTATACCACTTTCTGAAACTCTTATACCACTACATTCTGCTTTTTGAATGCCTTGGTGTAAGTTAAGGCTGAATTGCAGCTTCTCTGCTGTGTTCAGTTGTGTGATGTAGACACACTCTGAAGACTGTAATGTTAACCTTGAAGTAGGTTAATTTCTCCTGTACCCTGCTTGTTTAGCATTTACCATTCTTCATGTCTTTCTGTCTCTCTCTGGGCAGACTGAGGAAATGTAGTCTGTCAGCTACTTCCAAATGTTTGAGAGAAGTTCTTACAGACTGTAAATCTCTTGCAGAAAGGATTAGTTGCAAGGTTCTTGGATTTCTGAAGATGCATAGACAGACTTCTGGGTAGGGCTGGTCATGCTTCATATTGACAGTAGAAAGGAAGTTACAAGTATCAGCACAAGATTTGAAACATAAAGGCATCGGAATGTTTGAGAAAGGAACAGATTTTTGGATAAGACTGAGATCCTAAGCCAAACTGAGAATGACTGCAGAGAACCTTTATCTCCTAGCTGCTTTTCTGTCACCTTCTGTGGGGCTGATTTATCTCCCTGAAACAGCTTATTGCTCGATCAAAAGAGTATCTGCTTGTGTAAGGAAGGTTTTGCTTATCTGTCAAGACAGTGACCTTAGATGCTTGAATCCTGACCGCATTTCAAATACCCATATCTTTTGGCCATTTGCTTTTCTTGTAAGAATTTGTGCACTAAATATGTTACTGTATCCCATGTATGAGAGAACTTGAGCTAATCATTAATTAAAATTAAAGGTGGTAGCCTCAGTAGAACTGATTCCACAGCTCCAGTAAGGACACTGATGCATATTTCATGACCTGCAAGGCCCTGCTACCCTATCTTGATTAGAACTTGTACTTCAGAGTGTATTTGTTTTATGTTAGGTTGTTTCAACGTAGATTCTACTTTTTAGGCTTTGTATAATGTTGAAGAATTCACTAGAACGCTAGCAGTAATTATTGTCTATAGACAACAGAGAAGAGAAATAGGATGCTGTAATCTACCTAACTCGGTAATTGGCTGTTTTTCTGGAAGAGGAAAAAAACCTGTTTTTTTTCTGGACATGATTTACTTTAAATTTGCTTGATTCTGCAAATGTTATAATGAATTTCAAGAAATCTTATCTAATCTCAGCACCCAAACTTTTCACTGCTACATTTCACTTCCAGCCTAGCGAGAATATTTTGTTCAGAAGATCAGGTTTGAGCGTTCATTCTTTTATGTTTTTGAAGCAACTGAATGTTTTGGTGAGAATGTCCCTCCATTTGGGGTCTTACAGCAGCTCTTATTTCTATCAAGCATAGTAGGAGGCTGAAAGTATGTATGTGCACATAATTTCTCACAGTTTTTTGTGATCATAGCATTGTATCGGAGAAATCCTGAATACTTGGATGAAGTAGATAATGTCCTTGGTGGGGTATCTTCTCACATTGTTCCATCTTCCAGATCAATAGTAATGGGTATCTGTTACGAGGGAAAAGCAGGTGCAGATCCTGCAGGGATGAGGCACAACACTCACCAAGTGAAAGCTTTGGCTTTAATGAAAGGGTAGCATTACCACAGTGGGAGCCCCAGGACACCAACGCTAACCAAATGGTGACCCAACGCAATGGAACCCTGCTCGGGAGTGAAGCTTAAAGGAATGCACCGCAGGGATGGATAATAAAACTTGTGCCGATTAACATGTTGTACATACGCAATGTTCTGTTTTGCTCATTAGTGAACTTGATGATGTAATGCAGGTGCTGTTCTCCAAATTCTGAGATCTGCAGCTGGCTGTCAGGTTAGCACACATGTAAAGGTGGGTGCAGATGAGGGGGGGCAAGTGAACTATCCTGGGTTACCATGTCAGTGAGATAAGATGTGATTGGGACTCTACATGCTTGGGTGGGAAGAAGCAAAGAACTCTCCTAGGTTACCATAACAAAGTCTTCTCGCAACCTACGGTATCTCTCTTTTCAGGGACTCTTTCCGATGTGTTTTACTGAAGATGTCTTCCCTCAGAGGCTTCTTTGCCTTCTATTGTCTTGGCAGTCATCTGAAAAATGACTTTTAGTTTGGCCAAGCCAGGTGAAAGAATCTCCTGATTTTCTGTGGGGAGTCATAGGACATTGCTCTGTTCTTGCTCTGCTTACGTTAGACTTGTGGTTGACGTCCAACATTCAGTATTTCTACAATGTAGACTGTCAGCAGCACTCAGAACTAGAGAATGGATTTTCATTGTGTATTGGAGATGTCCTGGTCAGGAGGACGTGCTCTGCTAGGCATCGCTTTGCCGTTATGTGGAAAGATCCTTTTCTGTAAGGAAGAACATAACTTCCTCCTGAGGAAGCATTTTTACTAACAGTTTGAATTATGTCTTGGAGGAACGTGGCCTTTAGAAATTGCACAGCTAAGGTCAATCTGACAAATATACCTGCATTATGCACAAGATCTTTTATAAAGGGGAAATTGTTGTCTCTTGCCCCCTTCCTTCTTCTGCTTCTTTTAAAAACTGATGCTTCAATGGTGTTTGACTTGTGCCCTTACATTGATGGAACAAATGTTTAAGGCATTTGCTCCCCTCTTTGCAGGGAAGGTAGTTTTACTGATATTTTCATTTTGGTTGGAAGGATTGGAGATATTTGAGTTATTACAACTGTATTCTGCTCCGTGTGCTACCCCTGCCCTCCACTTCCAGATGAGCTAGTGGTCTGTACCAATCCGATACTGGCCTCTAAGATGGCTTCTGAGTTTCAGTGGTCAGAATATGAATCTACTTGCTTTTTTTTTTTTTTTCTTCTTTTTTTCCTTCTTTTTTTCTTAAGCCCTGCTGTTCACGGGCTGAAGCCATTCTGTGTGCCTTGGATATTACATAAATGTTGTCATTTTTTTGTTACTGGGACAAAAGTTTTTGATTGTGTCTGGCTGAGAAGTCAAAGCAGTAATTTATTCGGATACAGATTATCTCATTGGAGAACTGCATAAGACCTTTTAGAAATGGTAACATGAAACTGCCAGTGTTGATTCTGGTATATTGTGCTAAAGTGACTGAAATCTTCTGTTCAGAGTTATTTTGATGTACCTAGCATTGTATATATGTTGAAAATTTCTGCTGTACTGCTGCCTTTGGAAACGTGGCCTTTTAGCATTCACTCTTTATTCCAGCAGATGTGTTTGGATCCTTTCTTATGTAATCACCTGTGACTCATCTAGGCAAGCATGTAAAGAGGAAGGTTGCTTGTTTGAAACTGCATGTAAAGATCCCTAGTCTGTATATATAATTCTCAGCTCTTCCTACTCAAGTTTCTTTTGAGCCCCTTAATCCTTTAGGATGCTGGAAACTGAGGAGAGTGTTCACTGTGCCTTTATGACAACAGGTATGCAATAGGAAGGGCAGGGTTTGGGGCATGCTACCACAGGTAAAGATTTTTGTGTCTGAAAGTGCTACACATAGGGACGCTTGCAGTATGAAAGTGTATGGAACAAATTTTGGTAAATAATTACAAGTAAGGAATCTTTATCCCAGAAGGAGAGGATAGCAAATACTAAAACAATCTCTAGTAAACGGGAGTAAGGTGTGTTGATTTTGCTTAGACAACTGTCCTTTTGGTGTCTTTGGTTGGAATTCTGCCTACTTCGCTCCTATTCATGAGAAGATTGATGAGAATGGAATGTTCATTCTGTAGGATCATCCTCATTCTCACTTTCTTCAGTAATCAGGGTTTGTAAGGAGTGGTTACAGGACCACTCCTTACAAATGTGGATGTCAGGAGTCATCCTACTGTCATTTTATCCTACTGTAATTGCACCTGAATCCAGGAAGAAAACTTTTATTTCTTGTATCTTTGGAGGAAAGCAACCGTGCATGTTCCTTGTGGGTGGAATGTAGTTATGTCTTAGAGGAGCAAAGGATAATGAATGATTAAGAAGAACGAAATATATCTTGAAAGGCTGTTTTGCATTATGAAAGGTCGCTGTTTTACAAGGACCTTCACTATACTCTAGAGATACTGTTGCTTGTAGGGGACTAGGCATCCTGCTCTGGGAGAGATGTTGATAGGAGAGGCCTTCTGCTGGCCTACTCAAGCTTTGATGATAGGCTTACCTTCACAGCTTTTGAAAAATGTAACATGGAATAACGATGAAAGAAATTGTTGCTGCTGTAACAGTTAAGTATACTGTATGAAGGAATCCCTTAGGGTTTAGTACGCTAGCTTTGGGAGGAGCCACATAAGGTGCTGACAGCTTCATCAGCAGATACCCCTTTCAGTCCCCTGCTGCCAGTTTTTACCTGTAGCTTTTAACGCTTCTGAGATGCTTCTTTCTGAGATGTTTCAGTTTGTAGCAGTCAAATAAAAAAAAAAAAACCAACAAAACTTGGTCAGGAAATACAGGTTGGTCTTGAGCACGAATATGAGAGTTTACTCCTTGTGCTACTGTCCTACAGCTGCTCAACCCATAACTGTACAGCTCTCTGCAGCAGTCTTGGTGGCACAGTGATCTGAACTGGGATAACGAGGGGTATGAATAAGCACAAAATTTTGAAAAGAATAGATGTGCTTTAGATTTGCATTTAGAATCATAGAATCATTTGGGTTGGAAAAGACCTTTAAGATCGAGTCCAACCGTCAACCCAACACCACCATGCCCACTAAACCATGTCCTGAAGAGTGTCAAGGCAGTCTATAATCTGGATCATTTCTGGTGTGTGAAGATCATTACCGTTGTGCGTTATGATGGTTAACATAAGAAGTCTCCAATCCAATTGATAGCATAGCGAACCTAGGTGTGCCTGTCATTGCAGTGCAGTTGTCTTGTCATACATAGGGTTTCCTGTTTGCAATCCCTCCTGCATTCATAACATGAAAAATATAAATCTTGGTCAGATTTCTTCATCGCGAAGAACAGTTCTAAAATCACAGCTTTATTAATTTACCGGCACTGAATTGGTTGGTTAAGAGAGACAGCAAGAGCTAATGAGTTTATACATTTTTATTTTTATATCTATCTATACAGATAAAAAAAAATCTCTCCCCTCCCTGCCCCCCTTTGTGTTCAATAGTGCTCTCACACTGGTATCCTTCATAGCCAGATATATACTACATTTGGGAAACATCTTCATGAATGTCACTTTCCTTATGCTGACGTTCTTTACTGCTAACCAACACTCTCCTGAAATGCAGAAGCAAGAAAACTACAATTTAATAAAATACCAGCTTGAAAAATAATGTCCTAGTCAATAGCTAGGTATTGTCACCTTTAAATTAATTAAAAGTAGATTATTCTGGTTTATATAGCACTAATCTATTCTGGACATGAAGCAATACTAAATTGGTCTTCCACAAGATGTGTAAACTCATAACATGAGAGGATAACAAAAAGGAAAATACAGGTGGTGCTTAAGACTGTAGGTAATTGTATTTTTCTCACCAATTTCCCACACTTTAACACTTTTTTTCTCACATCTTTCGATATGGTGAAGACTTTATATTCTGGTAGAATGTCTTATAACAGGGTACATGATAGTAGAAAAAGTGCAATTTTAAAATTTGTTCTTGCTTCTATATAAAGTTGGAGCTTGGTCAAATGAAGGACCACTTCTGTGTTTATCTTGATACTGTATAAAATGCATTTTTATTAACCTGCTTTCTCACCACTTCTGACTAAATGGAAAAATTTAGTTTGGTTGCAGCTGTGGTAAGAAACAAGGCAAGAGCACTTATTCAAGGTTTGCAAATTAGCTCCTTTATTTACTTCAAGTAATTTTTATCTTTAATTTTTTTATCTACAGATGGTAATAGTGGTTGGAGATGTCCAGCGTGTCAGAATGCTTCTACGCAAGTTCCTAAAACTTACACTTGTTTCTGTGGTGAGTTTCTTGCTGGCTTTTGCAAAGAAAAACAATTTTGTCCTTTTGATTCTTTTTTTTTTTTTTTTTTTTTTAAATTTGAATTCTGATGTTGCTGCTTGTTTGCTACATCCCTGAAATTTAACCCTGTTTAACACTTTATTGACACTGGAAGGTGGCTGTGCAGAGAATCACACATATGTTGCTTAAAACATTTAATCATAAGTGATAAATATTTTCCTATCACTATGTAAAAATAGTGATTTTTATAGACTAATGGTAGAATTGGGCTGCTATCCTACACGTTTTCCTTCTGTAGAAGGACTGAAATAACTTGCATGTATTATGTCTCTGTGGCAAGACACACCACAATAATACACAATTAAAGCATACAACTGTCTAAACCTTTAAATTGACTTAGCAATTTTGTCATTTATGTTGATCGGGGACAAATAAAGATTAAATAGGAAATAATATTCAGACTTTTCAGACCTTTATGTAGATACATCTTTAATAAGAGGTAAATGAAGTGAGTACAACATTTACTAAGCCATAAGTATATGACAAAAAGGGAGAAATTATGTTACTTAATTGCATATATTATGTTACTTAATTGCAAATAAATTTTGTTTGGGATTTACACTTTTGAAATTTGTGTTGATTTCACATGGCTTTCCCTTCCTTAAGTCAGAGTCACTGGGAAGTTTCACCTCACTTTCTACAAAACATAATATTCTGGAATTGAGACAGGAAGTGGGAGTCAGTGAACTTGCCCTAAAGAAACTAGATTTATGCTGTAATAGGTAACAATTTTATCTAAAGTTCCCTTTATTTAAATGTGTTAGTGAGTCAGTTAAGAACAGTGCAGTGCAGGTGAGACAGAGTTTTGGTGTGACAATGTGTGAAATCTTACAAGTATAGAGATAATAATTCAGTTAGAATGAATGTTTTGATTCCAGTTGAAAATTACACTTTAAGACAGGTTGTCCATCTGTTAAATAGGAAAGAAAATCTGCCTAGTTTTAAAGACTGTTTCATAGTTTTGGGAGATCTACAATAGGAACCTCAAGTTGTCCATAGGCTTAATATCAGCAGAGCACCATGTTGGAACATAAGACTTTAATCTTCTATACATAATTTTACATTAATGATATAGCATTTGGACATCACCAGGATTTTCCTGGGTATTCAACTAGTTTAATTGAAACTTAGGTGAATAAATGCCATCTGTGGTCTTTATTCATATTTTTCTAGCTTGCTACTTGTAGAATATGTGAAGGTGTACTAAAAGAGTTAAAATGATATGTCACCAAAAATACATTTTCTTGGTGTTTTTCATTGTTGCAACATAAATTTGTAACACTAGCTCAGTTGCTTCATTGCTAATTTAGTTCCCCTCTTGCAGAGAGCCAAATTAGGTGTGTGTGTGTTAACCATGGTAATTAACTTTAACCCTGATGATCATCTCATGCACTTAGAGCTATGAAATTTGCTAACAGTATGTCAGGTTAATTAAAATATGGTTTCAGTGCTTGTCTGAAATACAGAATACTTGAAGCTAACATACTGGATTTATCACTTCTTATTCAAGCTTTAATGTTTACATTTATGTAGAGTCTGCTTCTTTTTAGAGAAGTAACTTTTATAATTTGCCCAGTCATTTCATTCTGCCCCTATTCCCTGTCACGTTACCAGCTATATCTTATTTTCTGGGAATGGAGTCTTTTTTTTTTTTTTTTTTTTCCTTCCCCCTTCTGCATTGAGGCAGCAAGGGAGTTTCACCCTTGAATTTTCTTACCTACTATGCAGCCTGACCAACTAAGGGGGGCTTTTAATTTTCTTGTATTTTATCAGTTTAATGTAAAATACCAGCTACCTAAGTGCCTGCTGAGAGCATAGAAGGAAAGAATCTTCTGGAGCTTGATATTCCAGTGGCATGCACTTCTAAAGTTGATTATATATTAGCACTGAAAGTGGAGAAAACCACAAAATATCTTGTGTCATTTTGTTTTTCAAAGAAGAATACTGCCAATATTGAAAATATAGCTTTTTCTTTTTGGTGTGGTATTTTTCCCAAATTCAGTATTGTATTCAAGGCAATAAATACGTTTTTGTCTTTGACATGCTTTAGGTAAGGTGCACAATCCTGAATGGAATAGAAATGAAATCCCACATAGCTGTGGGGAGCTATGTGGAAAGAAGAGGCAGTGTTTGGACTGTCCACATCTTTGTAACATGTAAGTAAATATTTACTGTATGAATATTGAAATGATCCAGAGAAAATTTCTGGAGACTGTATTTGGATATTTTTTGACTGTAGGATATGCTTAGAGGTGTATTTGGTTTATAGCTCAGCTGAAACATGGAAGAAATGGAGGCTATTTTTATTTGTATTTCTAAAGTGAGTTCATAAGAGAGAATGAACAGGCAGTCCACAATAGGTGTAGTGACATTTCCATCGTATTTTAGGAACTGAACCAGCTCCCTGACTTGGTTCCAAGAACTTTCATTGAAGTAGAGAAGTTATTCTTGATATTGCCCTTTCTCCAGTATTTAATCTCATCTATTCTAGGAAACCCTTTGCAGTTGAAGTATGTGGGATTCTTTGTGGCTATTCCACCAACAGTCAGAGTATGGGAGATTTAGATGCTTATAGCTATCCACTGCTCTTTATATCTGAATTATTTATGCAGTGCCTAGCAACAGAATCTGAATTGCAGTATTGAGTTTTCAGAAACCACACACCATGTATCTACACTGCAGTGATCTGATGTGACGCTACCAGAAACAAACAAATATCATCCCCTTTTCTCCCGATACATGACATCAGAGGAACATTGTTCTCATTGCTTTGCATTAGGATGCTTGTACTTGCTCCCTCTGCCGTGTAGATGAAATGTGCAGAGTACAGAAGGTTTTGAAAGTAAGCCATTGTAATAGTTGTTGGTGGTCTAAACTGCAGCCTCCCTCTGGCTGTCTGCCTTTTGTGTGCATTGTGTTACGCTATATGCTAGGCTTGTGCGAATGATTGTCCCCTGTGGAATGAGCAGCTCTGAGAGCGATGTGACTGGTCATGTAATCTTTTGGTGGTGCCAGTTGTGCTATTCCAAGTGCTGCTTAGGTGGTTACATTATTGAAGTAGCAAGTTGAAATGGATCAAAGTGGATTAAGTTACTTGAGAATCTGTTTTCCCTTTAAAACTGAGTAAGCATCAGACTCTTGTGGCTGAGGAGAAAGAATTGGATTAAAAGTCATGGGAAAAGATTTTGATCCTTTTACTTTAATACTTTGTAAAGTGATTAGTTTTACCAAGAAAACATTGAAAATATGGGGATTTTCCCCCCGCTGTGTTCCCTGAGTAGGAAATGAGACCTTCAATTAAATCAGAAGGTGGCAAATTCAGAATGCATCGAATGCATTGTGCTAGGCAGGTCATCTCCGTGCAAGAAATTGATGCAAATAATTAATAAGATTCAAAAGAGAACAGATCCTCATACAGCTAGTAAGAATGTCTAGAGCTCTCAGCATCACGTAGATGCTTTTGGAAAGGATATTAAAGCTCATACTCTAGTTAGAGATTAGGGTGACAGCCAGGTTCAGGCAAGAAGTGTATTGTATGTGGGGAGGGTCTAATTGGTCATCATTTTCTACTTTGCAGTGTTAGACCATCATTTCTGAGGCCTTTGTCTCTAAGCACTGTCTAAAATGATGTGATGAGACATATGCATCCTACATATTTTCAGTTTGAATCAGAGCTATGTTTCCTCAGGTTTTGTGACCCTGGTGGTTATGGCTTTCAAATTATTTGGCATCTCCTTTATGCTTGTCAGGAATGTCTGAAATTGATGTTCAAATTTAAAAAACGAGCTTACAGAGATATAGCAATTCTTCAGCCTACTGTTGCCTGTAACCAGCTTACACCTATGTGTTGATCCCCTTTATACCACCAGAACAAATGGTTTTCTACTGAAGTGGTATTTTGGTTATTCATTTATGATTTGGGGGTTTGCTTCCCTCCCCCCCACTGCCCCCAACCTTGTGTATGGAATTGTTTAAATGGTTGGCCAATTCCTAACTGTATTTCCTCAATCTTTTTTTTTCTTTTTTTAAAAATGTAGATGTCATTGTGTTAATCTCCTTTCCATGGTATAGAGTTTAGTTGGATGCTTGTGTTAACTGTGGCACTAAGCTAGCCCATTTTGGTGAAAATGAGTGAGGGTAATTTACACTATTTTAATAATAAATCTATAATATTTGCTCAGATTTACTGAAATGGGTTAGTAACCATTTATATAAACAGCTTCTTGGCAGAGCTGAGGAACAGGCAAGCAGCTGTTTGAAAGGGGATTGCTTTGCAAGCCTTTTACTAGTGTGAGCTGTGGCATGCGTAGCACTTCACAAAGTGAGTTCTCTTATCATTTTTAGTTCAAATATGCTGAAATTCTTTTCGCTGTGCTAGGTTCTGCATCAAAGAAACATCTAGCTTAACCTTCAAGAAAATGTTCCTGATAATAAACTTCATGACAAACTTAAACTTTTAAGACTCTGAAGTTCTCCCTGCCAACTGGAACTATGCAAGGCCTTGAGAGCATTTGAAAAAGGTCTTACAAAGGCAGTAAATGAAATTTTCTCTCTGCTAGTTTGAATTTTAGTGTCTGGTCTTCCTTCATAGATCTTTGGTGCTCTAATCTTTTCCACAGCGGCTACTGGAAGCCCTTTTGGGCTGTCTTACAGTATCTAGTATTTTTTACTGTCAGGCAGATGGACGTTTAATTTTTTCTATGTCTAGATGTATCTATCATTACAACTTTTGTTGTTTGCCAGTTGTCTAGAGAAGCGGTAGTAAATTGTGAATTAACTGTTCCATGCTAATGATAGATAATGGAGTTTCAGTAAAAATAAGACTTCATTCACTGAACAGAAGTTAATACTGAAGTCTTTAACCTGTCTTTCTGAGTTTAGTTTGTAACACCGTTAAGATGTTTCACTTAACGTTTTGTTTAGTCCCTTAAAACAGACTAAAACTCTGAGGTATGACCCATCTTTATCATCTAAGGAGAATTTCCTGCACTTTCTGTGTGTGTCTGCGTGCTGAATGAAATTTGAATTTCTATCTTAACCGTTGTTGTATCGATCAAGTAAATCTTGGAACCGTAGACATACTATAGCTTCTGTGTAAACCAAGTTGCACCAGAGACTTTTGCTAAATAAGTAGCATGCAAGTGCATGTATCTGGAGGAATGCGTAAAGAATACTTGTTTTTGAAGTCAGAAGTTTCGTTTCAAAGGGTGGGTTTTTGCATTACTAGAATTTTTCTGTTCCTATTAACAAAATGACACATGCTTACTTAAAACTGTCTCAGAAACAAACATTATCAAAAATTGGAGATGTCTGGAAATTAATTGCATGATATCCTTCTAACAAAAGGAATCTTGCTATAAGACAGCAGTCTACTATTACAGGTATTTACGACTTAAAAATATCCGTGATCATTATAAATTGCTGTTGTGTGGTATAGTATCATCAGATAGTGTGCCAAGACTGGGCTCACGGAAGCAATGTTAACATTGCTTGAATATGACAGCGTTGAGGAAAATAACATACCACGTAGAAAACTTAATGTGACAATATTTCTGAAGATGATGTGTCTTCTCTCTTTTCCAATTTATGACCTACATCATAGTATTTTGAGTTTATATCTACTTTTAATCTGATTCTTAAGTTTATAAGGTGGCATCCAGCCATTAGAATCCTTCATGGGTCTGTGAGAATTTAAGTCAAGACAGTGAAATATATAGCGCTGTCCTCTTACAAGAGGTTTTCTGTTGCAAAATGCTTAAGTTAATTCTCATTGTTTGAAGTTCCACAATACAGTTTTAATTAATTTAATGGATTTGCTTTCTTTCCATTTCTTTCTCTATTGTGTTTTCTCTGCTCCATCCAGTTTTGCTCTTTTCTCCTGGTCCTTGTGCCTGTGCTGGTGCTTATTTAACTCTTCATTATGCCATAAAACTGACCTATCGAAGAGGGAGGGTTGTGGTTTGGTGGTTTGTTTTTTCATTTTGTTTTTGGTGGTGGTTTTTTGTGTCAAATTGGTTTGTCATGTAATGGCTTGGCTTTACTGTTAGAGCTCGTATAAGCTGGATGATAGGTTAGGCCTTGTTGTCAACTGGGAGGAGTGGTAGAGGAAGAAGGGAGCCAGACCACTGTTAACAAACTGCTGACATGACTCAATTATATTGCATATGACTATAGTAACTGGTGTTCTAATTAGTGCTTGCACAGTGACTGTACTTGGGGAATTTATTAATTGGGTAGTCTGTGTTTATGGGTTTGGGGGATTTTTTTTTTCCTTTTTCTTTTGGCTAGGACATCTGGGCTGGTCAATCCTGGCTGATAATTGTTCCACGTGAAAGTTGCTGTATTTGCAAAGGAAAGCAACTGGGAGCTGGCTAAGGAAGAGTGCAGACAAGTTAGTTAAGTACAATTTCACAAACCTGCAATTGTCTGTGCCCAACAGAGGTCTTATATGCAGATAGGGACCATCTAGTGTTTCTTGAAGGAGGAGGTGAGATCTGATAAGTAAAGGACTGGCAAGTTCCTGTGCGTGTCATCAATGCACTTCATAGTAAGGAAGAAAACTGAGGCAGACTTGCTGCGTCTCCCACATGTTACCTTACAGGAAAAGGAGCAGCAGCTCTTGCTGGTGGAGTTAGAAATGCTGAGTTCAAAGATAAAGCCACCAACTCAAAAGAAGAAATTCGTAGAGAAGTTTTTGTCTCTAATCTATTTAAGATCACTGAAGAAAGAACTGTATTAATGGTTTGGACATGTGATGTTTGTTTAGAGTGTTATCAGTGATGAACACAGTTGATACTGCATGTCTGCTGGTGAAATGCAAAATATGAAATGTGTTAGTAGCACTGTTACTGTTGATTTGACAGCAGCAGGAATACTGAAGTTTTCCTTCAGTCTCCTTGAGACTGATGCAACTGTACTTATCCAATACTCTTTTCTTGTGTTGATAATGCTTTCATACCCTGCAGGAGTGTAGATGGCTTGTATAATATTCTGCTAATGCACTGCGGATTGGGTCATGGTGGTTTGTTTTTCTGGGAGTGTAGTAAAGCTGAAGTTAACTTTACAATTTTGTTTGCTTTTTTAACTTATTTTTAAGCCTGTGCCATCCAGGACCTTGCCCTTCATGCCCGGCCTTTGTGACAAAAACATGTGAATGTGGACAAACAAGGTGAGAATGCTTCTATTATACAAAAAAAAGTTTATATAAGAATAGTTTATTATTGAAAGTTTACAGAGCAAAGTTTATTCTGAGCTGTAACTTTTATTTGCATGCTAAAATAATGTGGAGAATTTTATACTTTAAAAAATGCAATTACTTTTAATCTTTTAAGAAAAAATAAAAATAATAAAAAAAGAATTGTCTGTGTTAAAATCAATTTATGGTACACGTAGCTGAATTTTCCAAGCAATCTGAGTTGGGTTGATTTTGAAATCCTATTCTAGTATTTATTTATTTCATTTTGTAGAAGACACAGGGAAAGAAGCAGAAAAAGGTTCACACCCTTTCTGTCTGAATGGAGTGTAATGTTGAGTTACTCTATTCCAGAAATAATAATTTCAAAAATAACATGTACATTTCTGGGAAGCTGTACCACTAGCAAGAGAGATGTAGTGTATTCCAGACCTGAAGGCTATCTTTTCCTTTGATGTATATAGAGTCATTGCCAACAGCAAGACTGTACTGCCCATACTATCTGTGATCTGTCACATTCAGTTGTTCTGAGCCTTTACAGTCCCTGTTCTAGCTACCTAGAACTGATTATGTGTAATAAAATATCTTCCTGTGCTTGTTTCCAGAACCAAAACAAACAAAAACTGATTTCAGTGCTAGCATTCTTGCTTTAGAAAAAAGGTTTTCAGCCTTAACAATTCTTTCTGAAAGTTTGAATGTAATATTAAGTGATGTTAATTTTTCAAAAGAAGGTACAGCTATTTCTGTGGCAGTATTTGTAGTTGAAAGCACTTTGTCTTCAGTAGAAAAATGGATTGGTTGTAGATTGCTGAATTTTATTTTACATAGTAAGATCACCTTTTTTTTTTATTCTAGCTATTCTTGCATTTAAACATTTAATAGGTTCAACCAACTTTGATTTATTATTTCTTTCCCAGGTGCCAGGTACTTTCACCAGATTGCTGATTTTTGTAATACTGCATTTAATACTTAAAACTTGCTTCTAAACAGCATTTTTTCATATGTACTGTATTAGCACACAAGATGTATGTGGTATGGCACCTCTGACTTTAAGATATTTTAAAGTTACTATTTCAAATATACATTTTACAGCCATTGTATAACGCCAGCCAGAATAGAAAAAGAGGAGAATTTATTGTTTTATCCTACTTTTTTAACAATTTAATTAAAAAAACCTAACTCTTTTTGTAGACTACTGACTCAATATTAAGGCCCACATCCCTATCTTCATTGTGGTCAGTGGACTTAAGAATGTTTAAGTCTCAGAAACATGTCTGTAATAGAAATAGCTGCTCTTCTGGCATGATGCATAACCATATGTTAGGTTCAAGTTACAGTGTCACCTTTTTTTTTTTTCCATTTTGTTGAGAGAAAATTCTGTAGACATACTGCTGGTCCTAAGTGTCCTACTTTAGGGGGGTGGGAAAGGGGAAGCAGGGGGAAAAATAGGGGGGTTATTTCCTAAAAACTCTTTCATTAATAAGGTATGCTCCCTTTCAAAGGCTTTGGCATTTCACTGAAAAAGTATTTTCCTTTTTAATAAATGCTCTATAGATACTAAGGTAGCTGACAGACTATGGTGTCATTTCTCTACAGTCATTCAGTTCGCTGTGGCCAATCAACAAAAATTCATTGTTCTAATGTATGTGGAAATACTTTAAACTGTGGTAAGCACAGCTGTACTCAAGTGTGCCATGCAGGAAAATGTTCACCTTGCCAATTAACAGTACAGCAAGGTAAGTGTTGGAATGCTTTATGTATCTCCACTCTATACTATGAAAACAAGAGGGTGAAAAAAACCAGTACCGAGAGGCAAGTGCTTTATTTTTACTTAACAAAACCAAAATCTATTGCTAGAATATTTAAAAAATGGAAAATGCATCAGCATTGCTATATATTTAAATAAGAATATAAATGTGACTAGAAAGAATCCTGCCAAGATGATTAGGCTGTTGGAGCACGTGCCCTCTTAGGACAGGCTGGTGGTACTGGACTTTGTTAGCTTGAGAAGGCGGAGAAGTAGCCTTTCAGTAGCTAACAGGAGGTAATCAAGTAGACAGAGACAGGCTGTGCATGGAGGGGTGGATGAGAGATAATGAGCCTAAGTTGAAATGTTACAACTAACTATAAGGTAAAACTCTTTTCTTGGAAACCTGCAGGTTTTCAAGACCCAACTGAATAAAACGCTTGAGTAATGTGGTCTGATCTCATTGCTGACTCTGCTTTAAGTAAGGGCTTGGACTAGGTGATCCCCCCGAGGGCCTTTCTGACCTGAATTGTCCTATGATCCTACTTAATCTTTTACTATAATTCTGAGACTTGATTTAACAGTGCATGCAAGAAGAATAGAAAGAGGTATAGGAAAGCATATTTCAACAAGCTACTCACAGTTTCTGTTAAAATTTTCTAAACTTAGTCTTGAATGGAAATTAAATTGTCCAAGTATATGTGCCAATATACAAATACATTTTTGTTGAACAGTTTATACAGAAAATTGCAAGTTGATTTTCTCAACTTTTAAGGTAATATTTAACTTGTTATGTATACTCCTTTAATAAGTAAGCTTTTTGGGCAGACAGTACTTCCCCTTTAGTTTTTATCTCCTTATCAAAACAAATAAAACAGGAATTCCAGCTTCTGTAGGACTGAGAAACCTCTATTGCTGAAATAAATCTAAAGAGGAGCAACTTCATTATCCTTCTAAAAACTGACTGTAACATTTTTTCATATTTTATCTTTTTATATTTGCTGTACTGCTGGAAGTGTTTTGTCACTGATATTCTCTTGTTTTCTGTGGAATATTGCTTTCTTTCAGTGTGTTACTGTGGAAGCAACTTTAAAGAAGTGTTGTGTGGGACAAAGGAAGAATTCTCTGATGGATTTGGGAATTTCTCATGTCAGAATATATGTGGCAAGTAAGGTCACTATAATTTAGGCTTTTGAAAAGAAAAAGGTCATTTTATTCACATTCAGTGGTCATGATACTCTTAGATAATTCCGCTTTTTTGTTTTGTTTTCTGTTTCTTTGGTTTTGTTTTTTTCCAGAAAATTGAATTGTGGGAGGCACAACTGCACGCAAGTATGCCATCCTCAGCCTTGCCAGCTCTGTCCACGACTTCCTCAAGTAGTGTATCGCTGTCCCTGTGGTCAGACTCCTCTCAGCAAGTTACTGGAACTAGGATGTGTTGAACGTAAAATATGCACAGACCCTATCCCGTCGTGTGGAAAAACATGCGGCAAACCTCTCTCTTGTGGTAGCTATGGTAATTAGAACTTTCTGCATCACAGTATTAAAATTATTTTGTTGTTTAAAAAAAAAAAAAGTGGTCCTTAACTGTATCATTTCAAGAAATAAGTATTTGCTTAGTGATTTGGGGGTTTTAACCGAACTGAGTGTAAAAGCCACTGAATGTAATGTAAAAGCCTGCGGTCTGACTGTTCGTTCATAGTTATACCTTAAAATCAGGTAATATATTTGTCTAGAAAGCACTAACAATAGCTAGCCTTTTAAATTTTGTTTACATGCACCTTTCCTATATTGATAGAGGAATAGAGCTGTAGGAATTTCCAGAGAGTAGTATGTACCAATGTCTTTTAAAAGCCCACCAACATCTTTGACTTTCATGTGGAGACTGGTAGACATAAATGACTTTTTTCAGATTTCTTCAGTAAATACTCCTTTCCTGCTGCTGTAAGAGGGTCATGAAGTAAAAAGTAGCATTGGAAAGTTGGAGAAAGTTATGTGCAGAAGCAATTTGACACTTCAGTGAGTGCATTAGGTAACTCAAGTGTATTTAACTGTGAGATTGTGTGAAGCTCAAGTTTTACAGCCTACATATTTAATCATGATTTGTTAGACCTTAGAGAGGAGAGAGCAATGCTGTCAAGATGAGGGCTGCTTAGTAATGACTGATCCATTTTGTCAGGCTAAGGACAACAAGTAGAAAGGGAATGAGTAATTTAGCTTTTAATTGAATTTCAGTTATCCTAGTAAGTGAAATATGAAGGTATGCATAGTAAGTCATTCTTTTGGGCTGAAAGGGAAGACAAAATTACTTAAAATTCCTGGATCTTAGGGAAGATAGTATCACACAAAATCTTTCTTTTTTTTTTTTTTGTTTCAATATGTTAATGTAAAAAATATTTAAAATGTATGCATTTTCAGTGTTAATTTTAGACCTGAAACTCTTGTCTATAGATTCAGGATTAAAAAGTTGAAAATAATGACAAATTTTATGCACATTTAACTCAAAATGGTTAATTTGTTTGGAAATGCAGCTGCACATAAGCTTAGTGTCTTTGACCAGTGATGCTCCTAATAAATATGAAATTCCAGGTCATGGATTTTATTTTTTTATTAATTGTTAATCTTTGTATTTTCATTTTGCTAGAGTTCGTTCATACTTGTGAAAGCCTTTGCCATGAAGGAGAGTGTAGACCATGTTCTCACACATCAAATATTTATTGTAGGTGTGGCTTCAAAAAAAAGGTGAGTGTATAAAGCTTGACCATGGAAATGGGTAATCTTTGCTGTTTTTTAAAGCTGTGGAGAAAAAGGAGCTGAGCTGAAGTAGTTGAGGAAAAGAAAGTTAAGAGGTATAAGAGGTGCTGTGCTCCTTAGTTGCAAGAACCTCCATTGTATACTGATAGATGCTGACTACATTATACTGTGAAGTGCTAACATAGGCTACTTACTGTGAAGGCAATTTTTTTAAGTATTTTTGCAGAGTTTACACAGAATTCTGTTTGTTTAAGCTGGTTGCAAAGTCCTATGTTATCCTGTAATGTTTATATAGCACAAAGAATGGTGTTTTACTGAGAGTAATGTAAACTGAGAGAAGAAAGGTAGCCTAACATAAAAAGCTCACTAAAAATTTATAGTAATAGCTCGTAGATTTGTTGTAGAATTTTTTGCAGAGAATATGAAGTTTTTACTGGTCCGCATTTATATATCTATATAGTAACCCAGCAATTGTTATATAATAATTAGTGTATTTTTAAATTATGCTACTTTCTGTAATCATAGCTTTGAAATCTTTGGCTACTATCACAGGAGCCTTGATGACTTTTCTGACCTGTTACATATCATCTATAAGTAGACATGGCTTCTGAATATATAAGTCCATAAGTACATGGAAATGACTGAGACTTTGCTTGAGGTTGGAACATTTTTTTCCTGCAAGTTTGCTGAAGGTAGTTATGGGGTAGAAGGCTTCAGATTATCTTTCATTTTGAGGCCTGAAATAAAGTACTGAGGTTTGGGTTTTAGTTTATGCAGCTTCTTGGACAAGAAAGCTACTTCTTGAAAAAGTATGAGTGAACTACAGTGATAATTTAAATCAGTCATGAAAAATGTGATGCTTAGAAATGACAACTCAGAATGTAAAGTTGTGATGACTGAAGGTTCAAATGTAGGTGGTCAACAATGTTTTGTTTTCATCCATCACCTTTTGTTTTCATGTTGAGGTCTTTAATCTAGGTAAAACTTCTTTGATCGTGAGATTTGACTTCAGTCTCTCTTTGTCTGTTGTGGTGGTTTTTTGTTTGTCTGTTTTGTTTTTTTTTTTTAAATCAAATCAGACTTGCATTTTTTAGGACAGTTGGTCAAAGCACAAATTTACGCGCTCTGTCAATATTCTCTGGGAGAGCTCTTTTGGTTTCCTCCTTGCAAGTTTCTGGTTTCTTAGGACAAACTTTTTCTGTCACTTCACAGCATTATCTGCTGAATGAAGTGGGGAATACAAAACTACAATTTTTTTAAATTGGTATTGAATCTCTAAGGAAAAAGTATTATGTTGAAAGATTCGAGGATTTTTTCCAGCTTTTGTTTTAATTTTGTATACAGACGTGTTATACACATGAAAACTGAGTGCTTCTTTCTGTCTGATGTGACTAGGAGTTATCTAGATAAGTAAGTTTCAGTTGTTTCATGTTTTTTAACCTAATGGCTCCCTGTTTGTTTCCTAGGAAGTCCCATGTGCTCTCCTCAGAAATAAAGGTACAATGTTATGTTACATATATAATGTGAAATTGTTTTAAAAACAATACACAGCTCATTCTAGTTTGGGGTTTAATTGACGAAGTTGGCAAACATCTGATGAGTACTGCTTCTTTTATCCATACTTCTATGCCAAGTTGGTCATTTCTTGAGATGCTGCTACTTTTGGGAAGAGGTTTGAAATAAACTTCTTTCACTTCTATCCATTTTTTATGTAAGGAAAAACTTCTTCAGCATTTGATCTCAAAGATTCCAGACAAGCTGTCTATTTCAATTTGAACATTTCTTATGCCACCTGCCATATTCAAGAGGTTGCCCCCCACCCAGCATCCTGCATATCTTTGGGTCAACTTGCATAGCTCAGATGCAAAGTAATGCTTTTGCTCTGCTCTTGTCCAAGTTCCTGGGGAAATACAAGCTTTGATTTTGCTTCACAGTTGTATGCTGCTGGTCTTTGCATCTGAGCTTGGCAGAGAGTTCCCATTTGACACTTCTTGGTATTCTGGGTGTAGCATCTCAAAATTCACCTCAGTCAAATGTTTACTTGATGGACCCCTGTCATACTGAAGTACTTATTTACAAGATACATAAGGAATTAATATGTATATTTCCTAATTTGAGCTTTTGTCTGTGAAGACTTTGCTCTTCAGAATCCAGAAGCAATTGCTTTTGTTGCCTATGGATAGTGATAAGGATGGTCTTTGTTAGCCCTGCTTTCATGAGCATATCAGCAGTAGTTGTATTTACCTGGCTTTTACTGCCTTACCAATTTGAGCAGTCTTAAGTTGGATGTTTGTGTTACTCCAGTGTGTCAGGATATCCTGTTTTCTGTGCTCTATTGTGCAGAGTTTATGGTGTAAAGACTAATGTGAAATAAACTAGTTTCATGTATTCTGCTCTCCAAAATCCTTTTGAACAAGAGTTTGTTTAAAGGAGGCCAAGTGTTCACATAGGAATTAATGTGGTAGAGCAAGTAATTTAAAAGTTTGTTTGCTGACTGACTTTGTGTTAGTCTCTTCTAGACCATCCTCTGCAACAGCCTTGGCATAATATTGCGATCGCAGCTTTTGTTCTCAGAATAAGCAAATACATAAAAGTAATGACTGTCTGTTTGGGTTTGGGGTTTTTTTTGTTGTTTTGTTTTTAATAGCTGCTATTACATTCATGTGTGACAAGCGATGCAACAAGAAAAGATCATGTGGACGACACAAATGTAATGAAGTTTGCTGTGTGGTAAGTTTATGTGTGGTTTTCTAAAATTGTTCGTTGTGACGTGTGTCTGGTTTTGGTTGTGATGTTAAAAGACTTTTTTGCCTTCGTATCTTTCCATTTTTGTGCATCTTCAGTTTCTATTTGCAGTATTGGTCATGCTCAAAAAGTTTGTGTGAATGCATTTATTTTGCAGCATTTGTTTTATGGGTATCATTATAAATGTAAAACCATTTTCCAGCCTAAATGCAATTAAATCGGTTTAAAGGTGCTTTTTGTCAATGCAGTGATTCCAGGGAGAATGGGGAGGGGAAGGATATTGCTTAATACAAGAAGCACAAGCTATGATGTAGCTATGTCTGCAACAGAGGTCTTAACAGAATCCGCTTTAAAAATTGTGTGTCCATACAGTGATGGAAAAATTCTATAGATCAGGCCTAAGCTATTTTTTGCACTATACAGTTTTGTCAATTAGTAGATTATGACCTCACAGAGAAAAATAAACCACTGGGGTTTATAGTTTAATTCTGCTTTTCTTTGTTGCCTTCCCCTAGGACACAGAACATAAGTGTTCTTTGGTTTGTGGTCGTAAACTCAACTGTGGGCTTCATAGATGTGAAGAACCCTGTCATCGGGGCAGTTGTCAAACATGTTGGCAAACAAGTAAGTTACGTGCAAGAGTATTTTATTTCTTATATATTATAGAAATTTATTCACTTAACTGGTCAGAATTGAACAGACAATGTGATCCAAATTGACCAGAACCTGGAGAATAAGCAGTTGATTTTGACTGGGTTTTTTTTTTCATGAAGGAGAAAGTTATTTCATTTTACATGAGTTTACTAAGTGTTGGATTTTAATACTTAAAATTGAATTACAGTGAAATATATTCAGTTATGTATGTTGATCCAGCAATCGCTTAAAAAAAATCGAGGAATCATGCAAGAAAAAAAAAAGCCATTTAGACAGATAATTTCTAAGTTAAGGGAACTCATGTTTAACAACATAATAACTGTTCAAGATATTGAAGTATGTAGCAGAATTTGTTTAGCTACTTAGAATTCAGACTTTCCCAACTTGGTACACTAGTGATTTTTCTTTAGACAGGACCATCTGAACAAACAAGAGATGTCAGTTGTGTGTGTCTTAGGCTTTCTGGTCACGTTCTGGATGGTGGAAATTAGTACTGAATTGCTAGAAATAGATTGACAGCCAGCAGGTACTAATTTTCTTATGATTGCTGAACTATTTAAAGATTTAAGCTGGTGCAATAGCTTTAGACAGATAGGTACTCTGTTAAAAGCTGTGCCACTTTAATATGCTAGTTTTCTACAACTGCTTTTTACCACTTGATGTAGGCTACCATATGTTGATTATTTTGCACCATTATAATAGGTAGATAATACTAAATTTTCTGATTTTGGCCTGAAGCAGACAGAAGAATGCTTCTGCATTTCCTTCTTCTAGCAGAATCTTCAGTTGATCTGGAACATCTTCATATGTGATAACAGTTTAATTTTTTTTCTCAGTCTCCTATTTTAATAGAGATTTCCCCTTTCTTTATATAGATGTAGCTTATCACAAAAATTATAAGCTATTTATTAAATGCAATTTCTGAAAGTTGGGCAGAAAAAAGCCCTTAGTGGATTCTTCAGCTTGTATCCATCCTTCCACTCAGCGTTCGCTTAAGAAGTTTGAAAGTTTTCTTTAAATCCATCATCGTTAAGTCTTACAGCTGTGAATTCTGTGCTTATTTTTGCATCTTCTGTAATCTACAGTAAAACTGTGAGGGGAGAGTGTTTCTAGAATGGAATATAAATACTCACCTGTAGTTCCCCTTTGGCTTTCATCAAATAATGTCTTTTATCTAGTAGTTCTGTAGTCACTCCTGGAGAAAAGTGAGTCTTCTCTCTCAGAAGCTGGGTACTGCTTTGGAACTGCCCATTGGAATGGGGGAAAGAGGACAGTGAAATGTCGAAAGTGTGAACCAGATCTCATGACATTAGTGAAAAGGAGAGAGACAGGTGTTGTACATTGTAAGGATACTGTTTACAGCTGGAAGTGTCTTAGCTGCAGTAGTACATGCATCTGTCCTATATCGTATGCATATGGACATAGTCAAAGAACTCCATTTTTATGGAGGCCAACTTTTCATGGAAACATCTTCTCTTTTCCAGGATAATAGAGCCTCTATAGCTCACTGTGGTTGAAATAGCGCTGTAGTCTGTCTTAATAGCCTACATGCATGCTGACTGTACCTCTTTTTTAAAAAAATAAATGTTTGTGTGTCCAAGCATTTCTCTTGACATAGCAAAATAGTAATCTGAATGTCTCAGAGGTCCTGTTAGTAACTTCTGGTCTAGTTGAGTCAGAACGCATAGGTTTTTCTGAGGGGTTGTTTTTCTTCACTGGATTTCATGGGTTTGATCTTCAAGATCATTGAACTTCTCCCCATTGCTGCAGTACTTTTGAGGATTGTATTTCACTCTCAGACCTAAGGTTCAGATGCCTGTCTTAGCCTGGAGAGACCTAAGGATTGCCTCCCCTGTAAACTGTTCCACTATTGGATGTGATGCAATTGAGAGGTCAAGCTTCACTGCTGAAATTTTGCAGTGGGGTCCTTTTCTGAGCACAGGAGAAGCAGCTACTTACTCAAGGAACCAGATACTTACTGTCATTTGGCTCAAACCTTTGTGTCCCTGAAGTCTCCCATTCTGAATCTGTCCAGAGGTAAATTAGCTAAGAGTATCTTCAAAGATTTTTTTACCTGCTTTTCCTGGATGCTGCTAGTTGAGATTTCAGAGGCATACATTGTGTGGTTCTGGCCTTGTAGCTGATAGGGAGTGCTTCTCAGCACCAAGAAGTCCATCCTTGGCTCTGATCCACCTGTGTAGCCACCAGTTTGCAATTGGGCTGCATCAGCCGTGGTATCATGTGCCATGGCATGGTCAGCTGTAAGCCACTTGCCACTCACCACTCATTAGATTGGATATCTTGCCCCTGCCTCCGTCTCCACTACTGGTTTTGCTGGAAATGGTGAGGGCTGGCATCAAGATGCAGTACTATAGTGCATCTACACCTCTGTGGTTCTGTGTGCTTCCCAGGTACTTTACCTTTCCAGTGTCATTTCCTCAGTGCTGACAGGTGAGGTCCCTTTCTATGCCAGGGTCTCTTTATACATACCCAGTCTACTTCAAGAGAGCAATATGTCTCTTGGGGAAGATAAATTATGTCAGCGTTAGACAGCTTTTTTTTTTTTTTTAAAGTTTTCAGATGTTGTATTTCTACTCTTTGGATCAGACCTCTCTGCACTTCCTCCCCATTATCCCAATTAGTGCTAGTTAAGGAACTTTCATTACAGTTAAGATTCTTCACCTATCACTTCTCATCAGTAGCAAGCAGCCAGTGTAGCTGTCTAACACTCAGGTCTTCCAGGGACTTTGGTCTCTGGTCTTTCATCTTCCTGGACCAGGGAAGATTTGTGGCTTTGAAGCCTGGAAGGTTATAGGTTGTTTCAAGACCTGTAGTGAGGGACAGCAAAAGCCCTACTCTTTCCTATGCTTGCTTTCAACAGAAAATCCATGGATGTTCTGAAACTTTTCAGTTTATTCTACTTCTTTCTACCTCTTCCTTCTAACCCTTAATATTTTGTTCTCCCTAGCATTCTTACTTGCTGGAATTTATTGTGATTGAGTCTCATTACACAAAAATTATGATCCTTTCTACTAACTGCTGCACTCTAAGATACACAGGCAAATGCCTAGGACCTGGCCTGAGATTTAACTTGCTGAACAGACCATAAAAAACAACCAGACATGAGAAATTTCTGAACATAACAAAAAACACAGTGAAAAGCTGACAAAAGTTGGATTTCACAGATGTTAAGGGTAAGAGATGACTGAGCTTCACAGATAACTGGAGGAGGGAGGTATTGGGAACCTTTTGGGGAGTGGAATATTGCAAGGCCAACAGAACTTAGGTAGTTGTGTGAGGCTGGGATGACCTAGGTAATGATACCAGAAATAGCAGATTTGGGTACATTTGTAGCTATACTGGGACCAATGGGGAGAAATTTATTGTGGTAGATTATTTGGGAGGAATCAGGGTGGATGCACGGGAAAATGGAGAGAAGGGGAGATAAAAGACACCATTTGCACAAAGGAAGCTGCTGGTCAGTGCACTGCTCTGACACAGCCCTGTGTACCTGATGACAACTGTCTATCCTGTCCTAGTTAAGAATAAGATTTAATATCTTTCACTGCAATTTCAGGCTCTATTCTGCATGTGAGAGGTCTAAGTGCCAGCAACTGGAGACTTGGCTGCAAATCGTGCAGGCACATAGTCTCTATGCTAGCAACTGGAGAGACCAGACAGACTTACTATACTGTATGCCAGCAGCTGGAGAATGGGATCACAAGTTATAGGGGCCCCTCAGTCTGGGTGCCAGCACCTGGAGAGACCAGGGGGTCTGCCATCCCTTGTTAATTCCAGTCCTGTCTGTGCCTGTCTATGTCTGGGTAATTTGCTAATGAACTTGCTTCAGAGCTGGACTGACTGGCTAGTGGGAGGAGATCTGCCTCTGGAAATACCCAAGGTTTTAGCCAGTGGCTGGGTAAGGGGTCTGCCCAGGTATGGATATTAGACAGAGCCTATGCTAATATTTGAGATCCATGAATGTGGCGTGCATGTGAATCTAGAGTGTATGCATGTATGTGTGTTTCTTCACTAGTGAACTTCAATCCTGATGAGCTGGAGAGGAGGAAGAAGACTTGGCTATTGGTATTCCTGTTCACATGAATCTTGTTTGTGTTCATTTGGCTCTGTTTGTCCGGTCATGTTGTTGTCATGTATGTATTGTGTGTCTTGTCTCTCTGGAATATGCGTTTAGTCTTGCTACTGGCTGGACCTGCGTATTGATCCAGCAGCCATCATATCCATACGGAAGTGGGACAGTAGGAACCTTTGGGGTTTTAGAGTTCAACAGATTTTGCTTTGGTAGACTAGGAAGGAGGAATCCCGTGATTCCCGGAGTCAGAGAACTTGCTGAACTCAGCAGCTCCCTTAACACACTCGTCTTCTCTTCAAGTTGGAATTGTTGTTTTGTATTTTTATTCCCCCATTGTTCTTCTACCTTCTCCATCATTCTCTCTTGTTCTCCCTGATCCACTCCCTCTATTTGTTTATAGACCAATCATATTCTCTTTTTGTTCTCAGATCTCCTTCTATACGACTTCTGATGTTAATATTTTCTCTTAGTGTCCTGTTTTTCTAAGAATTTATCTGTTTGAACTGTAGTTTGCATTCTAATCAGTCTCCCTCCCAGTTTGTTCATAGTCTGAAAAACAGCAGTGAACTCTAATGATTTTTGTGCAGTGTTAAGTTTTAGTTGGGATGGTGTATGTAAGTTTTTTCTATTCCTTTGCTTGTTTTATCACTGAGATTTAGAATCTTGTGATGAGTTTAAAATCTGTTTCCCAAATGTGGAAGGAGAAAAAAAAGAAAAAAAAAAAAAGAAAGAAGAAAATGTATACTGCCTGAGACAGAGAACTTCCAAAAAGTACAGAGTTGGCTTTGAAGTATTTGGATAGGTTCATAAGCTGCTTATGAGGATCCATGTAATACAAAATGACATAAAGAAGCATACAGAAGAAATTACAGGAAGAAGTCTACATACTGGATGCCCTTTGGTAATTTTCTCTGGAATCTTCCCAGTACCATGTGCAGGACTTGGTAAAAGGACAAAATCTAACCATTCATCTGAAAAAGCGATGGCAGAGGGAAGTTTGGAGCACAAGGTTTGGATGATGTGCTTTCTAGAAGGGAATTCAAGAGATATCTCCTCATTTTTAAGTCAAGGATAGAACAGCAACAGCTTTCACCTTAACATGAGCATTTCTCTTACTCCAGTTCAAAATGTTGCTGTGAAAGAACCACTCTCTAAAAGCAAGCATAATTCCTAATGAAGCGATCATAGTCCAGTTTTCTTGTAGGAGCCACAAAAGCTAATAAATTCACTACCCTGGTGCTTAATAAAAAACGAAGCTGGAGTAAAACATTTGCATGTTATTTAAAGGTTTCTCATAGTGGAGAAATGCAAATACATGTAGCCATTGGGGGATATATTTGACTTGTTTTTTCAGGTTTTGACGAGTTAACTTGTTATTGTGGTGAATCCGTGATTTACCCCCCTGTCCCCTGTGGCACTCAACCACCAGAGTGTAAGAAAACATGCACCAGGCCACATGACTGTGATCATCCAGGTAAGTCAGGCCATTCAGTTTTGCTTGGGTTTTTTGTTTTGTTTTGGTTTTTTTTGATCAAAGTGTAGAAAAGTATACATAGGTCTGTTTGAAAATATATTTGCTTTTTTATTAGATGCTTTTTGAGTAGTTGTGAATATGTCCTAAAGTCTACACTTAAAAGCCAACCAACTAAAAACTTGCCATGAATACTAGTAGTGGTACTTCTGACTGGTAAAAGCATTGAATTTTTTTCTAATCATTGTTAATAGTCACAACACATTAAATGCTATATTCCAAAGATTGAAACAGTAGGGTAACCTAGTGAACAGTTAGTTTCTATGTTCCTTGGAATTACATTGGCCGATCGCAAAAAATACAGTGCAGGTCAAACAGATGTGCTTTCTGACAAATTCTGTCTGATAGTATAACCGTGCTCAGAAGTTAGAAAATTCTCTGTTATTTAATTTAGAAAATGTGGAAGAATATTCATCTGAAAACCTGCCATCATAGTTTTTAAAGAGTACTTTAAAGAACAGATGATCCTTGCATGAAGCATCATGCTTCCCATAAATTGTGTAGTTCTGAAATGCAAACTCATGTTTAATAGTCTTTATTGTCTCCTTCAATGCATTTGACTGAAGTATGCTAAAAAAATTGTGCTGGCTTTTTTATTTCTGTGACTGCAGTGTACCATTCATGTCATAGTGAGGAGAAATGTCCACCCTGTACCTATCTCACTCAGAAATGGTGTATGGGCAAGCACGAAGTAAGTCTGGATGCTTAATGTTTTTGAATACTAAATAACGTTCTAGGACTGTAGGCTTAGATTCTTGTGGCCTCTTTGGAACGGAATATGTTACTGGACTTTGAGTTTAATGTCATTAAATTAGACAAGTGTCTCTTTTATGCCATACACATTCAGACCAACTGCTGGACTATGATATAAAGAAAAACTCAGTCTTTGTCCTAAGATATTTTAGTATTGCTATTCTTATGTGGACAGTGCCAAATGAAGGTGTGAACAGTAAAAGTACTTTGAGATTTGCATTTATAATTTTTCATTTTTAGTTGTCATCTTTTTCCTCCCCTCTTCCAGCTGCGAAGTAATATTCCTTGTCACCTCACTGACATTTCCTGCGGACTTCGCTGCAATCAAATGTTAAAATGTGGAATGCACAAATGTAAAAGAATCTGTCATAAAGGAGAATGTCTTATAGATGAAGAGTGTAAACAGCCATGTACTATTCCAAGGCTATATTGTAATCATCCCTGTATGGCTCCATGTCATCCTTCTTCACCCTGCCCGACAACATCCTGCTGTGCAAAGGTTAGATACCCAAAGAAAATTCACTGCAAATTCACAGGCAAATTATATGGTTTAATTATCAGCCAATAACAGCTGTGACAAAAAATGACATGTTTATATATTGATAGCATAACATTTTCCTGTAAACTTACAATACTGAAATTTTTTTAACAACTATTCATCACTTTTAATTAGCCATTATTCCACTAAAATAGGACTTTTTAAAGGAATAAATTTACCTCCCTCACACCCCTCCATGGCCGTAAAAAGACAAAAATTTTAAAAAGCTTCTCTCTTGTGTGATACAACAGGTTGATCTTCAATGTGAATGTGGAAGAAGAAAGGAGAGTATGATTTGCTCAGAAGCATCTAATACATATCAGAGGTTTGTACTGTAATAATTCTTCTAATTCCTTACTGGACTTACTTCTTTGCACTTTGATTAAATTTCAGGCTTTACTAAGTATATTTAATTCACAAGCTTTTTCAGACTTTTTTTTGTACTTTCACGTATGGTTTCTTTTTTTGTATTCCCCTGAGCTTTCATACCAGCTGTGCTGTACTAGAACACATTCCTCTTTTCACTGTTGTTAGTCTAACTGTGGTGGTGTGTCAAAGCTTGAATCTCCCATCTGTGGAACTCTGCTCTACCCACATAGAACAATTAGATACAGACTAATTGGGCAAGTCCAGATTCAGGCTCCTGAATGTTGTGATTACATATAGCAGTCCATGTGTGAGTTGCTGTTTGTTTCCCTTAATGTGTGATGTAACCTAGTCAATACAGATAATGAGTGATTTAAAGTCATTCTGAAATGGCTAAATTTAGGTGGGAGAGCTTTGGCATCTAAATCTTGGTTCTTAACTATGCAAACTGAGTCCTACTCAAGTCCATTTATTGCAATAGGTTTGTCTCCAGATCCTATTTCTAAACTTATTTCTCTTTCTCTTTTTCTTGTAAGAGAGGGCAAGGAAGGGACAAGGAAAAGAAGAAAAGTAGGGCTTTGGAACTTTTGAAATAAAAATAGCAAAACAGAAATAATAACAGTAATAATAATAATAAAATCTTACTCTGAGGCTGTGATGGAGAGGGAGTAAAAAATTAATCTAGAGAGTTAATATGCAACCAGAGTTCTGTTCTGCATCCCAGTTGATAGGAGAGCAGAGTCACAGATTCTTCCTGTCTTTCAAAGAAAGCTTCCCAATGATTGTTTTATTTGGAACTGCTATTTGAGGGCTCGTTACTAGCCCAGCTTAGGATATGCTGCTTTGTTCCTTCTGAACACTGCCCAGATTCAAATTCTGACAGAAGGTGGCTTAGCAGCTGCACAATAGGTGCTTAATACTACCTAATAAAAACGAGGAGGAAAATGTGCTAATCAGAAACAGTTAAGAACAATTGTAGTCAATACTATGTTGTATGCAAGATAGACTTAGAGGAGTGGTGATATAATTTTTTCTTTTTTAGAAAAAAAGGTGGGGTTTTTTTAAGATCTATTTCACTATGAATACAAATCAGAAGACTGCCTCAACTTAGAAATACCTGTTTAAATTGACACATGCTTGTCATTAATGATAAGCTGGGAAGGTTATGTAACTACAAGTCCAAATTTTTGAAGGCTCTCATTTCTCTACTGTTTCTGTAGCTCAGACACTGCAAAGTATTCACACAAGGAAACTGGTTCTTTGAAGTCAGTGAGAGTCCTTGCATGTATAAGCTGAACACATATGTATTTATCTAATCAGAGCCCAAGTCAAGAGGAAGGGAAAGAAACAATCCGTTTAAAGCAAGTGTTTGTATCTGTTCCTTCAAATGTGTTCATATATGTTTAGAAATTACTCTTGGCCCATGTGATGTTAACAAAAGCAGCATTTAATGCCAGCTAAGTTTGATAATTCCAACTGTTGAGGTTGCTGAAAGATTAAAATGTTCTGATTTTGTGGGAGTTAGGTTTGGCTTTTTTTCCCACCATCTACACACTTGGGGAGGAAAGAAATAAAAACCAACCCCAAACACAACAAGGTAACTCTTGTGGTACTACTGTGGAAAGGTCAGCAAGTTAATGGCGTATCCAAGTTTTCTCAGCTTTACAGGAGTGATGAAACAGCTTTGAGCTTTGTCAGTGAATGTCAGTGGAAGAATGCCCAAGGGAACAGGAAAGTGAGTGTGCTGCTATGTCTGTACACATGATACAAATGATGATGTCATATCATCTAATGGCCCATTAACTAGACTTTGTCACCACCTGATAAATATGAAGCTGATGGTGCCTCTCAGTGCTTGTTGTTTTTATGTAGTATGATTATCCTCCTTCCTGATAGATGATGAGTTCTCTGAATGCGATGCAAAACATATACAGACAAGCATATCCTTTTATCTGAATTTAACAGAAAGGATGGTTCAGAGGATAGAATGTTCCATTTTCAGGATTTTGTTTGAGAATGGTGTGGGATGTTTCACTAAAAACTTGCTGTATATTTTAGTTACAGAAATTTTAGCTAGAAAATCAGACTGTGAAGGCTTGTTATTGAAGGGAATGATGAAGAAACTTTATAAAGAAAATTGTAACAGTCTCAATAGGCATTTTGCTCTTTCCTTATGGCTTGTATCATGCATATTTTCTAAGAAAATTTCTAAGTACTTTATAAATTAATTTTACTGGTTTTAGTTGCACACAGTTAAGGAAGAATCACATAAAACTAAAAAGGCAATTAAAGCTACACGGTCAGCTGTAGTTTGAATATTAAGTAGGTGAGAAGAAAGAGTATTTACATTGCTTAGAATCGATGCTCTGAAAAATTCCCTGGAGAAGCATGTCCATTTGTTAGTCTTGCTCCTAGTTGCTTAAGCAAGATGAGAGAGAGTAACCTCTTAATTTACATAGCTAGATTAGGCTCCTAAAACTAGGTGATGTGGAACTAGAGTCCCATTCTGTAATCTGATGAGGAAACGGTCAGTCTGTCTTACTCCTTCCACCTGGAGGTTTAAATCTGCAACTTTATACACCTTTTCAAAGGTTTATGTGTTGCCTGAAATGAAATCTAACACTCTTCTTTTTCAGAATAGCTGCTATATCTATAGCCACTAAGTTAACAGATCTACAGCTTGGGGATTCAGTGGAAATCAGTAGGCTTATTACGAAAAAAGAAATGAAGCAGGCCAGGTAAGGAGATATACGTAGAAACATATTTGAAACCCTTGTACGTACCTGAAACATAGGTGATGTGGAAGATACATACTATTGTGAGCAAAATCCCAGCTAAAATAGGAAGAATTTAAGTAGCCTGCCTCTACTGTAACAATACTGCTAAAAGTATTTTGCAATTCCTTAGCAGTTCACGTTTCTGCCTTCATGTAGAATGAGTTCTCTATCATTGGCTGGTTTGTTGTTATAATTATGTATGGAACAATATAATTGTGGTTTCAGAGTTTCTTTCTACCCAGAAAACTCCTTAAGAGTTCCTCTAGATTTTTTCAGATTTCTATACAGGATAACTTTTTGCTATTATCTTCTGTTTCAGCATCCAGCATTCCTTCCTGGATGATTAATGGGGCATATTTTCCCCTAGTCATCATCTTACTATTTTTAATATTTTTCTATTACCCTTTTTAGATTTCTTACATTTGTATCTGATTGGCACTTCTGTGTTCTCACACTGGCTGGCACTGCAAATCTGCTTTTAAGTCGCAGAAAACCTTGTGACTTAAGTTTGGTGACTTGCTGTTTCTCCTGATGTTCCTCAGGATTGGAATAGCTTTTGTCTTTTAGTATAATTTGTTTAAGCAATTACCAAGTTTCTCCAACATCCTTCTGTCAGAAACTTGACTGCCTGAAGTCTTTGCCCTTGAAGTCCCTAATTTCTGGGTTTAGTTTATTTTTGTTACCACCTCTCCTTAATTGTGAATTTTGCAAATTGTGAATTTAATTGTGAATCTCTCTTAATTGTGAATTTTATTATTTCAGGGTCAGTCTGTTATGCGTGTAAAGTCAAATTAGTGAAATTTCCCATACGGTTGCTTCATGACTTCCTGTATCAAAAGCTAATACCAGCATACTTCAAGAACTTTTGCTAGTCATTCTGTCTGTTTATTTGTTTAATGTCTATGAAATTGGAGCACATTATTACCAAGTCCTTTTGCATTTTCTACACTGAAATAATTTTAACTCTGAGTGTATGGGCAAGATGAACTAACACCAGAAACGATGCATGGGAGCACCTGCTCATCCCAGTCTCCAGCTTCATTCTAGTTGCGCCAGTGTCATACTTCAGAAGAAAGTGGCGTGGGGGGGAACAAGGTGAAAGAGACCTGTACTGAGTCCTGCACGCAACTTTAAAGAGCAAGATATTAGTAATGTATAAGCATGGTATTAGTAATGTATAAGCATGGTATAAGAAAGACACAAATAGGAAGCAGTAATTGAGTCTTTTTTTTAGCCTACCCTGTTTGTTTCAATTAATTGAATACTCAAAAATGTACAATATAAGCATTAATTTTTGTCTCTAGAATTACTTTAGAATAATCTCTGTTTTACCCAGATTGAGCCTCAACTACTTTGTTCCTATTTGTATCACAATGCCAGCCAGATATGAATATACCCAACAACATGAAGCCAACTTCAGCTTCTCCAAAACAGGAGTCACTGTTTAAAGAAAGCAACCATTTGGCAGTGCTAGAACTCGAGGGGGAGGATGTGGGGTGGTAGAAGAAGGGGGGATGACTTTTTCAGCTACTGAAGCTGCAAGTCTGTCATAACAGCTGTATACTGGCCAGGAGAGCAAATAAGACACCATTGTCTCTGTTGGTGTCCCAGCCTTTGCAATGTGTAATATAAATTGTGTCGTAGTCACTGCCGCTGTGGGCAGAATTATACTGCCCTTTCCTTGAACAGCTGAAATTCCCACAGATGACTTTTCTTTGTGCAGATCTTTCCTAATATGATATCTGAACTGTGGCAGGTAGCCTTTATTCAAGGACAGTCATAGGATGTATTCTCCCTTCCCCACTCTTTTCATCTACCAAATACCAGGGCAGGGGAGGAAAAGAGGTGGTGGCACATAAAGTATTTATTCTTAAATTTCTAGTTTATTGTCAAACTCCAGTATTTTCAGAGTAACTTACAAATCTGCTTCATTCATTTACAATAGCAGAATATTTTATGCAAACTGTGCAGAGATTTCCTTTCTTTGTTTCTCTCTGTGGTCCTGTCTGTAGACATTTTATACTCTAGTTTGGTTTCCTTGCTAGGATTTGGGGGTTTCTGGTGACAAATTTGGTCCGTCCTAGAGTAGCTTCTCTAAATTGGCTACATTCCTTTTTTAGAGGAGGATAAAATGGTTCTTCAAGCAAATGACTAAACAGTACCATGTTGATCTTAGAGTGGAAGTATGTTAGCTTTTTTCCGCCTCCTTCAAGAAATCCACCAGAAGTTCTAGATCCTATAGCTGTGTGTCTCCAAACATAATACATGTCACTGAATGAACCAGTTTCCCCTGTAGAAATTATTTGTTTGAAATCAAGGAACTATTAGCAACAGAATCAATTCACTTATGCAGTCTAAGGGGCAGAAGTTTGTAACTGCCACTGAAATTCTGGAGAACTTTTGATCCTTCTCTGACATTTTAATCCCTTAAAATAAATTACAAAATACCTTTCAAAGATGAGACAGAAAACTGAAACTCGTAACTCTACTGACACTAGAAGTTAGGGGCTCAGTTGAAATACTGATTTTTGTAGTGTATCATAATCCTCCATACGCATAGCTAACTTCCCTGTTTTTCCTGACTGATAATTTTTTCTGATGCATATGAGTAAGTGACCTTGTCACATATTCCTCTGCTAATTTCCCATCCTTCCTAGCATCGCCTCAATGCTGATATCAACTGCATTTTTTTTCTCAAATTATCTAATTTACCAATACAATAAAACCTAATTCAGAAGCTGTTTTTCTCAGCTTCTGTATGGCTTTGGTAATTGCTGCTTCTGTTCAAGACCTGGAGAAGGGCTTGTGTGCTCAAAGGTCTTTGATTGCTGTTTGGTTTTAGCTGTATTATCTGATCTAATACAATAAACTATTCTCACACACTCTTCTTACTTCTTTAGGCTGTGGTAATGATATGATACCAACAAAGCTACAGTTTGAAAAGTATGAGTAGCAGCAGTGATTCTAATTGTATTTTTCTTTCATAATTCAGGTTGCAATGTGATGAAGAATGCTTAGCTCTTCAGAGGAACAGGTGAGCAATGAACTTGCTTTTTTTCAGAAGTCCAGGTTCAGAAAGTTAATGCTATGTGGAAGAAAATCCTGTCCTGCATGACCCAGAGAACTGATAAATGTGGAGATCTGTATTGAGTGATCTGAGATCTTACTAGAATATTCTAGTGACAAGTCCTAAATGAGTAGTTTCAAACGCACAGACTGTATCTTTTGCAAGCTGTTCATCTGTATTAGTAACCTGTGTCTTTACTCTTCAATGACAACATGTTTGGGAGGCTGGGGGGATTTGTGTGTTTATTTTTGTTTGGTTGTGTTTTTGTTATGTTTTGTTTCTTCCCTCCTACCCTCAAATTTAGGCGTCTTGCTGAGGCTCTTGAAATAGATGATAATTCGGATCCTTTTAACATCCGTTCTTCTGGACCGAAGTACAGTGACCTTTTAAAAGAAGATGCGAGGTATGTGTTCTAATGACGACAGGCGTCATAAGCAAAACAGTGTTGAGAGCAAGATGGGAAATGCAGGATAGTTACATTTACTCGTGTAAAAATGCCCGTGTTTACTCTTCTCTCCAGCCTTGGCAATAGGTGATAATTGAGGCAAAGGAGGTGATGTGCACTTCTCAGGATCTCCAAAACAAGAACCTGAAAAATAAAAGTGCCCAATATGTTGCTTTGTTCTGTAACAGGACCAGATTTAAAATGGGAACATCATTCTCCACCATTCTTCTCACTATGAATCAGTACCTGTACTTCTAACGTCTCCACTGCTTTCGTACACAACCAACCCCCACCTCAGTGCTCCTTGTAAACTTTTCAAGACAAAGTCAAAAGTGATGGCTAAGTAATGAAATATGCTCTCATAGCCTGGCATTATTTCCCTCCACCAGTCTCATTTATTCTTTTGCCTTACTGCCTTTATTTTAAAAATAAAGAAATGGAGTTAACAAAACACTTGGTTGACGTAGAGCTAAGCCTATGCCAGTGCTGACTGCGAAGAGGGCTGCTAGACAGAAACATCTGAAAATGAAGCAATAGAAAAATCAAGGTAATATCAAAAGCATCACACTGATAAATACTATGCAATCTGTAATGACAGGGAGGGATCAGACACTTTTTTAAAAAGGTGCTTGAATGATAAGCATCATCTAAGAATTTTTTACTCTTGGGTGTGTGTGTTTGTGGGCATGTAGACAGTAGTTTTTACCAGCTCTGAGTTTTTAGAACAGCTGAATTTGTTTTTCTCTTGCTTCTCTGTCCTATGATACATAAATTTCATATTTGTGTGAGGATGTTTTCTACTTGAAAATCCTTGTCCTTGTTTCGGCTGGGATAGAGTCAATTTTCTTCTCAGTAGCTGGTAATATGTTTTGGATTTAGTGTGAGAACAGTGTTGATAACACGCTGATGTTTTAGTTGTTGCTAAGTAGTGCTTTTCTGAAGTTAAGGATTGTTCAGTTTCCCATGCTCTGCCAGCAAGCAGGTGCACAAAAAGCTGAGAGGGAGCCTGGCCAGGACAGCTGACCCAAACTAGCTAAAGGGATATTCCGTGCCATAGAATGTCATGCTCAGTATATAAACTGGGGGGAGTTGGCTGGGAGGGGCCTGTCGCTGCTTGGGCATTGGTCAGGGGGTGGTGAGCAATTGCATTGTACATCACTTGTCTTTTCTTGGGTTTTATTTCCTCTCTCTCTCTCTTTATTTTATTATATTCCTTTTCATTAGTAGTAGTATTATTGCTGTTGTTGTTATATTTTATTTTACTTTACTTATTAAACTGTTCTTATCTCAGCCCGAGAGTTTTACTTTTTTTTTTTTCAATTCTCCTCCCCATCCCACTGGGAGGAAGGGGGAGTGAGCAAGCGGCTGCATGGTGCTTAGTTGCTGGCTGGGGTTAAACCACGACAATCCCTTATTTAATTTGCTGGTGTGTTGAGACAAGTGAAAATTTTGCTTAAATAGCCACACAGAATTTAAGAGTAAATCACCTCTTGCTTTATTTCCAATGGATTAGCCTACTGCAAGGCAAGAGCTGAATCTTTTCATTGTGTAGGTACTGTTTTATTAGTATTTCTACTTAAAAGTGGTATTTTATAAGAACTATTCTCTAAGTGTATATAGAATATGTTTTGCTCTATCTCTTTCAGAAAACAAAGCAGACATTTTCACTTTCTTGCTGTGTTGAATATCTTGTCGTGTGTGTAATCCCTTCTCTTTTTTTTTAGAGTACAATCCAATCTCACCTTCTTGTCAGCCATTCTCTACCCATAGTGCAGTGTTCATCTTTCATGAACAGAACTGACCAGAATCATGCACTGTATTCCAGATGGTCTAACAGATACCTTGAAAAGTAGCCTTAATGCTTCCACAGTTCTCTATGAAAATATCTCTTCTCAGTCATTCTGTGACTTTACTTAGATTTCCTTTGTAGCCACTTTATATTGTTAACTCACAATAAACTAATACACCCAGGCTATTCTTACTGATTCACAACTTAAAGCAAAAGTTTTGGTTAGTCCTCAAGTCAATGACTTTGCACATTGAATTACTGGATTTTATTTATCTAGTCTTCAAGATAAATTAGTTTCTCCCTGTATTAATATATCTCTCTTTACATGAGCAGCAATCTGCAATTTGTAAAGCTATGGCTTTATGAACTTACTTCCTTGACTGCTCTTGATGATCTTTTATCTCAGCAGTCTTGCAAAAGATCTGGGTTTCCCTCATAATGGCAGGTTCTACAAAGTGTATCTGTTACAGCATTTTTTTCAGGTAGCTCAGCATTCTTTTTAAGTTTTGACAGATGCATTTATTCTTGCTTGAGCAGGTCACTTCAGTAATACAAGAGTTCAGGGCTTGTGGTTTTCTGCAGAGCATAAGTTACACATCTATGTATGGGATCTCAGAATGATGAGAATACAACAGCCACCTTCCTATGCATTCAGGGTCACTGCCTCAAGAAGGCGGCAGCTGCCAAAACCATGAGTAGAATGCTGTGATACTCCATTGATCTATGAAGCTGATGCATTGTCAAGTGCTGAAAAAAATGCACATCTACAAATGAGAAAACTTGAGAAAGCTGTGAGAAAACTCCTGATTTTGAGCTGTAATCTTTAATTACAGAACTCTAAAGCTCCAAGATGCAATACAACTCCTGGTAACAGGAAGAAGATGAGTAAGTGGAAGCATGCCAAGATAATGTCTCCTTTGTAGGAGAATGACAGGAGACAGGAGCGAGCACCAGGAATAGCATGGTAATGCTGCTGCATGCTGATCTTGCTGATGTGTTTGTCAGAATCTGACAAGGAATGAGAAGTCAAGTCTCTACACCATATAGCTGTGCATGAGGAGATGTCCTGCTGCCAAGGGGAATCCATCATCTAGCATGGAGATGACTGTACCAGCACAACTGAGCACAGATCAGGGGGTACAGATCCACTGGATGGACGCTTCAGCATTGACCTTCTTAAGAGGCTACAGAAATAGACACAGAGAGCAAGCAAATGCTCAGGTTGGCCTGCTGACATGAAGTTGGAGGGTAGACTGGCACAAGTATCAGTGCCCAGTTTGACAAGGATGGTGCTAAGGCTGCTATTTGATGAATTAAGACTACTGGAGAAGGAGAGGAGGACATCTGGAATATCTGGCCATATGGAGCTACACAGAAGAGAATTCTCTTACTTTGTCACTGCCTGTGCGAGACCCCACAGCAGTTGTGTGGACCAGGGAAATCTTGGATCAAATGGTTAAGTCTAGAGAGACTCAAAGGGAGATGGGTCCTTCGTAGGCATCGTCTTAGCCAGTCTTCCCAAGAGTTAACCCTCCGCATGCTGCTGTAGACAATGAAGGTGTGTGATCTGGAAACAGGAGCAGTGTAAGGTTTAGGGATAGGAGACCTTTGTAGCCTTCTTAACAAGAACTGAAGCCTGAAGGAAGGGGCAGTGAGGGCAGCTTCTCAAGCACGTGACTGGCAGACTGCAAGCCTGGAATGTCAGTCACTCAGAGGCAAAATCTTACACTGGCAAGTGTTGCAAGAATAAGGAGATTTTTGGCAAAGGCAGCAAAATCTGTGGAAAGCCAAAAAATACAGCAAGAATTACAGTGAAAAACCAAGCAATGAGGAACATTCTTATGAAGTAGTGTGGCTGAGAGGAACTGAAATGGCAGTAGGCCTGCGCCTTCTTACATGCAGTGCGAGGAGGTGAGGAGAAGCCTAATGTATACCATTTATAGACACTGCACAGAAAAAGAGACTTTTAAGTCCCACACTGCAGAATTTCAGTATACCCACTGTCAGTTCAGATGTGTTTATTCTAAGAACCACTTCATTTCCTCACTGCACATTATTTTTCATTAAGTATCTATTGCAGGTCAGAACATAGGAGCTCACAACAGCAGTTAGCTGGTTGTTTGGCCATAACTAGTCATAAATAATTGAAAGAATAATGTGCAAATCATTATTTCTGTGCTAGTAAGTAATAACAATATTCCTTTTATAATAAAACCAAAACAACACACTTGGCAAAACTTGGAAAACTTTTATTGTAAGAGCTCAGATGAATAACCCAAAAGATTTAAAAATACTTTAGAAAATACTTCAGTCAGGTAATAGGTACTCAACAATATCCTGGGAAATGGAGACACTCCATTTGCTTTTGATAAGGCAGTATGAATTGTACATTGGTTAATTTGTAAATACACCAGTGAATTCCAGCTCAGGATGACCACAGATGAAATTCCCCAAACAGGATATGAGCAAGCTGATGAGGCACCAAAACAAGCAACCTAAAACTGCAAGATGGGAACCAGAGGCAAGTACAGGTGAGAAATAAGCAGCAGCCAGTTCTCACTGTCCCTACTCACCCAGGTATCAGATCAGGATCATACAGAGAAGACTACTGAACCCACAGGATTTGTTTTTTCATCTTCTTGTGAAGTTATTTACATCAGGCTTCAGTTTCTTCCTCATCTTAATGGATAGTTTCTGTTACCCTTGGCCTTTCAAGACCTTCGCTAACAGTTGAGCTTGCCAATGTTTTCTTGGTAACTGCAGGCGTCTTTTGGCCCCGTAGTGTGGGTTCATGCTTCTGTATAGCTAGGAATAAAGAGTGTACTTCCTTGCATGTTGACCTGACACTCCGCATCTCGTGTCATGGTAGCCTAATGAGATTTGCTCCCAAATTTGGAAAGGAAAGACTGCACGCTGTTGAAAAGAGACTTTTATTTTTTCTTTACTGTTTCATGTGGTGATCTCAAAGGGAAGTTTGATACTGTAAAGAAAATCTTACTTGTGCTTTGTGAGCCTTATTGGCAGAGGAGTAAACAGCCTGACGTACTATTCTTCACTCTGAACATCTAGATACAGAAGATGCATCTTCTTGTTGGATTGCCTTAGCTGTTCACTGATGCATCCAGAACTCTCTAGGGCAATCCAGGTGTTTGTTGAGAGTAGCTCTTTCAAAGGAAACTTTCAGATTAAGGAATACCGAAATCCACCATTTCCTTCAAGATTCCTCAACCCAAATTATGCTCCCTTAGAATCTTCTTGATGATTTCAAAGAAAAAGCAATTGTTCTGTCCCTCCCACCATCTGCATTGTCCTGCCCTTTGTTGTTCCTGTCTGAACAGTCTGTAGGTTGAGGCTTACTTAGATCATCAGGTGGCTCAGGGTTGTTCTTCCATGAAGTTGTTCTGGAGATACAAAGTGCACATAAAATACTTGCCTCACCTTTGAACACGCATCTGGTTAGTCACAACTCTGCCATTGTGTAGTATGTTACAAGCGAAAGGTAGTAAGGTCCTGCTTCTACTTGTTAGTGAGTTATTGGAACTAGGAATGTTAGGTGTTGCCCATGAAGTTAGTTTCTGTACTGTTCACCTACTCCAATCCATCTCACCTTTTCCTACGGGGAAATAACATTCTTTTAATCAGTTGATTTATGCTGCCACCACCACACTCCCAGCCCTGTCCCCAACGTAGTATGCCTTCTGTTTTGTCTTCCTATTTGAGTACTTCAGTCTTGACTATCTTGGGATTTCTTGAAGCTGAGAGACATTCTAAGTATTTCTGAAAGAACTCCCACCTGGTTGATTTCACTGGTGACTTCCAGTTGGTAACTCTGTTTTTATAGGCTGCTGAAGGGTTCGTTTTTTGAACATATCCCCCAGTCTGTGAGCTGGTTCCTCAGTAGTTTTTAAAATATTACACATCAGGTGCTTGTGGACCCTCTCATTGGATTGTTGGTTCCATTTTTTTCCCATTTTTTTCTTACTTCCTGTGATCACTTCACCTTGAAATTTGGGTGTTTATGGCTGGCATTCCATGTAGTATTTGCTTTCTGACTCTGGAGTTAAGCTCATCCTGAAGGGATCAGTGGTTTTGTTTGGGTTTGTTGTTGTTGAGGTTTTTGGGGGCTTTTTGTTGTTGAGGTTTTGGGGGGGGGGGGGTGTTGTGGCTTTTTTTTTTTTTTTTTTTGAACCTGAGATTATTGCTATAATATTCTTTCCAAAGCCTCATGCTGCATGGGCTGACTCTGTATTTCATAGCCCAGGCGTCTGGAGGCCCTTTTCTTTTTAACTCTGCAAGTCTAGGTCCTTTTTGCAATTCTCTCAACGTAATACTTTTCTCCACTGAAGATCCAGGAGTTCTAATAACTACATGCAATGTCCTTCTGCTGTTACAAAATCTTGAAGGTTTTTCATCGTACCAGTGATGAAGTGATGTTGGTAGCCGAGCTACTCAATGTTGCCATTTTGCATGTTTGCTTGAGACCACTTGGTCTTTTGATGATGCATTCACTTCAGCATCCAGAACTTTGGTAGGGCGTCTACCAAAGATGGTAGTGCCTGCTTTGGTAGGTGCTTCTTGACTGATGAAATTCTGACATCATTCACAAAGTGGTGGTGTGTTGGTATGGAATGGTGCCTATTTTTGAAGAAATAAGGTTATTTTCTACTAAGCAGCTTTCAGATATGAAATTTTCAGGTAACTTTTTTCCTCATGCGGATGGTGCCCTAACAAATAACAACCTTACTTTTGGAGCTAGTTTACCTGTTTATTTAAGAACAGAGTGCAAAGCTCAGCCTTATGTAAAAGACTTGACCTACTGTGATTAAGCAAAGTAAAAAAAAAAACAAAACAAAAACAAAACAAAACCCCAAAACCCCTTAATATCTCTCATCAAGAACATTTTGTTTGCTTGCAAGTAGCCTTATGCTGCTTCTTTTGTTCGTATTAATTTGTTACACTAGACGAGTTGAAGACCGAAGTCAGTGCACTTTTTCTGTCTTGGAAAGGACACCACTCTTTACCCAATCCCCATTTTTGTTTCTAATCATGTATTCTAATTAAGTTAATTGCCTTGATGACAAGTAATTTAAAAACACTGAAATGGCAACTTTAAAATCTACATTATCCATTTAGAAATGTAGAATTGTATTGTCAGACAGTAGAGTTGTATCATAGAATTTTATTCTGGATTCCAAGGGTTGAAGGGAAAATGATTCACGATTGTAATATTTATGACATTCTAACATTATTTTTAATGTAAATAGTGTAATATATAAATCAAAATGTGCTCTCACTCCTGCTTTTGCATCAGTCAATTGAGTACTTTAATTTTGTTCTTGTTGAAAATAATGTTACGAAAGATGAAGATATTGTATCTTTGTACACTCTCTTGCCTCATTTACCTAGAATGCTGTTCTTGCAGGAAGGATTTAAAATTTGTAAGTGACATTGAGAAGGAAATGAGAATGCTCGTGGAAGCTGTGAATAAGGTCAGTATTTCTGTATGACTTACTATAAAAAACAGTTTTATTTAGTTTGGGGGGAGTTTGTTACTAAGCTTTATTAATACTAATAGTTATGAGCTGACACTAGATGTGTTTGGGCTCCAATAGAGTGCACAATTTAATTATAAATAGAACAAAATTTTTAGGAGACATGGTAGTTGGTGGCAGCCAGGCTTTTTTTAAGATTCAATATATATATACCTTTATATACCACCTTTATTGTACACATATATGTACACAAGTGTGTACATACATAAATATTTTTATATATATGATAACTGCATATACCAATGTATATGCCTATACTAATATCAAACCAAGATATGTAATAAATATTAAAAAAAAAAGGGGGCAACCACAGGTCTTGAATTTGCAATATACAATGAATCAGTGACATCAAATATGACAGAACAAAAGAACCAGAGAGCTCAAGAGCATCTCCATTGTTTTACTTCTCAGCGGTAACCAACTGTTTGCTAAATAATGATCCTACAAAGCAGACAAGTGGTGTCTGTTAAAGAGCATCTACATTGCAGAAGAGAACGAAAAAATTAAAACAAACCAGATGTGACAATCTTTTCCCTGTCTGACCAAAAGGGAGAATTACCCAGTGGTTACTTAAGCTTTTATCATGATCAGGATGAATCAGTTAGGCCAACATGACAATTCAGTATCTCGGGGATCAGTTCTGCACCATCCTGCCCCTCAGGCTGTTGGGAATTGCTATTCCATAGGGTACAAGAAGTCCCCAGAAGTCAAATTATATTTCAGAGGGGAAGAGATTTCTTTCTGACCACCAAAGGCAAGTGATACAAGCCTTGAAGCTTGGTATCTGTAAATTGTAATGCAAATGCAGATAAGAAAGCATTCTTCTTTCATGAAGTCTTCAGTAGGCAAACCCAACAGTTACCTGAGGAGTTCCATGACAATCTCAATGTTCTGTCCCTAAAAATTCTCTATTTAGTTACATATTAACTTTCATAAGGCTGTCAGGTTCCTTCTTGAAACGCTTAGATTCCTGATCACCAGTTTTCTGTTTAGACGCCCATTCTAGATCTGCATTATTCACATCGCTTTACAAACTTCCTGTGCTTCTGCACGTGAGCCCATTTGGTAACAGTGGATTGACTTGTGCCCTGCTGCATGAGGTTGTAGTTTTTTCACAGAATTGCAGAATGTTTGAGATTGGAAGGGACCTCTGGAGGTCATCTTGTACAAGCCCCCTGCTCAAGCAGGGCCATCTAGAGCCAGTTGCCCAGGGCCATGTCCAGATGGCTTCTGAATATCTCCAAGGATGGAGAGGCCACAATCTCCCAGGACAACCTGTCCCAGTGCTCGGCCACCCTCACAGTAAAAAAAGTGTTTCCTGATGTTCAGAAGGAACCTCCCATGTTTCAGTTTGTGCCCATGGCCTCTGGTCCTGTCACTGGGCACCACTGAAAAGAGCCTGGCTCCATCCTCTCTGCACCCTCCCTGCAGGTATTTATAGACATTGATAACATCACCCCTGAGCCTTCTCTTCTCCAGGCTAAACAGTCCCAGCTCTCTCAGACTTTCCTCATATGTGAGATGCTCCAGTGCCTTAATCATCTTCCTGGCCCTTCAATGGACTCTCTCCAGTATGTCCATGTCTCTGTGGTACAGAGGAGCCCAGAACTGGACACAGTACTCCAGGGGTGGCCTCACCAGTGCTGGGTAGAGGGGAAGGGTCACCTCCTTTGGCCCACTTGGCAATACTTTGCCTAATGCAGCCCAGGATACCGGTTGCCTCCTCTGCTGCAAGGGCACATCGCTGGCTCGTGTTCAACCTGTTGTCTGCTGGGACCCCCACGTCCTTTTCTGCCAAGCTGCTTTCCAGCTGGGCGGCCCCCAGCATATACTGGTGTGCGGGGTTGTTCCTCACCAGGTGCGGGACTTCACGCTTCTCCTTGCCGAACTTCCCGAGGTTTCTGTCAGCCCGTTTCTCCACCTCGTCAAGCTCGCGCTGGGTGGCAGCACGTCCCTCTGGCCCATCAGCCAGCCCAACTTTGTGTCGTCAGCAGACTCGCTGAGGGTACGCTCTGCCCCACCGTGCAGATCATTAGTGACGGTGTTGAACAGGACTGGACCGAGTGTGCGGTCCCTCTCCTCTCCCCCCAGGGTACGCTGCTAGTTACCGGCCTCCAACCAGACTCTGCGCCGCTCATCACCACCCTCGGGGCCCGGCCATTCAGCCAGTTTTCGATCCACCTCACCGTCTGCTCACCCAGCCCCGACGGCAACAGCTTGAGGGGCCACGAGGCTCTTACGGGAGACAGTGCCAGAGGCCTTATTGAAGGCTGGGTAGACACCAGCCACTGCTCTCCCCTCATCTACCAGGCCTGCCATTTAATCATGTGAGTTAACCAGGTGGGTCAAGCATGACCTCCCCTTGGTGAAGCCGTGCTGACTGCTCCCGATGACTTTCTTGTCCTTTGTGTGCCTGGAAGTGGGTTCCAGGATGAGCTGCTGCATCACCTTCCCAGGGATCGAGGTGAGGCTGACCAGCCTGTAGCTCCACGTGTCCTCGTTGCTCACCTCAAAGATAGGAGTGACAGCACGCGTGGAGGCCATGCTCTGATTTTCTTTTCCTTCAAAATGGTCGCGTGTATGGTGTAAAAGGGAACATGTCCCTTGCGCTGTAAAGTTAACCTGCTCTTCTACTCAGTTCTTCTTGCATACCTTTTCTTTTTATTTCTGGAAGTCTCAGAGGCTTTATTTTCTCCCTTGTAAGAGTCATGTTTCATCTTGCAACCCACAGGTATTTACGTTGTCTTGGGCATGTCTCCATACCTGGTAGGTGTTATCAGTGTTGCTCATTCAGGCCTGTGTCCAACCTGACCAAGTAAACTTCCCCTTTTTATGTAGCCAAAGATTGGATTAATATGTTTGACATGGCATTATGCAAGGAGACTGTTTTTAATTGTTCTGCCATGATCCCCAAGTCCTCCTTACACTTGAGTCTGTGTTCAGTTGTTTATCATGACTCCTAAATCCTTTCTGACTAAAGATGTGGCTTATTTTCTTTGTTTCTAGATGTAGAGCTTTACTTACTTGTGTTAAAAGTATTTTGCATGCTAGTCTATCAAGCGTTCAGGTATCTTTGCCTGCGTCAGTACTGTCTTTCATACTGATTACTGTTACTTATCCCTACACGTTTCACTTTGACTTTTTTTTTTTTGCACTGTGCCTTTGGAGATACCAGCTTCAGCTTAACTGAATAAATGAGTAATAAAAAGGATTTTGATACTTAAAAGTTTTAGCATTAATATGGTTCAGCTGTTATCATTATATGACTTTGCTTGCTTCATGAACATCTGTTCCCCTAGACTCGTCAGTATGTACTCATCTAGCATAGCAGAGTTGTCATTATTGATATATGTAAGCAGACAAGACAGGAAACATTTATAGCATCCAGCTCTGTCTGCATACGGACAGGAATTCTGATGTTTTTCCGAGCATGGAACCATCACCACTTTTTTTAAAGCAAGCATTACTAGTTATCATAAATAGGTACAGGATCTGTAGAGTCTTCTTCATTCACATGCTTGTCTATATGCTGGAAGTAGTCTAATAGGTGGGAGGTTTATTACTGTTTATTGCTAAGTAAAGATTATATCCTGACAGCATGTGATTACTCTGAAGACTTATGGAAATGATTGACCACAGTTTTTGGTCCAGTTACTATTTGTAACTTAGCTATTTTACAATCTAATAGGAAACAGATACTAACCCTCTGTTTACAAGATAGCTACAATGTGTATCTTCTCTATTACATGTGGTGGTCTTTACATTAATTTAGGTGCCTGACCATTTGTAAATCCACATTGACTACTCCCAGGGCCCTTCTCCTTTATGTACCTAAAAATTGCTTCCAAAAGGACTTGCTTTATGATTTCTTCCCCATACTTTGAAGTGTAGCTGATCAACCTGTCATCTTGGGTTGGTTTTTTTTGTTTGGGTTTTTGGGGGGGGTTTTTTGGTGTTTTTTTAACGTAGTTGCAGCAGTTACCTTTCTCTAGTCATTGGGTTCCTACCCCATTCTCTACAATTTTTCAGAGATGATGGAGAGTTGGGACATCATCCTGGTCTCTCAGCGCCCTTAAATGTACTGCCTGCAGTCCCAGGAACTTGTATAGTTTGGGATTTCCCTAGAAATCCCTGACTCAAACTTACTCTACTACTGGTAGCTTGTCTTTCCCTTGAACCCTGTCTGTAGACCCAAAGACCTAGAAGACTTTGTTGGTGACAACCAAGGGAAAAGCTGAAGCAGTGTCTTGAGTCCCTGGAGCAGACTGAAGCACTGAGTGTCTCATGCTTATCTGCCTTTGCTGTTACAAAGTCACCCAACCTATTAGGACCGGGCTCATAGGGCCCTATTTTCATTTGTTCTTTTACTGTTTATATAGCAATCAGTGTCGAATCAAGCATTATCAGTCTTTGTTAACTGAAATTAAAACTACAATTTTGTTTTCATTTAATAAAAAGTCTATTGGTGCCATTACATGGGAGATTTTGCAGATAAATAGCTTCCTTGGTAGAGGGAAGTGATACATAAATCTGACACCTTCGTAGCTGTCTGCAATATGTGCATTGCAAAGCCAGTCTGAAAAATAAAATTAGATCTGATTCAAAATTGGCATATTAAAATGGTGAAAATATTAAAATGCTTCTTTGGGGTGTAAGTAGAATGGATATGTTCAGGATTTGTATTTCAAACTTAAAAGATATGTGTGTGTATACTTTGAGGTGATGGAAACAATAGAGAACACATAATTTAATTTTTGAGAAATAAATGGGCATTTTTAGATGAGTTTTCTGTCAATACTGAGGTATTAGCAATTTGTGGTACTAACTTTGTCATAGCACCAAAATTTTAGAGGTAGAAGCACTGTCTGTCTTTTTTTTTTTTTTTTCTCCTTCCCCTGCCCCCCCCCCCCGAAGGAGAACTTTACTTTTTTTTTTTCTTTTTTTTAACCTTTTCTCTTGAATTCAGGGCAAGCATACAAAGAAGAGCCATTGTTACCCACCAATGAACAGAGATCATCGCAGAATCATCCATGAATTAGCTCAGGTTTATGGCATTGAAAGTGTGAGCTATGACAACGAACCAAAGCGTAATGTTGTTATCACTGCAGTGAAGTACGTAAGTCATTATTGTTTTCAAATCTATTAACTATAGTTTAAATAATTGGATGTTTTTATCACTTATTCGAATGAGTTTATTTATAGTCCAGTTTGCAACATGCAGTAACTTCTGGCAGAAATTTTTTTTAAAGCAGTTTTTAATTTGATAATTTCATAGGCTTCCATTTCCACTAGTCAAGTAAATCTTCAGAGAAGAAAACCCAATTAGAAACAAAAAAGCTAAGTAAAGGCTTTGCAAGGCTGTTTTCTGTTCATCTTAGCAGTAACTTTTTTTGTCTTTTTGCCATCAGCTAAATTTGTTAGAGGTATCAAAGATAATAAATGTCATAAAATTTTATGAAAACTAATTGCCAGATTGAAAAGTCATACCTAAATTGGCACCTTTGAAAAAATCTGGTTATTGGAACTTACTTGTTCTCAATCTATCTGAACCTGCCACAGAGCATACTCCCTCTTTATTTAATGGACAAAGAGGGATCTGGAATTACTGCAAATTGAAGAGATTTCTAAGCAAAACTGGAAATATTTGGAGAAGACCCACAGAAGGCAGTTCATATTAGAGAAGGAAATGAAGGCAATATAGCTGGGGGAAAAGCAAGGTGATTGTACTGGAGACATAGTATGGGAAGGCTTCCCAAATCAGGTATCAGGGCTTCCTTGATACTGCTGCTCACTGAGCAGCATATTTAGTTTAGCAATGTCAAATCGTGGTTCTCTGACAACCAGTTGTTTTTAACTGTAGATATTGACTGTATTTATAAAAAACCCTGTTACCTTCTGTGCTACTAAAGTGCGATGAGCTGTTCCTGAGCCTGCTCATGGGTTGGTAGCTTAGCTGCAATCTTGATTTCTTCTAAGGGAGATGGAACACCACTTCGATACCCCTTTCTGTTTCTGTGAAATAATTTAAGATACTCTCTTTGTTTCTATTAAAAGAAGGTGAGAAAAGAGATCGTATTTGAAAAAGCTTATTTAAGAAAAAGGAATAGATGGGGGGGATGAGAAATTAGTGAAGAGGATAAAGTGTCAGAGAAAGAAGCGGGACAAATGACCGTGCTTTAGAAACAAAGATGTATCCTGCAACTTGACAATGGGAGGCCTTCCTCTGTGATTTTTAGGAGAGATTGCACGCCTGTTCCTTCCCTTGTGGTGTTCAGGGAACAGCATACAGTGCAGAACGCACATGCTGCTATTTCACCCCTGCCACTCTTACAGACATGGAGTGGTCTACTAGGAATGTTCTTCAGCCGTGTAGCGATGTTTCCTATTTCAGTGGATTTATCCAAAGCTTCTTTTCATTTTTTTTATCTGCCACTTCTTAAAGACATAAAAAAAACATTGAAGCCTCAGACAAGTGATAGCTCAAGTTTCAGGATGATATTTTTGAGTATTTCACAACGGCTTCTTCAAGTCCAGGTGCTAGTAGTCACCAGAAAGTCCAAATGGTTAGATTCATTTTGTTTCATCCTGTTCTCAGCATTCCCCATGGATTTCTATTATGGGCTCCTCTGAGTAGAGATAATTCAAAATGAAGCTAGGCAAAAAGACCATTCATTCTTCCTCTTCACGCTCCCCTGTTGTGTCACTGAAATGGTAACATCGCCGTACAGGTTGGTCAGAGGAGTGAGAAAGTCTCCTTGATGCTAAGAAAGCTTCCTCCAACCGGACTTCTTCCTCTTCCGGATATCTAGGAGCAAACACCACACATCTGCTTTGCCCTCAGCCGCTGCCCCATCATCGTTGCACCACATCAGTAAGAGCTGGTCATATTGGCTGCATTAGAATCACTGAAGTACAGCGCTGCCAATGTCTAACCACACAGAGAGCATTCCCAGTATTGACTGTCAAGGTTGACCTGAACGACAGTTCTGGTGTCATTTGAAGTATAAGACCCTGAGTGAGTCCTTGCAAGTGCCCTTCTCTGTGCTTCCCTGTTGGTCATCTTTGCAGTCATCATCTTTTGAGCAGTTGCAATACCAGATTTCTTCTGAACCAGGTTCAAAGGTAGTGTCGAGACTGGTATGGTGAAAAGGGGAAGGCTTTCCTCTCCAAGTTGACACATGCGCTTCACTGTACCTGTCAGTGGTTTCCTGAAATCTTTTACTCATATGAATTTCCTCTTCTTAGGAATAACTCTGGATGCCAGAGCCTGAAGGGGTGTCTGCTGCTTGTTATGTAGTGACCAGTGTTTAAGCAACTTCTATGGACTTTAGACACCCTGGAAGTGTTTTTGAGAACAGTCATCCCTGTAAGACCCAGCCTTTTCCTGTTCCTTCCAGGAAGAACAATAGGGTCAGTCTCTCCTCACAAACAAGGGGACTTTTCAGGAAGGTGACAGGGTCCCTGCCCATTGTTCTCACTGAGAAAACCACATCCTGCCACAGTCTCATTGACATGTTCTCCATTATTCTTCTTCACCCAGGATTTTTTTTTCCTTTCAATGAAGTCAGTCTGGAGACAGTTCAGGAGTGGTTATCTAGCTGCAGGCTACGCAGGACCAGCAGGAACAAAGACCTAAAGAAATTAAACCCCCTGTAACTCCATGGAATCCCCTTATCAGATTGTGGCAGCTGGATCACAGAAGGCGAAAACTGTACATCCCAGTAGCAGGGTTGAAAGGAAATTATGTGTTCTGAGGAAACAGAATTATTCTTTGGCTTCTTTAAGTTTTTCTGGGCACATTTCAGTACTTGATCTCCAGGTGCAAGTTCATTTTACTTAAGTTAACTGTCTCTCCAGCCTTGCTGGTATCTGGAATAACTTCACTTCCAATTTGACAGAAGTTCCAATGACTTGCTGAAGGTACTCAATCACTTTAAGGACTTTTAGTTTACCTTTCACTCTCTAGGAATTTTCTCCTCTGCCATGAGGAAAAAGCTAACTTTCTCCCCACCCCCTTTGCAATCACAAAGGCCTTTTCCAGTGACTGCATCTCAACACCTCTGACCTCTTAAGGTTTTTTGAGCAATTTAAGCACAAATAATGCTACAGGTCACCAGGTGAGGTGGTTTTAACAGCAGTCCTGCTCCAGAAAAGAGCTACATCTCTTTCTTACTATTTTTCCTTCAATCTTGACATTGTTTGCCCTGAGAATAGTATGTGTTGCCTCTTGACATAGGATATACGAAGTCTAGACAATCAGGAGATTGTTTGAGACCCACTTGCTTCATTATTCCACCCAAACTGTATCAGCTTTTGGAGACACTTCTTACAAAAACCTGCTCTGTCTGAAAGCTGATGAATCATTATTGCAAGGCTACATGGAATCAGTTCTGGACAGATCAACGGGCAAAGAATTTTGTAGTAGTTCGTACCAAAACAGTTCAATGCTGATCCATCGTGGAGTTATGAAAATTGAACTTCCAGTCTTTAAGGAGAAGATAAGTTTGAGTCCTGGTTTCCACAGTTCAGTTGTATACAACAGGCCGTCCTGTTGGCACTACCAGTGCCTTATAGTCAGCAGGTAGTTATTTATGTTCTCCTTGTTTTTCCCTGGAGCGCTGCTAAAAATTTGTCATCTCATCTTTGTTACTTGGGACAGGCAGTTGTCTTTTTTCCTTACTTTGAGAATAAGATAATAGAATGAAGAATGGCAACTTTCATATCAAAATGTCCAAAGTACTTGCAGAGCCTTTTGGTTCCATCTCCACAGTTCTGTTACAACCGACAATAGATAACTGTGATTTACATTAGCAGGAAGGGAGGGTTTGCTTGCTTTCTTCCTTCTGGCAATTAGTTAGTCAAGGGTTTTTTTTTCCATTGTACACCTATTTAGTTGAATTCAGTTGTTTGATTTTCTTCCGGATGAGCTGAATATGACTGGCTGTTTTGGTTTGTTTGTGTATTTGGCTCTTTTCTTTTTTTCTAACCAGTGGATAGAAATATTCACAGAATTTTGGGGAGATTGGAGTCAGTCTAATATTGTCCTGTGTGTCACCAAGGTATACAGGAAGTGCTGTACATTTTGCTTGAGTGTGAGTTGATAGATTTTTGTCTCTAAAGCCTCTGTGGTTTCATGGCTGCATGGTCTGCTGTATATCTCTTCTGGGTTTTTATTTTTTGAGGGACACTAAATCTTGTCAAAGCAAAACCAGGGCTAGGCCTTGATGTGACCAAAGCAAATTTGGTTCCAGGATCTCCTTCAGCTGTCCTCAAGGCTTTGGTCCCTCCTCATTCTTAAAGGTTTGATATGTTAACACTCTACATCCTGAGAACACTTCACTTCAGAGCAGAGCTGCTATATTTACTTTCTTGGAATGCGGAAACATTCTCTTTTTTTGTAAGACTTTTTTTTTTTTTTTTAGCAAATTGTAGAAATATGTGCATATGTACTCTTCCAAGTGTTCTGTTTTCCTACATTCCAGAACTCTCATTTATTTTCTTTTTTTTACTACACAAGCAAGATTTAGCCTGACATTCTAAAGACAGACACCTTACTTTACTTGGTGAAGGCCTTTCTAGCCTTTCTATTTTTCACCTATTTACCTCCAGTCAATTGGGTTTCCATGTTTTTGCACACCACAGTTTATAAAAATGAAAGAAGACAACAAAATATTCTCCCATCTACCTTTGTCCTCTTTTAGTCTTTTCAGGTAGAGCTCTACAGTTGAGACTTAACTGAAATGATAATGGGAGCATTTGGCTTTATATGCCAGGCTTGGAGCTAAAGGAGAGGAGGAGTTTTTACCTGTTCTGTATAAGAGGGGAAAACTAGCTGTTCTCAACTGATAGGATAGTCATATACTTGCTATTAGAATGTACATGTAGACATAATAAATCTTGAAAAAATGGTCAGTGGCAAGTAACTTTTTTTTCAAATAATGAACACTTTCTGTGTTGGGGAGATGGGGACACTTTTTGAATTGGTGACCTATGTTTGTAAGATTTTGCAGTTCATTTGAACAGACCGTCAGTACTCAGTTCGAAACAATACTCAAATGGGGTCAGGGATCATCATTTCGTATTTTAGTGGACTTACCTTGAGAATGTTGTGGAGTTTTTAATCTGCGTTGCCACAATATCACGGGTATTGGCTATTATATTTTCAGAGCTGATGGAAACAAGACATAATGGAAGTAAGACAAATATGATGGAAATAAGATGAATACTTAATTTTTTTTAAGCTCTGAAAGAGAACTAGTGTTCATCTGTGTAGTGATGTGAGATTTCAACTGCTTAGAGCTCTGAGGGAGGTGGGGAAAAAATATGAATTACCAAGTATGTGAGAAAGCACGGAGCTCTTAACACATGCAAATTTCTGGAATCATAACAATATACAAGCCATCATTTTGCAGCATTTTTTGCTATTCAAAATGTAATTTTGAAAGGAAGATGATGAACTTGAAAGTAGGAATTTAATGTGATTAGTAAACACAGAGAATCTCATGCTCTAGCGGACTCTGCTCTGGCAGGAGTTTATTTAAAAATTCATGAATAAAATAAACAAGGAAACATTATTTAGAGATTGACATAGAATCATAGAATCATTTAGGTTGGAAAAGGCCCTTAAGATCATCGAGTCCAACTGTAAAACTAACACTGCCAAGTCCACCACTAAACCATGTCCCCAAGCACCACACCTACACGTCTTTTAAATACCTCCAGGGATGGTGACTCAACCACTTCCCTGGGCAGCCTGTTCCAGTGCCTGACAACCGTTCTGGTGAAGAAATTTTTCCTAATATCCAATATAAACCATTCAGATAGAAATAGGAAAGCAATGCAGTTTAGTGTACCAGAAGTAGTTCTGTCTTAAAATGTCAGTAGCATGGGTTTAGAGGAAAGTGCAAGACGGGTAAGACCTTGACCTTGACAAGGTTTAGGAATTTTAATTTATTCAGCTTATTCACCCCCAGAAAAGATGAAGAAGAAACTGTTAATGGAAAAGGTGTTGATAGTGGAAGGTTTTGTCAGTCTTGCAGTTAAATCATAACAGTGACTGGAAGTTAAAATAAAGCAAGACCACCCTTGAAAGTGGCTCATGAATTTAGAGGAAGTTTTAAGACATCTCCACAGCCTATTAGAGGTATAGTGTGCTTGGCAATTATTTGGAGATTTTTTGTTTGTTTGTTTGTTTTATTAGGTGCCTTTTTGGAACAATCCTTCCAGGTTTTTTTCTGGCTTTTGTTTGGTTGGTTTTGGCTTTGTTTTCTTTCTTATATCATTCCTCTTTCTCCAGCCAGTCCAGCCTTTGGGCATGGACTGCCATACTGAAGTTGAGTGTGATTCCCAGCCAATATATGCTTAAAGCATATAAATATACGTGCTTAAGTACACTGTCCTCCTGTATTGGAGAAAATGCTGCCCTGCGCCACAGCAACAGGGTGGCCCTTGCATTGCAGATGGGACAAGCACAAGTGGGATGCTTCGTCGCGTGGTCGTGATCACATAATAGATTGTAACTAGTGTGGAGGGTAGGAAGAGCTGATTTTTTTTCAGTGTTATTTTATTCCCCCCCTCCCACCCCCAATGCATAATGTTATTTTTCTGATCTTGTTCACCTAGGCTAGCTGACAATGAAGAGGCAGTGTTGCTGCAGTGTTCCTGAGAGAGTACTGCTTAGCAGGGCTACTTTGGGTGCAGAGTGATAAACAAGTTTAACGTGACTTACTGCCAGAGTTTAAGAACATGTTTCCAAAACAATAGATAACATGCTACGAAGATGCAGTGAACGGTGTTCACATGATGCTGAGTTAAGCTATTAAACTGTTGCTTTTGATCTTATATCTGTTCTGTGAAAGATATATGTTGCCCTAGAATGCAAGTATTGCATTTTTGGTATTCTAGCAGTTAATCGTGTTGTGTACCTCGTAGTAGAAAGGAGTTGGGCACTTCACATGCAGAAAGGAAAGGGTCTGGGCACCAACAGTCAAATCAAGTAAGCTGCTTCTGCATCTTTTATAGACAGTGATCAAGAGACATTTAGAATACTGGATATCTTGTTCTTGGTAATGAAAATGGACTTTGCACGCTATTGGTCTCCATGGTTGGAAAATTAAATATTTGAATAAATGATGTAAGTATACAAGTATGAACTCTGACACCAGAACTGCTACTTACAAATGTAACTCTTTTGCCTTAACTTCTTAATGAATGTAATTTCCTATTGAATTAAATAACCTTTCTTTTATTTCTGTAGAGGGAAATCCATTTGTCCAAGCAATACCTTAACTTCTGTGCTAGATAAGGAAATGCAGAGCAGGCCTCCACCTCCTATTCCTCATTACAAACAAACAGATAAGTAAGGAATTTGTTTTTAAAACAGTATTCTTCAATTTTGTGCTTAGTTACCTGAGGAGAGTGTTCAGAGCTTCAACTTTATACTCCCTGTTTCTTTGTTTTCCCAACCCACACACAGCTTTGGAGCTTGTAGCCTGCACTAAGATTTTCTTTCCACAGAATTAAACCTGAAATGAAGTGCTAAGAAAATGTAGGATTGACTATGTGGCATAAGAGTAGTAATATAACAAATATTGTGGACTTTTCTTAAAATTTTTTAATAAAGATTAGATAGTTGGGAAGAAATGGCTGTTTTGGAGGGTTTGGGATGTTTTTTACCTTTAACTGTTTTGTGTGAAACAGTAATGTCTTACTGGCATAAAATGATTTATTTGGAAAGATAGTAAACATATTTTTCTTGTGTAAATAAATGACTACACAGTTGGCTAAAGGTGAACTACCATTTTTCTCAGATAGTGAAAACCATTGAAGATGGGATATATAAGGCTTCTTGGTGAATAGTGTAATAGAACAATCTTTACTTGGTATGACCTGCCAGCTTCACGTACCTGTAGTCATCTCATAGTTATGAATTTTTTTAATGGATGGCTTATTCTTTGTTCAGGTTTACCTTTCAGAATTTTTTTCCCCCAAGTTATTTCCAAATTAGCATTCGGAATCATGTTCTGTAAAGTACTGTTTGCAGAAAGGGACAGCTTAATTTTGCAGTAACTATTGCAGTAGCTATTGGGTGTTTAAGGTGCTGGTAGGATATGAAGAGAAAATTTAAATTGGTTCTGAACTAAGCATCTAGAGCAAAACATGTTTAAAATGACTGCTTACGGTGTAACTCGACATGAATTTTAAAACGGTTGTTACTCTTTATTTCCACTTATTTCAGTGGGATTCCTGTCTTCAGTGACCCTAATGAAAGAGGGTTATGTGGCAAAATTAAATTAAAAAAGGGCTTTGGCCATTTATTTTTAATTACTAGAAGTGAAATTTCTTCAGAAGCGCTTAATTCTACAAAATCATCTGGAAGATCTCGTACTGTCTTATGGAAAAAATCTTTACAGTGTTTGTATTTGGTATTACCATATATTTTTTGTTACTCTTGCTCTTAAAACTGAGCAGATTTCACCATCGGCACTTCAAGAGTATTTCTTTTGCTCTTTCTTTTAAAAAGGCATGTTGAACATTTAGTCTTCAGTACAGTATCATTTTTGTAACAAATATTACCAGTAAATGGTATTTTGTGGTAAAACCCCCAAACAAATTGTATCAATTCAGCCACGCATTGACATACATTAATTTAATAAAGTATATGTTTTTTCCAAAAACGAGTTAACAAAGGCTTTCTGGAGCATTAAGGTACTTCCATTAAAACATAATTTAGAAATGCATGCCATTTACTGATGCAGTGTGCAAGTACACACTGAGACATTGGGAGAGCTTGTGATTTCAGTTTACTTTGTGTCTTGTTTTTCATGCGGGTGAGTAACATCTAATATTCTTATAATTTCAGGAGTAGTGGAAACAGTGGTTTATCCAAACCATTAAAAGAAGAGCCAGTAATTGACTACTTTGATGTCCAGGACTGAAGTGATTGATGTAGAATTACGATATAGAAGCTTAGAGGTGAAGATACTAAGTTATTGTGTGAGGCACTTTTTGGGTATCTGTCAAATAATCAGTTGTTCAGCATATTCATGATTTAACATCTAAAGTTAGATTGATTATGATACTTTAAAAAGTTATGCATTTTTACAGTTTATGTAACTGCATAATACCTAACAGTAGTATAGCTTTTTAAACCTGGGTTTGGTGCAATTTTTTATCTAATGTGCTGTCAGAATGATGTAGATTTTCCATTGATGCCTTTAAAGTGAGAGAACTGGTAATCAAATATATTTTTGGGGGTAGTAAGAACAACGATAAATCTCAAAGATTTATTTTGACATATCTTGACTTAAAATGGACCAGAAATAATCTGTGTTAAAAACGCTGATGGGAATATTTTTAGTGTTTTCTTATTTTATTAATTCACTTTTGTGTTAACATGGTAAATTTGGGAGTTTGAGTTACTCTTCTACATGGAAGGAAATACAAAATTTAGTCTAAGTATGAATATATACACTAAATGCCCATTAAGAGCACAGACTTCCTTTGGTATCTGAAGAACCAGGATTTGGGGAAGGTGGGGAATTAAGACTTATTTTGCTTTATCTCAAATTTGATGTGTTTAAAAAAAAAAAAACAACAAAAAAAAACCCACACAAAACCCACCCCCCAAAAAACAACACAAAATTATTAATACTTTGTTATTCAAGACCTTGAACAACATCAGACTTTATATATTATTTTGGTGTTCTATTTGGTTTAATTTGTATTTAGATATGCTAGCTTGATGGTCTTCTGGGGTTTTTTTTGCATGGTTTTATTGGGGGTTTATAATCTTTTCTGTACTGTGCAAGCTTAAGGTGAATGTGTGAAGTTTGGTTTACGTATGTTATGAATTTGGAACAATATTTGTAAAACTTATAAGACCATCTGTCTAAACTGTTTGGCAATGGAAGATCTCTGTTTTATGGGAAATGCCATAAACAAAATGGGATGATGGTTTAAACAGCGGAAGGCACCAAAGTGGTCTCAGACGGTGAATTATTTCCAGATGATGAGTTAAGGTAGGTGAGTAGCTCTCTGGGAGAGGAGATTGTAGGTCTGATCAGAAGAAGTGGCATGGCTCTGAATTTGAGTAATATTTGTTCACTTGAGGAGAAGGTTTTTTGAATTGGCTTTAGTAACTCTGACACTGACGCACCGTTTCTTGTTCCTTGTGGCTGGCTACATGTAGCATGAGAGGTGCATCCCCTGCACAGCATCAGAGGCTGCTGCTGAAAGGGGCTGAGCATAATGAAGAAAGAGATCTAGCAGAAGACTTGTCATCTGTTGTTGATTTATTTTTTAGCCAGCTCACTACGGTGTAGTGTGAGATTTGTTGCCAAGAAAATGGAAAGCAGTTATCCATGCTTAGATTCACTTACAGTTATCACATGACCCTGAGCCTTACCTGTGAAGCATTCTGTGGCTACGTTTCATCTTGAACAGCTTGTGAAACCTGAAGGAATAAGTGGCAAACTCACAGACCATGTCTGTCCCCAAAAATGTTTTGAAAATTAAAATGCATGCTGTTACTACCTATTTTTGTAGGAGCTTATTATTTCACATTAAAAAAAAAAAAATGCAGTCTTAAATGTTTCTAAACATTCAAAATGCATATGCTTCGGGTAAAACAGTTACCAGAAGGATTCTCAACCCTCAGGAGCGTTCAGGCTTTTAATTTGCATGTAGTGGTTTAAATTGGTTTTACCTTTTCTGTCTAATATTTTGTGAACAGAACTGAAAAATAAACATACATAGCTTATATTGCCCTTAATTTCTTAAGCAAATCAGTGTTTGATTCTACAAGGTGTACTGCTTTGCTAAGTTCAGCTAAGAAATAAGTTGCTCGGCATCTTTCCAGGAATGTATTTCTTCAATCCCTTCATCGTGAGGAGTGCATCTATTACAGTGCTTGCAGACAAGGGGCAGCTCAATGTGGCCAGACAAAGGCTAATTCTGGTTTTGAAACTCAGAGCTACGTGCAGATGGCACTGTTTTCCAGCTTGTAACGCCCGTCAGGGAGAACGTACGTAGTTACACTGCAAAGGTGGGTTCTCGACAGGAGCTGGCACACACGTCCGGTGAGCTGAGAGTATAAAGTTAGATGCACATACACTGGAGCATGTGCAGTTGTACTGTAGGCAGGCCTAACGTTACAGATAATAAATAGAATAAAGCTGAAGCCTACTAACTTTTCACACAGTTTCACATGAATATAGCTAAAACTTCACATTTGCACCTCTGATTTGAAATTTAAAATGTAAAAGGTTAATAGCATTATATTTAGCTTTGCTCTTTGGAAATTTTATCAGATTATGGCTTTAACATAAAAATGTGAACCTTGGTGAGATGCACTTCAGCAGTGAAGTATTCTGCCACTGCTTTTAATACGAAAGCCCAGGTAATCTTCAGCTTCTCAAGATGAGACTAATAATTATTACTGAAGCTGTCCATACTGAGAATTCATAATTCTCATAACTAAACCTCTTAACTACATGAATATTAAAACATTTTTATAGATCTGTACTTTACACATCTCTAAATCATGGCTCTTGGAGCATATCTGTAGTTACGAAGCAAGTCACATGTACAGAAAACATTTATTTTGAAATACATTTTAATAACTTGGTTAAAAACATGATACCATATATTTACCCGGGAAAGTAATACCAAAAAGAAAGTATTGATGTCTTTCTTCCCAGAACACAGTTACATAGCCTTAAGAAGGAACTCAGCAAAGTTTAACAGTGGTGCTCTCCTCTCTGTTCTGGTTTGCTTTTGCTGCAATGTATCTGTGACTTTCACATGGAATAGTACTAAAGGCTGTAGTTTTGATATCTGTGATAACTCATCTTCATATTGCACGTGTGCCTCATGGAAATATTTTTCAAATAGCTATTTTGTAAATCTGAGCTGGCCTTTACACCTTTTATCTAATAGAAAAATGAGTGGATAAAAAAAATCTTTGCATCAGTGAAGTCAGTGGCAAAAATCCTTTTGACATCACTGGAACCAAGACTTAAGCTTTGACATGCTAGTCATTTTCCACAGCCCTAAGAATAATATTGTTTCTTGTAAATTTATTTGAAAAAAGTACTCTGCAATAAGCATCTTCAGAAATAAATTATGTGATGTCAGTTGGAATTCATGCAACTTCATGAAGTGCTTTTAAAATTGTGTATGAACTAGGCAGATACTTTGGCATTTGGGCTGTGCTATTGCCTATCTATATTGTTTAATATGTTTAAAGTGCTCTGAATATTCAGTGCTTGGGTTTAACCTAAAATTGTGTAAGATGCGTAAGTAGACTTCAATACAACTGTTTTTGTGGCAGTTTTGTACAGTATCTGCCGCATAATGAAATGAGCAAAGTAAAATTGTTCTAAAACACTTAAGAATAAGTTATTTGTTGAAAGTTTTATATTTTACTTGATTTTTTTTCAAGTTACTGGTATAAAATTACTTTCTTTATAAACCTGAAATAAATCTAAGTTGTAAGTTCAGTGCTTTGGAATTGTTTGCAAGCTTTGTCTTGGTATTCCAAAGTTGGAAGACTGACATATCACAGAGAAACAATATAGATTTACATGGAAATTTGGGGAGTCCTTTTCATCAAATTTTGAAATATGAGGTGTGATTTCCTGGATTTGAAGTGATTTTAAATGAATGCTGTAAGGAGAGTGAAGCAAGCACAGAGGGACTCCCCAGGAAATGGAGGGTAAGGATTATCTGCTGCCTTTCTGGGATTCAGAAGTACAGGAGAAATGATGATCTGAATAGAAATGTACATTTTGGTTATCTGAAAAATTCTTCACTATGTCAGCCTAAATGCTACTTGGCAATAAAATGTATGATTTTAGCTCATTGTCCCTTCATTGTTGTTTGCCCACCATTCAGTTGCAATGGTGACCGTAAAGAAGAGCGGTATGGGGCAGGGGCAGCGGGGGGGGGGGGGGAGGTGGGAAGTGAGGACTAATGGCACTTAAAAGTCCCCGTGGGCATTGGATTTGAGAAATACAGGACGATGGATGTTGGGGGGGGGGGGGGGGGAAACTTTGCCAACACAGCTCAGTAGATGGCAGGGAGACTCAAAAAGCAAACAGTCCCAAAATCAGAAGTTTGAAATTATTTGAAGTGCTTCCTCCTGAAACTTTTGTAACGGCAAGTAAACGCATCTCCAGCGGCAAAAGCCACAGAAATGAAAAATAGCAGCCAAAAATTACAGCGGCCTGACCTGATATTTCAGATGGAGTGCAAGATGGCTCAAAGAAGTTCAAGAAGTGATCTGAGATTGAAGAGTTCTTTAAGGGCAGCTGAATACCTTTTGTCTTACTACTTCAACTGCTAGTAAGTTTGGACTTTCTTTTCAGGATATTTTGGAGGATGAAGATGGCATGTTGCAGGTATACAAGCATTGCAAAACAGATCTTAGTTGGAAACCTCTGCCTGAAAAAAATACTTGCACTTTAGTTCAGGACTGTCATTGACTAGAAGGTGACCAAACATGTCATTGTTATCGGTGTGCGCAAATGGCAGCAGGAGAGACAAATCAGTTTTGCTTTCTGTTCACTGATCTTGCTCATGTTTGGAAATAGTCATTCCAGTCGTGACATGGTCACAACAGTCCCCTAGTAGGTTAAAAAAAATAGTGCTTAGATAGATAATACTGTTCAAATAGTGTTGGTTTTTGAGTATTTTAGATTTCGTAGATGCTGAATTCCCAGCAGAAGCCTTGCTACTCAACAAATGCTGCTTTCGTCCTTTACTAAGATGCTGAATTCCTAAGATGGTTGGTGTGCAAACTTTTATGTCTATACACTTGTCATTTAACCATGAACCCGAATGCCAGAGACATTAGAAAGGGTATCTCTCGAAAGGCTGTATTTTGGATGCTCCTCAGCTCTCAACAGGTTTCTTAGTCATCTCTGTTATCCCAGGATTTTTGGTGGAAGTAGTGCAGCTTCTGGGGCAGAGGGAAGGAGACCAGGTTGCTGCTATCCTGGGACCCAGGTCCCAGAAGGATCCTGGGAATCCTTTGGTGATAACAGGACCCTGTTGCAGGTAGCAACACGTGGATCCTTTTTGCTTCCAGCCAAAGGATGGGTGTGTGCCGTTAACGTTCAGTGGGTGAAGTCTGCTGCTGAATGTGCTTTGTTTCATTCTGGAGTAGGGCGGTGGTGCCTTTCTACAGCCCGGGCTTACGTCTTGTTCTTCCACCCCATGAGCTACTGTTTGCAGCACCGTCTATTTTTTTTTAATTCAGGGTGTCCAATTTTACACTTCTGTGGAAAATGCAGGTCTCTTTCACAACAGAAGATGGTTTTTGCCACTGAAAGAATCTTCAGAGCACCCACCAAGGTGTAACACCTTTCTCATGTTCCAGGTGCTGCTCTATAAATTGGTTTTGGCTCCGTCGTTGTATGACCTACCGCTGCCTGCTCTGGAGCTCCTTCCAGTGAGAGGAAGGAGGGGCAAAACGTGTCTGTTGTGTGGAGATCTGCTTCGCTTGCCCCTCACAACTTTACTTTCTGTGACATTGTGCCCAGGAACTGCCACCTAGTAAATGATTCAGCTTTCTACTGGATCTAATGCGTGCTTATTCCAGTATCCAGTTGTCTTCCTACATCCACATTTATTCCATTAATGTGCAGGAAATGTATTCTGGTTGGAGGACTAGAGGGCTTCGTTTGTAAGGAGCTGTAAGAAACTAAACTAAAAATCATGATCACTGTAAACAAAACCTCATCTTAATAGAACACTTTTTATATAGTAGGTAGGAACCAAAGGGCTGTCTCTTTCAAAATTGTGTATGTAGGGTAAGCTTACGTGTTTTACTAGGGAGCATTTTTTATAAATCTAAGTTCTAGGAAATAAAATCCGCGGTGAAAACCGACTAGTGGGCTGTGTTGGATAGCTGCCTACCAAACAATACAGTCAGGAAGGTACATTCTGTCCACTCAAGGCACCTAGAGAGCTTATCTTTTTTTTAACAAGCAATTTAAGGGATTTCAGCATTTACTGCTTACCCAGTAAGTTAGACACTTCTTAGTAGGTATTAACAAGTGCTGTTTCAGGAAGCATTAATTAAAATCTTCAGTCAGTGCAGTACCTCCTGGGGTAAGTACTCATTTACATTGGTGTTCAAATTCAGTATGTTGGCATCAAATAAACAGGTGACAAAGTTTCTAATTAACTATGTGTCTGTGTGACTGCTTAGGAAGGACAGTTCAGCAGCGTCAATCGAAGGCTTATGCAATTCTAATTATATTCTATTGAAGTAGGCAGTGATTAAACAGGTATCGGATTGATGCCACTGAAATATCAATGAAATAACTCGTTAATGAATTATTATTTAAGGTGTATTTCTGGTAACTTTATTAGGCATTTAAGGAGTGCTACATCTTACCTGTTAGCTGGCATCTAAGTACTTACTAAGTATGTAAGTAACATATTTACTAAGAAGTAGCTGATAAAGCCCCATATGAAATCAGTGAAATATTTATCCCATGCTTCTCCCATTTTTTCCACTCCTGACTATGAGAAGTTATTTTAGTCTTCAGCCTAAATGTACGCAAAGCCATGCACCTGGAATGGAATAACCCCATGCAACTCTACAGGCTGGAGCCCACGGTCTAGACAGCAGCTTTGCGTAAAAGCCCTGGGGGGGGGCAGGGGGTGCTGGTGGGCAGCAAGCTGAACGCGAGTGAGCAGTGCACCCTGCGGGAAGGCAGCCAGCCGCGTACCGTGCTGTATTAGTAAGCGCAAAGAGAGCAGGTCGAGGGAAGTGATCGCTCCCCTCTATTCAGCATGTGTGAGGTGAATTCTGTAGTACTGGGTCCTGCTGCGGGCTCCCCGGTACGAGACGGACCTGAGTGGAGTGAGTCAAACAGAGGAGCACCAGGTTGGTCGGGAGGCAGGAGTACGTGACGTTCGGGGAGAGGTTGAAGGCACTGGATTTGTTCAGCCTCGGAGAGAAGACTAAGAAGAGATCTTGCTGCTGTTCCCAACTGCCTAGTGGGAGGGTATGGAGAAGACAGAGCCGGAGCGCACTGTAGAAGGACGAGAAGAAATAGAAGTTGAAACACAAGGAATTATGACTTGATACGTGCAAAATAACTTTTACCATAAGGGTGGTAAAATACAGGATGAGTTTGCTCAGAAGGGTTACAGAATCTTCTTCCCTGAAGACATTAAAAACTCAACTAGATGAGGTCCTGAGCAACCATCTCTAACTGGACATGCCTGGAGCAGGTAATCGGACTAGATCACCTCCCTGAGGTCCCTTCCAACCAATATGATCCTACATTCGTGGTTAACTTAAGCTATGTTCTTGACTCAATTTTGTCCTTGAGCTTTAACAGTTCTTTTCCTACATACAATGTTAGCTGTCAAAGGTGTTTACAGAGACCAGTTAATCAAATTCTCTCCATGTCTTTGCTGGGCAAAGATGTCTTGGCTGTCTTCACCTCCCTGAGTTTCCTTTTGAACAGGCTGTTGATTCTCATTAATATCTTGGTCCGTTTTGTTCATCTTTCTGAATGTTGCATATAGTCTCCAGAAGTCACTAGCAATTGTATTAATATGCAAACACCTGTGCTATATTTTGTCTTTTTCAAAAAGACCATGATTTGTTAATTGATAAAAGAGGCAATTCCGCAGTCACATTGAAGTGTTCGATGCTTATGGCTTCTGATGGTTGTTTTGTTTGAAATCTGATAGTTGTTAATCTTTTGTTGTTGTTGTTTATTCTGATACAGCTTTTGTACTTGTCTAATGTCTACCATTCAGTAGTTTTTACACATTTATGGGTAGAATATCTTCTGATAGAACAGAATGGATTGAATGATAGGAAATAAAATGTTCATGGTTTCCTAGGACCCCACAAGCTGTATATGCAATTTTGTAACTCATCTATGATAAGACTGTAATCCTTTAGTTACTACAGTGTTTGCAGATTCAAAGATGGTTATAGTTAAATCCAAATATTAATTTTGGGGATAATGTTAAACGCAGCAGAGTTTTAACAGATTTATTTTAAGTGAATCAAAAAACCTATTTATTTCAGTGATTCATAACAGGTTTCTTTTGCATCAAAGAGTGTCTAAAATTTAGAAAGGCATTGGCTTTTTCTTGCCACCCTTGAAGAGAGAGCTCTTGTTATTCTGAAATTAATATAGAGTTCTTTAAGTATTAGCTGATATTTAATTCCTTAATGATGCAAATACTTTCAATGGCCAAACAGCTTCTATCAACAAAAACTTACCAAAGCAGAGTCAGTTGATTCCGTGGAATGGACATCTTACCAGCTATATCAAGAAGTTACAGAAAAGGTTTGCTTCAGAAGCAAAAGGATTTGCAAAAAAATACCTGAAAGAATCAGCTGAGTAGTGGCAGATGTGTTACTCTTCAAGTGAATATAAACTAAAAACAGTTACCCTGTAAAATATTCAAAACACTGTCCAGGTCTACAAATTGAAAATATTAATGTGAAAGAAATTAGTATCAATAAAAACTACGTTAGAATTATGCACATGTACAGCTAAAACTTCCCCCTTTTCCCACCAAGGTCACAGCTGAAGAGTGCAGTTTGGGATTTACTCCATAGCCTGCTGGCTCCCATCAGTTACCGATTCCTCTTTGGTTGTTCAGTTCAAATTCAGTCCTGCAGCCAGGTCAGTAATGATCTTTCCTCTCTCAAGGCTGTCTCGAGACAACCCCCAAGTTCTTACTGGATGGAAGGTTTGGCCATTCTAGGTGCAGAGTGGGAGTGTGGGCCCGTATGAACCTGTGACAGAAGTTTTAGGAAAAGTAGATCGGACAGGAGAGAGAAAAAGGCATGGACTTGGGTAATGACTGAGGATTTTCATTCCAGAGTTCCTGGAAGATTGTGTTGTAGCTGGCAGTCTTTTGTCATAAGGGTGCCAAACAGATGGAGAACACTGGAAGGGTACGGGGAAGATTTCTTTCTTCATGCTTGAGGGTACAAAGGTAGCAAGGAAGGCAGCATATAACCCCTGCTGTAGATGAGCAACACTGGAAACTGGGCTCTGTGAGATACTGTTTCTTTGGCCCCGCATCTTCAGTGATACGTTCCTGTGGTTGTAGAACGTGGCTTACAAAATAGTAACATTTTGACTACTACTGGTAAACCCCATGTGATTTTAATCTATTGAGAGTTAAGTTCTAAGGCCAGGCACAGTGGTTACTCAACAGCTTGGGCAGTCTTCAAAGCAGATGAGCCTAATGCTAGAATGAACAAATTCAAAAGACTGCTCGTGTCACATATTGTCCTCATGATTTTCTGTTTGTAGCGCAGCATAGCAGTATTGTGGCTGGACTTCTGACATTTACAGGGCAGCAGATTCCTGCTAGCGGAAAAGGCGGCAGCTGTATTGTTTGAATACACAGGGAGCCCCAGGACAAATTCCTCACTCTTAGTACTGGAATGAGAGAAGAGACAGTTGCACTCAACTAGCAATCCCACGAAATGCTTTAGTTTTGCTGCCAAGGGTGGTAACAGCAGGTGGAAAGTACGTGCTACTACAGTGGTGTGGGCCTTCTTGGGGCTGAAAAAGCCAGATTGTCACAGAAGGGGAAGACGGTGTTGTACAGAAGTCCTTAGGAGACACTGGTGGGCAGTCAGAGCCTGAAGAGTGTCTTGTAAAAGACCACATGAGCCAGGGCTGTGAACTGAATTTCAAGGTAAGTTTCACTCAGAGAACATGGGTTGTGGGGAAGCCTCCCTTACCCACTGCAGTGGGGGAGCTCACAGCAACCTGTAAGACTAATAATACTTGGGTTGGAAGCTTGTGTTTCCTTATCCTTAGGTTGATGTTGCAAACGAAAAGCAGAAGACTAAGAATGAAATAAAGACAGTACTGTTAGACCATGATTACTGTGGAAGCAGCAAGACCCAGGCTTTGGGATGCAGCCTACAGGCATGTGGTCTTAGAGACACGGCTATGGCTGAAAGACCAAGGGTAGCAAAAAAAACCCCCCAAACCAGTGGGAGTTTTGCGGAGCTGAAGACCATGGTTATTATTAGGTACAGAGGAGTAGCAGGCAAGGTGGAGGGCATAGAATTTCTGGTATTGCAGGTAATTCTTGGCTCGGCAGAACAGAAAACACTGTTATAACAAAGACTGTTCGTTAGTAGAGCTAAACAATTTCTGCATTATTACGTGCATCTTGCTAGAGAGTGTTTACAGCAACCACAAGTCCTGCAAGTGCAAACTGCTTTTCTGAGTCTGCTGGGCAGTGGATGTGTCCTGCTGGGGCAGAAGAGGATCCCCTGGAAGGGACATCCTTGATGCTGCCCTGCGCTCACCCGATGGAACAAGGGGCTGTGCCCATTGTCAACAAGTTCACAATGAGGATGTCTACCAGGAGGGGCCACTGGCAGCACACCTGAGTTCGCGGAGGGCATTTGAAAGCGCAGTGTTACCTCTACGCCCAAATGTAGCAGAGGAGGTAGAGCGGGAGGCATCCAGGGAAGATGTGCAGCAATGGTAATGGCACATCCAGGGGCTTGGAGCTAGGCAATATGTAGAAGAATACAGATCTGTGAATTTGGGCCAGGTATCGCTACAAGAACTGTATGAAATGTTTGTTTTAACCACTCATGCCAACTGTTTGAACCTGGTGATGATGCTCTGCTCCATCTTGAAGCTGTCAGCATGCACAACCCTTTATATTCTCCCACTATGAATTTAAGCAATATGAAAGCAGAGAGAATTTTAGACTGCATCAGCACTTGCCTACAGAGTAGATGAGAGCTGTGGTTTTGATCAGACTCTCCTCTTGGCTATCATTACTATAAAAGCAGTTGGGACTGTAGGACACAGAACCCTACAGTCTATCTGCCGTTCTAAAATCACAGACAAGAAGTGGTACTATTTAATTGATCTAAATAATGGTAACAATAACCTCTGTTTTGCTGGGAGTCTCACAGGACTTGGAGCGGTGAGGGATCTGACAGATGTACAATTGTTAGTTGGTGCAAAAGAGCTGCCTCAAACTGGGGTGGTCTGTGCGCAGGAAGGTCATACTGAGTGAGATCGCCTTGCCTGAAGACCTGCTGCATGTTATATACGCATCATCTTCCTGTGTGAGGGGAAAAAAATTGGGGGGTATTTTTAAGCCAAACGATCACCACAGATAACCCAAGACCTCCTTCCTCCTTTCACATGATCAGACTTATCGCAGTGTTACGGATGTCAGAAGGTTATTTAGGGCAAGGGACTTTGGTGCTGTGTTTGTCACAAGTCCTGTAATCACGTCCTTAACTGTACCTATTGCCAGCTCTGCTTGTCACACGACTCTGCAGTTAGCACGGATGCAGGAGTAAGGTGGCATAGCTGCAGACTGATGTGCAGGTCTGGGAATGTCTGCAGAAGCACAAGGCCCTGGCTATTAAAAACCAAATTGTTTATTTGGCTACCTTTTTTTTTGTGAGAAGTGTAAAGCCTACGTGGAAAGCATCACAGATGTAAAGGCTGGAAGAGTGGAACATGCTATGGATAGATCTGTAATCTAAACAAGCACCTGTGCTTCATGCCTGTGTTCAAAAATCTAGAGGCAGGGAAGGGCTATGTTTCCGATGACATAAAGTGTATGCAGAAAACAGAGATACATGTCCCAAATGACATTTTTCCCTCCCAGCTTCTAGTCTGCTAAGAAGCTTGCGGACTTCTTAGCACCAAATTGCCCACACTTATGGTCCCCACCTACGCATTCTCCCAAAGTTGGCATTTTTGTTCTGTTTTTCCATTTTAGTGCGCAATGTTGCCTCTATCTTGCAGCACAGTGCAAAGCCCCAATGTTGTCCAAGGACGTGCCATGGTCATCGTGGCAGCTTGGGTCAGGGCGCACGGGTCTCTTGGTCAGATGCGCAGGATTAGCCTCCCTGCGTGGGACAGGGCTGGCTTGGGGATTTCTTGGTGGCCTTCCAAGACTGGGGCATAGCCCTCCTGCATGTTCTAACTTGCTGGTGTTCCCCTATGCTTTTAAGGTTAGGGGGACCACCCTATTAGATTGCTATTACTACTGCAATATTACATCAACTGAACAGTGTAAAATCTGTGGACAGTCTAATACAGTGTCACATGGCAATCAGTAAGGAAGAACAGGAGAGGGGTACACAGCTCGGTGGTTGAGGAAGGAAGAGGATGGCAGTGTACTGACTTGCTCCAGCAGCTAGAATGAGGGCAGACATGTCGATAAAGCCCAGCCAGAGGAGACAATACAAACCAAACCACCATGGACGGAGATATGATTTTTCAGTTACAGCCAAGGTGAAGGTGGCATGTTCCAATGGAATTAATCCGGTATCACCCGGTAAAGGAGGGGGGTTTGGCTGTGGGAAAGTTAAATAGAAACAGCAAAGATGGTACAGGGCTGGCCTGGCAGACTACATACAAAGGGAGAGGGGTATGTCTGTGTTGAGTTGTTACGGAACAATGGCACACAGTGGACTCACACAGACACAGATGGGAATAGAGAATATGCTAGGAGAAAGAAGTGGCAGGTCATACAGGTGGATGTGGGCAGTGAACCCCTCTGGTTGCAGCCATACTCAGTGGACCGCCTCTACTGTCTGGGCTTGATCAAAATCAGCCCTGTGAAGAAGTCCTATAAAGAAACAAATTCCAGAGCTTGAGCAGTGACTAAGGGTCAAATGACACTGAGGAGAGCTGAAAAAGAGCTTTTAGCCTTGCAAAAAAAGTTGTGGAATCTACATGTTTCAGGAATACCAGAGGAAGGGCGTAGGTGTAACCCTGCACTGAACTCCAGAGGGACCATGTGATAGTCACAGCTGCAACTCTTCTCCCTCTCTTCCCTGCCCTCCCTCAGATCCAGGCTGTGTCCGTTCCCTGGCTTTTCCAGGTTTCCCGTTCTCTCAGCGAGACAGAAAGTCATCAGTTTCTGTCCATCCAAGCCCAAACACATTGCACACAATTACGACAATTGGTTCCTCCCAGTCTCTTCCTATGTAATCTTTCTCGTGGGCGGTTTCTTCCACCTATGTTCCATTTTTCTCTTGTCCAAGTGTGAGACAGGTCTTCTTCACAAAGTCTGTGTTTAAAGAGGGATCTTGCAGCAGTTTCTGAGCTAATTGTGCAATTTCTGACTCCTTTCTCTGATATGACTTGCTGCTGCCTATTTACTTGGCTTTGACAGGATGAACAAGCAACTCTGGCTGAGGAGGTATTCAGTCTCCTTGTTCTAATCCTATAGGAATTATAACAAGAATCCTGTATCAGGGTGTATATATATACACATATATGTCTATATACACACACTTTATACAGTGTACACACACTTTATAATCTATGTACGTATACCAGGTAATAAATCCTACAGTAACAGTCATTTTATATATTTAAGCCCTTAATATTAAAAGGAAAAATGTATTCTTACAGGCAGCAGAATCTCTAGAGTGGGAGTGACTGAAGATATTTATTGTCTCCAGATAAATGTTTTGTGTGTAGCAGAGTGATGAGCTGAAATAGTGGGAAGTGCTCTTTACAACAACACTGTACATCTCTACAGAATTCTAAGATTTTAACACTGAAGTTTTAACTACATTATCTATACCTTTAAATTTTGATACTGTTTGCCAGAGATGCGATTCCCCCCACCACTTTCCTACATAAAGGTATAACCAGCTAAAAGAAAGTATGTTCTGCAAGTATGACTTGTTCTATTTAGGATGCTGTCCTAAGTGATTGCCAGCCGAAGTATTCTTTTGCCAGTAGAGGCTGTATCTCCCCCAGGAAGACCTGACTGAGATAGCTCTCTGGACATATGTATTAGATTAGAAAAAAAAAAATCTGAAGTCACTTTTGCTATGCTCCCCCAGCATCCCTCCAGATTACATAAAATTAATCTGGTTTCAGACGTTTTAAAATAATTGGTAAAGAAACTATTCCCCCCAAATCCAAAAAAATGATCACTAGGTAAATGGAAGCATAAATCAAGATGACAGCTTCTTGTTAGGTGCAAAAATGGCTGCAGACTTCAAAGACAAGGAAAAGTAGTAGGAATAAGGATGGTTGTACAGATTTTTAAATGCATGAAGTTTAAGCTTACAGGAGAAGTTACTGGATTTTGCCCAGACTGATGTACTTCAGAAGCCTTTAATTTCCCCCAGGATTGAGCCAATAGCTCGTTATCTGGTTCTGGCATCAAATCAGTGATTTTTTACTAGATTAATTGCTCTTTAGTACCTTGTATTATGTACCTGCAAAACTAGTCTCATACTGTAATCTGGTCACTGCATGCTCTTGTTAATAGAAAATAGGCTGTCTTACTCTGAGCCGTTTTCTTCATTTCCTGGAACAAACACTTCTGTGAGTCTTTTCTGCACTTATTTAAATATGCAGGCATCAATTCCTGCATTTTGAATTCCGATTCCAGTACTGCTTTGTCTTCTGTCACACACCGTTATTGCCACATCCAAAACTTATTTTAAGCCCCACCACAACTTCATGTAACACTTCCTCTAAATTACTGCGCTCTCTTGAGAAATTTCACTTGCTACTCATTGTACCCATTGGAATGCCTTTACTTTTTAATGACTGACTGACTTTTTTTTTACAATCTTGGCAAACAAATGTTTGCTTTACTGTGCGACAGGAAGCAGATCACATTTCTGCTGATCACATTTTCTGATGAAAACAAGTGTTGATAACACGGGGATGTTTTGGTTACTGCTGAGCAGTGCTTACCCAGAGCCAAGGGCTTTTCTGCTTCTCACCCCACCCCACCAGCGAGGAGGCTGGGGGGGCACAAGGAGTCGGGAGGGGACACAGCCGGGACAGCTGACCCCAACTGGCCCAAGGGATATCCCAGATCATAGGACGTCTTGCTCAGCATATAAACCCAGGGGAAGAAGGAAGGGGGGGACATTCGGAGTGATGGCATTTGTCTTCCCAAGTCCCCGTTAGGCGTGATGGAGCCCTGCTGTCCTGGAGATGGCTGAACACCTGCCTGCCCATGGGAAATGGTGAAGGAAGTCCAAGAGAAACCCCTCTGCCTTGGTGACAGAATGACAGTTTTCATTGGTTTTCTCAAAATATAAGGACAGTAGAGTTACGTAAGAGACAGCAGCTTGATCATAACACCTGCCTTTACTGGAAAGAAAAATGTTGGACTGGATGAAAAAAAGATACTCAGGGATGGGAGAGACAAAGCAAGGCAGTCCGCGTGGTGATTGAATGGTCCCAGTCTTAACAGATGCAAAAAATACGGGTGTCCACTAATAGCTTTAAGATGGTTTTACAGTTATTTAATATGATAAGGATAATTTCATTAGGTGCTGTGGATTCAAAAACATTCAGTTGATACAAGTATTCTGAAGCATGTTCTTTCCTAACTCTGGCCAAAGTTGCCACAGGTGTTTAACTTTGCGAGGCATTAGCAGACCCTTTCATTTCAAATGAAAGACGAAGTACGCAAGTATTGAATACTTAATTTTCTGTACTGACCGCTGGTTGGGCTTCCTTTTACTGCTAGCAGACTATTTTCTTGTTACTACTTAAGTCCTCTGCTAGCATTGTCCATTTTGCACACTGGCCTTAATTGAATCCTATTTCTAGGAGCAAGTTGGTGGGCAGCCTATATGACTTTCTTGTAATTTTGTTCATTAAATTACAGCCAATTTCAGTTAAATCAACTTTGGCTGATTTATTTCCACTTCCATATTCCTTACAACTCTTAAGTGATATTTTAAACAAAAAGTGTAAAATTTATTCTTTCTTTTCTTATCCTTTCTCTATAGTCCTACTCCTTCTATTAACATTCATTGATTTATTCTGTTGAAACATTTAATAAGGCACCCCAAATGTGTCATTGCTGAAATCAATTATAATATACCTTGGCAGCTCAGATGTATCAATATGGCAGTATCATCCATCTTTTCTATCAGTGTCAGTTCTGAAAAGCTCTTCTGAGAATCCACATTTGCTATGACTTTCAGACTAAAACCAATGAGCTACAGAAAGCTATATATTTTTCCTTTCAAGGCCAATTATTTCTAAGATATTGCCACCAAGTAAAGATGTAAAATAATTCCATTTATTAGTTTCATTGTAGCACACTCTTAGGAATAGTGGAGAAGGTGGAGAGCCAGCCTAACCCCTGTGTAGAGGAAGATTACCAGCCAGAATAATAGTTGCTTTCTACTTAGCTACACAAAAAAAAAGAAAAAATAAGATAAAAACATGAGCACTGTAGTTCCCAGTTGAGAACTAATGACCCGGAACTCTCCTGGCTATATGGGCTGAGGGACCAGACTCTCCATATCCATGGCTTACTCAGTCTGACTTCAGAAAACCACTGCCACGTGAGCTGCCCAGCTAGGGAAAACAATGCCCTTCTGTTTATGCTGTAAAAGTTCAAAAGTTAAAAAAGGTGAAAAACTTGAAAGTTCAAAATTAAGCATCATTTCCTTGGCTGAGGCCATCTTCTTGGCTGCAAACCAGGTGATATTTCATGAAGAGTTACAAGGCTTTGCTCAGCCCCCAGCCCTTTCATACAGTTTCCTGAACTTGCATTTAGAAAACAGTCCAAGGTGTGATGTCCTAAATGATGGTGCAACTCAAATCAGGACTTGCCTTTGCATTACAGCACAGGCATTTATTCCTGTAAGGCAAAATTGGCTGATGTTGAAGCTTATCTCTAAAGAAGAGCTGTGAGAACAGGTTGTTGTAGAGATGTAGACAGCTTTTCTAAAAGCAACTAGCATCTCTTGGCTTGCAGCACGCAGTCTCTAGATAAGTGTGATCAAAGTCCATATAGCAGGCACAACGTAGCCTGTTTTCCTGGAATCCACCATGGCTGTGTTTGTCACTGAATTACAGTTGAGTTTGAAAAACTCTTTTAAAACCCATCTCTTGTTTCCATGCTCTTTGGTCACCAAAAAATGCCATTTCAGCACCAGATGCCTCCCTGCTTCAAACTTGAGTGGAAAATTCTATTATTTGGTTCTTGGTTGGAAAGGTGCTGTTTAATCATGTTTTACTTCCTCAGGCTATTCTGATAGCCACTGTCCAACTGTACTCCACTGGATAATAGTATAGAACAATATGGGGACACTGAGTCATGATAAACAAAAAGAAATGATCCTCAGAGACTACGTGTTCTTAACTATTGTGAAAATTATGATTTTTAAAAAACAGTAAATCTAATACAGATATGAGTTTCTACATTTATTTGAACACAATTATACAAAGGGAATAAAATTATGTTAATTAGTATTTCTGCATGACAAGACGTATTATAATTTTAGCCAATAATCAAATTTGACGCTGTAATTGTAGCCATTGCAATAGGTTATAGAAAGGCCTCATTTCGACTGGCAGTTTTCTATCAGTTTGCAAGCTCATTAAGTTGGCTAGCTTTCCTGATACATAGAAGATATTTGCTCTCTTTACTGAGAAATAATTGGGCAGTTTACTACTACAGTTCATAGAACTTGTTTCCGTCTTTGTTTTACAACCCTTCAAAAATGGAAAGAAAGATAGCACCTGAGGAGAAACGCTAGGAAACTCTGCCTCTAGTTAGAACACAAAAGGTGAACCTAGCAGAATCTCCTTATAAGCAGAGAGATATATTTACAGTTATGTTTGTGTGTGTTTTTAACTTGACTTTATCACAAGTGGTAGCAAAGAAGCATAGGAAAATTAAAAGGAAGAAAGGTAAACTATAACTAACATCTGGGGGTTTTCATTTCAGCATTTTGGAAGCAATTTATATGGTTTTTTTAATCCTCTAGTCATTATCATCTACAGAAGATGTAAAATGGATAGATTTGTCACTCCTAACCATGCCTGTGAAGTCTCTATATAGTGAAATATTATCAGTTGATAGCGACAGACAAATTACAAGATAATGTTCAACCGAGATGAATCCTTGATATTATTTTTTTTTTAAAAAGTAAATTGCATAATTTATGGAGGGAGAAGGAAAATTGCCACCAGCTGATTCTAACAAATGCTCCAATCTTTTACAGAGCCAATTATAAACAATAATGAACTACATTAAGGCCATGTTCCTTGGCATTTAATACAACATATGGGAGGAATTCCGTGGCCTGGGTCCAAGATGGCAACAGAGAAGACATACTTCTCTGCTAACACTGTAAGTGCGTGCCTTGCTTGATTCAATCAGTACCTGATACTCAATTTGCAAAATTTCCTTAATGCTGGTATTTGAGCACCTTCACATGTAAAGAATCAGCCTGTTTGCATAGATTCACTGCAATTCAGACAAAGCAGAGAAACACCTGATTTTGCCCATGTCTTCTGAGGAGCCTCATCCAGCAGGTATATTGAAGAATATGGCATGTAACAGTCAAAAGTTAGTTAATTAAAAACAGAAGAAGTGCCTACTTCTAGCATAATAACCTGTTATTTAGAGTACTCCTCCAGGTGGATTCTAAACATTTCTTGCCTGAGGGGATTCAACTGTGCTATTCCCGTATCCCAAAATAATATCCTTAATAAGTATGCAAAAAGCTACTCCCTACCCTTTCTACTGAAACCATAGTACCATCCAGCTGAGAACTTGCTCTTCCAAGGGAGTGCGTATCAGGGAACCAGACAGTGCTGTTACTCGGAGTTGAGGGGTTCTTGCTGAGCAGAAGGGATTCCCAGCGTCAAGTTAAGCACAGTTTCCCTTCAGAAGAAAAGCAATGCAATTGGATTATGCAGGGTTTTTTTCTGCCAAGTGCTCTATGTCAGCAGAATAATCAAGCAGTTAAAGTGAAGTAGTATTAAAGCAAAGGAAATATTAACTTCTATTATCTTAATGTTTTTACCTGCCATTCATGTGACAAGGTATTGTTTTCTAAAGAACTCTTTACATTTTTCTAATGTGCTCCTCACTGATTGGGTGTTATGAAACTTGTTTCACAATTCATTTAAACCTTGGCAATAATTAACCTGCAATGCTAATGTTGCAAGTCAGTATCACCTGGTCTGCTAGCAGATGCCATTGAGAGGGCGGAGAGGCTATTCATTTTGGCAGAGGATGAGTTCATGAGGCACAATTGCTTTAAATACTTCCATGATGAGTGAAGTTTTCCCTCCCCCAGTGCAGTGGTTTAGCAATGACAAACAGGTACATGTGAAAGGTATGCTAGTGTACTAAGCAAACATGTCTGTGTTCCTACCTTCATCCTGTAGGGAGGTTTGCACTGCAGGTTTTTTTAGTCAGTAAGAGGAGTTTATTTCATGACTTCTGTAACAAACAAAACTAGCTCCAGCTGGCACATACTGTGCACTCAGAAAAATCTACTATGCATATTGTAAGGGTGCATCTCCACAGTTTTGGCATCGTTTCCACACCACAGTCTCTCAGCTCAAGGTATATGTGAAACACTACATCAAGCAGACAAGGAACAAAATCTTCCTAGTGCTATAATGAATTGAACTGCTGTCTTCTGAAAGAACAAGCCCTATGTGGATGGATTAATATTTAATGCTGAGGCCAAAGAAAAGCAACTTTCCATTAGGAATTTTGGCATTGTCTTGAAAACACTCTATCTGTAGCTGCTGGCAAACACGTCAAAGTGGCATGCCAAACAAGCTAAAAGATGCAAAACCGTAGCTTTGTGCCTTTCATTTCTGAAATTAAACAAACAAAACCAACAAATTATACCTTTGCACATTAATGGTTGTAGGAGCTTAACCGTCCAAGGAGACATCAATGTCCCAGCCCACTGAGCCATGCAAGCTGAGCATAAGTCAGCGACTGTTAAGAACGTCACAGTTGTAAGCAAACAGATTAAAAATTTCAAGATGCACTGCATGATTTATCTTCTCTTAAGAAGACAAGCTACCTAGAGAATAGAAGTACAGACAATAGTATGAAAAGTACAATGAGACAGGCTGAGGAGACACCGTGTTTGTTCTGTGACATATTGTTAAAGAAAGCACTGAGAGGGAAAGGACAGGAAAGTTAATTCTGCAAGTAATTGAACAATGCAACAAGGATGCACAGAAACTCGAGCTCGTAGAGCTCTAAGACAGCAGTGCTGTTCTGTGCACCAGAACGCAGGCTTGGCCTTTCTCATAGGAGAAGATGGCTCTCATTCTGTTTTATCACCAGAAAAGATGGGACCTATTGCAATTAATATTCCTTTAGTGTTTCCTATGTGGCATGGCAAACTGCAGGAGCTAGGTCTCATGATATCCCCACACCACACAATACTGATAAGGAGAGGCAAAAGTAGAAGGGAGAGAGCAGATGTAGAGGCTGAAGGCAACAGATAATACACCAAGCTTTCTAGTTCCCTTCCATTTTTCTGTTTTGTTAAATAGCAAATTCTGTTGTGCCTAGTTGACGTGGGCTAGCGGTTGCATTTGTACAGAATCAGAAAGTAGTTTGCAAAAGACATCTGGAGGTCATTTGGTGCATCCTCTTATGCTAAGGGCAAACTTCAAGGGTAGATCAAGTTACTCAGGGCCTCATCCAGACAAGCATCAAGGAACAGTCAGGACTGGCTGCTCCCTTTGGGAGAGAAGCCAAGTACAGTAACAAGGCTAGCAGGGCAGGAGGAGTTTCACCAGCCAGGGACGGGTTCCACAGTACCCACGAGGCAAGCAGGCCAGGCTCTGGACCAACAAAGCCCGCGGTGAAGCACAGCTGTGATGGAACTGGAGGCAAGTACACCTATGGCATAGGTCTGATGGAGACAGAAGGCCCAGGCCTGAACTTACATGGAGCCCCTTGGCCCAGGGGCAGAGGGCATGCAGGTGGAAGTGTCTCAGGTGAGGCTGGTCAGTGCAATTAAGGCCTATTCCTGCACTCAGGGTCCTGACAGCAAGATCCTTTAGATATCACTAAGGATGGAGAAGGATGGAAGCAATAGCCGCCTTTGCTAGGTTTCTTCAAAAATGAGGATACTAAGCTAGAATAAGATCACTCTCCAAAGAGAGGAATTACAGCTCTGCCAGTTGAACAAATTAATCTAAAGTCTCAAAAGAAATTTGCCTAGTGTGGCCTTTACAACAATCCTGCTGGACAGTTCAGCAACTTAATACGGCATTGCTGGAGTTAAAACACATCATGTGGTTTCTTTGCATCTATTCCTTCCATAAATTCTAATCATTGACTATTGGTACTGGTCCCTCAGATAATCAGATCCCTTTATCTTTTGAGGAGTTTCTCATCTAATGGCTTCTTCTTGCCTGCCTGCTATGTCTTGCACTTTGGAAACTGTCTCTGTCGACCAGTCTCAGTTACTGTCTAGAAAGGCAAAATCCCTATTCCAGACCCCAATGTCAGAGAGGTCCATGTGAAAAACACTGCATTGGCTAAGCCAGGTAAACACACACCTTTTTGCTTTGCTGCTTATCCATCTGATCTTTTCAACAAAATAGACAATATGCAGGTTTTCATACAGTAAACTGAAGCCACGAATTCAAGAAATGCTGCCGTCTGTCATAGCACCTTAGGAGTCTACCCAACCTCACGGACTAAAAAGCACCATAAACTATCACCATGTAAATTAACAACAGGATAAAGTGGCCAACTCAGTCTGAGGATTTCTACAAAGCTCAGCCATGGAAAGCTTTATCAAACCAATAAAACTCTTGAGTTTTTCTCTTACTACAGAAGTCACAGGAGTTTACCGAAAGATAAAATTATGATGTCATGCAAAGCCTGCCCGTGAGCCGACAGCATTGCTCTGCTAACAACTCAAATAGAATCAAGATATGTATGTGCATTTAATGCAAAGAGACTCATTAAAGGATTACAAGGCAAATCTCAGTCTTGTTAGAAACCTGTGTTGTGATACCAGCACATGCTCTGGCATATCATTACTCAGTAAGCATGCTGGCATTGTAACCATATGTGACACCCCTAATTTCCCCAGCCTTGGGTCAGCTGAGATTCATATACCTTCTGAATGGAGGAATAGTTGTTGAATCCAGTCGTGTTCGGAGCCTTTTATAAGTAAAAATACTTGCCACTGGTTTTGCAAATATGGTTCAATAATTATACATGCCCACCAGTTTTTTGTGATGGTATCCTAACATGCTTCATACTGTGGTGGATACAGCTTCCTAAGTCATTCCAGGAAAGGATCCTCCAGAATGCTCTCTATCAATGATTTTATTATTTAGAAAGAATGAGGAATCAACCGTGCTGCCAGATGCCATATTTCAGTAGCATTCCACCTTCATACCAGTATATGCTCTTCTATCAGCATGCTCCGATCCTGGAAGACTGTAGCCGACTTCTTTCATAACGGAGAGGTCATACAGGATTTCTGGAGCTGCTGCTGGATATTCCATATCCACAAAACAGTGTGACTACACCATTGTGGTCTTGTTCAGCCTGCCTAAAAAGTGCCAGTTCACTACTTGCATTGACTATGTTGGCAATGACTCATCAGGTTTTCATAGGCTTCCATTTCTATCTGCTCTGAATACAAGACAGACGGACAATCTGATACTTTGCTTCAGGTATGTCTTAATGATCACCACAGATATGAAAAGCTACTGCAGCATCTCTGCAGAAATGCCCTAGGCATGAGCACTTGGGCAATGGAAACTCTCTGGCGCTCACAAAGTTGGAGTCCATTGCGATGTGCTAACCTGAACTGTGTTCTAGATGACAGTGATAACAGGCTGTAAGGAATCAGGTGATGGCAGGTTGTGATGCCCCTCTCCTCTTGTTGAGGACAAGTAGTAAACAAATTAAGTCTTAGAACAGTACCACTTGGCATGGTCTGTGGGACTCTGGGAAACGCTTGTTTGCACCCAGGAAATAAAAAGCACAGTGTAGCTGGCTTGCATTTTGGTCACAGTATGAGACAGAAATATTTGAAGAGTCAGGGAGGTCTGGCAAAGGTCAGACCAGGAAGGTGTCACACTCAACTTGGGTTACACTGCATCCTTTTTGGAATTATCACTTCCCAAGATAAATGTTCACTTTCTGCAGTCCTGATCCTCAGATGTATTTATGGCTGCATTATAATGCCTTTATCTGTTCGATTCAGATTACAAACATCTCCTCCCATTACTTATTATTGCAATCATTGTCACCCACAGACTTTACCAGAAAATCTAAATGGCTGATGAAAAAAGCATTAGAGCAAATCCTCATCTTCCTTGCTCCCTGTCTTATGTTTTGTTATCTTTCTGCCTCTGCTAACACCTTGAGTTCTGTCAGGAAGCAGTTTTGAAATATATGGAAGGTATATGGAGTTAATTCCATAGAAATTTCCAACCAAATTTCAGCTGGTACCAAATCAAATGCCTTGGCTATTTTCATGTGGGCTGTAACACTACAACAACTTAACTGTTCAGACATGTTATCTTGTCCCCCCAGATTTATACATCACGATCATCTTTCCTCAAAACAAAACTACCATTGAGCCAGTTAGCTCAACTTTCCTGAGTCACTCTTTTTCCTCTTTTTACTGATGACTCAATATTGGTAAGGACAATCATTCACTCTTTTGGAATTTTCCCAGTTTTTCAAGATTTCTAAAAATTTAACATTCCTGAGTCCGAGAAGTCACTGGCTAGCTTATTTTCAGTTTCATGTACATAAACTGCATTAGTCCTGATGACTTGAAAACGTGTAATTGTAGTAAGATTTTTATTGTCAGTCACATAGACTATGATCTGGATGTATTAAGCATTTTTCTTTCCTTCTTTGCTATTTCTGATTTTACTTTTTTTTCCTGTGACAGTAACTGTATTTTTTTTTATTTCTAATATCTCAATAACATCAAAGACAATATAAGTTTTTAAGGTACTGGTGTCTCAGTGACATCATTAATTTCCTTAGGCAGCTGTCTTGTTTTAAATCATAACATATTCATTGTCAGCATTAATTTAATCCTTTTTCTATTCTCGGTATGTAAACTAGCTTCATTATACTTTCGCATCTCTTCACGTGTTCTGGTGGGTTTTTTTTTTAGGGGCAAGGGGGTGTTCAGCACTCAGTAGAATATTCACCCCCCAAATCCACTTTTGTTAACAAAAGGAATGCCTTCTAAAGGTCGATCTGGATATATCTGGTTGAATTGGTGATGTACCTGCTGCATTCCTATCTTGGCAAACAGAAAGACGGTGATGGTCCAGAGCTCTGTGTTTTCAGTGAACGTCACAAACTGAAAGCTTTTTCTTTTATTTTTTTAAAAAAACACTCATGTAATGTTATGATTCCAGCATTGTGCTTTTTAGACACAGATCTATATAATGTCTTAATCTTACTCTACTTTTGCTCTTTTTTTGTTTTGTAGTCTGTTGTTAAAGCTGGCATGTATCACGACACTACTTATCTCATGCTATGTGAAGGGAAATTACAATAAATCAACATAAGAAGTGAGTTTCTTTTCCCAGTCCCAGGTCCTCATTGTGCAAAAACTTTTAAGAGGCTCACAAATCACAGCTCTCAGATTCGTGGGTGTCCCTGTAATTGGGGACAAGCCACAGCCCTGTTTGAATTTACCATCCTTGCTCCACAGAACTGCACCTATTTGCCATCAGATGGCTCTCCGTGGTTATGACAGAGGAAAGAGGAGTTGGCAGAGGAAGTGTTGCCTCTGTTCATTGAAAGGTTGTTTGGTCCAAAGCTCCTCTTTCTTTGGCTCTTAGCTATTTTAGACAAAAAAATTTGCACCAGGTTGAAGTAAAATTGAAGGCTGCAGTCCTAATTTCTCCCCACTCAACCTTTTGCGCATGTAGTATGATACTGTATGATACAGTTTTCATCTTTATCATACATTAGTTTCTTTCAATAGACTTCTCCAGGCACCAGTTGGATGGTACTTAAAGAATGATCAGCTATTTAAAATTTTCTTCTCACGCTCATATGTGATCCCACGCCTTATACATTGCATGCTGTTCAGTCCTTGTTTTGAAGAGGCAACTGTTATTTTTTGCGTGTTTTAAAACTACATTTACTATTCTAATTTATCATTGTATCTAGTTCCTTAGCGGCACTAATTTTGATAATGGTCTGTACCATGACGAAATGAGCTTTAACATTAAAAGTGCCCCAAAATACCCTTGCCTCTGCGGGTAACGTCATTACCGTATCGGAAATCTGCTATTGCTAGCCAAGACACCATTCCAGTCGCTTTCTTAAGCTTGGAAAAAGGCAGGGGGAAGATGAAGAGACACATCCCCAACACAGAAACTCCTTTTTCAGGCAGCCACTGTTCTCGTTACTGTAGTTACACCCTGGTTTGAATGGGGGTGGCAGTGGAAGCCCATACCAGATATCAAAATGCTACCACGCTTCTCTCCCTCCCCTTTGCTTGCTGCCCTACCACCTCCACATCTGCCACTCCGCTGCCACCTTTGATGGCCAGAATCACTTCCTCCACCCCCTTCTTTGAAGGCCTCTACACTGTGAGACAGACTGCAGTGTTAGGTAGACGTATTCCATACCACCGAGGTATGAGACCCCCACAAACCCACCAGAGTCCCCTTCCAAGAGGTGTCGATACAGACTGACGTGAACAGAGTCTTTCTGCCCTATTCCAGCACTTTGCTGGGAAGGTAGAATAGCAGGAGACAAGAAAAAGGCCCGTGGCTTCCAAGTCTGTTTACTTTTGGAGTGGAGATGCTACAGCCTCCTCTGGGAAGGAAGTTTAAGGTAACCACTAGCGCTCCATCATCAATATTTCATGTGATACACTGCCCATCCACTGACTCATTGAATCAGCTTACACGCTGACTCCAGCCTGAATCACCGGGCCTTCAGCTGTCCCCTGCGACCCCAGGCCTGCTGCGCAGGAGAGCAGATTTCTGGGAACCGTCCTCATCTCCTGGTAGTCCCAAAGCACACAGTGGACCTTCTCCTCCACTCGTCCGAAAGGTGACCTGCAAAGCTCCTGCTTGGGCCTTCTGGATGCTGCCATCCCTTTAGAGACCTGGAGGCTCCGGGCCCTACCCTGTCCGGCTCTGGTTTCCCTCGGAAGCCAGTTTCTGTCAGCCGCGACCTGAGGAGCAGCGGCCTGGTGGTCCCGCTGCTGCCAGGCAGGGCCCGACAACGAGAGGAAGCGGGTTTGTTTGTTTTGGGTTTTTTTTGTGCCCAACAGCCATAGCTGACACCCAACAGAAGAACCCGGGTTAGCTCTCACACACACGCTCGGACACTCGCACACGCGAGCCGCTTCCCCCACGGCACCACCTTGACTTCAACGGCTGACGCTTCCCCCCGCCAACGCCCCGCCGCTCCTCACCCCCCCCCCCCCCTCGGCGGGAAGGCAAAAAAACCTCCCACCGACCTTGCCTCCGTTCCGAGCCGGGGAGTTGCGCGTGTGTAGACCAGAGCCAGCCATGTCGTGCCACCCCCTTCCTCCTCCTTTCTCCTTCTTTCTTTCTTTCTTCCTCCTCGCCCCCCGGGCCCCTTCCTCTCAGGGCCGCGGCCGCCTCCAGTCAGGCGGTTGAGGGGGCGGGAGCCGGCACCGAGCCGCCGCCCCCCCCCCCCCCCGCTGTGTGAGGAAACGGCTCTCACGTGAGGGAGGCGGCAGCGCCCGGCTTACCCTGCCCGCTGCCCGGGGAGGAGGAGGCGCCAGCGGGTCCCGGGGCTCGTCGGCGCCATGCCGACCAGCTTCACGGTGGTACCGGTGGAAGCGCAGGGCGAGGAGCGGGAGCCGGCGGAGCGCGATGGGCAGCGGCAGGAGGAGGAGGAGGAGGGAGAGGAGGAAGACGACGAGAGGGACCGGGGCTCCGGTGAGCGCTGAGGCGGGCGGGGGGGGGGGGGGGAGAGCCGGCGCTTTGTGCGCGGAGGAGCGGGGGCCGCCGCGTGGGGCCGGCCCCCCGTGGTGGCCTGCGGGGGGGGGGCCGCCTCGCCTGTCGGCAGCGGGCGGTGCCGGGGGCTACCTGGCCAGGTGGAGCGGCGCGCCTCGGGAGAGGGCGAAAGTCCGGCGCCTGGGGTGGCCGAGAGCCGGTTTCTCTCTCGCTCCCGAAGCCGTCGCCGCCGGCCGGGAGGAGGAAGCGCTGCCGGCGGAGGCTGCGGTCGGGGGAGCGGAGCGGGGCGGGGGCGGGCGCGGCGCCGTGGGTCTGGCTGCCGCTTGTGAGGAGGAGGAGGAGGAGCGGGAGTCGCCGGTGCCGCCGGCAGCCCCGCCGGCGGGCGTGAGAGTCACGGAACCGTAGCTCGGGTTGGGAAAGCCCTTTGGGGTCACCGAGCCCGACCGTTAGGCTGGGTCTCGAAGCCGAGTCCTGCGGGAGCTCCCTAGGGAGAGCGGAGGGAGGGAAGGTCCGGGGCTGCGGACAGGAGCGGAGCCTGGCTCTCTCCGGCCGTGTGCTTGAGCCTTGGGTCGAGTGGGTGTTTGCTACCGGAGGGCGAGGTGTCGGAGCCTTGCCCCCCTGCTAGGCCTCGTCCCCGGACCACCACCCCCCCCCCACCCCCGGGGGGGGAGCAGGCTGAAGCCCGAGGTGGAGCTCGGGCAGCCGGAGTGAGGGTCTGCCTGGTCCGGGCAGCCCCCTCCGCGGCGGGGTGGGCGTTTGTGGGCACGGGGTGGCGGGGAAAGGAGCGGCTTTCTCGGTGGGACGGTGAGGCAGCGCTGGGGAAGCGGTAACTCCTTCGTAACTCCTTAGTAACTCCTTCGTAACTGCTTCTGCCTTCGGCTCAGAACCCCTCAAGGCTCCCTCTTTGCGAAGCGCGTCGCAGCGGCACGCTGCTAGCACTACCCGAGCTAGTTGGGTCTTGCACGTTGTTTTGGACGCTGTGTTACAGTCGGTACTCATTCTTAATGTTGTTTTGGGGTGGGTGGGTTTGTTTTTTTTTTTTTTAGATGTAGATGATCATAGGTGAAAAGATGGGTTTTTGTAAAAGGCAATTCCTCGTAATGGCGGCTTCTCCTTTTTGTGGTTTAGGTCACGGATAAATAAGGGTAGTGCCGTTGGATGTGAATGTAAAGAGATGACAACAGATATTTGACAAGCTTAATGTAGTTACATTAATTTCTCTTTGCATAAAGGTTCTTTAGGAAGATGATCCAGTAAAACGCCAAGCTGACAAAGCTGGGTTGTTTCCTCCCAGATCTTTCTCCCCTCAAACCCCTACCTACCCGTAAAAAATACGTACAACACATAGTTTCATTTTCTTTGGTATAGTCAAGCGATGAGCAAGTGCTCTAATAACTGCCATTTTTTTTTTTTTTCCAAACTAAATGGAATAGAAAAACCAAAATAGTGTAAGCTGTGGCAACAGTTGTTTTCCTGTACTGGGTGGATGACAGCAGCACAGCATTAATCTGTCTGGGCAGTCTTCCCTATGGTAGAAGAGCTAGTCAGAAAGGCAGGGAGTGCGGTGTTTGGTCAGATGACATCTCAAAATACTGAACATATATATACAGGCATAGTTAGACAGGAATTGTTAGACCACGCGTATATATGAAGCATCTGGAAGGCTTGGAACATTTGGAAATCTTGGGCGGGTGAGGGGAAGAGTGGAACTGGCACTCTCGTAGTGGCTTATTTCTAACCTTTAGGGTTGTGATGAAGAAAAAAAATAAATAATTCTTCACGCAATTAAGTAGAATTTGTGTGGACTAGCAGTTACATTTGCAAAATATGTTTACTGTATATCTAATGTATCTACTGTTCTGGATCTGTGCCACTTGAGTGGATGAATTTATGTATGACTTTTCCTGTAAAATAAGGAGTAGAGAGAAAAACACTAAAAAAGGAAGGCATTGACTTGTAAACAAGATATAGTTAGAGAGCTGCGATTTCATTAAGAGATTAAGCGCTATACTTGGGTACAGAGGTTTGGGAAGTGAACGACATACTTAATGTTGCCTCGGGTATTATATGTATGTTTGTGGTATGTAAAACTGTAATGCTTAAAATTAAGTTAATGCTGTGTAATCAAATAATTCTCTTTGACTCATTCTTCTGAAAACTTTAAAGAATTCTGAAATACTAGTACAGCTAAAAACTGTTCTAGATAAGCCCATCTAAAAGCCTGCTGCTCAGAGAAGCTTGCCTTTCTCCCTGCTCTAGCCTTGAGAAAAAGACTAGGGAGTAAAACATTTCCTTCCCAGCCCTCCTCCACATCATTGGGTTCCCTTCCTTTTTCCTGCGCTTGACCTTGGTGGTCATCAGAGGCTTCACTGGGCTGGTTCAACGTGCTAAACTGGCAGAAAACACAACCCCTCCAGAGGGAAAAACATGCTTCCCCTGTTTGGGAGTTGAGGTGAGTGAGTGCTGCAAAAAGTCTGAGAATGGCTAGAGTTGTGTCAAGGCAGGAGGGGGGTAAAGCTGAGGGTGGAGATAGAAGTAAAAAAAGAGGGAGAAGGGGAACTTCCCCTTTGGCTCACCCTTAGCCTATATAGCTCAGCATATAATTTTGTTCCAATTTTTAAGGAATCTAGAATTTTGTCAATTTTGATTGAATTGTCCAGCTTAAAAACCAAGTAGTTGTTCTGAAACTTCCTTGACTGCACTAGTACGTTGTTTAAAAAAAACCCCAAACAAACAACAAAACAAACCACCACACCCTAAACAAAAAAAACAACTGACAAACTGAAAGAGCACGAAGCATCCCCCACCGCCCCCCTCAAACCCACAACATTGTTTTTTGGAGGAAAGGAGACTGTATGCTGTTAAGCTATTAGATCACCAGTAAAGTAGTTCTGGTATGTTAGTAGCAAGGCACTTGTCAAAGGGCATAAATGCACAGAATAGTTGATATTATTCTCATCTGACACTCATCTATGTGATAATGGGGTAAGCTGGGTTGTTCTTACTCTATGCTCTTCACTCCTTCATAATCATCTGAAATTCTGTAGCCTTGTATTTTCTGGTGATGTGACACCCTCACACGTGTGAAGGAAGGAAAGACCTGGGTGGGTGGCTGTTTGGCTGGATTATAGCACTGGCCAAAGTAGAACTTGGGAAGAGCAGGGAGGCAGAGTGGAAATGAATGCTTGGATTGAACAATATAGTTGAGGGTTGGAGCCTGCTGACTCAAATATGCACAAAGTGGCAGAAAGCATGTGTGCCTGTGTCTTTTTTAATGTGTTTATAATACAGTACAAGGGGAGGATAGTCAGGAAATAGTAACTGGTTGCAGAAGAGAAGGAAACGGGAGTCTGTTGTAGGCAGTAATAGATGAAGTTTTATGATAAATTCTGGCTTTGATTTGTATTGGCTTTTTTGTTTTCTTCACATGTGTTAGTAGTGACTGTCTATTAGATAGACCTGTCAAAACGTTGTGAAGTTGATCAAATCTCTATTTCATTACAGCTCTCCATGTCAGGTGTTTCAAAGCATAACTAGTATTTTTAGCATCCCATAGTATTATTTACCTAGCCACAGCAGTGTCTTATTTAGAAACCAATATGAGGACTAACTCCTACAAAATCTTTTTAAATTGAAGACCCTCAAATACAAGGAATATCAATGGCAAACCTGGTCATCTACCAAGAAGTCATCACATAACTAATGAAGCACAAATACTGTGAATTTCTGTAAAATGTTAATTCCTGGAAAACCAGGAAACAGTTGAGGCAAGTATCTATATATGCAGTGGAGGGAAGACAGGCCAATCTGAGATGTCTGGTGTATTTTCAGTCAGCTTCTGCTCAAACACAGAACCAGTCTGTAGTTCAGAATTTACTGTACAGATAAATACAGTATTACATGTTCCCCTTCGTCCTATTGCAGTTTGTCCAGTTTTCTGTACCCTGACAGAATGCAAACTGCTGTCTTTGCTTTTTTTTTTTTAATCTCCACAGGTTAGTTATCCCTCTCTGCCCTATTCATGTGCTTAGCCAGTAGTGTGCACAGTGTTTCCAGTACGGGCTAAAGGCTCAGGTCTAGAGATATGCATGGGAGCATGGGTTGGTAAATACGATACTGTTTTCCACATGCTCTTCCAGGCTCCAATAACTTGTGGGTCAGAAAAAGATGAGCATTCTATGAAATTGGATTAATTTCTCATTTTTCGGTGAGTTTAGATTTTTAGATTAAGTTCTAAATTTGTTTGTATTCTAAATACACTCAGCGAATTTCTCTTCCATTATGTTTTTGGCACCTCAGAAACTGTGGCAGCAAGATCTGCTGCTCAAAGGCAAATTACCTCTTGTTTGTTTGTTTTCCGATCCAGTCATCAGATTAAAAGCATCAAATCATGCTAATACTTGTCAGGTCCCTCTCCACATTACTCAAGATTTTTATAAACCTTGTCCCATCTTAACCCCATCACCTTTTTTCCAAACTGAAAACTCTTTATTTAGTCATTCTTTACAAGGAAGCTATTTGTTACTTATTGTTCTACTTTCTTTCTCTGAACTTTTTCCACTTCTGTTCATTTTCAAATGGGGGAAGTTCTACAACTGCACATGATAATCAAGTTGTGAACAAACAGTGATTTCTGCCTTCCCCCCCACCTTGTCTAACATGGACATCTTTCCCTTTTTGTTCCTGATGTTCAGGCTGTGGTGTGAAAGGTGATTATTGAACTGGTGTTTTTATGAAACAAATCATAACCAAAGTATCTCATTCATGAGAGGTAATGATCAGTTGGAGCCCAGCTGAGGTAGGATTGTTTTCCTTCATGTATGTACATATCTACTCTTAAATTTCTACATCGAATTTTGCCTGTTGGTTTAACATTCATTTAGTCTTGGAGACCTGCAGCTCTCCACTGTTGGCCTGGGCCTTGACTGTCCTAAATAACTTGAAATAATTTCAAACTGTCCCATCTCTGGTCACTTTGTGTTTTTTATTTTTGTTGCTGTTTTTTACTACTGTGCAGAACAGCATGTGTCCCAGTAGAATTTCAGTGACCACCTCCATCTCTGAGAATAGACCGTATTTGTTTTCTATTTTCTTACTCAGTTATTTACCTATGGCTTATCTAATATCTTCTCTTTTATTCTATGGCTGCTTTATTTCCTTAAGTATGTTCAGAGGACTTCATCAGAAGTCTTTTGGAGATCTTGGCGGACTGTATGAATTAGGTTTCTGTTATCCATGTGCTTGTTGATCCTATCAAAGAACTCTTTCAGGCATGTGGGACAGAATATCCCCTTACAGAAGCCACATTTGTTTTCCTCCTCTGCCACCCCGATGTCATATTGTATAATACAACTTTCGACTGGAAAATACTATTCCTGTTGCAGATAAATGCATATCTGACATTTGATCACAGGCACGGGAGTTAGACACAGGGATTTTCTTTGCTCTGAGAGGCATTGGCTGTCCTGATGTATGTCCAGCTCTGCCAGGGTGCTCTAATTGATCCTTTCACTGTTTAATACAGCTACATGTATCATTGTGAACGTAAGTGTTTCTGTTAGCTATTGATAGCTCTAAGGGAAATGGGGGCAAATAAAGGAGGCAGAGTTAGGGATAATAAACTAAACTGTGGAGTAAGTGGTCACTTAGAATTGTTATAACTGTTTAAACATTTCTTTTAGACTGTTGCAGTTTTGACCTTTTTTGAGAAGGAGAGAACCTTCATGCTTGAAATGGGCAGAAAATTATCATTTCTACTCCATTGTGTTAATTTCATGTGAATGAAATGCTAACATTCTCTTACTGTACTTATTGCCTAAGAGCTAAATGTAAATAATACTAGTCATAAAACAACTTTAAAGTAGAATATTCCCAGAGAAACTAACATCAAATGTAGTGATATCAACCCTCATAATTTTAACTTCTCTGATCCTGTAATGAAAATACTGTTACTGAGATTTTTTTGATCTCTTATTGCTGATTTTTCTGTTGGTGATAATATTTTTGCAGCCATCAGAATATGGTGAATAAAGGTCTTCTGGTATAACTGGTTTTTACTGTTTTTCATAACAGAACTTTGCTTGTAATGTTTTGTTATCTTACAAACTTAAGATGACTGTTACTGTGTTAAAAGCTCACAGGTAAGCGTTGTAAAGACTACCTTTGGTAAGGGATATAGTTTGTTACTGCATAGCAGATCTTATTAGCTGCTGCTGGGGGAAAAAAAAGTATTTCTATTCTCTCCAGTGCTACCGCTTGTGAATTGTTTTAGGGAGCCAAATCGGCAGGAAACTAGCTATGGCAGAAAAACAGTTGTTTTTAAAAAGTTGTTTTAAGAGGCTTTATTTCCTTGAATCAGCTCATTGCAGAACAACGGTGGTGTTCCACCCCCACCCCAACACGGAAAACCACCCCTTTTGGCAGCACTGACCTGATTAATTTTTCCTGCATCTTTGAACTATGTTGTTGCTTTACATAAAAATAGATACTAAAGCATGGGGAATGAAACAATTGGCACTTTAGATTGCTCTTTAGATTAATGAACTATAAAATGTTATCACAGGGAACTTATTTTCTGAATCTGAGTAGAAATATTGAGGGTTCCCCCCTTAACAAAATGTGTTGCTTGGTTTAAATGAGTTCTCCTACCAATTTTATTTTTTTTCTACACAACCCTTTTGTGGCTTATGTGGTGGTTTTTGCATAATCAGATAGTATTTCTTTTCCTACTTGATTCAGTATACCAGTTGAACAAGGAGCATTTCTGGTACACACTATAATTTGTATAACCGCAATTATTTGTATGCCCTCGCTTCGTAAAATGTCCAGACAGTAGCTAGCAGAATTTTAATTCTGCTAATAGCGTAGCTTTTCCTGTCAGGTTTCTATTTACCTTCCCCTACCCCAAGGTAATAAGAGTACTTCAGGTTTGGAGTATGTTTTCCTTGGCTCTTTGCACCTTTGATGCAGTGGTGACAGTGTCATGATTTAACCCCAGCCGGCAGCTCAGCCCCACGCAGCCGCTCACTCACTCCCCCCACAGTGGGATGGGGGAAAGAATCAGAAGGACAGCAGCGAGAAAACTCGTGGGATGAGATAAAGACAGTTTAATAGGGAAAACAAAAGCTGTGTGTGCAAGCAAAGCAAAGCAAGGAATTCATTCCCCACTTCCCATGGGCAGGCAGGTGTTCAGCCATCTCCAGGACAGCAGGGCTCCATCACGCCTAACGGGGACTTGGGAAGACAAATGCCATCGCACCAAACATCCCCCCTTTCCTTCTTTCCCCGTGTTTAAATGCTGAGCATGATGTCCTATGGTCTGGAACATCCCTTGGGTCAGTCAGGGTCAGCTGTCCCGGCTGTGTCCCCTCCCAACTCCTTGTGCCCCCCCAGCCTCCTCGCTGGTGGGGTGGGGTGACGAGCAGAAAAGCCCTTGGCTCTGGGTAAGCACTGCTCAGCAGTAACCAAAACATCCCTGTGTTATCAACACTGTTTTCAGCACAAATCCAAAACATAGCCCCATACCAGCTACTGTGAAGAAAATTAACTCTATCCCAGCCAAACCCAGCACAGACAGCAAAGACAAATTCAGTGGCAAAGGTGTCATCACTCTCAGCAGTGGTTGTGAACGTTTTTTCCTTCCCTGCTGAAAGAAAAATACATGAAGTGCATTGGGTGTATGTGGCAAGGTTTTGGTAGCGATGGGGCTGCAGGGGTGGCTTCTGTGAGAAGATGCCAGAAGATGCCTCCATGGCAGAGCCAGTTCTAGCCAGCTCCAAGACAGACCTGCTACTGGACAAAGCTGAGCCCATTGGTGATGTTGGTAAGAAGGGGTAAAAAAAAAAAAAAAAAGGCTGTGCAGCAGCAGCTAAGAGAGAGGAGTGAGAATATGTGAGAGAGACAACCCTGCAGACCCCCAGGTCAGTGAAGGAGGAGGGAGAGGAGGTGCTCCAGGTGCTGGAGCAGAGATTCCCCTGCAGCCCATGGGGAAGACCATGGGGTGCAAGTTGTCCTCCCGCAGCCCATGGAGCAGATATCCACCCTGCAGCTCATGAAGGACCCCATGCCAAAGGAGGTGGACGTGCCCTGAAGGAGGCTGTGACCTGTGCAGAGCCCACACTGGAGCAGGCTCCTGGCAGGACCTGTTGCCTGTGGAGAGGAGTTGATGCCGGAGCTGGTTTTCTGGCAGGACCTGTGACCCCATGAGGAGATCTGTGCTGGAGCAGTCCGTTCCTAAAGGACTGCACCCCACGGAGAGGACCCGTGCTGCAGCAATACTTGGAAGAACTGCAGCCCATAGGAAGGACCCTATATTGGAGAAGGTCACGAAGGACTATCTCCCGTGGGAAGGACCCCACGCTGGAGCAGGGGAAGAGTGAGGAGTCCTCCTCCCCCTGAGGAGGAAGGAGTGGCAGAGACAAGGTGTGAGGAACTGATGGTAACCCCCATTCCCTGTTCCCCTGCGCTGCTGGGGGGAGGAGGGAGAGAAAACTGGGAGTGGAGTTGAACCTGGGAAGAAGGGAGGGGTGGGGGGAAGGTGTTTCTAGATTTGTTCTTATTTCTCATTATCCTACTCTTTTATTAATTGGCAATAAATTAAATTAATTTCCCCAAGCTGAGTCTGTTTTGCCTATGATGGTAATTGCCGAGTGATCTTCCTGTCCTTTTCTTGACCCGCAAGCTTTTTAATCTTATTTTCTCCCCCTGTCCTGTTGAGGAGGGGGAGTGATAGAGCGGCTTGGTGGACACCTGGTGGCTAGCCAAGGTCAACCCACCATATGAAGTCTATGAAAACCACAGTCTCTGATTTCATATGCAAATTTTCAAGTAGTTGCAAAATTGGACAAAGTTTTGATGCACTAGGTTGTGCAACACTACGTTCTTGCTATGCTGCCCTGACCCTGCTTTACAAGAGGTATAACTGTTTCTTTGGCAGCTTTTCAACCCTCAAAATTGCAGTCCTTGAGTTTTAGGGTGTCAAAAGTGTTACCTACTTATTTTTAAAGGTCTGACAGTAATCTTCAGAAATGGATCCGTGAGCAGTTAGTAGTATACAAACTTAAAAGATGGTCCCTGAATAACTTTGCTCTTGAATCACAGCTATAGGAAAGCATGGCTTAATAATGTCTGTGTTAATTGGACCGTATTTAGTATTTGCTTCTTGACTTCAATGGCTAGCATTCTTAATTAGGCACCTTAATTAGCTGTATCCTTTAGCTAACTCATAGCAACCAAAGATAAGCAGCATTCAACCTGTTTAGGAAATCATTCTGGGAGCCTTTGGGAGGCGAGATGTTGGCTGGTAACTGGTTTGCAAAAATGAATTTTTTCTTTTTTTTTAAACTCGTGTATCTTCTGGAAAAAAAAATCCTCTCTCTTTTTGGAAGAAGAAATGAAAAAGTTGTTCTATTTGTTGCCTTCTGACAAGGGGCACACAAGTTTGAAACTCTTTTTAAAATTAAAAGCATCTTCCTACAAGTTTACTTTTTGAAGAGGATAGAACCTTTTAGCAGATTAATTCCAGTCTTGAAGAATGGGAAGCTTGTGTATTTTTCATCTAGCTTCAGAAAGGAAAGTTTAGAACATCCTTGAAAATATGTTGGAACTTCACTTTGTTACCTGTAGAACTGTCCTGATAGAAAATTAGCAGGGCATAAACAACCTAATAGCTTGCTGCCATTGATTAGTGACCAGTCCTATCTCTATCCCTCTACTGGCCTTTCTTGCTTTGTGGAATATCTGCTGAAGACTTGCACGAGCAGCTTTATTTTGCTAGTAAGGAACAAGAAGCAGTACCTGGAAAAAAAAAAAAAAAGAAAATGGGGAGGTACAGGAGGCAGGGGTTTTGCAGCATCAGTGGGTTAAAGCAGCTCTTTTGGGCTCTGATAAGCACCAGAGCTGGTTCTAGGAAGGAGGAACTTTGGGAAATGGGCTTGGAAGGAGCCTTCAATCCTTTCAGCCTTTCCACAGTTGACCATGCTTGTGGCATAGGTAGGTGTTAGGATCACAGAGAAAAGTAGATTTTGGATGCGATTCAAAGATTTGACGACAGGAACTAGTCTGTTCTAAGCAGTAACATCAATTTAATAGAATTGAAACAGTTTGTATGAAGTTGTTTAAGGCTGGTATAGAATGTGTGAAATAGATTAATGCATAAACTAGAAGACAGTCATGTATCTAATTTGAAAGAGAAGTAAAAAATTATGCAGCCAGTCTTAAAGAAGACCCCTTTATAATTTCAAAATACTTCTTTTTAAAAAGAGTGCTTGCAAAGTTACTAGAATTATGTTTTAAGGTGTTTTTTATCAGTTACATCTTAAGTACAATTAATGCAAGCTTTTTCTACATAAAAATCAATGTTTAGCAACTATACTTATGGTTAACTTGCTTAAGATCTGCTAATGCGTACTTGATGCATAAAATTGGCTTTTTTAGCAGTAGATAGATCTTTGGAATAGGTTAATACTACCTGTTGCTAATGTGTACTGATCTGCTTAGTGGGAGTATTTTAAAGTGAATTTATTTGATGGAAAGAAAACTTTAAATGTATTTATTATTAGGCCAAGACCTGGGATGTTTTAGTGACTTGACCCTGCCCACTTCACTAAGCATGGTGTTTATTGCTGACGGAAATCCTTCGGCTTAATTCTCTTTAGAGAGTTCTGTGACTGTCATGTAGTTTGGCTGTGTCATGTGCATGCTTCACACTGCATGAAGCCTTAATGACTTGTTTCAGGATTAATCCAATAGTAGTAAGAAACAGGATTTGAGGTCTTACACAAAGCTGAGAGGAAGCAACTGTCAGTTTCCTGTTTCAATTCGTGATACGTGAAGAATCAGCAGAGGGGAATGACTTGATTTTTTTTCTTAATCATGAGTGAACAAGACTATGAAGAAAGTGGGCCAAATCCAAGTGAGTCTCTTCAAAAGACAATACCATTGTTCTAATGACTTTTTTATTGGAATAGCAGGTTCTGTACTTCCAGCTATATTATAAAGAGCTTTTGCAGTGTGTTTTCATTAGAAGTAGACTGTGCTTGATTATAATAGTAGCCTAAGTAAGGGAAAACTAAAATTTAGTGATGTTGATAACGTGAGTGATGGATGTAGTACTAGAGTTCTCCATTATGTAAAGGGGTTTACAAGGAGCTTAAGTACACCTCGTTCTGCTTTTCAAGATAACTTACTTAAATTGTGCTAGTCATTGATAAAAATAATGCAAGAAATTTGTGATGTAGTACATATATTTAGACATTTCTTTACCAAAAAGACCAATAACCTGCAACTTTGAAGTAGATTGCACTGAATTCTTAAACCAATCTGATGCAAAAATTCAGAGGCAAGATGCGTTCAAGCAAGGTTATTGATGCCTTTTCATAATTTGAATTAAAGCAAGGTAGTGTCTTTTGAAAACTTGAGTTTATGTTAGAATTTTAAAGAATACTTCTGTATATTTTTGGGTTAGGAGTGGTAAGAAACTAAATTTTTAAGATTGGGTTCTCTTTAGTTGCCTGTCAATCAAGAATTTGGACATACAGGAAGTGAATATGCACGATAGAGAAGATAGAATTACAGTTTTTGCCACAGGCAACTTTCTAGGATGTGAAACTTGCATACGTCAGTCTTAGTGACTTCTAAACTTTATGTATTTTTACCTTAAAAAGTTTATTTACATTAACAGTAAATGCTTGTTTACCCTTGGGCAAACAGGATCTTATCTTCATATTCTCAGTTTGTAATGGTTTGTTCTTAATGTGACTGAATAATAACTTAATGAAAATGTTACCATAGTTTTTTATTAAAAACTGTTATTTTTCACCTGTATCTGGCTAACTGGAACCTACTTCAAGGTACATGGGCTGTGATTAAGAGTTGCCCTTTGGAAACTAGGAAAGGTTAGAACTTTTCTGTGAAGTATTGTTCTTCAACTGCATTTTGCTTTAGACAGCAGCATATAAAGTTAGAAATTTCTAGTGGGAAGCAAAACTTTCTAGTTTTACACATGTACTTGTTTAGAGAACAGCTATACCTTATCATAGCCAAGCTATCTTATTTGAGGCCATGTGGTTCAAAAGTTTTAGATCATTCTTACATCTTTGAATACCACTTGTATTCTTTTGCCATATATTTTGCCATTTATTTTTCAGATAGATGTTAAACTCTTACAGCATGACAGGAGACATAGATGCTTGCTTTTTTGGACAGAATGTGTTTGATCAGAAAAGCAAATAGGAACATTTCTTGAATGTGAACAATATTGACAGACGTAGTATAGGACAGCAAGGAAGCAGTGAATCTGGAGAGGATTTAGGGGTCAGACTGGAATAGAATAGCATGAGCTTGGTTTAACGCTGTGGTAAAGAGGGCTAGCCTGATCCTTGGAGTACAGAGGTGATGATTATACTTCTGTAAATAGCATGCTTGAGACTGGTGTTAGAAGGCTGTATTTGATTTTTAAAGTTTGAAAAAAATTTTTTTGCATAACTTAAACTGGAGAGAATGTTGCCACAAAAATTATTAACGTTAGGAAAATGTTTTATGAACTTAACTGTTTCAGTTTTTCAAAAGGAAGCTTGAGGCGATTTGATAAGTATAGTTACCTTCAGAGATAGAAAATACTAAGTGGAAGTGGTTAAATTTGGAAGGTGTACTAGGATGCTATAGCTAGAAGTTTGAAAAGAGCCAAATTTAAATAGGAATAAGGAACAATTTGAGATTTTTATAGTAATTAAAAAACCTTTAATCTTCATAAAGATAAATTGATAGGCTTTTTACTTATTTCCATTCAAAAAACATCAAGAGATACACTGGTCAAATTTCAGTATGCATTTTCAAAGTCATAGAGCCTAATGCAGAAATGAAATTCTGCAGCCAGTGGAAAGACAGGAAATCAGATTAGATGGTCTAATATTTTTGTCCTTAATCTCTTGAACAGGCATCCTAGTGCAAATTTAGGATCACTTAAATGATCATTTCCTTCTGCTCCAAGCCCTGCTCTGCCACTTTCCCAAAGACAAGACACCTTAACACATTTTTTTCATACTCTGCCTCATTTGATTTGGGGTGGCGGGGCAGGAAAGGGCAAAACCCAACCACTATAGTTCTATGTTGTAGTAATGTTGGCATCAGTGCTATGGAAGTGGCGTTGCTTATGCTGATTGCTCATTCCTACACCGATGGCGTCTCTAGTGACAGCACAAGCATTTGTGTAGTGAACACACAAACTCATCTGGATTAAAGGTAGCAGGAAGAATAAAACCAAAAGCAAAACAGCCCCCTCCCAACTCGGCATTAAGTGCACACCACTGTTGCATTTATAATAGTTCTGTTTGTGTGAGGAACAGTGTGATGATACAGACACACAAATGGGTGAGTAGTTAAGTGTGAGAGGGGAATGAGAGGGCCACCTCTTTGGTGGCAAAGGTGGCCTCTGCCTGTTTAAGCTATACTGTTGAGTTCTGTCTTGGTGTAAAATGGACCAATCTGGATCAGCTTAGAAATTTTTAACTGGTAACATACCTTAAAGTATTATACCTGTCAGAGTTTGTGAGGACCACTGCTCTGAAACTTCTGAGGAATATGAATTTGAACAAAGTGCTGTCTTTTGCCTCTATGACCAACACTTTGAATTGTGATATGCAGACATATTTCTGATGTAAGTTTTGTTTGGTGTGTGGAAATGTTAATGAGAAATCATCAGATGACATTGGCGGCTCTAAACTCGAGGCTAGCACAACTCTGGGATGGTTTGTGATAACTTGCGTGGGTTACACTGCATTGGCAGGTGCAGGGCTAGGGCGTGTGGGAGAGCACATTGTGATCATCTGCGTGAACGCTCTGAATATTGCCTCCCAAACTTGAGACATGTCTCCTACCTTCTCTGCTTGCAGCTGTAGATCTCATGTAGAAAAGATGATGTAATTTGTTGCAGCTAATTTCTGTGTAAATATAGCTACACCCATCGCGGTGCTTGAGTATCTGTAGGAATTGTTGCATGACCTGTCAACACAGAAAATACCAGACACGCTTCTAGGAAAGGTACATTAGTGATGGCTTTAGTTTGTCCACTGGTCCATCAGTAAGCACAAAGTTGTGCTATGGTATGTGAACATTCCATAGCAGATTAAAATAGTAATAATAATAATTTTAAAAGTATATATTTGAGGGGGGAAAACGGATTTATTTCTAGAGCTTAGGCTTTGATCACCTTATGTTGGCTGGAATGGAGTGTCACATCAACAGGTGGGGTTTTTTTGTGTGTGTTGCAAGACAGAGGAAACATTAGACCATAATCAAGCCCACAAAAGACTTTTTTGTTATTGTTTTATTTTGCCTTTCTTATGGATCTTTTAATACCAGTGGTAGTCCAAGATGAAATACTGGCTCAGATGGACTACTAATCTAGTCCAGATTTAAGATTTTTGCCTGTAAACGCTCATAACTTGAATTACTTTTAGAAATCAAGCAACAGGAAGCATAGATTTTCAGAGTGCTTTAGTTGAGGAGTTTTAATTGGATTCCAGAAGACATGTGCAGCTTAGAGGAATGTCAAGAACTACATTGGAAGTTATAATTTTTATTGTATGTTTAACTCGCCTCCACAACTGAGAAGAGTTTGAATTGTTGCAATTTCAAAGAAGCCTGAGGGAAAGGTGATTTGCTTGTCAAGCACTGGAACAGGCTGCCCAGGGAAGTGGTTGAGTCATCGTCCCTGGAGGTATTTAAAAGACTTGTAGGTGTGGTGCTTAGGGACATAGTTTAGTGATAGACTTGGTAGTGTTAAGTTTATGGTTGGATTCTGATCTTAAGGATCTTTTTCAGCCTAAAGGATTCTATGATTTGATTATCTTTAAGCTTTCTCACAGAATTCAGGAGAATAGGGTTAAAACACAAAGCTGTAAATGACTTGAGACTTACTAGTGGAACAAAGTACCTATTTCTATATTCCATGTTACCTCAGTGGAAGCAACTGAAATATTTTTTTTCTATTTGCACCGGAGGTGATATTTACAGCATTTGTGAAAGGTGTAAATCCTGTCTTTTCTTAGTTCTGGTTTTCCAGTGAATCCCTTCTTTCCAAGAAGGGATGAGCTAAGGATTGGGATAGTAGCTTATTTCATTAACCTCACCATAGTTGTTGGCTGTGTGTTGAGGTCCTAAAACTAGTTCTTTCTACTGGAAATGGTGTAATACATATCAAATTGAGTTACATGTTTGTGAGGCTCACAGTATTTCTAAGCATATTAAATAAGCATACTCCCAAAGGTGTTGTTTTTTAATTTACAGTCAATATGATTTTGTTGACAGCAATGCTGAAAACTCAAAGGAGCTTGTTCAAAGGTGTTCATAATTGTGGGATTAGTCAACAAACTGCAGATGAGAGAGTACTTGTCAGTACATTTTTGTGGTCACTTTTTCAGCATTGATCCTCTTTCAAATAGAGCTAAAATAGATAATGTTGATCATGTCAAATACTATAAAAAAAGCTGTACCAAACATTCACAAAATGAGACAACTGTATTAAAAAAACAGGAGACTTCTGTAGAGTCTGGTAGTGACAGGCTGTTTTGAAGACTAGCATTAGAAAGCTTTAAAATAGGTACATTATTTGTTGGAAACACTGAAAAGGGATTTGAAGAACAGGAAACCGAAGCTCTATGTTTTTTCCATTTGAAGTCTGTTAGGTGCATTTGACAAGACTTGTTTGTTACCGATATTGTGCTCTGAGCTTTTTCCTATTGGAGCAAAGCCAAATAACTTTGTTCAGAAATACAAGCATATAAAGGAAGACTTTATTATTCTCCTACTACAATTTAAAATACTCGAGGTAGAGTGCTGAGGTGCTGATTTTTACCTCCAGAACTGGTAAGACAAAACTATATTCTTTAACCTCAGAATTGTGAATACTGATTCACATTATTTGTTTGGTTACCCTTTTGATGTTTTGATTAGTCTACTGGTACGCACTGAAGCAGTAACACCAGTGATATTACACACTGTATGAATGCAAAACAATACTTGAAATTCCCCAGCTCACTTTTTGAAGAGTAATCCTTTCTGAAGGGATTTGAAGTACCCTGAAGAGAATACTAACATTTAGCTAATAAGTACAGCTACCAGCTGACAATAGGTGAGAAAGTCAATAGAAGTGTGGTCTTAGCAAGGCAAATATCAAGCAACCTTAGTTGTATTTTAACTTGGGAATGTGCCTTTTAATGAACTTTGTAATGAGCTTTGTAAAAAACTTTAGCAAAAATAACATGGTCATTTCAAGGAATGGAGCTAAAAGAAAAACAGTGTTCCAAAAATCTTGGGAAGAAAGTGCAATGTCTTAACTAAGAAGTTCTAGTGCTTGTACACTTTAGCAAGATGATGAGAGGAATCAGCATGTATTTGCTTGGGGACAGAGATGCTTTTTGTTGTCTGTGGAAAAGCTAACTGAACCTTTCTCTAAGTACGATGGAGCCAATTGAAGGATAAATGGCAATTTCTCAGACAATCTTGTGCCAAACCAGCATGTTCCATGCACTGTGAAACATCTCAGGGTGCTGGTCCACGAGGGAGATTCTTTTGTGTTCACAGTGCTCTTTCTGCTGGCCTTGCGTTTGTTGTTGGAGGAGGGGAACCTAGCCAGGCTGTAGGACTTGGAGCAGTGGGGGAACAATTATAAACTGTAGAGAAACAGAAGGATGAAAGCTGGAGGATATGGATAGAAGGAGATACATTGGATAAGAATAGTAGTTGTGGATGAATTCATTAACAGTTCTTCTCTGGATCATGCAATTAGTTCTAGACCCCTAATGGACAATAGCTATCTTTTGAGTCTCTTACGGTAGTATGTGGCTTCTGTGTCATGATACCAGTAAGTATAGTGATACTATGGAAAGTCTATTGGACAAGGGAGCTATGGAGAGCGGTAGGAAATCTGTCAGGGATGTAGTCACTCATCTGCTTGAGGGACTGAGATCTATTTCTGTCTTTATTACAACCAAGATAATACTTTGTGCTGAGACTGGTGTCCGTGTTTGCAAGAGCTTTGTTCTGGGACTTCATATGGGGAGAAGTGTCCTGGAGGGGGCAGAGTAGAGGACACAGGGAAAAGACTACAACTTGTTTTCCAGCTGTTCCATAATTCTGTAGTGAAGAGGCTGTGTAGGTGCTATTGCCCTAACTTGTGAATATAAGGGCAAAAGCGCAGACGGGCAACTGGCATAGGCAAGAACTTGAGACTGTTTGGGAACGCCAATGTCGCGACAGTAGCAGCGCGTAATAGCTTTTGTATTGCGTGGACTGGAAGGCAGTGAAAGCGATGCTCTATTTTTTGAGAGGTGTGCCAGAGCAGGTCAGGGAGCTACAGCTTAATGAGATGGATGTTTCAGTAACGAATAGAATAAATATAGCATGTCATGGAAGAGTCCCCACAACCTTTACGAAATAATTCCGTTTACATTGTTTTTTCATAAATTCCTGCCTCAACTACTGGAGTTTCTTTGAGGGGGTCAGTAAAGTAATGAAAAGGTAGGTTGGGGTCTTTTTTAATTGTTGTTGCCCAGAAGGTTTATGTAAAGTTCTATTATCAAGTGCTTTTAAGTAAACTAGAAAGATGGGGCAAAGGAAAGGGGGGAGATCAGTATATGTATTAAAGAAAAATAACTAATAGTTAAGAGGCAGAACACTATAGAAAGATCAGACTGTTAAACTTAATTTCCTTAAGTGAGGACATTGAGTCCACGTGTCTGGGATAAAGACACAGTGTTTGTTAGCCACCTCCAGTGTTATCTGAAACCAGTTCTTAAACCAGCATCTTCTGACTATTCCGTTTATGGTATACCTTGTCTTTTTTTTCCTTTTGTTTCTAATTGTTGCACTTTTTTCCCAGGGGATGGGGTTGCCAGGGAAAGTAGTCCATTTATTAACAGTGCAGAGATGGACAGAGGAAACATGTATGAAGGAAAGAATATGGCTCTCTTTGAGGTAAGTTAAATACCCCAAAAACATATTTCATTCACCTTTGATTGAGGCTCTGGTAGTAAGATGAAAACAAGCAAACCCCTGTTTTCTTTCTCTTGTGAAATTTAGTGGGGGAAAAATCAATTTTAATAACTTTTCAGTACTTTGTTTCCTGCTAACATTCCATTTCAGTGGATTTGAATGATGTAATACAAAAAAGTGCTAAGATTTTTGTCCTTCTATATTTTAGTTTATCTGTACATGTAAGAACAGTAAATTTTTGGTATGCATTGATGTGAAGATATGAAATAAGCCTTCTTGCGTTTAAAATTTTGGGGCTAGGATCTAGAAATTGTTGTTAGAGAAAGCTGCTGAAAGTTAAATCTACTGGTTTTAACAAAGCAGTATCCAGTTTTAAAAGGATTAGCAAATATATTATGTTGAACAGGGAAAATACAGGCTTCTCTTAAAGGAGCAAAACTATAAAATGAACTGTGATAGGCCATGACTTAGTTATAGTGTCCAATTACAGTGTAAAGCATACCATAGCTATTTCTACTTTCTAGTATAAACATCTACTTTATAATGCAAGTTTTAATACCTGTTTAATTCACTGAATGATTGCAATCATTTACAGAAAAAAGTATATTGTTATGGTACATTTAAGTGCTACTTTTACAGTGAAATAGTACTTCTAGTAAAGTTTAACCTAAGTTGTTCTGCTCTAGCAGCATCAACTGGTCTTGCTTTGATGCTTGCTATTAACAATAAACAAGGTCCTTCCAACATTGTTTGCTTAACTATCCTGCTGTTGCATTCTACCCACTGTTTTCTTGTCATCCTCTCATGCTCCTCACTTCTTCCTTTCAAATATCTTTGCACAGAGGACATGATCTTTCAGTTCTCTCTTTCTGCATGACCCAAATAATGTATTTTTACTATTTGTCACTAAGTCTTAGAGCAGATTGTGCTAAGGATCAAAGTAATGTCGGTCATTAATTGTCTGTCTTTGTCATGTATGGATTCTGTTACTATTTTTTGAAGTAGTGGAGTTTTGTTACTGAATTTCTCTCCTTCAACTTCTATTCTATAAAGCAATGTTCAAAACTCCCTGTTGTTCAGATTAGCTGTTGTATTCCTCAGTGTCAATAAATTGGCCATAGCTGCTTTTTGTCCCTAATCTCATTTGAATATATGCTTGCATCAGCTCTTTTGAATAGTGGCTGACATTAAATTCTCCACTGATGGTATAATGATGACTATCTTTTGCATATCTCAGATTATAGACCATGCTGTTAGAAGGCCTTGAAAGCCTTCTAGTGAATTCATCACCATTGCTGTTGTAGTGGTGAATCTTTTTTGGTAGTATGTATGTTTTGTAGTATGTTTCCCACAATCTTATTCTTCTCATGTTTTCAGCTGACTTGTGTTTAAATTTTTGTATAAACTGTTACAAAGAAGGCTATTATAGCCTTGATTAGCATGACCTGATGCCTTAGTTCTTGTCTTTGTGTGCAATCCTGATCTCTTGTCTTCCATCCAATATTTGAGTTTACATACTTGATTGAATTCTCTGGTTCTGCTTCTCTTGGAATCCTTTTATTGTATATGCTTCTCCTGGATTTTATTATTTGTTTTAGCATGTTTTTGTTTTGTAGCAGATATTTGGCTAAAGAAAGATGGGTTGACTTCTGTGTCAAGTAATATTAGATATGTGCAATTACATGTGATATGCATATGTATCTGTATTTTCAACAAATGAATACTTTGGAAGTAGCATGTGTGGTTTAAGATAAAATATGTAAGCCTGCAACAGTAGGCTTGAGAGTGATCCTTAAGTATCTTGGTGCTTGAGGGAATCCTTTAAGGCCACTCTCTAGACACAAGCAAGATGCTGGAAAAACAGCCTAATGGCTTGACCCTGCCAGTACAATCCCCTAAAAGCTGTATTGTGATAGGAATAGATTTTTATAATTAACAATGGCCCTTCTCTAGATTTCCCTTATGTTCCAGCTATACAAGCTGTGTATTGTAAGATAGTGTAAAACAGTGAAAGAAATACTGCAAGGTAGCCATGTAGTGTTAAACTTCCAGAAAGATTTAGACTTCTTGTTGGTTGAAAGCTGACTGGTATTTTGTCACACTAATTTTTGGATTTGGGTGAATAAGGGCTGACCTGTTGAGAATGTGTTTGATGTAGTATCATAAAATCATGACTTTTAAAAAAACCTATTTAATAAATGCATTATTCTTAAAATCCCAACAGGAAGAAATGGATAGTAATCCCATGGTGTCATCTCTTCTTAATAAACTAGCAAACTACACTAACCTAACTCAAGGTGTGGTGGAACATGAAGCAGATGAAGACAGCAAGCGAAAGGAAGTCAAGGTATTTAAACTTCTAACGAGTTATTGAGACAGTGCTAGCCACAAAGAGGAGCATTTTTCAGCCTAAAAAGAAAATATGTGGATGCCTAAAAACAGGAGTGAGATTTGTACTACTGCAAACGCTTCAGTTTTAAATACAGTATGACTTGTGTTAATTCAGTGTTCTTGTTAGCATGTTTTAGCAAGACCTTGCTGTAAAAGCTCTAGATAAAATGTGTGCAAAGCTGACACCTGAAACATGCAGTGCACCCAGTTTTCCTCTTCCTTTCTTTTCTTCTTCTTTCTGCCCTTGTATGAGCATCAGTACCTTTTGTCTACCTCTAGTGCGATTACAGTATGCCTGGTTTATTAATACATTTTAATTGGCCGGGTTTTTACCTAAAGTTAAAATTTGAGGTAAAATCAAGATGAAAAAGGTCACTCTCTTAAATCCATAAACATATTTGCTCCTGTTAACATGGTAGCAGTGAGTAGCTCTCTTGTTTCTGTGTGTCAGAGTAAGTATTTTTAAAACTCAATGGGCGCATTCCAAGAAAACATTTTGTTGCATGCCTCAAAAATACGGTATTTATCAGGGGGAGGTGGGAAGGAAAGGCAAAGGCTCTGTGTGGCACGTCACTAAACACACTTGCTGGAAGACAGCAACTGAATTCTTCGAGGGCTATCTACTGGATACCCAAAGTGCCTATCTAGGCCTCTGTAGAAATGGAACATATGGAACAGTCAGAGTCTGCAGTGAGAAGTTGAATTGATCCTTCTGTGAGCAGGGAGCTGCTTCAGAAGAAGAAAGTTTGGATCAAAAACATGTGACCTGACAGAGTACAAAAACTCTCAGGCAAGGAGGGCTGATGAGCTGGAACTGGTTGAGCACGGTGACTGAAACTTAAGAAATTTAAGGAAGATACTGGGAAAAGGAGAGTATTGGGAGTCACTTGCCCTTGTGTAGGAGAAGGGGTGCTGCTACTGAGTTTGTATGCTGAGCTATGGAGGAAGGAGGAGAAGCACATAAGAATGAATAAAAGGAAATGAGCACATAGCAGAAGAGACAGATAGGAAAAGGTGCTTGAAAGTAAGGTTAGAACTGGTGCTTGTTTGACTGGAAGAGAGATTTATGGTATGGTACCTAAATATTTGCAGTAGAACTGTTTGCATTAGGACTTGGCTACTATAGGAGGTTGGTACCAGGACAATGGCCAAGGGTGAGGAATGAAGTCCAGCTGTTCTAGCTTTTTCCTTATACTGCATTTGTTTGTGTGTGGGGTTTCTTTTTGTCTCATTGTGATTGTTCTGTATTTGTTTCTACTCATGTGAAGATGCAGCTTGAGATATGAGAAAACCAACACTGAGTGACTCACACTTGCTTTAGTGTGATCCCTGTCCTCTATCCAGCTGCTGTGCAGAGGTTTTTGTTAACACAGCACAGCGTTAGTCCCTCTGGAACTGCCTAGCCAAATGAACACCGTGTCCTCGCTTGCACTTCATCTCATGTGAGCACCATCTGGTGGCCTGGAAACATGATTTCTGTGCATGTGTCTGTCATCAGTTCCATGTCTGAAATTAAGTGATGGTTAAGTAATAGCCTGGCAGAGTGGCATTTTTAATGGCATAACTGAGACAGTAGCATTGATGTTGCACGTGGATATTGCCCAAGATGCTAAGAATAAAGGTTGTAGTCTAAATGGCATTGCATGGTTCTTTGTAAGTACTTGGAAACTCTAGTGTTTTCTTAATAACTTTGTTAACTTACAAAGCACTAATACTTGCTTATTTAAATTGATTGCCTTTTTACACAGCCTGAGTTGTGATTTAAGACGAGCTTCTGTATCTGGAAACCTACCGTGTAGAACCATTGCTTCTAATTTGAGTATTTCAAGGCCTGATTTCTTCATAAGTGTAGAAGGTTGGAACTTTAATGATGAAGCCTGAATGCTTTTGTGTGCGTCTTGACCCATGATGATCACCAGAAAATAAAAAGTACAAAGAAATATACTACGTTGTAGCAGGTTTTACAGCTTTTGCAAAACCAAACTGTAGTCAGCTCTGCATTTCTTCTGGCCTTGTCATAATACCTTGTCTGTCTTTTTTTTTTTTTTTTTAAATTGAAAACACTTATTGTTGAATATCATTTTGTGGGCCAGCTGCAGGGCAATTGGTGATCAACTTTTTTCAGAATATATTTGGTATTTTGATTATGGCAGTAACTTCTCTTCAACGGTAGTCTGTTCACTGGTATTTCAGAAAAAAGTTTGTAAAGCTTTGTAATAAACAGATGAAGGAGCATCCTACCCCTATCAAGGTTTCATCCTAATTCCTATGGAACAAGAGGTTTTGCTATCACAAATAGTTTTCTGTCTTTTCAGGAATCTTTCTGTATAAATAGCCTATGAATATTTGCGAAGCTGGACGCTCTGAAGCTATCATTCAATTTCACTCACCATTTGTTCATGGAGCATTTGTGATGAGTCTTTGCGGAAGACAACGCTTATGGAATTAAATTGTTTAGTGCAAAGGAATTAATGTTCTGACTTCATTTCCAGGTTCCACGTATGGGCACTTTTATTGGTGTGTACCTGCCCTGCTTGCAAAACATCTTGGGAGTCATCCTTTTCCTACGTTTAACATGGATTGTGGGAACAGCTGGAGTTCTTGAGTCTTTCATCATTGTGTTCATGTGTTGTGCTTGTGTAAGTTAACCTTTTTCTTTACTTTTGGCAAAATCTTCTGTTACAAGAGTACTGCTGCCTTCTAATATACGAGTAGTAGAGAAAGATTTCTCCAGAGTGATTAAATATCAGTGCAATTGAGAAACATGGTGTATATATATATGCACTGAGTGTCACGTGTCATTCTAGGCTGTATGGAGCTTCTCTTGAGTTGATCACAGTAAGCTTTTGTTTGAAGTATTATATGGACTTTATTAAGTAAGCTTTTAGCAAATATTTCATGGTTTACATTGAGATCTGAACTGTTCTGCTTTTCACAACTTCAGAACAAACTGAAATATAAACTACAAATCGATCCACAGCATTAGGTCCATAAATTAATATTTTGGAATGTGAGACCACTAGTAGATGATATTGTTATAACAATGACGCTTGATCAGTTTGTCACTATTTAACTGGAATAACGAACATCTCCTTTTCAGTATATTCAGTGGTCTGTGTTCTTCCAGTTCTTTTTAAAGACTGTTTCAAACATCTAAATTAACTGAATCTTCTATTGAAAAATTTAGTACTTAATTTACATGGATATCCCTGACCAAGGGATCATTTTTGGTTTCTGTAACATCTTTATTAAAAAAATGAAACTAAAGAATTTTTTATTTATTTATTTGATCACTTTTTTTTGAAAGATGGGGCAAGACACTTTCAGTATTTTAAACTTCCTCTATTTCATCTTTCCACAGACTATGCTAACTGCAATTTCAATGAGTGCAATAGCAACAAATGGTGTAGTTCCAGGTAATGAAGAATTTTATCTTAAACCATGAATGGTCAAATGATAGAAGTTTAAAGCTGGGATAAGAAATTAACTGTGGTCTGAGATATCAGAAGTAACTCTCTTGTGTCAAGTGCATATTTCCTTTTAACTGATTTATAAATGACTTTTTAAGGTGAGATGCAATCTTTTAACTGGACCTTCTGGGAGTTACAAACTGTAGCACATTTTTGTCATCAATCATTTGATTCTCTCTGAATGAAAGATAAGATGTTATAATTTGAACTAATGTAGACTTGTCTTCATGCAAAGCAGGTTTCTTTACAAACTTAAAAATAAGGCTGCTTTTTTTTTTCCTGAATTTGCCTAGACTCCATTTCTAAACACTGGAGCTAGTTACGTTGTTTTCTGCAAGAATAACAGCCAGTCTGCTGGCAGAAATCTTTTTCTGTATAAGCGCTCTAGGTTATGCTCATCTCCTTAAAATTTCAGGATAAATAGATGAACTTGTTCCTCTTCAATTATGAAGCCAATTTTTTTAGATGCAAAATCAGTTAGTCTTTGAAGCTCTTATCCTTTTCAGTTTCTCAACTAATTAATTGATAATACTGGTGTTCAAACATTGCTATGAACTCTGAACAGTTTACCTAATGAAGCTAAAAAAATTCCTCACTTGTAGAGCTTTTCCAGCTTAGTACTGGGTTCCAGAACTGATGCGTAAGTTGTTGGGCAAAAGTAAATGCTACAGCTTCTGCAGGGTATAGAATAATCTCATTTCATGGATACAGTATCATGTATGAAATATAAATACAATAGAAAATTTTGTTTCAAATACTTATATTTTATAATGGAATGTAGTTATTCTAATCTGTGTCCAGATAACTAAAATGTTCTGCTCTTTTCCTTCTCATATTTTTAAAGTTCATTATAAAGGATTTGCTTAACATCTGAGTGTCACAGAAATCTTTGAAGGTGGCAGTTCTTACGCTAGACAGGTCTTCATTTTCACCTTTTTTTTTTTGTGTGTGTGTTCGTGTCAGTTTCTTAGAGAAATGCTTCTTCTGCTGGAATATATGGAGGAGGCAGAAAGCACAGATAGGAACCTAGGATTGAAAGAGACCTTCTGAGCAGCAGGATCTTGTCTCTTGCCATTACATGCAACAGCATTATATTTAGTAAAAGGATCGGTGATGCATCATAAATTTTGTTAGTTTCTCATTTGTTCGTATTGAAAAGCAGTTTCAGACTTGTTTGCAGACTAATTTTATACAAGGCTGGTGTATATTTATTTAAAATAAAGTGCTTCCTTTCTCTGTCTCTTCTTTCTTCCTCAGTTGTCGTGAGTGGGACAAACATGAATTTAAGAGAAGATGGGAGAGGGAACCAGAGAGGAACATGCCTTGAGGGGGCTGGGGGGAAGTCTAGATAAAGAGATAAAGAGTCTGAAACTTAGAGGCTTACTGAAAGGGAAACCGTATGGTGGAAATGGGGGAGAGGGGGTAGCTTATGACTTAAAGAAAGATGATGCATGTATATGGGAAACATGAGTGAGAAAAATTGAAAAATTCAGGGACAAAGTGAATAGTACAAGCGAGTAGACAAGAAAAAGCAATCCCTGCCTAACACTTTTAAGTGGTACTGAAAAAAATGCCTGTAGTGAAAGTGGTAATGGCTTCACATACAGCAAAGAAAAACAATGCATATTAGTGAGACAAATTCTACTTTGTCCCTATCTCATAAGGAAATTATTCTGGAAGTTTATTGTTTGATTGTAAACAGCTTGAGGTTAGAAACTAAAGATTGATTCACATCTTTTTATACCTGTATACCCTTTTCTTAATTCTAGATTGTTTAGCTTCTGGATTTTTTCTTCTTTTTCCTTTGTGTTTACTCTCTGTTCCCCAGAAAATGCACATGGGGATATTCACTTGAAATGTACTTTCTAACTGCCTTGTTGGTATAGACATTGAATACAGTTTTGGTATGAACATTTCAATGGAGATGCATGATTATGTTGATTGCATGATTCAGATTTTTGTTCTCTACTGCTGTCCTTAATCTGAAGGGCTGGAGTCTTTTTTTGGTTAAATTCACAGCTGGAGGCTCTTACTACATGATTTCAAGATCTTTAGGGCCAGAGTTTGGTGGAGCAGTGGGACTTTGTTTCTACTTGGGTACAACCTTTGCAGGAGCAATGTACATTCTTGGTACCATTGAAATTTTATTGGTAAGTACTAGTTTCTCTTAAGATTAAATGTACTTGGGTTGTTTTGGGAAATTGCTGAGGAAGGCACTTGGCCTAAAATGCATTCTAGTTTGATTTTTAATGTTTTGATACTATATTTCCAGTGTGTCAATATTTATTCTTATTCTACTTACGACTATTTGAAAAAGTTAAAAAAATTCTGATCATCAATGTAAAAATAAATTAAAGGCTGTTTGATGTAAGTTTGTTGTACTTAAAGTAGGAACCAAACAGAATTTGGTAACTGACATTTACTAATTTGTACCAGATATATTATATCTGTTGTCACCTTTTTATAACATGTTCTGAATACCAAATGTCCCATAAATTATGCCTGTGCTACTGTACACCTACAGAGTTGCAAGGAAAACTATATTAATTTTAGTAAGACATACCTAAAACTCCAAAACTAAAGGTATAGGACCAAACTGGAGATATATATACTGGATATTAAAAATAAATAGGAAATCTTTCAGTAGAACTTGCAGAAAAGAACATCAGATCAACAGGTAGACTTTGGAGACATGTTAAGATTTAATTCAGTGATTTTTGTACCAGCTTAAAACTGCAACTTTTGTATCAAAAATGACAAAAAAATGCCACAAGAAATAGTGCAGTCCTTAGTGAAATGTCATATTAGATTGCAGATTAAATCATATTTGACAATGCCTATTTTCAGGGCTTCTGAAATGTCATTGGGATTTAGTGATGCTAAGTCAGTTACTTTAGTTTAAAAAAATAGTTTATTTACAAATATGAAGGAATTGATTTCTTCTTTAAATGTTTGTCTGCGTATGTTCATGATGCACCACAGCAAACTTACAAAAAGGTTTGATCCCTATATTATGCTGCTTTTGTGTTGTATGTCCTCCTCTCTTTCCAAACGAAAATGCACAGATGCACGTAGCACTTTCTTTAGCTCACCTTAGACTAGGAATTGAAAAACTGAAGATTCCATCTTGAGATTCAGTTTATCTTTTTTTTTTGCTTTGGAGTCTCCCTTCAACTCTGACAGAAGTCTTACTCGGTTTTTTTTCTTTCATCTAACACAAGAAGGAGTTGGTTCCTTTCCTTGTAACTTTGACAAGTTTTAACAAGGATGTGGATTTCATGGTATTACCCATCCTTTGTCTTTTCAACTTTTTTTTTGTCTTCTTGCTGTAACTTCTCAATATAGATCTTCTTTCATTTTTCTCAGGCTGTATGCCTTTGAACCCTGAATCCTTTAGTGAGCTCTTCAGGGGAGCTTCCACTTACTCTGTATCTACCAGAATTAATTTTCCATTTTACTGTTCTAGTTTTGAGATCATGACTATAGACTTTTAAATCTGGCAACTACTTTATAGTAAGCAGTCAACACAACTAGGTGGCTCTACATTTCTGTAGGAAGAGCTGCTTACTCTAGGTAAGTATGGCATAAGTCCTTTTAAGCCGTGTTTTCTTAAGCTCTAGGAGGACTCCTCTCCTTCTTCCAAATGAAAGTGTGTGGGCTTGGTGTCAGACAAGCATTCCCGGGATAACTCACAGAAACTTTTCAGCTTCTACAATGCTTGGCACTGCCATGTGCACTGGGGAAAGCTGCTGCCCAGTGAAAGGTTATGGAGAACGTGAAGGGCCTATCTCCTATGAGGCAGGACTTGAGAATCTATCCCGCTTCCTCTTTTTCAGCCTACTGGCTTTGAAATTTCATATTCCTGTACAGATGCTGTGGAAGACTGCCTGTATGGCAATGGCCCAGCTACTGTGGCTTGGCCTCATCCAGGAGGGACCAGACACTTACTGGTCATCATACAGGGGACTGTGCAGATATGCACAGGAGGTACTTCAGAATTCCTCCTTGTTACTTACTATGACCCATGTCATAAATTCAAAAAAACCTGGATTTGAAATTGGAGGTAGTCCTCACTCACTACTGCTAGCTTGTGAGATCTGATCTATATTAACAACACTAGCACGTGTCACGTTGTGGATTGGATTTGGTACACTGTTCTGCCTACTCAAGAGTCATGCTGGTTTTATGTATTGCTAGTAAACATGTATGGGGTTCGGCTATGGAATTCAAAGTAAAAAAACTCCAAGTATGTCATATCTGGCAGAAGACCTCAGAACAAACCCCTGTCATAGCCACAAGGCACAAGTATTAATTTTTTTTTTTCTCCACTGGGACGTGGATTATTTGGAGGGGCAGAAATCAGTCATCTGCCTGTGGCTTTCCCCAGCAAAGGCGGTGAACAGCAGGGCAACAAAGTGCACAAGAAAACCTTCTGGAGTACCTCCATACAGAGCTTGATATTTCTGCAACATCACAATGTAGGATTTCCTAACAATATGTAAATACTTCGTCTGTAATCAGTTTTTCTTTTTACTTTTTTTGTTTTCTTCCATGGTGATGTGACAATTTTCATCTCTTCTAGCATTCTAGTATATATTAATTTACTAGATTAAAATTTATTTTAAAATTGATTTAATTAATTTAAATTAAATTAATTACATTTTTTTAAAAAAATCTAGTAAAGAATTGCCTATGTCTGTTTTGGGATTCTGGTTCGGAACATATCAAGATAGCCTCCTGCTCAAAGTTTCTTCCTGCCTTTAGAAGTTAGATTATTTAAGTATAGTCAGTTTAGCAATTGTTCTAAAGGAGTGGAGGTGCCTCAAGCCCCAATACTCCCCTAATAGCTGAGCAGAGATTTTTTTTGTAAAGGTGTTAGAAGAAGATAAAGATATCTTTATCGTGTAGTACACAAATGTCTCAACTGTAGGTCAGAGTTTGTCTTTTCATTTGCATTTATCAGTATAAGTCCTATAAGCTGTGTTTCCAACTTCTTTTCAGGTAGAACTCAGAACAAAATTACATGAAATGGATATCTGTAAGAGAATCCTGTTTAAAATTACAGTAGTTTAACTTGTCTGTTTTAGCACAGGACTAAACTTTGTGACACTAATTTTAAATTGCGCTATTGCAAGTTCAGATTAAAAATTCAGGTAAACTCACCATAAAAAATGTTCAAGGTACAATGCTTAAGGTATCTCTGAATTTTATGAAATATAGTGCAGGGACTATAGTACTGAAAACACTTTTAGTTTTTTATTATGGTTTTGTTTGACTCTTCATATTTTGTTTCAATCAGTGGAATTATTAATCAGCAAATGCTTCAGATATATCTGGTTTGAGCTAGTTTCGGGGGTTGGTTTTTTCCTTTTAATTTTTGTCAGTAATCTCGCCCCTGCCCCTGCCGCCCTGGGTCCTTAGTAGTTTTTCGTGTCTGGCAGAGATGTGAATTTGAGGAGTGGAAACTCTTAAAGGGGAGAGAAGAAGCTGGATCAAACCCAGTAACTCATTCTCAAAACTTGTTTTTCTTCATCCCTGCCTCCCCCTTCCTTTTACCGCTACACTTTCTAAATGCCCATGTCATCTGGTTGAACTGGTTTGTGAAAGAATCAAACTGATACTGTAATAGAAGTTTAGATTTTGAAGTAAATGATTTCTTAATAAAATGTTTGTTATTACATGAATGATAGTTTGCCATATCTCTTGCAGACCTACATTTCTCCAAGCGCTGCTATATTTAAAGCAGAAGAGGTTGGTGAAGAAACAGAGGCTATGCTGAACAACATGAGAGTTTATGGAACATGTATCATCATTCTGATGGCCATAGTCGTGTTTGTGGGAGTAAAGTATGTCAACAAGCTTGCACTAGTCTTCCTTGCCTGTGTGATTCTCTCCATTATTGCCATATATGCTGGAGTTATTAAGACTGCTTTTGACCCACCTGACTTTCCGTAAGTACAATATCTTTAAGTAGTGTGGGATATTTAAAAAAAAAAAAAAAAAAAGTGGGGGGAGGGAATACCTACCGTAACCATTTCACGTTTTAAGCTAAACTTCAAAATACAAGCACATTGGCTTCAGTGGTAGGTTTTACGTGTTTTAGGCAACTATGTGCTCATTTGTTATTCTGAGTTACCTATCTGAATCTTTCTCTCATTGTTTGTAAGACATGATACTCTGGAAGAATGTTCCTTGGTGCTTAAAGTTACTGGCCATTATTTTATCCACACCTAAAGAACAGGAAGGTGGTTTTTACTGACAGTAAATGTAGCTGGTTTAGCTAAAGAATTAAACTAAAAACCTATAGAATAAAGTAAAAACTTCAAGAAAATGTTGTAGCTATGAACGATAGTTATGAAAGAAACATACTTTCAAACTTTCTTTGTCATGAGGAAACTTTTGAAACTTCCATTTCTCCCTACTTAAAATGGAGACATTGCAGTGTTAAATTCATTTATGTTTGTGAAGGCTTTCTACCTTCTTGTTAATAAAATAAAATCTTATTGTTGTCAGACATGGCATATTGCTTCTCAACACCTTTAGCTTGTACCTCTCTTAGCTCACTAAGAATTACTTCTTCTATCCAGTTACCAGATGCATTTTTGTGCATCTTTTTCTGTTTGGAGAGAAAACAAAATGATACTGCTTAACACATTAGCAGAATAGCCTGGTAACTTTTGTTATGAAGTTCCATCTGTTATGCAGGACTGAAGTTATCCTTTGCTGTATGATCGTTACAGATTCCATAGTACTTTGAAATGTTGATGGTTGCGTTACAAACTGAGCATTAAAGCAGTGTTTGTGGACTGTACTGTAAAATGATACCAAGTCTTCTATTAGAAAAATAAAAGTGTGTTCAAAACTGACATTTTTCTGAAGAAAACTTGAATTTCTAAGAAACTGTAGCTTCTAGTAGGGAAGTACTTAACTGTTTTAGTCACCTATATAGGTAAAAGAGGGTTTATCTGAATATGTAACGTAGGTAAGTCTTATTACCAAGTTCCTGGAAACCTTATCTATGGCTGGTACTGTGATGTATTATTGTTTGGGGAAAAAAAGATAATAAAGAAAGGTTATCTTCCAATAAATATAATTGTTCACATTTTGGCCAGTCTGCCTCAAAATGAGAAACTCAAGTGTGGTTTTATATTACAGTAAAGCTGATCTGGTGGTGAGCTGGTCACCAAAAAGACCAACTTCCACTCAGCTGGTTAGTTAGGTTGGCATCACTAGCCTCCATTAGGTTTGGCCATTGTATAGATGGTAAAATAGTTTACCTCATGATCTCCCAGTTGAATCAAACTGGAAGAAGTTTCCATGGGTTGAATCGACTCACCCTGCTGCTATAGGGTCACCAAATCAATAGCAATTAAAAAGAAAAATGAGCAAGGCAAGTGGCAAGAAGATCTTTTTAGCAGCAGCTTTCTGTTAAATCTGCTCAGTTTCCATGTGATGCCATACCTTGAAGCTGTACTGGTGTCCTGTACTCTTCTCGAGGCATCTACTCTTAACTGCTGTCAGAAACAGGACATTGTACTAGGTCAATATTTTGCTTGGCTTAGTATACTTGTTCTAATGCTGAGTGATATGTTTTTACTGTTTTGTTATCAGCTGCTTAACTGAGCTCCTTTAGAAGTATTAGATGTGTACTATGTGTTCTTTGACTTATCTGCTTAACATGAATGTTTTATTTGATGTTCCTTTTGTCTTCATAGATATTATATATAATTTCATTATTAAGCAAGCCTGGAATAGATATCTCCTAAACATGTTTTGTGTAGCTTAGCAAAGAAATGTTCCTAGACCCTTAATATTCTTTCCTGTTAGGAATTTGCTTTTTGCAAACTGTTCTGAGTTTTCTAATTTTCTTTCATTTCTGAGTGGTTTAATTGCTTCCTGCTATGTGATTCTTTAATTTGTAGTCCCATCAATGTTTTTAAATTTTGCTGTTTAACCCTCCTGGCTTATTACCTACATTTTGGATTTTAATATTTTTGAGGGCCATCTACAATATTTATTTGCTAGAAAAGGGCATGACATACTTGCTTAGTCTTACTTCTGTATTTTCTTGGTCAGGCTCATCATTACATTAAGTATTACTTAATTTCACTTCTTTCTTGTAGGACTGAATGAGTCATGATCTCTGTTATTTAGTGGCCAAGCTGCTTGAGTTGATTGTATTTTCCAAAGAATAAATCACAAGGCAAAATAGCTATTAATACCTTAAAGTAGAAATGTTTGATCAGTGTTTTAAAGATTATTGATTATAGTTTTATATGCAGAGACTATGTACTGTTTTAGTAGATGTAGTATAGGCCATAAGATAGGTACTATAAATAACAAGTTTCTGAAGAAGTCTAATGGACAAAAAATGGTTTAATGCACAACACTATATTGAAGGATCACTGTTTTTATTTTTTTGTTTATAGTATCTGTCTCCTTGGAAACCGTACATTGTCAAAACGCAGCTTTGATGTCTGTGCCAAATTTATTGAAAGCAATAATGAAACAAAGACTACAACTTTGTGGCGCCTCTTCTGTGATAGTTCTTTGCTTAATGCTACATGTGATGACTACTTTAGTCTCAATAATGTAACAGAAATTCAAGGGATTCCAGGAATAACGAGTGGAGTTCTAGCTGGTAAGTTGGAAAGCGCAGTGACTTAAAAATTTTTGGACATTATTAATTTGACCTGTAGCTGTTCAGTAATGTAGTGGTCTAGCCTGTCACTACTTCTGTAGCTTTAGTCTGTTTGTGTGAAAGATTGCTCCCTGGAGCATGCTTCTTCCTATAAAGTTTCCATCTGGTTTTAGAAGCTTAGTATCAAACACTTTAATTTGAGGGTTATTGGAGTTTTATAGGCACTCTTTCAAAAGCCATTGTTCTATCAAAAAAAAAAAAAAGGTAGGAAAGTGTTTATCGCAGCTCACTTTTCTTTTTTAAAGGGTTTAGCTCTTTTGTATGCTAAATCCACTTATTTCAGTAAGCTGTTCGTGAATACATTCTCAAACTCTCCTGAGGGAAAACTTGTTTCCAATTTACAGGTGGTACATTGAGGAATGAAGTTCTGTAGCTTGTCCAGTGCGATACATCAAGTTAGTGATGGGCTTGGAGAAAAGCAGTCTTCTTAGCTCTCAGTCTAGTATTTGGACAGGAGATGTTCTACAAAGCGTATAGATTTTCTTCTGTTTACATTCCTGTATGGTTATGGCAGCTTGGGATTCCAATTGCACTGGCTCATAAGATTCATTTTGGACATGTAATGGATTGTATTGTATACAAGCAAAGAATGTTTCCAGGAATGAAATGCATGTTCTGATACCTCTCCCCTGCTTCCCTTTAAAATAAAGTTTGATTTATAGAAATATGCATCTCTACATAGGGACACTAGGCAATCACTACTGCTACAGTAATTTAGTTTAAAATATCAGATATAAAGTGTACAAATACATAAAAAGATATTAAATGAAGCATAGACTTCTCTGAATCTAAGTTTGTATCTTTAAAAAAAAAAAAAAAAAACCACTCAATTTCCTCAATGAAAAGTGAAATTCTTTTCGATTGAAATGTTTGCTACAAGAAATGAGACCTAGGGTTTGTACAATGCATTTTATAATTTACCACACGCATATCTACAACTTTTCCTGAATATTTTTACATTTCCTGCCCCAGCTCAGAAGATAACTGTTCTCATTTTTTCGCTACAGAGTAAGCTTTAAACTGCTGGTTTGCTTTTGGAGGTTTCAGGCTGAGTACCAATTTTTCTTCTTTTGGAAAAATGTGCTTTGGTTGTGTTCACTGATTAACATTTCTTTGAACTAGCACTACTATATAGAAGTGCTTTTCACTATCCTAGTGTCATGTAATACTAAGACCAAATTAAGTGGATTGCCTGTCCTGCTTGCTGAGTGTGAGCTCATGTTCTGATACCTAATGTGAACTTGAACTTGACTGGCAAAGATTTCTCAAGGAGGATTTTCTTCTGCTGGTGGCGTATGTGCTGCTTTGTGTGAAGACTTTGCAGCTGCAAACTTTGCACATTTACGTCTCTTGAGCTGTGGCTGGGAATGCTCAGTTATCATGCCTGGGTGTTTCAGGAAGCATGTGCTAAGTCCTCACACCATTTACTGGGCACTTGCATACAGTACATACGCATCTCTTACACACCTTCCATGAATGCTGTCCTAACAATAATAAATCATTCTACAAATAGCTAACCGAACACACCCATGAATGTGGACCTCACAATAGCGAAATAATTCTGGAAATAGCTTTAATCAACATTGTTCTGCTTCATGGTAGCATGTTGTTGGGTTAGATACACTGTACCACACCTTGTTTATGTGTCCCTAAATGTTCCTAGAGGAGCCTCTGCAGCCCATGAATGGTCCTAGAAAGGAAACCTACCTCCCCACAAATGTCCGGGTGCTTCTGAAAAGTGACTCTCTTTCCTCACTCTAACTTTCAAGTCCACTTGGATTCTTACTTTTGGGAAAAATGAGCATAGGGAATTAGTGTAACAAAGCTCTGTGTGACATCTTATGAAAGGAGAAAGTGATTTCTGTTTTACAAAATCTCTAAGCTGATTTTACCCGCTCATGCTGGCATACACACTTCCACAATAAGAGTTGTATGCATTGGAGTGCTTGGGCCATTGTCACTTCTGTGTCATACTGAATAAAGGACATAGGCTGAGTCCTCATTCAGTATTTAGTGCTTTTGATTGGCAGTGACAAACTGATTTTTGGACTTTCTTTTTATGTTCCATAAGGAGTGGATGCTAATTTGGAGATCTTGTCTATATGTCGCTTATCAAATCTTTGTTAAAATTCCTGAAATTTACAATTCTCGTGGGTTTTTTTAAGTCGTCTTTTTTATGGCTTCGGTCTTATCTCTGGATCAGTTTGTTATTCCTCTTCATTTGAATGAACTAAGACACATAGCATTCTGTAGCAATTAATACTTACTTTCCTTTTATTCTTTGTTCTGCTGTCCCTTATGTTTCTCATGCATGCTTCCATATATGCTTACCAATTGTAAGATTTCTGTTACAAATCTGGGTAGGAGTACCCTATCTTTGGCCACTTATGGAGATTCAGAGTCAATCTCCTGTTCTGCTCAAGGTAACCTTTTGCTGTTGTGAAGGATTAGAATACTGTACCTAATTCACTGAGTTGTACTGGGTGGCTGAAAATTGGCTATCAGATCCATCGTCATGGTGGTCCATGGGAATTGTTTATTTCTGTGGTGTAAAATCCTTTGGCTCTTTGACAGAGAGGGAGAGTATCTACTTTGTTTCCTCACACAAGATAAGACAACTTTTCTCATTTTAAAATAAGAATCAGTGTTGGATGTTCTCACCATCTTGTCAACGGGCACAACAGTGTTTCCACAAATGTAAGCTCTCAAAAGCTACTGGTTCTTTGACTGGCCAATCTTCATCAAACAAGCATTCTTACTTTTGGGGGGAATTTGAGCCACATTCTGCTGGTTTTTGCTTGCTTTGGGTTTTTTTGCTTATCAATTATCTTCTGGAGTCTGGTTACTCTGCTTTTGTCACCATGTGGAATACCTTCGCCATGAACAGCTGAGTCCTGAACTGTTGTCCAGAGTTATCCTGTACACCAGGTCTCAAAGAACTCAAGTTACTGCTAAGTAGCATTTCTTTTTTGACCTGCTCCTCAAATTATAAGAACAAGAAATATGAATATATGCTAAGATTGCTTGAACTGGAGATAATACTTTCCATATTTTTTTTCACAATACATCCTGATAATACATCCATATGTCTGTGCAATGTAAGTGGACATTCTAGAAATACATTAGAATTTAATTCTTTAACTAAATCTTTCTTTAATGGAAAAGAAAATCTTGTATGACACATCCTATACACTGCTGCATTTCCACTGGCATACAGTGGGAATGTCCACAAGTTACAATTGGTATTGATCGTATTGATGCTGCATTCTTGGCTTTATAAGGAAACATTGGGAAATGTCATGGTTTTTGTGTAAGAAAAGCCATCTGATTCATAAAACTATTGTATTCTCACTACTTAATATGCTGAAACAGAGAGATGACTCTGGCTCTTGTTTTGTCCCCCCGCCTTGTAGATAATCTGTGGAGTGCCTATTCAGAAAAAGGATCAATAGTTGAGAAAAAAGATCAGCCATCAGTTGCTGGATCAGAAGACACAAAAATGGGTGGACTCCCTTATGTTTTTACAGATATCATGACCTACTTCACAATGCTTGTAGGGATTTATTTCCCATCTGTGACAGGTAGGTACAACTATTTTTCTTGAGTGAGGATGTGTACTTATAGCTGAAAAAAGATTATTTTGTGTGTGAATGTTTATTGATGACATGTGAGATTTGCTAGTCTGTGTGTCCAAGTTTTGTGTACCTAAAACTTGCTGGTACTAGAGAGACATAGCTGGCGGCTGGTTATTTTAGGGGGTTATAGGACTTAAACAAGGAATCAGTTTAAGTGGTATTTTCTGTGTCTGGAAAGAAAACAAAAGTTCCATGTGTTACTAAATGCTTATTCAAATAAGATGCATACCTTTATAATATTCTAATCTTCAAATGCATAAGAGAACAGTTAAGTATTAAAATTGTTTCAGGTATTCAAGCCATGAGCCGCCTGTGATTTGTTTATATAGCCAATATTTTTTTGCAACTGTAACTAGTAGAGCCTTTTTTTGTCAAGCTTAAAGGTAGATTAGTTGTATATAATTTCCATCAGGTCACATTTGACTGAAATAACCAAAGATACTTTAGAAGAAAAGTCACAGCTCAAGCAATTGTAGTATGAAGTAATTCTTCCCTCCTGTCACAGCAAGTGCCAGAAAAACATTTTTGTTCTCTTGTTAGATTCAAACAGGGATGTGTACATGTGGTTTCCTAGCCATTCTTCTTGTACTTCCTGCCCACTCCTTTATTTTTTGTTTCTATATTTTTATTATTTAGTTTATTGATTTGCTTGCATATCTTACTATGTATGGTCTGTTTAGTAGAAAGTTAGTGCATTTGGTCACACTGGCTAAAATTGCCAAATCTCATTAGTTTATAACATCCATCCCAACATTTTGCTGCTCCTTATATTTCCCCATTTAAAAAATTATTCTGAAGTTATATTTGTAAAATAATTTTTTCATTTTTATATCTGTCTCTTGAGCTTTCTGAAATTTGTTCAGCCAACAATGCATGGTAACACAAATTTCTGAATAAAATGGTATAAATTGAGGATTTGTGCAGTATTATAATACATTTCTGTAGCCTGCTCCATTGGTAATGATGTGTTAAATCAGGCTTAAAGTTAAATGTTCCTATTCTATTAGTTATTTACATGGAATTAGTATTAATTGTTTTTGACATATAAATTTGGTCTCTTTTTAAGGTATTATGGCAGGTTCAAACAGATCTGGAGATCTTAAGGATGCTCAGAAATCTATTCCTACTGGAACAATTTTGGCTATTTCAACAACATCTTTTATTTGTATCCTTTATGCTGTAACTTTTTTTTTTTCTAGTGTGAGTTCTGTAGGTATAACAGTATAGTTTTTTCATTGAAAAGTTGCCTGAGTATAAAATGAATGAAATCTAAACTGAAAATATTTAATAATTGTCTACAATATAATTTATAACTGTTATTAAAATACCTCAAACTTTATTTGTATATATAAATATTTATATATATATTCCATATTCTACTAGTGCTTCAAATTCCAAGATCTAATTGATGTTTTTAGTTAAGTGATGTAGAGGGTTTTAGCATCATGCTTCAGCTGGCAGATTGCTTTGTTGTTATATTCAGTGTAACCAGTGAAAATCTTAAAGCAAACTATGAGTAATAGAAATTGTTAGTCCTTCAATACCTAGAAGACACAGATGCTTATTTGTATGAGAAAATATCTGTTCTGTTGCATGATGTATGACCTGGCTATTTCCAATACTTCACAAATCAACTATGCATCAAAAGCAGTTGTAGAGACCATAAACTAAAAAGTTGTAGCAAGGAAGAATTAAAAATAAACAACTACAAAACAACCAGAACAAACAAAACACCCCCCCCACACACACACACTTTGTTATGATGGACACTTTGATTTCATACCTAGGTGAAAAATGGTGTGTTTTCTCTTTCTATGTATATGATTATTTATAGTGTAATCTTCCTTCAGTCTTAGTAATAGATCTCTCCTGTATAGTGTTGTTCGGTGCCTGTATAGAAGGTGTGATATTAAGAGATAAGTAAGTTGTATTCAACTTCTAATTTTACAGGAAGTATGTATGCTCATGGGTTATGTTAGCAGGACTTATTAATGGCTCTTCTGGGAAATATCTATGTCATATATTTTTCTTTTGCTTAGTTTAAAACTGGAGGGAAAGTCTATCTGTTAACCTGAGATAGCTGCAAAAACTGGTCAGGTTATCGGCTGTATCCCTTCAAGAAGTAGAAGCAGAATGTAAAATAAATGTTTGAAGTAGAACTGTCCCTAGCAAGATGTTCCTGAGAGAGAAAATCATAGGTAGTGTTTGTGGGGGTAAGGGGAGTGGTATTACTTTGGGAGAAGTAATATGTTCCTGAGGAACAAACACAGAAAAAGATTTTTTGACAGTTACATGACAAGGAGAGTTCATGAGAGACTGCAATGCACAATCAGGCCTATAATTTCCACTGGATGTATGACTTATTTTTTGATTTAAGAGATCAGTTGTAGATCAGGACTCGTGTAAGTTTTCACCCATGTAATTACCTGAGGGTATTTGAGGCACATTATGAAGCAAGAAGGGAATAAATGTAATGGAGATAAGCATGAATGGAATCTCCAGGTTTTGATAAATTTCTCCCTTAGGAGAAGTTGACTAAGATGAATCTGTTGGCAGGTTTCACATTCGTTTCCTGGCTGGTGTCTGGTTCTCTTTAATACTAAGGTCCAAGTTTGCTTTTGGTGATGAAGCGGTAGCATTAGGATATTGTTTGGAAGGGGACAGAGATGGTGCTGAGACAACTTATTTCAAAACACAGGCTTTTAGTCTAGAAGGAAAACCATAAGTTAAAAGATGGATTCTAATCAAAGCTAGTACAAGAAGCAGCAGGGCATCATTTTTACTTTAAAATGGTATTGCCGCATCAGTGAAATTCTCAATTTTCTTTTTCTTCAAAGTAAATATACAAACTAAATCAAGCAGACGTGTAAGAAACAGTAAATGAATTTTGAATTATAAATTAATGCAAAGCCAATATCTGTAAACTCACATTTTTGAAAATAACATATTTGAAATTTACTGGGGCAGGGTGGTAGAATTTTGCAAGCTGTGAGTGCAGGTGATCTGTCACTAGAGTATGATGCATTGTAGCAAGAGCATTGAATCCATGTTCTTTCATTTACAATGCTGCCAGCATAACAGTAAAATGTATGGATTTTGGTCTGGTTTAAAGACTGTTTTGGGTTTGGGGTTTTTTTTTCATTATGGATTGTCATATCTGCCATGAGGAAAAAGTAGGTTGTACATCTTTCAGTGTTTGTCTTTCATCTTTCCAAGTTGTTCCTACCCTGTGTTTAAAACACAGGCATTAGAATTTGAATTGAGAATGAATGTGCAGCTGTATAAATGTCATCATAGAAACATAATGTGTTTTTTTCCTCCTATATTTTTAAAGGGTGTGGTTTCCCCTTTTTCCATCTGCCAAAAATAGTGTGTAGCCATGCATCCAAGCTTAGGTATATGCAAGAGTTTGAACACTGTCTTATTACATTAACTTGATTACTATGTTTTTTGACCCTGTTTAAGACCAGATCTGAAAAAAGATAAAGCATTTAATTTGTCTTAGTCTGTAGCCTTTTCTTTTTTCTGGTGTTTATTTTGAAAAACCCAAAAACATTGGGGGGACAAGAAGAAATTACGCTATCACATTGTAGATAGTTTTCTTAGTAAGCAGCCAAAATCAACTTTAAGACTAAGATGAACTACAAGAAGCTTACTTGTTTTTAAAACAAAAACATCAGGTTGAGGGTGGGGATGGGGCAGAAAGAACCTTTTTGTAGTTTACCCAAGATGTCCATAAATGAACATAAAGTTAATTATCTTTAAAAAAAAAAAAAGTGGCATTGGATAGGACACTTGAGACTAATGAAAGCACCTCTCTCTTCCTGACTTCTACCCACTTGTTTGCCTAGTCACTTAAAAAATGCATCAGGTGGCACGATAGTCAGAAGGCATGTGGATAACTTGAGATGGTTGTGTCTAGTAGTTTCTCTATTTACTTGTCCATGTCAGTGTCACACTATCAAAATGAAAGGCTAATACTTTGTTTTGCAAATCTCCTGCTTATGCCCCTGTCAGTGTCACACTATTAAAAGGAAAGACTAATACTTTGGTTTGCCAATCTCCTGCTTATGCCCCAGGGTATACCTGTATTACTTGTAGAACAGACTTCTGTAACCTAGTTCCTAGCAGTCACAAGGATCTAAAGGATGCATATGTAAATACTTTATCTATTGCTATTAATTCTGTAAAGTTTACCAAGATACCTGGTAATTGCTGCATGTCTGATTAGAGGCAGCACTTACAATGAATCAACTATAATATGTTTTCTTTAAAACAGCAGAATAAAAAGAAATTGGTTGGTTGGGAAATCCTATAGTGCATACTGTGACATGGTGTTTGTTGTTGAAAAGTGCTGTTGTCCAAAAAGTTTGAAATGTGGGTGTTGAAGCTATAGTAAAAGTTACTTTAATGCTTACTGATTTTTTTTTTCTCCCTCCTCCCCCCCCCCCTTCCCTAAGGTTTGGAGAAGCAGTTAATGGAAATCTAGTGGTCGGTACACTGGCCTGGCCTTCTCCATGGGTTATTGTGATCGGTTCATTCTTTTCAACGTGTGGTGCTGGTCTTCAGAGTCTCACTGGTGCACCCCGTCTGTTGCAGGCCATTGCAAGAGATGGCATTGTACCATTTATTCAAGTGAGATTTTTTTTTTTCTTTACAGTACTTCAAATATGGCTTATAATTTGACAAAAAAATCAGGCATTAATTCTGCTATTCCTGTAGAACTGTGAGGAAAAGATTTGGAGCTCACTTGTAATTGTGCACAATAACAGATCAAGCTATTGTAGGACAAAGTTTGAACGTGGATACTTCTGTGCAATGCAATTTAATTAATTTTTTTCTTGCACATAAGAGTTAGTGGTTCAAAACTGAGAATATAAGTCTTCTATAAGTGGAAATAAATGAACTAAGAAGCAACTAACAACTGAACTTCTTGATTCCAGGTTGTGCTTACGACTTGTATTTGTGAACAGAGTTGATTTAATCTCAATATGGAACTGCATGATACTTGTATCATAGAGATACAATCTAATTTTTATTCATTTTCGTAAGCTAAATGAAGTCAACAGAGATGTAACAATAGAATTCTATCCTATGACTTGGAACATTAATATTGTTCCAACATCCCTGTGCATGTTTTTAAAAATAAATCAATCAGATTTTTCTCAAAGGAAGTGAGTAAGCTGGCAAACAGAAGAAAAGAGAGCTGTTGCTGGAAGATATTTAATACAATTGTTAGGCTGTATCTGCAAAAACTAGACAACTAGACTTGAGTTAAAAATAAATAAAATTTGAAAAGATGATAATGTCTAGAGAGCAAAGCTGTGGTTTCTGTGGCGAAGTTTGGAGTTTGAAAGCCTACCTCAAATTGCCAAGCATAACATTGTGCTGTGCAACTGTTGGCTAACCTACCAAGAACAGGTTCAAGTATAAAAACCAGGATTATGTCTGAGTAACTATGAATATTTTGGGAACAGAGTTATGGGACAATTATCAAATTTAGCACACAGAAAGAAACTGCAGATAGCTCTGACACTGAAGGTAGCTAGGGCTGAATTTAGGAGACTAGGCTGTTCTGTATGGAGAGAGTCCTGAGGGCGATTTGGAGCACTTGTTTGTGTTTATATATCTCTTTGAGAGGTTTATATAATTATTTTGTTACCCAAGTTATATAACCAAACTTATGTTTTAGTCTTCCTTACTGTACCCACACTTATCTCTGGAGTCTCGATCAGATGTGTGCTCTAGGTCACTGTCTCACATCTGAGGTTGGTGTAGTACGTTATGTTAAAAATGGGCTATTATTACTCTTGGTGAATAACTTAAGAGTCTATTCAGAGATATCTATATCTTCAGTGAGTGCTAGGTATAGAATAGCAGCAGCTTGGTTTGGTGCCTGAGTTTGAGGGAAGCCTACAATGAGTCAACACTCATTGATGAGTTGATGTGTGACTTGAGGAGAAAATTCCTGAGCTAGGCTGTGCCTAGGACTATTATGGATGATGGGTTAGCTGGAGAATTTGTGTGGGGTTGGAGGGGGGAACATCTGAAGAGGAGGGAGATGTGCAGAATATGTGGGAATGGGAAAATAAGAGAGGAAAGGACTTGGGTGAAGAGGGGGAAGGAGTGCACAGGGAATGGGTTAGAGGAGGTGGTTGGAAAAGCTGAGAAGCAAAGCAAAATGGAAGAGGTAATGCTAGTGGCTTTGTGGGGGTGGGTTGTCTTTTGTGTGTTGTGGGGGTTTTTGTTAGGTTTTTTTAAAGGCAGATCATGCTGCTGTTGCCAACACTTTTCTCAGTTTTTAATCGCTTGTTTCCGTTGCGCTGCTGCTGCTGCCATGGTCTGTCTGCTAGTGCCTAGTCTCAGTAGGGCTATATCCTTGATATTTTCTCTTAGGTCCTTCCTTCTCTTGGGCTGGAGGGATGAATGGTCACTGGAAATGTACACTAGTATTGCTGCTAGGAGCAGGAGCCAGAAGAGTTAATGAATCAAGAAGTAAACAAGTTAAAAAGACAGCATTTGCTGCTTCTGCAGCCCCTCTGCTGCCGCAGCAGTTGCAGCAGTGCTGCTGCTAGCAGGAAATGCAACGGCTGCGTCTCCCATTCTGCTGGCGTGGGTGGCTCTGCACCTACGGTGTTGGCAACTCATTCCCTGAGAAAGTTGTATCGCCATTACCTTGGTTTAGGAGCATCTTTTCCACCAGGGCAGAGAAAGATGATGAGGGTGTACAAGAATATCAAACATGCTGCTGCTTTATTTCACAGTTGAGAGCAGCGGCATGTTCCCTGACTTTCAAGACCTATACCTGTAACTGGAAGTAAATACACTGAGTATGCTGGGTTGGGGGAACAGAATCGTGATGGTGTTTGACTGGGTGGGAAGGGGTTGTAATGCAATAAATTACAAATGCTGGGTTGTATTGAGAGAGACAAACAAAAAATTTCACTTTTGTCTGAAGTAAAAATTTGGTACTTCCTGAGAGGGTGACAGTATGATTCCATCTTATCAGGGCTAGATTTCAAAGGAGTGAAGAACCAGAAGGAAAAAATTTACATGGTTTGGGAAGTGGGGGAAGGGGAATGCAGGAGAAGCAGGATGTTTGAAGAGGGATTTGAGACTTGAAAAGTGCTTGCAGTTTCAGAGTGATATAGCTGCTGCACGGACAATCAAGGAAATGAATGGAAGTAGATTAATATGGGGCAAGAATGTGACATTTAAGAAAAAAACAGCATAAGCAGAAAAAATGGCATTTTAATATAAGGGAGGGAAGATTGATGGATGACAGAAAGCTAAGGGAAGGAGACAGTATGGAGAATGAGTGAGGTGAAGAACCTAGATATTTGGAAAGGAAGCCATCATGGAAAATGGGAGTGAGGGTTTAGTCTTTGTAAGTGTATGGAGGAGAATAAATACGGCTGGAACTTCAGGTGAGATATTTTGCCATCTATCACCAGTATAGCTGGATAGAATTATCCCCAAAAGAAATTACCACATGCAAAATTACTTTTGGCAGGGCTCTGTGCAGGATAATAGGCTTACCTTAGTCCTCTTTAACGATAAATGTTTAATGTTTGTAAGTACTGAGATGATGCCTTTTTTGTACGTTACAAAAAATACTGCCCTCAACTATATTAGCTTTTTATAGACTAAGCATAAATCTCTGATGCATGTGGCTTTGAAGTTACTTAAGACTATTTCAACAGCAACTGCAATAGTACTTTAACATTATGTAGTCATTGCTTATTTTAGTAAACATTTTTCATATTGGAAATGTGTGGGTTTGCAATTTTGTGGCTTTTTGCAGTATAGATTGCTTCATTTTCTTTTAATGACTGTTTGTGATTCCGGTTAAAGCTAGTTTGTGATCTGCACCATATTTCATAACTGTATAACGAACAGCTTTCCCTAATCTTACTGTTTACTTGAATTGAACTAGGTATTTGGTCATGGAAAAGCAAATGGAGAACCAACTTGGGCTCTGCTCCTCACTGCTGGTATTTGTGAAATTGGAATTTTGATAGCCTCATTGGACAGTGTAGCACCAATTCTTTCAATGTAAGTATGAATGTGGTGTTTTGTGTTCTTAAGTTAAATAGTATTTTATTTTTAAATTAACTAGGTAATGATTTTTCTTTTTGAAACAATACATGCTAGCTTTTGTTTTCTAACAAGTTATATTCCTGTTGATCCTGGAGATAATAGGAAACAACAAAATGTTTTGGCTGGAACTAATTTCTAGGCACAAAAAACTTTTTCCATGACAGCATTGTTGAATGCTGGTAAAAATATGTTCAACTTCTAAAAATCTCGATTTTAAAATAAAAATTCCTGCTATTTTAGCTCAAGTACATCTAATAGAGACAGAGAAAACAATTTAATGTTTTAGGGTGTGAACTGAACTTTGTTTTACTGACTTTGTGTTGGAAGTTTATCCCATGTGTTATGGGTTGAACCCAGCTGCTCGCTCACTCCCCCCACAGTGCGATGAGGGAGAGAATCGGAAAGGTAAAAGTGAGAAAACTCGTGGGTTGAGATAAAGAGAGGTTAATAGGTAAGGCAAAAGCTCTGTGTACAAGCAAAGCAAAATAAGGAATTAATTCATTGTTGATAGGCAGTTGTTTAACCATTTCCAGAAAAGCAGGGCTTTACCATGTGTAACCGTTACTTGGGAAAACAAACACCACTAAGTCCAAACATCCCCCCTTCTTCCTCCTTTCCCTGAACTCTTACTGTTGAGCATGATGTCATACATTATTGAAGATCCCTCTGGTCCGTTGTGGTCAGCTGTGTTGCCTCCCCAAGACTATTTGCTGGCAGGACAGCAAAAAAACCAGAGGCTGCCTTGATGCTGTGTGAGCACTGCTCAGCAACAGCTAAAACATCCCTGTGTTATCAACACTGCATTGGTTACAAATCCAGAACGTAGCACCATAGGAGCTACTATGAAGAAAATTAACTCTGTGCCAGCCAAAACCAGTACACCATGATTGTCAGTTGTTTGCTATGTTTTCTCTGAAATCTTTGTTTGAGGCTTTATATTATGCTAATACCATGTTTTGAGGCCTAATATTCTACAAATATTAATTTAATCTACATCTTGTGTTCTACTGGCTACTGTGAACACAGTGTACAAGTTCCTACCCTTTTCTGGATTGTGTTTTAATGCAAATCTGTCTAGTTAATTCCCTATTGGAAAATGCTCTTTTTTTTTTTCTTAACAGGTTTTTCCTTATGTGCTATATGTTCGTAAATCTGGCTTGTGCAGTTCAGACTCTTTTACGGACTCCCAACTGGAGACCTCGTTTCAAGTATTACCATTGGTAGGGAATATTCCTTCATTCAGAAGAGTTAAAACTAATTACGCAGCCCTAAACTGTTGATTTTCTTGCAATAATAAAACAAAATCTCCTTTCTGATTTAAATGAGATAGAGTATTCAGTGCATGAATAATCTTAGAACAGCAACATTTGTTCTCATGTGTTTGGAATAAGGCTAGTAATAGCTGTGATCACAAAAACATGTGGCTAATGTAGAGGATTTGCGAAGGGGCTACAGGATGGCATTTTGATATTGCTTATAAGCTAAGATCTTCTGAACATGTGAGAATGAAGATAAAAAAAAAACAAGCTGTATTTTATATATAGGTAAGGAGAACTGGTAAAAATGTTCAGGAAGGCTGATACAATTTTCATTTTAGTTGTGAAAAAAATACACAAAACTAAAACAGGAAAACTAATTTAATATACATCAGTTGGCTCTTTAACGATATGATCACTGTTTTAAAAATATGTCATGCTTTGGACATTGCATTTGATAACTGAAGTAAACAAGTATATACTTGACAAAGTAAAGGTTAGTTATACAAAAAGTGTGGGTGTGGTTTTTTTGTTTAGGTTTTATTAAATGGCTTAAGAGTTCAAACATTTCAAACTAAGAGTGGGAAACTTTTTTTTATTAATTTTTTTTTTTTACTGAATGTTAAAAATACATGTTTGTTTAATTAACAGTAATTCTATTGAGACATTTTAGTGCTGAAATGCCATGAGGACTAGAGCCTTTAGGAGATAAGCTGGCCTGATTCTAGGATGTAAGAGTTGCTTATTATTTTTTCTTTTAAAGAATTGAGTGAAAATGAAATGTCACAGGTTTAGCCCTGAAAAATCTTTTTGAATATGCTCAGTAGGCACTTACTAGTTTGGTATCTAAACCTCCAAATACATCAGTGCCTGTCTTCCAGTCTATCACAGCAAACACCTAGTAGTATTTGCAACATCAAGAAGGAAAATGGGGGATTGCTGTCTTTTTTTGTTTGCTTGTTTCTGTTTTGTTTTCTTTTTGGTTTTTGTTCCACCTCCCTTGAATAACCTGACTGTGGAAGAAGTATAGTAGAAGGTACAAAGTAGCTTGAAAGCTAAGGCAGGTGGATAAGATGGAGGGTAGCAAGAGGTACAGGAGGGACCATGGTGAGGAATTAAAAGCAAAGGGTTGTGACGTGGCGGCAGCAGCAGAGTTTGTAACCATTTGGCAACAATTCTTTTTTATGTTGTTCTCGGAGAGATCAGTGAGCCAACTGACTTACTGTGTGGCAACATAATCATTTCTAGCCAAAGCAGGTGTCGGAATGCTTGGCTAGACTTGGGATGGAACTTTATTTTTTGAGTAAAAGTAGAGCCTTAGGTTGGCTAAGTCAAGCATGAAAGAGCAGCCCTTGTTCTATTAGGCAAACTACATTTAGATTGATGTCCTCAGAACAGGTAGAAAGCATTTCTTTGGTTTAAAACTGTATGCATTTGGACTCAGTACTTGCATGGTACTAAAGAGGCAAACTAAAGGGACCAAACAAAAGCTGGGTCTGCTGCCACTCTTTGTCAATACAGTGAAAGCTAGCTCTAATTTGGAAATCAGGTGAAAAGAAATCTGGGGTGCTGTATGTGACTATTCACCAAACTGTCCAGGTCTGAGCTGACTTATATCTTTCTTGATTAATAGTGTGGGCAAACCAGGCATATAAACTTCAATCTGGAAATGCTTCTGTAACTTTTTCAGCTCACAAACATTTTCTCTTGATAGCCTTTGAAAGATTGTTTTCTGTAATCTCTTCTGTGCTGTGTTCTTGCCGAAGAGACAGGCCACAACGGAAGTGGAGAATATAAATGATGAGTCAAATTTAATTTAAACTAATCAACTGTTTTTGCTGGAAGTAACATAATGTTGCTTAGTATTGTTTGACAATTTTTTTAGCTTAAATTGAAATCAACAATAAGTGATAGCAATGTGTTTTGAAACTGACCTTACTTGGAGGTACTGATAGAGTTTCAGAACTGACAAATGTAGTAAATCTATTGTTATTATCTCGTTCAATTGTATTTTTCACACAAAGGTTCAGGATGTAATCTTTTTATAAACTAAAATTGGGACAATGTATTTTTATTTATATAATAGCTATGAAATGGCCTTTGAAGAAGAAAGGCCTTTCTGGGAGTTAACTTGAATAAGAAATTGACTTTGTAGAACATTTGCATGCCTATTTAAAAAAATGGAAAAAAATGGTTTCTTTTAGGACTCTCTCATTCCTGGGGATGAGTTTATGTCTTGCCTTGATGTTCATTTGCTCTTGGTACTATGCTTTGATTGCCATGCTAATCGCAGGATGTATATACAAATACATAGAATATAGAGGGTAAGACCATATATCTTATTTATTCTATATTTAATATCTTTAATATTCAGCAAAAAGCACTTTTGTATAAAATAGATAGAACTGAAGTAATAGAATTAAGAGTATTCCTTGAAACAAGGTAAGATCCTGTCTCTGTTAAGGGCTGTAAGTTTTTGGTTCTAATTTCCCTGGAAGCTCTGTCCCAAACATCTTGACAGCCAGGACTAATCAAAATAAGAACCAATAAGGCTGGGAAGTTTTCATTTAAGCAGAGGTTATGGTGTAAAGTTTTGGTACTTCAGGAACATGACCTTTTAATATCAAGCAGCAACTATTACAAAACTGTTACCTTATTATTAACTTGTGCTAAAGCCCAAAACCTACTCTTTTGTGTGGACTTTAGCACTTTTTAGAATGAATCATACTGAACAATCCAGAGCACTTACTGAAAAGTACCTATTTTTCTGAAGGCTTAGATAATCTTTAAATTGCAACATACTTTGCATTGTATGCATTTGACAAGGAAGACATATAGAGCCATACCTTTAAGAAAGGCGGTACAAGTAGGAGACTTAAAGAACATGCCGAGTTCATTTAAAAAAAAAAAAAAATCAAACCCAAAAAACAACCCACCCCATTCCCCCCCAAAACCCCCCAACACACAAAACCCAAACTAAACCACCCCCCCCAATAACAAAAAAAAAATTCCCCAACCCCCCAAAACCCAACCAAAAAACCCCAACTAAACAACATACTGAAACACTAGAGGTGATTATGATCAGTAATGTGTGTGCTTTCCCTTTCTAAGCAAAGATACCCAATGCTGAAAGATTCTAGTCAAGAAAAATAGTAAGATCTTGGAGCAGGAAGCTGAAGCGAGGCCAGTTGTTTTGATGAGTGATTAAGCACAGGTCTTAAGTGGATCGGCTGGTATAAACGCCTCCACCTTGTGGGTTCTGCATCTTTTAATATCTCCATTTCCAGGTTAGATGCTTTCCTGGATTGTAACTACTGGGTTAATTATAAGGAAATTAATTTGCCTATTTTAGCCAGGAAGTCAGATCAGATGATAACAGTTCTGCTTGTGTGTGTGTATGTAGGTATGCACATACATAAAATTATACGTACATCCAAATTCATATACAGACTTTACAAATGTTGGTACATAGCCAGCACATCTACCCTGTAGCAAGAGATTCTTTTTTGCAGAAACAGGGCGGTGGGGAGAAACTCACCCCGAAATGTTCTAAAAACTGCTGTCTGGAGAAAACTTCAGTTTTTATTTTAATTTTTGGATAACTAAGTAAAAGAAACTTACGTGATTGTGCTGTCTGTCAGGGTATGTTCTAAATGCCATGTTGTTCTTTAATAGCTTTTGAATTCAGTTCGGCTTATTTCATCTAAAATTTGAAGGAAGGTTAGAGGTAACAGTTTAGTGAGAATTCATCAATGGAAATAAGAGGGAGGGAGGGTAAGGAAGATGGACCCTTTGCTGTAGTAGAATCCCCACCAAAGAAAATAATGTGTTTAGCCTAACAGTTCTTTCTTATTTGGTTGGCCACCTGGCATAGAGCGTAGCTTTGTATTGGGAGAAGGAGGAGTGAAAAATGTAAGGAGATTGAAAGTGGTCAGGAGGGCAGATAAAGCTTTAGGCTCATCTGGGAGAAAAGCTGGGAAGGAAAGGAAGTGGAGAAAGCTGTAGTGGTGCGCGGGGAGAAGGTAATGCGTGTGCTTTCCCTTTCTAAGGAAAGATAGCCAATGCTGAAAGATTCTAACACACTAATCCATACCAAGTCAAATTTAACTTATTCATTCTGCTGCTTTAAAATAATTCCTTTTAAGTAGCCCTCACTTACTCATTCCAGTGCTTAAAAGCAACTTAAGTAGCTCTCATGATTACAAAAAAACTTTTGAAGTATGAATAAAATAAACCATAATAAATATTAATAAATACTTAATAAATAGTTCTCTTGAAGGACCTGAGACTGCTTCATCTTGGTTAGTCTTCATTCGTGAATTAAATCTGCAAGATGAGTTTTTCATGCAAAAGAGTATTCATTTTTTATGCCCATTATCCCTCACGTGAGAAAAATGTACTTAATTTGTATAAATAAATGGGACCCTGTTAATTGAATCTCTTCTGCACCCTGAAGAGCGGAAAAAGAATGGGGTGATGGAATCCGAGGACTGTCTCTGAATGCAGCTCGCTATGCTTTGCTTCGTGTTGAAGACGGTCCTCCTCACACCAAGAACTGGAGGTAAGTCCTATGCCTTCCAAGGTCACATGACTCTTGAAATATGTAAATCTGTTGGGAATACTGCTGGTAAAGCAAATGGCCAAAGTGAAATTCACCATTTAAAATAATGTTTTAACTTGGGCATGGCAATGATGTCATTGAAATAGTATTATTTTACCGCAACAGAATGTGACTTACAGTCAGCACGTAATCAACTTTGCTGGGAATATGGGCAAACTAACTCAAACTTAAATCCATGTGGTGTTGACATAGTTTTCCAAAGCGCAAAAGAATTTTAATGTTTGATTATTTATAGATTTTCAGTTTCAAAGGAACAGTTCTCATTGAGTCCCACTGTCTCTATAGAAGAAACATTGCAATTCTATAAGTTTTTTTTGCTTCTTTATATGTTCCCTCTGAAATATATTGTATAACTATACAGAGGATCCATTATTTGTTTAAATTAATTTTTTGTGGCAATCTTTTTTATATAGCTTCATTTAATAGTAACACTTTCTAAATTGCTTAGATACGATTAAAACAAAATCTCACGTTTGCTGGCCATTTGTACATAATGGGGTTAGATGTCCACTACTATTTTTGCAATATATTCTTGTTACTTGTTAAACTATCAATTTTCTTAAAGCTGACACAAAAAATTACTTAGCATTTAAAAACAAAAGGTCATTTGCACATTGTCGCTTCTGATGAACGTAATGCAAATCAGAAGCACTCTGATCAGTGGAACACACAAAAAAGCAATTGTCACTAAATGTGATACTTTAATTATAGCCACTGCTCTGTGATAGTATCCTTGGGTGCATGCACATGCAATGGTCCATTGCCCTTCAGTGTAATGGCATTATTTTATCATTTGTCATGGAACTGACGCACATAGGCAGTTGCTATGAAATACATGAGCCACTGCCTTTATCTGTGTCTGAACTTGGCATCTCAGAGGCACCAATGTAATGTAATGTTGACTAAGAGCATTCCTGTTAAATCCCTGATGTTGCTTAAGTTCCAGATGAGTTATCCTTCCATTGTGTCAATGTAATTGCTAGAACTGGACCTTCATGTTACACCTTAAACTGAGCTGGTTTTGAGGCGGGAAGTACGCTCCAACTCTGTCATTCTTTTGAATTTGTAGTAATGACAGGAAAACTATAAAACGGTTTGGGAAGAGGAAGCAGATTGGATATTGATTAAAGGAAACAGAATGCATCCTCATCAAGTATGCAGTTGAAGCTGAACTTGGGGTGCTATCAGTATGGTTAAGGGTATGACTGTCCTTTTGGAAGGACCTGTGCAGATAGAGGACTGGGTCGACAATAACATCATGAAAATCCAGAAGGACGAGTGCAAAGTCTAGTACCTGGGACAGGCTTGTGCAGTGCAGTGGTACAAGGCTGGGAACCTGCTCTGGTGGAAAGGACCTGTGGTTCCCAGTAGATAGTAAGCCAGCAGTGTGCCTTGGCAGTGACATGCTGGACTGCATCAACAGGAACATAGCTAGTATATCGAGAAGTAATTATATTGGGAAATAAAACTCCTCTTTGCTCACCACTCATTAGAATACATATAGAATATTTCATCCAGTTTTAGGCACCCTAATATAGGAAAGACATTAATAAGCTGGAGTTAGTTCAGCAGAGGGCCACCAAGATGATGGTTGGGGCACAGGAGCATATCTCCTGTGGGAGCTATGCTTATTGGGCTTGGAGGAGGCTTAAGGGGAGCCTAAAAAGCTGATATAACTAACTACTAAACATCCAGTACCTAAAAGAAGGTTACTGAGAAGGTTACTGAGAAGACGGAGTCAAAATCTTAGAGCAGCATAAGGTAGGAGAATGAGAGAACATGACAAAATGCAGAAAGAAAAAAAAGAAAACTTGAGAAGACGGTAATTAAGCATTGAAGAGGTTGCCCAGAGGTCATAATATCTCTGTCTCTGGAGCTTTTCAAAATCCAGCTGAATGGAGCTGTAAATCTGGTGTTCCTTCAGTGTTTAACCACTTCAGGCAGCAGGTTGGTCTAGATGACCTTGGAAGGGTGATAATTTTGATTCAATAACTTCCTTGGTAAAACGGTTCTATAAGGTAGCTTTTCAGAATGATGGTATGCTGGTTCACGTAGGTATTCTGTACCTGAAGTGTTGTTGCTATTGCAAATTATGACTTCCTTGCTTGACAGTTGACTATTTTCCATTGAATTAAGCACTTAATCTGCATTTTATTAATTGTTAATTTTAATTTTCCAATTTTTTCTTGCTTTTCTATACATATGTGTGTTTAACTTTTTTTTTTTTTTTTTTTGGCAGACCTCAACTTTTGGTCTTGTTAAACTTGGATAGTGAGCAGTTGGTGAAACATCCTAGATTGCTTTCTTTCACCTCTCAGTTGAAGGCTGGTAAAGGACTGACTATTGTGGGCTCTGTGCTTCAGGGAATCTACTTGGATAAATGTACAGAAGCTCAGAAAGCTGAAGAGGTATGTAAAAGACAACTTACAAACACATGTAACTTCCATTAGTATTTACATGTTGAATCCTGATAACTCGTATCTTGAATTAGAACAGACTGTTGTAAAGTACTGAATAAAACATCCATTTTTTACTATCAGCACAGTCAATGATTATATATAAAGAATAGGTTGGTGTGTGTAGCAAAATGTTTTATAAAATTTCCCAATAGGAGGAGACAATGCTGATACTTTTTAGCTTTTTATTTTCTTTAATATTGAGAGCCCTGGGCTCACAATCAAATTACATTATTGAAAAAGCCAAGTGATAGATTTTTAACAAATTACCTTATAAAGAAAACAGATTTATTTAACAAAAAATTGAACATTTAGCTAACAAGTGCGGATGTGTTTGGCATGATTTCATCCTCTGGATATATACATGGTATTAGTTTCTACATTGTCCTCGAAATATATAGCACAGCTAGGATTAGGAGCAGTCTTCACCGGAATCCTACTCTGTTGCTTAACTGTAAACAGCATCCTTGAGCTCCTTTACTTTTTTTCTTTTTTGTTTTCTTTCCTATTTATTCTGTATCTCCAGAGAGGGTAGGATGAGGTAGGAAAAAACAGTAAGTTGTCATGTAATTTAAGATGACATCTAACTGTGCTTGCAAACACAAGTGACTTTAATTTGAATGTTTCTCTCTTCCCGCTCCTCGCCCCCCAACAACTTGTCAGTATTTGACTGTGCTACCCGATTGGAAATACATAGACATTTTTGTGGGAAGCCCTTGAAAATACCTGAACTTAATTTTAAATTGTCCCCTGAAGGAAAAAGGGAAGTTAATAGGCTGAGCTTCTGAAGAGCCATTGTTCATAGAGCTTGGACTTTCAATGCAAAGCGAGTTTCCCTTTCTGTTTGATCTTAAACAGCTTGTGTACTTCTTTGTTTGATCCAGTATTGGGGTAACTCGGGATAGATAATTGTATTTGCTTACCTATGCAAACCCTCCTACTCCTAACTTTATAGAGTGGGGAAACAACATTTTTAGAAAATACCATGTTTCATGTATTTTATTGAATGCTATTGAAAAATCTGTTGCCTTTAGAACACTACTATAAAGCGTACTCCAAAAGTAGGCTTTGATTGCCATTGTATCTTCCAAAAATGGTTAATATCTTCAGTGTTGTTGAAAAGAATATCAGTTGAAATGTCTACTATTTTGATCCAAGTCATCTTCAAAGCTGTGTAATAATGCCTGTGATTTATTCAAACCTGGAATCTCTAAAATAGATGAGCATTTGAGATGTTGAAATGGACTTAAAGCCCTTTTTCTCCCAGCTTGCTTTTTTTCTCCCTGTTGGTATTCAGACTTGTCCCTACTGGTTTTTAAAGTAACAAAGTAGGAAGCCAGATGGCCTAGTTGATATCGCATGGAAAGGCTCCAAGAGAGCAATTAGCTTCAAAACACGGTGGAAAAAGTCTAGCAATGGTAAATTGTGAAAGTAATTGTTATTAAGCTGTTGTTATCAACGTGTGAGTAGAAAACAAGACTAAGAATACAATCAGGCCTCTGAAATAAAACAAAGCAAACCATTAGTTTACCCATGAGGATTTGAAATGTTACCTATAGTTTCTTAACTTGGAAGTCAGCTACATTTTTGAGATGGAACAGGAATGAATTTAAGGGAGACCTAATCCCCAGGTTCTCTAGAAAGTCAGACCTGGTGTTAAGATCGAGGAAACTATTGCTTTTAAAATGGAAATGAAGATGAATTGTAAAAGTTTGAGCATCTGGAGGCCTCATTGGTTTTGGAAAACCAACTAAAAAATGTTTCTAGAAGATCTGTAGGAAATCAAGATTTCTCCTGTGTTTCTTTTAAAAAGAAAAAAGCATCTATTTAAACTGATATGCCCTTGCAGATATTTTTTGCACAGACTGACTTGTTAGCTTTGCTACCAAATTCTCTGCAGTGTTTTTTTCCTCAACTAAACAGAATTACTGATGTGAAGCCACATTGAGTCAGTACCAGGCTTTCTGTGATCAAATCTGTTCCTGATGGGTTTTGATAGGTATTTTGGCACTTCCAAAATTCCAGATTTTGATGTGCTGGTTCTTCCTTCTGAAACCATGCTGATCTCCTACACAAGTTATTGATAATGATGGGATTTTTAAAGTCGTGCCATCAAAACATAGTAAATGCCAAAGCTGATGTTCCCTGGTCAACCTTGATACCATTTTGAATGCTACTTTTAAATTACTTGGTTATGTGTCTGTATGTTTGTCAGTATTTAAATGAAGGGGAGCCATGTTGAAATTAAAGGGGTGTGGAAGACTTAATCTCCTCAGTTTACCTTGTCATTATTCAGCCAGTGGTTCCAACTGTCTCCTGTGCATCTATTTTTCCATGTTGGGAGCCGATAAATAAAGAATCGGCCTGTTAATGTCAAAGTTGTTTAAGGAGCTTTGGTGGCCCCTTCTTCTAAAGCCCTTGGCATCACGTTTTTCCAAACCCTTCCAATTCCAAAAGAAAGGACTTGTCATTCCAAACATACGCTGCTTTGTCCGTCAGCATTTTTTACTTTACCTGAAGCAGTGTTACTTTATCTTTGTCAATGTGGTTTTACTTGTTCATTCTTTGGAAATAAAAGGCTGAATAATTAAAGTAATGAAAAACCTGTGTGTGGTGTCTTTTGGGGAGGTAGGTGTTTGGGGTTTTAGTTGTCACAGAATCATGTTCGCTCTTTTGGAATTAGCAGTTTCTTGGTGTTGGTTGTACGTTGTAGCTAATGTTTTGCTCTTATTTACTGCTGTTATTCCTTATGGTCTTTATTACCAGTGTTGATGACTGTATTTCCCCATGTGTAATCTTCCTTTTGCAGAACATTAAGGCCTTAATGGGAGTGGAAAAGACTAAAGGATTTTGCCAGATTGTGGTGTCTCCTCATTTCAGAGATGGAATATCCTATTTGATTCAGTCAGCTGGTCTAGGAGGGATGAAGCACAACACAGTCCTGATGGCATGGCCACAGTCATGGAAGCAGACAGAAAATCGTTTCTCATGGAAAAACTTTGTTGGTATGTGTTTATTGACTTTCTCCTATGCATTTGTAATACAACTATGTAACTAATGTATTTGCTGTGTGGAGGAAAAGAAATGTGATGCTGAACATCCAGTGGACAATGGAATATTTCCCCATATCTGATTTCACATGGAGTGGGTTTTCTTAGCCCTCAGTCTTGTCAGCCATGGCTTGTCTTGTTCTTTTCCTAAGCAGGTTAGTCACTAAACCCAGGTTCTTCCTCTTTTGCCTCAGCAGAATCTGGGAGGATGTAAGCTTTTGAATTTAAAACAGAAATAAAAGCCATGAATGAAAATTAGAAGTTCTTGATCCAAAAGTCTTGTTTTCCCTTGCAGATACTGTACGAGAAACAACAGCAGCTCAGCAAGCACTGTTGGTGGCTAAAAACATTGACTTATTTCCAACAAATCAAGAACGTTTTACGGAGGGAAACATAGATGTGTGGTGGATTGTTCATGATGGTGGTATGCTGATGTTACTGCCTTTTCTTCTTCGACAGCACAAGGCAAGGACAACAGAAAATGGCTGGGATTTCATTTTTTCACAATGAATAGTTCTAGGGGTTTCTAGTGAAACACTCTTTCACCTTGATAGAGTTATGCATGGTGATTGTAATTACTGTGTTACGAATTGTTACAATGTATCTTTTTGATAGGTTTGGAGAAAATGTAAAATGCGTATCTTCACTGTCGCTCAGATGGATGATAATAGTATTCAAATGAAGAAGGATCTTCAGATGTTCTTATATCATCTTAGACTGAATGCTGAAGTGGAAGTTGTTGAAATGGTATGTTACTGCATGGGGTTTTTAATAGCAACTGAGAATAAACTTGGGGAAAATGGGTTTAGCGTTTTCAAAACTAAGAGATGTTAGCCCAAATATAAAAAGGGAAAGATTGCAGTCCCACCAAGAACAAGAAGTGTTTTAAAGCAACATTATCTTAACATGTTACAATGCTAGTGTACGTGGTACTGGGTTTAATGGTTTTGTCAAGTAGCGTTGAGCCATTTTGATGTTTTAATGCCTACTTTATTTATGAGGACTACTCCATAGAGATAGTTTATTCAGGAAGGAGAAGCTTGAATTTTTAGCAGGCAGTGAAATGGAAGGCTGAACATGCTTAATGTAATAATCCATGGTATCCAGCATGAGAGAGGATGAACATGTCTGTGTCTCCAGCTGCTGTATGAGTATCTCTCTGGAATAAGGAACCCATAGGCCCCCGTGAGAGTATGTCAGTTGTTTCTGGCATTGCCAGCCTATTTGGCACTGGACAGCAAGACAATATAGCTACAGAATCATAAGTCAAATAGTGACAAAAGGAATTTTGTAACTTTTTCCCTTTTTAAATGCTGGTCATAAACTGCTCAAGAGAAAGGACTAAAGCTGTAGTCTGGACCAGCTTTTTTTGGCAACTAAGGAAAAACTTCATTTCCAGCACTCAAAGGTGACTAGCATAATGTCCAAAGTAAGACAAGGAAAAAAAACAAAACTAAAAAAAACCCCAACCCCAAAAAACTTTAAACTTATTCTGAAGTGGGATGAAGAAGATGGGTCAACTGGTTCAAAACTTCTACCACCACCAGTTCCTGGAATGAACAAAACCTATAAAAAAGACTTATTATGCTAATCAGCCATAAAGCAAATTTTAACTATCATTTAAATTATTTATGAAAAAAAATGACTTATGAAAAATTTGGTTAGTATTTTGAACTAGGAACTAAGATAAACCCTTTTACTTATGTATTTATTTATTTATTCTTGTTTTGTTTTGCTTCGAGTACTGAATATAAAAGACTAAAATGCTGTGGCATGTGCAGGTGAAAGAAGACAGAGTGCCATAAAAAAGGCTCAGCCTTGGTTGGATTTTGAGCAGAAGATAGTATAGGAAGCACAATTTATTCTATTCTTATGTGGGTCTTATTTAACCCTGAGAATCTTCCAAAAGATAAGAGATACGTTACAAGTCAGTGACGAAACAGATGACTGCTATAGATTTTTTACATTGTATTTTAGCTTTGAGCTGATGTGAGAATATATGCCAGAGGTTATTCATAAATGCTTCTATTTGTGAACATTTTTCACTGGTGGAAGGCCAATGTATTATTTTGTGGGTCGAGACAGTTTTTAAGGAAACAATTGTGCATGCGTGCTCAGGAGGCAGGAATGCAGACCCAGTTTAAATAAGCACTTTCAACCCTTTATCATTTCTGCAGCCTCACTGGAACAGAACAATGGAAAAAGTCTGTCCCAAGTACCTCAAATTTAGATAAAAATCTAAATATTGATATTGGTACAGTAGGGTAGCTCACTGTATGAGATTGCTGTTTGAAGATGAACTTTTAAGAACGAGGACAGAAATGGTTGATCAATTACATGCTTGGGATTACTCTAATGCCATAAATACATCCAGGACTGAATGAACGCTGGAATGAATGTGGTACACTGTCTAAGCGTTGTTCTTCTGAGTGGTACTTTTCTTCTGATGTTTCTAATGCCCATCTCTTTTGCAGTTTGAAAATGATATTTCTGCATTCACTTATGAGAAGACACTTATGATGGAACAACGATCTCAGATGCTGAAACAGATGCAGCTATCAAAGAACGAAAGGGAAAGAGAGGTAGGGACTTTGGCTTGGCAAGATGTTCTGTGAAAAATCTGAAAGTGGTATTTCTTGGCTGTGGATTCTAATCAGTTTCTAATTAGTCAAAAGCTTTTATAACTGCATTCTATGTTAGTTTCTCTACAGCAGGTTACACTTGCAAGGTTAAAATAATGTGGAAAAAAAAATCCTTTTTTATTTGAACAGATGTTTAGAGTTTTCCTGTTCTTGTTAAGATTAGTGCAAGTATTTACTAGTAGAACATTTGAGTGTCAGTGTGGAATATATCCAGAGCATTTCCAAACTTGAAATATATCAGTAGCTAAGGTTCATAATTATTCAACTGGGCTGATTAGCTTTGTTTGTGACTTGGTCTTGTTCGATTCACACTGCCTATTTTTTAGTTTCTGCATTGTTTTCAATGTTTTATGTATCAACTAATTGTTGTTTCTGAGTGAAAATTAGGCTGACTAACCTATATTGCTATGATATCCAGATGGTAATGCTACGTTTGCTGCTCCCCTACCCATACTAGTCCCTGGTGGTATTTTGCACATTGTAGTGACAAGCTTCATGCAGCTGTATTTTCATGAATATTTTTAACTTTTAAATCTTTTTTTTTTTCTTTTGACGTGTGCTTCTACCCCCTCATTCTGTTAACTATCCCATTATTATCAACACTTTTTGGTGATGTAAAAGGTATTAAGTGATAGCAAAGCCAAAGCATTTATAGCGATTGCCCTCCCATGCCAAATAAGAGATCTCTACTGTGTTTAACTGCTCATTCATAAAATAACTAGGATCTTTTCTTGTGGCGGCTTTTTTTTTTTTTTTTTTGGTCTACTGATAATTGTAACTCATTTTACGCCTAAGCCTTTTTTGGTGTTAATCCTACAAGTCTGTGCAGTTACTTTTTTTTTTTTTTATCTCTCCTTACCTATTCTTTTTTTCCATTTTGCAGGAATTTTTAAGGTTCCTAAAGATGCCTTGTATTGCTACAACAATGAACTGCTGTAAATTTTCTTCCTTCTTATCTGCGTCACGGTAGTTTTCTTTTGATCTGAGCCTGCCTAACATCTTTTCAGTAAAAAACACACTCTCCTGTACTCCTTAGTGTTTTAAAATTTTTCTCATTTCTTTATTGAATGCTAGTATTTTTCCAGTGGAGTTTGAGTGATTAATCAATCTACAGTAGGCGTTTAAGTATTTAACTTCCTCATGGATGCTTTACAAGTAGCCCAAGGACGCAAGACTCTGTAGTCTATAGCATATAAATTGTAGTGGAGACAAAAGAATTTCTTTTCAGCTCTGTGAGCTGGTTGGAATCTGCACTATTTCAGAGTGTTTGTTTGCTTGGAAGTTTTCATTCCTTTCTTTTCCCCCTGCCCCATGTAACTTTTTTTTTTTTTACTCACTTTTATCTGAATGTAACCATCACCATTATAGCTTCAGTTTATTACTTCATATCAGACAGGGTAAAATCTGAGATGTTCAAAATACTGTTGAATTTATTTCACGGTCTGAAGTAAAATGCTTGATAATTCCAAGAACATCTAGTACTTATTTCCTTGTCCAAGAATAAAAGCCATATCCATCTGTTGTTTCTGATTAGGGTATCCTAATCTACCTTGTTCTTTGGTATTTTTCATCAGAAAGTGTTTAGTTATGCCTTCACTTCCTCTGGACCTACGAGTTGAATACATGCACTCAGTGTGCCAGGCCCTTTCTTAATCTGATCATCTTCTCTTAAATGAGCTGAGCCCTCCCCTCCAGTTTTATGATGACCTCCAAAACATTTCTCTCATTAGTATCCCTAGTTCAAATTAGCATTGCTTTTGTTTTCACTATCTGTCTGTAGGCATTCAAAAATAACCCCGATGTTCCAGCTTTGAAGGGTGCTTGTAGTTTTGTTTCCTGTTACCACCAAGATGAATATTCTAACCTCACTTCTGTGCTTGTACCTCTTCAAACGAGGCTCAAACCTTCGCAAAGAGGAGAATTTGGTTTTGTACAGCGTCCTTTTGCTGTTTCCCTTGTTGGCATGCTCTCATCCCTGAGGAATCACCCTTACCCTCCCCTCTTCTATCACTTTTTAAAATGGAACTTTATTTGATCTTGCCCCTGGGTTTTCTTGTGGAACTGGGGTATGGAGACTCAATGGATTTTTGTTTCCTTTTTTGAGAAACTTGGTTGATTTGCTTCTATTCAAGTGTAAATATAACACATGCCTGCAAAACGTAAGATCTGCAGGCTTAGGTGCAACTGCCAAACATTTATTTATATGACTTTGACAATAGCGCTGCAAAGATGAAAGAAAATGCAGAGGCTCGTTCTCTTCCTTGCTGCCTTTCCTGGTGGATGTTGGCTTCCTTCTCTGGCTGGTCCTGACTCGTGACTGTTGGGCCGGGCAGTGACGTTGCCGGAGCCGTGAGAAGGCAGTCATCCCTCCCACCGCGGCTTTGGGTTGGGTTGTGCAGATTGCTGCTGGTAGGTAAGATTGGCAGAAATGCACGTGCGTGTAGGTGAGGAGCACAGTTATAGTTTGTGAATCGCTGGGAAATAAATCCGTGTTTAGAGCCGGAAAGCAGCTTTCTCATCTGCTTAATTTTTTTTTTCGTACTTTTGATTGTGACTGAATAAAATCAATTCATCTGAATCCTCACATATATGAAGGGACATGACCCTCACAAACAAGTGAATATTTGAAGTTCCCATATAGACTAAAGGATTCAATTCACTTGATGTTTTCACAAATCTCTGTTAAGACACTTCATAACTAACTGCTAAACATTTCAAAAAGAGCCTTGTAGTATATATAAACAAATGGTGTGTTTGTGAAAACAAACTAAGTTTATAACAAGCTACGATACCAAATCTCAGCTATTTAAATGAAGACAATTTTTATTTTCAATATGATCATCTGCTTTCTTCTGTAGACTGGTTTTTTTTTTTGTCATTGGTAACCTTTTTATCCCAGATTCAGAGCATCACTGATGAGTCTCGAGGCTCAATCAGAAGAAAAAGCTTCTCCAGTCCACAGTCCATTGGCCAAGATGCACAGGCACTGCTGACTAGTGATTATCGAGAGGAGGAGGTAGTTGGACATAGTACTGGCTAGATATCCTTTCCCATCGCAACACTTGAAGTGCCACTATTGCAGACTGAACTACAAATGAACAACTTGATCATTTATTGTTATGGAACAGTTCTTTGTAAACTTTAATTTCACTATTTTTCTAAATTCATTATCTTACACTATATATTTTTCTCTAGGTGATGCTTCTGTGACATGAACTACATCTGATTTTTCTCACACTTTTCATGAAAGAAACACTTGTGTTTCTGAGAATGCCTGTTTTTCTTAAGAGCCAGAAGCAAAGATATTTCTCTGTCTTCTATCTCTTAAAAAGTCTTAATAGTGGGTGTTTCATTAATAAGCATATTTCATGCTTTCACAAAGCATTGCCTTCCTTTATAGTTCCTATATTGAAGTACTGAGGCTTCTCAGAGACTGTATAGATATGCTAGGACTTTTTAAGGAGGTTTCTATGCTTATTGAGAAGCCATTATTAACCCATAAATGTCATTACTACTTTCTGCATGGTGAGCTTTAAAGGAAATGGACTGATGTAATCAATGGTTTTAGTGTGCACTTGAAGTGTTGCTCATATCTAAAGACGTGTAGTCTAGTTTGTAGAAATGCTGTATACCTTTGTGTTTCCCTTTCTTCATGAAGCATAAGAACATGTTGTATTCCATGTAATTAATTTAGTATCACAATAGCACTAACAAAAATGTGCTTTTGTTGTCTTTGCATTTTTGTAAACGTGTGCTATAGGTCCAGAATTTCTCTTGGCCTCACTGTCTTTCTAAAAATGGCGAACTTTCTTCCATTGAAGCAGAGTTGTACTGAACTCATCTTCCAGTTGTTTGTTTAAAATTTTAGTTCATTGGATACTGCTGTAGCACATATAGTATCTGCATGTATTTGTTAGCTTTTTCCATTCTCATGCTAGAACTCTATTCACATTAACTTCTGATTCATAGTCTTGACTTGTAATTTAATCTTCTGGGGAGATATGAATACCATCAAACAAATACATATTTATGTGAACCTCAGAAGAACCGAACTCTAGGATTTGGGAATCCTCAAGGATAGGGACTAGGGAAATAATCTAGGAAGAATACAGAAGCTCATAGGCATTTAAAACTAGCTGTGATTACAGTTTGCGAACCACTAGATTATTGCTGTTCAGAGATAAAAGTTTTCTCGTCTGCTTTGATTTTATTCATGCTTTTGTGACCTGAATGAAATAGACTCTTCTGAATCATCACATATACAGAGGGACATGACCATCACTAACATGTGAATAATTAAGGTTTTCAAATGGAATAGAAGCTTCAACTTGTGATGTAACAAGTCTCTGAAGAGCCTCTATAACTGCTGAATATCTTAAAAACACAAAAAACACCCCCCCCCCCCGCAAAAAACCCCAAACCCCCACAAAGAAACAAACCCAACCAAACAAAACACACACACCCCCAAAAAAATCCCCAAGCCTCCCCCTGCAAACAGAACACCCCAAAATACAAAAACAGTCCTCCCTCCATACCAATTCACTTACCATTTTAAGAGTCTAAGGTACTGTATTTGTGTTGCTTTTGATAGAACTACAGAAGCCTGTGGACAAAGTAAATAATGTGTTAAAAATTTCTTTTTTCTTTCCTCAAGAGGAGCAAGGGGAATGGGAAATGGAGAACACAGAAGTGCATATGCATGTGGGAACAACAATATTGTGCACTTAAAGTTGTGATTTGAATTTCTGCTATTATAAGGGAAGAGAAGGCCCCTTCATGATTAGATTGATTGGCTTTTGTTATGTAATATGCACTTGCATTATAAATAATCTAATTGAACGTAGCTAACCTTCAGTTCAGCCAGTCCAATGGTATGTTACTGGGATCATGAGTTGTGCTGGTAGTTCAGCTAAAGGCATGTGAAATGGACAGTGTTTATGACAATACCTAAGAAAATAACAATGTACCTGATGAAGAATGAGAGCACTGGCTTTCAAGTTTTTCACTGGCAAAAATCCCTGGTGATGATAAAGTACCCTCAGGCTGGATTCAACCTCACTTTAGGTCATTACAAAAATAATGTCCTAGTCCAGATGTAATCCTGCAAACATAAACAAATAACTATGTTTTTACAAGCAGTTTCACTTCATGCTGAAGTCAAAACAGTCTGGTATTTGTTCACAAAGTAAGGTGCATTTTTCTGTATCTTCTTTTGTTCCACTGCTGTGAAATTCCTTTTCAAAATTTTTAATAACATGTAATCTACCAATGCTCTTTTTGGCTGAATCTTGGGGTGATTGTTTGTTTTGTGGCCAGGCTCAGCTGATCCACGACAGAAACACTGCCTCACACTCAGCGCCAGCGGTCAAAGCAAGTGTGGCTGCTGCTGTGCCGGAAAAAGTGCAAATGACCTGGACTAAAGAAAAGTTTGTAGCTGAAAAGCATAAAAACAAAGATTCAAATGTGTCTGGCTTTAAAGATATTTTCAACATGAAGCCGTAAGTATACATGTGATGTTTGGAGTTTTGTTTTTGATTGCATGTGTTTCAGTGTGTGTTTGTTTGGTGGTGGTGGTGGTTGTTGTTGTTGTTCTGGGTTTTGTTTTTTAAGAGTTCCTGGTTTATTTAAAGTCGAGTACAAACATGATCTTTCCATGCACTTCACTTAAATGCCATCCTTATGAAACTAGCGTGGACTTGGGTGGAACAATGATGGCTGTTTAAGCGTAAATATGACAGAATTCAAGCTGTAAAGTCAACTTCTGGGTTGTACCAGAAAGCATATATGTTAAAATGCTTAATGATAACTTTTGTTTTTCTTTCTTCCTGTGGGTAACAAATTACTGTATATCATTTCCCCTTCTCATTTATTGTGTTTTGTTGGAGTGGAGGGAGTACCAAAGAAGCAGATGTACTCTTTCAAGACATTTAGTTTGTGTTTTGGTTTTTGGGTGGAGTTTTTAGTTGTGGTGTGGGTTGGTTTTTTTTTGGGGGGGGGGGGGGGGGGTGATAGGGACATTTGACCCTCATCCTGTAGATTAAAGCAATATAAAATTTGTGCTTATATGTATGTCTTATGTTAAGTATTTCCCATTGAAATACTCCTTAATGTCTTTTTCTTAAATAGAAGTCACTTATAATAGATAAGAGCTACTGCCTGTGTCAAGCCTGATGTAGTAGACACAAGACCAATGACAGAAAGATACCAGTTTGTTTGCTTCCTCATGTTGTGATTCAAGCACACACATGTACCTTTTCTGAGTTCTGGAAGAATGCAGTTATAAGCATGGCCTAGACTATTTTCTGCACATGCCTAAAGCAAAACTGTGGATGTAAAGGGAAATTTTAATATTTAAAGGAAACAGGTCTTAAATCTAGGACTTGTAGACGGTAGAGTTAGAAGGTACACTTAGAATCAGTACCTTAAAATCCGAAGTTGTTTCGTGGATTTGCTCTGAGCTCTTTAGAAACAGTTTGCCTTCTGCAAATTCCAAACATAATCTTGCTCATGCTCTAAAGCACTGTTTTTGTTCTGGGCTGCATTATACTCCAATTCTTGGGGGGGGGGGGGGTTGGCGGCGGTGGTAATATCTTAGAAATATTTCCTATTATTTCTTTAGAATTATGCAAGACGCAGACTTCAGATATTATTGTTTTAAAACTACTATATGTGGTTGGGGGTGGAAATTACAGTTCAAACTTGGTGTGCCTGTACAATGTATTAATGTTGTTGAATGTACCTGATGGCATAAATATTTTTTTTCTGTGCATTTGCTTCCCTTCCATGTAGAGAATGGGGAAACCTGTAAGTCTAAATTTCATTTCACTTAAGCAACATAGGCTGTGTTTCCTGGTTCTTGTGGTCTTGTACATTGTATGCGTGTTTCCTAAATCATGATTTGTGGTGTGTGTATTCTTTTGTACCTTGTTTTATATAATGTGATTTAGCATTTATCACTGAAAAATATTCTTCATTGTGACTTGTTAATGTTTTCTTCTAAATATTATCAACCTTCCATTCAAGGTAAGTCACAGAACATGTATTTTAGTTTCTGTAAGAATGAAAAATTTGACAGTACTCCTCTGCACCAGTGTAATATTTAGTTTTCTAATTAACTACATTAAAAAGTGAATGTATTTTTGTTCTGGAAAAATAGCCTCCATCGTAATAAAACTACTTGGACAATAAGGGTGAATTTGTTCACAAAGGGAACTTTCACGTTTCATCAAATGCCAGTTCTTGCTTCCCTTCTACCAACCCATATGCATGTGTAGAAATAACATAAGTTCAGATATATGTTGGGTATGACAGCGTACAAAAATTGGACACTCTCTCTTCGTTCTTGGGTAGAACTGACTTGTGACTGCTCTGCTTTTTTTCAGAGCCCAGTGTTGTCTTCATTTTGTCTGTTTAACAAATTGAACTTTTTATGAAAACTTAGAAAGCTTACTTTGTGTATCATGTATGATTTCAGTTCTACCAGTGCTTGAAGGTGAAATGAAGTTAGTCAGCCTCAGTTCACGTTGTACACAATGTACCTTTAGTCAATTTGAGCCTTTGTTTCAGTGCTGAAGTCTTGCCCACTCCATCACAAATTTACACCCTCCGTATTTCCCCTGCTTTTTTTTCTTTAGTTTAACAATGTTTCTACTTCAGTATTTATACACCTCTTCATTTACGCACGCTTGCCTCTCTCTTCATAGTTGTTCTTTGGACTTCTCAAGCTGCTGTTCTGCTTCTGAAAAACTGAGCTTCAAGTATTCTTTTGTTCCATATATGGTTTTTGTACAGTTGGTTCTTAGGACAGATGGTTGCTGTGACAGAAAATCCCCCAGGAGGGACCAATAAACTCCATTTTGGAAATGTTATTGTCTTGGGGGAAAATGCGGGGGGTGAGGGGGGTGGGGGAGGGAAAGAGAATTCATTCAAATCGATGGGGCTGGTCTCTACTGGCTACTAAACTTCAGGCCAAATGCTGCTTTTTTTTTTTTTCTTCCCCTAATTGCCCCTGCAAAATCAAGGATGAAAATACAACACGAAACAGGCTACTTCTAATAGTATTCTGTTAACGGCTTTTCCCTTCATAGTAAAAAAACCAGGACTTAGTAGAACGCAAGTACATATGGTCCCAGCATTCTCCGTCTTTCTTGGTCCCCTGTGTTTGAATGAACCTGTATCTGGCTGCTGTTCTCAACCCCACACTTATTTATATAATCTGAGGGTGGCCTCATGTTGCTAGAAGATTCTAGGGTTAAGCATTGGTGTCGTCCCCCGAAATGACCTCCGGTAATAGAACAAAGTTGTGCATTTCCTTTTGTAAATTTTGGCCTCCTAAATCTTTTCCTTTTGGGAAAAGAGATCTCATTAATTTCTATTGTTTACTTGAGCTGAAACAGTGCTGGGGTTTGTGCTGTAATTTTGATTGCTGCTAGTGGAATTCAAAAGATGCCAGACTTGATCCGGCACTTCAGAGGATGTCTTGTATCCTGCTGCTACTAACCTGCCGGTCCTCTCTCTGCCGTAGGACGGAACGTGAGCCCAGCTGAGCAGGGTACAGTTGTGCTTTTCCTGCGAGACCACTAGTTACAGTGCTAAGAAAATTGCACAGGATAGAGTGATATAAGTGTCAGCGTATCAGTATCTCTGTTCCTGAGATATGCCATCAGGCTGTGTTTCTGAGGTTCCCTTTGAAGTGACTCACTTCACTTGTAAAGAGTCTACTTTTGGGCAGCGGATCTGTTGGATAAACGGGCTTGGGTAGAGTCTGGATATTTCTTTTGTGCTGGAGCATATGACTCATTTCCAGTCTTGGCTAGTTCTACACAGACAGCAGTTTCTCAGGGACTATAAGGAAACTGTTCTTTTGTTTTGTTCTGAAGAGCAACTAAATCATCCAAGGTAGATCCTAAAATAAGGAAGACTCTGAAGTCCTAGCAGTTTCTTCCTCTTGTGCACAAATTTACCACGATTATATTTGTGGATGCAACAAGCAAAGCATTAGTTAATATTGATAATGGAAGGGGAGGAGCTCAGTTTCAGCTCATTGCTTACTGCCTTACTCTTATGACATGAGAAACTAGTAATTTTTTTCATAAATTCTATGCTGTTTCTAAATTTCCTTCACTGGGCTTATAGTAATACTGTAATGTTTCTAAAGGAGCATGATGGATATCTTGTACTGTACAACGTAAATAATGTAATCTTTCCATTGCATTCCTGTAATTTGTTTGGAATTTCTTGTACAAATCCAGTTACTTTTTTTAATATACTTGAATAAACTGGATTCTTAGTGTTTTTGACTAAACTTAATTCCTATTGAAATTAAGTTTTTGCTTCACCTCTGTAAAAGATAACTGGCAACTGGAAGATTTGTGCATTTTGGCAATCTGCTTAAATTGCTTGAATTTCCCAGTTAAATGTTCTTTTCAAAGGAAGAAAACATCTTTTAAACCTAGGTATTGCATTTTCTCAAATGTATTTTGCATGTGTACAAATACTGGTGTCCATGAAAATAGCTTATTCTGCGTGCATATAGATGAAATTTATAAATTCAAATACATAGCATATAACTCAAATACATAAGTACTGTGACAATACTTAACAATGTTTGTTTGCATGCTAGGAATCAGTCAAATGTGAGAAGAATGCACACCGCTGTGAAGCTCAATGGAGTAGTGCTTAATAAATCACAGCATGCTCAGCTAGTTCTCCTGAACATGCCTGGACCTCCTAAAAACAGAAAAGGGGATGAAAACTGTATCCTTTACTATATTGCTTCCATATTTCTTGAAATTGGGAGTTTGATTTTTGTGATTGTGCCATTGTCTACTTGTTGGGATAACCATTAGTAACCATGGTAAGCATAAGTTTGCCTTTAAGGAATTGACTTTTGATTCCACAAACAGAGTTTTAAGAAATGTTGATAGTGGTGGGTTTGGTTTTTCATTGAATTGATGTAAAGCATTCCTCAATTTTGAACTTATTTTAAAATAATCTCTATTTTTTTCTTTTCTGTAGTTCAGTAGGGCAGAACTAGAAATTTCCCCCAAATTAGGCCTCGCTTCCACTTGAGCAAGCAGGTGGCTTACATAATGAGACAGTAAAGGGTGACACAGGAAAACTCCTTGATAAAATTGTTGAACTTGATTTTTTGCATTATATGTCAGACTTTTTGAGAGATTAGTGGCTATTTTGTTTCTTTTCTGAATAAATTCCTTGACTTAATGATATTTCAGACATGGAGTTTTTGGAAGTTCTGACAGAAGGTCTGGATAGAGTTCTCCTGGTCCGAGGCAGTGGACGTGAAGTGATCACCATTTATTCTTAACCTGTTTGCACATTGTTCAACCTCCCTCCACCCCCACCCCCTCCCCTACAACGAGAAAACAAAGTTATTTGCCACAATTTGAGCAGCTTCATTAAGAGTTCTAGTGCATTGAAAATTACCTGCAAGCTGAATCTTCTGATGATGTGTTCTGGTTTTTCTATTAAAAAGTTATATTTAAATTATATTTTAAGAAGATAGATTTATGTAGAAAATATTTCTGTAGTGAATTAATAAATGGTGGATGGGTTAGGATATTTATGTGTAGCATATTCTGACACTTGTTAAACTGTGGTGAAACAAGAAAAGAAATGGTAATGCAATGGTATGTTTAAACATATAGAAATGTAAGCAACTTTTGATGATTTTAATATTTGTTCTGCATCTAAATAAAAGGGAAGGTTTGCAGGAAAAGTTGGCTTCCTCTCTTACCAAAATGCTGCTATGTTGCTTCTGTTGGGATTAGTCCTGGTTCAGGAAACTTCAGAAATATATACAACCACTCAAATTTGTATATTATGTGCATAAAGTGTTTCCCTGAAGTTCATGATTTGCCACACTTGTTTTAAATAACATTTCTCTATTTAAAATACTTAGTGAGGTAGCTGAAGCCTCCAGGTGACAGCAATAGTAAATTGACAAGTTGTGTTTGGGCTTTTTTCATGAGCTACTAGCAGTTATAGTATATTGCACAATTATACCAGTGAAACCTAAGAGCATCCAACTCATAGGAAGGCTATGATGCAGTAACTCAACCTAGTTGCAAATATAACTGTAACAACTGATAAACCACAGCAAGTTTGTTAATGAAGTGCAGTCTTTTGTTTTCAAATATGTATATTTTGAAAATGTTGTATGTATGTGCTGCCGTTTAAAATAAAAATCTGCTTTTCTGAACTGAATGATCTCTTAAGATCTCTTTTTCATTTGAAATTGTTGAACAATTTAGTTTAGGTGCTCAATAGAAACTTTTAGCTTCTGTCAGAATTCTGCCTTTTTTTTTTTTTTTTTCTTCTCATAGGTGCACCATGTTAAGCCTTCTGGGATATAAGCTATGAAACCCTACGACTTGAACCGTGAGTAAGTGAATTCATGTGCTAGACTGGCCTGGGCAAAAGGGGATTGTGCCCCTGTTTGTGGTGCTGCTTTGTTGTATTTCTTAATGAGCTTATGAAGTAAAGTTTAAATCGCAGAGTACGTTGTCCTGTCAGTTTGAGAGATGCAAAGAGACTGTGACAGAGGGTTAAGTGGTAGAGCGAGCACAGAGCTCCTGTGTCAGTGGGGTTGTGAAGGGGGTGCCAAGGAAAACTGAGCGCTAAAACCAGTAACTTTTAAGTCCCGGCCACTCCTTTGAGGGATTCGTATGTGGTGGTGGTTCTCTTTGGATCTGGGCTCTGTCGAGGGTGAGTGTTTAGCTGCGGGTGAGGCTTCGGTGGTGGAGTAAGCACAGAGCCGCAGTGTTGGTAGGTCCGTCAAAGGGCTTCCCAGGGACGTTTAGGGTCACCAACAGCTTCCAGTCTTGGTCACTTCTGTGCCGGATTCCTTGCTGGAGGTTCTTCTCTTTTGGGCCAGGGCTCTGGCTAGGGTGAGGGAGGAGGCGAGGGATAGCATTTGGTGGTAGTGCAAGTGTAGAGCCTCTCTGTTGGTGGGACTGTGAAGAAGCTGCTAAGGGAAAGTGGGGGCCACCAACCACTTTCAGTCCCAGCCTTTCTGCGTTGGAGCCCTAGGTTTTGGGTGTGCGTCTTGGAGCTGCGCTCTGGCAGGGTGAGGGTGCAGGTGTGGGTGAGTGTTCGGTGGTAGAGCAAGCGCAGACTCGTCGTGTTCCTGGGGGACATGAAGAGGCTGCCCGAAGTATTTTGATCCTGACGACTTTTTGGTGGGACACGTAGCGGTTGGGTTCTCCTTTGTACCTTGGCTCCGGCCAAGTTAGCGTCTGGGCGGGGATGAGCATTAGGTGGTAGAGCAAGTGCAGAGCGCTAGCGTTGGTGGGGCTGCCAAGGGAAGGTGAGGGCTGCCAAAAGCTTCTGGGACTCGAGGCCTCTTGTTCGTGGCAGTGTTCTGAGAGCCGGTTACCAGTGAGGCACCTGTACTCTTGGAAACCACATTGTCAGCAATCCTAGGAGACCCCCAAATCTCATAGGCACACGCGCACGCCCCAGCCTTTTCCATGTCCTGTGTAACCAGGTCCCCTGCCTCAATGAGCACTTTTCCCTTGTCTTCTGTTTGGCACCTGCGAACTTAGAGCATGCCTGGCCAGGTTCAATTCCATTGGGCTGCAGCTTTCCTAGCTTCCTCCCGGGCTGCTCGGACAATGTTTCTGGATTCCTCCCAGCTTACCCATCCTTGCTTGCACCCTCTGTGCACATCTGGTTTGTGTTTGACTTTGGCCAGGAGCGACTTGTTCCTCCGTGCAGGCCTCGGCATTTTTCTGGGTAGGATTAGGGATAAGAACGAAGAGGTGCCTGAGGCCCACCAAAGGCTTTCCGAGGGCCCTTGCTTGCAAGTCCAGACAGATGGAGGGTCCCATGAGCATACCAAAATGCACTTGTCTGAGCCCGGGGTGCACAAAAAGTCACTCAAAAACCCTGGTGTGCATCAGAAAGCACTCTGAGAGCACCTGTGACCACAGAAAGCCACTGCTCCGCATCTGGTGTGCTTCAGAGAGCTCCCAGATAACCCCCAAGGGACACCAAGAGTTTGAGTTAAGGTTAGATTAGGAGTAGGGTTATTGTTAGGATTTATGGTTTGGGTTGGTGTTACTTGGTTAGGGTTGGGCTGAGGTATAGGGTTAGGGTTTGTGCTGTTGTTAGGGTTAGACTATACCGCCCCGTTGCAACCACCACCAGAGTAAGCCGTCATCTCTCGGGGAAGAATTTCCAAAGGATACAAAAGCAGCAGTAGCTGGGAATCGGAAGATATAGTCCAGTAAGTTATTGGGAGCATAAAAAGATAAAGCAAAAAGACACATTAAGACAAATGTCCCCAAATTCAATATTTGCCACAATCTGAAGTCTGCCCAGGAAAAGGAAGGGAAAAATAAGATGCAGCTAAGTCTCTTGTACAGATCCTTAGAAAGTAATAGCAATACCTGAGATTCTCCATCATTATATAGACATTGTTTTCATGTAACTTTTTTGGTTTTGGTGTTCATGCTTTGTCCACTAAAATAGTAAAGCTGCAAGTCATCACATCCAGAGCGGGTCTTTATTTTGAAAGCATTGCCATCATTGTCTATTTCTCGTCCTATTCACTGTTCCCACATTATATCTCTGAATTAGTATATCTACCTCTTTCTTAAACACCTTCCCAAATATGTGTTTAAGTAGGATTTGTACTCAGCAGTATAGCACAAAAAAATCTTAAGCTAAGATTGTTAAACCTAGCAGTTAATCTTGAAAAAATTAATATTTAGGTAGTGTCATGGCATCATTAATGGAATTCTTGTGCAATAAATAGCTCAAGTAACTTGCTACAGAAAGAACTATTTGAGAGTAGTACAGAGTTTTTTTCAGGATGACGCAGAGCATGGTAGAATACCTGGGACAGAGGGACAAGAATGCAATGGGAAGGATAACAGTTATGTCATTACTACACACAGTGTATTGAAGGACAGGTGCAGCATCATCAGGCAAGCTATAATGAAATTATTTTTGATGCCTGTTACAAGACTATTTACATCTTCAAAACACCATTGGGACATTTTCAATTGCCTCTTTCAAGTAAAGGGAATAAAGAGGGGGAAAAAAAAAAGTTTCTGAACTGGCTCTGTTTTGAGTAAACTTGTAAACTTTGTCATCTCAAATTTGGTGTCTGGTTTGCAGAAATGCTAAAACCAGGGGGAGCAGTAAGATTAACTATGCCAAGGCCAGAGAAGAAGCTGCAGGACACAGAGGCTTCTAGGACACAGAGACAGCAAGATCAACGGTCTGAAGAGCCAGCACGTGGCAGAAGCAATCCTTAGAGGACACCACGCTGCAAAGTGTCCTCAATCTGACTACAACACGCTCCCTTGCAGACCACGCGAGACTGAGGAAGACTGTTTCTCTGAAAGGCAGCAGACTGTCACCCTTCCAACTGTCTCAGCCCAGCAAGGTCCTCTGTCTACTAGAAGACCATGCTGACCTTAGAAGCCCTTCATAGTTTCCATCGCACTGTGGAAGCTGGTCAGAGGGCAGACGTGTATTTTTTTTCTCTCCTTTCTTAGTGTTTATTGGTATTTGTTTACAAGCGTTTGAAACTGCTGGGTAGCTGCCACTTGAGAAATCTTAGAAAAGGGATCATTGAGCATAAATACTAGTGGAATTGTTAGTGAGGCTGTATTGTCAGCTGGTCCGCTTTTTGTTCTGCATTGTATTATTTTGTTGCCTAAGATAGCTCAGCTTTTGAAAATATGTGAGAATTTTAGCTTCCACAAAAGTAACAAAAGGATCCTCTTTCCTTACTGAACTTTAATGATAATTCTCAAAAATTAGGGTTTCTTACAACATAAAACTGCAAGTAACAGAATGGAAATAAAAGATAAAATGAAGTTAAATTTACTTCAAAATCTTAGAGCATTTTGATTCTGGTCCATGGTTTTAAATAGCCATAGCTGGCACTATCAACTGCATAGCTCCAGCCTGATACAAATTGGAAAGATAGGGAACACAAGGCAGGGTTAAATCAGTATCTGGCTGCACTTGCAAAGTAGAAGGTAACTTTATATGCTTATGTAGTTGTAGCATTAGTCCTTCTTCTCTAATAGCAGAATGGCATGTCCCACACACATGGAAAAAGGAAGAGCGAGCAGCCCCAACCCATAATCAGCACTGCTGGGGCAGAAGAGATGCAGGAATCCTTCTGAGAGATGGCACACACCCTTGTTGCAGTAAGCCAGGGCAACACCAAAATGCTACAGCTTGGCCTGTATTTAAAACCAACAATAACAACCAAAACTAGGACAGAAACTCAAGAGACAAAGGTAGGATATCTGAGAGCTAAGGACAGGATTTTCACAAAGGAGCAACTCATACCACAGCAAAGGTAATTGCATGCAGCTGGTCTGAAGTTCTATAGAACTTGGAACAAGTTGGCTCTAAAGTTGGAAATTGGGTGACTTAAAAGAGAAAAAATACCCGATTCCATTCCAAAAGGGTACAAATCTCTCCATGCCCAAAATATGACATTTTCTCCTAAGAATTTCTGAGGTAAATATAGTTTTGTGTCAGTAAAAAACTGTTGTCATATACTAGCGGTGTTTTATCTCGGTTCAGCCTTTTAGATTCAATACTATTCAAAGTACTGATATACCTGTCCTGCATTTTAGTTAATACTATATTTCATGCAATAAAATTTTAACATGCAACTGTAAACAATAAAACTTTTGCTTCAATCCTATCAAAATGCATTTTAGAAGATCACAAAACTTTGAAAATGTCTGCGTGCTTCTGCAGAACAGTTGGCTTCTCAGGAACAGGATCCAAATCCTTTCTGCACATGGATCCATGTGCTCCAACTGTTTGTCAGTCATTCACAGCTATTCCGCATGAAGGGATGTGTGCGCACCACTTCTATAATGCAATGCACGCCATACTCCAGGCTCAAAGGGAATATTTGACATAGACATAGTGCTGATCCTCACTGGGCACTAAAACTAAAATAGACGTCATATGGATGTAAGACTGAAAATGGAAGACAGGCAGGCGTTTGTGGGAAGCAAAAGAAGGAGGAAATAAAATAAAGGGGTGGACCAGGACTGGCTTTAGGCGAGGAGAAAGCAGAAAGATTAGCTGCATAGGCAGCAGTCTTCATAAGGCATTTAAATATTCTGAAAGAAAAGCGGATCTATGAACAAGCTGCCTATTCTGTGTGTACTGAAACAGGCAGGGGCTGGCTGTTGTAGCACAACATGCTTCCAAAACGGCCAACCTTCACCTCCAGGTACAACCTGTTAGCTGGCCCTGCTGCCACGGTGGAGGAATCACTACACAAAGGTTTGCAGCCACTGTACACGGAATGTCCTCTCCCAGCAACAGGAACTGCCACTGCTCATCCCAAAGGAGTAGATCCTTGCCCTAGCCAAATTCAAACCACTTACGTCTGGCTGAGAAGTCATGGGTCAAGTCTAGGACGGAAAGAATGGCAAGGTCAGAGGGAGGGAAAGTTAAAGAGTAGAGGCAAGAGCAAGGGAGCATTTGAAAGGCTGTCCAAATATAAGCAAGACCATATAGAACCCAATTCTGGCGTTTTCTAAATCACAGCTGCTTGGCTTGGCAACTTAGATTACTTCTATTTTTTTTTCAGTGCTCTGTAAACATAAACAGGTCATGTCCATTCACTTTCAATTTTACCATCGTATGTTTAATCAGTAAAACATGTCAGAAGGAAGAACATAAACTAAGACGACATCAAAAAATCATTTAAATGCATGCTGTGGAACCTGTAAGCTCTGCTTAGTACTCAGTCCATTAATTTTTTTTTTTTGTAAACTAGGCTAGTAGCTGCTTGCATATTCTTATTCTGGATAAACAGAAAGCTTCACAAACCTGCACTGCCTAAATGAAGAAAGTTTCTTCCTTACTCTCAGATGATGAGATCCAGTATTTTTTCAAGTAAGCTGCCTTTGTTAATGATCTTTCATACTACAATGATACCTCAACTCCTCCTACAACATTCACTTTCAGTGCTGTTTAATCAAGTTTTCATGAACCGTTAAAGTATATTTAATGGCAGAGTGATGAGAAGCTGTGACACTTGCCTACTACCCAGGGATTCCTCCCCCATTACAGTAGTCTCCCCAGATTTGGTTTGTGACCCTACTGCTGCATCCGGACACCCTGTTGGCCCCTTTACCCACATTCCAAAACAGTGTGTGTGGGGGTCTGTGATTCTGGTTACTCTGTCACTCAAATACATTTCTTGCACTGGAGCTTGCCAAATAAATGGGATTCTTCCAGGCACTGGTTGTAGCTCTGTAGCTACAATACACAGTCCTGGCAGAAGTGAGCAGTATTTTCTGCAGGTGAACTTCTAGTTACTGAGCAACAATTCATTTTTCAACACTAGTCTTTTTTGCATTATTACCACTGTCCTAGGCTTTCTTTAAATCAGCTGAAAGCAGCAGGGTACATTCTACCAGCCAAGAAGCTGATTCAACAAAGGGAGCAGCTTGAGGCACTTACCTGCTGCCATCACGAGCGTGGCTGTGCAGCACTGTCCTGGTACGCCTTTGTAAAATACACTTTGCAAGAGCTTCAGCAGAGTCCTCACGGGCTGCTTTGTGTTGTTGGGGCAAGTGGGGAGAAATCCCCTGCTGTCAGCCAACCATTTGGTTTGCTGCCTCCTCAGTGTGGAACTTTACTCCTCACCAGCACAACATATTAGCCAAACTCTGTAATTCCCCACGCAAAAGGAGGTTTATCGTGCTTGCCTCTGCAGAAAAAAGGGAGGCAAGGGGACGTGGAGGCTGTTATACAACCCCCACTATTGGGAATATACAGGATAAAACAGACTGGTGAATTTGGAAGGCCAAGGGCAAAACCAAAAATTGGTTTAGGGACCCATAGGTGAGGATAGGTGCACAATCTTTGGGACACCCTGCTGGACGTGGGAAAGGACTTTACTGTCTTTTCTGTAGGGCTACAAGCCTCGCTGCCAAATCCAGAAGAAACTATGTAAGAAATCAGCCAAGCTTAGATACCTATTGTTTTAATAAGAAACAAAATGCTTTTCTGTAAAATAATAAGCTATTAAGGGTCCTCCCCTCTTTTGAGAACAAGTAATGCTTATGAAAGTTGTATGCAATAGATAGAGCATAGTTAAAATACCTCAGCTGAGCAGAGGCTATTCAAATAGAAGTAAATTCAGCCGAGAAATTAAAGAAAACTCAAGACTGATCAATGAAGGCGCAGTTCTAGAAAAGACTAAATTAATTTCTGATTTGACAGAGCATCTCATCGCCACTAAGTTACACCTTTAACTCATTTTGTTAAGAGAAGTAGTGAACTTTTCTAAAGTCTCTTTGAAGGACTTGATCAAGTAAGCTCCCAGTTCATTGTTTGTCTCCTGAACAGCTGCGTCGTAACTGCCAAAGAGCGGAGTTGAAGCCTTCACATCCTCCCTATTTGCTTGGAGTAAAATGAGGTTAAGCTCCTCTGCTACACTTTCATATTTTTGGTGATCAAACCTGCAAAGACTGGCATCGTCAATTGGGTAGGTGATGCCAACAGGGTAGCAGTCCCTTGGAACTGGGAACTCCACATTTTTCAGCATTGGCAACTCACAGAGAAATGTGAAAAGGCGTTTAAGTGCCTGGGATGACAGTGGGTTTCCAAGAAACTTAAACTCCTGTAGTTTCTGACAAGGGCTTAAGGCTAAAATCAACATGTTGACATGATTGTCTTGGATGTTACAGTCCTCCAGGGTAAGACTCCTAAGCACTGAAGAGGAATGGCTGAGAAGCTTAAAGAATATTGATGGGTAAAGGTCAGGTATATTGTGACCACTCAGGTCCAGGGCTTCTAAGTGATTAGCATGGAAGCTATTGGCTAAATAGGCCATATCAGCATGGTTCAGTGAGCAGTTAGAAACATCCAGCATCTTCAGTGGAGTTTTTAGTGGGCTGCAGAATTAAAGAGAAAAAAAGTTTTATGGCATAAAACATTGAAAAGCTACATCTACAAAATTTCATACAACTATCCACATTATGAACGCAGCCATCTGCCACATTCATTATTTTTTCTAACCTCTTTTGAGAAACAGAAGCATGTGCCAACATTGACAAGTATATTTCCCTCCTGAAATCAGTTGCATGAATGAGCTCCTACTTTACATGACTCCCACTGTGTTGTTTTAACGGGGATTAATTTGGTAACATTCTGTGTCTATTTTGTAAGCAGTTATATGTTGTCAGGTGTCTATTACTTGCTGAATTAATAGCAGATCATTACTACCACAAAAGTATTGGTGGCTGCTTCTTGTAGAAAGCTGTTTTAATTCCAAAGATTTAGATAATTTCCATTAAGGAAGGATTAATTCCAAGATGAAAGCCAACCAGTCTTCTAACAGGACATCTGCTTTTCTTTCTAGGTTTTTTTTCTACTATGTTTTTAAATGCACAAGAAGTTTACACATTGTATTGTTCTGGGTTGCAAAGAGACTTTCTGATGAAGAAGAAGGTTGGAAGAAGCATACCTGAGCTTATGTGCAAATATTCTAGTTGAATATAAAAGAGATGAAAATCAAGAGATCCCTTTCATGCATACTAAATCTCAGTGAGACTTCTGCCACAGGCCTCAGCTGGATCAAGGTTAGAAACTTGTAATTTATTTCTATCAATATAAGCAGTGTGCCATTCACAACTTTTAAATGAAATAACTTCTTTGTACAGGAGGAATTTTAGACCAAGGTGATTTGTCTCGATGAAACTTTTGTCTGCCTTTTTTTTTAGATGCTCTGAAAAGCATACAGTTACCTTATTTACTGTTCAAATATGAACACTGTTCACTGGCAGCTTGTTATCTTTTTGAGAATTCCCATTTTTTCCCAGGAATTCATCATGAATATTCATATATTAGCTTAATTTGCAGTACAGAAAAGCATCAGATCTCTCTTGCCTTGAGATGGACAGGAACAACAAACAACTCAAATCAAAGTCTACTATCCCCCCGCCCACCTAAAAATACAATATCTGTAGAGTCTTAGTATATTTACTGCCTGTTTTTTAGAGGACAATAATTCACCAGAGACCCTGAAAAATACTTGGAATACGACTCAGGTCTTGCACCAAAGGCCAGCCCAGGCTGATTGAGATATAAGCTCAAGACTGTGGCAAATCAAAAATGTCTGGGTGTACCCCTCTCTTATGTGGTAGCCAAAAGTATATTCTGATCATGCTCGTCAGATGGGCTGTGGAAGACTAGTAAGAACAGTCAGTTCTTCTAAGTGTATTAGGTATACATTGGCTTCCAATTCTCCCCGACAAATACTTTTTCCTACCTTCCTGCTGCCCCTTCTCACACACCCCCTGAGATATACTCACTCTCCTTATTCTCAGAGATTCTCAGCTTGCTGATGGCACAAAGGGCTGTTCTTTACAGTTTGACTGAAAGCAGGATGACCAGATTACCTGAGCAGCTTCTGTATTCTTCCTGTGAGTATAGAAAATGAAATACTCAGCTCGGTGAGCTGCGTCATTTCACCCATCTTTTCTCCAATGTTAGTAAGCATCCGTTCATCTGTAGCTGTGAACCTCCGCACGTTAAATGTTCGCGCTGGCAAGGTCAAGGACATCAGTAGAGGGAAGTGCATACTGTTGAAGAGTATTTCCAAGTGCTCCATTTCCAAGCGAACATTGTGAACTATTTCCAGTTTGCGCAGCAGCGAGGGATCAGTGAGCTTTATGATATAGAAGAATTTCTGCAAAGCCAGGTTGTCAGATCTGAATGCCACGCAGCAGATCTTCAGTGGGCAATAGCATTTCTTCAACAGGGCCTGCGCTACCAGCTCATAGTTCCGCTCTGTAACAAACAAGTCAATTAGCACATCAATACTGATTTCAAAGGTACCTGGATTGCACTGTGTTTGTTGCAGGTAAACCAGCAGTTCTAAACAAAGCTTAGAGAGCAGCTGGGTCCTGGCCCACCTGCCCATTGTCTTCTTACACTCACAAAACTGAAATTCAACATCTTTTATACCGGTCAGGTCGACCACTTTCAGTCTTTTCACGTAGGGAGAGGGATGATTCAGCACATAGTCTCTCAGCCCTGTCAGACAGCTTTCCAAGCACACTGAGCATGTTCTATGGCTCAGGTCTTCCTGGCAGTCCACAGTAGTTCCCAAGAGTTTTCCCATGTTAAAGTCAACAAGTGGCCAGTTCTCTACCAAGTCATGAATCACTTCCCCTTGCTCCAGTAAATAGCTGGCTTTAAAAAGAAGAGGAAAAAGATTATGGGCAACACCGCGGAGACTCTTCCTGGCAAATTCTGCATTTGACACGAATGCTTCGGCACTAATGAATCGGAGAGACTTCATTGTTGCTCTGGTCTCCTTGCTGTCATGGAGAGTGACTTCTGCGTTTAACTAAAGATCCGAGTTGCTTATCACCTTCTATTTTTATCTGCAGCTGCTGTTTGCTGCTAACAGAAGCCTTGCTGGGAAGGCAGAATGAAGAGTCACATGCTGATCCTCTGCTTTCTATTTTGGAGCTGTACTGTGACTCTGCAGTAATTAACTGTGAGATCTTTAGCCAGAGAGCATTTATTCATTTAAACCCTCATATTTATAACAAAGCTGACTCAGCTAAGCATAGATCACCGCCCAGCAGGAAGAATAAGATCAGGGCAGCACACATACATGAGAATATTTCTGTATCTTTCCTATGCCATACAAAAAGGCACTCTGGGTTCCAACTTAAACACATAACACGATCTGTATTCCACTTTCTTCCATGAGAGATGATATGCTGAGGGTTCACATGTTGATTTCAATGGGGAAGATTTCTCAGAGTTAGCATAGAGCTTCTCCTAAAAACTATAGCCACAAGGACACAATGTCCCTTCATTTTACCCTTCCTATCAGCAAGGAATAGTTAAATACAGTGACTCCAGTGGAAAAGACAAAAGAGTCTAGAAGAGCTCAGAACACTGGTGACCAGGACACTTGCCTGTGATAGGAGACTGAGGCTTAAGTACAAGATAAGCTGACCAAGACAGAGCACAGAGTTAAAACTTTCTCATAACTTCCCAGGCAAGCATCCTATTGCTGTTGCTTTGAGCAACAGATGGTCTTTTCTTTCCTGTTATTTGAGAAATCGTGGTTTCATAGGCAAGTAACGTTGGATACTTTCCTTACGGTGTCCTCTCATGTCTTTTGCTGGGCGACCAGTGAGACAGAGAATGAGCATAGCTTGAAGTTACTAAGTTATTTGCAACACGTATTTGTTGGGGTTTTTTTGCGGGGGGATACCCTACATTTGAATTGTGGGGCTTTTTGCCATACAATTGGGATTTCAGTATATCTACTGGGTTATCGTCTACTAGCTATTGACTGAACATCGGGTGCAAAACAATCCTGTAAACATCTTTCTTTTTTCCTCTGTCATTTAGAAAAATACTCAAATCAATAATGTTAAATAGTTTCTAAGTACCTACATCCCCAAATCGCATCCTCCTTTTCTTCTGTTCCCCAAGCCATTCTCTTGTTCACCTTCCACCCTCTGCAGATGGCCTCTAGCTCTTCTGTTCTGCACCTCCCATTTCTCCAGTGTAATTTGTAGAAAAATTTCTGAGATAATCTGCCTTGCTGGCAAAACTGACTGTGTCTTGAGATGCCCTTGTTCAAATCTAGCAGAGGTCCTGTGAGATTTACTGACTCGAGTTCCATGCCATGCCTCTCCTTATTGTCAGAAATCGTCAATACGGAAGGTTAAACTCCTGCTGAGAAATGTATCAAGATCTCACAGTACCATGCTGAGCTGAAAAAGCTGCAGATGATAATACCAAATGTAACATGGAAAAAAGTATTAAATTTACTGTTTCTTTTAAAATAGTTATTAAAAAGAGTCGAAGGAAAGAGTCAAGCTGCCTTCCCCAGCAAATAAGCAATAACTTTTTTGTATATAGAAGTGGCTACAAATATTTATTTTATTTTTTACCTCTATGAATGTTGCTCTATTCTAATAAAAATCTAGGACATTACTAGAGCAGTTTGGAACTTATCTTAGAACTTCCTGACCACTGGTCCAAATATACTAGGTAAGCAGATAAAGAGGTCCAAATATATGAGGTAAGCAGATAAAAAGTTGTGTATATACCTTAATAACTAGCTGCTTAAATTCTGAAAAGCAATAAAACTAAACTTACAAAAGTTTCAAGCAATTTTTACATTTTTCTTGTCATACAGGGATCGGTTATATGTTGCTGTTTTCAGCATTTACAAAATTGCACAAAATATAGTAATACCTACATCATCATCTGCTATACACGAACTGGAGTTGAAAAACAGAGGAAAAGAGTAATGCCTTGACAAGTTCTGTCTGTTTCATCTTACATATTTTTTAATTATATTAGTGACGCAACTCATCTATTTGAAGGCAAAATTAAACTGATACAAACCAAAAAACTCTGCAAAAATAAAAAGCTTCCTCAGAATGACACATTGCAGCCTTTCAATATTTAAAGGGGCCTTATAAGAAAGATGGGGACAGACTTTTTAGTAGGACCTGTAGCGATAGGACAAGGGGTAATGGTTTCAAACTAAAAGAAGGTGGATTTAGACTAGATATAAGGAACAAAATTTTTACAATGAGGGTGGTAAGGCACTGGAACAGGTTGCCCAGAGAAGCTGTGGATGCCCCATCCCTAGAAACATTCCAGGTCAGGTTGGACGGGGCTCTGAGCAACCTGATCTAGTTGTGGATGTCCCTGCTCATTGCAGGGGGGGTTGGACTAGGTGGGACTAGAAATGACTTAAAGGTCCCTTCCAACTCAAACTTTCCTATGATTCTATGAAACACTATTTTAAAATTGTTTCATTTCAATTTTTTTTTTTTTTTGGCAAAAAAATTTATCTCGGGCGAGGATATTTACCAGTTCAGTTTAAGTTTTTTAATGCTTTAGAAACAGTGTAAGCCTGAAGTGATCAATAATTTTTTCTGTCTATGCAAGAAAATTCCATGTATTCCCTCTCTCAGCAAGGTACTACCTTTGCACAAAACCAGGTTGTGTTTGTAGCCCACCCTACATGAATTATAGCCTGGAGTTGTACTTGTTGGTCCCCACAGTCAGAAAGATGGAGACAGATCATGCCTAATTCTCTGGAAACTACTACAATGAAACAGCTCATTATGACTCTATAGGTAACTCGGAGATGACAAAGGTTGCTAATGAGCATGAGAAGCAAGAGAGTTAACAGAGCAGTCGTAAAAGTTTTATTTGCCCCACAGTGACAGACTAATACCCATGTGGCCAACAACTCAGCCTTCCATACACCCAGAGTGTCTGGCAACCTTCCATAGCTTGGACCGTCTGATCCAGTCCAAAAGGGTATTGAGTCAGAAGTGCAGTTGCACATTTTCTGTTTGATTATCACATTGGTACAAATATAATTGTTTAAAATGAAGTACTTGAAACATCTGTCGGTACATATCTAATACACATGAATCACAAAACACAGGTAAGAATGCATTTCTCTGCTTTATGTCAGAGAATGGGTTTAATCCATGATACTACATCCTTTCATATTCTTATAAGCAGCTCCCAAAGTGAGCTGCTGCATGAAAGAGGCAGTGGCCTGAGAAATACTGAACGTTCAAGTGAAATAAGAAAACAAGTTACAGGAGGTGGTACACACAAGCTTTCCACCAGACTACCCTTACAAAGGTGTTACAGAGGTGATTCAAGCTCAAAAAGCTTTCTAATATTGTTAAAGCATGCAAGCCAACTTCAGGAGCTTCACCCATGCCCCAGTATAATTGGCTATTTAAAACTAACATGGCAACAAGCAGAGTTTTCCTATTTATTATTTTCCCTTGATCTTTCTAGTACTGAAGAGAAAAAACCTGTTAGTTACTCATTTATGCCTGTCAGTCAAACAACTGTTGAGATCTAATACATGAGGGGTTTTGTTCTGATGGAAAAGGGAAATCTATTTAAAACCAACCTTACTGCTTAGTGGGAATGACCTGACCACATTAGTCCATAAAAAAAAAGCTCACAAGAAAGTTTTTTTGACAGAGGAATTAATCAATATAACATTCTCTTTGCTCATGAAGTAGTTAGAAAAAGCATTTCTAAGCACTCCCTTCCTCTTAACCACAGTATTGATGGTCTCGTGTCACACAAGGATTGTAATTAGTACCACAGAACAGAAATCTTCTTGATGGGGACATTTGCCAATTTCCACAAAAGTGCTCCTTTGACAAAGTAGGAGAAGCAGAGATATAGCAACACGTCAGCCATAAAGCAGAAGCACTTTAAGGTACCACATTAACCTCAATATGTTTAGAAGTCGAAGCCAAGCTCAGCACTCCAAACCTGCAAGACTGCTCTGAAACACCACAGACAATGTATGCCAAGCTTAGGCTGGAATACCTCAGAGGCAGTGCTCTTGGTTTGCCAGCTGGCTGGCTAGTAAAGTTAATATGGGTCATTGCTGATGGCTGGGAAGAAGGATAAAGTAAAGCAATTTTGGTGTATGGGCTGTGTAAAGGAATGCTTCAGTAGAGTATGTTGGCCTTGGATCCATGTTGGCTGCCATGTTAGCCTTGGTCTAACCCAAAATGAAGAGTTCTAGTCCTTTTTCTGCCATATATATGAAACAGATCTACGTATGTTCCTAATAAAAAACAAATACCAGCTGGGAATAGTAGTGCCGTTCTACCTGCATATTTGACTAATAAAGACAATCTGGTTCAACACTGTGCCTTCCTATCTCCTTCTATCTCCTTATAAAATACTATTACTTTTAGTAACTAGTATTTCCTTCTACTTTGCCTACTTCCTTGAATGAATGTGCAGACCTCAGCCAGTCACATTTGTATACATGTAAATATATGCACGTATGCAGTGAATGCAGTGCACTCAACTATTCTGAAATTTCAAAACTGATTTTCCCAGGATTATGTTTCTCTCTATCTAGCTGGACACGTACAAAGAAGTGCTGGTAATGCACAGCTGTATCCAACTGTAGTTAGATGTCAGATGTCGATTTTGATTGTAAATTCGTGTGCTTGCAGGATGCAGAAGTCATGTAATATCCCTACATCATATACTTTATTTATCCTCACAGAATCTTGCAAACATCAGGAGATCAAACACTCTGGGGATCTTGCTGCCACTGCTCCCTTGAGACAACAGTTATTTTTATTATAGGTTAAGTAGGCCTGTACCGTACTTTAGAATTTATGTATTAGGGAATTAAGCTTAAAGAGCTAATTGCCTACTGACTAGCACTCATTTAGCAGCATGCAACCTTTGACCTCCAGTTTGCATCAGCATTACAATATAGTGTTAAAATTACTGGTACTTCTACCTAATGTTGAACTTGCAATGTTTGTTGTGCCTGATTAACTAAGACTCTCTTTGTAACTAAATGATATTCAGCCTCTGCCTCTTTTGGGTGCATATCCCATCGGACGGTGTTCCATCTTGCTCTCTTTTGTAAGTGTAAATGTATTAGTGTTCCAGATAGTCTTTATTTGCTTACAAATGTTACTTGAATGTCACAAGTAGCTCTACAGCCAGAAATGCCCTGTCTCAAGTTCCAGTTTCTAGGAGGAGCTGGTGTAACAGAAAACAAACCCTGTAGTGATGTCTTTCTGATGACAGCCTCTATCAGGTGTTCAGAAGAGACTTTCCATTTAATATTCAGGGCTTTTAACAGAACTGATGTTCTGGGTGTTCATACTCTTCTATGTATTCATGTCTTTTGCATCTGGACACTCTTTCATGAAGTCTTCAGATCTGAAAAGTCTGTCTGAAAGAGCAGAGTGCATTGCTACCAAACAATTTCGTTTCAGCCAGAAGATACGCTATTGCAAAAGTTCTGCTGAATTACAATCACTACTGATACGATTTATTCCTGTAATGCTATATCTCAGCTGTTTAAACCAAACTCATGAGGCCAGACTCTGCCATCCTCACACTGGGCTTGGACTTCTGTCATGAGAAGTCTTACCAAAAGATGTATATCACCATTCCCAGAAGAAAGAAGCACAGTATGGTAGGACAGGGCCAATAAATAACTTAAAGATAAATGTTGGCACTCATGTAATGAATAATGAATTACACCATGAGTTAATGTGGGATAGAATCTGTTTTGTTACTCAAGCAAGTCACTCAGCAAAAACGTTAACAGAAGGCAGAAATTTAAATCAGTGAATTGCTTTAAGTAATCCAGTTAGAAAAAAAATCATTTGACAACTGTGTTTGTTGGACTAATAATTCTAGTTTCTCCAAAATTGATTCTAAGAGATGGATTTTTAAATGCATCAACCACAGAAGTGTAAAATAACACTGTATGGGGTAAGATGCTAAAAGCCAAAGCCTACTGTACTTATACCCAGTTATGTCATCATTGCAACACAAAGCAAAACATGGCAATTTTGGAATACAAAAGAAGTCAAAATACTGCGGGTAGGCAGCTGATAGTTTAATTTAGTTATTCATCCCATGGAGAGTAGTTTGGCATCTGTAGGATTTGGGTCTTCAAGAGACCTCAGCATTAGTTCAATATCGCCATTTTTCAAAGATGACAAAAAGATATGCAAAATAAAAATTGACTGGCTTTTTTGCCAGTAACAGTACTTACAGGTGTAACACGCTGCCTGTTGTACTTTGATCTGTGATTCTTCTCAGGGAGAAGAGGAGGTGTGCACTGCAAGGAATATTTGGAACTAGTAGCTTCGTTTAAAAACGTCCCTGTAGCAAGCTGTGACAACTCAGAATGGGCAGAAATACTAAAACCACTTACACTTTTACCTGAAGTGCACTGAGATGACTCCAAACTCTCTGTGACTATGAACAGGAATAAGAGCACACAAAAAGTGAAATGCACTGTAAACCAACATGAACTCCAACAACACGACAGAAGAAAATAAACACCTGATTTCCAAAATCGTAAGACTATTTTTGTCCCAAACTGAACGTAAGCCTCCAAAGACAGTGTTAACTGAATGTTAATAACCTGAAAGACAATGCCTCTGGACTTGCAGTATTTACCTGTCTGACAGCACAGTACATTGACGAAACACTGTCATTACAATGCATGTGTCCAAAGAAGGGCAATGAAGCTGGTGAAGGCTCTAGAGAACAAGTCTGATGAGGAGCGGCTGAGGGAGCTGGGGTTGTTCAGTCTGGAGAAAAGGAGGCTGAGGGGAGACCTGATCGCTCTCTACAACTGCCTGAAAGGGGGTTTGTAGTGAGGTGGGTACTGGTCTCTTCTGTCAAGTAACTAGTGGTAGGATGAGACGAAATGGCCTCAAGTTGTGCCAGGGAAGGTTTAGATTGGATATTAGAAAAAATTTCTTCACCAAAAGGGTTGTCAAGCACTGGAACAGGCTGCCCAGGGAAGTGGTGGAGTCACCATCCCTGGAGGTATTTAAAAGACGTGTAGACGTGGTGCTTGGGGACGTGGTTTAGTGGTGGACTTGGCAGTGTTAGGTTTGAGTTTGGACTCAATGATCTTAAAGGTCTTTTCCAGCCTAAATGATTCTATGACTCTATGATTCTCTTTGCCCTCCTCTGGCTCATATTGTCACCATCACAACTGAGTGTCTCTTAATTACTTCAGTTATAGTACAAACTTGCTTTGACACCTCCTAGCAAGGTAAAGATTTCTTTCAAAGGGAAACAACGTGGTGATTTTTCCCATTATAGCATTGTCAGTGTTCAAGACATTACTTTCCTCTGGTCAGCTAGTTTGAATTCCAAAGCAGAAATCATCACCTTCATCTGATCAAAAGTAATACCCAAGAGTTAGACATACTGTAGGGACTTACACTTTGTATTTGTACTAAAACTGCTACCCAGAGGTAGTGATACCTCCTGGATATTACACAAGCAGTCTCTTGAAAACTGAAGGACCTGCACACCAACAAACCTCTCAACTATACCTCAAAAATATTTTGGTGCTGCCAATAAAGTAGAGAAGAGAGGATGGTGTGTATTTGCCTGGCTTCATGCCTAGAAAGGTAAGTGCAAAATTTCCTGAAATCTCTTCTGCAAATAAAGAACAGAGGCATTTTCTTGTGAGGGTAGAGAGAGATAAGATGTGGCACAACCAAATATGCAGGGCCAATGAAAAGCTGCAAGACTGGCAAGTCCCAAAGCAACAGCATTTTTTTTAAATGAGAGGAAAAAATGCCAAGCGCGTTCATCCAGCATGTATCTCCACTGTGAGGTGGTGGAGACCTACAGAAAAACAGTACTAGATGCAACAAAGCTGTAAGGTAATACCCCATACTACCAGAACTTAGAAGGATTTACCTGATTTGTCCTGTAGCTAAAAATTTTCACAGGACAGAAGGAAGAAAAGAAAGAGGCACCAGCATTAACAACATATCTATACAATATCTCTTTGAATATATTTACTTCTTTCACTGCAGTTTCAAGTTTATTGTTGTTTTCTCACTGGAATTTTTTCTCTTTTTGTGAACAAAGAATTTTAAAGTCAGCTGCCAGCAGAACAGCAAAGCGAAATGGAAAAACAAAACAGAAACTGCTATGATTTCATTATTTTTACATGTTGCTGCACTGGCTTTAGTGAATCTTCTTGCACCTATCTTCACCCTTTCTTCTGCTCCTTCAATTTACATTTTGTGTCATACCCTTCAGAAGCAAACAAGGTACAGAAAATTCTCATCTAAGAAAGATGGTATATCTGCAAGATTCTATTCTTGAACCTGCAGCATTTAGCAAACATTTTTCAGTGGGGTCTTGTTCAGAAATGGTTAAATTTAAAAATAAATCTTAACTTATCTTCAAAATAACCTGGAGGAATCTAAAAAATATTTTTCAGCATTAATTTTATGGTCACCTTCACTGTACATGGAAGCTGTAACACAGGTCACCGAAAGGTATACAGTTACTGCTTTGGTTTCAGTCAGCATGCACAAAAATGTCTTTGCATCTGCTTTATTGACAGATCAGAAAAGTTGCAAATTAGTGAGATAAAGCAGTGACAACCTGTAGTGGTGAAAACAGATGTGATCATTTTAAAAATGTGGAATAGGCAAGTTACAATTTGTAGTGACTTTCAGTTTTAAACAACAGGACACAGGCTAACAAAAATTAGTTGGCTAAAGTATGATGCAAAACTTTTACGATCACTTAGAAAACTTTGTAGCATTCTACAATTTCCCTTTCCACACTCATCTTTCCAGGGAACTTAAAGGAGTCTTCTGTTAAGGCTTCTACAAAGGAAGAATCTTAGGATTCTACAGAGATTTCTAAGTGATCATCCTTAATATAACAATTAATTAAAAAACCCTAGAGAATAATGTGCCTAGAGAACAAGCATTATGAAACCCTGCTTGATGTGTAACATTTATGAAGAGATGGTATGCTGATAAGGTAAGACGACTAATATAAACTAAATATTGCCCTTGACTATTTTCAGAGAAGTATTTGTCCAGCAAGTTTCAGCACCTTCAGATCACTTCTTAAATATTCTTCTTTTCCTAAGTGAAACATTTAACTGCTAATTAACAGTTTATTTCCAGAAATGTTATACACTTTCTTATTCCTTATAGAGAAGGCTTAAAACTCAAGAAACATTTTGTGTCCCATTTCCCTGTTTAAGGCTTTTGTGTTTAAGGGAGGAGAAGAGAAAAGGCTGAATTTTTAAAGTCTGATTTTTGCCTTATTTTTTTCTAATAGACAGTATGCATGACTGCAGAACAGACAGGATCACCAATACTATATAGTGAGAATGAAAATAAGAGGGTGTTTATTTCTAAAATCATGGTGACATCTCACAACGTGGCTAAACCAACAGAAAATTAGTCTGTGAATCAAAGAAGTACTGATTTACTGAGGGGTCAGATAAGCAGCAGTACTAACACGTGGAGGGTGGCAGGAGAGTGAAGGAGAAGCTGTAGCAGACCACTGAGGCTCCCTTTTCCTTTCCAGAGAATGAAGTGCTAAACCAGCATGGTTATCATCTTGTCTAATCTAACTCTCAAAACTGATATTTAAAATCTCTGTCTTTCAGCTAACAGGGGGAAGTCTCTCCCTTTCATAGCTGAGATCACCAATACCAGGAAAGAACAAGCCCTCACGTATGTCTGAACCCCCCATTGCTCTCGGTGTAGTTTTCAGGAGTCCATTGTACAGTTCAATTTTCCTGGAGGCTGGTGCACGATAGGGAATGTGATATACCCACTCAGTGGCATGCTCTTTGGCCCAAGTATCTATGAGGTTGTTTCGGAAATTAGTCCCATTGTCTGACTCAATTCTTTCTGGGGTGCCATATTGCCACAAGACTTGCTTCTCAAGGCCCAGGAGAGCATTCCAGGCAGTGGTACGGGACATGCGATATGTTTCCAGCCACCTGGTTGTTCCTTCCACCATCGTAAGCACATGGCGCTTGCCTTGGCGAGTTTGAGGGAGTGTGATACAGTCAATCTACCAGGCCTCCCCATATTTATATTTCAGCTATCATCCTCCATACCACAGAGGCTTTAACCACTTGGCTTGCTTGATTGCAGCACATTTTACATTCATGAATAGCCTGTGCGATAGTGTCTATGGACAAGTCCACCCCTCGATCACAAGATGTATGTTGCATCTCTTTCTTGACGGCCTGAGGTGTCATGGGCCCACTGAGCTATAAATAATTCACCCTTATGTTGCCAGTCCAAATCCACCTGAGCCACTTCAATCTTAGCAGCCTGATCCACCTGTTGGTCGTTTTGACGTTCTTCAGTGGCCCGACTCTTGGGTATGTGAGCATCTACATGACGTACTTTTACAACCAGATTCTCTAGCTGGGCAGCAATATCTTGCCACAATGGGGCAGCCCAGATGGGTTTACTTCTGCGCTGCCGGTTGCTCTGCTTCCATTCCTGTAGCCAGCCCCACAGGGCATCTGCCACCATCCACGAGTCAGTATAAAGATAGAGCACTGGCCACTTTTCTCAATCAGCAATATCTAAAGCCAGCTGGGTGGCTTTCACTTCTGCAAACTAGCTCGATTCACCTTCTCTTTCAACAGCTTCTGTGACTTATATAGGACTCCACACAGCAGCCTTCCACCTCTGATGTTGTCCCACAATGCGACAAGACCCATCAGTGAACAGGGCATATTGCTTCTCATTTTCTGGCAGTTTATTACATGGTGGGGGTTCTTCAGCATGTGTCACCTCCTCCTCTGGCGACATTCCAAAATCTTTGCCTTCTGGCCAGTCCGTGATCAGTTCCAAAATTCCTGGGTGACTGGGGTTTCCTATGCGAGCCCGTTGTGTGATCAGTGCCACCCACTTACTCCACGTGGCATCAGTCGCGTGATGTGTAGAGGAGACCCTCCCTTTGAACATCCAGCCCAGCACTGGCAGTCGGGGTGCTAAGAGGAGCTGTGCTTCAGCACCAACCACTTCTGAGGCAGCTTGAACTCCTTCATATGCTGCCAATATCTCTTTTTCAGCTGGAGTATAGCGAGCCTTGGAGCCTCGATATCCCTGACTCCAAAACCCCAGGGGTCACCCTCAGGTCTACCCCGGTGCTTTTTGCCAGAGACTCCAGGTAGGGCCATTCTCCCCGGCTGCGGGATGGAGCACATTTTTAACATCTTGTCCTGCCCAGACTAGCCCAAGGGCTACTGCATGAACAATCTCCAGTTTAATTTGTTCAAAGGCTTGTCATTGTTCAGGGCCCCATTTGAAATCGTTTTTCTTCTGAGTCACTTGACAGAGAAGGCTTATAATCAGACTGTAATTTGGAATATGCATTCTCCAAAACCCCACAATGCCTAAGAAAGCTTCTGTCTCCTTTTTGCTAGTTGGTGGAGACATGCTATTTTGTTGATCACATCCATCCATTGGCATCTGATGACGCCCGTCTTGCCATTTTATTCCTAAAAACTGGATCTCCTGTGGAGGTCCCTTGACCTTACTTTGGTTTATGGCAAAACTGGCTTCCAGAAGGATTTGGACATTTTTCTTCCCTTTCTCACAAGCTTCTTTTGCTGTGTAGCCCCATATGATGACATCATCAATGTATTTTAAGTGTTCTGGAGCTTCACCCTTTTCCAGTGCAGTCTGGATCAGTCCATGGCAAATGGTGGGGCTGTGTTTTCACCCCCAGGGCACAATGGGGTGTTCATGGCACTCATTCCCCGTTAGACTCACTTCAGCTTCCAATACAGTTAGCTGGTGGGATCCCCCTGTCACACCAGAAATACAGATGGGTTCTGTCCCTTTATACCTTGACGGCCCTAGGGTACATTGTGCACCGGTGTCCACTAGAGCCTTATACTCCTGTGGGTCAAACGTGCCAGGCCATCGAATCCACACAGTCCAATAAACCCAGTTGTCCCTTTCCTCCACCTGGCTGGAGGCAGGGCCCCTCTAATCCAGGTCATAGTATTCGTTACTCACTTTTTGTAAATGTGAATCAAAAGTCCCTTCAAGAGGATCAGAAATGAGATCAGCCCTCTACTCTGTCTGGGGAATTGCCTGCTGGAAATTGGAGCGGCATTTTTCCAGGAGGAACCCCCTTTTGTGGTTGTTTTTTCTTCACAACTCATGTGCCCGTGCATCTAGGGTCGAGGTAGGTTTTCCATCCTACCTCCTCATGTCCTCGCCATGGTCACGCAGCTAAAACCACAGAGTACCCCATGGTGTGTACCTTCTATCATCTCCTCTCTCTTGAGCAGAGGCACGCTCACTCCTAATAGCTGAGATAGGGGCCTGTACAGCTGCGGAGTAGGACGTATCCTCTCTGAATTGCTGGAACTCCCAGGACAGCTTCTCCACAGCCGAGACGCAGGCCCGTAAGGAGTAAGAGAGATTTCCTTCGTATTGCTGGAGTCGGCCAGCCACTTCATCCACCGTTTGTCCCTTGCCTTCTTTCCAGGACATCACTGCCAATGAGTTGGCATACAACGCTGGTGCACTTAGTAGAAACTTCTGCCACGTGGGTTGTGTGCATTGGATTTCATCTGGATCTGTGGGTAACTGCTCATTATGCGGATCATTATAAATCACCTCCAGCATGACTAATTCCCTCAGGTACTGGATACCTCTCTCTAAGGTGGTCGACTTGCCTGGGTGACATGTAACATCTTCCTTGGAGGGGTACCTTTCCTTCACACCTGACAGAAGTCACCTCCAGAGGCTGAGGACTTGTGTCTTTTTTCCAACTGCTTTGTCAATGCCCCCTTACCTAGACAAGGATCCCAGCTGCTTGGCTTCCCTACCCTGTAATTCCAAACTACTGGCCCTGTTATCCCAGCATTGGAGCAGCAAAGTAACAATGTGCTCGCCTGGATGGTGGCTGAAATCCTTCTGCACATCCCACAGCTCACTCAGGGATAGGGATCGGGTGATTATCTCTGGCTCTGGCTCTTCCTCCTGTCCTTGTGATGACCCTGGTTCACCTTCATCCTTCACTAAGGGAACCGATTTTTTTCGTGTGTGTTTCTTCCTCTGTTTAGGGGCGACTGACACCAGCACAGGTTGGTTCTCTGGTTCAGCTGCAGCGCCTAGCGCCGGGGTTTGAGTAGCCACAGCGCCTATTGCTGGGGTTGGAATAGCCGCAGTGCCTGTCGGTCTGTTTTCCCACCCTTCCCCTGAGGGTGCTGCACAGTATCTAGCAGTGTTTTTTCTAGATACTGGCCAGGGCCCAGCACAGTGTGATAAGTTGTGCTTCTTTGGAATAACCACAGAATTTTCCTTTCAAATATTCTATCACTTTATCAAGGTCCTGTAGCTGTTTGGGAGCCAAGTTCCAAACCATTGGAGGTGAGTTCTCTAGATACCTGCCCATATTCTCCTACATGCCATGCCACCCATGACTACCCAGTTTGGGGCAGATCTCTGGGTAATATTCTCAAAAAAAAATTTTGTAGCCCTAAACAAGACCTGAAACACATTCAGGAGACATAGCAATAACAGCATGCTGGCTTGAGCATCCCAAGGATATTCAAAATTCTCAAAAGCTGCTGTAATTAGCCTGAAGGAGAAAGGGGAGGTGGAAAAGGGGGAGAAAGTATCCCCGGCCTGTCTTCCCTACAGATTGGGTGCGATTATTAATAAATTCCGATAGAAGGCGCCCGAGGTACGGGAATGATACCCATGCCGCATACAAACACCAGCTTAACTTCATGACCAGCCATGTAATCATGTTCTAAGTCGACATTGCCCGGTACAGCAAAATGATCCCTCGCCCAGAGGTGATAAACATCACCGCAGGGAATACATAGTGCATGTAAGAACTTACATACCACCACCATGTGAACAAATGAACCAACACTGTGACCAGTGACTAGCTAATATATGAAATGCATATAACAAATTTGTTTTAACACACTCTCTTCAGATCTGTCGTTATCTCAACCCTTCGCGCCCCACGCTGGGTGCCAAAAGGGACTGTCGTGGTTTAACCCCAGCCAGCAACTAAGCATTGCTCAGCCACTCGCTCACTCCTCCCCAGTGGGATGGGGAGAGAATCGGAACTAAAAAAAGGTAGAACCTCGTGGGTTGAGATAAGGACAGTTTACTGGGGCAACACAAGGACAGAAGGAACAATAATAACAACAGTACTAATAAAAGAATATATTAAGCGAGTGATGCACAATGCAATTGCTCACCACCTGGAACCCAATGCTCAGCCCCCTCCCAAGCTGCAATTCCACCCACCCCACAGCCTGCCCCCCAGTTATATACTGAGCATGACATCGTATGGTATCGAATATCCCCTTGGCTAGTTCAGGTCAGCTATCCTGGCTGTGCCCCCTCTCAGCTTCTTCTGTAAATTAACTCTATCCCAGCCAAACCCAGAACACTAGCACTCAGCATTTCAGTGTATCGATCTGGTAGTTTATGATATGTAAAGTACATAGCTATTATACAAAGTTTTTGTAGTCTCCACTAGCTCATCAGCTCCTAAATTCACAAGTGCTTGATTCACTGGAGAAAAACTTAACCACTTTATATATGACTTTTTAAAGAGGTCTTTCTTGCTCTAGAAGAAACCTTTATGTACGACGATTCATTTTTAAAGTTTCATTTTGCAGGCTTTGGAAAGATATCTGAGGTATAGGAAGGCAAGCAAAGTAGTTAAAGATGTGATTAATTTTTATGGATTTCACTGCAGAAAGGGAAAGAAGGCATAGTTACTTATCCAATATATTTCAGGAATCACTCCAATGATGAATCTAACACAGATCTTCTTCCACTGATACTTTTGGGTGTTCTGTTTGTCCTGTGCATGTGTTTTTGCAGCTGACCTACCTGTGTTCTGGTATGAGACTTTACAATCATCCCACACTTGATGCTCCCTAACACATCCCTGTCTCATACATTTTGTAGCTCAGCATAGTGGCCTCATTCCTCTGTGATAGGATGAGAGGAAATGGCCTCAAGTTGTGCCAGGGAAGGTTTAGATTGGATATTAGGAAAAATTTCTTCACCAAAAGGGTTGTCAAGCACTGGAACAGGCTGCCCAGGGAAGTGGTGGAGTCACCATCCCTGGAGGTATTTAAAAGGCGTGTAGACATGGTGCTTGGGGACACGGTTTAGTGGTGGACTTGGTCGTGTTAGGTTTACAGTTGGACTCAATGATCTTAAGGGTCTTTTCCAAACTAAATGATTCTAAGATTCTAAGATTCTATGATCACAGAATGCCTGAATAGCCTCATTAAGCCAAGAAATGTAGGCAGTGTTCAGTGGATTAAATTTAGGGTTGTACTTTACCTGTCAGTTTGATCCGGCTTCTAAACTTTTCAAAGAAAGTGGGAGTTTGCTGGAGTGATGTTACAGTATTACTGAAACACTCATCTGAAATGGCTAATGAACTAAGTCATAATTGCTATTTTGTAAAGATGCCATTGTTCTTTATGCATGTCAGGTGATGGACAGAATAAGCTAATTAAAAGCAGAAACCAGTTACTGGAAGTGCTGTGACCATGATGTGTTGGTGCAGGTAACTCTACTTATCTTGATAATCCCAGCAACTCAAAAATACTGCTTGTCACAGACAAAACGTGATCAATTCACAGATTTTAAATCATATGATGTTTGAAGAGGTTTCTTGATGTATTAATGACATGTAGTTAACCAGCAGCCAGTGAACTATTCATGCAGGTTTGATATCAGTAAGTGTCTAATAGTAGACACTAACAAAATGCACATCTACTTCTAATTTCTGAACACCTCCTATAGCTAATTCTAAAAAATTCCAGCCCAGACACATACTTTTGAAATTACATGCTTCCCTTCCTCCACAGAACGGGGGTTACCAGCACACAAACCCTCTTCTGGGAGCGTGGGTTCCCCTACTTTCGCAAGCGTGCTGTTGGAGGTGTGGGTGATCTAGCTTTATGTGTACCCACGTGTTCTCCACAAGCTGCTAATCTGCATGCTGGTAAGGGAACATCCCACAATGTCACACGCATACACACGAGGTGTGATTCTCTACTTGGTGCATCCTATGGTGTCAGTCCAGATGCAGGTTAATCCTGGCATCAGAGAGGGACAAAGCTTAGCAGAGGTCCTGCTGTTGGTGGAACAGTTTCTGGCACTGTTAAAACTGGGTTTTAACTGACTGGTCCTTTCCACTCCAAGGTCTATCCCCATTATTACAAACCTTCATGCTTCTTTTATACTTCTTTATGATCTTATCCCTTCTTTGGTCCAAAAGTCTCTTGGTAATGCTCTGGTTACTGTTCAATCTGGTTGATGGTTATCTTCCTCTTTAGCCTTATCATTTTGAGGCAAACAGCCTTTCAGACTGAGTGTCCCATTCACCTGCACTATTTCCACCCACATTCCCATCGATCAGCTGTTATTTTGCCAGTGGTGGGCTGTATGACTGCTCAAGCATGTGCAGCATATGATGTCTGTAATATCAGAATAAATATATAATTTTATTATATTTTCTTATCCCTTAATAAGAAAAAGTAGAAAACCTTTGTGATTTTAGAAGGGTTTTTTTCCTGGTCTATAATTAAACTGTTAGATGATGAAACAATAATAATTTCATCTTCACACACACAAAGGAGCACAGAGGGACAACGATAGTCAGGAAACCCCTATAACCTAAGTAGAGAAACTGGAGCACTCTCTGGCTCTTTCCAGGGCTGTCACAGGAGGACAGTCAGCTCCGTTGTGCGTGGTGAAAACCATCAAGATGAGTCAACTGGATAGTCTCGCCGATCACCTTACAGACCAAGAAGGGTTACTGCCTATGAGATGCTGGGCAAGAGCATCTTGGGATTCTGCAAGATATTTTATAAGATGTTTTGAAGCATAACCAAAGACAAGGAAAGGGGGAGATCAAGGTGTTTGGGGGTTGAACAAGTGTAAGAAGATAGAGGGATAAGGGTATTTAAGGGACTGGTTGTGTGCAAGCAGATTGCTGGTCAGTATGCTTTTCTGGCCATGCCCTGCACCTGATCACTGCAGTCTGCTGTCTTCTTATTAAAATCCATTTCTATTTTCCTGGGTGAAGGTCTCTCTATTCTATATAAAAGTGTGTATACAGAGGTCAAAGTGCCAGCAGCTGGAGTCAGACCACAGCTCACAGATGCCTGAGTGTCAGTGGTACCAGCAACAGGAGATCAGAAATACATGTGCAGCCTCACTACTGGTTCAGCCTGAGCACAAGGACCTACTGCAGCCTTGTCTCTACTGGGCTCCTGGATTTGGCAACTCCAAACTGAAACGTTAATTCATCAAAATAGCACAAATCTTACTGTGAACTGGTTAAAATCCACAAGCTACTTTTGGCAAAGTAGGACTCTAAAGCCAGCCTTTTCTTATTTAAAAATTGGAATCAGTGATTTTAAGAGCATGTAGGAATGTAGATTCATCAGAATAGTGTTAACACTTCAAAGAGATCAGACGTTGTTGGTTGCAAACACAGAGCAAATTGGTTTATGTGTTTTGGCTTAAGCTTTCATTGCCTTTGCAGTAGAACTACATTTATTCCTGGCCATCATTTTCACCAGGGATGGACTAATTTAAGCTTGAAAACTGAGAACAGTAGAAGAATCCCTATGTCAGATTTGTTATTCTACTAAAATTTGAACTTATTAAAGAAATATGCAAAAATACCTGGTCTAGCAACTTCATACCATGGAAAGGAAAGCTAAGACTTAAAAAAATTACATATTTTCCTTGTTTAATTAATTTTACATAGTTCTATCTTCTCTTTATAATGAACAGATAAGCTTTTATATTTTAACCTCCAGTTAGAAGCTATCAGATCTATAGTAATGTTCTGAGGCAGTGAGTATAGAACAATAGCAAGTTTTGTAATCATCACATTGTTTCTTGATACAATCCATGTACCTTACTGTGGATACTTGAGAGCATCACTTTCAGTTCTTTGTTACAGCTTCTGTGAAATTTTTTCTCACAGCCTGAGTTGTCAATCCAGGATTACTTGTAACTACACTAATTGGTATTTCTACTGCTTTTACACTGAAGGAAGTGTCAGTATTAACACATCAGCTAAAATTGTGCATTATAGGGTTAACCTTTGGAAATACATATGTGTGGGTAGGAATTAAGCTTTGGTTATTAGACAGGTGATATAGGTGTCTTTTGCACATATCTACATTATCTTCCTTTGAGATCAGCTTCACCCATTTCAGTCCTCATTGTTTCTATCAACTTGAACATTCACATGCACATACTTAGCCCACGTATTTTTTTTTTTCCCCATTCTTAGCTACTTACAACTTAGCAGTACTAAGGTAATCCTTCTGTTTCAGCTTTTCTTCATCTCTGTTTTCAGTCACGAATACAGCTATACTGCCTTTCGGGATTCCTTTTACGCATATACATGCATGCTTCCTGAAAGCACACTGCTGAATTCAGCAATAGGTCTGAAAAGCTTCTTCCCTTGTTGATAACACTCGGAGGATCACCCTGTAAAATAAACTATAAATACCTCCTACAGCCAGTAGGGTTTTGTGTTTATCACTTCGCTTTTCTAAAACTTTACTGAAACTGATGAAACCATTTCTAAGACTGGTCTGATCTTTGCTTCTGTGATGCTATTTGGTGTACTGTAGGACTGACTGACTGCTTCCTTTCTTTACAGGACATTTCACAGTTCAATGTAATAAGTGACTTGCAGATGCAGGGAACTAGAATTACTATGAAACAAAACAGATAACAGCATGACAGAAAAAAAAAAAACCAACAAAAAACCCCCAGTAAGAAACACCATATGTTTTCATTTGACTAAAACTGGAATTCAGTTTTCTTACGAAGTAGAATAACTTCCTGACATCAGCAGAAGTATGTAAGGACTAAGATTGCAGTGAAACAGTACTAATAACTACCTTTCTAAATAATTGAATCAGACAGAAGTTAAATGGCTTACCATTATTGATGACATTCTGCACTTCTAGGGTGTAATGTTTTTCACTAAAGGTGAGGTACAACTCACCTTTATAATGTCATAGTCAAAAGTATTTGAGGTAATGAAAGGAGTTCTTAAAATAAAGCAATTTTTTGTTTTTAAACTTGAAATGTGAGATAAAATCCCACTTTAAATCAAGGATACATACTATGTTTGCAGTTATGAGTTTATGGCTCAATAGAACTATTACCTAAATTCTAAAACCAACTAAAACTTAAGTCAGGCTTTTCATAGCAACGCAGTCATTTAAGAAAAAGTACAAACCCCTGATACAGAATTAGAATGCTACTCCAGGAAAGTTTTAGAAACTTGTGCTGTGCTAGTTTATCCATTCCCATGAATTAAGGAAGATTTTTATCACTGTTATCACAGAAAACACCTTTCCTTTTGCTGGCATTAGCAATCTGCTTTCAAGCTAATTAGTATTTCACACCTGTGATAGTCAGAAAATCTGAAGAGGAATACACTGAAACAGCATATAAGTGAAATTATTACGTAATAATGAAAATAAACACTTTGTTCATTGCAACTGTGATATTTCTCTTTTAAAGCAAGAAGAAAAGTTACTATAGGTGAAGAACATGAATTTGCTGTCCGCATAATTTCAGAATATGCTTTCAACTTCAATTTATGTGCATGTTCAGCTTACACTTTGCAGTTGCAGTACTTACTTTTGTCATCTATGAGCATGTTGCTCTTTGGGCTTCCATTCTTCTCAGGCTTTCTTTGGACTTTCATTCTTCTGCGTCAGCAATGCATTTAATTCCCTCTGGACACATTGATGGTAGGTCTTCTATTGATACTGACGTGATTCCTCAGTCCGGCAGAGTGGTAGGTGCTCTTACAATAACTTTACAACCATTCCTCCTAGGGTTTTGAAGACTTGCTTCCCCTGCAGAGCAGTGCTGCAGTTCAAGGTTCCAGGCTCACTGGAGTTGTCAGGCCTGTTCTGCTTCTCTGTTCAGAGCTTTCAGCCCACAGGCATAAAGACAGCGTACAGGAGCATACCTCTGGGGCTTTTTGATAGGTGTGGATCTGGGGGGTTGGCATTATACCAGCTGTCTCCATCCCAGGCTCCAGGGTCAGTGCCTCCCAGCCTAGGTCCTGCGCAGAGGAACACAAGTCTCCCATATGCGTTCCTCTTCAAAGACTGTGATTCCAGGCATAGCTTTGTACAGCACAGCTGTTTTACCCACTAGGTATTTGCCAGTTACTCTTACTTTGTGTATATCCAGCCCAAAGAATCCCTGTACATAAGGTAAAACTTGTCCAGACCAAAGTGACTGAGTAAACGGCTGTTACAGTGGGGAAAATAAGGGCTGATTATTTTGCTTGTCACTGCAGAGGGGAGAAAGGTGGAGAACAAGCTGCCAATTAACACAATAGAGCAAGCATTAATGTGCTACTGGGTGACCACTGGTGCTAGCAGCCTAGAGCTGGCATTAATGTGCTCATTATCACCTGTGAGGCAGGGTGATCTACCAGGATCCAGGGGGCAAAGAAAGCTCCAGGAATGGGATTAGGATAGTAAATGTTTTATCCTTCAGTGGTTTAATTCTAATCAAAGTCTATGCCTTTATTGATTTTGGATCTACAGGAAACCCTGAAGGTGGTAATAAATCTTAGGTTAAATGTTTGGGATGCAGACCAACAGCACCTGCATTACAATCTTCTCTGAAGCTTTACCTTTCCTGAGGAATTCTTGGTTTTCTGTTGTAAACTCAGAAATGTTGAAAATCTCTTTGGCTGGTTTGGCTCAGTATGCACTAAGTCTAGGTTGACCAAACTCTGAAGTAAGAATTGCTAGGGGGGAAAAAATTATCCAGCAAAGAAAATTTCTCACTGAAATGAAGGCTAATATTCCACTCCTAGAACTGAATCATTGTGGCCATTCCCTTGAGTGGTTCATCCCAAAACCTGCACTTGACTCAGTGAAGCTCACAGGTGCAAGGAAGCTCCAGGATTGGGATCTAAAGCTGTAATTTGAAAATTTAGTCACATTTTTTGTGCCAGTGAGCAAGAAAATGTGAGCTTACAGTGAGCTGCTATGGCACACTGGGATAAATTTGTCATTTTGTTGCTTGAGGAAATTACAGCAAGTAGAAGTAAGGAAGAAAATTTCATTCTGAAGGCACTTCATATCTGCCTTTTCAGGAGAACAATGAAAGCCTGGTTCCCATTCTAGCTTCTAGTTGGCGTTGACAGTATAAGACTTCAGAATAAACTGTTTCACAACACAGGACCTCCAGCTAGCCTGGTATGGGCAGACTTGTAACTACAGTATGATATGTTTTGTTTAAGCAAAAGGTTAGTTACAGAATTTACTCCCACTAGTATTCACAGTTACTACTGTCACTGACAGGACCAAGCAGGTAGCTCATCTTTTTAATTCTCCTCACTGGATAACTTCTTCACTCAAGCGACAACTAATTAAGTCATTTCCCTGACAGACTGGAACAGAAGAAAGAAAGAAGGACGATGTCATAATTGTTTCTTGTTGAAGTGAGTGGAATCATCCACCTTCAACAGAGTGACTGGAGCTAGCTGGTCAGCTGGAATAAATTACACACAAATTGAGTTTACCACAAAGAAACACTTCAGTTCTTTTTTTCCCCAGAGGAGTATGAACTCCTCACACCGCCCGATCGCTGGAGAATGATATAAACAAACAAACAAACAAAAATCTTTCAGAGAGTCATTAGCTTGAGCCTAAGAAATATGTTCTCATTGCATCAGGTTAAGCAACTCCCTCATATGCAATGCAGTTTTTCTAGATTACCACTATAACTGTAGTTTGGTTTTAACTCTAACTGGTCATCTTCCTGTATTGTTAACGACATACAAACACAACCAACCAATGTGTCTATTCACACATATATATACACACACATTCTCTGTCAGCTTCATGGTGAATGTAAAAATGAATACCAGATGCCTGTACCCCATCCATTTTGAGACCACCATTGTTAGAATATTATTACTTTTAAATGGCCCCAAAAGCTACCAGAATCCACATGAAATAATCAAATGCCTGACAGCTGATCGTGATCATAGATCTTGATTGCCTCACATTTCTAAGATATTTCCAGAATAATTTTTTTTTGTTAAATGTAGATGGTCTATCTCCCTTCTCCTTATGCTCAGGCAGAAGGAGATGTAGTGTCCTTCTCTGCTTAGTGTCATTTAAAGAGTACAACACCCTTCTCCCAGAAAGCCAACTGGAAACAGCATCAGTCCCACACAGCTGTGTCCATACGGTTGTTATTCCTGCAGCATATTTAATGACAGAGTGGAGATCACCCCTTGAGAAAGAGAGACATTCTGAAGACTATGACAAGTTCAAGCCATTCCTTCAGTTCCCAGCCTGCATATGGCTGTGCGATAAAAAAGTCATCACTTTTAACAGAGATCTTAAGATTCCTCCCAAATTTGCATTTTATATAGGAAAAAAAAAAGTCTGTCAGTAGAAATGAATACATTTCACAAATGAAGACGTGAATGGACCATACACTCTTGTTGGTGTGTAGAAACCAGACATTGACTTTGCACACACCGTTAGCTTGGGTTGCTTCCCTGACCGTCCACACTTTTAAGTCGCTCCCAAGGTGCCTTCTGCAACAGGAACAGCCAAGTCCTGCATCTAGCTCTCAGGAGAGCTTCAGTGGCTACATGCTCCACTGAATACTCCAACAAGGAGTATGGCTGAGACAACTTCAGGCTCTATTCCCCATCTCGTGATCCACTTTTCTAGCCTTTTCCCTTCACCCCCTCCCAAATTCCCATGCTTCTCTGCATACAGCACACAGACATTGCGTCAGGTGAAAATCCTCAGATGGCAGGCTTTAGTGCAGCTGTCTTTCAAAGGAAGATGACTAGAAAAAAAATGGGTACATATGTTATTAGGGTCTTTTTGTGTTTCAGGAATGAAGAAAGCTCCAGAGGAAATGCAAAGTTTAGATGATAGATGTTTTTATGTGGTGAAGACTACTGAAAAGCAGAATTCACCACCGCATTCAGAGTCTTGGCCACATACAAGACTGCTGCAGAGAAGTTACATGATCAGCACTACGAGCGCAGCTTCCTGTAGTGCTGGTTAAAGCTAAAGAAAACAAAGACTACCTATATTTAATCTTATGATCAGGATCATACTTGTAGCTACTGCCTCTGGGGAATAGAGGACCAGTGTCTTTCATGCAGCAAGATAAGCGAGTGCTTATAGGGAAAAGGGCATGGGTTCAAAATTAGCGTCACACAGCAGCATACTAAACACTCCTCTACTTCACATTCTGAGGATTAGTATATGCAGAAGGCTTTATTTGGCTGGTGAACTGATCCTAGCCCACTCTTTCCTGAGCACACCATACCATGTCCCTCTGCAGTCTGGACTCTTGGCCTCCTAGACATCAGGGATGACGGGCGCTTGGAATGTTTTCTTGGGGATACCCTGATGGCCTTCTGCCAGGAAGGTAGGTTTTCTTTTGGTGAGCTAGGAAAGTAGCCTTCAGAGCTGAAAGTGTGTGTATGAAAAGAGGTGAGTCCTGCCATTCTCCTGTCATTCCCGATTCTAACCTGACTTGACGTTGGTCGGTTAGCTCTAAGTTAGTTAGCCAGCTAGCTCCTCAGAGATTGGATTAGATGACCTCCAGAAGTCCCTTCCAACATAACTTCTGCTATGATTCTCTGATTCTCTGTTATGCATTATCAGCCAAATGTTCACTCATCCATAGCCCCACAGTTCACAGCCAAGTTACACCGATGATAGAGTCAAATTTGATTTCTTTGAATTACACCGTGGGTGTAATACTGACACTTTCAGGATTCAAGATGAATGCATCAATATTTCAGAACAGCAAGTAATTAAATGGTAAATGCACACAAATGAGAAGGATCGGGTCTTGCAAACAATAGAATGCAGCAGTTCTAACAAGAGCAATGTTGGATGGTTATGTGTTTCAGACTGTTGTTGACAGAGGCATTGCAGGCCAACCAACTCACATGTAATGGATGGAGGTACAGGTTCTGTGTGGCACATCACCTAGCCAACCAACCAAAGGACCTGTTTTGTGAGGCAGAAGCTCAGATCCATAACAGCATCAAATGAAATTCACTGAAAGCCTGCTCTCCTCCCGTCTTCCCTTTCCGTAACTGTTGAGCATAGTGGGGTGTAATATTGGTAAGGAAACTTGAATCTCAGTTGTGGTTAGGATTTCAGAGTGAGTTAGAATATTGAAAACTCCCTAGGCATACATAGTTTTGACTCTAGACAGGCAAAAGGCCCTTGTTGACTGAGCTTCACTTCATGTCTTGGTTTGAACATGAAACCAATTTGTAAAAGCTCTGAAACAAAAACTTCTCCATCCTCCTGTAAAGCTTAATGTCTGGCGTGAAGGTGGGGTTTCCAGCCTTATCTGCTAAAACCATGAAACACACAAATAACGGTAGAAGACTATATTCTGGCATGGGCTATGATAGGTGTGATGACATATGATGACTGCAATAGCCATTATCTTGTATCATAGCAGGAGCTGATGTGAACTGGTACCAGTAGATAAAGATACATCTTTTAAATATAGAGCTCCAATGCTCCAAAAATATAAGCTGAAACAAATGTAATTACAATGAAAAAATACACTCAAATTTATAAATCAAACAAAATGACAGTCAAACAAAAAGATGCAAAGCAGCAACTTTGCAATACATGCTGTCTGCCCCAACAGCAAGCTCGACTTTCTCATAGCATGAATGTTGTAGCTTCCAAAAGCCACTCTCCTCTGTTCGAGTTGAGAAGTGAGTCAGATCCAGTGCCAAAAGCCAGTGTTTATATGCCACTCCATATTTCTGCTCTTTTCTGCTGAAATCACTAGTAACTAGCATTGAGCCTTTCTCTACCTCCAGATCCATGAGGTGCAAAGCTCAGAGGTACAAAGCTTTGGAATGGCCCTCAGAATGTGAGGAGAGCCTGAAGCAGATGTGAAGGGGAAAGAATATAAAAGCTTTTTCTGGTGTTTTCAGTCCACCAACACTGTTTAAAAAAAATGAAAACACAGCTGGGATTTGAAACTTAGTTATAATCTCACTGGTTTTATCATGGATTAGAGCTCACATGAAGTATTATCTAAAACCTCTTGGACTGTTCTCTCTTTACCTTGCTTGGGTCTACTGTGCTGACCACAACTTTGTATTTGTTTGTGTTTCTAAGCAATAGACAGCACTGAATTCTCTCATCTTCTTTGTGCCAGTTGCGTTGTGCACATCATTTTGCAAAAGCCTGTGATCTGTTTCAGTGTGATGTACCTCTTGGCTCATTAAACTAAGCAGCCATTAAGTCTGACCTGTCAGAATCCTTACTGATAGCTTTCAATGCTCATTTAGAAGTTTAATTTTTCCAACAGAAATGGCTGTTCATGGCTTCTGTATGCTTTGTATATCAACAAAGGTGACAAGGGATGATGCTCCCCTCACCATTGATTTAATGAACTATTAGCTAATTAGCTATTGCATGGGCATACCACAAAACCAGTTCTATCTAATTTTTCTATTGCAGCATTTTATTTGCTAGCACATGGTTTGGTCATCTGTGCTATCTTTTAAATCTCTTCAAATTGATACTTAGAAAATAATGTTTATTTAACTCCATTAAATATTTAATTCCATTACACTATAAATAAATTTATAAGAAGTTTTTTTTTCAGCTCATGCCTCCTATCTGTTGTAGACAGCAATGTTATGGAAACATCCTAACAGCAGGATGACAGCAGAAATGGTCCTTTTCACTGGGATCACAGAGCTTTCAGGGAAATTGATTCATCCAATACAAGATGGCTTAGATTAAGTTTCCTTGGTTTCTGTGTAGGAAATCAAGCTGGCTGGCATTAGTGACTACCAAATCTTCAAGCAGCATTGCACAGTAAAACAAATCCCCAAAAGATTGCTTGAATCTTTGCATCAAAAGAAGGATATTATAATGAGATGCTATATATGATCATATATGTAAAGTTTAAGTTACAGTGTTGTTATAATGACAGAATCTCTATATATATCTTGACAAAATATGGACCCTTCTGTTCTAAGGATGGAAATAGTGGCTTATAAAGTCAACGGGAGTTCTGTCATTGACTGCAGTAAGGCTAGAACTATACAAAAAGTGTCATAGTTGTCAGAGAGAGACTCAGGAGATCTTCTACCACTTGTGTTGCTGCTTTTAATGATTTGCATTTTATAAATGACATGAATTATCAGCCTTTTTAAACTTTGATTTGTGAGCAGAAATACAAACTTCTCCGAAGTCTTGTATGGAAAGTCTTCTCTAAATGTACTAAATAAATGTTTCTCTAAATCACTTGCCAAAGCAGTGCGATTCCACCAAAGTGATGCAATTTATTGCCAAACTTCTCATTACGATATACTATTAAAACATTTCTATAAAGACACATTAGCAGAACAACTTGACTTGTTTAAAAATATATGCAGTAAGTTGACACCTTTTGGAAAGTACACACAAAAATCTCCAAACAACAGCACTCCAAAGAGTGACAATTAAGGCACGTGATTACTTTGCAACCTTTGTTACATATATCTCTGGCTAGACCATATATTTGTAAAACATAATTTCATATATTTCAATAACTAGCTTCACAGCTCAGAGAGACAGAATTCATCTGAATGCAGGCAACACTTCTGTTTTTTAACATTGCTAGGTCATAGTGCAGCATAATAAACATTGTTAAAAAGAACCTTATCCATGGAGCAAAATGTATAGAAGAGACATCAAATATTTCTGCATTTCACGTTTTTACAACAAGGTAGGCCATAGTTACTTGTACAATAAATAGCTACTGTGGAATTCCCAACTTGCCTTTCTTTGACACAAAAGAAAGTTAGAGACACAGTTTTCAGCCAGGGAAGCAAGAACTGAACTGGCCTCACCAGAGGTGAACTGCTTTACCAACTGATCATTCCAATCTAATTCACACGGTAAAAAAGCAGCTGATACATACAGCCAGATCCTCAGCAGCTCTTAATCTATGTTGCTGTGATGGGAATTAGTGGTGCTTGACTGATTAAAGTGTGCTGAAGGAACAACCAAGCACTTGCATCCACGGGACATGTACTGAAATGTGAAAGTACATAGAAAGAGTATAGGAAAAAAAGTGTGAGACAGATGATGAACTATTATAACCTGCTTTTTTTATATACCCTGGTAGATATTGGGAGCAATTGCCTTGGAAACAAAATGAGGAATTATAATCCACTGTATTCTAGCTAAGAGTATGTTCTCAATATAGAAATTAGGGACATGAAGGGTTTTTCTCATCACATTTCAAATTGAGAAACTATGCCAAACAAAACCTTGCTGTAGAGGCAATTATACTAGAAAACATGTTCCAAGGCATAAGAGCTTCAGAAATTATGCAAGCTATTCCAGGGAAAGGTCTCTTTGCTATCAAAATTGTCCATTTTATCCTTCATGTGTTCAACTGTGGCAACACAACGTATAGACAAAGCCTAAGGCCTTTGAAAGTAAAGGGAGAGTTAAGCCCTTTGTACATAGTGTCTTTCCATTTCTTCTGTTGCTAAAAATGGCATAATGTTCCTCTCTGTTTTGCAAAAACTCCTACAGCCCACAGCCCTCTCAAAATCATACAGGATCCTGCTGACTTTTCACAGAGACTGCTGTATTTGTAAACACTGTGGTGTCTATTGATCCTCTCTTGCTTAGCATAAAAGCATACAAGAACATTAAAAACTTATATCCTGCGTTCTTCAAAATCGCATACTCTTGTGTGTGCAACACTTATCTGGTGAAAACTCCCACCTGCTGATGAAAATTTACAAATGTTTTCTTGAGGTAGCCTGTACACAAATAGATTAGGAATGCTCTAACAAGCAAGCAGAAAACAGTCCACAGTGTGGTTCTTCTTCCTACTGCAACACAGCAATGTCTTCTGTACAACAGCAATAAGAAATGAAAGTTTTATTTCAAAGCCAACACCTGATGAGCATCTTGCCAACTTTGGTGTTGGTACTTCAGCATTATGCTATGAGACTGGAGGTTAGATTTTGGCACATTGCACTTCACCTGTGCTAATATTTGGGATCAGTCACGGTCCTGTTATGTATCTATGCCAATGACTAAAATACTTGTTCCAATTATATTATCTGGAACAGCATTAATATGCTCTACTTCACCAAAATAGTATGTTCATATGTACTCAGTTCACAAAAAGTTTATTTACATTATTTAATTATAAAATTAGCATCCCTACTGATGACAGCCTTATGTCTCATGACCCTCATTAACAAGACTAGCTCTGGGTGATGAAGCTTTCCAATTAGGGACACTGATTTGAATCAGCGCTCAAGATGACTGCAGCCAGGCAGCTGCTTGTGGGTTGATATCAAAAAACCCAGTACTCTGAATCTAGTCTCTAAAGGCCTATGTTATGTATCTATCTAGGTTTATATATGACACATATATGACATCACATCTCTGCAATTTGCACTAGCCTAACAGGCACTTTTAGCAAAGAGGACAAAGACAGGAAAAAGATGTGGGCACGAATTCTCACACATTGCTCCACTCTTTTTGGGTGTCTGGGTAAATCTCAAATTTGATATCTGACAGAGAATCACCTAGAACCTGTTCAAAATCTAGGTAGATAGAATGAGACAACCACTAATTTCTATAGGTAAAGTAAAATTTACCAAATAAAGCCTCCATTGGATCCAGTCTTAAGCAATTCAGATGATACCTCCCTGAAGGTGACTTAGCTCATTTACAAAGGCTTTATGCTGATATCAAATAGAAATAAGGTACACGTTAGGATCACAGAAGCAGCTAAGCACTCATCTTCTATTGATGTCACATAAGCTTTGCAACTTATACCACTGAAGATTTCAAGCCAAAATTTCAGGACTGGAATCATCCAAGGCAAAATACAGATAGGCCAGAGGACTATATGCCTGCATGTAGCATTATACACCTGTGAAAGGTCTCAGAGTTTTCACTTTTATATAGTCTTCATCTGAGTTGGCTTTCACTGATGTCTCCAGCTGTCTTCAAGGTGACATAGATCAGATTCATACGCAATAGGCATCTAGTGCAATCTTTACTATTATTTAAAAGAAAACTGGGTACAAAAAAAAAAGGAAGTTCCTAACACAAGCAGGTATATACATACACAGTAGCCAAACTAACTCTGTACAGTACTATGAACCATCAACATCCTGAGTCATTGTGGCACTTAAACCATATGGCAAAACACAGGATAGCATCTGAGAGACCATTATCCTGATCAGCTATTGAAAGTGATACATAAATTAACAAGATGATAATCTAACAGAGTATTTGGAAGGTGTCTTCCAAAGCAGCAGTCAAAATGACAAATATTTACACTTCTGTCTGAGTGAGGCTATTTAAAATAGAGCAGCTTAATTAAGAATATGAAATGAGTTCCTTGTGACCACACAAACTAAAATTCTGAGCTAATTCTGGTTGTTCTTTCATTCCAGTGCTACTGAGCAGAGGAAATGAAGGTGAAGGAAGGAAATGGCCTTCCTGGAGTCCTTGATTAAATTTCAAGATGCCAGGACTTTCCTCTCCCTGGAAAGTTTTCCACTAGAGTCAATATCCCACAATTACCCAGTGACACAAATATTCAAAAGCAGGAAAGTTTTTTTCTTTAGCTTGCACTTATAAAAGGCACTGATCCATTTCAATCAGAGTAGACTTAGCAGGAAAGAGGTTAACCATTGGCTCCTACATTAATTTCATACATCATAAATATTGAATTCCATTACTGAAGCAGCAAATGCAGCCTATTTCTTTAAATGTATTTATGGCATAATGGCATAATAAACCATTTCCAAGTAAAAAACCAACAAGGATTTACCATTTGAAAAGATTCTTGGTTTAGCCCTCCAAAAATAATATTGATTTTTTGTAACAGTCTACAGGAAAAAATAACAAGGAGGCATATTTCCCCTTCACTATGCACCCTTTCATTATGAATGAGAACTTAAAAATGTAAGTGCAGCAGAAAAGCTCCAGTGTTTCTGACATCATGGGACCCCACTCCTTTTCCACATGACACCATTCTAGAGCAGATCCCACGAACCAATAGGTTGCTCTCTATTTTTACAGAAGCCCTTTGTTCAAGTTATTCTCTCTCATCTTCTCCTTTCAAGTAAGTCCCGGCTCACAACTGTGTTTCCTCTTGTTCCAAAGAATGTGGAGGGACATGGCAAGATGCTGGAAGAGACGCTAGCTTCTGAAGCTTAGGGTGTTGCAGAGGTTTTGGCCTGTGAAAAGAACGTCGGCTTTGTACACGTCTGGCTGCAGCAGATCTGTAATTTCCTTGTACATCAAGCAACATTTTCTTCTCTTGGGGCTCCTTCACATAAGAGTCTTCCAGCCCTTCAAACATAAGTAGAGAATTCTCTTCTTGTGAATTCTCTGACTTGTAGCTAACTTCAGAACAATAACCTGAGTTTACTGTCTCTTTGTTATTCGTATCTGTACCTGCTTCCCAGAAGAGATCAGGTACATTCGGGTCACAAGAAGCTATATACTCAGAGACAGTAGAAAGAGATATATTCCCTCTTTTTTCCAATGAAGAATAGTTTTGTGTCCAAGGCATTTGAAGGCAAGATGGGAAGAAGTGGAGGGGAGTCACTGAAACACTTTGGTTTTCGTTTAGTTGGTCATCTGAAGAGGAGTATTCTGTCATTTCAACATCATGGTCCATATCACCTAGAGAGCACAATTAAATAGAAACATTTGTGAAACATACTTTCTATACTAGTGTGCTAGCTATTGGGCTTTGCTTTTGGCTATTTTTATGAAAGTCTTATGAAAAAGTGAGTGGTTTAAGATGGCTTTTTTTGCTGGGGAACTGTACCCTGTCCCAATTTCTATCTTGGACAACCTAAAGTGAGTTATTAAACTTCTTATCCTTGCTGAGTATCAGGCAAAACTTAGTTCAATGTTTGTGATGAACAACCGCCTGTTTCAGATATTTAGGAGATGGAGCTGTCATCTGGTCATTAAGGTGTACCTTCATCTTGAAACATTTAGTCCTGATGCTCAGCAAAGAAATCTTTCAGAAACTTTTGAAAGAAATTGTGCTCTTTCAATCAAGTAGCAGAGGGTATCACGAGGGAGTCAATTTCTTATTGACCAGAGCCTATGATCAGTTTTCTGTATACTTTAGACTAGGTAGAGAAACTTCACATTTCCACTCTTGCCTTCCAGTTTACATTGGTTTTTAAAACCTTGTAATTTAAATTTCAGTATCATTCTCCTATTAGGAGAATTTTATTAAGGAGATAATTCAGAGGACTGTTTCAGAGAGTAATCAAGGTCTAACTTCCCAAAACACTTCTTAAGAAACACAGCAGTAAAACCCCAGTGATTTTGATATATAAAAGATACCTGGCACAAGAACTTACACATACCAGTTCCTAAGAATAAAGTCAAATAAAGCGACAGAAGGGAGGAAAAGAACAAAGGTTAGCAATAAAATGTTCAGCAAGTCATATGCCAATATTTTCTGACAATGTTCTTAGTGGGAGAAAAAAAGTGAAGATAATTCCAATGTGGCTGAGTGTCAGGGAGAAGTTTGCCTTTTGGAATGCGGTTCATTGTTCAAGTTTTTAATCAGGATATTGGACTTTAATTCACAGTTCTTAAATTAATCCAGTGTTCATTTTAAAATTTCATTTAAAAAATAATCAAAGATGCATTAATATGGAACTGAGTACTAGAACCAACCACAGACCTACAGGCCACTCCAGTAAAGAAAGTGATGTGCTTCCTGTAATTACACTTGAACTAGCATATCTTCTGCAGGGACAGAAGCCAGAACAAAAGAAAAATGGAACTTCCTTTTCTATTTCTTTTCAAAAGTTTATGAAGTTCTTCTCAAATCAAAATTACCAGCATTCACTCTTATTCTGAGGTCTTTCTCTGAACAAAGTTTCATCAACTAACTAGAGAAATACTTTCAGCTTAGCACATTCCTTTATTTGTTGATGCGTAGAGGACACCAGGTCATATATTTGTGATCACAGATTCCACAAAAGTGAATTCATGATGAAATGGAATATTGCATTTCATTGCATAATCCCCGCAATGCCCTATGTTCTATTCAATTATGATGTCTGAACTGTGACCTGACCCACCTCATTTACAGCACTGACTGTTGATTATAGAAGTGAAGGCTGCTTTTTATGGTGTGGAAAATTTCCACAAAGCGAGAATTAAAGGGAAACTAGGATATTCATTTAAACCCAGAGTCAGTTTAATTTTAAGCCTCTAACACATTAGAAGCAACAAGCTATTTACTGCATCAGAAAGCTAAGCATTTTTTTCTAGTTTCAAAATAAGGTATGGATTAAGATAAACTCTCAGTTTAAGGAGGATAAAGCTCTAACCAAAACTGGAATTCTGCTTCTGCACAGTCTGGCTGTTGTATAATTATCGCTACCTGTGCAAGGGAACTCTGATGCATTCCAGTAAACAGGCTTCATTTTTAAGCCCTTTCTTATGTAATTTAATGATGACATCAGCAGTGTCACTGAGTACTTGTAGCAGTGGGACAATTTTCCCTTCCTGGGCACTGGATAAATAACCTGGACAAATGTTCAGAACTGCCTCAAGGCTTCTTAGCAATAGAGTCAAAAATCATATTCTAATCATGCTAAGAATGAGAGACTTAGCCCAGCCCACTGCTGGTCTAGCCCTGCTGCTCCTGTTGTACATCTGAATGCAATAGAGTCCGGTGGGTTAAACGACTCATCTGACCTCTTATGGGCAAACCCTGTCCTTTGGCATCAGCAACTGGATGTCGTTCTGGGGCTTCAGACTACTTGGCTTACATCTGCAGACAGTAGTGACAATGTTACTTGGAAAGACCAATCACTGTTTAAGGCGGTTGAATCAGAATTACTCGATTCCTGTTAAGGAATTCAGATACAAATGTTATCATCTAGAACTGACTACCCAAGAAACCTGGAACCTTTGACAATGGGTGCACAATATTCTGGCATTTGGAATACTATTTTCTTGGCGTTTAAAGTATTCAAGCCAAAACAAACAGCAGGACCTTATCTGTTGTGAAAATAGCAAGGCATTGGACCGCAAATAGTTGGACAGCTCTTCTGCAGAAGGAAAATAGAAAGATGTTTTGTTATTCAAGCTGGAGGAAAATAGAGGATGTTTAGTTGTACGAAGAAATCAGGAAGGAAAGAGATGCGCTGGGAGAAGAAAAATCAGAAAAGTAAGTTTACTTGTCAGTAGTCAGGGTTGATAGGAAGGCTGATTAAAAATAAAGGTGATAATATCTTTGAAAATATTACATATGTGTTGATTCTGGGAGGAAAGATCTGGGTCGGTCCTCTGGGCCATCAGCTAGCAGGAAGGAATCTATTGATTTATTGCTGAGCCGGAATGGGGTGAGCCGTCTGAAGTTGTTTGGAGAATACGGGATCTGCACTCGGGCCCTTTGTGATGGTACCACAGTATCTTCACTAGATAACCATGGTGAGAACTTCATGTAGATGCTTTGATCATCATCAGCTGAAAATACTGGATTATCAATTCCTAAAAAAGTTCACAAGTGACAAATACAATTAATCAAAATAATCTCTTGGTAATACAGCAAGACGCTTTGTAAAAGAAGAATGGCTATAATGGGAAAAAAACAGCCTGATACACGCTGGTATGGGTGTGACTAGACCAATACACAGACCATTATACACACATAGGTTGCTCTTTCTACCTTGGTTATTGCTAGTCATTTTGGATTTCTATTAAAGAGAAAAATTGGGTATTAGATCCAATATGCAGTTATGTTTGGCTTATCTGGAGACAAAAAATAAAATCAATAAAAGAAGAAATCAGTCAGCAAATTTTAAGCAAAATAAAGCACAATATAAAATAACTGCAGAAAATTAAAATCAAACCCATAAAAAAGAAACAAAAGATGGAAAAAAAATGCAAAAGCATAAACTGCACAACTCCATAAAGGAATGCGATGTGGGTGAGGGAGCTAAAGCAGGCCACAGAACAGTCAAAAGTAAGTTACAGGAGCCTTTTAATATAGATATCAAGTCTGTAGTGTTTCAACAGAAAAAGAAACTTTAAAAATGAGTCTAGGTCTGCATCTTGCCACCCATTTATTTCTGGATCAATTTCTGGATGTCTTTATACATTCTCAAACAGAATTTCTCATGGAACAGGGGAAAGGCTGTATCAGCACGTCTGTCAAAAGAGTACAAAAACACAAGTATTTTTCTTCACTGTATGCACCATGTTACATATGAAGCATACAGTGGCATGCTGAAAATTCAAACACAGAAGTGCTAAAGAGAAATAATAAATTTTAAAACTTCATAAATCATATCATATAATTTCTGTTATATAGAGTGATACACTTTCAATCTGGTATTTTGGAGCCTTTCAGGGCTGGAAATCAAGTTCAATGAATGCTCCAGGAATGCTGCAAATCTGCCCTTTTCAGTGACTTCTACGAGCCTGTAAGGATCTGAGGGAGCTGTGAATTTAAAAGGAGAAATCCTGCCTGAAAGAAGAAGCATGAAATTTATCACAACAAAAAGTGCTTCAAATGCAAGTAGAAAATAGTTCCAAAGGACTAGTATTGACTGGTCTTCTGAGGTAGGACAACTCTAAAATAACATTTTCTGTTGCTAGAAATAATTAGTGGGTTTAGGTCTGGTTTAGGCAGTCATGCTCACAACTTCCATCAGTAGCAAATTTGAAGCTATCCTTTAACATTAATATTAAGCAAATATATTTTCTAACAGAATACATCAAATTAAAACAAAACAAAAAATACAGGCTAAATCAGCAGCATTTCTAGTATTTTTTTAACATTTGAGAAAAAAAACCTCTGTAGGTAATTAATACTTTTACCAGTAGGAGTATCTGTGAAATTTTGCTTCGTCACATTAGCCAGGAAATCAACTCCTTTGCCTAGATGCAAAGTTTCATAATCATTATTTTCTTCTGATTCAGAAAACTCCAAATCTGGGAAAAAAAAAAAAGAAAGTCCAATTTGATTCAAGATTTTTATCAGTTCTGATAGAAAATGCTATTTCATGCTGTTTTCATGCTGGCATAGTTATCAAAGATACATCTTTAACAAGGATCTAGATAAGGGCAAAATTTAATCAACAGATGTAGCACTGAAATGCGAATGTGAACGTATACAGAGTTTGCAGCTTACATACCAGTTACATCAAGAAACTCAAGCACAGGTTTCCAGCTTGCATTGTTAACTGGTGCTATGATAGAGAGAGATTTCACACTTTGGTTAAGGTTTTGGCTAACAGAATTGTCTGCTTTCCTGGGGCTGAAGCAAACCAACCTATAACATGGCACCACGGCTGCTGTTGTGTGTTGTGTCTTAAATGCTCGCGTGTTGACAAATGTCATCCCATTACAATGACCTGCCACTGCATTTTCATCATTTGACAGCATTAGTATCCTGGACTGATATCACATCTGGTGAGGTCATTGCTACTTCTACTGCAGTGGAATCAGTTCTACAACAGCTGCTAAACCACTTGGTAAGACTGTCTTCCAATGAAGCTTTTTTTTTAAGTAGAGGATGACTTCTATACACAGTGTTCTTTCATAAGACAGCACTGAATGACCTACTTATATGTATTCGGAAAGCTCTTCCCATGCAAAAAGGTTCTAGAATATTACACTTATTCAGCCAGTCTGTATTGCCCCTGTCAGTCAAAGAAAAATGATGCTCAGAAAACGATTCAAAGAACATACATAAAGAAAAATATCTTTGCTTGGAGCTATTGAGAAAAGATGAATCCCTCTCTACTTTACTTCAATTCTCTTTGAGATCAAGGTGTTACATGCACAAGCAGAGCGAAGAACACAAATAAGACTAAGTTCAGTGTCTTTTAAGTGACATATTTTATAATTATATTACAAACATATCAGGATCCATCACGTCTTGCTATGACTGACATCAATGCCAAATGATGGTTTAAACATGAGATAAAAGAATTTGGAATTTTACATGCAAACCCAACTTTTGCTAGGGTTGCTCCCTAGGGAAGTCAGCTTCTGATTACACTTTCAAGGCTGACCTGTGGGTTAGATTTGTGTGTGAAGAGTGAATCAGTGCTGAAACTGGCCTCTGACGATGTGTTCCTTTCAAAGCTACACTCTCCTTTGGTTCTAATGTGCTCGCTCAGCATCAACTCTGATTCAGACCATTCTAAACAAATGGGCCTTAACTCACATCAGAATGTCATCTCAACTATTGAATTTTATATGACATGGTGTCCTGGGCAGACATATCCTGCTGTGATGAAAAAGAAAAGTGTTAGCAAAAGTTGCTCTGTGCAGCTTATCCAAAAGGAAGCTGAAAGTTCGTCTATGTTGCAGCCACTGCATTGTTTTGTTTCCAAAATATAAATGCGATATTTTAAAAATGTGAGTAAAAAGGCCAATTAAAATTTGGGTTGTTATCCAGCTGCCTAGAAAAACAACTTCTAAATCATTGAGACACTGCATTTAAACATGGAGCAGATCCCCACTCTGAGTTCTGAATTATGACTAGAAATCCCTTTTTAATACCAGCTTCACTGCTGCATATCATAAAATTTTTCAGTGATGCTTTACTGACAATGTAGCTGGTAAAATGCAGTTAATGAAACCGGTCTAAGAGTCTTTTTACCTTTTTCCTTCAAAGTAAAATCTTGTACTGGATTTTCTGAAGGTATTTTTCCATTTGGTATAACATTGCTGTTTCGCTGAAATAAAACAAACACGGTTACCAAAACCACTACCATCATCAGATAGCAATGGCAGTGACATCCTCTGAAATCATGAGTTCAGCAGCATAGCCCTGAAATCTATTGTAATCTTTGCTTGAGACTCCCCCCCTACACTTGTACTCACTACAGGAAAAGAAAGGAACTTTGGCTCTTTGTATGCTGTACGTTCCCTCTTAGTTTCATGCAAATTTTGTGGAATGCTCTATGCTATAGTGTTACCCTGCTACATCTATCCTGCAACATCTCCCCACAGTGTTGTAGCATGGCTCAAGGTCTGTTGTTTTTCAAGTGATCAAAAATCTCTCACCCAGAAGGGTCCCAAAGCATAGAGAAAAGCAGCATGTGAGAAGATGCCCCTTGAGTTATCTCATAGTTTAATCTCTTCTTGCTTAGGCCCTTTTAAGTTCATGAAGTTCTATAGGACAGAGATCAATGCAGAACATAGGACCCTTCAGAGTCCTCCCTGCCCTCCCCACCCCCTAGTTTGTATAAGAGGTAGCTACAACTGGGTCCTAGTGAAAGTATTTTACCCTTTTTTGGCCCCGGTCTCGCTTGTGGATTTTATTGAGCTTCTTGGAATGGTTTATTCCTAGTTTGGTACTCTTGAAAGATTCTAAGCGTTTCCTCATTGTCCTATGGAAAATCTCCTTGTCTTGTTTGTCATCTTCACTGTGCATGATCTCATGTCGACTGTACAGGTGTTTGTGCTGTGGCCAGGAAGGGAAGACAATATTCATTTATTTAGAAATACAGCTGGAAGCCCTGAGTCAACGCATTCAATCAGTGTCATGCAAATGTAAACAACTCTATAAAAAAGAATGAGCCAAAGACTACTCTGAAGTCATTAATGAAACTCCTATTTTTCTTTCTCTTTCTTCACCTTGAAACAGGTATAAGTCCAGGAATTTTAAATACGTGACTGTCATTCAAAGTAAGCCTCTCCCTCTAAGTGTCTGAATCACTTCAGTTGATACGCTCCATTTAATCCTGCTTCAGAACCTATATTGGACCCAGTTCTGCATTCCACTGGCCCCAGTGAAATCAAAGGCACTAGTTCTGCTAAAGAGGCATGTTCATAAATGAGGAAGAATATAGACAGAGAGCCTATCTTCCTCAAGGGTGCAGAGTTTGCAGATGGGTTCTGTCCCTTTGAGTTTCGTTGCCAAGTTTTGGTTCCCAGTGTCTCCTAGTTTTAGACTGGAAAACCAGTCCAATGCTAGCCTTCTGCTCTCACCTCCTGCCTGGGTTTATACAGGTACTGCTGTAGGGTGTGATGAGCAACTGTGTCTTCCGTGTCCCGGATACTTTTCCTCCTCTGCTCTAAAGCTTGCATGTCAAGGCAAACTGGTCCAGCTTTTTCTCTCCTGAAGAAGAATACAATATACAAAGAGCAGTTGTAAAAATCAGTAATTGCTGAAGAGGAAGAAAAAACAGGAAAATGGGGAACAAGAGGGAGAAATGAAGTTTTAAAAAAAAAAGGGAAGGTCAAAATCAGCTAAATGAAAATGAGTGAGTAAATACCTAATGGGAAATGTGAAAAGATTATTGGGTTTTGTCCTTCAGGTGGATGTAGCATTAATTTCTCAGTTTACAGGACACACAGTCTGTTTGGTGAAAGAATCATGAAAGAGTTAAGGAAGCAGCAATTTTTTTTCCTTGCCTGTCTCCTGAGTTTTTCTGGAGCAGACACAGAAATGACATCTAGCCCTGCCTATAGCAGTTGGTGAACAAAAGGCACATGAAACAACTCTAATGTAGATATGTGCTTCACCTTACCAGCCTTCACTGCAAAAATTTGTTTGTGTGTAAAATGCAACAGTATCACTGTATGTATACCCATTTTATGCGGGAGAAAAGATTAACTGAAGTTCCAAACAGTAGTGAATGAAGCCCCTGTAATTTGCATTTTTCAAAATTTATAACACTGCTTCCATTTCCTCACATATAACATAAAAAACCCCACAAACACCCCCAACCAGTCCACATTACTTACAGTAAATAAGAGACAGAGCTTTCCACAGTGCTTGGGCGTGGAGTGCTGAAATCCACATTTACCATGTTGTCTGTACTTGGAGAACGTATAAATGCCAAGGAACCTCTACGTTCTCCCTGGCCACAGAAAGAAACAAGACATATTACAGCTGTAAACACCTAGAGCAAAATGTGTATCAGAAAATGTGGATAATTGGTGAGGCTGCTGTATGCAAATGGCACAAGAAGCAGAGGAGAAGTTGTATTTAGGTAATGAATACAAACCATTTTTTGGTTTTATGGTTTCTTTATGTTGAGTGATGTTATCCCAATGAACAAAGCTCAGAGAAAAACTATTCTTGTAAACTGATTTTGAGGAGATGAGTGATTTCTTAGGTGTCATTCTGTTTGCAAACTATATCCTTGCACTTTTGCAGACTAACTCTTTTCTCTTCACAGATCCTTTCAGGGGTGGACCTTTTACTTTGTACCACATTGCAAACCAAGTACATAGCGATATCTATGCAGATTTTTGCAACTCGACACATCACTGCACTTACATTAGCGTTCTCAAAGATACAACCCTAAGTGTTCTGTTCTCTACCAGAATGGAAGCAGCAAATATTAAGTGGTGGTAGAAGTCTGCAAGACTATTTTAAAGAGGTTATGGCATGAAGAGACAAGATACTGAAGAGATGAGATTTGCTTTCAGTTCTAAAACTAGTGTCACAGAATTGAATTGCTGCAAAAGCTCAGATTTATGTCTTCACCATTTTCCCTACTGCTTCCATAATCTCTTGTTTAGGTGAAAGGTAGCTGTTGAGTGACATTGTGGTTACATTGGCTGAACCCACCTACTGTTTTGAGTCACAGCAGAGAGAAATCACATAGCAGGTCTCTACATTTTAAACTGTAATAAAGAATACACCAAGAAAAACCATCTCCCTTGCAGAATATTGAAAGAGATTTTATCTACATTTCTCCACCTTCAACTGCATTGTGTCCCCTTTACATTTTTATATTTATAGAGCAAATCAAGCAAATGTTTCCTTTTACTGTGGTAGCCCACATACATATTACAGTAGTATGTGGCATTAAGAAGTACACTCTGGCTTCTTAAGTGTGTACTTAAGAATACTTCAGAAAAAAAAAGGAAATTCTGGGTCAGCATAATCCTGTCCATTTTCTTAATTATATTTGTCTTTCTTTTCAAATCAAGTTTACTGTTTCATACATACATCATACCGTATCATATCATCAGTGGAGGAATTTTAGCCAGAAGAAGTTATGAACTGTAAGTATTTTAAGTCACTTCTATACCCTTGCTCTGGATTATTTGCATTTTGCTTGGCTTAGGCTGTCCCCTCTCAACTGTAAGGAATTTATTTAGGTTTAGACTGAACTCTCTCAAGATCTTGTTTATTGTACAGATGCAGCATAACAGCAGAGCTGAAAAATGAAAAATTTATAAAAGTTTTTAAACTCCTCATTTTCTTAAAAGTGAGAAGAGAGTGAGTAGCTGGGGGAGGCAGATCTTTACTCTGCCTGGAAGAAATGGCTTCAATTTCAATGCCAGCTTGTAATTCACAGATATTTAGCTCAAAGATATATTTCAGAAGTTAAGGAAAAGTTGTTAAAACAGTGTATCACTGAAGCAAACATTAACATGAGAAAGGTGGAATGACTTTAGGATTCCCAACTCATGACTAATCAGGCATATTAATGTAACTATTTTCCACTGGGAGAAACCATGTTGCAAATCTCTTGTAGAACCTGGAGAACTTTTAATTTCTTTGTCTATTATTATCAGATTAGTAAATATTTGCCAATAGAATTTGTCTGCAAGACACAATATACACAAATAGTATTTGGACTAGGGTAGCAAAAGTCAGTTTCCTTGTGTTATGAACTGTACTAAGGTATAATGAAAAAGGCAACTCTGCTAAAAAATTAATAATCTAACTTAATCTGACATTACTATATTGGATTCAAGACATCATTGGGTAAAGATTCTGGGGCTAAATCTGCATGGCTTAGTGACCTATAGAGCCCTTTGCACCTGTTAAAGAGAAAAAATACTGTAATGAATGTACAGAACAGATTCAGCAGTGAATCTGAACATGAGTCTTATGCTCATCAACATCAAAGTCATTATCTAACTTTCTTCCTCTGAGGTGTGACCCAGAAAGCACCACGAGAATGAAAATTAGTTCTTGAGCTCAAATGGTCTGAAAACTGAATGGGTAATTTACAAAATCTCAAAAGGAAGTATTTGCTTATCTTGTGAACCACTCCCCATTTTTCACACTAACATAATTTCTGAATTTCATCCTATTTTCTGAATTTGATCTTTGAAATTCCATGTTTTACTGGAAGAATTCTGCCTGGCTGTAGCTCATTTTCAAAAAAAGAAAAGAGATTATTATTAGTAGTAGCATCAGTCATAGTAATAGTGTTTGTTTTAATTAAAGAAATTAACTGGTATATCACCTAGCTGTGAGAATGAGTTCACCTGGAGATTATGGGCATAGATAGATTATCACTTCATTTCATTTTCATCACATCATATTTCATTTAAAACTATCCTCTACACTGTATGAATACTGTACATCCGTGGTGATTTGAACGAAGGTGGCCAGTTTCATACTGAAGAAGATTAGGAATTCTTACACAATCTGTTAACATTGCTCCAGTCTGGGAATGGTACTCCTGCAGAAGGCCAGTAACTTTCTTCCATTCTGTAACTTTAAAAATTTCTCCTGTTGCAAGTCTTAAGTTTCTCTAGCTACACCATTCTGTGACTGCATTTGATAGCTGTAGTATATCACTTTAACCCTAATTTTTGAAGTGTGGGTGTTATGATTCCCTTGAATTAAAGTTACCCTTCCCAATTTTTTTATACTACTGTGATAGGGCAGAATGAGACTACAGCAGTCCACTACTTTGGTCATATATCCACATCATTTGGAAGTGAGCTTCTTCAAATCAGATTCGTCATCACGTAGAACCACTGTTCTGCAGGAGCCAGACTCTGTTGACACATTTAGAATGATGGTAGTTTGCCTGATCCCTTTGGAATTACAGGTTTTTTTCATGCAATGAGTACAGAAACAAAGTTACTCAGTAAAATCCAACAGAAGAGTACACTAACATAGTGCAATATACTCATACTTGGGGGTCAGGAATAATACCGAGAACTACAGCCATGCAAACAGGTGATATTGCAACTCAAAACACATTTAGGATAAAAAAAGCAGAGCAGAAATGAAAATAGTTTTTTTTTAGATATCTGCAATATATCAACTTTAGGTTATATTATAAATTAAAAGAAAAAAGCCAAAACCCAAACGATGCTGTAATAGGTCAACAAGTGTTCAAAAGTACCTCAGCCACATAGCTAATTGCATCCTTCAAGTTGAGTTCATGGAAAACATTAAGGATCTGGTCTCTTGATTTTTGAGCAGACCTTCTCATCAGTACTTTACTGAGGAATTTCCTATCAAAATTGGACCACCTGATAATTTAAACAAACTGTGTTAATGGCAACAAGCAATTTTAGTTTCACAGCATTTTTAGTTTAGCATAAACGATATTTTTGTGAGCTAAGCACTTTTTAAAAAATGGTGAACATAGCAAAGTGAGGGATTTGTGTTTTGAAGCTTTTCAATTAGCATTTAAAGAAAGTTAAGGAAAAGCCTGCTACAGGGTTATGCAGCTGTCACAAAGCATTTAATAGGTTCACTTACCAAACACTACTACAACAGCAAGAGTGCTATGATTACAGTATCCCATTTCAGAGTCACTAGGACATTTTATACTCCAGGAGATCATACTACCTTATTTTTCCACTTCTGATTATGCAGTTATATTTAATAACTTCATTCTAAAAGTTTAATTTTCTTTCCTCCTCTGGAAGGGAATCTGCTTTTCCCCAGCTGTACTGTAGGAAAGCCAGCCTAGAAAATCAGTTCCCAACAACAGTGCCTTTCCAAAAGCACTTACAGAGGGCCTTATTCATGCCATTGATGCACTCTGGGGGACAGAAGTAACGTGTGTTTTCTGTGATTTACAATTCCAAGCTTGTCTGATGGTAGGATATCTGCCATTTCATACTTAGCTCCAGAAGATAAAGGCTGCCTTACTTTCATCTACCTTCCTCAAGATTTTCTCTAGAGGGCATGAGGCAGCTTTGGAGACTACTATTGAAAGTGATTCTATCCATCTTGCCCAATGGCTATTTTGAGTTTACGACTTTTTAATCAGATTGTTGAAACCTTTTTGTTGTTAAACATTATTCACAGAGTTGATAACTATTCTTCTTCTCTAGCCAGAACATCTGACAAGCAGTCTCTAACTCAGGCTGCCACACCTGAGCACATCAGTGAGGATGCTAGGGGCTGCCATTTCTTTGAGGAAGCAGCACTTTCATGTACAAGTAGTCCAAAAGAAGCAGACTTAAGGCGGTCTCATTCAAAATACATTAGTCATCAAACCACACACTCGACCATGAATCTACATTAAGCTACTCCTTCTCTTGTTACTCAGGGAGATTACTTTCTGACATCTAAGAAGTCAAACTCCAACCTGCCACTTTAAAAATATTTAGCTCCATCTTCAAGACAGTATTTCAAAACTGGGGATGTATTCCCCTGTATTATAGCCTGCTGAAATTCATTCCCAAAAAGTAAACTAAAAATTTACACCGAAAGAAAGAGGATGTTCTATTTGGGGTGCCTCATGAAAATTCTTCACTGCATAAATGAACAAAGAGCAAAAGGAAAGGAAAGAAACTGTCCCTATAACTGGCTACAGACAGGTGAGCAATTCTGCTTGAGCTCAGATACAATCTAGCTCCAGCCTAGGAGTTGTATAGTTATATGAGCATAATGCTCAACCTAAGCTAATATACTCAGCTTCTCTGCAAGGGTTAGGGGAGTGCTCGGCAGAAAACTAACACAACCACATGGCTTTTGGCTTGGAACTGACATGCTGAGTCAGCAGGACATGAGCAGGTCAGAACTGTGACTGTCTGCACCTATGAAATGACCTCACTCCAGGGAGAGAACTGCCTAACCTTAAACAACGCTCTTAAAGATGTCCAGATTTAATGTCCTTTTTTCACATTTATTCCTCTAGATTATGGAAGTCTGCCCATCACAATGGTAACTCTTCGCATATACTTTAAAGAAAATGGTGTCTGTATCTTTCAGCTGAGTAATTTGCTTCTCTCAAGATGAATCAACTATAAACAGAGGGGGATGGAAATTATCCATAATTTTCATTATTGGTTTCAAACAAATAGGCTTAAACTATCTGAGTCATTTCAAAGCACCCTCTGCCAGCACTTTCAGAGGTGTTGAACGCATCCTTTGTAGAAATAGGATAAACAACTAGCAGTCATAGTTAAGCTTTTTTAGTGTCTCCACACACAAATAACGTTCATGAAATGGAGTATTACAGAGAAGGACCAACATTAACATTTTGTGCAAATGGGCAGTTCTCAAATCTTGAGAGAAGCTGATCCCTGGATGTGAACTGAGGCATTGGCAAAGGCCTAATCTGAACTGTGAAGAAAAAGAAAAGATTCCGGTTGTAGGGGACAAAAATAAACTATTTTCACATTTGCTATATTTCCAGTATTTTCAGTATATAACCTTTTAAACTACATTTGACATCCTTGCTGTCCCTAAACTCACAGGTTTAAAAAGTCATAATTTACAGATAAGATTTCCTAGCGGTATTTCAACATTCCAAGTTAGTTACTACTTACTTGTCTCTCAGATAATTATGTCCTATTTGTCCAGAAATGTCTTCTATAGCAGAAAGAATGTGATCAAAGGCCTAGAAAAGTGAAAGTGGAATTAATATCTTTACAGAAATAAAAGGCATAATTAAAAAATAGCTCACTTTATGTCAGGTTAGACCAGGCGACTATGCAGAATAATTTTTTTTGCTGCTAAGCAGATTTTTTTTTCCCATTTACAGAAATACTAACTTCTATATGCTTTTCTTCAGAGGTCCTGAGCTTTCTAACCAGTTCTTTACAAATTCACTAACTATTCTTGAATTACAAGGGTCTCAGCAAGAAGGTACTTAAGCCCCCATTTTAACGTTCAGTTTTAAGACTCTTTTTATTGACTCACTTTACCACCTCCATTTCTGCCCTATGAAGTACATCAGCCACTATTACTGTTGGTGATTAAATCAGTTGAAAAATTTCCCTAGTGTTTCTTTCTAGATGTTTCAGGAATTCATACTTCCCTCAGAGTAGAAGTAGGCACCATTCTTTTGATATCTAGGGCAAAATCCCATACTGGGTATATTAGATGGCTGATAGAATTCCTGAGGTTTATAACTCCTGATTCAAACCAAGGCAGCTGCAGGTAGAATTCGGTCTTTTTCTATATATGGTTGTTAACATTTCTCTCTGAACACTGGAGTGATTACTGCAGAATATATAGCATGCTAGGTTTAGAACAACATGGGTGATATGGATTATTCCTGAATATAATATTAATTACTGTCTTCAGGAGATACCTGACATGGAAGTGGAGAAAATTATATTATAAGGAAGTTGTCTCCCTCCTACCACCTGAGAACACACAGAGTGCTCCCTCCCTCTGAAGGCTGCAATTTATACAGTTCTAGGAGCACTGTGCCTCCTGAGACAGTATCTGCTAGATTATTCTAGGAAGCGGTGAATCAGTACATACAACTTTACAAAGTGTTAGGATTAACATTACTGCTCGGCCTGCACTACAAACTGACATGTAAAGGTATATCCCATAAATGTAGACAGACTGTATTTCTTCACCTGGGGGAAGAATCCTGATGTTCAAATAGTAAAATATTTGAACAGAAATGGGAATTTGAATTGCTGGATAACAAAGGCATAATGTGTTTATTCAGTAGTGTGTAAAAGAATTCCTCAGAAACAAACCCTGTCCATCACTAAGTTGTTAATTCACTTCAGGTAACCTCCAACATGAAAACAGACAAGATTAGAAGCTCATACAAGAATGTGTTAAAATACTCAATGCAAGATAGCTGTGTAAATCTGAAAAATTTATGAATTAAAGAAGGCCATGAAAGATGTCTTAAACTCTTCCGTCCTCTAACCTATATTTGTATTGAAAATGTATGTTTTCTTCTACTGAATAAAAACTTCATAACATCATTGTGTGAAAGTGAATTGGAAAAGAACATGGTTCAAAGTCTTTTAAAAGGTTAAAGAAATGCAAGCACACACAGCATTCACACTGAACTAAAACTATTACCATTAATGTGGAATTTCAGTATATAATTAACATCTGCACTGGGCAGCAGACTACATTTCTATGCAAGCTACAAAGCCTGCTTTCATATCTTTTCCATAAATAAAGAATATTTAAGAAGGAAAAATAAACTTATTTCCACGTGTTTTGCCCTAGCGATCTTCAATCAAATGTCCTCCTCTTTTAGACGAAGAGAAGGAAGCATATCCCAGCTGTGCTGTTTCCATAGTACTGTCAGCCCCATTGAATTCTCAAGTGAAAAGACCAGAACCTTCAGTTGAGTATCCCCTCACAGGACTCAACCCAAAGACAAATTACAACCTATGGATAACTTCTGAAATGTTTGAAGGATTTTGCACTTGAAATTTGATTCTCCCCTCCCTTCCAAAAAGAAATTTTCTCTAATTTCTTTTTTTTTCTTACTGCACTCTGTAAAAATCCAAAAGATACCATAGTTTTGTTTAAAAATATCTTACTCTGCCATGAAGTTTCTCATTCAGTTTTGGCTCTCTGTGTTCCGTTTTCTTCACTTTCAGCCACTGTACCAAAGGCTTGATAGTCAGTCCCTAAGGATTGAAACATGATAATAAATACTTACGAATTATTTCTATTACTACCACTATTACTATTATCACTATTAGTGTTTTGTTTCAAGGATGGTTTCAATGTGCAAGCCTTAGTGACCTGCTTAACTCTTCCCTGCTTCATGTCATCTATCCCTGATTTATGGACAACAGCATAGCTTTTCCTCCAAAAGGGGTTAGGAAAAACAGTGATTCAGGCTGGCAGGAGTCTGCTATTTCTCTTTGAAGGGAAAACCTGAATTTAAAAAAATACCAGCTGGTCACTGTTAAAGAGAAATAGAGCATTTTTGTATGTTATATGGTGGTTCTCATACTTCCTCAGTTGATCTCTGTCCCCTTTTGATGATAAAATAATGCAGTACCCTCAGCTCCTGTTACAAAGTCTTGAAAAGACACAAAACAGTGGAAAAATATACCTTCTATAAAAAAAATATGGTACCGGAAGGGTTAAAGTTTTTCCTATGCCATTGAATGTGGTATTTTCTGCACATATCAGGAGTTTGTGATCACAGTTAAACTCTCTATAATAAATTTGAGAAAAAATCCCAAGCTAGTATATACCGACATATCCCCATTTAAATTAATGTTGTTTTTTTCATCCAGAAAGTGCTATTTTGTTTTTATGCTAAATACTTTCTTGTCCCACTGCTTACTGTTATATTTTAAAACGAGGACTTAGGCTCAGGTAGATCAGCTTAATGACTGTATTTGCCCATGAAAAGGACTGTTCCCTAAAGTTATTCACATGAGGTGAAGGATGTTTAATCAGATATTAACTTGAGCACTATTAATACCAAGCAGCTAAAACTGAACATTTTTTAGCACAGAGGAAATTGTGTTTTGTCCCTTGTGGTGCCATATGAAAACATAAAATGGGATCTTTGTTACTAAAATTACAAATTCAATTATGCTTTCAGTTCAGTGAAACAATATGCAACCTTCAGCTGAGAACTGCTTTAAGCAGTCGGTACTTTGGGGGGACTCCTTCTCCTTGCAAGCAGCATGCTTAAGAAGTTGAATTACCTGGAAAATAACAGTAAAAAACACAACAATGATAGTTGTGCTGACAAACAGGTTTTTCTCTTTCACTTTGTTCACATCCAGAAGTACAACCAGGGCAAAAGCAACCGCTCCGCGTAGTCCACCATATGACATCACCACCTGGTCTATTATCTCCAACTGGACCATTCTGTAGTGGTTAAGAATCCATGTCTGTAAAACCACACCTATAAAAAACAAATGCCAGCATGTCTAGAAATACCCTTACAAAATGTCAATATCCCACCCATCTGTAACAGAAACGGTACCACCAGTCTGCTTTCGTAACAAATTCTCTACACCATCTACTTCTCCCTCTGTATTGCTAGGCTGCCAAGGAGGGCAGGTCCACTTGGTACCTTCCCCTGTACATTCAGCCAGAGCAATTAGACGAAGCTGCTTCTGTGAGCCAGCGGCTCTTCCGAGAGCGCTGCCCGCTGGCAAAGGCACTACAGGTGAAATTCTGCTTTGTGCTGACCTTTGAAATTCACCGTTGAGAAAGGGTAACGTTTCTAGCACCCTAGTCGGTGATACGCACAGGGTCTTTTAGCAGAAAGAGAAATGGGTTGAAACAGTGTTGATTTAGGGAGTAAGTGTGGCACTCTTTACACATCACTAAAAATGACATTTGTGTCAAGAGGGTTGCGTAGTTTTGCTGACACTGTCTTTCAGGCCTACAGGTGAGATGCTGCCTGCTGTAGGAGACCTAAAGCTCTAGAAATCACGTCTCCCAGAGCTCCCATCGTACAGAAGGAAAACAGCTTCACCGTTCCTGAGAGCGGCACAGCATGTGTGTCCCACTGCCGCAGGCCAAGACTGTCAACCAGTGCAAAAGAGATATTTCTCTTTTTACAGAACATTGAACTTGTGCTAAGGGAAGACTGTCTTGTGTATATCACTGTAAGTAAGGCTTCTGGAGGAAGGGACCTTGAAAATTAATTCATGCCACCAATCTGACTCCTCCAAGGATATGAGAGCCGAAATTACGTACGGCCCAATATCATCAGGTCTTTAGTAATTTATCAATGTCTAAACTCAATTACTTTAAGGGGTGCATATTGTTATTGCTGAATATTTACTATTTAATTATTGATCACACTTACTACAGGATTGTTAACCATTCGTTCCAGGAATACAAGAAGTGACAAAGTCAAGATACTGAAAACTTGTTTAAACACCTCATGCACATCAGTGCTTACTGAGAGGTGACTAAATGAACAGTGGTTACAGACGATTTAGAAAGGAGGACATTGGGCTAGGCCCTTCATTCAGCACAGGAATCTCTAAACAGAATAAGAATACAGAGTCAAGGAAAACTGCTAGCTAGGTAGATGTGTTACCTTTTATTTGAATTTAATTCAAGACAAACCCATTTAATTTATTCCCAGATGTAAGTACATACACCAAATCATTATGTGTGTTACTCTCTAGAAGTACTTCATTCTATGCCTTTTTTGTGATTTTAGCCCCTTTGCTATGTCACAAAATGGTGATTAAATAGTAGAACTACGTAGCTGGGCAAATCGCCATTGGTATTTTGAAATGTTTGCAAACTTATATAAGCCCAGTAAATTGACAGTAGGTAATCCCTACCTGCCACAGTCTTATTTACTCAGTTTTTCACCAGTCCCTGAGAATTATTTCTTAAGCCAGAGAACCTGTGGTATAATTATGTGTGGTCTTACATCACTGTGTGTCTCAAACCTGAAGTCAACCGTAAAATTAGCTTAAGACAATCTCTTTATTACCAAATTGAAAGAGCTGAAGGAAAGAGATGGCTGACAGAGCTCACATCTTTTGTTAGGCTGCAAGTTAAAGAACAAAGGCCATTTCACTGGGAGATTTTGCCAATACCATGTGCTGGGTCACCGAAGGTTAGCCACTGGGTGATTCATGTTAACTGCTGGGCTGGTCATATCATCACATGTGATCAAAAGTGAAATCCTACTATATTTTCTGCATATGATGAAGCTTACTGTAAACATCTACCCTCCTAACCCAAAACCAACCATAAATTCAACTAAAATAAGTGGAATATTTTAAAAGGAACAAGTCTAGAACTCCAAATTCTTCTTTTTTTTTTTTTTTTTTGGACAAAAGAATATATGATTGCATCAACAATACAATGCAAGGACAGGAAGAAGATCATCCCCTTACCAATAACTCTATACACTGAGATGAAGACCAGAGTCAACAGAATAAAAGCTGTATTCCAAGTCCAGATTTCTGGATTTACAGCTGAAATTCCCAGGAACATGAAGATAATAGTTTCTGCTCCACTGGCCATCATTTTCATGGTATATCTTACAGTTGTAGAAGATTGTTCAGATATGTTAGCCTTGACGTATTTCTGACAGCAGATGCCACAGAAAGTTATCCTAGAAAAAAACAAGAGAAGCAATTGTTCAGAAAATATTCATTGTAACATTTAATATTATTTCCATCTGTCTGTCACATAGTGATAAAACCCCACCATTAATTCCTAAGAAAAAACACACTCAGGAACCATTGTGGAGTCAAAGCTAGGTAAAAAGCATATCTCAAACATTCATCCTGAGGTCACCCCAAGAGGTCTGAAGACAGTATTTCATTAGATCCTAACAGACCTTAATTCTCTTCAGATTACTTTACCTCAAATACTGCCTTACATGCAAAATTTTAAATCTTGTTTACATTAAACATCATCTTAAACTAATGATCTGTTTGCAGTAAGATTTTCAGATCTTGAATATACTCACTGTAGCGTCTACAAACACAACAAGCAAAACTGAGAAGAAAAGTATCCCAGGAATCAATGGATATTAGAAGAAGAAAGACCACAGAGGTACTCAAGCCAAAACAGGCAAGATAGATAGGCAAAACTTAACAGCCCATTCATGACAGTGAGAGCAGCAAACAATGGACATTCATATAATGCCTTGGAAAAATATTGTTTTAATTACAAAGTATAGGGAAAGTTGTCAATACAAATGGACAACTGTAAGTTATTGAAGTATTATTAATCACAAAGAGGAAAGAGTCAAGTCTGTATTTTGCAAAGGAAGTTCTCATGTTGCAGAGCAGATACTGGAAAACTTGCATTCCTTTTCAAGGCTGAATGACAGTATTTGCAAACTATAATCTACTGCAGTGTGAAGATAGTAATATTCAGCATAAGTTTCATGAGTGTAATTTTCTATAGCTGTCCTATATAATTTAGGTCTTTCTTTTCAGTGTTTTTAAAAACCATATTCCCTTCTCAGCCCCTTCACAGGCAGTAATAAAAAGAGACTTACGCAAGGATAGCGGAAAGAGAAAGCATCTCTGCTGTGAGGTAGGACAGGTAGGAAATGATAAACACAAATCCAGGTTCAATGATTCTCACGTGCTTGGTGAAACGACTGACCAATGACAGCAGGAAGGCAAAGAAAATGCCAACCAGTGTCCCACCCAGGCTCACCACAAAGAATGACACTGAAAAACAAAACCAAACACAGCTTAAAGAGTAGAAATACAATGGTTTGAACTAGTTCTCTTCTATTGTATGGCCAGCAAATCAGAGAATATTTTGGAGGACACATCAAAAATTATTTCTAAAATGCAACAACATGAATGGCTTTTGAGCACATGGTATGTGAATGCAGCGTTCTCTAGAAAAAACAAGGTTACTTTCTGTTAAGCCTCACCATTTTAGGCATATTCAAAACCCACTACATTTCTTTGAACATTTTTTTTCCCACATTCTATAAACAAATGGTTTTCCAAAAGCATATTATAGAATAAGCCAAAGTCACTGTTAAAACGTTGATTCATAAGATAATGTAGTATCATGTCATGCTTGGAATGGAAAACAGTGACTAAATTTTTAGGTAAATAACATTTCTTGATAGTCACTGGAAAACGTCATTTGATGGCAATCAGTGATAAGGAGTGAGAATGCCTGTATGCAATTTCAACTTTCCTGGAATGCAGGAGCAGCATAGGCTGAAACTAAGGACATGTTATAAAATACAAAGAAAATATGTATAGCTGTCAAGTTTGGTGGTCTTAACAACTGAACTCTGCATCTTTTGAGTCTCCTCAGAAGAAAACAAATCTGATTAAGTTTCCCAAATATTCAGGAATATTCACTTATTTATTTTCTTAGGATGTTTGTCTAGCCACATATATGGACATATGAATGACAAGGGAAAGGGCAGAAAAAGAACAGTTACTGATAGCATAATAAAAATAATATTTTGTTTAAAAGTCTGCATATGTACATCAATGATGTGATACGGAATTCAATTCTACGCACCTATTCCTTTGACACATTCAACCCCCGTCACATTCTCTGGACCTATTGTAACAAAAGATTCGAACACATTGTACAGCACCTGAAAAGAAAAGTAGACTAACTTAATATTGCTCCTGAATTAAGCCTATTAAAATAATCTCATTATGGGCCCCAACATTATGAATTCTGAACTTATATATGATTGAGGGAAAGTCTGTGTGGAGGGAGAAGATTTTGCAGATTTCTGAATTTCTCAAAATGGAAAAAATGCAGTGGAGCAAGAAGAAACAAAAATTTAAAAAAAACAACTTTCCATTTCTTATTTCAATATGATTTCTGTCTATAAGAAGCATTGTTACATCTAGATGTGTTTTCTAAAGCACTTCTTACTCTAAAATGCAGATATTTGGCAGATTTATTTAATCACCTGTATAAGACACTTAAGATAATAATAAGTTGCTAATAATAAGATACTGGATTGAAATACGTTGAACACACATAAAATAAGTTGAACATAAAAGAGAATAAACTATAATAATTGTTCTAAAGCTTTTAAAATAATTGACTAACAGTGATAGTGCTGAAAGTAAAGAATTCATCTTATCCATACCCCTGCCTAAGGAGGTTTGTATGAGCATCATTCTTGACACATGCCTGTCTCATCTATTCTTAATTCCTCCAGTGATGGAGGAGAACTTCACTAGGGCTTTCTCAGCTTTCCCTGTTGCAGCTAAGCTTAACTCTTGTCATATTTACCCCAGTCATGGCATAGAGGTTATTTTGTTCTGTAACAGTAGTCTTTTACACATTTACTTTTAAAGAATGCTACATCATCCACTTTCTTCTGTCCTCCAGTCTTTCCTTTTTCAAGGTGAGAACTCCAGTCGTTTCAAACTTTCTCACTCTTGATCATGCTTACTCTTCTCTTCTGGATTTTCTTCAACAATCAAACTTCCTTTTATTTGAGGAGTGAGTGTTTGTGTTCATTGCACAGTAACAAAAACTCCTTTCCTTCTGAAAGCCAGTGATGTTGATACTCGAGTTCATCAAGGGTTTATTTTAATATTTGTTTCCGGTAATACCCCAAAAGTACTGATGAGACTGATATCCAAAGGCAGTTAGGTTTCTCTGGAGGCCCTAAATGGCACTTTCAAGCTCCTGTGAACAGTTAGGCTGCTGCCAGTGACCTTGCAGTGCCTTGCTGCCTTGGTTGCAAAAAATTAAGTCACTGAGCCTGGTGGACATGTCTTACCCTCCTTTGGAGATAGGCAGGAGCAGGAATAGGAGATGATCCAAGAAGCGAACTGAAGCTCTATAGCTACTCAGTTGCATAGCATCTTTCTGCCATAGGACTTCCTGATCCCTGCCCACTAGCACTGTGCTACAAAACTATTGACTACTTTATTCTGAGAAAAATTTTGTGTGAAAAGCAAGGCTGTTTCAATCAAAATAAAAACATCAGGAGAAACGTGTTTTAAGTCTATTAAAGTCTATTAAGTTTTCCTTTTCTTTCTAAATGAAAAAAAAACCAAACCCAAAACCAAAAAAACAAACAAACCAGAAATTAACATGTTACCAAAAAAACCCAATCCAACCCAAACTTTCTAAAATGTCCCACTAGTTTTCCCAAATTGGCTCTTTGTTATATATCTGTTTGACAAACATCTGATTGAAGTAAAAGAGAGGGAACAGGCATAAGCACTTTGGTGAGTATTCTCTCTCCCACTGTCTATATATCTGAGCTATGCATATAAATTACGGGCATAATGGAAACATGCAGAAAAGAGTATGTGCATTAAAAAACAACAGCAAAGAAAGGCTTAAAATCCCTGGAACTAATTTTGGTAAGTCATGAAAGCCCTACTTGAACAGCAAAGGCAGATAAAACATACACACCTGAAACTTAATTTTAAATGTTTTTATGCTCATCCAACCCAGGACTGTATATTTTTATGTGACTTACAGGCTCCAAATAGCTTTCATGCTCATTTAATCTTTGCAATACAGTGTTTATAAGCAAGACAGAGAGAACACTATGGTACGCTAGCCCATGAGTAGATACACACAGATGACAGAGTATTTCATTTAAGGGGAAAACACACTTCAGAAGAAACCCTCTAGGGTTTGGGTGACTTTGGGATATATAATTTACCTACCACAGTTACAGCATCATTCAGAAGTGATTCTCCAAAAACGATGATGAACAGAACTTCATTGACATGGACTTCTTCAAACACTGCCAGAACAGCTACAGGATCTACAGCGGCAATTAAACTGCCAAACAAGAGGAAGTCCAGCAGTCCACTATTCAGGTGGCCTTCAAAAACAAAGCAAACAAAGTATAAGCGGAGTCAGCTCTGTATTATCTAGAGTAATGACAGAGTGTGATACTACAGATAATGCAAAATCCTTGAAAATACGGATCCTAAGGCATCAACTGGAAAGCATGGCACAGAAACTACTTAACAAGTTCTGCATTGTGTCACCTTGTATCCTACAAGGTTTGTTGGATCCAGCATTGGCCCATGAGGATCAAAGTTGATTCTGGGTGCAGTATAGTCCTTATGGTTCTTAAGGCAAGGCACCTGAGATAAGTATTTCCAGATCTAAACTGGCTTTGTATTTGTGTGTGGTATGGTTTATCTAACTTGAGTAAATTATCTCACGATAACTGAGAACTGTCAAGATAGTAAGAGAAATATGCCAGTACTCCTGAAGTAAACGTTCCAAAAAACTTTATGTCACAGGCCAAATTGGACTCTTGGTCACTAAGAACTGCTACAGTGGGGCTTAACCGCCCTCAGTGCAGTTAAACACCACTTGTGGCCTCCTTATGCAAGTAGACATTCATTGATAGGTGCAGTTAAACCACTTGTTCCCAAATTATGCTTCATGAGGCCACTGTTAAATTGCCCGCAAGCGGACCATAAAAACAGGTGAAGGACTAAAATGTACCTCAACATGTTTGTGTTGTAGCACCTTAGGAATTTTGGCAATGATTTCAAAAGTTTTGGAACTACAAAACTCTGGTGACAAAGTAACCCAGTATTTATTTAATTTTTTAATCTTTTTTTACTTATTAAGGTCATTCTGTTCAGTTATGCAAACAGGCTGAGACCAGCATCACTGTAATTTTAAAAGTAACAGAAAAGGTAGAGCCAAAAGATCACTGTGCTCAGCTTCCTAAATATCTTGCAAAATTTACCCTCTTCATGCAATCAAGAGTGCTATCCCAGTCATTTTTTCTGGGGAACAGGTTTTTGAAAGGGTAGAGAACAGGAAAATTCCCTTCATGTTCATCAATGGATGGAGGAGGAAGCAAGTTTCATTAAGAGGTGATGAAGCCCAAAATTATATGAGGAAGAACAAAGAAGGAATATGTTGAGAGTTCATTCATTAGAACACAGTGCAGACGCCCATGCCCAAAATTAATAGACAGTTGTATCAGGCATTATTGCCTTATATACCTCCCTCAGGTGAGGGAGAAATCCATCTGATTAAATGATTTGGAAGCATGAGTCAGACAATGACAGTCAGTAGCCGTAGCCAAAGGATCAACATTGCCTGTAAGGTATTTCCAGAACAACATGGCCACTCCTCTAGCAAGAACTCTTACGAGACAATTTTTCAAATCCAGAATGTTTAGTGCTTGGAGGGTAATTGAAACAGAAGCTAGATTCCAAATATTGTTGATACAAAATGGCATGGGCGTATTTACTCAAGAGAAGGACACTTACATGGGCAGCCAGAGACGGGAGTAGACAACACCCTGTTGGGGTGGTGACAATGGCCAATAACCTGGGGGAGCCGCAGAAGTACATATTATCTTAGCTGCTGTCTGCCAATCAGAGCATCTACAATGTTTTCCATACATTTTATAGGGACCTTGGTAAGGCCCTGTAAACACAAATTCATAGTTTTCACAGACATAGAACTACTTTGTAATTTCAAAAAGCAAAATAGTCTTGTTCACTCTTGGACATATTGGGCTGTGAATGAGGACTGAATCTATCCATTTCAGTGTGAGAGAGGGCTTGAAGCAGTGAGCTAAAGTCTGTGCCAAAAATTCTGAGAACAGCCTTGAACCTGAATCTAAGTAATGGTTCCATCAAATGTTGTTCTTCTCTGCCATGCTTAAGGAAGGAACAAGCCCAATGACAATAACTATCAGATATCAGGCTACAATAGAAAGTAAGCTTTTAAAATAAATTGGCTCACTGAGATTGCTTATCTTTTTTATATGTTACCAATTATAATCATTGGTACATTCTTTGAAGACTTGCAAAGCTAGTGAGCAAATATTTATGGAAAGGTTAGGACACATCTTTAATTCCTACAAAGCAGTTTCAAGAGGCAGGGGGTTTCTAAATCAGACTTTTATTTAGACTGATAATGCAAGTTATTTCCAAGTGATACATGACCATCGCTTCCTTCAGCTCACCAGAGTCTGGACTGACTAGCTGCCAGCAGTGACACCTGAGCAAGGTAAGTTCGCTGGGCTCAGTTTAAGACTTCTTCACATACTCAGCATGTTGTCACTATAACCTACATTGTACAGGAAAAATTCTTCTAAGCATTAGTCACAACCACGATTATTCCACAGAGAAGTGCTGCATGTGTTAGTTCTCCAGCAGACAGTGAAGAGCTAGGTGCAATCAGCCAGAAAGATTTAGGATTAGAAACTTCTTCCTATTCTGTGAAAGCAGACTGGTATGGCTGTTGGTTAATAGTTAAGGTGCTGATCTTTTAATTTCACTTCTAAAGAAGGATTTCTTTGTTATTATCACCTTCTCTCTTTTTCTTCTGCAATTATAATATCTTTAAGGATATTGAATGCAAATAAAGAGCTGCTTTTATGTTTATTTATGTAGGAAATCTATGTAATCCAGTTTGGGTTATGCACTCTCATATTGATGCACAGTACTTAAGGCCCATTCAATGGTAAAGGTGGAAGTAATTTGGTTTTAGTTCATCTTAGTCTGTAGGATACACATTCCTACATTTTTAATGATATAATGATATTACTTTTAGCATTATTCACTCCAATTGTAGAAAAAGTAGGGTAGAAACAAAAATATGCCATAGAACTTCAATCAGAGGCTGCTATGAACTCTTCTAGAAATTGAGTAACTCAGCATTCTCCTATCTTCAGCGAGTAAGTAACAATAGCAAGGCTTTTCACAAAGCGTGGCGCTCAGATCTTGCTGGCATCTTGGAGGTCAACACAATGTATTTAGTGGATTAGTAAGTATGTGTCATGTAGATATTTTAAAGTCCTACTTAGCTTTGCTGGAGAATGACATAGTTTGAATCAGGGACAGGCGTCTCTGGCCTTTTCCGTAGCTGAAATTAGAACTCTAGGAGGTTATAATATGTCTTCGTGGTAAAGACACGTCCCCACAGTATATCAATTAACACTCATTCTAAACATTTAAATTCACCAGGTATGTCAGTTTATTGTTTGCCATTGTTAACATCCCTATTTTTAGCTTGTAGAACTTCAGCTGTGACCTGTGGTAGGGGCCAATTTTTCTGTTTAAATGTAAGCTCAGAGTTCTAGTATATACTGTCACTGAAAGATTTGCATAATGATGAAGCAGACAGAACATGCAGCCATCAAATCCAGCTTTTACAGTTAGTTGAGAACTGTTTATGGATTGAGAGGAGAGAAAGAGATAAATGGATTTTTCACTTAAAATAAAAGTTTGGGAGGAAAACACTTGACTTTTCCATTTCACATGTCATAAAGAGGTCAATGCTTTTCCTTTAATGAGTTTTATCAACATATTTTTAAAAGTAATGATCATTCATTATATTTCCCAGAACAGGATGTTAACAAAATATAATTGGTCATATTTTTTAATTGTTCCAAGCAGCTTGGTTATTTAAAGAAAGAAATCCTTGTCCAATCTGTTGCAATAGCAATATCCCTTTGTCATCTTTTTTGTTCCTGAAGACCTGTGTTTAACTATAAAGGTGAAATTGTGGATGCAATATATTGTGCCTACAGGCTGAAAGCACGTAAAACATCTTACCCACCTATAGAAGCCAACAGTGTCTGCATCTGAGCTGTCACCTTTGTATCTTCTAAAGAAAAATTGTTACTCATAAAATGTAAGTTATAGTAAGGTAAATACCTGAAATGTAAGCTAAATCTATCATATATGTCTATATTACAACCATCTGTAGTTACGTAAGTTGAGTCTCATGAACAAGTCTGTAGCCTAGTTCTTCCAGACTGGGATTCTCCAATAAGGACAACACAGGTTTCCCTTCAAATGGATGGAACAGACAGATATCCCACTCTTATGCTCAGTTTCAAAGAACCCAGCCCCAAATTATCCTACTTCCCCGTGCCGGACAAAGGGAGCCATTTTTGAGGCTGGAAGACTCTAGCATGTTATGTTCTGTAATAATCAGCTGATAGTTTAATTCTTCATCACAAAAATGTTCTCTGCAACTTCTGCCATTTGAGGCACTCGTTTTATCTGGACTGAAAAGGAAGTCTGCGGTAAATTGTTCTGAGCCAATTGTGTACCACTGTGGTTGGAGATCAGCCCCATGACTAGCTGTTGAGCCTTTTGTACACCACCACGTACCCCTCGCGGTCTTGGAACTACTCGCTCAGTCCCGAATTTCAGCACTGGGTGCCAAGAACCGATGGGCAGCGTGCACAGGCGCAGCAGCGGCACGCTGTGTCTGTACTGCTCTCAGCAGCACTCAGATGTGCCCTGTAAGTACTTTCTAGAACTCATTAACCTAAGAGAATTTTGTCCTAGAAGGCCTCTTGAGCTTCTTCAGTAAAGAGACTAAAAAAGCATAGACAGGGTGCCTGTTTCAAAACACATGCAATCCACACACAATGTGAATTACTGTTCTTCAGGTGGCAGTACATGGCTGAGATGTGCGTGCCACACTTGCTGAGGAGATTAAGAATTGCTGTTCTGTGCCTCTTCTAGCAGCCCCATGCCCTTATATTGTAGTATAATTAAGACAGAGTGCATCTTACATGTGCTACTTGGCTCTGTAAGTCTTCAGTTATAACTTCCAGCCTCAGAAGACAAAAGGGAGATGCGTCATCCATACATACCCACTCAGCAACCACTGCTTACTTAATATTAAAACTGACTGAAGGAAGACAGTTCCGTTTCACAGTAACTTTGAAGGTTTCTATCACAGCAGAAAGAAACAAGCCCTTCAGAGTGTATTTGTGTCCAGATGTCCATTAGCAGCACGAATCCTGAGCTTTATCCCCAGAGTGTACGCACACATTTAGAGCAGGGAAACAGGAGAGACACAGGTTCAAGTCCCTCTTGTGCTTGCTTCAGAGAAGATTTCTCAGATCATTCTTAAATTTGGCCAAAATATTGCAAATTGCTCCCATTAAAATTGGATTTTTCTGCTGAAAGGAGTTGTTACGTTGTAAAGTATCATCCATCTAACAGCTGGCGTACAGCAGCATTCACTATTGTGCCTTCACAGATCAAACTTACCCATTATTCCTGTCCGATAGACACCATAGAGAGATAAACCGGTTGTGGCAGCATTCCAGACTGTCCCAATGACAGCATACAGCAGGATGGAGCCAAGATTTCCAAAGAACAATCTATTTGGCATAAAATATCCAGCATCCAAAACAATGGGGGGCAGCAGATAGAAGAAAAATACGGTTGGTGTAAGGGCGAAGGAGGCAATGTGATCTGCTGCCCATACGATGCCACCGAGGAAGAGACCAAGAACGATCAGCAGAGCACTCTCTGGAACCACCCGAGTGACTTTGTGGGACAAGTGGAAAACTGCAAGAAAAGAGTAAAACAGTTTGTTAGAATTGGAATGGAGAAACAATTTGAGCAACAACTGTTGTTAGCTGGCAATTTTGACTTCCCACAAACTTCCTGCTTTCATTGTTATTAGACCCAAAAACATGCATGGAGTGCAGGGGACACAGACACTGTCAGAACCCAGCCACTTACAAAATACAATAAAATGGTTGATTTTCAGATTTGATCCAGCATATTTCAATTTGTATGAAACCAATATTCCATGACATTTATTTCCTTTATTGGATTTTCTTCTCCGTAAAAGATCTGTTTAGGGAAAGGTGGCGTTCTGTGCAAAGCAAGTAAGTGCAAGACTGAAAAGAAATGGTAGAAGTGCTGGAAATATATGGCTTTATGGTTTATTTCTGTATCTAAAAATACACATTTGACCTCCCAACATTTGTCTTTAAAAATGATCAGTTCACTAGCAGGTTTATTGGAGGATGGGAGAAGAATGCTGAAAGAAGAACTAATTTCAAGACAACTCTTTTTAAATTTGTGAAGACTATTACATGACAATGTAGCCTGCAGCAGGAGCAGAATGGAGCTGGTATCATGGGAGATCCTTTTTGGGCCTTTTCCTCAAAATCTCCCTAATAAGGGTTTCAGTTAATTCAGAGACTTTCTGGAGAAATGGGGGCTTTAGTGGTGCCTTCTTCATATACAGATACATTTGTGGGAAATAGTTCTGCAACAGGCTACTTTCTTTTGTATAAACAGTGTTATAAAATCTGTATCTTACAGTAGTATGTCAAATCTATTAATAAAGATGAATAGTATATGGTATGTATTATAGAAAAAAATGTAACGTATGGTGTGGTAAGACTATTAAACTAGCCAATAATTAGAGGGAGAGAAAATTGCAGTGCTATGAGTGAATCTGAAGAGACAGAAAGATGGCGAGACCAAGACAGAAAAAAGAGACTGTCCAAGATGACAGAAACACAAGTAAGACTGCAAATATATGTGGCAACATAATTTATAGTGCACTTGTTAGGTATCAGATGAAAGAAGAAAAAAGCAGAGAGAAAAACAGAGAGAAGTCAAGTCTACAAAGAAAAATGGAACATGAAAACGGAGGAGGTGACAAAGGTGTTTGATAATAAGGAAGCTCAGGTGCGCTAAGTGACTTCCTTGGGATTTCTGTGAGCTTTTCCTTCAGTTTATCTTAAATATTGATGTGTCCCAGATGGTCTGAACCCTGGCACTTTGTGATGCTGACCCAATAAATGGGATTTTACTTATATAGCTTTGTGTTGAAAATGTGAGTTTCACTTTAGGAAGACAATTCCACTAAAAGCCACCAAGTTTCTCCTGGTTTGAGCATCAGCCTAGAACTGTGTTGGAGCTTTTACAATGCTAATGCAAATTAGCTCAAAACTGGTTTGGACAAGAAGCCATCATTAAGAATTCCAGCCTTTCAAGGTATAGTGGAAGAATCTTTCCCATGACTATGCAGAGATCTTAGACCAGGTTACTTTACTGAAAGACCATTGTTTTTCCTCCCAGCCAAGTATTTGTCCTAGTCAAACATTTACTAGTTACCTTTTAGAGTGTTTTAAGGGCCCCATTCCTGACCCGTCTGTCTTAGTCTTGGCTGCATCTACACAGGCAATGTTAGAAGCATCACCCATCATTATAGTAGCCCCACCATAAGATGGTTCCTACTAGTTGTATAACCTCCACAGCCTCATCAGAATAGAAGATACAAAAGGAAAAATGATAACAGCCTGCCTATACCAACAACGAGCATGAATGTAGATGTTCCTAAGTGTTTGTAGACAAGACTTGAAAACTAAGCCATGTTAGAACATAGTTTCAGGCTGGGATTAATACAACAGCGATCACGTGAAAACAAACTGCATTCAGTGAAGTTGGCTAAACCATGCCAGTTTCCTGTATCATCTGTGCCATGTATCAATAGCTGAGTAACACTTGACAGAAACAAACACTGTTTCTGGGTTTCTCCCAGTTAGTTTCCTCTCTTTATAATAAAATCCCTTGGGCTTGCACTTAAAAAAAAAAAAAAAAAAAAAAAAGAAAAAGAAATTAAATGAAGAAAAACAAACTAACTACTATTCCATGTATATAAATTGTAGCATTTAACTTCTCAAAAGTCCTTCCTACTGGTCATTCTTGATTCCTTGAATTTCCAGTCAGTGAATTATCAACTAATTTATCACCTCACAGAGTAGGGATTATCTCCTTATCCCTGAAAATGAATGTTGCTGAGCTAGTCTTACTAACCCAAGTCTGTTTTTCCTACTCCTATGTTTGCAGATAAGCCATGACTACAAGAAGTTAAAAATTTAAAATAAATCTGAAGACTCTTCAGAACTAGACATTTGGAAAAAACCCAATGTCCAGCTAAAAATTCACATTTTATAGAATTCTCACCTTTACAATCAAAACCAGTTTCCCCAAGTGAGTGCTGGGAAGCCAACCTGATTTTGGTTATAACACTGTCTCGTCCTATAAAAGTCCAATGCTCCCAGTGAATCAGCTACATCGTATCTGCCTGTGTTCCCTTTAACTCTAATCGACTGATTATCTGTACCAGATTTTAATACTATCAGCAATAAATTCTTCTACTCTGTAGAATGCAGGCTGTGGACAGGAAAGTTATTTCATGAAATGGGGCTCTGGAGAAGTTTCTTCTCTTTTTTGCATTTGGCCCCAGCAAAATCTGAACAGTAGACTTTATGTGTTTTAAGGTAACTGCCAAGCTAACTCTGCAGGCAGATAGTATGCAATATGATTAGCAGAATCCTGGTGTCTATAAATATAGAAATATGTACAAGGAAAATACCACAACTGATGAAATTCAATGACATAGCTTTAGACTAAGATGTAATTGGAACATAGATCGATGTTTGAGTTGATATTTGCACTTACAGTGATTTTTTTTTTTTTTTCTGGCTATGTGCATAAAATGTATTCAATCAAGATTGTGAATTATGAGTAGTTATTACATTTACAGAAATTGATAGAGATAGATTGATTCCAAATTCACTCCTTAATTTTTTTAACAATTCATTATCCTGAAGTTATGTCCCTAATTAATATATTATGAGTGTGTTACAAACTGACATAATGACAGTACATTCATTTCATAAAGTTTGCCTTTACTTGCTTAGCAGAGATCCAGGAACAGTCCCACAAAATGAATTATGTCCCCATGACAAAGCAGAAGAATGGGAAGCTTTAATTACACCTAAATGTCTAGCATGTCAGCATTTCATCTGACAGAGGAGTAAAATACAATCCAGCAATAATGGACAAGGAGTTTAGTTTGATTCTGTTGTGAAGGAAATTACAAATATCAGGAAGGATAGCATGCAGTGCTGCTCAGATAAATTACTCTGTGAGGGACCCAGAGATGAAACTGAGTCTATTTTCACTGCTGTTAATAATGAAAAGCATACGGATATATTTTAATGAGGAGAGGGAAAGAGCAAAGAAAGAAAAATTGTAGACAGACCATGGCATAAAAGAAAAAACAGTGCACAGGGCAATCTTGTGATCTATAAATTTTAACATTTATCATTTAGAATTCATTTACGTAAGTCTAGGCACGGTATCAGTGAAAAAGTTAAACATATGCCTTCTATCCAGTACATGTTAAACCTGGCTTGAAAGTGGGCTGGACTGGCTAGTGGGTAAACTGTGTTTAAATTCAAGCTGAGCATTGCTGAATTAGAAGCTTTCTACAAAGTTAAGAAACAATTACATAGTATAAACTTCCTGTGAATTTTTTTTCTGACACTTCCTTTGAGATCCAAGAAAACGGACTGTGACATTTAAAATATCTGATGAGAAAGACAAAATAAATTAGCAATCTATGATTTGATGGCTGGAACCAGTTTCTTTTGACTCAAAGAAAGAAATACCCTTGAAGCAGCAAGTTATTTTTTATCACCTTTTAAAAACACAGTAACTTAGATTAAATCCTTCAGTGGAATTTACAGCATTTGGTGAACTATCTGATGCTTTCTAAGGCCATCTGAGACTGCTTTGCAAGAAGTGATTCAACAGAATAACCTTTTTCTCATTCACTAAATGAAATGAAGACAGAAAGGACTGGTTAAAGAGCAAGAATAATAAATAAAAGAAAAATAAAGAAGAGATAATGTACAATTCATGCTGAAGTCACTTAAGTTTGTAGACACACCCAAAAAAGTTTTCTGAAGTAGGGTTTTCCCATATTTCTTTCCAAATTATCTCTAACGGCACCTGTTTTCAACGAATACTGATTTTTGCTTATCAAGCAAAACACTTATATGACTTAGTTCTAGAATTCTGTGCTTTGTTTCCAGCTGAAATGAACAATTTGAGATAGATTTGCCACCTTTTGAAAATACAGCGCTGCAAAAAAAAAAATCTGAAACTACCTATTTAATATACTGTTAAATTTGAGGATTTATATGGTCATTTCAATGCTATCCCAAGTGACTAATGACACTTCCATTAACTTTGTTAGTGTAAAATCAAGGCCCTGAAAACACTGAAATAATTTGTTCAGCTAATATCACCGTCCCAGTCAATCACAAAACCTACTGCATGTGCACAGTATGCAACATGTCATCCAGAAAAATCAAGAGCTGACTTATAATAATGCTAGTAATTCTCTGCTGATGTTTCTTTTCCATGTATCTTTGGATAAAATCCAAGGAATCAGAAAATAATTTAGATTATTAAAAGATTTTCAACCTCTTTTTTCAGACTTATCATTTCCATAGTTCCCATGAAAGCACAGATATGAATTTGCGAACATTTCTCAACTCCTCCTCCTACTGCTAGTGACAGGTGTGGGGTCTACTGTATGCATTTTTGCTAGTGGGTCAAATATGCACTGATAGTATGCTATTAGTCTATTTTTCAGTTTTGACTTCTTATTTTCACCTATAAAGATGAAGTTATATTAAATTGAGCCATGAGTGCTTCTAATTTGAGATCCAATACTTGATTCTCTGTAACTGGCGAGAACCCTTGCCATTGACCAAAGTGAGAGCAACATGCTGCAAACTTTGCTTCATGATTCTTTACATTTACTTTACAGCAATGCAAATAATAGTATCTCCAAGGCAGTATATAATCCAGTTAATGTAATGGCACAACACAGAAGCTGCTTAAGAGAAGGCATGAATGAATTCCACAAAAGAATATTCTGCCCAAAGGGAAATCTTTCATCTAAACATCTTCCAGCAGTTGGACTCTGACTGGCAAGCACAAAATTTTCATTTCTTATCTTATCTACCTGTTCATGTTCTCCTTAGTGTTATAGAGGGGGAATTCTATTTAAAAACTGTTTGTTCCTACCCTTTCTGCATTTTTTTTTCAGTAGTGTCTCCTGCAGATATATGTTATTACTTAAAAAAAAAAGATAAATATGAAATATACTCCAATAGCACACATGGAAATATCTGCTTTATCTTGCCTGTATAATAGCTCAAAGTATAATCAAATACCAGTTTGTGAACTAAATTGATCAAGTGTCGCTGGGCAATAATGCAGTCCAAAAGCCTCTGGAAAGTCCCAATCGATTCCTATTATGTTGGTCTACCTGACTAGGGAATGGCCACACTGTCTCAAATATAATACGGAGCATACATTTTCAAGAAGGGATCATTTTGCTTCCACCATCCCTGAAAAGCATGCATCCCTGGCTGCTCTCTTGCTCCATATCTCCATGCATTAGCTGCAGCCAGTTAGTGCATCACAGCTCACACCAACCAGGCGCATGTGTCACACCAAGAAAGCAGCAGCAGTGCTGTAGAAATGCGTGATACGGCCTACGCAAGCCCCTGGGCAGAAATTGTAGCATTCATGGGGTGTAGGAACCCTGTGTAGATGCTGGGGCAGAGAGAACTGTGTATTTTCTGTCCTTTTTTTCCCTGTTTTTTATCTGCAAACTCCTTTAAAAGGTTATTTTAGATTCTTAGTGTTTGACAATGTTTTCTCATTAAGCTGTATATGTAGGAGATGCAGATACCCTGACCTCCCCAACATCTAAAAAGAAGCTGAACAATCACTGGTTTAAAATTACTTCTAACTCTTGGTTTACTAACAGTCTCATCTAATCACTGACCTTTACTGGCTGCCAGTAGCATTCGCTGTGGTCCCCTCATGATGCTGAGGGCAATGTACAGCAGTTTCATTCCGCACATCACCTAGTCTCGACTAATAGTGAATGTTTCTTAAACAACGGACAGTACAAACCCCTTAGGAAACTTCGCTGTTGCAATTGTTTAGAAAATTACTTAACAATAATGACCATTAGTGTTTCTCTTTTTTCTTTCTTTCTTTTTTCTTTTCTTCTTTTTTTTAAGGAAGGGTAGCTCTCTTCCAGTCTTCAGTCACCTTCTGTTTCATGGGCAACTTTCTTTATACTCCTACAGCTTTAATCTCAAATTTCTCCAGAGGTTTTGCTACTTGTCCTTAAGTATTTGGTGTTAATTGCTATCTGATATATTTGTTCAAGAGCACGCTCTTCTGATATGTCCACTCTCTACTTATTCCACTCTTCTACTAAGAGAAGCTTTTTGATACAATTTCCTGCATAATGAAGTTTCCCGTATTTATATTTCTCTTATCTTTTGTTATGGCTCCCTTTACTTCTCAACAGTCCTGCCCACCTACTACTTCTCTAATAAACTTCCTGCACTTGCTATACTTGACTTCTTTATACTCGTATGTCTTTCATTTTTGGCTCTATCCTTGTAACTCTTATTATTTTCACATGACGTGCCAGTTTTGCATCCCTGTGCATTGACCTCAGTTGTACTGGATCTCTTTTTTAAGATCTCCTTCATGACTTGACTATGTAAGTTTTCTACCCTTGCTACATTACCAAACACAGCATTTCTTGCCTGCATAGCTGTAGGCATACCTTCCAACTAATTACAGTTGCTTACGTAGCCTGCACAGAGGATCTAGGAATTTTAATTATGACTGTAAGAACTAGAATTGCTATTTGGTTGTGTAGCCAGGCCCTCTGTTATCCCACCACCACATTTAATGATCCTCATCTCAGAGGATCTTTGCTCCAGCTAAGCCTATGTGAAGGCACACCAGCAGCCCTCGTCATATAGTTAGAGACTTCATTCTGATTTCTAGCCTAAAATTCTTCACAGCTATTTCATATCCATTTTCCTTTGTGACAGCGATATCAATTTTCTTAAATAGTTCTTTTTCCCTAATGTTAAATCCTCCATTTCCTATTCTATAAGCACAGAGAGAAACATCTTCTCTTTTTGTTGCTTGTCTTTGGTTTGTTAAACTAAACCACTTATTTTCAGTCTTCAGCTCGCTCTGTCTGTTTCAATCTGAGTTCACCGTTGTGGACTCAGAGTCATCAGAAATACAGACTGCGTTCTGCATGAGTCACAGCAGAAGCAGGTCCAACAGCATTAATAATTTCCTATCACAATCTATAGTTCAGCTACATCCTGGATTCATTATCACACTGGTGACTCACAGTCAACCTGTATTCACTTCATACAGATGTGTACCTCTCTTCTCCTTCTCATTCACAACCGCATGTAGAAATTCTTGTCATTAGTCCCTGAGAGAAACTGCCCTTGGTATTACTGTATTTCACCCCTTCCCCTAGTCCTCAAGACTATATCGTTTTTCTAGTACAACAGCCAAATCTACACGAGTACTGATAATGCCTAGGGAAACGTGTCATCAGAAACCTTCAGTAGGATACCTAACCTCTTTGTCCAGTGGTAATTAAAAAAAAACCCCAAAACCAAAACCCTGCATAAGACCAGTCCAAAAACTAAACTCTAGTGACTTCCACAAATAAACTTCTTACAGTTTCACACTTTATCTTGTCCTTTCCTTACCCACCCAGTAACTGTTCTATCCCCTGTCTTATCAGCAGATGAATTTAGGCCTAAATCAAGGAAAAAAAACCACAAAACCCAAAAAATCTTGCATTTGTTCTACAAGTGGTTCATTGAAGCAAGGATTCAAAGCATTAGGGAACTGGTTTTCTAGTCTGTCCAGGAAGTGTTTGAACAGACTTGATATAGCTGAAGCCGATCATTATTACTTGTATTTGCCTTTCTAATCTTTATCAACAAAGTGCGCTCAGGGTTTATTTTCATGGTCAGGAGACTGATAGCATATTTATAGTCCTTTAGAATCTGTTCTGTGGACCTTGCAACAATGGTATTCTGCAAGTCTTATGAATTGATTTTGCCATTTTGTATTGTTTACATACAAGTGGTACAAAACCCTTAAAGTAAAAGCTTTTACTAATTTCTTCTAAACAATATCTTGAATTATTTTATTAATCAGTACCTTGTGCTTCTACCAAATCTAGCAAAAATTGAAGGATTTATTAAAAAAAACCTCAGTGATATTTTATATCTTAGAGATATTTTAAATCTGAAGAAACTCAGAGATATAATATACATGTATTGTGTAATAAGCAGTAAAAGCCATTTTTTATATAGGTCCCTGGGTACTGTCTTAAAATATACTCCATGAACATGACTATTAATACTATTCATACTTAATCCTGGACATATTTTTCCCAAGCAAGGCACGAAGTCCTTCGTATTTAACTTGTTTAGATGAACTGGTTTGAGTTTGGTTTTATCCAGCTCCAGAAAGCTTTCTTTATTTGTCACATATGTAATGATCACCATTTACAAAGTGTACAGCATTGTAATGAGCTCATTAAACAGGAGATTTTAGGTTGCTGTTCTTCGTAGGTGAACAATTAACAAAATATGTTAGCAATTAAAAATGCAACCAACATACAGGTCAAGGTTCCCAGTTGATAGGTCATAACATAACAAGATAGCCCCAAGCCAAATTCAAAGAAGTGTGTGAGTAAGCAACTATTACCTCTAGAAGCACTTAGAACATAATGAAGTTTAAACAATCAGGTACAGTTTATCATAATTATGCCAAATAGTTCTTTTTTGAAGGAGCAGTCCCACTGCAGTGCAAGTGTGGTAGCATTTGGCCCTTATGGAACTGAACGGCACTGAAAGAAAAATGGGAACAGTCAAAAATAATATTTCAAAATGAGAGCAAAGTACACATTAGAAACACCTTGAAGTATAGTAGAGGATATAAAACAGGACAGCAAAAGTATCATAAACTGCTTCATTTCCTATGCAAAGGTATTAGAATTAAGTTTGAAAGACAATCTTCTTGCTCAAGTTAATATTCCTCACAGACTGAACTCAGTTAAGGGTTACTATGAGTTTTCTGTGTTTAGGATGCTGTCAGTACATGATATTCCATACTGAATACAAATATAAAGAAGCACAGCTGAAGGGTATTACATACTAGAGCTACTCTGTATACAAAGGAATAAAAATAGTATGTTTCTGTTATAACCTCTTCCAATTATATGTTAAAGGGTCACAATAACTGTAAGTAGAATTAGCTGTAATTTTCTGATTGCTAAGGTAGTTTTGACTAAAATGATTGCTTGAGGTCTAAAAATCCGGCTGATTTTACAGTATAAATTAAAAAAGCATTTTGGGGCATGAAAACATGGAAGAATTTACTTTCTATTAATGGTATACATTGCAACTGGTCCGACTTTAAAATTAACTTCAAAAATCCACTGAAATTTATTGTCAGAGAGTGAAAGCAATTTTTTATTTTTAAAATACCAAACTGTTTTCCAGTAACATGGGGAGAACTGAGTTAAAGAAAGAAAATGCCAAGAAATGCTGAGTTAACTCATTTCACACTATGAATTTTAGAATTTTTTTTTCCTTTTGACCTTCACTCTAATATGATAAATGAATTAAAACAAAGATCTCCCTTCGGGAATGTTCTGGCTTTTGCTCATACAGATAAAGAACCGCAAAGAAATGGATTACTAGTAATATATGGAAACAGGTCTTCTGGTGTCATGATAAATTGCATAAAGAATTACCAAAGCCTGAACGCAAACCAGAACCAGTTCTTCTCCTTGGTTCAAGTCCACTGGACAAAGAAGAAAAAGAAGATGAACAAGAAATAATTTAATGAATCCCAATGGTAGGCTGAAACTCGGAAAATTTCCTTATACTATAGGGACTTCCCGTTCCTCCCCAGTACTGCTTCTTGCAGGGCACAGTAAGGATCGCTGCCCGTTAGGAAGGGCATGAGGGACATAATTACAGCCTAAGGGCTAGGGGCAATAGCTATGAAGGCTGTTTCAATCATGGGGTAGGAAAGCACTTTTTTTCAAGCCTTGGTAGACTGTCTTGCTTCCTGCCCCCTACATTCCACCCTGGCAAGATTTTAATTAGTACAACTGGAATAGCATGGGATTATGGTGGAGGTATTCCTGATGACAGCAGTAAATTAAATAAGCATTAGGGTATTCAAATTTAGCACTGCTGCCCACAGACAAAAAAAATCACAAATGTCAAGTAGCTCTTGCTTAAAACTGAAAACAAACTTAATTTCAGAGAAGTTAAGAAAACATACCTGGCTAGTTTCCAGTACAAATGAATACTACTGTGCACCCTGCAAGGCTGCAAAATTTTGCCAGTCTTATGTTGGAGGAAAGGCTCCAGCAGCTTGATAAGAGAAGAGTTTCATGATGGATTACAACTCTTGTACGTTATTTCAGAAACTCAAGTATGTTGTTTATATGGGCTAGGAATTCAGTAATCTCAGATTTTCTAGATGACATTATTTTTAACTAACACATTAGAAACGCTTTTAAGAGAAACACTCCCTATTGCCAGAAGGTGTCCAGAATGACAACAGATGAAGGATACAGTCTTTTCCTAAGATTTTTATGGGGCTGTGGAAGCTCCTCGGTGAAGGATTTGGGATTCCAAAGCTTTGTCAGGAAATGGAGAAGCAAGTAGAAGCTTTTTGCTGTAAGAATGCTGGTGAAATCACTTCTCACTCACCTGTTCCTCCATAGACAAATCCCTTTGTGGAGTTTTACTTACTGACAGAGTGGCTCTTTTAACATCAGTAGTGCTACTCAGAAAGAAGATGGTAAGGAACTAAGCAAGGTGATATGTGGGAAAGAAATAGGCAAGGATTCTCATGTTACAATACTTGCACACTACTCTGTCTATTTGTTCCACAGAAGGTTAAGAAAGCACCATTTTCCCCATCAAGCCTGGGATTTTCTGGCTTAGGCAATAGAGAGCAGAAGACATCACACGGTTCCTTACCAAATGCACTCATTCCTGCCCATAAAGGAAGTAATTTTGCTCTGAATTCCAGGTACATGGTTTATTTTTCGCAGATTTAAGAAGAGCAAAGTGGAGCTTAATTTATATCACTCTAATCTTTTCTTGCAAATGGCTCTGAGATACTGCTATCATTCAATGCGCTTTAACATGGCTTTTGATTTTTGTCCTTACAGCTTTTCTGATTAAGTAATATGTTAACTCTCATACCTTCATTATCTCATTTGAGAGGTGAAGTACATGATGATAACAGCAGGAAGAACAGTAGTTTAAGTAGTGTCCTTATACCGCAAAATGTAGTACATGGAAAATAGGTTTGATGTTTCAAAATGCGGTAGGAAGGTGATGATGAGACAGCTGTTTTTTCAGTTACGCATTTGTGTTTTGTAGTGCATACACAGGGAAAATGGGAAAGGTTAGCATGCAAAAGGAAGTTCACAAGGAGATTAGTTTAAACTGATTTTCCACAGTGAAGAAAGAAAAAGGAAGGGAAAAAAACAACTGGCTAAAGCTCTATTTGAAGTACCTCACAACTCAAACCTTTTAGTTACTGAAGATGACTGCTTGTTTCAAGAAAAAAGGAAGGTAGAAACCAGACACAAATCTCTTGCTAACTAAAAAACAGCCCAGAATGTCACACACATAGACTAAATATGAGGCATGGTACAAAGTCATACCAATGCAGGATTCTTTGCTTTATATAGGAAAATGCCTTTTATATAGTCAGATCCCTTCCGACATGGGATAAAGATTTTGCATATATTTCTAAAAGTGTCTGTGCAAAAATTCATTTTTGGGGACCAGTAAGAATTCAGTATGAATCAAGTGTTACACCTAGTATATGCACAGTAGTGCCTCTTTGCCACATATATATGAGCTAAACTTCAGGAGAATCATAGAATGGTTTGGGTTGGAAGGGACCTTTAAAGGTCACCTAGTCCAACCCCCCTGCCATGAGCAGGGACATCCACAGCTGGATCAGGTTGCTCAGAGCCCCGTCCAACCTGACCCGGAATGTTTCCAGGGATGGGGCATCGACCACCTCTCTGGGCAACCTGTGCCAGTGTTTCACCACCCTCAGCGTAAAAAAATTCTTCCTTACATCTAGTCTGAATCTACCCTATTTTAGTTTAAAACCATTACCTCTTGTCCTATCACAACAGGTCCTGCTAAAAAGTTTGTCCCCATCTTTCTTGTAAGTACTGAAAGGCTGCAATAAGGTCTCCCCGGAGCCTTCTCTTCTCCAACTCTCCGACTTCTCCAACCCCAACTCTCATCTTTTCCTCATAGGAGAGGTGTTCCATCCCTCTGATGGTTTTTGTGGCCCCCCTCTGGACCCGCTCCAACAGGTCCACGTCTCTCCTGTGCTGAGGACCCCAGATCTGGACGCAGGACCGCAGGTGGGGTCTCACCCGATCGGAGCAGAGGGGCAGAATTCCCTCCCTCGACCTGCTGCCCACGCTGCTTCTGATGCGGCCCAGGGTGCCGTTGGCTCTCTGGGCTGCGAGCGCACATTGCCGGCTCGTGCCCAGTAAAGAGAGTTAAATTATTTACACACAGATAAATCATAAGAGAGAGAAAGCTTGTAACTGAAAAATATATACGTAGACTTAATTCTAGAAGGATTAGTGTAGCATCTTCCTATACATGTAAATGCCAGGATAGATTCTGGAAAAAAAAATGCTGGAGTGGAAAAGCATCAATCTGACAGAAAGACCTAGCTGAACTGACACTGCTTTATAGCAACTATAAAATAAAAAATGCAGGTAGGTTAGTCCTGCTTTTTTTCTAAAACAGAAAATGTTGTGAACGGCCAAACTTCATAATTTTCTGCTAATATTGTTTTTGTCCATTAATCTCTTGAAATCCTGTACCTGAATATACTGCTAGTCCTGACAGGGAGGAAAAAAAAGATGAACAAATGTCAAGACAGAAGCCAAGTTTCAGCTGAGTTTTCCTTAAATCTGTGGATTCTTCACTTTCTGCCATGTCCACTAGCATCTAAGTAATCACGATATACAGGATATATTTTACTATTTTCATTTCAGTTATGAGAGTTTAGTTTGTCAGCAACTGAATCTGCTTGATGACTTATCCATACTTCCATCATATTCTTAACTGATAAGCAGTTCCCAAAGTATGGGTCTCTTTACTAGGCTTCTTTCAACCCCAGGTACAGGTATTGTGTTTTAGGCACTATGGCACGAACACTACTGTTGGCGGTAGTACTACTTCACTTGACTATCATCATAAAACACGTATCAGATGAGGGCATATAAACAAGATTGTACTGACTTTCAGCACATTGGCATCCTCCATCACGTGACAGAGAACACATGCTACACCAGGCAGTAAGAGGAAAATATGGCTATAGACCATTCATCCTTGCTTTTGGGTAGGTCTTTCCTGACATAAGAACTTCAGTACCCATACACAAGCTGAGTTTCCACCTACAGTGGCGGGTTTATCTTGGACTGGTTTTAATCTTTACTTCTAAATCACAATAAACAGAAGGAAACTTCATACTTCCTCCTGCTGTTTTTACATCCTCATACTTTCAAACACAAAACAGTATTATTCAAGTGAACATGCCTTGAAAGCTATGTTTTTTAGTAAGGTCAACTATGTTGTATTCCTTAAGAAAGGCTGAAGAATTAAGATGCTTTATTGAGTGCTCCAAAAGAATAGTTTTGTCTCAAAGCAAAAAGCTTTAGCATTTCACTTAATTACCATTTTCTTCAGTACAAGTATTCCAGACATGAAAACAAGACATACTTCTGTTTACTGAAATCCTAGGGAACATAAGGTTGCAAATAAGATTAATGTCTTACGTACTAATGAATTGCTGCTCCCCTTAACTCCATGATAAATGCAACTGCCGTTTTTTTTAGACTCATGTGAAGTGTAATAATAACCTCATCCTCAGATCAGAGAATGTCTGAAAATTGATCGAATTAACTTGAGCGGGGGGTGGGGGAGTGAATTACAAGGCATTTATCTTTCCCTGACTTCAATGCCATATCTATCACACTGTGAAGGAAAAGAAAAAGTGTCGTTTCTGAACTTTCCATGTTCTTTATTTCTAATAAAAGTTTTGGAAGTGTGCAGACCTTTTCTCTAAATATTATCAGGAAGAAAGTAACAAAACCAGCCTTCTCTTTCCAGACACTTTTACTGCATAAATTTTCACCACTACCAGATACAAGTTTCAGGCTCTGTTATGGATGCTATACAACCACTTAGATAACCGGCCTGAGTGAGCTACCACCTTCCTTGTTTTACAACCTATCTTTTGTTCTTGTCTTGAATCATAAGACTTTACTGCATGAAAGATTGTGGAACATAGAAGTAAAAAGAAAAAAAAAGGTAAATAACTAAAATAGAAAAACTCTGCAACTGTGGATAGCTGCACGATACTGTTTTTTTTAAACCTGTTAGGTAAATCATGTACAGACCAGCAACAATGCAGCAACCAGCAGATATATAATCCACCTTTAAAAAGCCCAGATGAAATGAAGATTTATACGATTATTGGGAGCAGACAGAAAGGTGGCTCCCTGATTTGAAGGAATATTTAGCATAACACTGAAGAGAACAGAGTGATGCTGACTATTCTTCTTGTCTAGGAAATGCCTTGTTAGTGGGGAAAAAACTAAGCCTTGCTATGCATGTTCTTTTTACACCTCTAAAAGGTAACATCCTCTAATACATTGTACTCCACAGAGCAAGACATAGAGCCCCTGGATGAGTCCCCCTGAGAACAGACTGCCCACGAGAAAAAGCTATCCTCTTGAAGCTCTATAGAGCAAAGTCTAAAAAATCTTATATTGCTAATTCATGGTAAGAGATTATGCCTAATGGACATACTGATAGAATCTGTCAGGCAGCAATTTATGACAAAATCCTTTCAATGAATGGAAGATATGTTAACAGAAAACCTCTGACGATAGTAGAATATTTGTCGTCTTTATTATAACAACAGAAATTAAGAAAATAAATGAATACATTTATTTGTTAGACACTGAATGTAAATATGTACATACTTTCTGCTCATTTTCTTTTTCCCTCACGATCTAATGACATCATTTTTATGCAACATACATAACGGCACTCTCACCTGTAGCTTCCAGCCTGCCTTTTCTCTCACAGTAATTCCTATCCTACTTTTTTTCGTTATTGATCAGTGCACTGATCAACACAAAACTGTTCATCTTTTTAAAATGTAGACTATACTACTCAGCTTGTTACACTAGAAAGGTTGTGCATGCAACTTAAATGAGTCATTTGCCTATAAAAATATCTATGATTGCTTTTGCACGTCATCTATGGTAGCAAGCATTAAAGAAACATGAGAATAAACACAGTATTTACACAATATTTCTACTTAGAAAAAGTATACGCTATCCTCCAGTAATAATCATCCGTGACAACTAATCTAAACAGATAACTGAGCTCAAAATATCTTTGTCTACACTCCAATAATGCACCTTGACAAAATACCAGTTCAATCGTCAAAAAGTCCTTCTATCCAGAGTCAGAGTTTGCACAGTGTTTTGTGAAGTGAAGTGAAGACAGGAGACAAATAAGTATCATATAAAGAAGCAACAGGAGACCACCATGGCCATAACTGTCATGGACTCAGAAATTTCCTGGTCCTTCCTGTAGGAGAGGAAAGAACTGTAATGATGGAAGATCCACCCACATAGTTTAGCCTGATGGTTTTTTGGGGGGTGGGTTGGTTCATTGGTTAGGTTGGGTTTTTTACTCTTTTTTCTTTGTTTTGGGATTCTTTTTCTTTTAGGGGAACAAAGGCAGTCTTCTTGAGAAAAATCCCATTAGAAATGGGGAAACTGAGACAGGATTCCAAAGTACCAGTGCTGTGATTCAGGTAACTGGAAGACACAGAAGTAATACCTACCTACTACAGAGAAGGACTACAGAAGTGTGCTTTCTGGCATACAGTTGTGGGCAGAAGAGAGATTTGTCGGAAGCAGATCTATCATCCTGTCTGCAGGAAGCAGGGAACACTACAACCACCACCTCCAGGTTTATACATGTTCCTGCTGAATCAGGTAGCTACTGCCTGAGCCTGGTACTACCAGATCTCACTGCACATTCCCAACAAGTAACGCTATCATTAGAATATCAGTTCATCCTGGAGAATGGTTCATCTAAAATAAGAGATGGCACTCACACGGTATCAGCTAAGAGAAGGCAGAATAGAGGGTGACATACAAGTGAAAGCTATTTGGATCAGAAAATTGAAGCCATTCTGATCACAAAGCACCCAGGTTAGAGGAGAGCTGAACTTTATGCTGGTACCTTGTCATTCCTTTCATTAATTCATGATGGCATGACCATCATGGCCACCATATGGCCACCATGTATTCTTCTCGCCTCTGTATATTAGCATGTGGTTTTGCTCCAGTTAATCAAAGTACACTGATTCCATCAAAACAGCATGCAGAAGTGTTGCTTTCTTTGACCAAGCAGGATGTGGATAAAGGTCCATCCACGTATGAACACTGCTAATCCAAAGACAAGGATCTGCAGGCCTAACTGACAGAGCAACTAATTCTGGAAACATTTCTAGGCGCATGAAGGACAAGAAAGTCATCGGGAGCAGTCAGCATGGCTTCACCAAGGGGAGGTCATGCTTGACCCACCTGGTTAACTCACATGATTAAATGGCAGGCCTGGTAGATGAGGGGAGAGCAGTGGCTGGTGTCTACCCAGCCTTCAATACGGCCTCTGGCACTGTCTCCCGTAAGAGCCTCGTAGCCCCTCAAGCTGTTGCCGTCGGGGCTGGGTGAGCAGACGGTGAGGTGGATCGAAAACTGGCTGAATGGCCGGGCCCCGAGGGTGGTGATCAGCAGTGCAAAGTCTGGTTGGAGGCTGGTAACTAGTGGTGTACCCCAGCGGTGAGTACTGGGTCCTGTCCTGTTTAACATCTTCGTTAGTGATCTGCACGGTGGGGCAGAGCGTACCCTCAGCGAGTCTGCCGATGACACAAAGTTGGGAGGAGTGGCTGATGGGCCAGAGGGACGTGCTGCCACCCAGCGCGAGCTTGACGAGGTGGAGAAACGGGCTGACAGAAACCTCGGGAAGTTCGGCAAGGAGAAGCGTGAAGTCCCGCACCTGGTGAGGAACAACCCCGCACACCAGTATATGCTGGGGGCCGCCCAGCTGGAAAGCAGCTTGGCAGAAAAGGACGTGGGGGTCCCAGTAGACAACAGGTTGAACACGAGCCAGCGATGTGCCCTTGCAGCAGAGGAGGCAACCGGTATCCTGGGCTGCATTAGGCAAAGTATTGCCAAGTGGGCCAAAGGAGGTGACCCTTCCCCTCTACCCAGCACTGGTGAGGCCACCCCTGGAGTACTGTGTCCAGTTCTGGGCTCCTCTGTACCACAGAGACATGGATATACTGGAGAGAGTCCATTGAAGGGCCAGGAAGATGATTAAGGCACTGGAGCATCTCACATATGAGGAAAGTCTGAGAGAGCTGGGACTGTTTAGCCTGGAGAAGAGAAGGCTCAGGCGGATCTCATCCATGTCTATAAACACCTAAAGGGAGCGTGCAAAGAGGACGGAGCCAGGCTCTTTTCAGTGGTGCCCAGTGACAGGACCAGAGGCCATGGGCACACACTGAAACACAGGAGGTTCCCTCTGAACGTCAGGAAACGCTTTTTCACTGTGAGGGTGGCCGAGCACTGGGACAGGTTGTGGAGTCTCCATCCTTGGAGATCTTCAAAAGCCATCTGGACATGATCCTGGGCAACTGGCTGTAGGTCACCCTGGTTGAGTAGAGAAGTTGTACCAGATGGTCTCCAGAGACCCTTTCCAACCTCAACCATTCTGTGATTCTGTGAACTTTATAGGAGACCCAAAATATCAAACTGATGCCTGTGTTACAGGACACTATGTGTGTATTCCTGCGTTTGTCCTCCCTAGCCATCAGCTTCAGAGACAGTTACATCACAGGAGCAGTGTATCACTGACTTAAGCCTTAAACACAGTCACTTATCACTGACTGACCAAATTTGAAAGATTATTTTTCCCCAGTTCAGTACTGTACCAAAGTCATCCCCAGAATTAAGTAGGATGGAATAGCTGAGGACCAGAGCGATTTCAGTGGAAAATCTGGCAACTTAATTCAAACCAAGTCCTATAGCAGTTTAAACTCTAGACTACGCATCGGAACAGAACAGCAAGCATTCAAACACTGTTTCATTCACTCTGGCATGAATATTGTAACCACTTAAACCACTAAATAACATTTATTAAATGAATTTGTTAAGCATATGTCTAAGCTGTCGAGGCCTGAAAATCTACATCCAGATATTTATCCGTACTGCTATTCTACTGGAGTAGGAGGATTGTAATAATTCCATACTATAACTATATTTAGTTTTATGTATGATCACATAACAAGTATACCTCTAGTACGACTGTTAGCACTGATGTACTTAGATTCACATAAAGCCATATTATATCAACCTATGTCATCTAGTCCCTGGAATACTATTATACCACCAAACCAATGTAACAATATTCATTTTAATAAAGGAGTTAGAATGTTTTAATTGTGACAAAATAGTTAACATAAAATCAGTCTTGTGTTTAGACAAGTCCCTCCATCGGTTTACAATCTGTTTGCACTGGGGAGATTTTCATTATGAAATCTTACTGGCTCAAGGCTTTTACAGGTTTCTGAATATTTAACATCTTCCTCAAAGCCCAACTTTTAGAAGTTAATGAATCCATAAAGCTTCCACTTTTTTTCCCACTTTTAAAAAACTGTAATTGAAGCAGAGAAAATTGTAACCAAATGTTTCTGAGAATCAGTATACAATCTACTCAGAGATTTTCTTTCTTGGTGACTGACTACTGCTACTTTAACATTTGGGGTTGACAAAAGACCAAGGCATTTTTTTCTTTCAGTAGATAGAAGAACTCACCTAGGCACATATTAATGAATCCAGAATGACTTCTTCTACTTTCAGTTATTGGAAGGAGAAAACTCTCCAGATCCATCCACTTAAAAACCCTGCTTTTGCATAGGCCTTTCAGAATATCTTCCAGTTTTCTTCTGCCATGGATAAACATTAAATATTCGTGCCTTAATTAAAAGTGTTTCCACTTGAGGTCTTGCATTCCATCTCAGTCGGCTCTTCCTTGTCAGGCTGTAGTTTCAGTATTTATGACTTTACAGTGCTTTACATAGCAGCCAATTGGGTATCAAGTCACTCCTTTCATTGGGATGAATACTCTCTAAGCTGTTTTACAAAAGGAATCAAAATATTACAACACAGCCCACCAGCCATGCTCTGCAGTTTACCAAGACTGTTTTAATGGTCTGTGATTTTTGAATGGGTGCCACTTGTTAGCAAGTTGAAGAATAATTAGAACCCTAGTTCTTTGGGACATTAGTTTAACTGCACTACTGCAGAGAGATGAGAAAAATCAGAGACAATTTCCTGAAAGAGCAAAAAGAACATTCAGATAAGAAATATCCTTCTATGACTTTGGACTCAACACTTCACCTTGGTATAGAATGAGCCATACAGAAAGTACAGAAGAACTCAGTAATGCATTAGCTCATTACTTCAGAACAATTAAAACATGGTAAATCGGGGGAAAAAAGGTTTTGTAATTGAATTCAAAATATTTCCTTAAGCAAACCGGTGGTAAAGCTCACTGGCTTTTGATAGACTTCTGGTGGTATGAGTCAAAACAACTGGAAAAGCAACTTTCTTACTGCCAGGTCAAGGTAATAATTCAGGATTTCTAATACCAGCTTTGCTGCTAAGCATCTCTAACACAGAAAGCTCCACAAAAACAAAGGGGACCTCACAAAGCCTTTCACCTGAAGAACCTGTGTGCACCTGAAAGGGTTTGCTGGCTTGCACTTATTACTTGCAGGCCTGTGGTCTGCTGCATTACCACAGGAGAGATTTACAGTCACTTGGAGGGTTTGTAGATCACTCTTAGTAATAAGTGGCTTTAGTTCTGAAGACAGTAAATCAATGGTTTCAACAATCCTAAGGCTACAGTATTAAAAGGATTCCATTGTCCCAGAGAGAACGCCAAGCACTTTGCACACAGGTGCCTGAAAGTAATTGATGGCAGAGATCCTTTCTTAGGTATGCATGCCTGACCTGTATTCAATTCAGGGCCATTCTCAAAATGCCATTGTTTTCTTATGTAATTCACACAAGTTGCCGTTGTACATTTGCTATTCGTCAGGGGATGTAATCTGAATCTTGTCGAATTATACTGTCCTGATATCTTCTTCCCTACTCTAAATAATTAAGACTTGAGACTTGCAACACTTGGAGGGGGAGGGGAGAGAAGAGAGATGTGTGTTTCAGGGAGGCGGGAAGGACAGAAAAAGGATGAGTAAGGTAAGAGTAAAATGGAAATGAGGTGTGGAAATAGGCATCCATTTACAGATCATAAATTTAATAAAGACACGGCTTATACAGTTGTTCCTAGAACTGGAAATGCTAAGCTATTATTCTATGTTGGAAATGTTCTTTTCAGCTGCCTAAAATGTTGAATACAAAAGGTAATTCCTTAGAAGGCAAAGATTTTACAGTACTTAACGTTTCTAGCTCTTGCATATTCTAAACAACACTTTCCAAAAGGAAATACAGCATCTTACTGAAATGAAGACACCCCCGTAATATAACATAGTTGCCAGCACAAATTTATAGCATTTCTAGGTAATTAGAATGCTATAGATAATAAAAGGCTATATCCAGGAAGGAAATGCTTATGCCTCTCTTATAAGTATGCCAACCTGTTCCAGCTTCTACTGAGTTTGCAATAAAAGTAAAAAATGTGTTTTTACCTTGTTATCTTGTTCAGGATATGGGGGAAGGTAGCCAAGTCCAGACTTCCTAGCCACAACACAAAGGCCTTTTTCATTTTAGCAGCTTTTAACAAGTGCTACAATTGTGACAGGGCGGGTAGTTTAAGCTTTGCAGGGTCTAGTAGTATGCTCACCATTTGAGTCTCTGACTCTATTTTCAATTAAATACTTCCAATAAAGTTCTGCTAAGCGTCCTTCAACATTTCTTCCTAAAGACATTATTTACTGAAGAATTGGCAACAGAAGAGCTATTCTCACATTTTTTGCATGTATTAAAACAATACCCTAAATCACTTTCTCTAAGTAATTGAAACATTTCACTAGTGCTAAAAGGCCAGGAGGAGAAACTTGGGAGTCAAATGGGCTTTTGTTTTGACAGTTTGCTTTGGAGGGAGGGGTATTGATTTCTTCAAAGAAAATATTGCCCCAGGAGTCTAAATTGGATGGGTTGTTAGACCTGCATTTCACAGTTCCTTCCCTAGCCCATCCCTAACATGCTTAAAATTCTCCACAGCAATTGTCTGTGTTAACAAAATACTCTGAAGAGCTCCTTTCTCAGAGTAGTTTGAGACAACATGAAGGGGCCTGGGCATGCAGAAACTAGAGCATTTGTAGGAACATCTATCTCCGTAAGCTTAGAGATACAGTGTGCTTTACAGCTCATGTCCTCCTGGGGTCTCAAGAGCTGATGGACTCAACAAGTCCATCTGACACAGTATCTTCTTGAGATATCACTAGGCCAGCCTTCTCCTAAGTGTTTGTTCCTTGTTGTTGAATCACTTCTTCCCCCTCCTCCAAAACATTGTGGCATTCCTGAAGACGGACTTACCAGCTGCCCTGGATTCAAATTTCACTCCCACTTTTAAACTTCTAATATAAAAGCCTTTAGAATTTGTGCGCAGCTACACAGACATTAAAAAAAAAGCAGCTTTTGTGACGTTCTTAGACTCAGCATAAACTATACCAACAAAAACAGTTGGCAAGAGTTTGACTCACAGATAATGAAAAGGCTATGTACCCTTCCTCATTCCTGTTCATATTCACTCACTCTCCCACCATTTCTAACAGTTGCTTATCTGCTCCACATCGAGCAAGTTCAGGGGGCTAAACAGACAGAAAGACTGCTTTGTAGGGGTTTTTTGATTGTGTTTTGGGACAAGCAATTTACTGTCCTTCTGAAGACTGTTATAGTATACAAAAGGATTTAAACCGCAAGTAGGAATTTTACAAGTTCCCCAATGTAACCTCCAATGAAAATATAAATACAATCCTTCTCTGTCTCCTAGGATTTTGAACAAGTATAGAAGCATGCAATGGATATGCCCCAAGAAAAAAGCATACTTTTTTTTTTTTTTTGCAATAGGCATGGCCTCAGAAATATCCTCAGAAAAACTGTATACAATATTTAGAGTTTAAACTATTTCTTCACTTGCCCATTTTTAGCTCCTGAGCTGATTATTCCTTTCCTTCTACTTGTTTCCAAAGTTGTTTTCTGATCTCCCTCCTACGTCTGGCTTTTTTCTCTGGCAGACTTTCCTACCACTCTTTGTATCTTCTACATGTCTGTCTATTAAAAGATTATTTTCAAGATGTGATCTACGAAAGACATATAAATAAGGAAGAGAGCACATGATGAAGTGAACTTAGAAAGCATGTGCAAGGCTGGTCAGTGTGCATGTGTCTTTGATCTTAAATCAGAACTATACTGGGCAAGCACGTTGATTAAAAATATTATATCAAATATATTACATCAACGTAGTTACAGTAGGAAACGCCCTAGCCTGTAACTATCACTATATATACATACATGTATGTATTTGTATATATTTTTTTTTTCCATTGGTATTGCTTCTTTCATCTGGAGAACTGAGGTACTAGGAAGTGGACACCTGAAGTCCACCAGGAGGTTCCCAGCTGTACCCCATGTACCTTCTTCATGTAGATAAGATGTTTCTCTGGCTTAGCTTTACACATGTAAGTAGTTTATTAGCCTTATCCCATAAGGATGCTCATTTGTAGTGATAAGAGAGCCTATCAAAAGAGGAAGTAAAGATAATTAGCCAAAGTGGAACACTGTGTACCTTAGAATGAAGAGTTGGAACATTTCAAATGAAGAGGGTCAAATCAAATCGATTATAGTATGTAAAACAGCACTCTGGCATGCATCAGAAGTTTCATAGTAGACACAGACAAATTAATTAATTTCCTATAGTGCATGAAAGCCAACTGTATGAAGACTCTTCTTCCACAGTTTCATTTGTAGCAATGCTTAGACTTGCCCAAGAGATATAAGTATTCTTCCCATGAAAAAGGTAAAATAAAATAGCAGCTTCCTTCCCACAAAGCCCAAAACACTAGGCACTTCTTCATGTATTTGGGATGCTCACAAGATTTCACATACAATAGTTTATGTTGCAGAATACCTTGTCAGCACAAATTTACATTCTGAATGTACACAACATGAACATCAAGTCCCAGAAAATCCACAAGAACCTCCTATTAAATACACGTTTCCCCAAGCCACATAACATCATGCACTGAAACTAAAAAAAAAAAAAATAAACAAACCCCAAAACAAACACACAGGCCCAACAAAAAGACAAACAAACAAAGCAAACCAACCACAAAATCCTAAGGTTACTCTAATGCAAAAGGTGGCAAAGTATTCTCATTACACTTTTCATCCCCAGCTACCAACTGCAATTCCCAGAACACCCTTTGCTGACCCAATTGCCTATCATCCACCAGTAAAGTAGCTCTCCCAAGCCCTGTAGCGATGAAGTGAGCTTGCACGTGTAAGAACAGCTCCTCCCCTGCTGAAAACCCCACAGCAAACCCAGCATTTTGACTCCGCTACCTTTGCCCTCCTTCAGGTAGTAAAGCAAGAGACGCAAGGGCAGATGTTCTGTATTTTCTTCCTCGGTTCTTTTCTGTCTGCTTTTGGAATGTATAAAACTTCTTTGATCCAGCATAGCCTTTTTGCCATTCAAAATCTTCTGACAGATTTCTGGTCTACTTTCCAGAACCCTTGCCACACCAAGGCAGACAGAAGGCTGACAAGCTGCCTTTTTCAGTTCCCTTTCTCATCGACTTATATGAACACCTTCATGCTTTCTTCATTAGTAAGCTGTTGAACAACGAGTGTATATTTCTGCTTTTCTGTATTTTATTTGTGACTGGTGGGGAAAGCAGGAGCGTTCCTAGGCCCTCAGTGGAATACAGCAGTTGTCCATTGCTTCTTCAGAGACAACATCCAGAGTAGTATAGGATTGCAATTACAAATGTGAAGAGAGAAAAGAGCGAAGCTTGAGAGCTTTGGGGAACAAAAATGATGGAGTTGATGATAGACACTATCTACTAGTAAGTGACAGGCTCTGTGCAGCTGTGAAAGAAGTGCAAAGAATTTAAAAACAGAACTAGCAACATTCAGCTCCTGAACTCCAGGGACAATTAGCGCTTTATACTGAAGACTTCATGGTAAAACAACTCTTCTTAATACAAACTAATCTTAATCCAGGCCATTGCAATTTAAATATAGGACAACCTAACTGTCCTGTTAGCGTCATTGAGTCTCTGACACAACACTGACATGGTTGTGCAGCACTAACATTACTATGTACAACTGCGGCACATGTACAAAGCAGCAAAGCCTTAATAACACAGAGGGTAAATATGTACTTAGAAGAGTATCTCAAAAAGAAGGTTCAAGTGAGCAACCTGTGTATTAGTTTAGTTAGCACAATTTTATCGCGACTCAAGGTTGTCACTGGTTTTTCCTGTATCTGGTTTCCCCAGCTTTCTACTTGATATAACCCACCAATAAAAGTCAATTAAAACAAAACTGTATTTTTATGTAATCTAGGTAATGCAGCAACCATCTGAACACAAACTATTGGCAAGGTGTAGGCCACCAGTGATTCAAATATTTAATTATATATCTATGGTTAAGCAAGCGAAACGCAAGATGCAGGTATCACTGAAAAACACTTTACAATATCACCTCTGCAGAACTTAATCCTCATTTTTAAAATGCTTTATTTGGATTTGGAGAGAGCATTTTCCACCCAGCTCTTACTGTGTTTAGTTTACATGCTAGACAGAATATACCCAAGCACACCTTTTTACACCTTCCATTCCCTGTGACGTGCAAAATCCATGCAACGTGATTCCGGTATGCCAAATTAGTATTACCAGTACAAGTACAGAAAAGTACTAGTAGGATTTTCAGCTGACCATACGTTCTGAGTTGAGACTGATTTTAGAGATGATGTATTGAAAATTGAAAATGACATTTTCAGTGTCAGCCAACCTGGAGGTCTGGTTTTAGATCCAAAGGTAAAAGGACTGAAAATAACAGCATCAAGCAAATAGAATACATTCCAATTAAACAGTGACTCTTCTGGTTCAGCAAAGTGTTACTAATATAAGATTGCTTTACGAAAAGTCACAAAGTTCAGAACACACGAGTTAGAGCATTCACATAAATTCACTCAAACTACTCTGAAGTTAGACCAAGTCCTTGCTTTTCACTGACTCCAATTTCTCGAAGAAAATCTGTGTGCTCTAAAGCTTGTATTTTTTCAGCTGCATCAGACGGTCTGATAAATACGCGTTCCCTTTCTCAATAAACCACGCTCTTTCACTAATTCAGCAATGCACTGCAAAGCAGGGAATGCTAAGTTCCTCCGCGTAGTTTACAGTGTTTGTTTCTGATGGTGCTAGCTAATAGAGCTACCAATCATAACGAGGAAAATAGCATATTGTAAACTGCAGTAGGTATTGTGCAAGCAGTGCATTTCTGTTTCGCTTCTGTAAAAAGTTTTTCCCGGGAGCAAGAGTAATGCAGCGTTCCAAGGAATTGCAAGGAGGCAGATGCAGAAGCCGCCGTCCCGGGCGCTGAAAATGAGCCAGGTCACCCACCGGGGCAGGTGAAAAATCACACTGCTCAGCGCCGCGCAGGGCAGCGTTGTGAAATCAGGACAGAGTACAGTAAACCCCCTGAAAACGGGTCAGCGGACGCGGGCTAAGCTTTCTTCATTGACGCTGGGGTGGGAGAAGGGGAAGGGGGGAAGGGGAAGGGAGAGGACACGCACGAATACAGAACTCCGGACTCACCGATTTTGGCCAAGCTGGCCACAAGTATCCAGAGTGTAATGATATAAGGGTCCTTGACGTGATCCCATTTGAAAGAGACGATGGCAAAGCTCTGAGGCTGGCTGCTATTTATAGGGCTTCCCGAGCTTCTCTGTCCCAGCGCCGCTGGGAGAGCCATCAGCCCCAGGAGGAACCCCACTCCAGATACCTGCCTCATCTCCAAGCCACACAACAAAATCCCGCTTCCCCTTCCCGCGGAGAAATCCCGCCTCTTCGGAGGTTCCTCGGGGGGCGAGGTCCTCGTCCCTTCGCGGGGACTCGCGGACCGCGGGACGGGGCTGCGCTCGCCCGGCTTCGGCGGGGAGGGTCCTGGCCGGGGAAGGCGGGCGGGCGGGCGGGCGTGTGGGGAGGGCGGGGGTGCCAGGGGCTTCCGTCCCCAGGCAGATGCTTCGAGCCGGGGTCCTGCTGCTCGCCCGCACCTGCCTTTATCAGGCTGTTCCCCAACGGCCGGAGGCGGAGCTTTCCCGCCGCTCCCGCGGCGCGGAGGCAGCGGCGGTGCCCGGCCCGGGCAACCTCTCGGGGCCGGCGGGGGAAGCTCCGTTCCGCCGAGGGGCTCGACGGCAGGCTGAGGGGAGGGGAAGGGATGGTGGTGGACCACCCCCCCCCCGGCTGGGATCTTGGAGAGAAGCGGGCCTTGGGCTTCTGGCGCTGGGCACCGAGGCTGGGGCGCCGGGGCGGGCGTGCCTGAGGCGGAGCCCGGCACCCGCGCTCGGGTCGGAGCCGCCTGAGGGGGAGACGCCGCCTGAGGGGGAGACGCCGCCTGAGGGGGAGACCCCGCCTGAGGGGGAGACGGCGTCTGAGGGGGAGAGCCCGCCTGAGGGGAGAGCCCGCCTGAGGGGGAGACGGCGTCTGAGGGGGAGACGCCGCTTTGAGGGGGAGACGGCGTCTGAGGGGGAGACCCCGCCTGAGGGGGAGACCCCGCCTGAGGGGAGACGCCGCTTTTAGGGGGAGAGCCCGCCTGAGGGGGAGACGGAGTCTGAGGGGGAGACGCCGCTTTGAGGGGAGAGCCCGGCGGACTCCGCGAGTTTGGGCGCGTCGGGTGCGCAGCCCGGTGGGTCAGGCTCTCTCCCCCCTTCCCTCCCTCCGACCCGCTGTCCCTCTGGCTGGCGCAGAGGGAGAGCGCTCCGCTCTGCTTTCCAGCTTCCAATCGCCCCGGGATCGAGCTGACCGGAGGAGATCCGGCAGGTTTCTCCTCCTGCCCGGCAGGCAGCAGGCACCTCTGCTTCCCCCGGTGCTCGGGGAAACGACACCCGCGGGCAACCTTGGGCTTCCCACTTAGATCTGCTTGCAGCTAGCTGTTTGCTAAGATGTGTCATATTAAAAGAGCTACCTGGCTTCTTTTCCTCTTCTTTTTTTTTTTAATGTTTGCAACGTGAAACCCTTTAGAAGGTTCTCACTTTCCCCCTAAAACCTTCTTTCTTGCTGATAACGTTTGCCTGATACAGCCTGGACGGCCCGTGTCGTGTGTTGTAGGCAAGTAGACCCGTGATAATCATCACCCCGCAGTAAAAAGGCAGCAAAGCAGCATCTTCCCAGCAAACAGAGCTGAGCGCACCCTGCAGCAGGAGCAGCAGGAGCAGCAGCTCCTGTCCTCGGTTGTGTGCTCTGAAGGAATCCGGCTGGCCACGCGTGCAGTCCACTGACAGCTGTGACTTTCTGTGGAAAAAATACTACCGTTTTGGTTTACTTACGTGGCAGTTGGTTTGATCAAGAGCTCAAAAATGAACATGGTAAAGCTCTCCTTTAAAACGTTTGGAAGATTAAGACATTAGTTTGATTGTTTCAATCGCTTGGGAGAAAAGCAAAGTGCTTTTTCAAAGTCTAAGTGACCTGCACAGACACTCTATAAATCAATTAACTGGTTAATTTAAACAATAAATTTGCATGGAATGTCACTGTTATAAAGGGTGTCTATCATTGTCACATAATAATCTTATTTAGCTAAGGAACTCAAAGAGCAAAGTTCTCTTGAGTTAATGCACTGAAGATTCAGTTGTTATTACCTCGAAGCCGGGGCAGGCCTTGCATTGGACCCTCTCTTCAAACAAGGAAGCGTCTTGGGTTTTTTATTTCCCCCGCTCCTTCATTACTTAAGGGAAAGGAAATTGTGTAGGAATTTTTTAAAACTAGGACCCAATCTGAAGATGGAATTGGCAACTCTTTTTAGGAAGCATGACAGACAGCAAAATATTTTCTTTACATTTAGGAAATGTGTAGACAAAGACCTGAAGAATATTGCAGCGTCTAACAACTGAAATCCTATCTATGTTACTTTTATCTTTTTTGGAATATGACTTGGGCACCCAAATGTCCTTCAGAATTTGCTCCCAAGTTTTTTAAAGGTTCTAGAAATGGCTCTGGCCAATGCAAGAATAACATTTTTGTGCATTGCCATTATAGAGAGAGAACTACAGTTGGAAGTAAATAGCTGCTGATCAGCTGTGTAACCTGTTGCTGAGCCCTGTGAATAGTAGTTGTTAATGATGTCGGTTCCATTTGCTGATATTAGGACAACAATGAACTTTAGTAGAGACAAGCTGCCAGCACCGGTTTTATTATCACAACTTATTCCAAGTACCATTACATCACAATTAAACATTTGAGCTGCAGCTGACACACGGGCACCACAACCGCCACAGTGTCCCATCTTACATACGTGATTCTTCCCAAACCTAGTTCCACAAAACGATAGCTGCGTTAGAAATAAACCTTACTGTTGAAAGGGTTGAAGCTGACCGTGTTCTTCGGACAAATGTGTCATAGATCAAGAATACCTGCAGCTGTGCTAGAAAGATGAGAAAGCCTTCTCCAGCAGATCTTTTCTACAGATAAGCAAAGGCTTACACTTGACTTGGAGGAGCTGCAGCCAAGGTCACACCTCTGATTGCCCTTAGGCAATGTTCTACTCCTGACAACAGTGAGGACAGCAACCAAGTTACATGACAATGCTGAGTGTGCTGGTGGAGGTAAGCCACTATTAGCAAACAAAAAATGTTGGAAGTACCATCTTAGCACACAAGCTAACCTCAATATGCTCCTCAGTTGAAAGTACAGTGCCCAGCAACCTACCCTAAAGGGCTGTTGTGAGAATTGTAGAATTTGTAAAGATTTTTTAAGGCCTTGGTCCAAACTGCTACAAAAGTACCTAATTTGGCTTGTCACAAAATCTTCTCAAAACAAGGTTTACAACACTGTTAAAATGCCAACACTGTGGTTTTGTTTAACAATGACAAGTTAATGGTTCAAGGTGTATCTGTGACTGACATTTGTCCTATCATCCAACTGCTTATGGAATTTTTTTTAAGTAGGCTGGATATCAAATGACTTCACATATCAGGGAATTCTTGTGCAATTTGTTAGTATGTTAGTATGACACAGAGAGGACAGAGGAAGGAACTGGCAATCATGAATCTCCTGTAGGTACAGGAATATGTGTTAAACCAACAGTTCACTGAACGTACATTAACTCATGTACAGAATATATAGTTGCACAAGAATACAAATTTGCATTTATGTATTTATTACTAGATTCCATTTTCCTCAAGGTTCTTTATGGAAGCCCTTATGTAGTTTCCGATGACCTCATTCTGTATCAGTAACAAAAAGCATTAGCTTGAGTACTATGTTTGCAATAAAGATATCATATCACCCAACAGCTGATATTTCCTGACTCTCCAAAAAGATTGCACAGGGAAGATTTCTACTTACTGTATAATAATGGCTTTGTGTCCTGAAAGGACTCCAACATTGTCGCTACTGGAAATGTTGCATAAATAATTGCTTAGAGAAAAGAATTAGTAGTATCATATAGAGTATCCTGTAAAGATTACTTCTTGGGGCTTTTTTTTAAAGCTGAGGTAAAAGACAATTTCAGTTAAAAAAACCCCCAACAGATAAAGTGAAAACTTTAAAATTGTATTAGTTTTCTCGAGAAAACACACACAGTATTTCAGTTGTACTAACTTAGAGGTAGAAGTTACAATTAACTTTCAATATTAGCATTTACAACAAATGTGTTTAAGCTGGGATGAAATTAAGAATCACATTCCTGTGAAACCCAAAACTTTCATAAAGGAAAATAAATAAATCTAAGTAGTGAAGAATTGGCAAATGAACTGTGAAATATCTCCTGATGCAACACAAAACATCATAAATCACTTATTATCATTCTTGTCTTTCCTCAGGGAAATGCACTCTTTTTGTATTAATGTCTGTTAAATGCATAAGCAGGCTAAGGTAATATTTTGAAAGGAATATAGTTCTAGTACATATTTTTATGCCATAATTCCAACCGTATACACAGTTAAATAGAACAGTAATTGTTGTGAATGGCATTGCACCAATGTAACTGTATGATTTGGTGAAAATTAATGTGGCTTATATGCAGATGACTGCAGAATTTATAGTGAATTTTCTTGATTCAACAGCTGACATTTTGCCAACTTCTCTCCAAGTGAAATGAGTGCAGCTGTGCAAGTTTATGCTGCAAGGAGTTGGACAATTATTGCTGGACTAACTTGCAAAGCATTATGTTACAGCACGATGAATATGAACCTCTGAAATCGCTTTGAGAAGCAATGCATTAATTCAGCCCACATATTACTACCAGTTTAAGTGAACAAAATGAAGACTAGGGCAAGGATGAATGAATCAGAGAGGTAGGTGAAAATGGATTTGGCTGAGAAGTAGGATGGCAGAGGAAACTAGCTGGATTTTTCATGACTCATTTCAAGACATGACTGAATTTAAGGACAGTGAATGGAGGGGATTTTTACCAGATCTCTCATCTTTAGCCTCGCATCTTTTTGAAAATGGCAGACGTTTCAGGCAGATTGTGAGATTCTTCTGTTTTGTTATTGTTGCTATTATTGTTTTTAGTGAACCTCCCATTTATATTAGATTAGCAGCTAATCTAGTAGGAGTGGGAGGGTACAAGTGACAAACATTAACCCCACCTATGACCTCAGTTAAGGATGACCCCCTCCATAAGGGATTATATCTGTGTGAGCTCTCAGGGTAACGAGCAGTGAAAAGGGAGTGGAACGCAGAAAGAACCTGTTATATAGCAGCTGAAAATGGAGTGGAACAGGGAAAGAACCTGTTAATAGCACCAGATACCCAATACATTTCATCATCTTATGTTCAGAAAAAAAAAATGTACTTTTGTAAAATGCCACATGTATTAGAAGTCCTCCTTCTTTAAGTTCCAGTTTCAATAAAAATTCTTCTATTGTGTATCGGGACTCTTCTGGGCTTGCTACTAGTCAAAGATGACCGCAGAGATTTTCATCTGTGACAGCCTGCATCTTCCACACTTTCCCTCTTGCACTGTTCGCATTCCCATGTTTTTGGCATCCCACTCCTCTTCTATTTCTCTGTACTCCTGGTCTCTGCCCTCCTTCCTTTTCATGCATGTCTTCTGTCAATACTCACCAAAAATCCCAAATACTGAGACCTAAGGAACACTCCAAATGCTATTTGTGTATGGTGTTTCATCCCAGTACTTAAGCTCCCACATGAGTCTCTCTCTCTCTCCCTTCAAATTCAGCTTTGTCATATTTCAGCACGTATCCCTTCTTCCAGGTACTCACACCAGCCTGACCAACACCAAGGCATATACTAGACTCAAGACACAAGTCACTACTAGTTTTCCTAGTCATAAGGGAGATTGTATTTTCTGATCTTTAAAAGTCAATTGTCATTTTGCTCTACGTTAAAAAGGCTGGGGGAAGACTGTGTCAGAAACCACAACTACAGATTTCAGAGATCAAGTGGGTAAAAAAAAAGGAAAAAAAAGGGCATCTCTCTGAAATGTTTCCATGTACAGGTATTGAGCTTTCTGTAGCTTAACCAAGCTGCTGAATTGCTTAGGGGAAAAACAAATGACCCTTAAATAACAAAGGCAGCTAAATAGAATAGTTTTCCATTTCTAGCAAGATAATTTTACATTCTGTATCTAGACTTAGGTGCTTCTTGATCTTAATTTTTGGCTGACCTATGGAGAGGGAATCTTTCCTTTTTCTGATTCTCCACACAACCACCATGGTTCATGCCTCCCCTGCCTAGCTTAGGGTGTGCATGTTCCCATTAAAAAGTCCACTCGGTTTCACCCAGAGCGGCTAGGTTTAACCAGTATGTGAAAACTCAGCACTGCGAGTAAATGTACGTACCTGTTACAATATGAAGCGTATCCCAGCAGCGGGAGTGACCCTGCAGGGCTTGGGGGCACCCAGTCACCCCGGGGGGGACGGGGGGACACACGGGGCTTCTTGGGGCTGGGGCTTGTTTAAGGCTGCTCCTACCTTCGGGATGGCTCCTAACCTCAAAACGCCCAATGCAAGGCTTTCCTCTGTCTATCATTACACAGAAAGGAGCTTTCCTCTGAAATATTTTTAGAAGGCGGTTGAGATTTTGTGAGAGTGAAATTTTTTTTTTTCCCCTTTTTTTTCTTTATCTAAATTGTGATAAAGAAAACAGTGAACCTTGGCTGATGTGCAACAATAACCATATAATAATTAGCAGTTACTTTGAACTTAAATCCGGTAAGCCAAATAGTCAAATAACTAAATTAATTACGATACAAACAAAATCTGCCAACACAATTTATGGCTTAAGGTATTGATTATGGCAACAAAAAAGACATAAATAACAGTCAGTACTTCCTTGTTGTTGATGCATAATTTAAAACCTGCAGACATTTAAGAATGATACATTAGAGCTGGTGGGGAGTTTTGTTGGATAATTCCGGTTTATGGAAATCAAAACAGTTAACCAGAACATACATATTTTTATGAATCTTTCTTTAGGAAGTTTTCACAGGATCAGAATGGTATTCCTGGTCAAAGCCACAGAGGCAGGAAAAACTTCAGAGCCGATAATAATACCAATAATCTGCCTCATTCAGTGCAAAGACATAATCTTGAATCTCATATATTTAAAATGAATGCCCTGATATTGATCATGACTCAGAAGAAACTAAATTGTCCTGATTTAATTTTGTTCTGCACTGAAGCAAACACAATTGTTAAAACTTCAATTTCTAAGAAAATATTTATTACATTAGCACACAAATCCTTGCACTAACTGCTAGAAGTTGCAATCAATTTGAAGTTTGCCTGTGGTATTTCAAAGGTCAATTTAAAAAGAACGCAGTACACATTTTGTAGTCAATTGGACAGTAGTGGAGTGGAACAGGACATGATGGTCCTTTGCTGCTGGTGTGAAGAGTGACAGAGATTCTCTGGAGTAGAAGGGCTCTCTACTTTGAATTGAGGGAATCTGAACTGGATTGCTGCTTATCTCACTGAAGTTCCAAAGACCACAAGGTGCAGCATATACATGGCATGCACTTCCACATTACCAAAATAGCAGCCATAAACTGACGACGATCAGTAAATGAATGTGTAATCAGGAAGAGGGATATTTTCTAAACATGCAAAATAATTTGACACTATTGTATTTAATAATTAACTACATCAATCTGCTTTGACAAGTTTCTGGCATCTGGAAGCCTTGGTCAGAGATTATTACTGAATTGTCAAGAACTCTTTTTAGAATCAAATAACATATTGAAAAAAGTAACTTTGTCATGATAACTTTAAAGTGAAAACAAGAAATAAACTGATTAGAACATTACTCTCATGAAGCTGTACAAATAAAACTATGCAGTGGATGCAGGTTTTGTCAGACTAATGTATTTTAAACTGCTGTTACCTACAAAGTCACACTTTTGGAAATACAAAAAATAAGCTGCAGAGTTGCAGAGAAGAGTTATTAATTTTATCTGCTACATGAAAATAAGAATCCACACAGCAAACAAGTAATTTGGAAAACCTTTCCATATTTTAACTGCTGCAGCCACCTTGGAGGCACTGTTCAATATGACACAGGGACGCACCGCATCTTCGGGAGCTGCTGGAGAATGTGTGTCTGGGACCGAGGATTCAGTCCTATCCCATGCCCCATGGCTGCACATTCTTACTGTTTTCCTCCCATTTCCTTCCTGGACCTTTTTGTAAGTCATTTCTGCTTGCAGTCCACTGCAGTCCTGAAGTGAGGTGATACCAAAATCAGAGGTACTCATTCTGAAAGGTCCTCACCAGCCTAATTTCAGTTCGGGACATCATCAAGTTTTATGTACTGTACCCTAGTCTTAAAAAGTGAAGAAAAATGCATGGAAATGCAGATAATACTGAAGAGAGATACAGGAAGATGAGACTATGAGGGCTGCCCTGGTCACTAAATCCAGTCTCCTGGGATTACAGGGATCACATTGTGTATTTCCTGCATAAATTTACCACACGTTGTCTTAAAAATGTTATCATCTCAAATACTTTCTGCTGGTTAGGAATAATCATATAATTTCTAGCCTAGATTTCATCATAAAGTTCACAACCTATTTATTCTTGTGCGAGCATTGTCCTTTACCGTTGTTTCTTCTTCTAATCTTTTTTTACCCTATGAAAGTAATCATACCCTCTTTCAGCATTTCTTTTAACCTAAACTAAATTAACCTAAGCTAGTCTGCATTTATACAACAGGCTGCCCTTTCCCTAACCACCCGAGCAGTCCTTCTTTGAAAAGAAGCTTTGAATTAATCCTTCTGGAACAGAGCTCACCAAGACACACACAAGTGAGGTTTTACTAAGCCTTGTAGGCTGGCGACAATACTTCCTCATCACCTCTGAAACATATGGCCTGAAACACACCAGAATGGTATGTCTTTTTAATGGCTACATCCCAGAATCTATCACAATACTCATACTGAAATCAAGTCATATACCCAAGTCCTACTCTGTTCCACTGGTTTCCAATGAATGAGCTTCTAGTGTACTGACGATTGGTTTGCTGCTATTGCAACTTTCATTTCATAGCGTGGAATTTCATTATGTTAATATTACTTGAGCCCTCAGTGTCATCATGTCCTTTCCATACAATCTTCCTCTGTATGGATGGCGACTCCAAACTTTGCATGATCAGCAAATCGGTTGTGGATGCCAAAAGCATTGATGAAAATATTAAACAAGGTGGACCCTAAAGCGTAACCTTGAGGCATTCCTCTTTTGACCTCCTTCTAGCCTGATTCTCTCCCCCCTTTTTTGATAGTAGTTGTCTCCACAGATCGTTGCAGTCTACAAACAAAACCTAAGCACCTTGACAAACAGGACACTGGTGATGTGGTATTCCTGCATGAAGTTGTGGTAAACATTTGCATGTCCTAAAATATGACCATCGTCTCTGTGCCTCTAACTCTGCTGCTTATACATGACAAACTTCCAGTTATATATGGTCTGAAGGAAGATGCAATGCTGTTACAGCATGGTATACGCCAACAAAGGAGGCAAAATTTCCCCCATGATGACTAGCTTAAAAAAAATTAAAACAGTTATGCTGAGTTAAAACAAAGTCAGCTTTCATTAGGTTCGCATTTTTTAAAAATTGTCAGCTCAATAGATTCAGTTATTTGAATTTTTTAATATATTTAGTTGTCCACACATAGAGCCAGCAACTCTATTTAAAAACAGGCCTTCATGAAACTTGAATTTTTAAACCAAATCAGAGTTTATGACAGTTTGGGAAAACCACACAGTCAGCAAAAGTTGCTATGATGAGGTTGAAGAACTGTGACCAGGCCGAAGAACTGTGATTTCCTATAAATTTTTCAGATATGTGAGAAAGTTTGGAGTTGGATTAGAGAATAGGCATCAAGTTTTGTTTTGCTTCTTCAATGAACGGAGGCTGCAGTTTGAAATGATGTGGTGAGCTTACCTAACATCTCACCATTGAGAAGCAGAAATTTTGAGAACTCACCTAACATTAAGGGACTGGAGCATCTCATCTATGAGGAGAGGCTGAGAGAGCTGGGACTGTTCAGCCTGGAGAAGAGAAGGCTCAGGGGTGATGTTATCAATGTCTATAAATACCTGCAGGGAGGGTGCAGAGAGGATGGAGCCAGGCTCTTTTCAGTGGTGCCCAGCGACAGGACCAGAGGCCATGGGCACACACTGAAACACAGGAGGTTCCCTCTGAACATCAGGAAAAAAGAATTATTATTTTTTAACTATGAGGATAACTGAGCACTGGCACAGCTTGCCCAGAGAGGTGGTGGAATTTCCCTCCTTGGAGATCTTCAAAAGCTGTCTGGATGCGGTCCTGGGCAACCAGCTGTAGGTGGCCCGGGGTGAGCAGGGGGGTTGGACTAGATGATGATCTCCAGAGGTCCCTTCCAACCTCAACCACTCTGTGAGTCTGTGATCTCATCATCAGAATGGGAAGGCCTCACAGCTCACATCTGCTTCTGCTTCTTCATGACTGCAGCTTGCCGCTTGCCTTCTGCCGGCTTTAACAGTCACAGAACCGTCCCTGACGTCATTCTCATAGTCCAGCAAAAAATAACCAGAATAGTTTTCTACTCAGTTAGTAAGCTGAACCGGTTTACTGAAGGTCCAATAAGCTCCACAGCTTGGGCAAGGGAAGAAATCAGGGCCATCTCTCCCAGAGCGGGGAAAAGAGGAACAAGTAGACACAAGCCAAAGCATAAAAATCTTTTCCTTTTGGCAATGGTGAGCTGTTTAATTGAATTTAAATACAAGCAAATAGCCTAGGAGGCTTTTACTCCATTGTGTTCCCTAATCTTCTGCCTTTTCTATCAGCTGCTACAAAAGAAAATAAATTTTTTTTAATATTAAAAAAAATTTATTTTGTTAAAAAAATATGGGGCTGTCATTTAATTCATTGAAAGCCCAATTTTCTTGAAATGGAGAAATCTACTATTGATTTTTTGCCAAAAAGTGTTGCTCTCCGTATTTGATAATGAATCATAAACAGTAGGTCTACTGGAAATAAAAAAAAAAAAAGGGAAATAAAGCACTAAGATTTTGCCAAGGTAGCTCACAAATTACAAACATATTCCCCAAAGTTTTCCCTGCAAGAGTGTTTCTTATGATGCCACACTTGGGAAATCAACATCACACTCGGGCATCAAGAAAATCCTACTTTTCCCTGTGTGTCTTGCTTCACCTTTTCCTTCTGTGACCCCTAGAGTTACTAGGTGCTTAGCAAAGCAAGCACCAAACTTTATTGCAGGGATCCAGAGAAATTTACAGACTTACTGATCTTGATATTAGTATTAATACAGAGTAGGAAACAGTGCATAATTAAACTTTTTCATTTTTACTTCTGCTTATTACTTATACTTCATTTAACTTTTACTGTGAAAAAAGGAATCACTGAGAAATACAGTTAATACTTTCCTTACTGAGATTCAGTAGAATAATTTTTACTGCTCTTTCTGAAAACATTTTAAACTATGATCTCAACATTCCACATGCTTTACTTGTTTCTCCTCTTAAACAAATTGAAAACTTCCGTGAGCTACTTTTACATGTCTATTTTTACTTTCTTTTTTAACTAAATGTCACCTAAATTTTGTTCCCTAGAGACAGAGACAGACAGAATGCTACTTCGGCAGTGCAGTATTCTGTATCTGAAAGAAACCACACAATCTACAAGTTATAACTTCTCTACTTCCTTGTACACCAACTATGACAGTCCATATATTGGGTCAGGCAATAAAGTCTTGGTTTCTGCTAAATCAGTTTGCATCACCTTGCACTGTCACATTCTGTGCTAGTGACCTTGCAACAACCACCCTTATCCCAGTCCTCCATGTCAGATCAGAGGTGAAAATAACCATGGCCATGTTGAAGTAACTTTATTCATTATATATGTTCATATACATATATATATATGCTGAATATATATATTTTCATCACAACATATATATATAACATAGTCATTAGTCATTATAGCCCTAGTGGCATTAAAAAGCAGATGTCAAAATGTAAAGAGTGTGAGATAAAAACATATCTGTGTTGTATATCAAATGATCTAATTGTGTTAATTAATTAATTTGGATCTACATACTGCATAAGGGTACTGCATTCTTCAATACTATAGGCTGATCACTAGATTTAAGGATGAATCAAATCGCTTGTTATATCATCTCCTTATTTGTACTGGTATTTATAAATTTCTTTAGATATCTTTAGATAAGATTGAATACTCTTGATTATCAGTGGTGATAGATCTACCAGAAATATTAGTAAACATCTCTGTTTCTCATTTTTCTGTTGAGCAAATACCTTTTCTGTCTCTCCCATCATAAATTAAGACAGATTAAATTTTGCTCTCTTTACGTGTAAATAGGTGTATCATAATTTAGCTGATGATATTAGTATGAGACACTATTCATAAAATCATATTTACTTTTCAGTTATATCAATGGGAGTAGGTTTATAATGGTTTGTAGGCTGTGGGAGAGAGGAAAGAGGAAAAGGCCTGAAAGTTAGTCAGTGGAAGTAAGTCATTGAAATTCTTTTGATATTCTCTAGACTATAAGCTATGGAGAAAGAAGTCATCAATCCCAGTTAGCTACTTCCAAGGCACCTTCAAAACCTGCAGGCTGCTCAAAATTGTAATAGGAATTGGAAACCAAAATTCAAACAAAACGCCAGCAATAAATACACAGTTTCCTTCCAGGAAAAAATACCAGAGGGATACTTATCCTGTTCTTGAACTCCCTCGTAGGCACTAGGTATTTACCACTGTCAGAGAACTAGGTGACTGGTTTGAATCAGGGTGACCTTTCTTACATTCTTACGATCATATCACATTTAGCTCTAGCTGTGGTGCTCATCAGTAACATTTAATGTGGAACTTCATGACCTAGAACATAATCTAACAAAGGAAAAAGAAGCTAAACAGTGGCAGTTTCTCATTATAGGGGAGGGTTCTGAAAGGTCAGAAAGTTTCTGAAATAGAATGCAGTAGTGTATGAACAATACAGTTTAAAAAAAATATCCCAAATCATCAGCAGGAGTTGAGCTTACACAATATTTGGAATGATTAGGCTCTATATAAGCAAGAGACATTTGCATAAAATAAATAAGCATTTAAGCCTGGAGAGTTCTTAAAAAACAAAAAGACAGCATTTAGATTTACAGAACAGAGCATGCAGTGATTTTATTTACTCGAAATAATGTGGCACCCATGAGCATTGACTAACTTCTTTGTTGTTCCTACCTCTAATTTCTAGGATTGTAATTATGGACTGAGTGATTTTTTTTCTGTTCATGAGTTTTGAATTCATTATCCTACAATTTCACAGAATATTTCCTTGTTCCTCTTATGTGATAGGAAGAACAAAGTGTTCCGCCTTATTCCCTGTGTGATTTTACCCTGTACAATTACCATATAACCTCTTACTTTCCACTTAAGCCATATAATTCTTTCCACTTGTTCTTTAGGTGCGAGATTTTTTCACGTGGTTCCTAGCTGCCTCAGTGTTGCCTCATTCTGAACTACCACTTCGGTATTTCAGATTCGGATACAGGTTCATTTAACTTTACATTACATACCTCACTGAAGAGCTGCCTGCTTGTGCTTTTTATATTGAAAGTAGGGTTAAGGAGGTCTACTTTCATAATTTGGCTATCTCAATGATAGTCTTACAATTAAGCAAGAAGAATGTGGACCGAAGTTACAGATAGTGAACAAAATATTCTAAATAAGATTGTAATTTCAACTTGTGTCATTTTCTCATTCTTTTCTATACAGCATCTCTTTTTTTTTTTTTTTTTAATTCTAACATCCTTATTACTGCTACATGCTTGCCAGGGTTGTTTGTTTGGGTTTGTTTTGGGTTTTTTTTTTTTTTGAGCTGACAAAAATTATTTACATACAACCTGTCCTGAAGATGATAGGAGTTACTCAGAGTTTTATAAGTGCTAGTTCAGATCCCCCCGTCCCCAGTCAAACACTTTGCTTTAATCAACACTGACTTTCATCATTGCTAAGTCAGTTCTTCTGAAGTTCCTCACAGTTTTATCTTTCCCTGACTAGTTTATGTAACATAATATCACTTGCACATTTTTAAGTGTATTAAATTGGAAGTGATTATAATTTAAGTTTAAATACATTTGAAATTAAAGCATCTTTTAACCAGAGAGTGGTATACACATTTACTTCTCTTAAGGATGGAGATTAAGGCTTGATTTCTACTGATTCAAAGGTTTTCAGTCAATTGCTACCAAGAAAACAATATCAGCTGAAAACTTGTTTTCAGAAGCACTATTTGCAAAGGCTAAAATCTCTTTGCAGTTTCACAGTTATATAAAACTGACGGGTATTTTCTTTTGAACTGATGAGAGTATGATCTTATTTTAGATCAAATAAGACATTGCTTTAGTTTGCAAACCGAACTATAATCCTCAGTAAACTCTAATCTTGGCAATGTAACAAATGCAACAACAACAAAGCCACTTCTACCTGTTGTTCTTCCTTACAGCTATGAGTAACTTCCCATATATCAAACACAAAGCTTAATATAATCTTGGTCATTCTTTTCCCTCTTGGGGGTCTTTGTAAATTGTATTGCTTTAGGAAATCGAGCACAGTGACTACCCCACCAAAGATATTGCAGAGGAGTGGGGAATACACACTTAGCAAAAAGATCTGTTTACTTGTAGGATTTTTTTTTTTTTTTGCCTGCTGCATGTTATCATTTAGAAGTCATATTTTTATCTGGCTATTTGAAATGTTTTAGCAGAAACCACAAGATTCCATTCAAAAGAAAAAACTACTACAGACCTTGACTTTACTGGTACGTCTTTTTCCCCAGAAAACTTGCTTTATTGCATGTGATTTTGTATTGAAAATATATGTACATTCCAATATGACCATTAAAATACTTCCTATAGGAAAATATGTTTTTAAAGCAGATTGATAGCTCATGGCAGAAAAGCAAATGGTTATTCTGCACCTGGGATTCTGGGAAGTATTTTCACTTGTGGAATTAGGTAATTAATCTTTTGCTTGGGATCATAAGGGTATCTAGAAATTAGGGCTTTTTTGCTTTTTTTTTATTGGCATTGAATACACTCAAGAGGGGTTTTCTGTGCTTCTGGGTTTTTTAACATAGAGTATAGCTATACCTGGGAAGATTCTATAAGGAGTACAGAGCAAATGAAATGACATAACAAGAAATTGAAAACTGAAAAAAGGAAAATAATTATTTTAATCCAACTGCTAAGAAATGTTTTGCTTTTGCTTGCAGTTATTTAATTCCAATAGCTAAAGAAAATTTTAAAAACCCACAAAAAAACAAGGGAAAGATCCAACATTTTAAAATCATACATGAAGGAATGAGTGTAAGTAAGTTACAGGAATTCTTTGAAATCCCCAAGTGGGCTACATGAAATCAATTGATCTAGCACAATGAAGGAAATAACCTCAAAAGCTGAGCCAAAATGAGAGTTTTTAACAGGAGATATCTTATTTTAAAAATATGAACTAGAGGTTACAGTACAAACATTATGATGTTTGGAGAAGCAAAATGACATTATTACCATAGGATGCACATCACTGAGCAATGTTTTATATTTGTTTACGTGTCTGCACTTTGGCATGTTCACAGTAAGTAATTTGCATATAAGATCTTGAGTATAAGGAACAGACTTATTGGCTCATTTAATTGAGTCCGTCAGAGACTTACTGGGAGTGACGGAAGACATTTTCTAGGTTCTCTAATGCAATACAGCACCACAACACCCAGGTACTAGCTTGGAAGTCTCCATTTCATATTACCTGGTCACAACTTTGGTAGATTAATTAATTAATCGTTAATTCAGAATGTTAATCCCCTAACACACATCCCGTAATTCTTCCAATTTACAGTAGGTCTCTATTCAAGTACAATTCAATATTCTGGAACAGTAACATAGGAAGAAAGAAGTGAGCTAAGGTTTAGCATATCAGAGACTGAGCTGATTTCAAAAAGTTGGTGTCTAGACTATGTCTACTAAAATGCAGTCTGTGCTGAAGGAGGTGTGAAGTACAAGGAGTTGTCAAGTTCACTGAAAAGCAGGGTTTGCTTACTCTTGTTTACATTTGGTCTGAAAAGGTCTGACATTTTATTTAGTTAGTTGTATTTTCAGAACCTGAAATTCTAAGGAAAGTGCCCCAGGTGCCCTGCAGCTGCTCAGGGAATTTCAAGTTCCTGTAGCTATCAGTCTTCCTCTAACAAATTATTAATCAGAATTGTCAGGAATGACAATTTCTCTGGGCAACCGCAGCAACCTGGGTGGGAATCAAGCCCTGTCCTCGGGGACAGACCCAGTCGCCGCAGACCCGTGAAACCTATACTAACGCTTCAGGATCCCCGGAGTGGGGAGGGACATTAGACTCCCAGGACTTCCAATGGCAAAGAAACAGAAAAATCTTGATGGCCTGGGTCAAGAAATCAACATTTTCTGACAAGTTTTTGTTTTGCTGAAAGGTTTGTTACTAACTGTAGCATGAAGAGGATGTACCGGGCAGTGAGAAATGTGTGAAATTTCCCTGAGAGATCCCAGGAACTGCATGCTACGGCAGCACGCTCCTCTGCCACTATGAAAGAGAGAAGACCGCGTGTTCCTCTCGACCACGGGCAGCGGGGAGGTGAGCTTATTATTCTTTTGCATCTCCACAAACACTGAACAACCACAGGGCACCACCTGTGAATGGTGACTGTCCCTCTGAGATATGGAGGCAGACATGATCACAATGTCATTATTTAACAATGAAATAACTACACAGTGTGTATGGGAAGAGCTGGCAAGCTGTCCTAAGGTCTTGCTGGCATTTCTGGTTTTGTCAGCTTGGATATATGTGACTAACTGAATATAATTATTCTTACTTTCTGACTTCCCAAGTTTTAGATAAAGTTCTTAGCATGAATGGCCCCAGCTTTCACTGTCAAGGTGTAACCACAGGATGCTCATTTACAAAACTTCCAACAGTGAGAGAAGATACGGATGAGGGAAAGTCAAGAGACCCTGGGTTTAGGTGTTAAGGGAAGCCACAGTAGAAGCAGTGGGAGTAATGAAGAAAATCAGAAACACCCAAGATGAAAAACAGGAACGTGGCAAGTACAGGGCAAAAGAATAGCACAGTGAGACTCTGGATGAGTTATTTTTGTGTGGAATGGCAAGGAAATGCCCCAAAATAGAAAGAGATGTGTGTAGTAAGCTGGGCCTAGGACCATGGTTCTAGCACACACTTCATGTCATGATGCCTCTTCCTAATTTTATCTTACTTGGAACCAGCACTCTTCTTTCTCAGATCTGTAATGATTCTTCTATCTGGAATGAATCTCTTGTCTCACTGTAGGTCAGTGATGGTAGAGTCTGTAATGCGAGGGGCTGAAGTTAAGAACAGAGGAAGGCACAACGGGAAGGAATCTTTTTTTGCCATTCCTTCCCTTTCACTGTAAGATTTGTGATAGTGTTATCCATTTAGTGTTGTTCTACAGCTGAAGGAGCACATAACATTATTGGATATTGATGGGGGAGAGAAATAACCAAAATCCTCTTTTTTGGTGGATTTTTACTTTCTCATGCATGTAAAAGAGGTGTGTATCTTTGCAGATTTGATGAATCATGCCATCACAGCAAACTCTCTTAGGACCCAAGAAATCATACTTTCTTTTTAAGGTGAAGGCAAGATTCATTAAGTATTCTACTAGTAGGAAAAGTAGTATACTACTACTAGTATTCTACTGCAAGGAAAGTCTGCTTCCAACCTCAATACATACAGCTTTGATTCTTTCTTATTTATATTAATTTTAACTTACTGTAACTCCATTAGTTTCAAGAGAGTGGATCTTCATGCTGTTGTATGCTATAGGAAAATGGCTTCTTACTGAATTTTCCAGTCCTTGATTTCTTGTCAGCTATTATACCATTGCCATCCTGTCTTTGTCCTCTATTTTACATCCTCCCACAGTTCTGGAGTGACACCGCAGAACTTCTACTTCCCCTACGATACACACTGAAAAGGAATTCACATCTGTGTCAGAAGCTGGAATTGAATTGCTTTTGTTTGCATTAGGCAATTAGGCTCTGCTGACTATGTCTTCTACAGCTGTGGTTCACATGTAGGGTGCTCAGGAGCCCAGCCCATTAAGAGCAGCTGTTAGTGAAAGCAAGATAATTTAGCTGTCCTATTAGCACACTTCATTGAATTTTGTGAAGAGTTTACTTTTATTTTGGATTTCTCAGCTGGTTTAGTCATAGCCATGAGGACTTGTCTTTAATAGACTTTGTTGTTCAAACTCCTTTTAGCTGCCACTCCCAGAATAGTTCAAATTGCATACCTGAGTATCACAGCCGTCCAACAATCTGATCTTGTCAGGTAGACATTTTTTAACAGAAAAAATAACATGAGTAAAGCATTTCTAGACAAGAACAGTCCTGTTTTCTTGAACAACAGGACAGCATCAATAATAACAGGATTGAGACAACAAAAGGAAGAATGTTATATGATCATTAAAATTTTTAAAACTGAAAATTGCAATGAAAACAGTAACATTAGAAAATTATCTTTCCTTCCATTACTCATTGATCAAATAAAAAGGGGTATTATATCATGAACAATACTAAGTACAGATACATGCTCGTCACTGTTCACCTATTCATTTCAGTCTACTGGCTTTTCCTTTTAAAACTAGCTTACATTTCCTGAGGCAAAGCCTGTAGTATGTTTTTGCTTTTCCAGAGGCAAACTTCATTGCCTCTGAAACTCTGATGCCCTCCTACTCATCCGAGGGAATAGCCAAATCAGAATTTTGAACCATAACAGTAGATGAAGAAATTACTGCCACTGAAGAAAGCGGGGGTGCATACGTGGTCTGCTACAACAGAAATGAAAGAGCACTAAGAATCATGCACTTAAACCCTTTTCAGTGGTCATGTTTCCCCCCCTGTTGCTTTAACACAGTAAGAGCTCAAATGACCACAGTCTAAGTCAATATAACTTTTAAAATAACTTTAGATGGATGTTATGGATATATTCTAATTGGACTGAGATTTTGACTGAAATAACTTCAGATGAAGTCTTTTGGCTCTGATAAGTCTAGATGACTTAAAGCACATTGATCTCAGTGTTCAGGTACACTCAAACCTTTACCTAAAAGTAACAGCGTAAAAGTGTCTTGACATACATAGGTGTACTGGGGAATCTGCAGTTAGGAGGGAGAAGCATTTTCTCAAACTGTACAACAGATATACAAGAATACCAGTGAGTGCTTCTCCTATACATTTGCAAAAAGAAAAAGGAAAAAAAAAAGGTGCTGTCAGACAGACAAGACACACGACTGCTTGCTTCAGAACACCGTGTAACAGTCAGCTCACCTTCAGGCTGTGGTTTCTGAGTCTGCTTGCGTCACTTGGAAAAATCTGCCGCTGTTCTGCATCTCAGTGGGATCAGTTTCCCACCCTGAGCCTTCACCTTGTGCTGCCCAAGGGCTGCCGCTGCCGCCACTTTTTGCCTTCCACGACCAAACAGACAAGATCAACTAAAGCCATTCCGAATTCTCACTGTGTCCCTGCACTGCTTCCAGCAGTGTTTGGGGCAGACAGCAGTACAAGCGGAGAGTCTATTCACTCGGGCCCTGTGCTATCTTCCACCTCCAGTGCCCACGTGCCTTACTCCTGTGAACTCTTCATTAACAAGCTAGTGGGAATCACTTGTACGGAACATATGTGGTTGTCTTTGTACTATGCCCAGGAGGAAAAATACTTCAGTGCATTATTTCTACAGGAACAAAAATATAGAGAAACCAGACAAAGCACATAACTGCATTTCTTAAAGTTAGTACCCAGACCCCGGAATAAAGATTGGCAGATGCAATGTGTTCTTCCAGTCCATGTTAGCAATTGGTCAGTAATTTACTGAAGGAGGACATTAAACCATAGTGTCTTTGTTGCTAAACCACATTTAACTGTTATGAAGGCTCTTGTGGAGTGGGTCACTTTTAAAGAATTACTCACACTTCGTAGACACACACACATTCTTCCTTGTGACAGGATCATTAACAGACAATTAACAGTTTCTTTTTGTGGGGGCTTCTGCTGGCATTTTAGCAAATCTGCACAAACTGGTACAAGGTATACTTATTTGTCATTCACTCTCAGCCTTTTATATTTGTGGACAGACTTCCTATAAAAAGTATTTGCCAAATGGGGGTACTTAGTTGTTTAATAATTTTTTTGACATCGAAGTGAAACAGACCAGAAAAAATGGGGATATTAGTAACCATAGCCAAGACAAAAGAATAGGAAATTGCTCTCCAGCCGCTGTAATAGACTAGTGCGTGGATATTAACCCATCAGGAACACACCTCTCTTCTTGCATTATCACCTACCACTGTGTGTAATTGTTTAACACTTCAGTACCTTCTATTTCAGGACACGGGAATACTGATATTTCTGATGAACCAGGGAGTTCTATTGGCCATAGCCTATCATTAACCAGGGAGAGCAAAGGGCCATTTCATGACCTTTGGCTCTTACCTGGGAATCTCTCTGAATAAACTAACTAGAGTAATATGCATGTGTGGAGGCTTAATAACCACTTTCCGGAAGCTCTGGGCTGCTCATTTCAGTATTAATCATATCTATTTGCATCCTGTAAGTTCCTTAGTTGTTAATACAAGATATGAGGTTATCTGAAATCCTCTCCACGCTACTTCCTCAAGAAAAAGACTTACGACGTGCCCCAAAGTTTAACAACTTAGCCTGGCGGAGATATGCAAACTGAAAAATATACGGTATTGCATCAGGTGTTGGCCTTCGCACTACTGCCTCCAGTGACCGTCAACTCAGGATGTCCAGCAAATTGCTAGTGTTACTGCAGATAATAAGATGTAGGACTTGCTAATGACTGCCCCAAGCCATCCAGTAGCCTTGAAATATAGAATTAGCAGCATGAAATGAGTGCTGAAGCAAGTGAGTAGCCTATACATACTTTCTAGTTTAAGGCAGGCATATTTTGCACTGTAACATTCATAGAATGTAGAAAGGCACCACAAAAGCCTTGTAGAAAATTATGGCAAACAAGTAATATTTACTGAATACCCTAATTAACAAATAGTACCGGTAGAATGTATTCACATTATTTTAGAGCTTTATTTGGCCACATATAGAGTCAAACACTCCTAGAAGCATTTCCCACATATGTGATGCAGTAAGTAACAGCACTATATAATGGCCCTGAGATGTACTACTACAGCCAAGTTCAAATCTGAGAGAATATTGGAAAAGACTAGATACAAAAATATATTTAGCCTCCACAAGAACATACATAGAGGTAGCAGAGCAGGATCGAAAGACCATTGCCCAAATCACGAATGCTTTAATGAATATACAATCCCTTACGGAATAAGTCTTATAAACTGAAAGTTTTCTGCAGCCCATTCTACTCACTATCATTTTGCATTGGTTATCTGCCTCATTGAGATTCAAAGCTCAGCCTGCCTCTGGGAAAGAAAAAGCAGCAACAAAAATATGCAGTGAAACGAAGTGTCGTCTGCATCTTTATGAAACTAGAGCCCCAGAAGCCTCAACATTGCACCCACCACCAAGTACAATGATGCAAAACTGATTCAGGAATATCTGAATACGGGTCAGCCTTTGCCTAGCACCACCACAACGGAGGACATTGTGGTCCACCGATACGCTCTCCCTCACTCCATTATCTTGGCTGACGGCATACAGTTCAGGCCAGAAATAAAAGCTTGAATCTGCTTCCAAAAGGTAGACTATACCTTTGGACACAGCCCTAAGCAAAGGTTGGTGTTTAACCTTCATTATGGGAGTCACAGGAGGCACTATATCCCAGAGGCACACCTCAGGGACGAAACATATACATCGTTTCCTCATTGCTTCAAGGGGGTAATAATTTACTACTCAATCAGCAGTGTTGGCCATCATCTTGGGGCACTTCTGGTGCAAGGCTTAGACTATTTCTTCTCCATGTTTTCTGTCTGCCTCCATGCTCTGAGATGGTCGTGGATGTTGACGTGGTAGGTAGCCTGCACAGAGAAAGGAAAGAAAGTGTGTATGAGAGGGTCTTTTTTCCCCAATTCCTTTTGTAAGTGCCTAGTTCAGATAAGTCACCGGAGAACTGAATTTATATAGAAATTCCGGCCTCCACAAGACCTGGCACTTTCCTTTTGGTGCTCAGCTCATCTTTTGTATATGAATTAGATTTACTGTTTCTTTCTAATTCATTTTTTACCTAGTTGTAGGCAAAGGAATAGAAGGCAGTAGCTGCTGATGGAGAAGAGTGACCAAACAAGGTCTGGAGGGAAGAAAAGCATACTTATTCTTCTCGTTTTATTTATTTCATACAAATAACCTTAAAAGCAAGACTTTATATGCTGGACTTAATTAAATATAGTTAAAATAGTTTGTAAAATCCTAGGAAAAGTTTGTTACTGAAAAATAACAGAGAAAGGTTATAAAAGGTTGCAGACTCCACTAGAACATATGAAATAGTTTGAATCCTAAAAGTCTTGCTTCAACTAAGATTTTTTCCAACCTTAGCTGGACATAGCATCTAGAAATTTGCTTTTCCTCTAGTTTTTGTTTGTTTGTTTCCTTGCTTGGTTTTCACTTTGAAAGGAACCATCACATAAAAGTTCTCCTGGACATAGAATGCAGTGAAGAAAAAAATTACTTCAATTTTACCAAAAAGGCAGTATATGTGCTTCACATTCTTTTTCTAAGTACTTTGCTTTCATTGTATTTTTTTAATTTGCCATAGTCCACATGCATTGTTGTCTTCATGGTAAAGGATTAAACTTATTTGAAGGAGTGAAAGCAGAACTATGATTTCTATACTGTGCTCCTGGACCAGACTGGATAAAGTTGTAGGGCAATAACTTTACAGGTAAACAGCTATTTCCTATTTCCTTGAAGAAAAAGCTGACTTTAGGCTCCCTCTCTGTCACATTTTTGCTGATTGACAGGGTCAGACTAAGCTAAAGAACTGGTTTCTCTGGCTTGTCCCTATTACAGCAAGTTTTGTTGGAACTCAACATGGGCCACTAGTTCCAGACTTTCTCACCCTCCTGAACTGCCCTCTGTACTAATTCTGATCTCAGCTCCTTTACAGACTGGCAGAATGTGGTCCTGGGGAAAATTTAGCCCAATTAAAATGGGATCCAAAATTCTCATTGCTTCTAGGCTTCACCCCAGCACAGGTTATATTTAAGAAACATATTGAAACCCCAACTAGTTTCTGAAATTTTTGAATACTGATCTTGTCCCATCTTGGTGTAGCTCCCTTCAAGATGCAAGATATTGACTCATTATTACAACTGTACATAAGGCTTTAGGCCTTCCTTGTTCTTTTTACTGATCCTTTTTGTTCTTCTTATCTTACACAGTCCTTTGATGCTTGAAAATAGCTGACGAGCTAAATAATGAAGTGTGGGGATGAAATCTAAAGTACAATGTGGCAGGATGTGTTAAAGCTTTGACCTAACAATACATGGAAAAATACATGGTCTGATATAATTTCACTTCCTTCTAAATCTGCAAAAGGAAGAGCAGAAGGGAACTAACTGGTATGAATAAAAGCTGATGTTTTGTTTTTTATATATGTATGTATATATTTGTACCAATACAAATATATTTTAGACTGATTGAAACTTCTGTCTTCTCTATCATAGAGACTTCATGGCAACTGGATAACTAGTACAATTATGGCACTGCAATAGTTAAGAAAGTGAACAGTAGCCAATAGGTGAGGACAGGCTTTATAATTAGGTAATTTAGAACCTTTGGATTATTGTTTTGTTTTTCTGTGGACTCCTGATCTCCATGACAAAAATTGAGGAAGGACACCTTTTGTTATTTATTTTCAAGAGTTTAGCAACTCAGCTGAAGTGGGAGAAATTATGAGCCTGGGCATTCCTGGGGTAGGACCATTCTTGACAAATGCACCTTCAGTCAAACCAGTTCTGAAACTTTTGAATTTCTAAAGTAAAACACAGGGACATGACCCCTTTCTGAATGCAAAATGTACATAATACATTACCATTGTTACTCATGTGCAATAGAGAATCACAGAATGGTTTGGGTTGGAAGGGACCTTAAAGATCATCTAGTTCCCACCCCCCTGCCATGGGCAGGGACACCTTCCACTAGACCAGGTTGCTCAAAGGCCCATCCAGCCTGGCCTTGAACACCGCCAGGGATGGGGCATCCACAACCTCTCCGGGCAACCTGCTCCAGCGCCTCACTGCCCTCACAGTGAAGAACTTCTTCCTAATATCTAATCTAAATCTACCCTCTTTCAGTTTAAAGCCATTACCCCTTGTCCTATCACAACATGCCCTTGTAAAAAGTCCCTCTCCAGCTTTCTTATAAGCCTCCTTTAAATAATGAAAGGCGCAATAAGGTCTCCCCGGAGCCTTCTCTTCTTCAAGCTGAACAACCCCAACTCTCTCAGCCTGTCCTCACAGCAGAGGTGTTCCAGCCCTCTGATCATCTTCGTGTCCCTCCTCTGGACTCAGCTCACAATATCTTAATTATGGTCATATCAGTGACCAGAAAAAGTGCAAAATAATCTGTACGTTGGTTTCAAATTCCCTTCTAGTATAAATATAGCTACCAAAAGCACAGTTTGATGAGTGGGATGTTCTTCCATTTAATTCTCTTCCTATAAGCACCTAAATCCTTTCCCCATACCAGACCTGGTGCGTGACAGGAAGTAATATATTAACCTTTGCCTGATCTGATAGCACACAATGGACTGGTAACCTTAAAACCAAGATTCTTCCATTAGGCAAATCATCAGATCACTGTTCAAATGCCAAAAAGACAGCATTTCCTTTATTGAATGGCCATCCTGAGATGAGCAGACATCAAAATCCAACCTATTATTGTACTGCTTTAAAGCTTCTCTCTTATAGAGGTGTATAAGGAAAAACATGTTGTCAGGCAATAATCAGTCTACTTGTTGTTTTTTTTAAGTTTAGATACCTGAAGTAGATACTTTTGAATAATAAGTAAAATTCAACATTGAGTGTTCTGAATTGACAGAATTTAGTGCTTTGGGAAAGTACATATAGATATACTTACCTTATAATATACTATAAAAAATGGTTTTGACTAGGAGAGGTTAAAACAGAGGGAGAAAAAAATGAGTAAAATTATAAATACCAGTTTGCATTTTATGCTGAACATATGTATTAGGTTGTCTGCAACAATTAACATGCTGTATTATTGACAGTTGTCACACTGCAGGGAAGCTTGATGCCTCCATGAAGGACTATGCTTGAGAAGCAATGGGATGGCAAATTAAAGCGGTAATAAAGGAAGCAACGTCTTCCAGGCAAGAAAGCTTTGCCTAATCTAAGATACTGAGAATCTGGGCTCAAACAGAAAGTGAAATCAGACTAGGATAAGGTGCATCTCTAACATTTAAGTGTTTTAAAGATAAGATGACTTTAAAAAATTCTTTGCTAAATTTCTGTTTCTGACTTCCCAGCCATGTTGTCCTTACAGTGATTAACCTAGAAGCTTGGGAATTTGACATGTAATCCCACTGATGGAAACAGCGGTGCTCTACATAGTCCTATCTGGCTATCTGTCCTATAAGGACACAAGTATCCCACCCGTGAACAGTGGGACTTGGTCAGGCTCGAACAGATCTGTCCAGCACATTTCACCATAAATTTACATCCCTCTGTAACATCTGTCTCCTCTTCCCCATTTGCTAGTGATTTTTCTAAAGTGAGGCCAAATGTCCCAGTGTTCTTCCTGGCTCATCTGTCACTGTCTGTTTGGGTCTCTCAAATGTACAGGACAACGTACTCTGTAAATTAAACTTTATTATATGAGCTCGTTAGGAAAGAAAACTAACAAACATGACAAACAAGGGCTCAATCCCCTTTGTACAGACTGGTCTAACACGTGAATTCGTTAATTCATCACTTAATGAGATTTCTAACTCACAAATTCTTTAATTCATAACTTGCAGCTCATAACTTGTAGCTCGTGCACCTACGAACAAAATAGTTACCTACCTAGCTGACGGTGAGAGCGCTCATCCTTTCTCCTCCATCATGGTGCGGGCATCCCCTGTATCCCACCTGGAAGCACAAAAGCCTTGGGAGTCCAGCTGCTGTTGGATCCACCTCAAAAACTTTTTGGGTAAGCTGATGTATCTACAACTTCCAGCTTGGAAGTTTGGTCGTCTTCTTTCCATTTTTTAGCGGATTTTGAAGAAACTGCCTAACAATTGCTAATGCAAGGATTATGGCTGCAGGAGACCGCAAGCTGTAGGTGACAGTGGCTGCATAATGACCTTTAGCCATTTCTGGCCACTGCACCCTGCCTACGTGTTGCCCTCGCTTTGAGGTAATGGTGCTGCTCCCAGCAACCATCAGGCCTTAGCATGAGCTGGCTTAGCCAAAATCTGAGCAGGAGTTGAGTGAACAGTCATACTCATCTTAGAATTTTTCTGATCATTATTCTGCTGGCAATGGTAGGGCTACTCAAAGAAAGGTCTAGATACTTCTCTACTTCAGACCTGCAAATGATTTGTGAACAACAACAAAATTAAAAAGAAAAAAAAAAAGTTCTGGAGATCATTTTTAGAAATGGAACTTCAGCAGATATTCCTCCTGTATTATGACAAACTATTTACTCTTTAGCATATTCAAGCATATTCTCTACTAGCTCGACTGAATTGTTTGAGAGCAAAGAATTTGTCATCTTAAATTTGTCTAACAATTTTGACACTTATTTCAGGTTTCTTTAGAAACAGAGTTTAGCAATATGTAGCCTCGTGTCATTTAATTGGTACCTTTTTTCATTAGCAATTGGTGTTGGTGAATATAATACTTTGGTGTATAGATTAGATGTAGATGATAACACATGATTTTAACCAAAATACTTCAATGGTTATGTGTAACTTTCCTCCAGAAGAAGAGCTATGTTCAAACTATGTCTGTTCTTATTAATGACTGTGAGCCATTCTGCAAATGACTGTATTTTATACATTCGCAAGCACACAAGTTAAAGAAATGAGGAATGTGCATGAGAACACGCTCCTTATTGATATAATCCTTGTCTCTGCAGAACAGTCACTGTACTTGCAGTCTACTTGTGTAACTAAATATGGTTTTATATTACAGTGAGCCAAATTAATCATTTTTCATCACTCAAAAGGAGAGATCCCACTTCCTCTTTCCTCCATCTTCCTTTTCTAATCAAACACTGTTTTCACCTTCTGTTAATTCTGGCACTTCTCTGCTTGCACTCTGAGCTTATTCAAGGTAAACACACACGTACTTTTGCTCGGTTAGTGAATTGAGTCAGCTTACCATGTGATCAAAGGAGTATTGCCAAAAGCTGGGGAGAGGGAACTACACAACTGAGAGCAGGCAGACAGGTCTCAGCTGCAATGTGACACCAATTTCCACACACACACACTCTCCATGAAAGCTTATTATTACTGAACTTATTATTGTAGGAAAGCTTATTACTAGAGTAAGGCACTGTGTTGTTATTGATTTTACTATCACACATCATGGTGAGATAATTTTTGCATTAAAAAAATCTTGTGTAGACTTGGAATAGCATAAACTTTGCTTAGCTTGCTTTTACAACAAATGCCCATAGCATGCAAGTCAATCCTAGGCAGTTTATTTTGCAATGTACTTCAGGTAATCCAGGACTGTATTGGTAATTTTTTCCTAAAAAATGGGAAAAACTTGCTGGTTTTTACGCTCATTATAAAGAGCTTAGGTACAGAAAATGAGAGGGAAAGAGGTTTTATTGTTAATGGGGAATCACCATCAAAATAAACATTCAATACAGAGAAACACAGTTAAACATAACCATCAAAGCACCCATTGTCTTCATTGGCTTTTTAAATAAACGCATAGAAAATACGACAGTTAGAAAGATATTCAGTGTGTCTCCTCAAGCACTGATAATAAAATTTTCAGAAAGAAGCAAATGGGCTAAACCGCCTCTGTTCCCTTCCATCAGGTGACTCCTTAAAGCTTAAGTATCTGTAAGGGCTTGAGGTCAAGGTCAACCCTTGATATCTCTTAAGTGCTATATATAGTCTGAGTATAGCACAACTACCGTACTGTTTTCAGGGCAAAGAGCAGAGAACAGACCTGTGCTGAACACTGAGGAGATAGGAGGTTGCACCCTTAATAAAATTAAAGTGGGCTCTGCCCTTTCCAGGTTGTGATAGCTGACTCAATGTTGTTTGTAGGGAAAAAGAATAATTACTAATTTATCAGCAGCGAAATGAAGCAGTGTGTTTCTTTTCAGATGCATTCCAGGAAACACTGGAATTCAAGTCTGAAATTACAAGCAGACTTGGATTAGTAAGGAAAGTTTTACCCTTTTATCCCATATCCCTCTGCTACGCTCGCTCAACAAAACAAGATGACACAACATACCAGCATTGCAGTACAGAATAACTCTATGCAGCACAGGGCACAGACTTATCAAGATACTTATGCAAATTCAAAACTAACTAGCTAAGAGGTCAGCATTGTGGTTACCTCAGTGCAGAGCTCTGTCGCTGTGTAATTATTCTTACTGGGAAGCAAGATATGTTATTGAGAGCAGAGTCCACGCTGATGTAATTATATTGCTTTGGGAATCAAAGCTGGTATCTCTGTACAGCACTGAGCTGCCCTCTGTAGACATACCAGCTTAATCGGAACCAGCTCCAGCTTTGCTTTGTAAAGCTGCACTCTGTGATGGAGATGCATCCAAAGTTTCAGGCTTTGGACAGAAGGATACGCTTTACAGTCCAAGTAAGATTCCATTGTATTGCACCATTACCTGGGTGAGCCTATCTGAAGTTATGAGCCGTTTATTAAGCATGCCATGGAAAGCATCATGTTGCAAGTTCATTTCCGCTTGCTGTTTGAAGCAGTGTAACCCAAACACTTAAAATAGTCTTGAAGGAGTCAGGGACTCATTAGATGTGAGAGAGGTCAGGTTGCACATATGTGTTGGGAACATCCCATTATTCAGTCAGCACCAATTTACGCATAATTGAGATAAAGCAGATAAGTGGATGGGCACAGCATTTCAAAGGAATTCTCACAGTCCACTAACTCAGCACATTACTTGATTTTGGTGAAATACATGAACCATCAGTCCAATGGAAATATGAGAAATACAGACTATAATCAAGAAACTGATAAACAGAGAAGCAAAAGGATAAACTCAAGTCAGAACAGTGATTTTAAAACAGCCTCCCTACCATCAGAACTGTTGAGTAAAACCTGAAAAAGGGGCCACTGCTCACTGAAAGAAACCTGGAACCTTTGACAGAACATCTAGCAAAGGATATTTCACTAAGTGCGACTGGAGAGAAATCTTGATAATCCCTGTTGCACAAAGAGCCTTCTGCTGCACGATGCAACAGCGTCATGCGCAGCATGCAAAGCTCACAGGAAGTTGAAAACAGAGACACTGTTATTCTTTTTACTGCATATTAAACATACTGTATATTAGCAGGTATTCCCCCTAAGAACATTCAAAGATGTATGCACAGAACAATCAGCTAACCCCAACACCTATTTTGTTTCTTTTCAGAAGGCATTATCCTGCAGAGACATACAGCGTGGACTTTCAGCTCTATGGAATTCCAGTTTGGCCATCAATATCATCACGTTCAGATGTGTAAAGTGACCTGTAGGGTTTTAACCACCAGATAACAGAACATTTCCATGTGGAATCACTAGGTTGATACCGGATACATCTCTTCACTACTGTTTGGCATTGCCGCAGACTTGGTAATGAAGAATTGAATAGACAACAGAAACACCAGCAGAGTACGTCTGTGCAAAACCACACAAGACCTAGATTTTGGGTCTACCGAGCACACTTACAAAATGCTACAAACAAGGAAAAATAACCTGGCAGAAATAATAGACCAGATTCAAAATCAGTTAAGACACTTGAACCCCCATAATATCATGTCTAAAGGGAAAAGCTTCAACAAAGGAAAAAGGTTCCCCAGCCACTACCACCCAAGCAAAGACATAACTCAAGTAGGTAGCACATCAGGTTTAAAAAGCCACTAGCAGCATTTACTAAGGTTTTTTTTTATGCAGTAAAAATAATGTATATTATGTTCATTATATTGTATTATATTTTAAATAACATATCTCTTAGAAGGAAGCTTCTCTCTCGTAATTAAACTGAACTACAAGCGAAAGACATGGGTCACCCTAACACATTAGCTGTCCAGCTATTTCTTTAGATTTTGCTAGAAAATACATGAGTTACCTTCTAGTGAAGAACTAATGGTTTAGAAAGTCTTTAAGATCACCTTTCATTTTCCTAGACAAATGGCATAGTACTGCTCATCAACACCTGAATGAAAAAGAATGCAAAGTTCTGTTTCATGAGCTGGGTTCTAGCACAATACATATGACTACTCGCAATAAATAACTGTAAAAAATTTGAACAAATTCTTTCTTGCAAGGTTATATGTATGGCATGACTTGTAAATGTTCTTTTATCAACGTTAAGCTCTTCGGAATAGAAACATTTCCCCATTCACCATCTGTACACATCACATCATCAGCTTCTAGCCAAATTCACATTACAATACACTGGCATTTATAATCCAATTAAAAATCAAAATGAAAAAAAAAAAGTGATCTATAAACAATCTAGGTGTCCAAGTGATATGTTTCTGTGTCTACGTATGCCTATATTTCATTCAACATAAACTACAAAGTCCCTGGGATAAAGAGCGTCTGTGATGGCCAGATCAGATGAGGATACTTAGACCCCGGGTTTTTACAAACATGAGAAGCCAAACAACACCCTTACTTAGATCTTATGTGGAATTTTTTAACGTGCTCTGGAAAGAGCTCTTAATCATTTGCAAATCCAAGATACAACGAGATAAACTGGATCGCCTAAACTTGCTGACTCCCTCAAACCCCGAGCTGAGACGGGACCAGCCCTGCTCCCTGTCACACCAGCCATCGCTTCGGAAGCCACGGGCCCTGTGGGGGGGTGGCTGTAGCGGGGGTGTGCCTCCGCTCCCGCCGTTCTGTGCCCCCAGCGCGGAGGCACGTCCCCGTCATCCACGGGACAGGATACAGGACACGGGACAGGATGCCGTGTGACCAGACGCGAGGACCGAAACCACATCCCTCTGCCATTACTGTGCACCTTGGGAAAGCTAGCTACGGTGTTCTGGTAAAGTTGTACCAGCTGAAAGAGCTGTGTCTAAAAGAGGAAATTGGTTTTACCTTTTCTAAAAAGACGCGACGCTTCAGCCAGCTTTAAAAACTAGATGCCTTTGAAGCCTGACTTTAAGTATCAAAGCAGAGTTACTCCATTCCAGGACATGCAACTGGGAAAAGCTAAACTATCTGCGAAGTGACCTAGTGACAGCAGAACTGTGGGACCTCTAACAATTCCAAAAGATAAAAAGCATTAAAAAAAAAGCCACTATTGTTCTCAGTTTGCATGAAGTAAACACTAAAAAAATGGTCTGTAAACACAGAGAAAGGATTTCCCGCAAGTTAGGTGGGGTATTCAAAGCTTGCAACTGAATCAAATTGAGCCAAAAATGCAAGAATTCTAGGGACGTTTAAACTCTCATACAAGTGGATGTGTCTGTGTCTGCCTGTGCACATGTGAGTAAAATCATAAGTATTTCCGACCTCTTAATTACTGCAGAGGATATAACAGTGTTTGCACAACAGTAGTTTCCTGTTACTGATATATATGGGGGGGTTTTTTGTAAGTATTAAACTCTGCAGCAGGGACAGTCTTGGTTTTACTGTCTGAAACACTGAACGTGTTACCAATTGTCTTACTAGACATCAGCAAATTACATTTCTGATACTAGAATTTAAGAACATATCCATTTTAATATTTTAATCAACAGATACTCAAGACTGTAGCCTGTAACAATTCATACAGCTTGCACTGAAACCCTCAGAAAAGATTGTAGATCAGCAGGAGCTAGTCTGCACAGACTTGGCAATGATGAAATGTAGTTAATGAGAAAGTTTTAAAATGCATTATTTTTTAAGGTAAACACACAAGTTAAAATGGACCTGATTTTTATATTTTAGGAGGGCTTTAATATATGGGAATGAGAACTTCCTGAAATACATGCTTTTGTGAGAAGATGGCAGAGTAGGGAAGAACCTTATTTAGCAAAGATGGTTTATACCAAATTTACCAGTTCCCCTCTCCCCAAATCTCAGTTGCAATACCAGTTGCAGCTGACTGACAAACTTCCAGTGCTGTCATTCATCAAGTCCCATTGTGGGTGAAATGTTTCTGTTAGGATCCCAAGTTTCTACTGAGAGAGATGTCTGGGCTGCTGGATCTCTTCTGCTCAGAGAGTACCAAAACAAGGAGTTCTGATTCAAGTGCAGACATTTTATGCAGAGAAACACTCAAAAGGCTTTGCCTCTTGTTGAAGAATGAAAAAATAAAGGTCAAAAGCTCAAAAGTTCTCATCAAAACACCCTGATACCAGGTTTGGTCAGTCTTGTATAGTTTTTGAATTATGATCTTGCTTATAATTAAACAAAATTAAAAATCTTACATTTAACATTCACAGAGATGTAGAGAGACTAAATCTTTAAACTCTAATGTACTTCTAATCTGTGTTGCACCGTTATGAATATGTCAGACTTAGAATTGAAGAAAAGCACTAGTTTATTGATCAAGCAGAAGTCTTTGGCTGCTTTTTGGTTTCACAAACTAAGTGAATTACTCAACTATTTCAACATTTTTTTCTTTTAAATAAAATAACCTTTTGTTCTATTGGGGAAAAAAAAAAAAAAGCAGGAACTTTCCTTACTCCTGAAAGGATGCAAGTCAGTGACTTGTCTTCATACCTGTCCAATCTATCCTTTTCAGGAGTCAGCATTTACCCAAAAGCTGTCTTGGTTGTTTCTTTGCTGACAAAAGACCATGCCCTCACAGTTATAGTAGCTGATTAGTGAAATACCTTGTTTTACTGAGGCAAGAGTTCCTTCATCCCACCTGTCATTTCACTAAGTCTGCAACTGTTGTCAGCCAAGCTGTTTTCACTTGTTTTAAGGTCTGCTGAATCTGCATTTAAACTGAACGGCACAGTCCTGGAAGCCAATGTTGATCTATGAACTCTCTCAAGTGAATTCTCTGTGCTCCAGAAAAATTGGGATTACATAGGCTCCAGTTCCATTTGCAATGACTATAGAAACAAGACGGCTGCTCTGGCACAGAAATTATCGGTTTCCTGTCCCAACCACAAGCACCTCCAGAGTTGTTGACAACAAAGGAGGAACACCACCATCTTAACTACTTTTCACACTGGCCTGAATGTGCCTGACCGTATTTTTAAAGAACTATGTGGCAGTATGCGGGCAGTGGACCGTAAATGACACAATTTACACATCTATGGTGTTCAATACTGATTGAAACTTCAGCCTCCATCTGCTTAAAAATGCTATAGCAGGGAGCAGGAGACAACATTGGGAATGTAGACTCAGCACGGTATCCTTGACTGCCTTCCAATTGCTCACAGACCATAATTATGTGTTGGTTATGCCCCATAGCACTCTGTTATGTGTGTGTCCTTTCCTCATGTGAAAAAACATTAGAGGAAAACTCTGAAAAACTTTGTAAAGATTTTTGCTGCTTGAGCCTGTTCATTAAGTTTCCACATCTTGGGGCTAGTTGGATACACAGAATGACATAAATAACCCATCTTTTTATAACATGAAATGACTCAGAGCTGCCATAGAGTGATTTTTTTTTTAAGGGCAAAGAAAAAGAACCAGAATGAATTCTTCAAATTACTATATAAGGAAATGCTTTTATGGCATTTTTGCATTTATAGCATTCCTGCATTAAGGCAGGATTTTTCATTCAGATTCAAACTAAGTAATGTTTATCATACGGCCAATCTTTGGAATATAAGGAACTCTGTCTTCCCTGGAGCAGTATGTTTGTTCACATGCTCCATATTGCATGTAAAGCTCATAGTAAAACAAGCTCAGATGGGATCAGAATAGAAAGTATGAATGATAAGATGTTGCTCAGTCGGCTCATTGTGACCAAAAAAGACTAGGGAGTGTCACACAAACAGCCCTGTAAACAGATTTTAGAGGCTGTAACTAGGAACAGGAGCTAGCTGGCTCCGAGGAGCCAACTACTCCTGCTTGGGAGTAGTAACCTACTTGCTTATCTCAGCAGCTAAGTGATTTACACAAAATGCACGGATTTACACACCTAGAGAAACACTATCAGCTCCAGGATAAGCAGTGCACTCCAGCAAAGTTTGCATGTATTCTAAATATTCCTGCCAGGAAATCCAGATGTCCATGCACATGTGATAAACACTTACAAAGGCTGGGAAAGGTCAATCCATTGCAGCAGCAGGTAACTTCTCAGTGCCTACTGAAGTTTATGTTCTCTTTGCATTCCAGAAACTTGACAATATCAGTGTCGGGAAGGTCAGACATACCCAGTTGTATAGAATTTGTGTGAACAGACTAGCCTAGAAGCCAAAGGCATGTCATGTTTTCAGTCCTGCAACAAGTTGAAAGATACAGCGTTCACTGGAAATATGTCACTGACAGTGCAATATTCATCCAGATTGGCAAGCTGCACTGACTGACTTCTAGTGGAGCAGGGTCACAGCAAATCATTTTGGCATCTTGGGCAGCTTACTGTGTCTTGCTTAGGAGCACTTTTGCATTCCATAGGCCTATTTTAAGAAGGCACCCAGTTTGAGGCGAGGCTGGCACAACCTTTCTACCTCCTCTCTCTCTCTCTCCAGCTCAGAGAAGCAAACCTTCAGCACTGTGCCCGAAACAGTAGGAGTGATCCATGTTTGCTGGGGCTGTGGATGATGACTGTGTGAGAGTGGGGAAGCTGATCACTGTCTGAGAGTCAAAGCTGTCTGACTTGTCCAAAAACAGAGTTTGTCTTCTTTACAATTGCAGTCTCCGCATGGAAATGACTGTTGCTCACCAGTAACCCACCTTGCCTCTGTCATGTTTATCAGCAGTGGATGGAGCAGGACACTGTGTGATATGTCTGTGACCACTGGCACTAGATTCCATTCATTTTTTCATGTCTGACTTCGTACAGTTGTATAAAGCTTGTTGCACGCACTCCCACTGCCCAGCGGGCCGGACCACCCACACTTATGTTGCAACTTCGTTCAACCTTGAAGGTCCTCTGTCATTAGCAAAGTTTCTCTTCTGTTGGTCTTATTACCATCTTGGTTTCATAACCCTATTTCTTTTTGGAAGTGAAGTCAGGCAGTCTGGAGGAAATTGTGACGAACACAGGTAGTTGTTGCCAACATATACAAAGCAGAGAATCACTTCTGAATCAGGATCACCTGCAAAGGAAGGCGGTGGCTTTGGGCTCACTCAAATACGACTCACCAGTGGGCCAAAAGACGGGCACGACATGGCAGCAGAACTGTAGGATCTCAAACCCACTTTCTCAGACCTCTCTGGTTAGTCTGTCCTGTAGCTGCAGATATTACTTCCTATACATGAGAACTACCTCAAGACAGAAAAGTGCGCGACAGTGATTATTCTACCACCCTGGTAATTACCGATTAATTTGGCATATAAATAGCTCAAACGTTAGGGCTGTCATAATAGACATATGTGACTCTATCCAAGAACAGTACGACAACCAAGGTGTATCATTTATCTATATCGATTGTCACAAATGGTTTTAGATAGCTGGCATTCTCTAAATCAAAGGCGGCTATTGATTGTACAAATGTTTGGGTTTTTTTACTCTATACCTTAGGGTTCATAAACAGAGAAAAATGTTTCTCCATGGTATGTCAGTGTTTCGTCTCCATATGGGAAGTTCACCTACAGTAATGAGATATATAGAAAAGACCAAGACATAATACAGTGGCACATCTAAAAGCTGACAGACAGACAGAGATTCCAGACAAAAAAAGCATGTTCCTTTTGACTGCTGCTTGATGTGTTTTGCAGAAGCTCAGAAGAGCAAGTAGGAGAGAATCTTGCACAAGGGAGTAGGAGAAAAGCAAGCTTGGAAGTCAGAAAGGAGGACTCAGTGGAATGATACAAATTCAAAAAATGAGGGATGTATTGTACTCATACACTGATACTAATTTCAGCTTTTCATCAGTATACATTTTTTTTCATAGAGGACGTCTTAGGAATGCTACATGTCTCTGGCTTAGTGTACTGGTATCACAGTTTAATCAGATTTGATAAGTGTTATCACATTTAGTGTTACTTTTGCTGCACATTCATGCATAGTTTGTAATACTGTTCTTGTTACAAGGTTGAAGTTTCCATGTTATTTCAGAGTCTTTGAATATATTATGATGATGATGATGATATAAAAGGGAGATCCATGATCCAAAACAGTGAGAAGAAAAAGTCAACTCTTTTTTATTCAACACATAGCAATACCAAAAAATTAATACTATTCTTATAAAAATCAGACTCCCTTGCTATGTATTTCAAGAAAGTTGTTTGCCTTTGCAACATCATTCACTATCCTCTCCCTCTCCCCACCCTTTCTTTTTCATGGCATTAGAGCTATAAGGCAAAAAGCAGAAAAAGTTAGCTTCCTCATGTGCACTGCTACTCCCCAGGTGTGATACGAAGCATCACAGTAAAAACTGGTTGCCCTGCCAACCTTGAGACCTGAATGACCACTGACAAGCTGGCTGTTCCTGTGAACATTGTAAAGCCACATAATGACAGTGTATTAGTGAAAAGCTGAGTGTTAACGTGGGTTCTTTCATTCTCTCCAACATATCACTTACTGAGTCTCTCTTCTCTGTACGTCTGTCTTTAAAACAGTCACCTGGATATCACCCTTTTCAGGGAATTAAGAGTCAGCTAGGCAGAAGTGAAGAGATGAAGCACCATGCTCGGGGACACAGAGTGGGACACTGTTTCTGTTTGTATGTACTTACAGAAATAGGGAAGCGGTTCCAGGTGGTGTGCAGAACAGCTGAACAGCGGTCAGGGTGCAGGCAAGGTGGTAGGAAAGGCACTTAACCCATGAAACAAAGAAAGGCTGGAAAAATGTTAGTGTCATTAAGTTATTTAAACATCCCTACCCACCTATGCTGAAGTTACATTCCACTGTATCAATTTCTATTTACTGGATTTCACCCCATGCAGGGGTTTTGTCCTCTGCTTGTGGTTCAGGCTGATTCTTTGGTGTTTTTCAGGGTCTTCTAGTTCTCTGTGTCTGTATCAGGGCTTATGAGAGCCAATGCGTCTGACATTCTCGTGTCTGTGTTACTGAGACTGCCGTAGCCTAGTTAGCAAGATACCGTAAAACTTGTGATAGAAATAGCAGACCATGGTAATTCTCATCTAGAATCTACTTATGAGGTATTTAGTAAAACCAGAATTCATCCCATGTATTCCTTCATCTGCATCATGGTGGTTGTCTATATAACTGCAGATCAGTTAAAGTAATGCAGATCCTTCTGGTGAAAAAAAGTCTCCACTCCAAGCTTCTCAGTGTATGACCCCAGCCAATAGCATATATGGCAGACGAAGCACGAAGAGCTCTGGTCTGTGAACTCCTTATGAATTAGGCCATGACCATGTACAAGTCTTCAGATCAGTGTTTAAACAGCACAATAACCGCCTCTCTACCAGGACTCCAGGACAGAAGAGGCAACATGGATGAACAGAAAGCCTGGAAGCAGCAAAACACGGTAGAAAAACAGTGGCAGGTTTTGACAGTCTTGCAACATGACACGTTTCACAATATAGAATCACCCATACTGGTGTTGGTGCTAGTAAACTCGTAATATTATTTAAGTAAAATGCCAATCATAAAAGCACAATTTAATGTCAGATAATTTACAATAAAGCGTTCTAATCTGGATGTAAGACATTGTAAGATGAACCAACTCAAGGTAACCCACAACAGATTTCAAATGTAGACAAACCCTAGTGACCTCAGAACTAAGCATGCTCTGAGATATATTTGTCCTTAACCTTTAGTAGCCCTGTAATAGTTTTATTAGTTTTATACTGTCATGTAATTCTGAGCAAACCAACAGACTCAAAAGGAAAATATTCAGGAAGGATTTAATGTTCAAATATGGAAAACAGGTGACACTTGTAACATACATAATTACGTGTCACATATGTTTTAAGTACCTATATACAAACATACTTGGGTTTTACTGCTTTATGTTTATAGAGCGTACTAGGAATGGTGTTAATTTATCAGGCAATAAGCAGCCACTGCCATCTATTGGAGACATTACTAAAATACAGAAATGACATTCTACTGCCAGCAAAGGGATCTGGAGTACAGTATCCTTTCTGGAAATAAATGCTCAGTATTTTATCACATACAAAAACTGTTACAAGACTATTATCAGGGGCTGTTACCTTAGATATAGACAGATTACAGGTAAGGAAGTATAAACAAACCAAATTTTGTTCAGCTCCGTTTCAGAACCGTTGTTAAAGTTTGCTTCTAAGATACGAAGTAATTGTAATCAATGTCATGCCCATACCCTGCACCACACAGCTGTGCTGAGTGCTCCTGCACTTGCCCATCATCTCTGCTCTTCCACCTGATCCGCGACAGCTCTTTACAACAACAGCAACTGTTGCAGATGTCTTTTAACATAATACAGTTCTGATTTGTCATACGCTATTCCCATTGAAACTTGTTCCTAGGGCAACAATAATAAACAAGAAATTCACAGCAGTCAACCTCAGAAATTGTTCTCCCTGCCAATGTGGACTACGGCATCAGCAGAGACTGAGGGTATGGACTAGTGACCTCACGCTGCTGGTCGCTCACAGCCACCGACCGACCACTCACCAGCTAAACTGGGGTAACTGAACACGTGTGCGCTTTTAGCCTCCCCAAAAATACATTGTGAAAGAAAATGTTATCTCAAATCCTACTCTAAGACTTGTTGAAAGGCAGGAAAATAACACTTAATCTCTCTTAATTTTAGAGATAACGTGAATACTCTATTCACCTACAAGATCCCCTTGTAAACCATGGAGAGAAAGTCATTAAAAAGGTTATTCCTACAACTTGTCGTAGGTATCTGTCTTACAAGATGAATCATGGTGTGGAGACGTCTGTCTTCACAGACTACAAAGAGAGTTTAGATTTGAAGATCCAATTTTGAGATGCCTCAGTATAAGATAAGGTAAAGTGATGTGCACTGCTCCCCAAAAGTGAGCTTCTGCTCCCTTCTGCCCCTCACCTTCCTGTCCCCAGCATGTCTCATGTCTTCTGCTGTCCGTGGTGGATTTTGGACCTTTCCATGAGGGTCTTTAATGGAGTAAAATAACAGAAACCAAAAAATGTCAGTTTTCGGCCTTGCTAGTGAGTTAAAACATCTCACAGGAGAGTCTGACAAGCACCAGACCCGCACAGAGGAAGGGACAGCAGCGTGTGACCTGGAAAAAGGGAGGACAGAGTAAAGCAGGGCAAGAGAAAAAAAAACCTGTAAGACATGCTACCTTCAGGAGTAAGAAAGCATCTGATCAGCTCCGCCAATTGTAAAACTTGAGATTCACAATCTGTTTTCACGTAAACCCTTTGAAAAAGTCAGTCTAGAAGAGAAATGTCATTTTTACTTACAGTTCAATTGCCTTTTTTTAATTAAGAAATGTAGGCAATTACTGTGAGAAAAGATTAAAGGCTGTATGTTACACTTAATAGACATCTGTATACAAAGAATAATACATTCAGAAAGCATCTGGACAGAGCAAACGGCAAATAAGGTTGGTGGATCTCTTTCCAAAAGAAACACTGACTTGCTCACTTGTCAAGAGTACATCTGGACCTTGGCCGATCGCTGAGGCCAAGCTCCACAGAGGGAATTTTTGACACTCTAGGGCTTGAGTAGAAGTTTGGTACTGAAGTTCAAGGTAGTGACCCGACGACCCCAACATCCAATGGTCAAAAAAAAAAAAAAAAATCAATGAGATATCTTAAATATGTTAGTACCTATCTAAATATGTTAGTGCCTATCTCTTGCACTATAAAATTCCTTACATGGCTAAACATCAGTTTCTACAGTCTAAACACCTGTATAAATCAGCTTAGTTTTTTAAATCTCATTTCTTTTCAAATTTTGTTTTAAGTCTGTACTGTACAGACATGTAACACTTCTAAGTTGAATACTATTTTACTTCAAAAGTTGAATCCAAATGTATCAATTAAAGGACCTGTAGGGAAATTAGAAAACACTACTGTTCTTAACATTATGTTCTGTAAGTCAACGAGACTATCATCAGAAATTGGAAAAATACACTCAGAATGTAAATTTATACACTGAAATGTTGCAGTATCTCAAGTGTACAGCATCCCAAGGGAAGCAAGTACTTAGTTTACTAGCTGTATGACACTCATAAATTGGTTTATTTTTGGCTATGAGTGGAAAGTTTTCAGTCGTTGACCTTACACATAGTATCTGATTTTTTTTTTATTTTGTTTTTTTTCAGAACACACTTTCCATTTTCTGATCAGGTTTAACCAGAACCTTGGTTTTGTTTGAGGAAAAAACAACCAAGTGTCCTGCCGTAGCACAGACTGAATACCAGCTGAAAGCAAAGAGCACCATCTGCTGAGTAACCACCACTCCTTGCTCTAACACATTTAAGGATATTTGGAGATCTCCTCACAAAGGTCCAATCCGCCCCGATCTTTATTCATTATCCTAATAAACACCAGAAACGCTCTAAGGTAAAATATAACAGTATGAAATTATTTCATGCAATTTCAGTTGCAAAACAAAAGACACTGAACACAGCATGCCTCTTAGTGTTCAGATTACAGATTTAATGCTAGTTTATTTATACTTGTTATGAGTGCCAATTCAAGTGCTATTACAGTAAAAAGCAGATCAGTTACTACTTTCCCCCCTTTTGTTTAGTAAGTATGAAAAACGTGGAGTGTAGTTTCTTATGTGTTCAAACAAGGTTGAAAATTAGCACATTCTTTCACAAGTAATCGTTTTAGGGCAGAACTCTTATGTGATAAATGTTAACAGGTAACTTCAAGGAAAAGTTAATTGCTATACAAAAGTTAATAATTTAATAGCTCAGAGAGTTGAATTATGCAGTATTACATGAACAAGTTTTAAAACATATCCTACTTCTTGTATATACATATATATACAGCAGTATACCACACCTATGCTTAACAACTTTGCTTATCAGCACTTTCTATAAAGGATAAATAGTAGATAAAAAAAATCAAATTGAGGTATTTGAGAGTCAAGTTTCTATACTGACTTTCCCAGACTGTATCAAAATATCAAAATACTACAATTCAACTTTGATTTTGAAAGTATACTAGAGAAGATGCTCTAAAAAAGTAAGTTGAAACTTTTTTTTTTTTGAATGATTAATTCAGTGAATGTCATCTTCAATTCTCTCAGCAAAAAGATCAGAGTAAAGGCTTCTTTCTTTACATGGGACATGAAGGACTGGCATGTCTAAATTTCTCCCTCTAGTGACCTCTTCTGTGTATTTTGAGAATAATAATCATATACTATAACTTAGCATGTATTTTACCCACATGGTTCACTGAAAACATATTAATAGATATGGAGGACTTCGTCTCCATACGAAGCAATCTGATATGGATTAAAATCATTCTATACAACTGGTTGTAATCTGTGCACTGCAGAACACACTATTTTTTCCACTAAGTGTTCCACATAAGGGAGGGGATATAGAATGCTGCTTGTTCCTTGCAGAAGTCCCCTAAGAACGCTCACAGCAAAATTTTAGCATGCCCAAGCAATCTGTCCCAAAAGAAAGCCAACAAAAGTCAGACCACGATGTCCCTTGACAAGATTCATAGCTGTCAGTATTCGGAGTCCCTTACCAGTATTTCGCAGCTTCACCTTCACAGAGCATCTTGCAGCCACCCACTATTTCAGGGACTTTCTTCTAGAGAGAACTGAACGGATCCTGGAGAGGGAAACACCAACGGAGGTGCTTTAGTGGATTGTGAACAATGAGGTCTGAAATTCTAAACTGATTCTTTGTCATACTGACACAGACAGCTAAAGACTGGCATTAAGCAGCTTCTTCCTTTCTCCAGCATTTTGAAAATGAAAGAAAAAGTAGTCATGCTTTTTGGAGTCCCAAACTCTCACCCGCATTATAGCCACTTTGCTAGGTTATGTTAATAAGAGCAGCATGAGAAGCTAAAACTAGCATGGTATGATCACTGCTGCGCTGTCCAGTGGTGTACAAGTTCCTGATAGAACAGGATTTGTGGGTGCAGCATCCAGTATGGTTTGGGAATCTCTTGTTCCAGTAATGATTGTAGTAACTCATATGACAATTTGGACTGCAATGGATATATGTTGCTTAAACATAGATCAAGGGCCGTATCACACCAGCTTAAACACAACAGTCTCCTTAGTCTTGGACAGTTGTCACGCTCCTTCTCAGCTTAGCTTGAACAGCGAAGTCTGGAGCACTCTGTCTCACTATAAAGTTATCAAGCATAAACTGCTTTCTCTTCTCCCAGCACTGGGCTAAAATGCATTAATATAAAGAGACATGAATTACAGATTACAGCACTGTACCTTCTCTGAATGTAGACAGTGTTATCATGGGGGCAACCGTTCCCACCATACCTAATTGATTCAAAAACCTGAAGATTGTCTTTTCTCCAAGCTGAGCAATGCATCATGTGCCTGATGGAAATAGTTCCTAATCTCAGTTTCAGCTAAAAAATTCTCATTGAACTAGAGACTAAAAATGTATTACAGCCAAAAGCAGCAGTGTTACACTTGATTCACATGTGTTATATTAGTTTTAGAAAAGTCTTACGTGAAATATGTATTTCCCTCTTAGTGCACATGTATTTTAGACTCTCATGGGGCTTAAGCGTTCTTAGATTTTGTAACAACATGCATGTAAAGAAATGTATCAGTCAGTTAAAACAGCCTTTTAAAAATGATGCCTTTAATTACTAATTGAAAAAACAGCATACCCAAATCACAAAAAAAAATTAATTATGTCATACCCTGCTGTCTGCTGAAGATGCATTCCTGAAAAGTACAATGGTTAGCAGTTTGTAATTTTTCCCAGTAAAATGAACATAAGGGGGACATGTGTGTATTTCTTAGTTTTCTATACTATGTAAATACACAGGGGCAGTACCTGTGACATGGAGGATGGATCACCATGAGCATCAACTGGAGAAGATGCTGAAGTTCAGCAGCTGGCTTTTCGGAACAGGCTGGTATTCCAAAAGAACTCATCTGCTTCATCTACAAAACCGAACATTTGTAGAACATTTAGTTCTTGCTAATCAATTAAAGTCAATCAACTCAATAAAAGGTCAAGGACAGAAAAAGACAGTAATGATGACAGTCATTGAAGCGTGGTATTAAATGACTGATGAGGGAATGCCAAAAACTATAGATAGCAAAGGGGTATATTTGTATTTCATTATACTGTGTCAATAATTTAAGTAGTTTTTATCTAGATAGCTGTTGAAAACAAGAAAAGCTCTAATTGCTTACCCTTCTGTAAAATTATAATAAAAAATAATGTATTTCCGTTGGTTCTTAGAGAAAAACTGTGATATTAATGAAAAATCTGTTTGCTGCTGAACAAAACTGGATTAATTCAAATGAGATACAGTAAACTTCATCTGGTGATTCTAATTCTCAGAAAACTGAGATTTTAACAGTGATCAGAACAAATTCCTCACTATCTTGCAGACTCACACACTCAATTTTAAAAAATAAAAATGAAAAATGAAAAAATACTTTATTTCAACAGCAAGTTTAGGATCAATTTTCAATTCAGTTTCATTTTCTGATGCTGTAATAACAACAATTTCATTGTCTCATTAGTCTGTAATGAAGTGCAACATCCTTAACATTAAAAAGGCACAATTTTCTATCTCTGAACTGGTATGTCATTCAACACAGTCAGCTCATCAGGTTAATTTTGCTGGCTGCTGTGCATCAGCAAACCACTTGCCGCACTCCAGATGAAAATTCCCCAGGAAAGCTTGTATCTCAGAATAGTATTTGAAGAAATAAGTCAGAACAGCCCACATGAAGCTCATTTTTGTATGGCAAACAGTTGGTTACTTCCCTTTTACTACATTATGCTTTGGAGAAGTTCAGGAACAAATCACACCACATTATCACTCCAAAGAGGTTCATCATTATTACATGTAGGCAAGAAACAGTAGCAGATTACGCAGACCTGTCACATGTAGATGTTTCCATTGGGTTTGTTTCTATACAGGCATGGTAACAGAATACAAAACCCAGCATGGAGCACACTTCACCACAAAACACGTACAACCAGTCACAGAGAGAAATGGAGCTGTTCACTGGCCAGTCAAGTACAAGAGAGAACACCGGGACTAGCAAAAAGACACTTGCTCATTTTGATTAGACAGTAATGGTCTGAAAAAGGAGGAAAGTAAGTTTTCATTTCAGGAGAAGATTAAATCTTGAATTCCAGGACTATTTTCAAGAAGAAATCGAGTATAAGGGTTAACATGCTGCACTCGGATTCAGGGCATCCCTTGGCTAAGGCCCCACACGTTAACGTGAGGAAAATGAGCTGTCGGGCAAGCGCCAAGGCAGAAACCCCTGACAACTATTGGATGAAACAGAAAGAGACCCTTTCCAGTTTAATCTTAGGCTTTCGTTTATCTGGGTGAAATACATAGGTCTAATTCCTCATTCTCCTCCCACACAGTCACACACACATTGAGGTACTACCTGTTGTCAGCACTGGGGCTCATCTGACTCCGTGGAGAGCCAATTCAGTTTACTACACATGCAGAAATACAATACGTTCTTGAGAAGACAGCTTATTCTAAAACTTGTAAATTGGTATCATGCTAAATATGCAACAACTGACTCAAACGATGTTTCACGCATCCTACAAATAATCTTTCAATGTCATAAGAATGTGTACTTGAAATAATAAAGCAAGCACCTAAGAGCTGACTTAGCCAGATGAGATCCAAGAGCCACTAGGATCCAGAAAGAAATGAGACAGGGTACGCGAACGTCGTATCGACTGAGAGCTAGTATGTTTAATCCGGGTTTAATATCACTTCCGTTACTTCTGTTTCATCCGTCTGGAAGTTTAACCTTGTCTTGGAATGCTTCAAACACCGTAACTGAAGTGCTGAAGGGAAGACACTTCCAGCTAGTTCCCCAGACCACACAAAGGTAAGGCCAACAGCACAGATGACAGAGCTTAAACTTCCTTGCCTTTGCTGTCAACAATTCTGCTACAGACGTCTTTGCCTTCATTTTGGACTTTTTTTCCCAGTTACCCCTGTTCTGCCCAATAAAAAGCCTTTGCTCAATATGACTAAACTTTACTTCCAGTTATCTGGATCCCCTTTTTTAAAAAACAACCCAAACATTCTGCTTTTAAAAAATAGTTCTGACAACATTTAGAGCTATGGACTGTTTCTTTGGCTGAACTCTACTTGTTCTTTTCCTCTAAATTCCTTGACGCTGTAGCCCCAAGCTTTTGTTTCCTGATGCAGTGCTGGAAGTAAGAATTCTAACCCAGAGTTATCCTCTTTTTCTTACCTCTGTTTTTACCTCCTTTGAGGAAAGAGAAATGTCTTTTTTTATATGTTAATGTATCAGAGTGGGAGGGGTTTACTTACACCTATCAGTGTATCTCATTACAGTATCTTATCTGCAAGTAGTTACGATTAAACTATTTCCTCTTATGCATAAACATTTTGACATAAATTAAGTGGGAAAGATAAATTAATAACCTATTATTGTTCATAATAATTTTAATGCCATAACATTTTAGAGAGTGATAAATTAGAAACATGCTACAGAATCTGTCCGCGTTATACAGTATTAAATTTTGCATTCTATTAGAAATGTAAAAGTAAATGAGAATTATTCAATATACCCTATTCCCAGATCTATCCAAATCACATTATGGGTTCTCCTTCCTTATCTTCTAACATTAATAATTATTTACTATGCTGGTAAAGCTAGGAGTCACCCATGGAATTATAACATTAAGGCTGCATTTTGTCCCAGAACATCACTCAACAGGGACCCTAGTGAAGAACTGTGAGTCAAAAATAGACTTTTCGCATCATGACACGGGAAATGTGACAGGACCACACATATCCACATGCTACTCCACCTATTTTTTTGCAAAATAGTGTACTGAGAACGCAGTCCTTGTCCCAAGCAACTGAATCCAGGACAAAGATTTACGTGGCTACGGTACTGTGCTAAAACGATCTTGTCACCTGCCTTTGCACAGCCACAGTGGTCTAGAAAAAAACAACAGCCTCGACTGAACTCACATAAGACACACTCAGGAGATCTAAAGGCTTACCGCTGGTGAATGGCTGCCTTGCTCCTGCTGCACACTCAATGGTAGCTCGGTTACCCCGGCTCTAGGTGGGTAGGCAGCCTTGGGCTACATTACTAAGTCGAATCAATCACAGAAAGGTCCAGCAAAACAATAAAGCTGGTACAAAGGAGCGGGTGGAACTGTGTAGCTGGAAGCAGAGCAAGGACACCCCCTTTCCAGAAGTTGCAGTTACTAGACTGGCTCAGCTGTTCCTTTAAAGTTCACCATAATGGATTGATCTGAATTTAAAAAACAGATTATTTTTTTTCTCCATACTTACTTTGAAAATACATTAATGAAGCAGTCACTGACATTAATAGAAATGCGTAAACAATAAATGCAATTCCTTCCCCTCTGGGATCTTCAGTTCTATGCCTATCAAGAAGACTTTTATCAATTAGGGTTTTTTTTTCTGTCCTTTGGAATATTTACTAGGAGCTCATTTTACATAGGCAAATCAGTCACCAGCTGGTAAGCAGTACTGCTCTCCTATTAAATTTAATGGATCATTTAGCAAAGCAGAGGTTTTTGGAATGTGTAACAAGAAAAAAAACCATGCTTAATTGCATGAGGTGCAGAACTACTCTGGGAGTGAGGAATATGAAACCAAGTAACACTCCACTCTGCACCAGTCTTCCAAATCTCAGAAATTCTTTCTAAAATCTGTCACAACAGTGCAGGCATACGCTTGTAGTCCTCTCTGACCACTTCTGCATAGGGAAAAGAGGAAGCAGATAATCCTAAGGAGTAGAATTGGCTCAGAAAAAGATTTAGCTAGTGCCACAGCTTGTGCAAATGAGAAGGAAGAATCATATGATCAGGAATGGGGACAGAGAGGAGAGTTTCGGTAGCGGTGAGCTATTGGATGAACTCATCATGTCTCTTGGAAGCATACAAGTTTCAGTGTCAAGCTTTACATCAGTTCATGGATTTATTTGACCCAGAACTAAAAACCTACTAGCTGCTAGACTTAAGAACAAAGTCCATTCGGATGGTTGCAAAACTTGTAAACTTTTTGCTGTCTTGAAGTTAGAAAGTCCAAACCAGCCCAATTAATTTCCTTAAACAAATTTACACACTGTGAACTGAATCTGTCGTGAAAGAAACTGCTATGTCTTACAACATAATCTGCATCCTTCTCAGAAGAACTGAATATGTTAGTGAATACGAGTATGTTTAGATTGCTTAAAAATCAGGTTGAACATGACATCTTTTGACAGCAGTAGAAGAATTAATGGGAGCATTACTTTGAAAGCACATGTTACTCTGGCTTCTCTGAAATTATAAGGACCAAACCTGTTGTGATGGGTTGCGGTGAAACAACTTTGATTAAATGAAAGATGCTAACACATAATCAAATACTGATTTAAGAATAATTCTCAAACTACTTACAGGTATTACATTGGCAAAAAAAGCTATACGTCCTAGATTGCCAATCATCTGAGCCACACATGCCTAGCAAACATTTCACAGTAGGTCCTTTACTGGAGCTTCTTCAAATAACCAGTTATGACAGGGAATGCCAAGTAGGGACAGGGAATGCTAAGGAACAGAAAATGCTAAGTAGTCCAACCCCCTGGCTACAGGAGAAGTACAATCAGCAGAATTTCACGAAACTGGTATCACGGATTCCCCTGGGAGTCAGCTGCATGTCCAGCTGAGCTCTATTGTGCAGTGATGCAGTGAGATCTCTGAAAAATCACTACCCTCTTCTGGAAACGAGTTACTTCCAGAGCTTCTAGATTCACTTGTTCCAAGCGCATGACAAGAACGTTGCAGTTCTCTGCTATGCAAACATCTTCTGTAAGTCCCTAAGGTTAGGAAGTTGGTCCACCTTTATAGCAAATTTATAGGTTTCATACATGAACACTTATCCCGAGATCTACTGGGGTCATTACAGGGGCTCCCTTATTTGGCTTCAGGGAACCAGCAATCTGGAGCAACAGCTTAAAAAAAAAAAACAAACAGAAAAGCAGAAGTGACAGTTACTAGGTGTGCCAAAGAAAGTTTAATGGTGAGTTCCTGAACAAAGAAAAGGTCAGCCTTCTAACTGTGAATGAAAAACATGGGAAAATATGGGAATTTTATCATAGAGATAAGCTGAAATTACACAAATAATAATGATCCAACCTACAGAGAGTTATTACAAACAAAATGCTATGTCATCCAGGTACCTGTAATGAGATTAAAGGTAAACCAACTCCCAACAGTTCCAGTATACAAAAGGGATGATATATTAGCTGCCACTATCTGAAGAAGAGACTGTAAGAAGCAGATTAGTAATGAATATTAATGTAATTGATTTACTAATTTTTCATGCTTCATCAGAAGTCAAACACATTTTACATTAATTACATTAGTTTACTAAAAGTTATCATCAGTGATGAGTACCAATTAGTTACAGCTATCAGATATTTATTGAATGGCTCTTTTGTTAAACTGAGTAGTAATTCATGCAAGAAACCAAATCATTCCTGGATTACCGTTGTGAAAATCTGGAACATACCACTGATCCTAATATTTCAGAGCAATTAACCCCTGCTTCTCCTTGAAGTAATCAAATTCATAAGTTGTGTTGAAATACATTATTCCACCTGGCTGGTTTTTGTTTTTTCTTCATGTCGGAAAATAAACTTGGAAACTCATGATCGAGAAAACTGTAAGAGTAAAATAATTCTCCCAGTAGTAGTAAGGACAACGATTCAAAGATAAGAAGCATTGATCTGCATAGGCTGACACACAATCATTTTGCCCACATACTAAGCCAATTTACATGACGCGACAGCTGCGTAGCATCAGTTAAGGCAGCGCTGACAGGCAAGGTGTATTAACACCCTTACTAATGATGTTAACACTGAGCTTACTATGGTGTCCAGTTGGCTTGGAGTGTGAGCATAAGACTGAGTAGACATTAGAAAAACATCATTCTCGCATGGAAGATGAGACAGTCACTAGTCACAAATGACTACATCTGTGTTTGCTGCTAAGTAGGTGCAAGCAGTCAGTTCCGCAGAGTAGAACTGGCATGAAGAAACAGAAAACAAGTTGCTCCACATAAAGCATTTTAGCTGAACTCCATGCAGAGAGTGTCCTTGGCAGACACCTATGACAAGCATTTATCGGTATTCCCATTTGGTTTCACACATGCTTCCCTGATTGCTGCATACTGCAGGATACCTGTAAAGCCTTATCACTGAGAATAAAGAAATGAAAGAATAGATGTGACACTACTTCTTAAATTTCACGGTTTTTCAAAAGAACAATTGTGGTCATCAAGCCCAGATTCCTAACATTGCAACAGATAATCCTTGCCACAAGGAGCACACAATCCAAGCATTTTTATGGTAACCGGTTCTAGGGTGGCACTTGTTTCTAATAAGCTATTTCATAATTTCAGTAATAAGTATTTCTCCTTCCCTTCCTATCTTAAAACAATATGGTACAAAATGTCTTATGACCTGCTTTAGTTTGTTATGAATAGCCTTAATCAGCCTACAGTTTCCATCAAATCACTTGAAAAAGGGAGTCAAAAGTGTGGTATGCTGCTGATTTGGATGACCAACTCCTTTGGGCTTTTATCTAGTAGAAATATTTAGAAAAAAAATGTGTTACAATACTCCAGTTCTCTCACCACTTTCTATTTACTCTTCACTCTTGATAATATATTCATTTTTTTACTCTTCACTCTTGATAATACATTCATTTCTTTAATCAATTCTGACTTCATATTAATCATATTCACTAAAGCATACAGACTTTTATTAGCAGTTATCAAAGCAAAGTATTATCTTTGGCGGGCAATTGAAATTGCCACTCGAGAGAACAGAACACTGAGGAAAGATAAGGGTTTTATAGCTGTATATAGATATACACATATATACATATAAATTATATGTATATATATACAAATACTACACCTGAAGTCAGAATTTAATGGAAATCAGTGGCATCTAATTCATTGTATGATTTCAGTCATGAAAGTCACTTTTTTAAGAGATTTTAGAGGAATTAGGCACCTGAAACTCAGAAATTAGAAAGAATTGTAGCACTTACCTTCCCTAGACTCTTTAGAAAATCCTGTCCCCAGATCAGCACAAGTGCTTACCCTAATATGACAGTGAAAACTTGAATTGTTTTACACCTTTCAGTGTTCAGCTCCAGACCCTAGGGCACACTCTGATTCACTGCTGGTAAATGCCACCTGCAAAATGTGCAGAAATGGCCTTGGCAAGATCACACTTTCAGGATAGTCTTATTTTAAGGAGCAAATTGATTTTTTAAAAGCTATATAGCGTCTGGTTAACTGGTGGAAGAAAACAGCTGAGTAACTAACATACACAATCACTGGAAACTAATCCCTATATACGAGGCTCTTCAGTGACCCAAACCTGATAGAGCAGTCTTAACATTACTCACTCCTGACCACTATTACTTGGGGCTCAACCAGAACTTCAAACCCACAGCAACTTCCAATTTTCTGTCATCTCCAAAATGAAGAGAAGAGAGAAAAAAAAAAAGAAAAAAACCCCACCTTTATTTTTGACTAATTCTTCACCACAATGGAGAATACACATCTGAAATGAGAATTAGTCCCCAACATTCCAGATTTTTTTTCTCTCTAGACACAACACAGTAGGCTATAAACTTGGCCTTGCAACCAAAAGATTTTAGAATTCTGAAACTTCATGAGGTTCACATGGGCCCACTGCTCAAGCCCGTCAGGTCCCTCAGGACGGCATCCCTTCCCTCCTGCGCATCAACGGCACTGCTCGGCTTGGTATCATCTGCAGACTTGGTGAGGGTGCACTCAATCCCACTGTATATAAAGATGGAGCCAGACTCTTCTCAGTGGTATCCAGCGGATGGACAAAAGACAACGGGCACAAGCTGAAATACAAGAAATAGCATTTAAACGTAAGAAAAAAAATATTTTTATGGTGAGGGTGGTCAAACACTGGAACAGGTTGCACGGAGAGGTTGCAGAGTCTCCATCCTTGGAGATACCCAGAAAAGGGCTAGACAATGTATTAAGCAACCAGCTCCAGCTGACGCTGCTTTGAGCCAGAGGCACTGGACAGATGATCTCAAGAGATCCCTTCCATGACTTCAAAAAACACCCTCACACAGAGCAAGAACTGGGCTCCTAGTCCGGTATAGAGAATCTCAGACCTCAGGAACAGGGGCAAGAATGAATTCCATTCGCTTACACAACCCTTAAAGCTCCTACACTTTGTATGATAATCTTATGATCATGTAGTGTCAGATATTTTTAGGTGTCCTTAATCCTCCTGTCTTTATTTTTCCAACCCATACTCATAACTGTTTCCTGGAATGTGAACTGATTGATCAAAAAAATATTTTAATGACCTTGAAACTGAGGTAACATATTTGTAGCTATTTTAACGCCAATATCTTCAAGCCACAGATTTTTTTTTTAAACATTTTATGGACTTTTTTTAACCTTACCTAATATCTTCCAGTTCTCCCTTTTTCATCTGGCCAATAAATCCTGGTTTAGCATCTTCTTCATTTTTTCCCCTAAATTAGACTCTTAAAGAAAAATGTAGTCATTTATCCTGAACACAGTGTATCTTCTAGCTTTACTATCGTTCTATTCAGGAATTGCTTTCCTATAGGCCTTCCACAGAAGTTCTTGGGTGCACATTTTTCAAAGGCAAAACCAGCAGGTAAGGAATCAATCATCAAGAAAAATTATCGTCCATTAGGTCCCAATTTCCAGTGATGCCTTTGGAAATTCCTTTGCATACACTTGCATGAGAACTGCAGATGAACGTCAAGAGCTATAAATACCTCAAAAGTAACACCTGTACTGACACTACATTGCATATTGGTGAACCTTAAACGGTTTACTTCTTACCAGCATAGCCAAAAGGTCACTCTGAATACGCATCTGGCAAGCAGTTAACTTAGCTACTGCTACACACATATTTGAAAAACAAGGTCCTAGAAGTCAGAATAGTACCACTGAAATCCATGGAGATAAGCTGGCAAAAAATGGTGTCAACCTCATTATAAGAAAATTAACATACCCTTTCAACAATTTTTTTCATGTTCAGATGAATCCAAACGAGATCCCAGAGAACTCAGCATTGCCACTGAATTCTGTGCTGACACCTAATGGATAGAATGGATATTTAGATAAATCTGCTCTGCTTGGGAAGTCAACACAGCCTCTGTAAAGGTACATCTGGCTTTACAAATCTCCTGCAGGTCTCTGAAGGGGTGAAAAACACATAGGGAGGGATTCTAACAAAGCCCCTTCCCAACAACTTTTAAGGGAGCTAAGCAATCATGAGGTAAGAGGGAAAGTCCTTGCATGGAAGAATAACAAGTTAAATATTAGGAAACAGCATATAAGACTGAACCATCAGTGCTCCCAGTGGAGGAAGTTAATCAGTAAAGTCCTGCGGAATTCTGTGATGGGATCTATCCTTTTCCATCTATATTCATGGAAGAGGAGGTGGTGAGCAATAAGGTGAGAAGGTCTGCTTGATACTGCAAAGCAATCAGAGTTTTTACATAAGAGGGTAAACTGTGAAGAACTACAGAAGGACCTTAGGATACCGAGTGACTGGGCAATAAAATGGCAGACAAAATTCAGTGCAGGCAAGTGTAAATTCATGCATGTGGAAAAAAATAATCCTATCACTGCTAGTTTATTATCACTACTCAGAACTGAGGTCCTGAGGACATGATATGTATTTTCTCAGAACTATGATCTCAATATGCAGTCAAAAAAGCAAGTCAAATGGTAGGAATTCTCAGGAAAATGAACAGAGAACAAACCCAAGACCATTATTACACCACTTTACAAGCTTATGGTTCACCCATACTTTGAAATTTATGTGCAGTTCTGCCTCTCTCATCTCAAAAAATAATACAATTTAAATGCAGAAGTTTCCAAGAAAAGCAACTAGGATGATAAAAGTTATAGAACACCTCCTGTTCAAGGAATGACTAGGTAGGACTCTTCAGTCTGTAAAAGAAATAATTTAGAGTGGATATCCTACTCAAGAAGATTATTCTTCAGAAGAATAAGAACTAACTGTTAACTTTCTCTTCCAATACATAAATCTTGGGTTCCATGAAACTAAACAAGTAGTATCCAGGTTCAAAGCCAACAGAAGAGGTGATTTTTTGCACAAAAAATAGTAATTTTGTGTTTCTGTGAATACTTCAGAGAAGTGTTGTCATATGGAGGCAGCCATTTATGACCACTGCTTTTCTTCTGTCAGAAAGATGGGTAAGGGTACAGAGACAGTACATTCCATAGACACATACATAAAGCAAACGTAGAGGTTTCACACTCAGGAAATAAGTATTTAATCTCCGGCTCAAATACTGCTTCTTGCATTTCTTCTTCTACTCCTCAAAAGAAGAATGCAGAAAATCTACTGCAAGACCATCTTTGTGAGGAGGCAGCTGCAACCTATTTGGAGACAAGACACTTGGTTAGATGGACTCTTAGCCTCAAGCAGGACAGCCATGCTTAGTGTCAGAGGATAAAAGATACGGAAGACCTAGTACGGCATTAGTTTATTGGGCAGAGGAGCGTAACTAGGACGATTGTTGCCCCACATGAACTTGCAGCAGTGCCCATGAAAATGCATGTACCCAGCTGCAGGTAGGATCCCAAGACAGAGTAACAGACAGAGATTAATTTCTAACGGCTGTGCATCATTACTGATAGCTGAGCAAAACATTAAGTAGATAGAGAGGAAATCAGCACTTCAGAAACAGTAGTTGTCCTGAGCAGGGGGACAAGTGAGCGCAACTAACAATCAGTTGTCAAGTAGCTAAGGTAACCAACATTAGAATCAGATGTTCAGATGGTAAAAATTCGGGGGTACCAAGTACTGTGCTTAAGTCTCTACATTGACAATACAATGAATCTGCTCCTTTTCACCTTAAATTGTTTCAAGTAGGTAATATGTTGCCTGCAATTAAAATCTCTGGGAGAAACTGTCTATACTGCTCTGAAAATCTAGCATTTAGCACATTGTTCAGAACAGTGTATGGCTGCAAAATCACATTTCTATTACAAAAAAAAAAATCCCACTGCACTGAAAAGCACTACAATGTCTGTTTTAACATAATGACTTCTCTTTGGCTTGTATGCATTTGTTGGAGAAATCCTGCTAAAGGTAATATAAACAGTCCCTGACACTATTATCTTAAAACTACCTTTAAAGAGAAACTTTTGAAAATTGGCAGAACATCAAAATACTTTTTCCTGTGCTTCCTTCCCATAATAACAAAGCATTAATTCACTCCCTTTCTTAAAAAAATCTGCAATATTTGTACAACTATGGCTACTGCAAAAAACCACTGAACAGAACATGGATGAAACACATTAACCCTTCAGTGTATGAGCAGAATGCAATTTACACACAGATGTGGGGGATTCATTTTTCTGAATCACTCTAGCCAGGAAAAAAAAAGAACTCTGTATAAAACCACCTTCTCTTCTTGTGAATCTTGGTTCTTCTATCAGCAACTTTCAACATCTACTTAAAATCAAATTTTGACTGTGTTTTGTTGCAGGGACTTGTTAGCAGTTTTATACGGAGTGGGGATTTCTTTGTTTTTAATGGGAATGTAAAGGATTTGGATGTCAAAAAGATTTGGAGAAAGTAACATTTCATTTTCCCCTGGTTAATTGTCCAGTCAATGCACTCTGGAAGCTAATTAGATTATTTTAATCTTGTGAGAATAACTTTTATTTTATCAAACTTGTATTTCAAATTTCTGTAATGGTAGACAGAGTTTACTTTTCTAGCTATGGCTAAACAATATTAATTTTTAAAAGATTAATGATCTGAAGATTTCTTAGTCTTCATATCCATTACTATGATGAATGATAAAAACATTAAACATGAAAAAGAATTATCTGATTAACCTTTCCACTCCTTAAAAATAGTTCAGATGAGCTACATTACATTATCAAGCATTGCTGACAATCGGGAGAAGACCTGTAGAGGAAAATATTTGGTGCTGACTCCCACATCCAATATGCTTGGCATATTAATTTATAGCCATTACTTTATAGAACCTTCTCCTCCCCTTCCTGACAAAAATCATATGGTTAGAATAAAATGGGAACAAAACAGACCTACATTTAAGGTGAATGGACAATATACCTAGTTAAATACATTCTCTCCATTCCACCCACTTTTAATGAATACTTACAGAATTTGATTTGAGATTAGCATTAGACCAAAAGCTGCAAAAAACTTTGACAGACCTCCACCGAAAGCCCCCAACCCGGCTTATTTAGGATAGGTAGGTAGTTGTCTAAAACTGTAGGCCAATCTCTGAAAGCTTTTCTTGGCCAACTAAAGATCACTTCATCAGTGGTTATTTATTAGTATGTAGTATATGAATGATGGGCTTGTTAGAATGTATTTCTTGGCAAACTCCTCAGTGTACCTACTTAAACAGCATACCTTCCTGCAGACATTTGAATCCCAAAACATTCTGTCCTCTGCTAAACATGTGTCACTTAACTATGACTGAAAACAACTAGAAGTTTTATATAGTGTAGAATCATAGAATCACAGATTCACAGAACCATAGAATGACTTGGGTTGAATTGAACCTTCAAAGATCATCTAGTCCAACCCCCCTGACATGGGCAGGGACATCTTTCACTAGACCAGGTTGCTCAAAGCTCCATCCAAGCTTTGACCTTGAAAACTTCCAATGATGGGGCACCCAGAACTTCTCTGGGCAACCTGTTCCAGCATCTCACCACCCTCATCGTAAAAAATTTCTTCCCTATGTCCAATCTAAATCTACCCTCTTTCAGTTTAAAACCATTGCCCCTTGTCCTGTCGCTACAGACCTCGGTAAAAAGTCTCTGTCTTTCTTACAAGCCCCCTTTAAGTACTGAAAGGCTGCAATAAGGTCTCCCCAGACCCTTCTCTTCTCCAACTCTCCGACTTCTCCAACCCAAACTCTCTCAGCCTGTCCTCGTAGGAGAGGTGTTCCATCCCTCTGATGGTTTTTGTGGTCCCCCTCTGGACCCGCTCCAACAGGTCCACGTCCCTCCTGCACTGAGGACCCCAGATCTGGACGCAGGACCGCAGGTGGGGTCTCACCCGATCGGAGCGGAGGGGCAGAATCCCCTCCCTCGACCTGCTGCCCACGCTGCTTCTGATGCGGCCCAGGATACAGACAGCTACGGTGCTTATGCAGAGTTTATGAAATTTGCTACAATATTCAAAAAACGAAGGATGACATTTCATCACATTTTAAAAAACGAAGGATGACAGTTCATCACATTAATCATCTCTTCTAAACTGCTAAATAACGCAGGGCCAAGGAGAGAGCTAAAGTCTACCACACTTCCTCGTACAGTTTTCAAGGGTACCAACTTGCCCCCTCCTACATAAGGCCAGAGCACAGTTCAAGGGATAGATAGCATACACCAGGGACCACTCCCAACAGCCACTCTAGAGAAGACTCTGCTCAGTTTTGCTCCCTTCTCCACTATATAGCCATCAACAGGCCTTCATGACACAACCTAAGCATAAAACACATCCTCTTTCTCCCAATTTGTGAAAGCACCACTCTGAAATAATACAAAGACTGTGTTCCAGCCTATCGTGTACTTTGAACAAAAAACAGACAAAAAAATTACTACGTTGTCTTAGAGGTACCAGGGCATGACAGGTACTGTGGATATGAACATTTTACGCTGCTAGGAGTAGAAAGTAGAGCCTCTGGCTGTACTTACTTAGCAACACAGATACAACCAAAGAAACAACCTGGGTCCTCCAGCCGAGCTCTCCATGGTCACAGGTCTCCGTGAAAGCACTGCCCAGTCCAGAAGAGTCCACAGAACATCTACTCCATACACAAGAAAACACAGAATACTACCCAGTACTCTATAACAAATGTAAGACCTATAGATAAATACCAAAGCAAGAACTATAATGTTCCACAGGAACGGAGCAGGAAGATTGAGACAATGTATTTCCAGTTTACTTAAGATATACATTACATTACAGCCCTGAATAACCCTAGGAAATTGGTACATTCCATGTTACAGACAAGCTAAAAACAACTGCCAGTCCTTGCCAATTTACCCGTTGCACTCATTACGAGACTGACACACCTGCCTTGACAGGTAAAAAATAGGAGAAAGCTATGTAAACTGTTCCATGCTATTTTTTTCATTAATTCTGTTGTCTGGGAAGTGTTCTTGTCATCTTAGACTCTTCTTGGTGCTGTTCAATTTCTTAAGCATTGCATGCTTATGGCTTATTTGGACATTAGACCTTCTAAGGTCCAAATCTTACCATTACTGCAATAAGTTGAAATTTATTCTACGAGTTATCCTATTGAAGCCAGTTATTTCATAAGAAACAAGAAGAAATCATTCCTGGACCTACTAGCAAAAAAGACTGGTTGCTTTGAAGGTGATAATGGGGAAAAAGTCTGACCTCAGTTTTGGAAGTTATTTCAAAGGAGGTTCCATTTATCTGGCCCTGCTGCTTTTCAAATTTGACTTTTGAGCTTTTTTCTTGTACCCTAAAAAACATAAATGAGATCACTGGATGTTAATTTCAAACTAACCGATACGACTTTAATAGATTGATGAGTTATATTAGGTTAGCAGTAAAATATTACTCCACTTCCAAAAACTGGTCAAGAATTGAAAAATAGCTTACACAGATGATCAGCCATATATTATAATGGTGACAAAATCAGGCCCTAAACAGGTAACATAGAGAATAGCAGGTTAACAGTCTAACGTAGGTCAAATAAAAAGGTAAGATGCTCGAGCTACAAAACTCCTTATAATATAAGGAACAACTATGTTTACTATGAACAATGAAATGAAGAAAAAAACTTTTAAAAAATGTCTCCTAATAAGCAGAAAGAACAGTAGGAAACTGAGATAGGATGTGAGGAAACGTCATAAAGCTGTGTCAGGGGAAGTTCAGATCGGGTATTAGAAAAAAGTTCGTCATTGAGAGAGCGGTCAAACACTGGAACGGGCTCCCCAGGGAAGTGGTCATAGCCCCAAGCCTGTCAGAGGTCAAGGAGCGTTTGGACAACGCCCTTTGACATATGGTTTAACTTTTAGGTTTCTCTGTGTGGAGTCAGGAGTTGGACTCGATGATCCTCGTGGGTCCCTTCCAACTCAGCGTATTCTATGATTCTGTGTTTTTTGATTCAGAGTACAGGTATTTCAATTGACAAAGGTATAACCTAAATAAAGGTGCTATTTAATGGATAGGAATTAAGAGAAGAAAGCACAAAAGTTCAGATGTTAAACACAATGATGGATATGAATGTTGCAACTACTTTGCCTTTTAATTCTCTTTTCTTCCTTCTTGCTGACATCCCTTATTCCATAAGCAGCCAAAGACACGCTATATAACCTATACTTCAAGAATACCATAGTAATAACACATCTGCACACGAACATAATTATATACGTCCCGACCATCTGTCCCCCTTCATACCACCCGCGCAGATTTTACACTTATCAGTTCTTAAGCTAGTACCAATACAAAGTTGTGTTCATCTTACCTAGCCCCAATGGTATAGATTTGTAACAACCTTACTTTTGCAGACCTTAATGTGAGAAGATCAGATCCTGTTTAAGAGTTTCTTTTTTTTCCCTGTTTATTCTAAGAAATCCACCACTATTCAGAATCAGGCTTTTTGCCTGTTCTTTATCAAGAGGCTATGACTCTGAATCATGATTTAGTCATTAATCCAACTCCCATTAAACCAACGGAAAGACTCCCCATTGATACCGAAAGGAAATGCATCCCATTCATAGTCAATATAATGCAAGTATTTTGGGAAGACAAACAGAAATAAAACCAGCTAGACCATCAACGCTCAAGAGAGTTTGTCGTTATATCAGTTTTTGAAAAGGCAGGCAGTACAGGCAGGTAAAAAACAAGACATTTTCATGGCTAAAGATGATGGTCACGCATTCCTTTTATTTAGTAGAGCAACATGGTTACAATTTAGAGGACTTTAAGGACCACTTTGTTAAACCTGAGTATAAGCTTGCTGTTTTGAACTGACACTTGGTAAAAACCGATGGGCTGCATTCACAGCCCGTAAACACACTACAGCTTAAAATCTTCCTACGCCGGTTAAAAGAATTAAGGAAGTCCAGCAAGTTAAAATGTACTTTATTTTCTATGCACTTTTTTTTGGAATGCAATTACTTTTTCATCACCAGTGAATAAGACATTTCAGGTTAACAGTTTACAACGGGTGGCAAACGCGTTCGCCTAACAACGCCGCGCCTACAGTGACGAGAGGAAATGGCTTCAAGTTGCGGCAAGGGAGGTTTAGGTTGGATATTAGGAGAAATTTCTTTACTGAGAGGGTTGTCAGACATTGGAACAGGCAGCCCGGGGAAGCGGTTGAGTCACCGTCCCCGGAGATGCCCAAAAAGCGCGCAGGCGGGGTACTCCAGAACATGGTTTCGTGGGCACGGGCGATGGTCGGAGTCGATGATCTCGAAGGTCTTTTCCAACCGAAATGATTCTACGCGTCTGATGAGAGGAAGCCGACCGCGAAAACCCCGCGCTGGCTGGCAGACGGCAACAGTCCGTAGGCACCGACGGCGTTTTCGCGGACCCGCGGCAGGCTCTGGCCTGACAGGGACCCTCACAGCTCCCCCCCCGCCCCGGGCAGGGACCCCTCCGGCAGCGCAGGCCCTCACCGCTCACGCTCCGCGCCCAGAGGCCCAAGCAGGCGGCCGAGGCCTTCCTCCGGGTCTCTCCCCTTCCGCTGCCGCTCCCACAACGCAACGGCCCCAGCCCCTTCGCCCGCCCCGACGGCCGGGGCCCGCCCGGGTAGGGCTGCCGCCGCCGCCGCCGCCGCCTACCTGAGGCGTCGCTGCGGGGTGACGGCACGCTTCGCCCCGGCCCACGGCGCCACCTCCGCCGGCCTGGCGGCGGCGCCTCCTCCCGGCCCGCACCCCACCTCAGGGCGGGGAACGAGGGGCTCCCCCCGCCTCAAGCCCGGAGCGGAGCGGAGGAGGAGGAGGAAGATGGCGACGGCGAAGGCAGCGGCAGCCGCAGCCCCGCCGCCGGGCGGCCCTGAGGGGGCGGCGAGCCCCGCCCACCAGCCGCCTTGCCTCGCCCCTCCGCCCTGGTCACGCCCCCACCCACCCCCTCGGCAGGTTCCGATTGGCTGCAGGAAAGCGGGAGGCTGGACGGCGGCTCGGCACCCGCCCAGTGGGCGGGGCGGGGGAGGGAAGGGGGAGGGGGGTAAAGGGAGGAGGGGGAAGAGGAAGAGGGGGAGGAAGAAGGAGAGGAAGAAGGGGGGAGGGAGAGAGAAAGGGAGGGGAGAGAGGGGGGAAGAAGAGGGGGAGGAAGAAGGAGAGGAAGAGAGGGAGGAAGAAGGAGAGGAAGAGGGGGAGGAGGAAGGAGAGGGGGAGGAGGAAGGAGAGGAAGAGGAAGAAGGGGGGAAGGGGGTAGGGGAGGGAGGGAGAGAGAAAGAGAGGGGGGGAAGAGGGGGAGGAAGAAGGAGAGGAGGAGGAAGGAGAGGAGGAGGAAGGAGAGGAAGAGGACAAAGGAGAGGAAGAGGACGAAGGAGAGGAAGAGGGGGAGGAAGAAGGAGGGGGGGAGGAAGAAGGAGGGGGGGAGGAAGAAGGAGAGGAAGGGGGGGAGGAAGAAGGAGAGGAAGAGGGGGAGGAAGAAGGAGAGGAAGAGGGGGAGGAGGAAGGAGAGGGGGAGGAGGAAGGAGAGGAAGAGGAAGAAGGGGGAAGGGGGTAGGGGAGGGAGGGAGAGAGAAAGAGAGGGGGGAAGAAGAGGAGAAGGAAGGAGAGGAAGAGGGGGAGGAAGAAGGAGAGGAGGAGGAAGGAGAGGAAGAGGACGAAGGAGAGGAAGAGGACGAAGGAGAGGAAGAGGACGAAGGAGAGGAAGAGGGGGAGGAAGAAGGAGGGGGGAGGAAGAAGGAGGGGGGAGGAAGAAGGAGAGGAAGAGGGGGAGGAAGAAGGAGGGGGAGGACAGGAGAGGAGGACAAAGGAGAGGAAGAGGGGGAGGAAGAAGGAGGGGGGAGAAGGAAGGAGGGGGGAGGAAGAAGGGGGGGGAGGAAGAAGGAGAGGGGGAGAAAGAAGGAGAGGAAGAGGGGGAGGAAGAAGGCGAGGAAGAGGAGGAAGAGAGCCTCGCTGCCCGCCAGAGGGGTCGGAGGAGAGGGAACGGCCCTTGCCGGGCGGGTGGGGGGTACCCGGGGGTTCTCCCAGCCGGCCGGCGGTGGGGAGGAGGGCGCGGAGGCAGGCGGTGCTGGGGCCTGGGATTCCAGCTGGGGAATGCTGCTCTCCAGCAGAAGACAATGCAGATGCCCTTGGGTCGGTCCGGAGTCACCAGGAAAAAAACCAACCGCACCACAAAACATGCTGTCCGACAGATTTTTACTGCTCTGATTTTAACGGCTCTGTACGCCGGAGCAGCTGTAGTTTGCGGATCTTGGAGTCTCTTGTCATCTTGCACTTTACGTAGTAGTTTGTTTGTGTGCTCGAGGGATGTAAATCTCTACAAAATCAGAACGTGTAACTCATTTACATAGAGGCACCGCAAGAGAGAGAAACTCATTTACATAGAGGCACCGCAAGAGAGACGGCCTCTTAAACACATGATTTCTTAATAGGCTTAAGATTACTTAGCAGACAGTTGTATGGGGGTGTCTCATCTTCGTTTCCATCCTTCCTCACTGCTCTTCATTCTCTTCTCCTCGCTCCCGGAGCTTCCCACTTCTCACTTCCCAGTTCCTTCCTACTTTGCACCATCTTCGGCATTCATCAGCTCATGCGGTATACCGACTCAACTTGCTAACCCAGCAAAAACCTATTGCCGAATTCTGGTTTTGTTGCCCATTATTCCATGGAAGTTGATTAAATCGCCGCCAGAGTAAACGCAGAATAAAGCAACAGGAGGACATAGCTGGAAGGAAGGTGGATGTGGGAGGAGCAGCACTTAAAAGTTTCTTAACCTTAGGCTGTGGAAAAAAAACCCTCAGCTTGTCTTACCTTTCTCCCTTAAGTAAGCCAGAAGGCCTGGAATTCCTGCGTAGGAATTTCCATTGTTTCCCATCCCTTTTTCATCTGTTCTCAGGTAATAATGAAGCACCAGCAGCTGTTACCCTTTCTGTTTTGGCTGAGCTGACATTCGTAACCCTTTTCCTCTATTAGTACGTTGTCGATGCTGAGAGATTAAAAGAAAAAAAGACAAAGGAATGTCTGTCCTCTTGCCTGGTGCTTTTCGATAAAGATGTTAACCAATACTACCTTAACCCAGCTATTCATAACTATGTAATGGTAAACTCAAGCTAAAATTCTGTTTATTAGCTTTTGGGCATCTAAACAGCAATCATCTAGAGAGGTCCAGAAGAATTGTTAAGTAGACCTGGACAGGTTTCTGAGTTTCTTAAGTTTTTCATTCCTATGTGATTGAGAGGAGAGGGTTTTTCCCCTTCTTGGATAAAAATCTGTGGCTGATATTTGACAGAGTATTGTCTGACAAACGTAGTTTTCTCATTCATGGCAATTTGTTTTTCCTAAAGCTGTTTGAAATCACTGACGTTCTTAATTTGGATCTGAAGGGAAGCAGAAATTTGGCTCGTGTTCAGTACTAGTCCTGATAAGAGCTAGCTTAATTTAGATGTGCCATTGACATAGTTCAGTGTTTAGATATGTTCTATTTAATTGTTTCTTGAACTTTGAGTAACGTGAAATGCAAAGTGCTTTTTATAATTCAATGCCTGAAAACCTACGGTTTTTTAAAAGGGATGTAATGCTCAAACACCCCAAGGTACTTGGGAATAGCATTGCTAGATATGGAAACTAAGCCCATTAAGGCTTATAAGTCTTCGCAAAAGAAGATGTACATGTTGAGCTAAAACATGGGGGGGTTGTAGGGAGCGGTGGATACACAGAGAGAGAGTAGGAGTTCCCAATTTAGAAATACATACTTAATTTCTTGTGTCCTGGATAGATCTTACCCTGGATGCCTCCTGCACTGTATTAAGTACCTTTTCTTTATAGTTCTTCCTACAGAACTAATGTCATAGAGTTCAGCAGAGATAGGCCCAATGCTACCAGAGAACACACAACCTGTTTTCTCTTTCGTAGATTACATTTAAAAAAAAAAAAAAAAAGTTGATTATTACAGGCTCATAAGACAAATCTAAAAGGTGGTTTGTGGTCAAAACCCTCATATATTTGGAAACTGAGTTTTTATTGTTCCATAGCTTCTTTCCTAAGGAAGATGACACACATCTCTGTAGTTGAGGTGTGTTTTCCTGGTACACAAGATGATAGTGATTTAATTTGCATAATATGCGCCTGCCATAAATACTTGTTTTCAAGGAAAAGCTGGAAGCATAGAGGTTATTTTGTCCTGGAGAGTGGATATGCAGGGTTTTGAGCAGGTGCTGGCTTGATATCAAGTGACGTTTGAAAGATGTAATACTTCTTTCTAGTATCCTTTTGCAATGGTTACCAAATAGTCACTATTACTAGTTCTACCATAAAACAAACAAACAAAAACCCCCTCAAGTAGCAACAAGAAATCCATCTGTTTCCTATTTTTATTTAGTACTAAAAATGTTGTCCTAGTTCTTGACATACTGCAGAATAGCTTCATCCTGTATTTCGTATTAACCACATCAAGTATTAAAATGTGTAGAAGATATTACCTGCCTGTCTTATAAATCTGCTGAGGTTATGTGTGTTCTCACCCATGCCCCCACCCATGCCTGCCCTTGTGCTCTGCTGTAGGTGATTTTCAATCCTTGTACCTTTCTGGAAAACATCAGGAGAAAATTACTCATTTATGAAAGTCTCTGAAAAATTTTAGTCGCCTGAAATCCCTAGATCTCTCTCACAATGCGTGGGTTAGTTTGGAGGTAAGGACTTTGTATGTTTGGTTGGTTGTTTTTTCAACAACTAGCTTAAGGATGGTGTAACCAGTATATGCTTAGTCTTGAAAGAATACAGAAGACAAGGTTAGGAAAGTGTCAGCTGTCTGGAGCAACACTGCAATAGTTACAGGTGTGCTTTGGAAAAAAAAAGGGGAAGTATGAGGGAGGCATTTCTTTTCCAATAAAATTGAAAATCAGCATTTGTGAATTGAGGGAGTCTCTGTGCCTAATTGCAGTTCCAAAATATCATTGAAGTTGTAACCTTGGTGCTGATTCCTGAGCCATGTGTCCTAAGAGATGGGCAAGAAATGGTAGGTTTCATGCTGAGGCGGTACCTTTACTTCTGCACTTGATCAGCAGCAGCTAAAGCTTATTTTCCTGTAGCTATTCAAAGTACGCTTTAGAAAGCATGTAGGGATTTAGTCTGTGTCACAATGTCTGTGTTTTGGGGAGACTACACTGGCTTCTGTAAAACATCAGACTCTATTAAGTCTATCAGTTTGGACTGTATTTTGGAAATACAAAATTAGTTCAGAATAAAGTTGTTTTGAAATAGGGATCAAGGTAAAACTTGGGGGATACAAAACAATTCTATATTCTGCACTTAAGCTTTTATATTACTGCCCTATGAGGATATGACTTGATTAAATTCACAGGTACGCACACACCTTATTTGCAGATTAACCGTAGACACGATCCTTTTTGTTTGCATTTATTCCTTTCAAATGTCTGGATAATAGGCTTATCTTGTGCTCACAGTAACATAAGGGAAGAAAACTAGATTCTGTTTCCTCTGGGAAGCTGTGCTATTTTTTCTTTTCTGTGGGGCTACAAAACGAATTGCTATCTTATTGATTTGTGAACTTTGATCTGCCATCCATCTTGTAGTTTATTGCTTTGTCATTGATATCAAAGGCCACAGAAAGTGAAGATAGCTACTTCTATTAGTAGTTACTAGTGGAACTAGTGCTATTAACTGACTAAACACAATAGCAAGATGTATATTTTTAAGTGAATGTTAACTGTGAGGCCTTCCTATGTTTTCTGTGACTTTTTCTTAGAGTTATTTTTGTGCTATTTTTTGCAGATAAAGGCTATTTGTTCAACTTTTCCCTCCTACCCAATTTCAAGACTTTCATAGCAGACAGTTTGCATGTATACCTTTATATGAATAAAATCACATTGTTTCAGGTGTAAGACTAAGTTAAAGAATAGCCATACTCAGATGAAGCATTCAGAAGCTCTCCAATTTCCATATGAAGTCCCAATGCTACTGACATTAGTCATCACTTTTGGCCACTGATTCTATTGCCAGAAATTCTCATTGTACAATGCCAGCCTAAATTTCCTACATGCCTAACTGTTGCCAATGTTCTGTATTTGTCAACCCCGCTTTATATTCCTAGGTAATCTAAAAGTATCATTAACATAAAGTCAGCAAGTTTGTTCCTATTGCCTCTTTATAGCTCTAATGTGTGTTATCAATGGGAGACGAATTTCAGCAGCTGATGTAATATAATGGATTTTTTGGAAATGACAGTCAAGAAGCAACATTTTCCTGACATCTGAGTAAAAACAAAAAAAAATAAAAAGCCCCTTTCCTCTGTAGAATGCTTTGATTTACAAAATTTGTCAAGATTGTGTGTACAGTTGCTATGTTATTATGGATTTCATGTCCTACGATGCACTTTTTTTTTTCCATTAACATTTCTTACCTACCTCAGTATTGACACATCACATTAGATTGATAAACTGTCTTTTAATTCAATAATCTTAAAGATTTAGTGGTGTCGCTCTAGCTTCCTGTCGTGGTTTAACCCCAGCCGGCCGCTCAGGCCCACCCAGCCGCTCGCTCACTCCCCCCCAGTGGGATGGGGGACAGGATCAGAAAAGAGAGAAAACTCATGAGTTGAGATAAAGATAGTTTAACAGGGAAAGCAAAAGCCACGCATGCAAGCAAAGCAAAGCAAGGAATTAATTCCCCACTTCCCATGGGCAGGCAGGTGTTCAGCCATCTCCAGGACAGCAGGGCTCCATCACGCCTAACGGGGACTTGGGAAGACAAATGCCATCGCACCAAACATCCCCCCTTTCCTTCTTTCCCCGTGTTTAAATGCTGAGCATGATGTCCTATGGTCTGGAACATCCCTTGGGTCAGTCGGGGTCAGCTGTCCCGGCTGTGTCCCCTCCAACTCCTTGTGCCCCCCCAGCCTCCTCGCTGGTGGGGTGGGGGAGAAGCAGAAAAGCCCTTGGCTCTGGGTAAGCACTGCTCAGCAGTAACCAAAACCTCCCTGTGTTATCAACACTGCTTCCAGCACAAATCCAAAATGTAGCCCTGTATCGGCTACTGTGAAGAAAATTAACTCTATAGCAGCCAAACCCAGCACACTTCCTGACTTAGACACTTGTGAAAATCCTAACATAATCCATTCCTTTTTGGAAACTTTAGATGATCGTCCAGTGAGTGATAGTGAATGAAATGCATCTTTGTTGCATTTTACTACAGATCATGCATTTAAATTAAGTCTTTGTCAGCAACAGAATTGAAATAGATGAAATTAAAAGGTACAAGTGCATTAACTGGAACAGTGACATTGAAAGGCTGTCACAGAAGCGAGAGCTTCATTCAAAAGTGAATAGTAGAGTTGGGTGAGTTCAGAAAAATTCACAGTGAATTCTGGAAACACTTAGAAAATCTACAAGACTTCACTCACCAATTGAATTTTTGTCAAGTATTTTGCGAAAGATAATTACACGTAATTATAGTGCTGCCGCCTCTCAGTGTGGTGAACTGGTTTACCTACAGCTTCATGCTTCAGTGGCTCAAATGTTTCGGGTACATCACGTTTCTCATTTCAAAATAGCTGTCTTGTACTACGCTCAGCAGCGTAGAGATGACCTCAGATATATCGAATAAGACCTGTCAGTTTCTTGTGCATTAATTTACTTTTGGTGGCACCTTTTCTGGTGGCATCTCGTCTCCAGGTAGTCTCTTGATATCTATTTATCATTCGTGAATGCATTAAACCATTAATTTTCAACACCAGTATCCTGTGTTCGTGCTAGCTTGTTTCTAGACCTGGAATGG